>NC_064643.1:538666085-539908585 GCF_023864345.2 Schistocerca serialis cubense
GCACTTGCATTCCCAGTCAAAATATTATCTATTCAATCTGCTTTAGAAGTCCTAGAATTTTGTAACGAAAATTTTCGAACACACTATAGATACAGTTGTCATTTTGTAGAAGTCGATGTATGTACAGTTGTCTGTTCCTTTATATCAGATGCTGCTGATGACGAGTTACAAACCCGAAAAGCGGTTTAAGTAAATAAACATTTCTAGTGCAGCCCAAGGTGTATAGCAGACGTCCTTTAACAACGTTATTAATGAAGTTGAAGTGTACACAAGATATAGCGTATAGTATTAGTGTGCTAATTATTATCATTTTGGATTACCGTTCTGTTTCAGCTGAAAAATAATTTTTTCAGTTTTCCAACTAATCTTACGGGTTAATAAAAATCCTGACATCCTTGGGTTGAGAATTCGAAAACAAACAAAGTTCCATATGACATGTATTTTGCTCGTGCAATCTGCAGACATTCACGATTCACAAGTGTTGGCGCTGAGCATGTCTACGGCTGCAGCAGCGGACGGTACCTGAGCCAAGGCGACGCTGCGGCAAGTACTCACCATCGGGCGATCTGGCGGTTGAACGGATGATAGACGAACTGTACAGAGGCCGTGGCTGACGCGGGGTTCGAGCCGGCAGTTTTCCTGCAACACAAAGCATCGGCTAGAAGTCGTTCCGTACAGTTTGTGAGCTGGTCAGGGATACAGTGAATCTTCAACAGTGACAACTTATTTCTTCATAGCGCTTATTGCTAGTTACTATAGGAGTCCGTACACTACTGGCCAATAAAATTGCCACTCCACGAAGATGACGTGCTACAGACGCGAAATTTAACCGACAGGAACCAAGATGCTGTGATATGCAAATGATTAGCTTTTCAGAGCATTCACACAAGGTTGGCGCCGGTGGCGACACCTACAACGTGCTGACACGAGGAAAGTTTCCAACCGATTTCTCATACACAAACAGCGGTTGACCGGCGTTGTCTGGTGAAACGTTGTTGTAATGCCTCGTGTAAGGAGGAGAAATGCGTACCATCACGTTTCCGACTTTGATAACGGTCGGATTGTAGCCTGTCGCAATTGCGCTTTATCGTATCACGACATTGCTGCTCGCGTTGGTCGAGATCCATTTACTGATAGCAGAATATGGAATCGGGGGGTTCAGGAGGATAATACGGAACGCCGTGCTGGATCCCAACGGCCTCGTATCACTAGCAGTCGAGATGACTGGCATCTTATCCGCATGGGTATAACGGATCGTGCAGCCACGTCTCGATTCCTGAGTCAACAGATGGGGACGATTGCATGACAACAACCATCTGCACGAACAGTTCGACGACGTTTGCATCAGCATGGACTATCAGCTCGGAGACCATAGCTGCGGTTACCCTTGACGCTGCATCACAGACAGGAGCGCCTGTGATGGTGTACTCGACGACGAACCTGGGTGCACGAATGGCAAAACGTCATTTTTTCGGATGAATCCAGGTTCTGTTTACAGCATCGTGGTGGTCGCATCCGTGTTTGGCGACATCGCGGTGAACGTACATTGGAAGCGTGTATTCTTCATCGACATACTGGCGTATCATCCGGTGTGATGGTATGGGGTGCCATTTGATACACGTCTCGGTCACCTCTTGTTGGCACTGACGGCACTTTGAACAGTGGACGCTACATTTCAGATGTGTTACGACCCGTGGCTCTACCCTTCATTCGATCCTTGCGAAACCCTACATTTCAGCAGGATAATGCACGACCACATGTTGCAGGTCCTGTACGGGCCTTTCTGGATACAGAAAATGTTCGACTGCTGTCCTAGCCAGCACATTTCCAGATCTCTCACCAATTGAAAACGTCTGATCAATGGTGGCCGCGCAACTGGCTCGTCACAATACGCCAGTCACTACTCTTGATAAACTGTGGTATCGTGTTGAAGCTGCATGGGCAGCTGTACGTGTACACGCCATCCAAGCTCTGTTTGACTCAATGCCCAGGTATATCTAGGTCGTTATCACGGCCAGAGGTGGTTGTTCTGGGAACTGATTTCAAATAATACCCGTTTATCATCTGCATTTCTTCTTGGTGTAGCAATTTTAATGGCCAGTAGTGTATAAACCACATATAAAGAAACTTGAACGAAGTGTTGGTGACGCACCAGGACAGTATCAAGTTACCTACTTAGCTTCCTCTGTGGGATTTTATGGTTTAATTCTTAAGTGCCGTAGTACTAAGATGGGTAGGATATGTGAATGTTGTGTGCGGACGCTGCAGGAGCTGGCTGCAGTTCGCGAACAGCTGAAGACGCTCTTGTCCGGGATCAGCCATCTTCGGGCCGCTGGCTCGGGGTATAGCGGCGGTGGAGGATCTGGCGCGTCGCATAGGACACCTCAGGTGTCGTTTGTTTCAGCCTATATTTCTGTTGCCGTGGCACCTTGCACTGTATGCAACGCGATGGCTCCGCCGCCACCTCTGAGTGGCGGGTAGTGATGCGTTCGCATCACCAGAGACGGACTGTGAATGTGGAGGCTGACGGCCTGAACTCGCCCATTCACACTGTGAGTAGACATGTAGCCACTCCTTCAGCAGGGTCCGAGCATGCACACGAGGTGAGGAGCTCCAGTGTTAGATGCTTCCCTTAGGGAAATAGCACCCAGGGGTGGAAAGAAATCTGCTGTGCACTCAGTATGCCTGCCAGGGACATCATCCGAGATGTGGAGGAGGTCCTGCCTATGGTTATCGAGCGTGCAGGGTTCAGTCGTCTGCAAGTAGTGGCACGCAATAACACCAATGATGCATGTCTCATGGGTTATGAGGCCAACCTCAGTCCATACTGGCAACTGGCGGAAGTGGTGAAGACTGCTGACCTCAAGCATGGGGTGCAAGCCGAGCTCACAATTTGCAACATCGTTCCCAGAATGGATTTGGATGCTTTGGTTTGGAGCCAGATGGAGGGTCTCAACCAAAGGCTCCATCATTTCTGTGACGGTCTTGGCTGCCGTGGACGTGCATTACGGGGTGGAGAATTGTAGGACTCCTCTTGATGGGTCAGGGGTCCACTACACAGAGGAAGCAGTTACTTGTGTAGTAGAGTGCGTACAGAGGCAATGTGGGTGTTTTGTTAAGCTAGGCGGTAGTTTGAGATCCTCTGATGAAGACACGCCAGATGATACGCAGATAGCGAAATAAGACCGGGACGAAAGTAAAAGCACTTCAGCTGTCAAAATTTTATTCTCGGAATCGACAGCTGGATGAAACCTGAATCAGAAACTTCTGAAATATTTAGCCAGGCATGGGACGGATATCGAAGAGATAGATTAGACTCTTGAGGAAGGGGGGGTGTTTACTACAAATATTGTGTCTATCGAGATGCAAACTGAATCTAATTGTGAAGTTATCTGTATGCGAGTAACAGGCCTAGGTGAAATCACTTTATCTGTCGGGTGTTTTTACCAGCCATCTGATTCCACCGTGACAGTTTTACAACAATTCAAAGAAAGTATACGTTAAGCAGTGCGGTAATACCCAAATCATGCAGCACTAGTTGGAGGCGACTTTAAACCACAGAGTATAGACTGGAACCCCTACGGATTCATTGCACCTGGCACAAGCAGATAATCTTGTGAAGTAGTTTTGAACACGTTTACTAAAAACTGTATTGAGCAGCTAGTTTGGCAGCTCAAACACAATGGGAATATTTTAGACCTTGTAGATACAGACGGGGCTGACCTTTTCGACAATGTCAGTACATAAACAGAAATCGGTGGTCATGACATCTTCATAGCGGCGCTGGTTACTAAGGAAGGCTAGGAGAGTATTTCTGCTGGAAACAGCAGATAATCAGCTGTTAGCACCACATTTAGACAATGAATGGACATCATTTAGTTCCATTATAACGGACGTATCGGAGTTATGGCAAAAATTTAAAATGGTTGTAAATCGCGCTGTGGTGTGGAGTGTGTCGAGCAAGTGGGTTGAGAACGGACTTTTCCGTGGTTTAATAACATAATTAATAAGAAAATTCGGAAAATCCCGAGAAATAGGAGACTGTTGCACTCTCGGTTCAAAAAACAAAGAGCAAATTCCGACAGCCAAAAGTTGTAGAAATTCACGCGTGTCCAAAAACATCAATGTGCAAAGTAAACAACAATTTAGACAATCATGCTTTAACGAAAGATCTTGCCGAGAACGAGAAAAAATTCTGGTCGTACTTAAAATCACTAAACCGGATGGATCACACAGTAATAGACAATCCTTGCATAGAGAATCAACTGAAAGAGTTGAAAACAAATAAACCACAAGGCTCTGATGGAATTCGAATTCGGTTTTACAGAGATTACTCTGCGGCATTGGTCTGTTACTTAGCTTGCATTTATCGCAATTCTCTGAGCCGCGCAAAGTCTTAAGAGCCTGAAAAAAAGTACACGTGACTAATGTATAGAAGAAGCGTAAAAGAACAGATCCGCAAAATTACAAACCAACATTCTTAGCATCGGTTTGCTGCAAACATCTTGGTCATATTCTGACTTCAAATATTCCCTGAGACGGAATAGCTTCTGTCTACAAATAAGCACTAATTCAGAAACCATCGCTAGTGAAAAACACTGCTTGCCTTTTCTCTCATGTTATCCTGCGATCCATAGATGAAGGCCAACAGATGGAGTCCACATTCCTAGATTTCGGGAACGCGTTTGACACGATAACCCACTGCAGAATACTAACTAAGGTCCAAACATTTTGGCTAGGTTCCCACAAATGCGAGTGGCTCGATATAGAACCCAATTCGTTGCGGTAGCTCATCAGAGGCTAGGATGTTACCAGGAATGCACCAGGGTAGTGTGATAGAACCGCTCTTACATTCTGCACATAGAAATGACCCGACGGACAGGCATCGTTGAGCGACTCTAGGAGGATATCGGATTAATTAGACATCATTTTTAGTTGGTATAATGAATGGCAGCTTGCTCCGTATGTTGAAAAATAATCCCGTAATTATCGAATGCAGCATTAGTAGTCTGTTGCTTGACACGGTCACGTCCGACCTAGGAGTAACGTTGCAAAGCGGTATGAAATAGGACGACCACTTAACGTCGGTAGTAACGAAGACGAATAGTTGACTTCAGTTTATTATGAGTATTTTAGGAAAGTTTAGCTCATCTGTAAAGCAGACCGTGTATAGGGCACTAGTTCGACTCATTCATGGTATTGATCAAGTGTTTGGGGTCTGCACCGGGGCGGATTAAAGGAAGATTTCGAAGCAATTCAGAAGGGTGCTTCTAGATTTTTTACCGAAGTTCGATCAATACGCATTAAGGAAACGCTTCGTGAACTTAAATGGGAATCCCTGAAGGGAAGACGATGTTCTTTTCAAAAAATACTGCGTAAATTTAGAGAATCGCCGCTTGAAGCTGACTGCAATACGATTCTACTGCCGCTAACGTACATTTCGCGTAAGATCCACGAAATAAGTGGAATTAGGGCTCGTACAGAGGCATCTAGACAGCCGTTTCCCTCTCGCTCTCTTTGAGAGTGGAACAGTAAAGAAAGTGACTGGTGGTCGTGCAAGGTACCCCCACCATATGGTGGTTTGCGGAGTATGTATGTTGATGGAGATGTAAATTTAACTATTCCGTCCCTGATAATGCAGTGTGTTTGTGTGGATCCTGTACTCTTTTCATTAAACGTGTGTATATTCATACGTCTGTATATAAGGTGAACCATTTATTTTGAGGATTCCGAATACATTTTTGTCCCGGATACAAAACAAAAATGTGTCAAGCAAATGTTGTTTATCTACCAGAGGGACATTAACCATTAAGATTGCCTTTATCGAAACTTTATTTTTTCGTTATGAAGACGTCAGCAGTGGTACATCTTTCAGATAGCAACATATATTTATTCGGTAATCCACTTCCTATTTCAAGACCTGTTCAAAAATGTATCACGTATCCACGTAAAAAAAAAAAAAAAAAAAAAAAAAAAAATACAGTCTGCTTAATAAGAAACAGAAACGGAGATTTTAATACTGTTTTGTAGTGAAGGTGGCTATAGATGAACTTGTCCTGTTTGAGCCAGTGTCAACGGAAAACTACTTATCGTATGGGTACCCAAATTAATACAAATAATGTTCAGACTGTGTGCTGAAGGATTTACCTTGATGGTCGTGTCAATGTCATGACTTGCCGTTAGGCGCAGGTACTGGTACGGCGACGTAGGACTGAAACACAAATATCAACGACCGAGGACGTACACGATGAACGGCACACGTTACTGTGATCTATTACGACAAACGTATGATTCCTCATCTACGGAAGAAAGGAAGTTTGGACTCATTTGTTGTGATTCACGATGGAATTCCACCTCATATTTCTACTGAAGTCACATTTGGAGGAAACCGAATCATTTGCCGATCGTTCCAAACTGCGAGGCCACCACAGTCAGTAGATTTGGACCCGTGCGATTTTTGGCTGTAGGACAGGGTTCATCAATGGGTCACTAACACACGTTGGACCTTGAAGATAAGCATAGCGAGGGAGGTAGCAAAAATTCCACCTGGAATGTTTCAGACAACATTAGAGCAATCTTCAGTGCGGTTCCAGGTTGTCGTGGATGCAGATGATCGTCACAATGAGCAACGTTTGTAACTTAGAACGTAAATATGGTGCACAATTAACAAATTTTACCCTCTCACGTGGAAATTAAGATGTATTTCTTTCAATAATTTATGTGTTATTTCCCTTCCGCATGTCCTTACAAATGTTTCAGCAAGATTTCATTGTTCTACGCTCACTCGTTTTTCATGGAGGCCCTTTCGGGTAGCGAAAGTTTAATTATAACCACCATGCACTGTAATCCGTTGTGGGAACGAAAGGGGTAGAATATTCAAAGGTGCTGATATTGGCGACTATGGACAGTGATACGCCACGGATTTGATAAAGAATTCACCCCTGCTTCCAGTGTCGCCTGACGAAGTCAATTACAAGCGAGTACGACGCGTTCCTGCATGTTCCGTAGAGGTGCTGCAGTATCGCAATAGACGCCTTATGTGCGTCTCCTAAGAAACTAAGTCCAGAGGAGTTAATTCAGCAGACAATCAGGACAATTCAGTGATATACCACGACCAATTCATCGGGTAGGATACCTTATGCTAAGATCACGACGTGCCCGCAATGCGTTATGTGCTGGACATCATCGCCTCGGTACCACCTAAGTGTTTTGGCTCTTAGAGGCACTTTATCCAGACGACGAAGAAGAATTCGTACGAAAAAGCTGGCATGTGCCTTGCTGTTCAGGTTACCATTGATGAAAGAAGCGCCAGTAATTGTTGTACCAAGCATCCCATATCAGACACTAACTCTCCTCTTACACTGGTGCCCCACCCATTTAACTGTAAGCTATTGCGGGTTTTCGCTGGTTCAAATGGTTCAAATGGCTCTGAGCACTATGGGACTTAACTTCTGAGGTCATCAAACCCCTAGACTTAGAACTACTTAAACCTAACTAACCTAAGGACATCACACACATCCATGCCCGAGGCAGGATTCGAACCTGCGACCGTAGCGGTCGCGCGGTTCCAGACTGTAGCGCCTAGAACCGCTCGGCCACTACGGCCGACTTTTCGCTGCTTCAGTAATGCATCTTCTTTGTATTTACCTGTCCTTCTTGTTTGAGAAGGAACATTCATCGGTAAAAGAACACTGGAGCAGAATTTCCGATTGGCGAGGATTTGCTGCTGTGCCCACTTACAGAACTGTACACGCCTATGGATTTCTATCCCATGCAATTCTTGGTCTGATAAGGATGGAACTGATGACTTGATGGAATGTGATGTACGCTGGTCTTAGGAATTCCAGTCTCCTATTTAAGCTGTCGTGAGCTCACGTGTGGATTCATTGCAATAACAGGGAGTACAATAACTTCGACGGCTTCATTTGTGCTTGTTAGCGGCGACCGCGTTGCGTTGGGCTGAAACTTCCCGTCTCCGGAAGTGTCACAGAGAGACTAGAAAACATCCGCCGAGAATGTGTGTTCTTCACAGGATTTTCTGTAGAGATTCACTGCCTAGATAGCTACACCCACTTTCAACAATAGTGAAGGAAAAGTAATGATGATTCGGTTTTTAATTAACTACTGCTTTTACTGCACACAACATATCATTTAAAAGGACTACAGTTGAAAGACGTACGTTTATTTGAGTACGTCTTTACTTATAGTATATCCTATCAAGTGGATACGGAATTTTATCGTTTTTATATGCCTTCGTAATCATTTTCTATTTCCGGCCGATTTCCTTCCACATCTTCCCCTAATCCGAGCTCGTGCTCTCTCTCTTATGACATTGTTGTCGACGGGACGTTAAACACTAATCCCACTCCTCGTCGTCCTCCTCCACCTCCTCCTCCTCCTCCTCCTCCTTCTCCTCCTCCTCCTCCACCTACTACTCCTCATCCTCTTTCGTAATCTGTATTGCATGAAATCCATTCTGTTAGCTTGACTATGAGCTAAGGCGAGCTTTGTGCTCTAAAAATGGCTCTGAGCACTATGGGACTTAACATCTGAGGTCAGCAGTCCCCTAGAACTAAGAACTACTTGAACGTAACTGAACTAAGGACATCACACACATCCATGACCAACGCAGGATTCGAACCTGCGACCGTAGCAGTCGCGCGGTTCCAGACTGGAAAAAGCAAAGACTGATGGCAGAGGATCCCAGCGCCCCGTGCCTTGGCGTACGTGGAACGACGTAGGCGTAGGTGGAACGACGTTTCCCACCAAAGTCGTGAGCGAGTGTTCCCATCCGTTGTTAGAAATGTATGATATACGATTTGAGTTCTTTCTAGAGAATCTCTCAGTTAAAACGAAAGGATAAGGAATACGTAGGGCGCGCTGTTGATGGGAGCCGATTAGATCGTTGTGTTGTGCCCGGAAGTTAGGCCCCTGATTGGCTGGAATGTGCGCCAAAAAATGCTTCCTCTCAGGGTATCGAGAAGCGAACGGTGGGCAGTTGAAGACGGGGCGGGCTGCAGTCTGGTCGTGTTGGAGATGCTGCCGGACTTTGGGGACACGCCGTACAGCTGAACCACGAGGCAACAACGATGAGACACAATGCGACTGCCTGCTGGCGTACTGCTAGTTACGCCGCGATCAGAGCTTGTTCGTAGTCACAGTCCTGTGAACCAGAGTATTTCCGTATTACTGTAATCTTCGCCGTTTGTGTCATAAGGTAAATTCTTTACACCGCCCCCCCCCCTCCCCCCGCCTCGCCCTGTTTTTAGGTTGACCAGTTTGTTCGTTCTCTTGCTTCAATAACTGTACCTAGTATCTACTTTTCTCTCGCTCTCCTCTCGTCCCGCGCAAATCGGTTAACGAATTTGTAAGTTTATCAGTCCCGCAAATCTAAAAATGGTTCAAATGGCTCTAAGCACTATGGGACTTAACATCTGAGATCATCAGTTCCCTAGACTTAGAACTACTTAAACCTAACTAACCTAAGGACATCACACACATCCGTGCCTGAGGCAGGACTCGAACATGCAACCGTAGCAGTCGCGCGAATGAATTATTCACGCCCAAAATGAAAGATGTTTTTAATTTGCAAAACGGGCATGTAACAATTTAGTAGAATGAAAATAATATTTATAGCTGGTATAATTACGCAGAGCAGTGACACTGCATTAGCCGTCCACAATATTATTGGATCTTGTAGTGAGGGTGCTTCGGTCAGCTTATCGTGAGTTTTTATCGTGATATTTCACGAAGACGCGCGGAACCACTTTGTAGTGTATGCTGAACTTGATGTGTCGGCAGCTGGGCCGACAGCTTGTACTTCGAGATGGCTGAAAATGCACGCTAGACTAACGCAGACGGGCGTGAAGTACTGGAACAGGCTACGTAATTAATGCTATGAAGAAAAGTACGTAGCTGGATTAATACTTATCTTTAATCAATCATTGTGGTACATCGCTCTTGACTATACACAGGAGACTTTAATTACAATCACTGTAAGGCTAATGGCGCCTTGCTAGTTCGTAGCCATTAACTTAGCTGAAGGCTATTCTGTCTCTCGGCTAATGAGAGAGAAAGGCTTCGTACATCTAGTCGCTAGCTAGGTCGTCCGTCCAACTGGGGCGAGTGCTTGTTCGTATCACGAGACCTGCCTTGTGGTGGCGCTAGGTCTGCGATCACACAGTGGCGACACGCGGGTCCGACATGAACTAAATGGACCGCGGCCGATTTAATCTACCACCTAGCAAGTGTGGTGTCTGGCGGTGACACCACAGAACTGTCTTGAAATCATTCACAAGGCGATGCATTTTCCTTGGTCACCGCTGTAATTGTTTACTGTAACGTCAATGCTGCCATGGGCTGAGAAGATGAACTGTGAGCAGCAACATACCTCCTGACAGCATCTCAAACATGTTTAATATCCTTATTCAAGAATAAGAATAAGAATGATTGGGTTTAACTTCCCGTCGACGACGTAGTCATTAGCGACCGAGCACAAGCCAAGCTCGTATAAGGGAAGGAAATCGGCCCTTTTCTTTCCAAAGGAACCATCCAGACTTTTCCCTTTACCGATTCAGGTAAATTACGTGAAACCTAAATCTGGATTGTTCAGCTGTGATTTCAACCGCAGACCTACCGAATTTGAGTCCAGCGTCTTATCACTGCATCGCTTGGCTCATCCAGTCACGTTCTATAGAATGCAGTTTGGGAGATCCTGCACCGTAATGTTTGTAGCTGAAGGTATTAGCTCTAGAGGCAAGCTATACTGCATACCGTGTTACTAGTCACAGTATTTTATTTGACCGAGGAGAATTTTACGGTGATAAAGCATCTTTCAGCGTAATACAAGGGAAGTCTGTCCCACTTATCTAGACCACACCAAATGGCTTTTTGTTGAGGAGGAGAATAAAAAATGTATCAAACAGCCGTCCGCAAAAGCGGGTAGGCGGGTGGGGGGTGGGGGGGGGGTGGGGGCACAAGAGGGTTAGCTTGCCCCTCCTGGAATCTGAGCTACAGATTACAAAATTCTCATATCTTTGTAAAAGTGATCATCTGATTGTACTACACCGTATATCTAGTAACGCCGAGTGCACCAGGAAGTATTTTGGCTTTAGAAACGATTCTGTAGCTTTGGACTGCTTGGTGATTGCTGCGCAGTCCTGCAAACATGGCGAATATGAAGAGCATCGTCAAGGTTTGGTTTTGTGAATACGAGGATGAATTATCACACCTCCCCTGGCAACAGCAGTCACCAGTTCTCAATATTTTTGAGCCTTTGTGGTCTACTTTGTGTAAGTGATGGCTAACCACGTCTGTCATCTTTACCTGAACGTGTCACTATTTTGAAAGAAGAATGGTGTAAGACCCTCTTGAAAGCAATACATGACGTGCATTTATCCGTTACGAGACGACTGGAAGCTCTTCTGAATGACAACGGTTTTCCTATAGCGTATTAGGCATTGTAATGTGTTGTGTTTTTGGTCACCCCTTGTTTTTATCCGCCCCCTGTATGTTGTGTCGCGTAGTTTGCTTTTGGTTCAGTATCACAACGTTTGAGAGATACATTTTGCCGTTTTTCTTGCTGATTTTTCCATAGTTTATAGAGAATACTAGCCATACCCGGCGAACTTCGATGCACCTCTGAAAATCTTTATATGTTATAGCTGACCCGGCAAACGTTGTATTGCCATACAAATTATCCCTAGTATATAAGAATAATGTATACGTGTAACACAATAGCCGCTGTTCGCGGGATCTCGTGACACAAACAATAATAATGGCCGAAAACTGTGTAGAGAGTGACAAAAGGCTTAGGGGGAAGTCCGGCAGTATCAGCCACTATTAGTTCTAGCGCTTCTATGGTAGATGGCGTGGATTTAACAATTGCAACCTATACACAGCTCGTCCATGAGCATACAAACATAGCGGCAATTTCGTGTCGAAACGTGTTAACCAGCATTATGAATAAGGCCAAGGGCACACGCATCGATTTTTATCGTACGTAAAAATATTGTACCATTAAATTCTTTTAGAGGAACAAAGGAGAGCATAGGAAGTTCTTTGTTCTACTAAAAGAATTTGATCGTACGATATATTTCCGTACGATAAAAATCGATGCGTATGCGCTAGTCCTAAATGCCAGTTTGGCGAATGACGCGTGCTACCTAGTTAAACTTCTCGGTCTAGTTACGTCGATTCAAAGAGGGATATTCGAGTCGTTGCTTTTGGTACGTTTTCTTAAATTACCTATCTATCGAATAGTGAAAGACTATCACCGGTAGACACCTGGCGGGTGTAACTGATCAAGTGTTAATTCATTGGTTATCGACAGGGGTTGAAAATTATTAAATTACTAAAATCGCTACTCAAAAATAGGGTTAGTGGTAGAGAGGTGAAAATTTAGGGTTGTTTGTATTTTTTTAATGCCACATCATAAAAAATAAAAATAAAAAGTTCTGTCCAAAACATAAGAAAACATTTTTTGGGTGGATCACTCTTATCACATAGGGGTATGAAAAATTGATTACGACTGATTCTGAGACGTACCGAATATACATGTAAAATTTCATCAGAATCAACAGAGCCGTTTCGGAGGAGTTCTAGCAACTAACACAGTGACACGAGAATTTTATACATAAGGATATTACTGGAGAGTTAGGAAAAAGGCGACAAGAATGTTATGCAAAAGTACGAGGGTTGGAACTTTAATTGTGGCAACTATTTATTTACAGCTCGTACAAAACAGATACGTATTTCAAAGTTTTCCTGACCTCCAAAGTAGCCACCAGCATTGCGTATAACCCGTTGCCAGGGATGTGGAAGTCGTAGGATACTATTAGCAGTGCCAGTTGTGATGACAGTTCGAGCGACGCGGTCTATTTCCTGACGAATTTGTAGCAGTTCTGAAGCGAACGCCGTGAAGAGTTTCCCTCAGTTTAGAAATCGAGCTGAACTCACGAGGGCTTAATTCAGGGGAGTGCAGTAGGTGATGTAGCACTTAGCAGCCCCATCATTAAAGCAAATCAGGAAGTGTACGTGCTTGAGCATTGTCCTGCAAAATGATGGTCTGGCCAGGTCCTGCAGAAAGTCTCATCACTTGTGTCTCTATGCTGTTCACTTCTGAACCACAGCCCACATTCGCTTCAGAAATGCTACAAACTCGTCGGGCAATAGACCGTGCTTCTCCAACTGTCAACACAACTGGCACTGCTAAGAGTATCCTACGGCTTCCACATCGCTGGCAACGGGTTATACGCAATGCTGGTGACTACTCTGAAGGTCAGTGAAACTTTGAAACACGTATCTATTTGGTACGAGCTGTAACTCAATAGTTGCCACAATTAAAGTTCCAATCCTCGTAATAAGCCTTTCACTGTCATCATGTCATGCGAGGCATTGTGTTGGTGTATGAAATGAAATCGTTGTTTGACACTGTGAGACGATAGGAAAGAAATGTGGGCCGAGGACGGCAGCAGGAGCGCGAGATACGTGGCGGCGTCGCGGCCCTTGTTTTGCGACCCACGCGTGGCGACAAACAAAGTGCTTGCCCGCACGGTGCGGCAGCCGGCCTGTCGCAGCCGGTGCCTCGGAAATCAATGGCCGGCCGCGAGGACCCACTCAGGGCAGCCCAGGCCAGGACTTACATCGCGGCCCACTCCGCTATTGGCTCCCGTAGGTCAATAGCAGCCGAGCGCTGACAGCGGATCCACGTGAAGCGACGGTTAACGTCGTTGTGTGTCCGACATTCACGGCACGTCCCTACAGTTGAGTGTAATACAACTCAGACGGCTGCGTGTGTGGAACAAGTAATCGGTGAAGTGACACTGAGATACGTAAGTAGTGGAAAAATTGGTAAAATGACTTAATATAGTTTCCAGACAAAATTAAACACACTAGACAAAATTAAACACACTGGACAAAATGCACTATAAGACAAAAGAGGACGCACCACAAACAAATTATCCGAATGGGACGGAAATCGACAGATGTGATGTATATGGAGACAACTTCAGAAAAATTTGATGATTTATTCAATAGAAATAGCTTCACAAACTGAGCAAGTCTATAACGCGTTAGTCAACCTCTGGCCCATGCGCAAGCATTTTTCGGCTTTAAATTGGTGAGGCTGTTGGATGTACTCCAGAGGGATATGGTGTCACCTCTGATGACCAGCGCGTTAGATCGCCACAATCCCGAGCTCGATGGAGGTCCTTCCCCTAATGATTCAGATGTCCTCAATTGGGGAGAGATCCGGGGACCTTGTGGCCAAGGTAGGGTTCGGCAAGCACGAAAACAAGCAGTAGAAAGTCTTGCCGTTTGAGGGCGGCCATTATCTTGTTGAATTGTAAGCCCAGTGTGGCTTCCCATGAAGGGCAACAAACGGGGCGTAAACTGTCGCCCACGTACCACTGTACTGTAAGGATGCGGTGGATGACAATCAAAGGGGTCTTGCTATGAGATGAAATGACACTCCAGGCCATCACTCCCTGGCATTCCCGAAATAGAACTTCGCTTGGCATTACGTCGTCAGGTTTTGGGCCTTTGGGATGCAGAATGGCACACCCTTACTTCGCCGAACAAGCTCAGGGCGGTTAAGGATTCTACAACTCCGTGGCGGTCCTCCTTACGGGCCTCTAGTAGGGCCTGTGTCGTCCTATGCCGGCTCCGCATCGGCCATACTTGGCTGATTCACGGTTATCTCATCCGTCGTGAGGACCCCCCTCTATGTCTTTGTGGATCGATGTTGACTGTGGCTCACGTCTTATTGGGCTGTGCCAACTTAGCCGCCCTGCGACGGACTTTTCGCTTTCCAGACTCGCTACCCCTGGTGTTGGCTGACTCAGCCTCAGCGGCAGATCTCGTTTTACGTTTTATTCGTGATGGGGTTTTTTATCGCTTTATTTTAGGGGGGACCTTCCACCTACTCGGTGAGTGAAGGGGATGGTAGGCCCTCTTGGTCCCCGCTTCACCCCGACTGGATTGGCTTCAACTGGGCTTGGTGGTTCACCCCAGGCCTCTGCCTTCCCACTCCTTTCCTTATGGGGTTTGGTATGTCTTGAGCGTCACTCTTGTCTCCTGTGCTTCTTCCTTCACCCCCTGTCATTAGTCACTTTCGTTCCCTCACCTATTCTTCCGCTCTTATCCTTCCTTCCCTGTCAATAGTTTATCATTTTATGGACATTTTTGTTCACTCTTCTAGTACGGGATTTTATCGGCTCTAGTTACTCCAAGGTCGGAGGGACTGATGACCGCTTAGTATGGTCCCTTCTCCACCCAACCAACCAACCAACCATCATTCTTGGTTGTCGGATCGTATGGCGAGCGACAGTCAAGTTGGTATCCCACCATATTCTGCGGCATCTCCAGGCGCCTCTTCGTTGGTTATCGGGCCTCAGTTGGAGGCAGGGCTCATCACTGAAGACAAGTCTACTCCAGTCAATGAGATTCTAGACCGAATGTGCCGGGCACCACTGCAGCCGAGCGATTAGCGTATTATTCCAACCGGCTTCTTTGAATCCAGCTACACGTCCTCTCTCAAAGGCTGATATCGGCGTATATTGTTCAAAAGACTGTCTGCGAGGCATAGTTACTGTCCATCTGAGTACACGGAATGAAATTCTCAGAGAGTTTATGCTCTGGTATAGAGCTGTTTACTATACCTGCCAACTGCGTGGTGAAATTGCGCTGCAGCGTCAAACATTCAGTCTTCCTTCACCAAAGTTTACTATTTTGCTTTTCCGTCAATACCTTTATGATATAAATTTATGAGCAATTTGCGTAAGTACTTCGTGGTGTGTTGTTTCTTCTCTCTCTCCATTTCTTTTTCTTTAATTATATTTTTATTTTCTTCTTCGAGTGTATTAGTCGCCCCCTTAAAAGAGTACATGTCCGCCTCTGTGGCTAAGTGCTAAGCGTGAATGACTAAAATGTGGAGGGCCCGAGTTCGATTACCAGTGGCTTTTCTTCTTGGGAGAAATGGAACGGGACCCATTCAGCCTTGCGATGCCAACTGAGGAGCTGCTTGAAAAGAAGTAGCAGCTCCAAAGTTTGGAAGGCCAACAACGGCCGGGAGAGTTTTGGTTGATCCCATGACCCTCCATAACGCATCCGTGTGGCGCCGTATGGTATAGGATGACACGGCGGTCTGTCGGTTCTCGCGGTCCTCTGGGCCTGATCACGGAGCACTTGCGAACACTATAGCTGGTGTGTAAATGTTACCAGATACTTATATGAATCTCCACCGATCACGTAAATAATGGCAGTGAACTGGCGTATTTGTGCCAGTCGCCTGTAAAGAACCAGCGCATTAAGAGGGATCGACCTGGGGCGTGACAGGATAGCAAAAGGAGCTATCCGGTCTGGAGAAACCCATGATCATACCGTGTATGAAGTCCGTTTTGTTGGTACATAAAAGTGAGTTGTCCAATATACACTATGTGCTCAAAAGTATCCGGACACCTGTCTGAAAATGACTTACAAGTTCGTGGAACCCTCCATCGGTAATGCTGGAATTCAGTATGGTGTTGGCCCACCGTTAGATTTGATGGCAGCTTACACTCTCGCAGGCATACCTTCAATCAGGTGCTGGAAGGGTTTTTGGGTAATGGCAGCCCATTCTTCACGAAGTGCTCCACTGAGGAGCGGTGTCGATGTCGGTCGACGAGGCCTGACACACAGTCGGCATTCCAAAACATCCACCGACATACAAATTAAGTGATGAAAAATCAGGACCTATTGGACATGGTCGATCTCCTTGAAGTTAAATACAGGAAATATTACACTACTGGCCATTAAAATTGCTATACCAAGAAGAAATGCAGATGATACACGGGTATTCATTGGACAAATATATTACACTAGAACTGACATGTGATTACATTTTCACGCAATTTGGGTGCATAGATCCTGAGAAATCAGTACCCAGAACAACCACCTCTGGCTGTAATAACGGCCTTGATGCGCCTGGGTATTGAGTCAAACAGAGCTTGGATGGCGTGTACAGGTACAGCTACCCATGAAGCTACAACGCGATACCACAGTTCATCAAGAGTGGTGACTGGCGTATTGTTACGAGCCAGTTGCTCGGCCACGATTGACCAGATGTTTTCAATGGGTGAGACATCTGGAGAATTTGCTGGCCAGGGCAGCAGTCGAACATTTTCTGTATCCAGAAAGGCCCGTACAGGACCTGCAACATGCAGTCGTGCATTATCCTGCAGGGATCGAATGAAGGGTAGAGCCACGGGTCGTAAAACATCTGAAATGTAACGTCCACTGTTCAAAGTGCAGTCAATGCGAACAAGAGATGACCGAGACGTGTAACCAGTGGCACCCCATACCATCACGCCGGGTGATACGCCAGTATGGCGATGACGAATACACGCTTCCAATGTGCGTTCACCGCGATGTCGCCAAACACGGATGCGACCATCATGATGCTGTAAACAGAACTTGAATCCTTTTGCCATTCATGCACCAAGGTTCGTCGTTGAGTACACCATCGCAGGCGCTCCTGCCTGTGATGCAGCGTCAAGGGTAACCGCAGCCATGGTCTCCGAGCTGATAGTCCATGCTGCTGCAAAAGTCGTCGAACTGTTCGTGCAGATGGTTGTTGTCTTGCAAACGTCCCCATCTGTTGACTCAGGGATCGAGACGTGGCTGCACGATCCGTTACAGCCATGCGGATAAGATGCCTGTCATCTCGACTGCTAGTGATCCGAGGCCGTTGGGATCAGGCATGGCGTTCCGTATTACCCTCCTGAACCCACCGATTCCATATTCTGCTAACAGTCATTGGATCTCCACCAACGCGAGCAGCAGTGTCGCGATACGATAAACCGCAATCGCGATAGGATACAATCCGACCTTTATCAAAGTCAGTAACGTGATTGTACGCATTTATCCTCCTTGCACGAGGCATCACAACAACGTTTCACCAGGCAACGCCGGTCAACTGCTGTTTGTGTATGAGAAATCGGTTGGTAGCTTTCCTCATGTCAGCACGTTGTAGGTGTCGCCACCGGCGCCAAACTTGTGTTAATGCTGTGAAAAGCTAATCATTTGCATATCATAGCATCTTCTTCCAGTCGGTTAAATGTCGCGTCTGTAGCACGTCATCTTCGTGGCGTAGCAATTTTAATGGCCAGTAGTGTATTTTTCGGTGTGTCGCTGACATCAGTATTGTATTCAGTGCTACTGTTCAGAAATAAGTGAGGTGATATGCACATTCTATACATATACAGGAAAGGATGTAGTTTGACTTTTACAGTTTAAACCTCAAATATTATATACACATATATAATAGATACAATTGTGAATCCCTGGTGAAACAACATTATTGAAAAAATCTCAATAAAACGCAGAAGCAGCAAGTCAGATCCCTACTATACCCTGTAAGCAATATAGACAGACCTAACAGGACAGGATGTAGTTTACCTTCTACAGTTTAAACCTCAAATAGAGTAAGTAACATTTTAAAGGCAAATGGTTTCTCTTTGTTTTTATATGTCCCATAGACGTTAGGTATATGTTACTTCAGTTCAAAAAAATGGTTCAAATGGCTCTGAGCACTATGGGACTTAACATCTGAAGTCATCAGTCCCCTAGAACTTAGAACTACCTAAACCTAACTAACCTAAGGACATCACACACATCCATGCCCGAGGCAGGATTCGAACCTGCGACCGTAGCGGTCACGCGGTTCCAGAGTGAAGCGCCTAGAACCGCTCGGCCACTCCGGCCGGCTTACTTCAGTTCAAAAGATAAACAACCAGCCGTCATGAAAAGTGTGGTTTATAAGATAATATCCCATGAGTGGCAGCCTTACTATAATGGACAGACGGGGAGATGAATCTGTACTATGTTCAGAAAACACCGTTGAAGCTGGAGATTAAAGAAGCCAGATTCTGCCTTTGACGAACTTTGCTTAGACTAAAACTACAACTACGTAATAGATGTAGAAGTCCTGCATATAGAGGGAGAGGGTGCAAGATTCATTCAGTCAGTGATGTTAGAAATTAAGAAACAGGTATGTGCATAGCCACATTTATTATTCAATGCGCAAGTTCTGTTCAGTTGTTTCTCCTTTTAGACAATGTGACAAGCTCTTCATAGGAGAAGAAAATTCGTGCATGAATAGATAAGGACAAAAATTCCCAAACCTGTACACAGCCCTATTCCAGTGCATGTATAGTCATAGTCTAAATGCTGTCCATATGAATTCTGTAAACCTATGAGCAACTGCGCCGAAATTGTCGACAGATATAACTTCCATAGTTTAAGTCAAGAACAAATAAATTACACTGAGGTGACAGAAGTCATGGGATAACGATTAAAACGTATACAGATGGCCATAGTATCGTGTACACAAGGTATAAATAGGCAACATATTGGCGAAACTTTCGTTTGCACTCGGGTGATTCATTTTCTGATGTGGTTATGGCCACACGAGGAGAATTAACAGACTTAGAACGCGGAATGGTAGATGGAGCTAGACGCGTGGGACATTCCATTTCGGAAATCGTTACGAAGTTCAGTAGTCTGTGATCCACAGTATCAAGAGTGTGCGGATAATATCAAATTTTAGGCACCACTTTATCCAGAGGCTGACGGCCTTCACTTAACGACCGAGATCAGCGGCGCTTGCATAGAACTGTCAGTGCTAACAGACAAGCAACACTGAATGCAATAACTGCAGAAATCAGTGCGGCACGTACGACGAACGTATCTAGTAGGACAGCTATGACAGCAGACGACCGACGTGAGTGCCTTTGTTAATAGCACGACTTCACCTGCAGCTCCTCTCTGGGTTCGTGACCATATTGGTTGCACTGTAGACGACTGGAAATCTGTGGACTGGTACGATGAGTCCCAATTTCAGTTTGTAATAGCTGTCGGTAGGCTTCAACTGTGGCGCAGACTCCGCGAAGCCATGGGCCCAAGTAGTCAACAAGGCATTGTGCGAGCTGGTGGTGGCACCAAAATGGTGTGGGCTGTATTTGCATAAAATGAACTGGGTCCTCTGGTTCAACTGAACCGATCATTGACTTGTTTGGGTACTGGGAGACCATTTACAGCTTCTCATGGACTTCATGTTCCCAAACAACGACCTAATTTTCATGGATGACAATGCACCATAACACCGGGCCACAATTGTTCGCGACTGTTGTGAAAACATCCTAGACAACTCAAGAGAGTGATTTGTCCACCTAGATTGCCCATCATGAATCACAACGAAGATTTATGGGTGGAACCGAGATGTGAGTTCGTACACAAAATCCTGCACCGGCAAAAATTTTCGCAATCTTGGACCGCTGTAGAATCAGCATGGCTTGATATTTATTCAAACTATACCTATTCAAAAAAGCTGATAAAAATTCACTTGACGCCTTCCTGAGAGAGAATCACCACTCATTCGAAATTAATAAAATAAGCGTACACCAGATGTGGCTTAGATTCAAAGAAATAGTATCGGCAGCAATTGAGATATTTATACCAAATAAATTAACAAACGACGGAGCTGATCCTCCTTGGTACACAAAACGGGTTAGAACACTATTGCAGAAACAACTAAACAAACTTGCCACATTTAAACAGACGCAAAATCCCCAAGATTGGCAATCTTTTACAGAAGCTCGAAATTTAGCGCCGACTTTAATGCGAGATGCTTAGAACAGTTTCCGCAACGAAACTTTATCTCGAAACCTGGCAGAAAATCCAAAGAGATTCTGGTTGTATGTGAAGTATGTTAGCGGCAAGAAACAATCAATGCTTTCTCTGCACAATAGTAATGGAGACACCATTGAAGAAAGTGCTGCCAAAGCAAGCAGAGTTACTAAACACAGCCTTCCGAAATGCCTTCGCAAAAGGAGACGAAGTAAATATTCCAGAATTCGAATCCAGAACAGCTGCCAACATGAGTAACGTAGAAGTAAATATCCTCGGAGTAGTGAAGCAACTTAAATCACTTAATAAAAGCAAGTCTTCTGGTCCAGACTGTATACCAATTAGGTTCCTTTCGGAGTATGCTCATGCATTAGCTCCATACTTAACAATCATATACAACCGTTCGCTCGACGAAAGATCCGTACCCAGAGACTGTAAAGTTGCACAGGTCACACCAATATTCAAGAAAGGTAGTAGGAGTAATCCACTAAACACAACTAGCTCTTTATTCACATGAAGTGTTGAGTGCTGTTGACTAGGGATATCAGATCGATTCCGTATTTCTGGATTTCCGGAAGGCTTTGACACTGTACCGCACAAGCGGCTCGTAGTGAAATGGCGTGCTTACGGAATAGCGTCTGCCGGCCGCAGTGGCCGAGCAGTTCTAGGCGTTTCAGTCTGGAACCGCGCGACCGCTACGGTCGCAGGTTCGAATCCTGCCTCTGGCATGGATGTGTGTGATATGCTTAGGTTGGTTAGGTTTAAGTAGTTCTAAGTTCTAGGGGACTGATGACCTCAGATGTTAAGTCCCATTGTGCTCAGAGCCATTTTTTTGGAATATCGTCTCAGTTATGTGGCTGGATTTGTGGTTTCCTGTCAGAGAGGTCACAGTTCGTACTGACGGAAAGTCATCGAGTAAAACAGAATTGATTTCTGACGTTCCCCAAGGCAGTGTTATAGGCCCTCTGCTGTTCCTTATCTACATAGACGATCTTGGAGACAATCTGAGCAGCCATCTTAAGTTGTTTTCAGATGTCGCTGTCGTTTATCGACTAATAAAGTCATCAGGAGAACAAAACAAACTCAAAACGATTTAGAAACGATATCTGAATGGTGCGAAAAGTGGAAGTTGACCTTAAATAACGAAAATAGTGAGGTCATCCACACGAGTGCTAAAAGGAACTCAGACTTCGGTGACACGATAATCTAAAAGCCGTAAACTCAACTAAATACCTAGGTATTAAATTGGAAGGAACACACAGAAAATGTTGTGGGGACGGCTAACCAAAGACTGCGTTTTATTGGCGGGGCACTTAGGAAATGTTTAGAATACTGCTGCGCGGTGTGGGGTCCTTACCAGATAGGACTGACGGAGTACATCGAAAAAGTTCAAAGAAGGGCAGCACGCTTTGTATTATCTCGAAATATGGGAGAGAGTGTCACGGAAATGATACAGGATTTGGGCTGGACATCACTTAAAAGGCGTTTCTCGTTGCGACGGAATCTTCTCACGAAATTCGAATTACTAACTTTCTCCTCCGAATGCGAAAATATTTTGTTGACACCGACCTACATTGGGAGGAACGATCACCACAATAAAATAAGGGAAATCAGAGCTCGTACGGAAAGATATAGGTGTTCGTTCTTTGTTCTTCCATATAGAATTGTGAAGGTGGTTCAATGAGCCCTCTGCCAGGCACTTAAATGTTATTTGCAGAGTATCCACGTAGATGCAGATGTATTTCTGCAGGGGACTTCCAACGAATTGTTGAGTGCATGCCACGACACGACGAGCTGCTGGACTACGCCGTGCTTAAAGAGGTTCGACAAGGTATTATGAGGTATCCTATGACTTTTGTTATCTCTGCGTGTATATTTTAAATTCTAAATTTACTACACTTTTGCATTATTTTTTTCTGTCAAAACTGCAAACTATGTGAAAATATAATTTACATTCCTTCGAATGAAATTGTCACGTATTTTTCTTGCCGTCTTTACATTTTAACACTGTGCACTTCGAGAGTTTCGCAGACTTCAACTGTGTAATACGTATTCATTACCGTTACAATGTTTCGAGATATTGACCTTGGCCTTATTAATACAGATGGTGCGGGAGATATTCAGCTGCTGCACGCGAGAGTCGATTCAGCTGGGCTACTGAGGTGTGACAGGAACGCGACACGTCGGGTTATTAGGGGGCGTCCGCAGAGGGAGATTAGCCGCCACTTGCATCCAAAACAATAAGCAGCAGGGGAGGAGCGTGGGGTAGAGGGGTGGGGGGGGGGGGAGGGGAGAGGCAGAGTAGAGCAGAGGGGGGGATTCCCGCCTGTCGCTGCTTTTCATCACCAGGCTGCCCCGCCACGCCACGCTGGTTTTATCAGAGCCACAAAGCGGCCGCGCGCAGATGTAATTATACGACAAAAATGCGGCGCGGACACGGCCCCGCTCCTAACTGTATTACGGGCGGAGCGCGCCCGTCACAACTTCCCTCCGCCCTCTGCATTCCTCTGTCCCAGCGCGCGTGCTCCACCTAACTTGCTATCACTACCTTCCACACAACTTGTTTCTGTGTGCGGTTGTATCTGTTCCTTTCCCCTTTTTCGTTTAGATGTAGCCACGGACTGCTCCCAGTCAAAGACTCTGAGGCGGAGCCGCCCTAAAATAAATTTTAAATAAATTTTCGACAATTATCAGGATGCATTTCGAATTTCCTCCACGCAGATTTAAGTAATCACAGTAACCTGATTTAAATTTTTAGAGAATGAAAACATGGTCCAAGTGGGCTGTATTCTTTTTATTATCCGTTCAACTTGCCAGTTTCAACCGTGGGTCATTTTGAAGTTCATATCTTAAGCTTCCAGTTTCATATCAAAATTGTAATGCATTGCTGGTAAATATGGACAGGTAGACTTAGAGAAAGCTTTTGACAATGTTGACTAGAATACTCTCTTTCAAATTCTGAAGATGGCAGGGGTAAAATACAGGGAGCAAAAGGCTATTTACCATTTGTATAGAAACCAGATGGCAGTTATAAGAGTCGAGGGACATGAAAGGGAAACAGTGGTTGGGAAGGGAGTGAGACAGGGTTGTAGCCTCTCCCCAATGTTATTCAATCTGTATATTGAGCAAGCAGTAAAGGAAACAAAAGAAAAATTCGGAGTAGGTATTAAAATCCATGGAGAAGAAATAAAAACATTGAGGTTCGCCGATGACATTGTAATTCTGTCAGAGACAACAAAAGACTTAGAAGAGCAGTTGAACGGAATGGACAGTGTCTTGAAAAGAGGGTGTAAGATGAACATCAACGAAAGCAAAACGAGGATAATGGAATCTAGTCGAATTAAGTTGGGTGATGCTGACGGAATTAGATTAGGAAATGAGACACTTAAAGTAGTAAAGGAGTTATGCTATTTGGGGAGCAAAATAACTGATGATGGTGAAAGTAGAGAGGATATAAAATGTAGATTGGCAATGGCAAGGAAAGCGTTTCTGAAGAAGAGAAATTTGTTAACATCGAGTATAGATTTAAGTGTCAGGAAGTCATTTCTGAAAGTATTTGTATGTAGTGTAGCCATGTATGGAAGTGAAACATGGACGATAAATAGTTTAGACAAGAAGAGAATAGAAGCTTTTGAAATGTGGTGCTATAGAAGAATGCTGAAGATTAGATGGGTAGGTCACATAACTAATGAGGAGATATTGAATAGAATTGGGGAGAAGAGGAGTTTGTGGCACAACTTGACTAGAAGAAGGGATCGGTTGGTAGGACATGTTCTGAGGCATCAAGGGATCACCAGTTTAGTGTTGGAGGGCAGCGTGGAGGGTAAAAATCGTAGAGGGAGACCAAGAGATCAATACACTAAGCAGATTCAGAAGGATGTAGGTTGCAGTAGGTACTGGGAGATGAAGAAGCTTGCACAGGATAGAGTAGCATGGAGAGCTGCATCAAACCAGTCTCAGGACTGAAGACCACAAAAACAACATCGTACTTGTCTACGTATGTGACAAAAAAAAAAAATACGCGCAGTCATACGATGTATACCTGTCCACATGTACGAGCGATGTTTCACAATGTGAAATTAAGCTGCATGCTTAAGATGTTTGCTTGAAAATGACCCACAGTTGAAACTGGCCAGTTGCATGGATAGTAGACCAGCCTACTTGGACCATATTTTCATTCTCAATTCACTTTGAGACTGTGGACACCCATAAAAATAAAATTTTAAAAAGTTTTCAATCTGTTGCTAGTGAGAGGTGATTTTCAAACAAGTAATGCTCCTATTACGGCAGCACAATGAAATACCGAGTAGCCCCACGTAACAGAGATTCTAGGGAGTGGCTGATACAGAGTGCACCTGTTATGGTCTCCTAAAAGACTCAACTGACTCCTTCTGGATTCATACCAACCTGAACAATGAACGGGAATTAGCAGACTGGCTGAATCTTCACTCTCGAATTCTAGTCCTTATATCAATATGTTATGCTTTCACTTGTTATTAAGTTTAATATTACGTTTTTATAGTGTTAAATATACTCTTTTGTTTGTGACATACGAAATTCTACACACTGTAATAAAGGCATGCTGATCTGTAAATGACTCAGTAGAATGAACTAGAATACGGTAACTACCTAGTGACAACTCCACAATCAACTGTATGAAATAACAGCGAGAAACAGGTATCGCTAATAATACTTGCTAACTAATTCTTTCCTCGCTACTGCTATTTGCTTGATAAATGCATTATTTATGGTAATTTTTATTTTCACTAATTGTGCATTTGACGATTTTCGCAATGAGTATGTTAGAAATATAAAAGGAACGTAAAAGAGGAGATAAAAACATGTCATCAACTTGAGGGATTTACTGTTGACATCAAAACGTTACAAAACGTGCATACGAACATGGGTCAGAAAATCCTTTGTTACACAGGTATGAATGGAATTCCCTATAGCGACCCCTGATTGTAAGCCTTACCTCACATGAGCATTTTTACTCACGTTCTTATTTGCAGTTGGTCATGGCATTTCTTTTGTTTTATCTGTCTGTTCTCTGTTCTGTTTCAGAGTAGCTTCAGCCACATCTCGTCAGAAAGATGTATACAGTATCTAAAATGACGGATGTGCTCTACATGTAAGGCCTAGCAGATGGGAATGCCGTCGCTAGCACGTCAGCTTTTTCCTGTATGTCACCCTGGGAGGCAGTTATCGTGTGCGAGAATTCCAGCAAAGCTTGTGAGAGACAGGCCCAGTTGAGAAGAGAGTTGTAGACGGTGGGAGACCATGCGGTGTACGTACGCCTGAGCTTGAACAACGAGCTGTTCGCAGTACGGATGAGTCTCCATCAGCTAATACGAGAAGGGAAGGCGTTAATGACAAGACGACCTGGAACATCCTGCATGAATGTACCCTTATCACCTTTAACGAGCGCAAGGATTAAATGAAGCAGACTCTCAGCCAAGAATAGCTTTCTGCCTATGCATGTTAGGGCACTTTCTGCAGTTCTTAGCATGTTCGTTATTCACCAATGACGTTGGCGTTTCAGGTGGAGGCGTCTTCAGTTATCACAAGAATCTCGTTTGGGCTTATGAAAACGCTCAACAAGTGCCACAAGACAGACATCAACAGAGGTTCGGCCTCAACGTGTGGGCTGAAATAATTCGTGATTATCCCACTGGCCTCTACTTCTTAGCGCAGTGTCTTATTGGACAATCATATCTCCATCTTCTTATGTTATATATGATTTTCGTCATTTACTTGATCGCGTATCTCTAGATGTCATTCAACCAATGTGGTTTACGCACGATCGTGCTTCACCTCACTGAACACGAATCGTTCGTCTGTATCTCAATAGTAAAATTTGCCAACAGATGGATTGGTTGAGGGGATACACTACATGGCCAACCCGATCACCAGATATGAATCCAATGGATTTCTTCGTTTGGAAACATCTAAAATCCTTGGTAAATTCAGCTCCCGTACCTATTGCCGATGTTCTGAGTGAACGTATCCAAAATGGTTTTGACCAAATACGGAAGACACCAGGAATGTTCCATAATGCACGGCAAACTATGGAACTCCAACTCAGGGGATGCGAGGAAGCAGGAGTTGGTCACATAAGCCATTTTTGTAAATGTAAATGTGTTTGGTAAATCCATAATTTTTGTGTCATGAATTATAAATCCTTTCATACTTCCTAACGAAGGATTTGCGGAACTATTTCCATTTGAACTTTTTGCAGTGTTATGATGTCAAGAATAAATCCCAAAAGTTTCTGGCACCTGTTTTTATACACACCCTTGTCTGGGGCATTTCCAGACTGGCCTTCAGCCTCGAATCTCATTGACCGTTGTATTATTGTCGGCAGTGATGAGTCCTGCTTCTAACTTAGCGCCGATGAACAGCGGAGACATGTCTGGAGACACCCCAGACAGCGGTAGGATACCTAACTGACTGCCGCCAGCCATGTGGTCCGACAACTAGGATGGTCGGATTCCCATTTCTTATCATAGCAGCACACATTTGGTTGTCATCCGTGGCAACCTTACAGCACAGCGATACAGAAGGTCTCATTTTGTCGCCCTTCATGGCAAACTATCCTGGGTTTAAATTTCAGCAAGATAACGCCAGCCCGCATATGGCGAAAGTTTCTACTGCTTGTCTTCGTGCTTGCTTAACCCTATGTTGGCCAGCAAGGTCACCGTATCTATCCTCAACTGACAACATTATGGACATCTCTCCAACCAGGTCTGGATTTTGACGATCTAAAGCGGCAATCAGATTGAATTTGGCACAATATCCCTCACGAGGACCTCCAGTAACTCTGTCAATCAATACGAATAACTACTTGAATAAGGGACAGAGGTCAGTCGTTACTATGACCAGTTCCGATAGATGCGATGATCGAAGTTGGGACGAATTTTCACACGCTATTTTATCCATGGGCCTATTACTCAATAGTGTGCTCCACATCTCTCCTTGCCGGCCGAAGTGGCCGAGCGGTTAAAGGCGCTACAGTCTGGAACCGCACGACCGCTACGGTCGCAGGTTCGAATCCTGCCTCGGGCATGGATGTGTGTGATGTCCTTAGGTCAGTTAGGTTTAAGTAGTTCTAAGTTCTAGGGGACTTATGACGACAGCAGTTGAGTCCCATAGTGCTCAGAGCCATTTGAACCTTTTGAACATCTCTCCTTCAATATCAAACACCCACGATCATCCCATAAGTACAATAACAAACCACATACGTCCTAAATCGTGGCCGTACCTACGAATTACACTGCGTCTTTCTCCATCTACACCTACATGTACATTCCTACTCCACAGACAACATACGGTGCACGGCGGTGAGTATTTTGTACCACTGGTAGTCATTTCTTTTCCTGTTCAACTCGTGAATGTAGCGACGAAAATACGACTATATGCTTCAGTATGACTCCGGTTTCTTGTCATCTTGTCTTTATAGTCCTTACGAGGGATGTACGTTAGTGGTGGAAGAATAGTTCTGCTGTCTGTCGCAAACCCTAGTTCAGTTAACTTTCTTGTAGTCGCTTTTCTTTATTTTCTATTAACAACAAGGTGGGAACGGCGGTTTATTGTAATTTGCATGATGTAAATTTCAGTTACTCAATTCTTGCCTCCATATCTTAAAAGTTTGTTCGTTGCAAAAATACAGCTATGATCATAATTTATGTAAACTCTGTGGTTGTATTGCGGAGAGTGTTATTTTTGTCTTTCAATTAATAACGCCAGAGGTAACCAAACGAAAACTTTTTTTCTTTATTTTCATTGTCTCCAGAGTGAGAGAAACTATTTCAAGGAACTGAAAAAATAAAGATTCTATGAACTGCAGTATTAGTTCATTTTGATTACAACTTCCTCTGAAATCCGAAATTATTTTTTTGGTAACGCGCAGCAACATCTGACAAAGTGGTTGTTATTGGTAAAATTTAAAAACTACGAGTAGGTGAGCGTTTAGTCAACCAGTGTTAATAGCCGACAACGGCGGAAAGAATTGTCTTTTTTCGTTATTATTGTTCATGTGGCAATGAAATAATAATTGTATCTGTATTATAGACGGAAGCAGCAATGTCGCACTGTTGTACACAGTTTGTATATGCATTTACGTACGATTGTAGGCCGGCCGGGGTGGACGAGCGGTTCTAGGCGCTTCAGTCTGGAAACGCGCGACCGTTACGGTCGCAGGTTCGAATCCTCCTTCGGGCTTGGGTGTGTGATGTCCTTAGATTAGTTAGGTTTAAGTAGGTCTACGTTCTATGGGACTGATGACCTCTGATGTTAAGTCCCATAGTGCTCAGAGCCATTTGAACAATTTACGATTGTAAGCTAGTAGCTGTGTGGTACAGTACATTCAAGACTATAATCTGAATTAGTTGTAAAATTTTCTTCCATCTCTTATAATCGTTTTTGTCTTTGAAGTAATAGAGCTGCATTTTGTTTGGTGGATCAAAAATGGTTCAAATGGCTCTGAGCACTATGGGACTTGACTTCTGAGGACATGAGTCCCCTAGAACTTAGAACTAATTAAACCTAACTAACCTAAGGACATCACACACATCCATGCCCGAGGCAGGATTCGAACCTGCGACCGTAGCGGTCGCACGGGTACACACTGTAGCGCCTAGAACCGCTCGACCAGCTCGGCCGGCGTTTGGTGGTTCGACTGGGAAACCGATGATCACATCGGAGACTGCCAAATACACAATCTCCAACAGAAGAATACCAAGCCAAGCACTATGGCGTTCAGTCCAACCTTGTTGTTGATGACTGCTCTACTTCTGACTCCCCGAGTTGAGAAATAGAACTGAGTAGTCGCCAATGTTTGACTGGAGTCCCTCATCACATGCAAGCTCGCGAGACTAGGAAAGCGGGTTGTTTTAGTCATATTTATTGCGACAGCAGTTTAGAAATGTGGACAGCGTTGGTGCCGAGGATGATCATCAAGAGCAGAACTAGAAGCAGTAGCCATTCAGATCCGCTACTGGATACACACTTCCTCCAGACTTCTCCGAGGATCACGATCTTCATCCATCAAACGGCGAGGTCATTGATTCCATTGGATTAGGGGCGGGTGGAGAAGGAAGACGGCCATGCCCTTTCAAAGGAACCATCCCGGCGTTTTCCTGTAGCTATTTAGGGAAATAACGGCAAATCTAAGTCAGGATGGCCGGACCCGAGTTTGAATCGTCTTCCCCCCGAATGAGAGTCCAGTGTGTTAATCACTGCGGCACCTCGCTCGGTCATTGCGTATTTCTGTCAGATACCTTCTGTACTATACTTAGCAGTTCTTCCTACGTATCGCGCAAGTTTCATAGAGATATGTTGCATGGCAGTGAAACATCATGTGGACGTTAGTTTCGTCTGTAAAGCATTAGACACGCGTATTTATTTGATTTTAAAGTTTGCTCTAAAACTCACTCTGTTACGCTCTTGCAATCCTTGTTTAAATTTATCTACATCAGATACAAACAGCATAATTTTATCTGCACAACGAAGGTGGTTCAGCCATGTTCCAGCAACAGGTTTTCCCTCTCCCTTCACCCATTTGAAGATCTGAGAACTTCTCCTACGACTAATGAGATTAGTTTTGGTGATATGAAACCTCTTTGTTTGATTCCTCTATCAGTTCTGATTTTCTTGTCCTGTGTAACGCTTAAATAAGTGCTAAGATAACTCAAAAATTACAACTACGTGGACGAATTGTATAAAATATTGCGACTGTTAAGAATCACTAGATACAGAGAAGATAAAATTTCTTTGAACAAGCTGGAATCGCAGGTAGCTCTTAAACTAACAGTGTTATGTTTAAAACCCAAATGCCTTTGATTGCACGTATCTTTTATCATGATAATGCAGTTAGGTGGCACAATTCATGGAATATCTCCTAATACCGTGTCGGACCTTCTTTTGCCAGGTGCAATGCAGCAATCCGATATGGCATGGCCTTAACAAGTGGTTGGAAGTCCCATGCAGAAATACTGAGCCATGATGGCTCTGCAGCCGACCGCAATTGCGAAAGTATTGCCGGTGCGGAATTTTTTGCACAACTGACCTGTGGATTATGTCCCATAAATGTTCGATGGGATTGATGTCGGGCGATCAGAATGTTCTTCAAATGGTTCAAATGGTTCAAATGGCTCTGAGCACTATGGGACTTAACATCTATGGTCATGAGTCCCCAAGAATGTAGAACTACTTAAACCTAACTAACCTAAGGACATCACACAACACCCAGTCATCCACAACGTTCTTCAAACCAATCGCTAACAGTTGTGGCCCAGTAACATGCCGAATTCTCAACTATAAAAAATCCATCGCAAATGCTGCAAACTGTCTCCAGGTATTTATCAGTAAACACTTCCGGGCTAAGTTGCCGTGGTCGATCTGTAGATATTCTTCTCCCTGACGTTTCGTTCTCAACTACGGAGAACATCTTCCGAAGTGAGTCGACGACTGGCTGCTAGGAGCTGGGGCTGCCGCTTATATGGAGATCGTAGAGGGCGCCACCACACGTCACGTGGCGTCGATGTGTGGCTATCTCTGCCTATCGTCTGTTCTCTCGATTGCAGGCAATCGATTGTCACGTGATTGATGCAACGTCGACCGCCATATATTGCTCAATTTTAATCCTTCTTCTTTACGATTAAAATTGTATTGATGTTTGTGGATTTCAATTGCCTCTCTAAACATACGTGTATAATAGTGCGACGTCCTCGCTAGCACGCTTGTCTCACCAAATTTTATTTCGTGATCTCCATCCTTGAAAACATGTTCCGCTACTGCCGATTTGTCGATATGTCCCAAGCGACAGTTTCTTTTGTGCTCCGTCAACCGTGTATTGATGCTTCTTTTTGTAGTTCCTATGTAAACCCTGCCACCACTACACGGAATTTTATATACCCCTGGGGTGGCCAGGGGGTGACGAGCATCTTTTGTTGATCTTAGGCATTCACTAATTTTCTTAGTAGGTCTGAAAATAGTCTCCACCTGAAACTTGGCTAGTACTTTTCCAATGCGATCAGTGATGTTATGGATGAACGGAAGAAATACTTTTCCAGCTGATGGTTGTTGCTGTCTCCTATTTTTAGGCATTTTTCTACTTGGGTGAAGTGATCGGTTAATCTCGTTTTTCGTAAAACCATTTTTCGCAAAAGCCATTCGTAAATGATTTAGTTCTTCTTGTAAGTAGCCTGGTTCACAAATATTATTGGCCCTATCCACTAGTGTTTTTATGACCCCCCTCTTTTGCCTAGGGTGGTGGTTTGAGTTCTTATGGAGGTAGCGATCAGTATGTGCACCGTTCCTGTAGACCTTATGGCCTAACGTTCCATCCGCCCGTCTCCAGGTAGCCGAATATAACCACTTCCAGTCAATGACTGGTTCAGTTGGACGAGAGGATGCAGTCCATTACATGTAAACACAGCTCACACTATTATGGACCACCACCATATAGCACAGTTGCAATTGTTGACGATTGGGTCCATGGCGTCGTAGGTCTGCGCCACACTAGAACCCTACCATCAGCTCTTACCAACTGAAGTCGGGACTCATCTGACCCGACCACGGTATTTCAGTCGTCTACGATGCAACAGATATGGTAACGAACGCAGGAGAGACGCTGCAGGTGATGTCGTGCTGTTGACAAAGGTCGTCTGATGCCATAGCCCATTAACGCAAAATTTCACCGCACTGTCGTAACAGGTACGTTCGTCGTACGTTCCACATTTATATCTGAGGTTATTTCACGGAGCGCTGCTTGTCTGCTAGCACTGACAACTCTACAGAAACGCCGCTGTCCTCAGTCGTTAAGTGAAAGCCGTCGGCCACTGCGTTGTCCGTGGTGAGAGAGAATTTTAGGAACACTTTTGACACTAAGGATCTAGAGGTACTGAATTCTCTAACGATTTTCGAAATGAAATGGCACGTTCCGTATTCAACGTCTGTTAATTCCCGTCGTGGGGCCACAATCACGTCGGAACTGTTTTCACGTGGATCACCTGAGTACAAATGACAGCTCCACCGGTGCACTGCCCTTTATACCTTGTCTGCACGATACTACTGACATCTGTATAAGTGCATATTGCTATCACATTGCAGTGCGAATACTGCTATTGGCGCTCAGTCCAATTTCCGGCTTGCTTTCGGACGGTTCTTGTGATGTTTGCTCGATACTACACGAGGACGAGATTCACATAGGATCTGCAGTCCAGACGCTCTCTGTGATGAACGCCCGCCGTCATCAACTAGATCTAGAGGGGCGATGGTTATCTCCCGCCCCCCCCCCCCTCCCTGCCGCCTGCCCCCCCCCCCCCCACCTCCTCCACTCCCAGTACCCGTACTGCTGCCGAGAGCGAAAACAGATGCCTGCGGAAATGACGCGGGTGCTATTCCCAGGGCGCACTTGCACGTGAGCAGGCAGCCTGGGACGTAATTAAACTTCAGCACTTCTGGCATGTCCTGGGAGGACTAGGATGCGAACACAAACCTTAATTTGCCGGAATGCGTGTGGTGTGACGTATATACCAACGCTTCTGGGAATTGTAGCCCCAACAGATATACATTTAACCTCTGAGCTACGTATCAGATGTTACATAACTGATAGTACATAAATCAGTAGGTTCATGGACAAGTCGTAAACCCTGACTTTACAATTCAGTATGATTTCATTCCGCAATTTGGGGAAATAGAAGCTTCTGTAAGTCAGCTGTCGAATCAAAGATGAGTGGGTAACTCCCTGGTGCATTCTCCTTCCATGTAAATAAAACATGCACAAAAACTGTTAACTCAGAACAAGTGTGGCTCTCGAACAAACAGTCGTCAAACTAAGCGTGTAGCAACTAGCTGCACGGCTTACATAGGTTAGCATCGAGCGCGAGAAATTTAGTAGGCTGATGCTCTGCAGCGACCTGCAATCGTAATATACAATGTAGTAATTTAAATTCCTATCAGTATGAAATAGTATAACCGCAATAGAGAAAAAGCAAATAAAATTAACAGGTATAAGAAAAGTATTTCATGATATCAAACTGTACCAACTACAATATTTTTCCGCTGTGTAAAGGCAATAAAAACTAAACTTAAGACTTGAGTAGCATGTTTCTCTAGGGTAAAGTGCACGAAAAATTGTTAAGGGAAAAGTTCAGGAAAAATTTTTTAAGCTTTGGTACCGAAGTTGCAGGAAGTAAATGACAGTGCCTCCTTGTGATGAACTAATAGTGCTATCTTGTGAAACTAAAGGAAAGTATCGCAAGACGTATGTGAGGAAAGCAACGCTTGCGAAGAGGATGTGGTGTCGACAAACAAGGCACCCGCGACAAGATGTTACGCGGTATATAAGTCTCCGTTTCTGCAACCGCTCGTTTAAAAGCTGGCCATCTTTCCTTATCGTATGTCTAAAAATCTTTAAATCTTATAATCTATCCAACCTCCACTCTTTGTTTTGTTCATGCAACATTTCCATTTTGTCTGCTCTTTTCGGATTATGACCTGACGTTAACAAATATTGTGCGAAAGTAGAATTATGGATATTGCTATTGTTTTTAGTCAAAAGGTGGTTTTTTTATATCTAGCATTAAACGCCTTCCCAGTTTGTCCGATGTAAAACACAGGACATATGTCGCATGTAATCCTGTAGGCATTCGAGCTGCGTAAGGGATCGATTGTGGTTTTGATAGCATGGAGTATGTTTTTCTGCAGCCATATTCTTTGATAAATAAATGTCTTACTCATCATGACATATTGCTTACAAAAATAATTGAAACATGCCTTTCATTTTCACTTTTCCCGTTTTTAAAGACACCTAAGTTAGAAACTCCACTCGTTTTCTTCTTAAACATTTTGTGTACAAAAGATGGATCATATCCGTTGTTACAAGCTACCGTTTTAATTAAATCCATCCCTTTCCCTATTTCTTAAAGGTGTACTATTGCACGATTTATGGCTGAGTGAGGAAAAGCCATCTTGTGGAACTTAGGGTATTGTGAGTAAAATGATATAATTTGATCCATACCAGTTGCTTTGCGAAAAATATCGAAACTCGTTCCGTCATCTTTAATCTCGAGTTTGAGATCTAAGAAATTTATTTCATGATTTACATTTTGTAGCTCAAAAATAAATTTAATACTATTAAACATTCCAGAGAGCTGCTTAATTTCATCTTCCATTCCATTATGTACAGTTAAAATGTCATCAACATACTTCGTATGAAATATTTAATTTTGTAGGTGGATGACTTTCAAAAAATTTCCTTCTAACGTATTTATAAAAATGTCGTCCAGAATGTCCGCCAATGGATTGCCCGTTGCAAGGTCGTGTGACGGTTGATACAGTTTTTCATCAAACTCGAAACTGTTGTATTTTGCTACCATTTTTAACAGAAACATTAATACTGTAATCTATTCACGAGTTATTTCTTTCTTATTTGACCTCTGGGTCTTCTCCATTATTTCTAAAGTCATTGGAACCAACTGACTGGTAAAAAGGTTAGCAATTATGAAATAAATTAGTTTAGTTTCTCGGCTACATTTCAGAATCTTTTTTTTTTTTTGCCAGGTCCTGTCTGTAAGTTACTGAAAAGTTATTTCGAAAAACATATGATTTTTTATCTTTCAATGCAAAATTGTAGCTAATTCAGTGTATCCAATGGTAATACTGTTAACCACCAAACGAATTGGATGGTCTGTTTTATGGACTTTAAACCTGGATTGTAGCTTAGGAACCGGTGGATTCAGGTTAACCAATCGCTTTCTTTGAAATGGTTTTAACAATTGCTTGGAATCACCTATAGCGATCGTAATTTCTTTGTACAAGATTATAGTCGGTCCCTCCTCCAATCAATGTCAAACGGAATAACTGCTTGCACAAGGGCTATAGGTGGCCCAACGCGTTATTGACTTGCTCAATCTGTGAATCTCTTTCTCATGCATAAATCATCCAATTTTTAAAAAACTGTAACTATTTGTTTGTGTGTACATGTAAGTCGCATCTAGCGATTTTCGTCCGATTTGGATAATTGCATCGTGGTGCCTCTGTTTTGTGTTAGAGACTATTTTGGACCTTCCTTTTGTTTTTAAACTAAGCAAATCTCTCGCTAGGTAACAAATGTTTCCTTTGTGTAGTCGCGGTACTCTGGTGTAACTGAGAAGACAGAGCTGTGGCTCAGAAACATTTATGCTGAGAGTATCGCTTACTATTCTTCGGTATTCTTACGATATGCAAATAAATGCTGCACGGAACGAATTTTCTATGCATACAGCAGCCGATTTAAATTACTTTTATACTGTTGACTAAAGCCGTAGGATCAAGTACCATCTGTGACGTTGGAGCGGTGTTAACGGTTACTGTACGTTTATTCCCCCTAAATAATGTAGCACTGACAGGAATGTCCATATGTGTGCTTATTAAGATGTGTAGATATACAATGGATGGACCATACATGAAAAAAAATGCATAACCGTCCCAATTCGTGGTTAGCAGAGGAAGAAAAAAAACGATCTTCTGAACTGATCATAACTGTCAAAAAATAGTGTGTTACTTCTTAAACGATAAACAAAAATAAAAATGCCACTATCTGCAAATGAATGTATAAGTAATGACAAAGAGTGTAGATTAATCCCTAATAAACATTTATGACTACAAACGTATCAGATGGTTACATGAAGACCATACGAATTTTATGGGCACTTGACACACAAAAATACTGATCATCGATACACGAAATAACGACATTGCTCGCAAACTTTACAGCATAGCGGAATCACATGCCGCTTGCATATTCTGACAAAGTACGAGCCACCTGTCAACTGCAATCACCCCACGTTATTAACATTCCTGCTGTTTCGTTACGCTTCGAGAGTCACTGCACAAAAAGATAGCCTGTTGCGTTGTCAGTTATCGAGGACTGTGGTGCAGCCTTTGGAAGTATGCTGGTACGCGGCAATGTGTAGCGAATGCTCACGCAATAGGCACCCGGCCCGCCGAAAGCCAAGGATTACAGGTTCGGAGTGTCAGCTCTAGTGCGCTGATACCACAACTTTCTGCCGGCGTTAATTACCAGCCGAAACAAATTCCTCTTCATTCTACGGCAACCATTAAGCACTTTATCACCGGAATGAAATGTTACGCTCTCTCATAACAACAGCTACAAAAGAGAATATTACAGCCATCTGTTCCACAGATTACGGACATAAACGCGGTTTGGGCCTGTTTGAATACCATGCAAGCTGTATGATCGGCCACAGAAATATAGGCTTATGTTATTTGTGCAAGTGGAATAGAAAAATAAATTTTGGGGAATAGTACGGTTGAAAATGTTTTATATTCTATATATTTTGAATGTTTGTTACAAAAAAATAAAATAATATAAATACCACCGTTTTAGAGGCGAACAGAGAGAGAGAGATTCGAACATATCTTCAACAGGCAGTACGAAGAACAGAAGAAAACGATAATAGAGTTCAACGTTCCTCTGACTTCGTGGCCGTCAACGACTGCTTTACACGTAATGTTTTTGTTTACAAGCAAACTTTCTCCAAAAAGCAAGGATATCACAGATTTCTGGAGGAGCAAAAATCGCATCTACTCAACGCCTCCCACGCATATCCTATGCTTAAGGGAAGGCAGTTGATATCTTTGCTTGTCAGGAAAACTGTGATATCTTTGCTTCTTGGATAAACTCTGATCGTAAACAAAAGCTTTAGTACAAAGTACATGTCTGAAGCAACAACTGTCATTAGAAATATTGTGAAATGTTAGTGTGCAACCATTGATAGTGCAAGAGATGGTGTAGTGTGGAGCGTGCTGTTTACATTTGAACATTTTGTGCTTGCTACCAAGAATATGTAAGGGCAAATGATGAACGAAACATGCTTCACTATAAAAAATTTAACTGTTAAAAATTTTTTCACTTCATATCTTTTCAATTGCACTGACATTAGCATATTTTTCGAAATTATATAACTCATCTTTACAGCCAATAAATTGTCTCTAACTATTTAGATACTCTTATGCAAGCAACAGGCAACATGATACTGACGATTTTGACATGGTTCTAAAACAAGAGTAGGTATCTAAAGGTAGCAATAATATGCCTAAATCGGTTATGGCTATAAAAAAACTTCTTAAAATTATTTGTGGCTGGTTGCGACCTCGCTCAACAATGTTTAATTGAATGACAACTATTTAGATTAACAAGATTCGGCGTCAGTAATTTTACGACACTTCAAATAGCTTCAATCATTTCTGTCTCGTATGAAGCTTGGTGCTTGCTTTGTAAATTTCTCTAAAATTATGATTTAAACTGGAAAGAGCCTTATAGGGAACAACAGTTTAAAAATAAAGAGAAGATGACATGGGAAGCTGCTTTTTAGATATAAGTAGTACATTTAAGCATGAGTGCTTCAATTTGATCTAAAACACACTCAAGAATAAATTACGAAACATTGTACCACTCTCCTGCGTTTTCAAGTAATATTTGCATTTGAGCTTTCATGTCTGGCGTAAGTTATAAGTAATAAAGTAACAAGATGTGTTGCACATCAACGTATAGTCAGTCGTGGTGTAAAAAGTCACGGCGAGCCCCAGTATTTACGGGAAGTAACGTATCGGAAGGTTAACTGCTGAAGCTTGCTTCGCACTTAGATAAAGCTGATGGACTTGAAACAATAGGGAAATGGTGCCGTGAAAAAATTTGTTAACAGTCATATAACAACAAAACACTACAGACATAAGTTCTTGAACATAAAGTGAAAAAATAAATTTATCTTGTTACAGATAATGTAATGTATGTAATCGTTAATGATTTCGCTTATACGATCTTAGTTCTCACATTTGCATTGTTTTCAGATTGGAGACAACAATAGGATCAAAAAATATGGAGAACTGAATCATATTCAGTTATCTGTGAGGTCTTGCGTCCCAACCGTCAACAGTATGATCGATATTCTAAAGCGTTTGAGAAAAATGGAAGCAGTCTCTACTTACTTTATCATCGTCACACCTGTCTTGCATTCTACCAAAACTATTTCATTTCGAAAGTGCGTACTGTGTGTGAATCATTGTTCGTTATCTTAATATTTTTCCTCAGGTACATCTTTTATTTCATCTCGATCATTCATCTAAATTGTGACAGGCCTTGGACGCTATTTTCATAGGCTTTTGAAGTAGAACTTTCATCAAGAAAGCAAGATAACAGTATGGAGATAGTATCGTTATGGCTAATAAAGAATTTTTGAACAAAAAGTAGTGAGTTCTACATTGTTATACACATCACTAACGACACGACCCGGCTTCGCGCGTGTACCATTAAATATCTACGGCCAGATGATTTGACTGGCGCAATCTGTTTTCTTCATGGTTAAGAATAAAACTCAGAGAACAACACCAATATGACAACTTTCATATAACTTAAACAATGTAAGCAGCGCACGGTAGGAACATTGTCTTTGAGGTATGAATGTTAAGCTTAGCATTCACTGTGATCCATTTTTGAGACTCCTTGTCGCAATTCTTTATCGTGGACCCTTTATGGCAGACTTCGCCGTTTCACGCAAATAACGGTGCCCGCAAGTCCGTTTCATTCAAGAGAAGCAGAAACCTGAAAATTGAGTCATCTAGTACTCTGCAGAAAGAACGCATGGCATGCAGCAAAGTTACTGAAGTACTGTTTCGGAAAACGTTTAACTTGAAGGATAACACATAAAACACTACGTGTTTTGGATTCGCATGTTTTTTCGCTATGCAGTTGTTCTCAAACGATTGCAGAGAAACTATTGGTTAAAAATATTTGATTATTAAAAATAGTAAGTCCTCAAACCACAGCCTGCTGATGAGGTAGTTATCTTTCCGTTACTCATCATGTTTACCGATACTTCAAAGCTGAGAATTGGCAGTGAATTAAGACTGCTCATTGCGACTGGTAATCTGAAGATATAAGAAACTGGCAGTTTGAAATTGTGGACATATTTCAAAATGTGTCCCTGAAACATCTGTAGAAGTAGTTCGAAATCTTATGTAATTATCGGCAAGAAATTTTGGAATAACAATCAAGAAGGTCGTGCTTATGTCTTTATGATATTTAAAAGCCCTAAATCTCATTCCCGATAGTGGAGATTCGTTTACCAGTCTTCTGTATGATTTGAAAATATCAAAAATATTGTGCCCCACCAATCAGATAATCGTATTGGCATCTACATCTGACCCAAGGAAAGCAGGAAGCCTGAGTCACTCGCTGAGCTGCTGCAAAAAACCAGGTACAGGTGCATCCCAAGCTGCGCTTTACTCTATGCATAAATAACTGAAAAGCACAGGTTTTGGATTCGCATACTTTTTCGGTAGGCAGTTGTTCTGAAGCCGGCCGAGGTGGCCGAGCGGTTTCTAGGCCGCGCGACAGCTACGGTCGCAAGTTCGAATCCTGCCTCGGGCATGGATGTGTGTGATTTCCTTAGGTTAGTTAGGTTTAAGTAGTTCTGAGTTCTAGGGGACTGATGACCTCAGCAGTTAAGTCCCATAGTGCTCAGAGCCATTTTAACCATTTTTTGTTCTGAAACGACTGCAACCAAGGCGACTCTAACCTGTTACCAGACCGAGACAAGTAGAGCTGCAGACTAGCGTGGAATCTGACCCACGTTTCGTTTCTGGCGAATCTCCACATCATTGAGAGGTGAATGTTAGGTTAAGAGGCAGAGTGGGAAGAAAATCTGACCTTGTCAGAATTTGATCGTGCAACCTTTACACTATTAGCCAAACACTCTTCTTTTCTCTTTTTGCCTAACTATATATTTATCTAAGTTTAATAAAAAAAAGAAACAAAAATCAAAACTACCCATACTTGGCGCTGCCAGTTTTACCCTACCATAAAAAAATTAACAGTCTCTCTTCAGACATTGCCACTAATTATTCCTAAAAATTCTGCCATGGCGATAGGACCTACGGTTATATTTTCTTTTATTTTTTATATTTTAATACACAATGATAATTAGTAAATGTGTACAAATGAAATTCTATAAAGCATTATGTTACAAAAAATGATATTCAAAGGATAAACAAAAATGACATTTGTGTATTACTTGTGCTACTTCACCTATAAGAACCTTTCTTCAAGAAATAGAGCGACTGGTTTTTTCTTGTCCACTGCCATTGGCGTTTCCTACCAACAACAAAGGCCCTGTAAAAATATTTACAACATACTCAATCTGAATGGTCGCCTGCCCCTACCATGGATGTACTTCTCTATCAAGTAATGGGAGACTCATTCTACTTTGCCTCAATGATTGCAACTTTCCATGAATCAGCCGGTCTCTTTCCTTTCTCTCTGTTTACAGTTCAGGACATTCTGTCTTCAATGTGATTGTGATGCTGTGCGGATGTCAAATCGACCATGACGCTCCATAACTGGGGGTGGCAAGGGGGGAGGGGCGAGGGCAGGGGTGTCAATGAAAACACTGCGTAAACAGTTTGTGCAGACCGTACGGCACACCGATGTGCGTTCGAGGACTTTGTGAGTCTTTTGCAGGTACCACCAGAAATCATGCTCCACTTTCTCCCCTTAGCCGAAGATGTAGTCGGGTTATTCCCTTGAACCATGTACACGCGTAATATTTTGTGCGGAGAAATTAATAGTCATCCGAACAGAGGGGGGTCCGAGGTGTGTCGTGGAAGTAACAAGTTAAGGTTATGTGTGTCAGCCGCTAACGTTGGACGAGATGCATGTGAAGCGATATGAACGGGACCGGCTGCTTTGGCCGAGCGGTTCTAGGTGCTTCAGTCTGGAACTGCGCTGCTGCTAGGTCGCAGGTTCGAATCCTGCCTCGGGCATGGAAGTGTGTGATGTCCTTAGGTTAGTTAGGTTTTAGTAGTTCTAAGTTCTAGGGGACTGCTAACCTCAGATGTTAAGTCCCATAGTGCTCAGAGCAATTTTTTTCACTATGAACGGTGTCGAGGAGGCGACAGTCAGGGCAAAATGGGAGTCCATTATCCGATAGCGTGGAATCAGCGTCTAGTTACATATTTTCTATTGGTGACTTGACACTATGTAGCGTGACAGTGGCGGGCAGAAAGTGGTGCTGGATCGTTTCCCACACTCGTGGCCAATCGAGACTTGAGTACTTGGTTCCTACCACGTTATGCGGAACCGACCGTAGAAGGGTGATGTAAGATCTTTTGTCTTCGGCGACTGCAATTCGTGGAGGTCCGAATCACATAGCTAAATAAGAGAATGAATGTTGGTACATGGGAGATCTATGTCACAACATGTACCGACACGCGCGGGACATGAGAGACGAGAACCAGAACGTCTAATAGACGACCAGAGGGAGAAGCGTGTTGACTGGTTCATAGTTTCAACATATTGTGCATATAGAGGGCAGCTGCCCGTGCCTAAACGTTAACCAGTTCAGATGGTTCAAATGGCTCTAAACAGTATGGGACTTATCATCTGAGGTCATCAGCCCCCTAGACTTGGAACTACTTAATCCTAACTAACCTAAGGACATCACACAAATCCATGCCCGAGGCAGGATTCGAACCTGCGACTGTAGCAGCACCGCGGTTCTAGACTGAAGCGCTTAGAACCGCTCGGCCACAGAGGCCGGCCGTTAACCAGTCCCAGCCCTCCATGGTGCAGGGGGAGCGTGGTATTGGCGTAATATATTTTAAATAAATGTCCTGTGGAATGGAATAACCGAAGGCCGACTGAAGTATGCTATCCATCACCGCAGGAAGGAGCTGTGCCACGTGATTGAATTTCAACGTCACGTAGAGGTTCTCGTATTCCACACGCTGCAGCTGTTCCAAGTTCTGGAGGTTGTTCTGGCGCACCATCACGTGTACAATACGTAGTAGCCATCGATAGTTCGCAGCGGACGTTCAGCATACACCCTTCGTAAACGTGACTTCCAAATATCTCAGCCCAGTGACCGCCGCGAGTGGCCGATAGCACGTTGCCGAAGACCGCACCTGATACCCAACGCCGCCAACTTGTTAATGTTCAGAAGACTGCCTGCTGTCTATCTGTATTGCTGGATCCAGTTTATTGTGCTGCGTACTTCATCAGTGGAAGGAACCAGCAGTAGCAGGTTGTTAGAGTGCGCCCTATGGAAGAAGGTAATGTCCAACAGGGTGATGCCAGATAGCCTGCAGTTGTGACCTCTGAGGAGTTGATCGAGCACGACTTCGTGAAGGTAAGCAGAAAGAGGGCAACATTGCCGTAGAGACTTCTTAATGGGTATTAGGCCCACCGCCCATCTGTTGACTTGGACCTTGTGCCAGAAGGCGCCGCAGGGTGTCAATAAGGCTATGGGTAAATCCCATGCATTCTATCACCTCTAGGAGAAAGTTATGGAGCACTCTATTGAATGTCTGGTCAAAACTCGCTCTCACGCGGCACGCCAAGGTGATCATTATTAAGCCCCTGCAGTTGCTGGTGGTCATTTGTATGTTGGCATCTCCCCCTTGCGACGTCTGTTCCAGGGCGAGGATCATTGGCAATGTCGTCTTAATGAGGTCAGCCAAAAGCCTGGCAACGGTCTTGAAGTAAATGTTCCACATTGTAAGTAGCTGGTAGTCACTGGCCGACTGTCCTCACGCTGGCTTGTGTACTGCCATAAGAAGTCCTTCGACTGAGGTAGGAGGAACAATGCAGTCCAGTGACGTGAGTTCGTTTAACACTGTAATCCAGAGGGGCATCATAAAGTCATGGAAGATCTGGCAGAACTCGATTGGTAGGCCATCAGGCTCTGGAGATTTGTTGACCACACCCTTACCCAAGACATCCTCCACCTCTCCACCTGTTGCCTTGTCGATAGTGCACGTCACCTGTTGTAACACTTCTACAGTGGCCTCGACATCTACAGTTCTTTCCTGGTGAACATGATGAAAATGGACCTCCACTACATTCACTATGGTTGCTTGGGCTGTCAAGAGCAACTGTCTTGCATTGTAAGGCGTGTGATTAACCTTCAGCGATGTCTGTGCATATCTGCCAAAACGTGGTGCATAGTGTGTGCCTCTCAGCTATTCGGTCCTATCTTCGGTGTCGTTCTTGTTGTCTGTCCAGTGATGGCGGTAGAGTGCCTAAGTACCTGAGCATGGCATAGTAAACGTCCAGGGTCTGTCGGTGTCACGAAGCTGTATCCTTGCCAAATTGCACAAGTGACTTGCGGATTGCCGGTGCCAAAGTCGAGGGGTATCGGGAGTGACGTCGTTCGTAGTTCGCTTGCGTTGCGGCGACTTACCGATGGCACTCTGAGTCCTGGAGGTGAGTTATGTTCATCTTCTAAAAGCCGTTACTGTACCAGACCTGTAGCGGGATAAGATGCATCATGCAGTTGTAGGTGCTGTGATCGGAGGAAGGCAGAGGCCATTGTTCAGTGACCCCTACTCCCTGTGAAAGACCTGTGACACATATACGTGATCCAGTAGGCTCGCTGAATGACTGGTAAGATGTGTGCGTTCAGAGCTGTCGCAGTGTACGGTGCATAACGTTGCATAACCACAAAACCATAAAGATTCAAATTTCCTGCAATAATGTGAAGTCAGCTCCTGTGGCTCTATAGTTTCCCTCAGGAGTCGGATCTTGGCAGTGGAGCTAATCATGTTGATATTCATTGTCGCTAAGTGGTAAGCCAGGCAGTTCGGTGGTTAGGCAGGGTTGTGATATCGCAAGTGACGTCACACCCGTCCGACTGTGGCACTCCCGGTGTTGTTCAGACTGGATGGACCTGCAGCATCTCAGTAGCCCTGGATCGGAGTCCTGTCAGATCTTGGTCTCCTTGGCCCACGACTTGGGCACAGTAGTCAATTGAAGTTCCGTAGGGTCGTATTGGTTCATAGGAAGGGACCGAGCTGCTTCGAAGCCTGCACTGGAACCTTTCTGTTAATGACTATTCATTGCAGAGGACTGGCAGATGAACGTTCCCATCCTGCTGTCCATTATGCAGGAGTAATATTTTTGGCAATGGTGTCAACGTCGCGGTCAGCGTCCTGAAGATCAGTTCTTTATTCTCCAAGCTTTGTTTTCCGGGTTTCGGTGAATACTGTTTTCGTGCGTGCGTGCCTCACTGGCACAAAGTCTTCAGTTGGTGCGATAAATGAATCGATTGCCATCCTGCTCTCGGAGGTGCCTGCAGTGTTTGGTGGTAATGATGGCGTTGTACAGAGTTCTACTACCACTGACCACGCTGATTGATCGGCGTGGCGCTGGTCTACAGAGGGTTGTTATGGTACAGCATCGTTGGTATAATTTGCCTTTACGGATGAGGACTTCGTGTACACTATTGATTAAGTCACTGGGAGGATTCTCGGCGTCGTTATAGGTAGCAGGTCCTGCAGTGGAAGTTGTGTGATCCGGTGCTGTAGGCACTCAGAATGTAGGTGACCTCCCTTGCCGAATCCGGAACAGATTTTAGGCTGACTGTCATAAATAATTATGGTCCAGCAGCCTTCTGTCTGGAGGTATGATGGTTCGTGTCATCGGAGTTCGATGCCCACCTGGCATACTCCATTGAGGACATCTTAAATTGGGTACACTTTTCTGCCATGTGTTCTTGTAACATGCTGTAGGGGCAGACCGCCGCCACGTCGTTTGAGGCAGACATTTCCGTATGCAAGACGGAAGCGGAGTATTTGCTTCATCACTTGATGAATCTTCTCATATATGGCGTCATTAATAAGTTTCACATAGACCGTACTACTTATGATCGAAAAGTGGATACCGACGATGTCGACAGCTGGGATTTTGGCCTCCTCTTTTAAAAAGATGTTAGACATCGAGTGCTGTTGATCTAGCAAAGTCGTTTCGAAAAGCAAACTTCAATGTTGATTATCTGTGTTGATTGGCCATGATCTTTTCGTGCTATAGCGTCACGTCATTGTTGGCCAGAGGAGGTAAACAAGGCGAGCATGCTTCCGCTGCAGGAATAAACACGTAGCATATCCGGTCCACTCGGCTGCTTGAGTTGGATTGTCGCTTGACCACCAAGTGCTTGGCCACACTTTCTAATAACTCAAGGCAGTGCTGCTCTCATGAGTTACCACCGCTGTTCGGTAGGTGGCAGGGGCATCGTTTTCAATATATACGTATATATTGTGGCATAACAATTGGAGAACATTTAACGCATATTGCGTTAAGGGGCTCACTACTACTCACATGTAAAAGCTGACATTAACGGAAAGCAACACGTTGTTCTTTGAACAAGGTAACAACAAAGCAGGCTTAACGCAATTTTTCCAAGGACAACTTCGCATAATACCCACTTTGACAGTTGCGTGTAACAATTACCGCTAGTTATTTGTCAAAAAATGTTACCCATAAATCGTAGCTTGGGCCCTTATTTAAACGGTGCTGCTGCAACTGATTGGCAGTGAAAGCAAGTTGACGAGGCACGTTCGACTGCCCCACCCCATGCCACATTCCACGCGATGTTCGAATTGCGGCTGCGGTACAAACATGCTAAACCCGTGGAGCTCGTACGATGCGTATCGGCTTTACAAATTGGTAATCGGAAATCATACGGCTCACTTTCACTGACAAGCATAGAGTAATGCTGGCATCCAGCCACTGACCTACTTTGTATCTCTCCTAGTTTTCCAGCACTGAATTAAATCTTGTATTTGCTACGTAATTCGATAAAGATTAGTTTGAGAGGGGTCCAATGTTTAATATACTTCAGTCGTACTACGGAGGAGAGGGTGAAATTCCGTCCCGCCAGCTATGGATATGTTACTCTTCAAGGTACTCATTTCTTACTGCATACAATCTTTTTGTGTGGCGATGAATGGAAAGCGATGTCTACAAGGTACAGTATATACAGTATGAGTCACCAGACCCCTTTTACTTCTTGAACGGATACACATTTCGAAACGTGGTTTTCGGCAGATATTAGAGCGTCGAGGGATACGTATGTTTTTGTCTGGTTAATGTTTTTACCGCTGATATCAAATGAGAAATTAAATTAGGTACTTTTTTAAATGGAACGGTGTGCTTTTTATAACTGCATTCGGTAGCTCTTGAGAAGACAATTACAGTGATATAGCATTTTTAATGTTGATATTGAAACCTATCGTAAAAAAATTAGAGAAATCTCCTAGAATGAGAAAGCACGGGGGACGGAAACGGTGTTTGCAGTGAAAACACTGCCAAACAGGAGTCTCGGAGCAGGGTGCGTAGCTATATACCGTACGGTAGACCTGCTCTTCGAGAATAAAGCTTTATTTCCCCCTGAACCAACTTACGACCTAGATGCAGATTCACCTATGAATGTTACGTATGGAAATACGACATAGGCTAGAATCTAGCGTATCACAAAGGACTTAGAGAAACTATTCCACATTTGTGTATCCTCCCAGATTCAAGTGAGCTGAAACACAGTAATCAGTTGTTCATTATTTAAAAATAAAGAGGTCTTATACGCTGCTAAAAGCAATTATTGTATTAAACATCTAAATGTTCGAAGGAAGATTTGACCTTTCCTTTTCAGTACTTGGTTGTGTTCTTCTTAGAGGTAAAATACCTGCTGTCGTACAACTATCTCCGCCTACACTGCTCTAAATAATATCATATTAAATACATTCGTTGAACTAAACAATTTATTGAAAATACTTTTGGAGCACCTGTACACCGCAAAATAAACATTCCACTTAAAAAAAGTTTGTTTCATGCTGAACGTAAGCGCATAATGACAGTGTTACCAGCTACGTGCAATATACGCTGTCGACTTCTTTGACATTGCAATGCAATTTCGTACACACGCAACTGAAATAAACAACTTACTAACAATGATTTGGTAACCACCCAAATCACATAACATAAATTTTGTCTTCCAAAAAAAGTGACTGTTTCCTTTATTTAAGCACGTGTTCAAACTTTTCCATGGACTGAAAGGCAGGTCTGCAGTCGCCGTTCGAAAGAACGATGAACAGATGCTGCGAGCGAAGAGCTTCTCTTCTTCTGTCTCGCTGAGTGTGAACGTCGTTACTTGGTCCGCGGGAGACAGTGAACAATAAATATTATTCCAAAATTTTTAAATACAAAGTAACTGACTAGATTCCCATTTTTTCAAAAAGTGCGCGCAAAATACCCCCCCCCCCTCCCTTTTCTCCTCCCGCCACCTTGGTATTGCCAGGGGTAAGAGCTATGAGCACTTCTTTATCTCTCTCCTGCAAGCTCTTCGCTTTCTCTCATAAGCTTGCTCTCATGTTGGCATCGCCCACAGAACAATTCCTTGCTCCACGAGCAAACACCTAGTTCCTTTTAGTTTTTATTTTTCAAATATAGCATCGTCATGGCGGTGATGACGGGTACAGCAACAGTGGTGGTCTCCCTCAAACTGAGGCCTCACTCTTCCCGTGCGTCTTTCGTTCGACGTTACGCTCTGTGTCACCGATGACAAGAGAAACGCTATCTGCATGAGCAGTGTATCTGCGAATCCCTTGTTCGCAACCGCATTCGCATTTCTTTAGTCCGCATCTCCATTCGAAGTCCAACGCTCCCGACCAAACGACTTTATTTCATTGCTCCAAAGTCCGGGTTTTATGGCTTCGGCACCTCGCTTTACTGTTACGGTCATTTGCATAGCTGGTGAGTGTTTTTGGAATTCCAGCACCCCTGAAATGGAACGCCCTTCATGTTGCTTTGGTGCAGATACGGTTAGAGGATCTTACAGTTTTGAACATGGCTGTAGTTTAACAACCCTATATTAGTTTCAGTATAAGATTAAACAGACGATCGGTTGCATATAAACGTTAGGTACACTGACCTAAGTTTCGACACCTACTAGGGGTGTCTTCAACAGAATTAAAGTTGCTAAATCGTAAAATTACACTGTTTTACGTCTGACTCGAGCATAGCTACACCAAATTCTGACTGTTGCTTTTTAGCAATGTAATTTTACGATTTAGCAACTCTTCATTCTGATGAAGACACCCCTGGTAAGTGTCGAAAACTAGGTCAATGTACCTACTGCTTTTGTGCAACCGGTTGGCTGTTTAATCTTATACTGAAAGTTCACGCGTCTGGTATTCAGTTCTGCAGTTACTTCTGCAGCTGTCGTCTTGTTTTTCGCCACAATCCTCTTCAATGCCCGTCTATCACGGTCACTCTACACACGCTTTTATCCATGTTGTGCCACAGACGATGATGTTTTTCCGCTATCCATGTACTCGGTATAAATCTTATACGTGGCGTTCCTTGATACACCAAACACTTCCGCTACCTTGGCTACGGAAGCACGCATCATACGAGCACCAACAATTTTCTCCCGTTCGAATTCACTTAGCTCCGATATAATACACTCACAGCTACACACAACAATGTTCTGACCACGACACACTTGCAACGTACAGAGAGCACTGCAGCGGTGCCATTCGTATTCAGACGTAACAGCGCAATTTGCAGTCTTAGCTAGTTTCTACATTTATGTCCAAGCATTTCTCAAGGTCTTTCCGTATTTCTCTCCAACCTCTGTATAACCATAACAACTGGAATGAATTTAAGTAGATAATAAAACGTCCAAGACAAATAATTTTGTGTTAATATGGTATTATAGTTAAACTAAAGTAGTAGAAGAAAAAGAAACAGAAAAAAGGCATCAGTAAAGAGCCACAAACTGATATCCATACTGTTATCGACGAAAAATGCAAAATTGGAAATTTTGTCGATCTGTGGATGAGTATGTGACGCTGCAGCGCAATTTCACCACGCAGCTGGGAGTATATTAAACAGGAGACATATCGATACCAGGGCATAAAGTCTTCGTGTATTTCTTTTCGTGTACTCAGACAGAGAATAGCTTGGGTGAACAATATACGGAGACGTCAGCGTTTGAGAGAGGGCGTGCAGTTGGGCTCATAGGAGCTGGTTGGGGCAATGGGCAAATCGCTCGACATTTGAATACGAGAGGCACCACTATTCTACGATTATGGCAGGAACGGGTAAATCATGCCGAACACAGTGTCGAGAAGGGAATGGCGGACCTAGAGAGACATCAAAACGTGAAGTCCGAGCACTCGACAAATAGACGTACAGAGGTCGTGATTCATCATTATCATTGATCCGACTTGCAAATGGTGCTTTAGTGACCCATGATCGCCGGCTGGAGTGGCCGAGCGGTTCTAGGCGCTACAGTCTGGAACCGCGCGACCGCTACGGTCGCAGGTTCGAATCCTGCCTCGGGCATGGATGTGTGTGATGTCCTTAGGTTAGTTAGGTTTAAGTAGTTCTAAGTTCTAGGTGACTGATGACCTCAGCAGTTAAGTCCCATAGTGCTCAGAGCCATTTGAACCTTTTTTTTTTTTTTCCCCGTGGTCCTTTAATAGGAGGCTCACAGAAAGGGAGCTGAACTGAGGACGCCCCTTGCGTTGTGTACCGTTGACATCTGTACACTAACAACACGTCTGCACTGGTTTCGGGCACATTCCGCCTGGAGTCTTACCGTCTCATTGACTGGAGTATAATTGTCTTCAGTGATAAGTTCTCTTCAAATTGAGTCCCAAAGACCAGTGAAGACGTGTCTGAAGACGCCCCGGAGAACAGTGGTGTACCAGCCTGACTGTCGCCCATCATATGGCCCGTCAACCACGAATGATGGGGCTGCGGTGCCATTTCATTTCATAGCAGAACCACTTTTATTGTCATCCGTGGCATCCTTACAGCACTTCAACGACATTCTACGCCCCGTTTTGTTGCCCTTCATGGCAAGCAATCCTAGACTTACATTTCAGTAAGATAATGCCCGCCCACACGTGACGAGAGTTTCTTCTACCTGTCTTCGTGCTTGCCAAACCCTACCTTGGTCAGCAAGGTCACCGCATCTCTCCCCAATTGAGAGCGTTTGGAGCATTATGGGCAGGGCCCTCCAACCAGTCCGGTATTTTGACGATCTTATGCGCCAATTGGTCGGAATCTGGGACGATATCATCAGGAGGACAACCAGCATCTCTATGAATCAGTGCCAAGCAGAATAATTGCTTTCATAAGGGCCAGAAGTAAATCGACGTGTTTTTGCCTTGTTCGATCTGTGATGCTCTTTCTCTTGAGTAAATCATACAATTTCTCTGAAATTCTAAACATTTTTTTTGTCTGTACGTGTACATCGCATCTATCGATTTCTGTCCGTTTGGACGATTCCTTCATAGTGCGTGACTTTTTTTGTGTTTTACAGTGTATTTTAACAATATATACACCACCATCTAAGCTACACAAGCACGACTCACGCCCCGTCCTCACAGCTTTACTTCTGCCAGTATCTCGTCTCGTACCTACCAAAGTTCACAGAAGCTCTCCTGCGAACCTTGCAGAACTAGTAATCCTGGAAGAAAGGATATTGTGGAGACAAGGCTTATCCACAGCCTGGGGGATGTTTCCAGAGTGAGATTTTCACTCTTCAGAGTAGTGCGGGCTGATGTGAAACTTCCTGGCAGATTAAAAGTGTGTGCCGGACCAAGACTCGAACTCGGGACCTCTGCCTTTCGCGGGCAAGTGCTCCACCATCTGAGCTACCCAAGCACGACTCACGCCCCCTCCTCATAGCTTTACTTCTGTGAAGTTTGAAAGGTAGGAGACGAGATACTGGCAGAAGTAAAGCTGTGAAGACGGGGCGTGAGTCGTGCTTGGGTGGCTCAGTTGGTAGAGCACTTGCCCGCGAAAGGCAAAGGTCCCGAGTTCGAGTCTCGGTCCGGCACACAGTTTTAATCAGGCAGAAAGTTTCATTATCAGCGCACACTCGACTGCAGAGTGAAAATCTCATTTTGGAAATACATACATCACTATGAAACAGCTGGACAATTAAAATTATTCCATAAATCAAGTTCACACCTGGCCTTCATGACTATAAGTAATATACTACCATAAGAGAGAATCATCTTGTGACACCATCCAGACACTTTCTCCCCTCTCATGTACCACTCGCAGAAGTTTACGTGGAGGGAAATGAATACTACCCTGCAGTGTGGTGTGAAACTTCGTAAGAACTGCTGTTTCAAGTCAGCTCTGACCTCACCAACAGCATGCACCATTAGCTACTCTTCTTCACTGCAGTTGGCAAGTACTGTTGAAATACTGTTGAAACACGTTGGTCTTGAGTCGCCATATCACGAATAAAGTATGTCCAGTAGCAAGGATATCACAGTTTTTTGTATAACCACCAGTGTTACATTCATTATATCCAGTTTTTGTGCAGCGTGTATTAAGGTTGCTGGCAAATAATTAATACCATAAACACAAATTGAAATTATTTACTTGACAACTCCCCACATTCTATAAGCGAACTTATGAACAGACTAGTTGTTAATGAAGTGGCCAAGGGGAGCTCTGTCGAAAGCTCAAGGAATTGTAACCACCAGACACCGCTAGCAAGCGGCGTAGGGTGGTTACAATTCCTCGAGCTTTCGACCGAGCTCTCCTTGGCCATTTTCGAGTGGTAAATGACTGCCTGTCGCTGTATAACAATAACGACGATGCCACATCTACACAGTAGTCATTGATCAGTTGACAATTCCCAAGTACAGCTCCGACAAAAGCTCGTGGGATTTTAACCATCCCACGCCGCTGGAAGCCTGATAAGATTTTATTAATTCAAATCGCTGTGAGACCATGCAGTCAGACTTGCTGTTACTGGCAGCTCCACTCACATATCGGTAGTTTTGTTGTAATGAGCGATGGTGCTGCACGGAGTGGCGGCGCGGTTTGAGGCACCATGTCTCGGATTGTGCGACCTCTCCGGCCGGAGGTTCGAGTCCTCCCTCGGGCATGAGTGTGTGCGCGTTGTTCTTAGCGTAAGTTAGTTTAAGTGGTCTGTAAGTCTAGGGACCGATAACCTTAGCAGTTTAGTGCCATAGAATTTCACACACATTTGAACATTTGATTTGAGTGATGGTGAGTAAGTAAGCTATAACGTCAGTTGCTCTCACATGCCTGTCTGTTTGAATAAGCACAGCTTGTGATGTGTGTTCACCCTAACCAGCCACAATGTATGATGCGGCAGCATATGCAACATCGCCTCTGAACAGTGTGTTCGGAGGGCCATGGGAAGAAGCACGCATCTGCGCAACGTGCTATTTAAGTATCTGTACATAATACAGGCTGATTATAATTATGGTTAAGCTTTCAAAACGCTGTAGAAATGGCACCGATGGCCAGAATGACGTCAAATTGCAACAGAATAAAATCGGAGAAGCGGGAAAACGTATGGTAGAAGGAAAAAAAAATAGCTTGAAACTTGATCAAGGGATGGCGCTGTATGTGTCAGAATACGTAAATGAAAACACCTGTCATGCGCACGACCCATTGAAATTGGTATAAGCACTCCGGGTACACGGCTTTTAGTCCCTTCGTGTCTGCGACGTTCGCCATGTTGCTACGTTCTCAATGCAGGATCACGCTCTGCTTGTAAAGCTGTATTACAAGAATGATGACTATGCACACGTCGCTCTGCAGAAGTTCCGTACAATGAAAAGTTTAAAAAAAAGGCTTTGGTCCGATGACTGCCGTGGGTCTGGAGAAAATTATTCGGAAATTCGAAAAGACGGGTTCTCTTGGTGTGCAACCTGGTAGGGGGAGGAAACGAATTGATTCGACGTCAGTGGAAGCAGTGGCCACAGTAATTCTGGAGGAGACGAGTGGTGGTATGCAAACGTGTAGTGCACGGAGAATTGCCCGAACCCGTAAATCGCGTAAAATGAACGAAACTTCCTTCTTTGCTATCCGTTCAAAATTACCCATGTGCAAGAGTTACTTCCTGTTGACCTGCCAGCGAGAGAGACGTTGCTTTAGAATTTCTTGCTCGCATAGTAGTGGACAATGATTGGCCGTGGAAGATTTTGTGGAAATACGAAGCCCACGTCCATCTGACAGGATATGTAAATACATAGAATTGTCGAAATGAGCAACGGAAAACTCACACGCAAATCAACCAGTACCACTTCAGTCTGAAAAGGCCACTGTGTGGTGCGGGTTTACCGAATAATTTATCATAGGGCCGTATTTTTTCTTAGAGACAGTTGCTTCCGGTCCTGTTACCTGTACCATCACGGGTAAGCGCTACGAGTGTCTTGTGTAACCACGTCAGTCCAGCTCTCTAGCAACGTGGATGTGTGGATGGGATCATTTTTATGCAAGATGGCGCACCTCTGCACATTGAAAATTCATTTAAGCAGCTGCTGAAGGGCCATTTCGGAAATGCTAGAATTATCAATTGCCATTTCCCTACAGCCTGGCCGTTCCGATCACCTGATCGTAAACCTTGTGACTTCTGAAAGATGTTGTGTTCAGTGTTCCGATTGCGAATTTAACTGTAATGGAGGCACGCATTGCGCAACGTAATCTGAACGTGACCCTGGCAACACTTCGATCAGTTGAGGAACATACTGTTTCTCGATTTCAACTTGTTGCAGAAAACTTTAGACAGCATATTGAACATGTTTTGCGCCAGTCACACGGAATTTAATAATCGGATTTGATTTTGATTGCTGATTTTTAGGCGGTTTTCCCATCAGGACAATTAAAAACTGACGTGTTCTATGCTTTTTACGAGGTTTTGGCCTCAGGACAATTAAAAACCGATACGATTTATGCTTTTTGTGCGGTTTTTGGCCTCAGGACAGTTAAAAACCGACATGAGTGATGCTTTTTATGTGGTTCTTGATCTCATGACAATTAAAAACCGATTTTTCCCATCCGATGTGCTATGACCTTGCCGTGGCGGATGCGCTTAAGTAACTAACAGTATCATACCCGTACACCCATACATACCGAGAGGTACAGTTTAACGTCAAACGTACACCGCAGGCATTGTTGTAAGATTCATTTGTCATTTTTAGTCGACCACTATTAAATTATGATGCTGACAGCGCCATCTATTGCTGCATTTTGTAACTATTTCTTTCTTCTGCCAGACGTTTTCCCCCTTCTCCGATAATACTCCATTGCAATTTCACGTCATTCTGGCCAGAGCGGTTTGAAAGTTTAATTATAAGCACCCTGCACAATGTGTACATTGTGCAACATATTTAATAATTTTTTAACAAGGTTTACGTTCACTGATGTAAGAAAGATGTTTCACTCTCCGCTTCAGTCTCATAGGGGTCGATCTTCTTTTTCTATTTTCTAACTTCGTACAGAAGCCTTTGTTCTTCCTCAGGGTTCAAGATATCTCCATACCACGTTTAATGGAAATCGGTTCAGCAGTGTAGTTGTGAAAACGTAACAGACAATATTACTTTAACATTTAATAATATTAGATAATACCAGTAGGGAAGTGTGGCTTAAATATGTTGAGGATTGCATAAGCATTGTCTCCATTACTTAGAATCGCAGTATGTACAACATATCAACCAATAACCGTATTTTCAATCAACCAATAAAAACATTTATACAAATATGATAAACTTCAAAAGTCAAAGAGTACGTAGCTTCTCCAAAGAGTATACAGTTTCTCTAATTTGCGTTCTGTTCTTCAGATCAATAAATATCTTGTGCTACACACTTCCTAAGGTAGCCTATGTTCTGTCCCAGCGTTCAAACTATCTCCATACCAAATTTCATCGAAACTGGTCCAGCCGTTTAGCCGTCAAAAAGTAACAGAGAAACAGACTTTCGCATTTGTAATGTTAATATAGATACTATGTAAGTGGTTGAGTTACACATATCACATTTTGTTGTGGATTAAAGTTAAAAAAGAAAAAAAAATCCAGTGATGTAAATGGGCAGCAAGTAGCCATGTTTCCACAGAGAAACATTTTTAAACCTGCTGGCACGTTCCGTATAATAATGAGTATGAACCACGGAACATGCAGAAAAATTAAACAAAAGTCTCTTAGACACGGGAAACGTGCTCTCTAACCAGCTGGCCATGACACTGAGGCTAGAGCCGTCGGACATGCTGCAGGGCTCTTCGTAACAGCTGGGACAAAATTCGAGTGCATACCCGACGGCAGTAAGTCCGTACATACGGGCAGATTACATTCGGGAGGAAAACTGCTTAGGCCTGCACTCGCCCTTAACGAATTCCGGAGCACGGCCAGTACGAGCAAATACCGCCGCGAGCAAATATTGCTCTGCCGAGGAAAAGAACGAAAATAGCGCGCGCGCTGCCGCTGCCGCTGCCGCTGCCCACTGTCGCGGTGTCGGCAGCAGCAATTAGCGGGGGCGGCGCGGCGCAGCCACGGCTAGTGGCGTCAGTCACAGTGGGGGCGGGGCAGCCCCCGCGACGCCGACGGGGCTCGTTAAACGTGCGCGCCCACCCCCGATCCGCTGGAATGGGTGGCGGTGCGGAGGGGAGGGGGGGGGGGCTTTGAATTAAAAGCTGCTCCCCCTGCTCACCTATTAAACAGTTCGCCAAGTGTTGTAGGCCCAAACCATTGCGCGCGTACAGGAAACTCAACGAAGAGCCACCGAAGACAAAAACTACTAGGGGCCTTCAATAAGTAACGCAACACATTTTTTGGACAATGTCGGTTGAAAAAATACGAAATTTGCTCCTATGGTTTCATGAAGTGGTGGTGGCGCCATATGTAGCCTTGAAAATGGCGTCTGTAACGAAGGTACGTTCCAAGCAGAGCTGTCTTTGAGTTCATTTTAGCGGAAAACCAAAGCATCCCAAAGCGCCTCCAGAATGTCTACAGAGACCTGACAGTGAACAAAACCACGGTGAATCATTGAGCGAGGCGTTTATCATCATCACAACAAGGTCGCGCAAACCTTTCCAATCTCCCGCGTGCTGGCCCGCCGCACACAGCAGTGATTCCTGCAATGTTGAAACGTGCGGACACTCTCATTCGAGGTGATCGACGGATCACAGTGAGACACCTCGCTGCTCAACTGGACGTCTCTGTTGGTGGTGCTGACACACTCGTCCACCAACTGGGATACTCAAAAGTGCGTTCCCCTCTAAGATTCTCGCAGCATAACAGAAGACCCTAAAGAGCAACAAAGGACTATCTGTGCGGAATAGCTTGCGCGTTACGAGGCTGATCTTAACAATTTTTTGTTGAACATCGTCACAAGTGTTTGAAACATCGTTTCAAACAAAACTGCAATCCACGAAGAGGTACCACACCATCTTTCCTCTGAAGAAAAAGTTCAAAGCCGGACCTCAGCTGGATGTTACAATGGTCTCTTGGGACTCTGAAAGGGTTATTTTGTATGAGTAACAGGAACTACTTCTTCATGCCAATGCAAGGCTTCACACAAGCCCGCAAACCCTAGAGGTGGTCACAAAACTTCAGTGGACTGCTGTACCTCACCCACCCTACAGCCTGGCTCTCGTACTTTGTGACTTCCATCTGTATGGCTCAATGAAGGATGCACTGGGCGAGCAGCAGCACATGATGATGGGGAGGCTATTGATGCTGCAAGACGCTGACTCCAGCGTTGATCAGTATAGGGGTTCCATTTGAACACACAGGCGTAAGGACGTCGCACTGAGCCGAGGTTGGTTGGTAGTCAAGGGAACGGGGCAGTAATATGGTATATTGGAATGCTGAATAAAACCAACCTGCTTTCAGAAAGAAATGTGCAGCATTACTTACTGAACGCTCCTCGTAGATACGAGAGGGAATGTAGAAACAATGAAGGGAGCTGGGGTTTCTAGGGAACAACATACTCTCTGACAGGCACTGTAAGGTGTTCCTGAATGGACAAGCTAGCAGATGAAAGATTCCAAATAATGACCTACCTCAGGGATTAATTCTGGCCCCTACTCTTATTAACTTGTGTATCCATGACATGTCAGAAATGGACTCTATGAAAATCCGGTACGCAAATAACCGAGCACTAGCCTTCCACAATAAAGATCTTAGGCACTTACACTGATGTGACGAAATTGAATGATTACTTCTTCAAACGGAGAGCCCAGCCTAAACCATTTACAACTGAGGCTACAGCATCCTATCTAGTAATATTAAGCCAAGGGAAATTAGATATAACTTTCGATGGAATAGAAGTACCCATATGTATAACCCAATATATCTAGGAATCAGTCTCGGTCTGTCCTTGACATTCAAACAACAGCGCACCAAGTAACCTAATAAACTCGACGGAAGAGTGAACCTACCTCGCAAGACTACCTGAAGCAATTAAATTGTGAATGCCAATACTTCTGCTTGTGACTGTTGCGCTACTCTGAGGGAAAACAGCACCCACGTTACAAAGATAATGTACCTTACCGAATCCACGAGATTTATGACTGGTACTTTTATATTTGTTCCCATTCAGCAGTTACCTGTCCTAGCTAACATTGCCTCCCAAGATCTAAGGAGGAAAGCAGTTAAGGTACACTTGTTCAAGAACATCACAACTCAAAAACTTTCCCTTGTATGACCGTTACAAGATTGATCAGTAACTCGTCTGAAATCACGCAAACCACAATGGGTTGATTCAGAAGATATCAGATCTTTTGACGTGCCCTCCAAGTGCCTTGGAAGATTCCAAGTACCCGGCCAAACCTGGTCGAAGCTGAACCACATTAGAACAGATCGAGGAAGGTATGGCTACACTTTGAATAAGTAAGATTTCCGTTCATCTGCTAACTGCGATTGTGTAGCGGAGGATCAAATAATACAGCTCATTCTTAAGGAGTACCCGTTTCGAGCATTTGACCGTTATCTAGGGACTCTACATCCGGTGAATCCAAATTCTCTGAACTTGTCGTCGAATTTTGTGTTGCACAACCATTAATGTCAAAATAGCAACCTCTTTAATTAAATTTCAATGAATTAATAAATCCAGCCAGTCTCAATTAACCCGAAACTACGAATGAGAGTACAACTATGATGAAAGTTAATGTCAGTATTGCCATATTCCATAACAATGATTCCATATTAAATTCTTCTTATGGTGATCTGTTTAAATGTAGCTGGGAATCTTACTGACTGCAAGCTGCAAAGGCCACCCGAGGAGGAGAGATAGCCAATGTCCAGCCATTAATAGGGACCACAGACCTTCTCAAAAGGCAAATACCGCCAGGAGAAGGAGACGCACAGGTAGAAAGTTCGGCGCAATATGTTGCATGCAGGCTAAACTCCGTCAAAGAAGATCTGTCTGTGTTGTGTCTGAAATGACGGAAAGCCGTTGTATCGTATTTTCAATGTGTCAAGTCCACAGGCGCCATAGAGGACGCTCCACGTAGTGGGGGAGAGCCGTATTATAGCGCCCTGCGCACCGCAAGAAGCTAGAATTCTGGGAACTGCAAGACCGAAGCGGTGCAAAGATACTATCTCTCAAACGGACTGAGACGGGGCGCCATCCAGCCTGTTTGTGTTTAAGGACGCAGGGCCCACACTCTTCAGAATGGCGCCAAGTTCATTGCCTTGTTGTTGGCTCTTTTAGGAACAGTAAGAACAGCTGCATTGGATAACATAAACAAATTCTCGAGTGGAAGAACTGAAACCGATGTGTGTACGTAAAGAAGGCCTAGTTGGCTAAAATGTGGGACAGGATGGATGGTGGGAGTCGGGAGTTGCTTGTTCCTGAGTTGCAGAAAACGCTCGCACGACTGGTTAATTATGTTTGAATTAAGTATGTAAGGCCAATTGCTGCATTATTAAATGGATCTGACTGGTCGACAGTCCCAAGAATCTCTGTCATTGGTGTGCAAAATCATGCAAAAGGAAAAATTCTGCTTCTTCCTGGGAGCACACTATAGAATTTTCATCCACCTGAGGTGCACGAGGGATCCTTCACTCGACAGAATTACTTTGATTCCGGACTGTGATGGAGAACAGCCTTCGACACAAGCTAGATGACAGAATTTTGAGCGGGACTGCTACGGTCGCACGTTCGAATCCTGCCTCGGGCATGGATGTGTGTGATGTCCCTAGGTTAGTTACGTTTAAGTAGTTCTAAGTTCTATGGGACTGATGACCACAGCAGTTGAGTCCCATAGTGCTCAGAGCCATTTGAACAGAATTTTGAGTCAACACAAACCGGCACCGCTAACGGTAATTATCGCAAAATGCTGCAGCGTTTGCAAACGAAGTGAGAGGATGTGCGCAGATTCTTTATATTGACGTTACGGCTTTTATATTTCTAATTCAAGTACATATATTAGCAATCTCAAACACAACATTTGTTTGATCAAGATACTGGGTGCATGCTTGATTCGTTCTGTGGTCCTTTCTTTCCATCGTGATTTACATGTCTGACATTTCTGAACTTATTCGTTGCCAGAAATGTTGTGTTGCCTTTAAGGCATTCACCTCAACCTCCTTACCCTATCTTTACCAAGGTGCTACTATTTTAATTCCATTGTAATTTGTTCTAGTGTTTAACAAATGTAACAAATTCATGCCCTTGTGCACTTGTGTTTAACCTGATATCTACAACAAATTTTAATAAACAAGGTTTTATAGTGACCATTGTTTCATTCGGTAATTTGATGAAACTTCATATTTTAACACCTTTGAGTTACAGCACCCGCGTTTCATTAATGCTAGGGCCATCCCTGTTCAATACAATAAATTCATTTAGCAACAACTGTAACTAATTTCAAGTGATTCTGTGAGAAGTGAGCTGAGTATCGGTAAGGTCACCCGGTTTAGCTGTTTTTGACATCCACATGGGTATACTGATTTCCATTCGACTGTAGATACTTTAATGTAGTTGTAAAACGGTACGATATACAGGGTGTCCCAGCTATCTTGTCCACCCAAAATATCTCTGGAACAATAACAGCAATTGGAAAACGACTTTCACCGGTATCAATGTAGGGCTGGGGCCCATGAATGTACATATTTGGAAACATTCTAAAACTAAAGCCTATGTGTTTTTTAACACAAACTTATGTTTTTTTAAAATGGACCTACTATATTTTTTCTTCAGCAATCCATAGCATGACAAAGCACATACACAATGGCGTTGATTGCATCGCAATATTCCCATTACATCCCGAGATATTAAGACGCGAAGTTGACGCTTGAAACACCCGACATGCGCTGCTAGCGCACGTCCTGAGGTTCAGGCGTGAACCCCACGCTGCCCGTAATCGCGATGTGATTGACATGCGTAATCACACTTCCATACTTATCAAGAGGTCCGAAACGAATAATACGGTCTGCTGCCATCATGCATTAACGTCGTACATTCCAGCAAGTATTTATCCCATAGGCTAGGGGCGATGCGGTTCTGTAACATGACAGGCACAATGGGTCATATAACGCATTAGATAAACTTTATTTTGGGTGTGCAGGATAAATAAGACAACCTGACGGGTGTACACCGATCGATACTGGTTCATATTGTGTACGTAGATACGTAAAACGTGCAAGAGGGAAACTATTATGTGCTAATGAGAGTTGATGGCAGCAGACCGTATTATTCGTTTCGGACCTCTTGATAAGTATGGAGGTGTGCTTACACATGTCAATCACATCGCGATTACGGGCAGCATGGGGTTCACGCCTGAGCCTCAGGACGTGCGCTAGCAGCGCATGTCGGGTGTTTCAAGCGTCAACTTCGCGTCTCAATATCTCGGGATGTAATGGGAATATTGCGATGCAATCAACGCCATTGTGTATGTGCTTTGTCATGCTATGGATTGCTGAAGAAAAAATATAGGAGGTCCATTTAAAAAAACATAAGTTTGTGTTAAAAAACACATATGCTCTTGTTTTAGAATGTTTCCAAATATGTACATTCATAGGCCCCAGCCCTACATTGATACCGGTGAAAGTCGTTTTCCAATAGCTGTTATTGTTCCAGAGATATTTTGGGTGGACAAGATAGCTGGGACACCCTGTATAGTGCAGGAAACATCACATAAATATGTTGTAACGCTGTCTCTGCCTTTGATAATGGCCTCAGTTTGTGGAGGAAAAGAATTGCAAGTTCCTCCAGGTGTCCAGCAGGCAACTGAATCCACTCACTGATGATTTGATCCCATAGATGGCAACACTCAGTCACCGAGAATGTCCAAGTAAATTTTTTGCTACATGTTGAATATATGGACCCAAGTCATGGAGCGAAACATACTCCAAAAGCATCACTGAAACACCTTCAACCTAAGCTAAGCCCTAAGTCGTACGAAGGTACCAGCATACGGATTAGGTTCACAGATGTGTGAGTGGCTCGAAGACTTCTTAAGCAACAGAATCCAGTACGTTGTCCTCGATGGTGAGTGTTCATCAGAGAGAAGAACATCGTCAGGAGTACCCCAGGGAAGTGTGATATGACCGCTGTTATTTTCTTTACTCATAACTGATCTGGCGGACAGAACGAGCAGCAATCTGCGGTTGTTTGCTAATGATGCTGTGGGTTACGGGAATGTGTAGAAGATGAGTAACTGTAGGGTAACAGAAGATAACTTATACAAAATTTCTAATTGGTGTCATGAATAGTAGCTGGCTCTAAATGCAGAAAAATGTAAGTTAATGCGGACCAGTAGGAAAAGCAAACGTGTGATGTTCGGATACAGCCTTAGTGGTGTCCTGCACATCAAAGTCACGTCGTTTGATTATCCGTGCATAACGTTGCAAAGCGGTATGAAATGGAACGAGCATCCGAGGGTTGTGGTAGGGAAGGCGAATAGTCGACCTCGGTTTGTTGGGAGGATTTTAGGGAAGTGTTGTTTATCTATGTGGGAGACCGCATATAGGACGCTTGTGCGACGTATTCTTGGGTACCGGATCGAGTGTTTGGGATCCGAACCAAGTCAGATTAGAGCAAGACATCGAAGCATTTCAGAGGCGAACTGCTGGATTTATAGACGGGTTCCAACAACACGAAACCGTTTCAGAGATGTTTCGGGATCTTCAAAAGAAAGTACTGAAGGGAAGGTGACGTTCTTTTCGAGTAACACTATTGAGAAAATTTAGAGAACCGGTATATTAAACTGACAGATGAACAATGGGCACGTCGAAAGACTGTAGGTCATTTGCACCAGTCTGTCATGTCTCTTCACTAACCCGTCATATTGCGCTGATTCCATACAACTAATTCGCACGTACACGATACTTAATTGCTTCGATTTTCATCAGTGGTGAAGGGTGACATGGCCGACTGGTACCACCTCAACGACGTGTACAGCGCTCTAAACTGGCCCGTATGCTCTCATAAGGGGGGTGAGTAATACGAGGGGGCGATCAATAAGTAATGCATCACTTTTTTCTCGACAAATATCGGTCGAGAAAATACTGAATTTGATATAGGAGATTGTTGAATATTCGCGCTTCAGCCCCTATAGTGTTCCGACGGGTGGCGGCTCTGTAATTACCCTTCAACATTTCTTCCTTAACGGATGTACGTTCCAAGCGGAGATCCAGCGCTGAGTTTCTTTTGGCAGAAAACCAGATCATCGCATGCATTCATAGGCGCTTGCAACTGGGAGACAACAAAAGCACGGTGAGTCGTCGGGCGAGGCGTCTATTATCATCGCAACAAAGTGGAGCAAACCTTCAAATGGTTCAAATGGCTCAGAGCACTACGGGACTTAACATCTGAGATCATCAGTCCCCTAGACTTAGAACTACTTGAACCTAACTAAACTAAAGACATTACACACATCCATGCCCGAGGCAGGATTCGAACCTGCGACCGTAGCAGCAGCACGGCTCCGGACTGAAGCGCCTAGAACCGCTCGGTCACAACGGCCGGCTGGAGCAAACCTTTCTCATCCACCCTACAACCCGGATCTCGCACCTTGTGACTTTTATCTGTTTTGCCAATGAAGGATGCAATCGGCGGGAAGCAGTACGTGGGAGATTATTCATGCATAAGACGTTGGCCCCGAAGTAGACCAGTAGTGTCGTACCATGCGGGCATACAGGCTCTCCCAGTAAAGTGGCGTACGGCCGTCGAACTGAGCGAAGGTTATGTTGAAAAAAACGATTTTGTAATCAAAAGAGTGGGAAATGATACGATGTATTCCAATCCTGAATAAAACCAACCAGTTTTCAGGAAAAAAAAATTTTTTTGCATTACTTACTGAACGCCCTTCGAATTTTGTCCGCAGAGCTTGTAGCATAATATGCATCTGGTGAGGATGAGTATACTGACAAATATGTTACGGAGCCCCAGTGAGATGCAATCAGAGTTTCGTGGGGTGGAATCAACGAGGACCTCAACACATTCGTAGGCAGTTTCCCCCGAAAGATTTACATATTTCTTGATACTTACTTACATCACCAACTATAATTTCCTTATGCACGCCCAAATGGCACTATTTTATCATGTTACATGATTTATATTTTCGCATACGTAAACAGATTAGAAAACACACGATAACAATAATAATGAAAAACATACGTTAAATTAATCCACATTTTTGACTTATCCTGATCTTTTAGATTCTTACATCATACGCACTGGTTTTTAAGGGAACATTTATGTGGTTTAATTACGGGTATAATCTTGTTACGTTTTATTCTGTATTTTAGCTTGCTACTGTTACACTGAAGCGTTAAGGAAACTGGTATACGCATGCGTATTCAAGTACAGAGAGATGTATACAGGCATAATACGGTGCTGCGATCGGCAACGCCTCTATAAGACAAGTGTCTCGCGCTGTTGTTAGATCGGTTACTGCTGCTACAAAGGCAATTATCAAGACTCAAGTGAGTTCGAACGTGGTGTTATTGTCAGTGCATGAGCGACGGGACACAGCATCTCCGAGGTAGCGATGAAGTGGGGAATTTTCGGTACGAAAATTCCACGAGTACACATTGAATATCGGGAATCCGGTAAAACATCAAATCTGCAACATCGTTGAGGCCGGAAAAAGATCCTGCAAGAACGGGACCAACGACGACTGAAGAGAATCGTTCAATGTGGCAGAAGTGCAACCCTTCCGAAAATTGCTGCAGATTTCAATACTGGGCAAGCAACAAGTTAGGCGTGCGAACCATTCAACGAAACATCATCATTAAGGGCTTTCGGAGCCGAATGCCCACTCGTTTACCCTTGATGACTCCATGACACAAAACTTTACGCCTCGCCTGGGCTCGTCAACACCGACATTGGACTGCCGATGACTGGAAACATGTTGCCTGGTCGGACGAGTCTCATTTCAAATTGTATCGAGCAGATGGACGTGTACAAATATGGAGACAACCTCATGAATCCAGAGGTCTGTGATGGTGTGGGGTGTCTGCAGTTGGAGTGATATGGAACCCTTGACACGTCTAGATACGACTCTGACGTGTGACACGTACGTAAGCATCCTGTCTGATCATCTGCTTCCATTAATGTCCACTGTGCATTCCTACGGACTTGCGACAACCCACAGGTCCAGAATTGCTACAGAGTGGCTCCAGGGACATTCTTCGGAGTTTAAACACTTCCGCTGGCCATCGAACTCCCCAGCATTAACATTATTGAGCATATTTTGGATGCTGTGCAACCTGCGGTTCAGAAGAGATCTCTACCCCGTCGTACTCTTACGGATGTATGGACAGCCCTGCAGAATTCATGGTGTCAGTTCAATCCAGACATTTATTGAATCCATGCCACCAGATGTGCCAGTTTCTTTGGCTCTTCAATGTATGTATGTTAAATGGACCTCTTCTTCACTATCTCAGTTACTCATTATGGAGTCAGAGCTTTAATGTTGTTAGTGATGACTGACGAACATCTATTTACGGACTCCATACTAGAGAGATTTAATGCCATTTATACATTTTGAGTCAATCAGCGTTTTTCAGTTACTCATGATGGAGTCAAAGCTTTAATGTTGTTAGTGATGACCGACGTACATCTATTTACAGACCCCATACTAGAGAGATTTAGTGCCATTTATACATTTTGAGTCAATCAATTTTTTTGCTGGTCATTAGCCTTCTGACTGGTTTGATGCTGTCCGCCACGAATTCGGCCCTTTGCCAACATCTTCATCTCAGAATATCCCTTGCAACCTACGTTCGCAGTTATTTGCTGGATGTACGTTGTCCTCGATGGTGAGTGTTCGACGGAGGTGAGGGTATCATCTGGAGTGCCCCAGGGAAGTGTGGTAGATCCGCTGTTGTTTTCTATCTACATAAATGATCTTTTGATTAGGGTGGATAGCAATGTGCGGCTGTTTGCTGATGATGCTGTGGTGTACGGGAAGGTGTCGTCGTTGAGAGAATGTAGGAGGATGCAAGATGACTTGGACAGGATTTGTGATTGGTGTAAAGAGTGGCAGTTAACTCTAAATATAGATAAATGTAAATTAATGCAGATGAATAGGGAAAATAATCCTGTAATGTCTGAATACTCCATTAGTAGTGTAGCGCTTGTCACAGTCACGTCAATTAAATATTTGGGCGTAACATTGCAGAGCGATATGAAGTGGGACAAGCATGTAATGGCAGTTGTGAGGAAGGCGGATAGTCGTCTTCGGTTCATTTGAGGGAGGACATAGAAGCGATTAAGAGGCGGGCTGCTAGATGTGTTACTGTTAGGTCTGATCATTACGCGAGTGTTACGGAAATGCTTCAGGAACTCGGGTGGGAGTCTCTGGAGGAAAGGAGGCGTTCTTTTCGTGAATCGCTACTCAGGAAATTTAGAGAAGCAGCGTTTGAGGCTGACTGCAGTACAATTTCACTGCCGCCAACTTACATTTCGCGGAAAGACCACAAAGATAAGATAAGAGAGATTAGTTCTCGTACCGAGGCATATCGGCAGTCATTTTACCCTCGTTCTGTTTGGGAGTGGAACAGGGGAGAAGACGCTAGTTGTGGTACGAGGTACCCTCCGCCACGCACCGTATGGTGGATTGCGGAGTATGTATGTAGATGTAGAAGCGTTAAGTGTGGTTTGTGCAGTATCGGCCGCTGACCGGTCGGCCGCACCTTCGATTACGCGCGCCGCCAGTTACGCCCCCCCCCTTTCCTACAGCCGCCACCGAGGCACGAGGGCGCTGCCACGAACGATTACGTCGTTGCCAATGAGACGCAAGGAACCCCTCTCCGGAATTCCAGCGGTGGGTGTACTTAACTTCGAACGTGTACGTGCTGTGCCCCTTCTTTCCCGTGAATGCCAGTTGAATAACATTTACAGACTTTCATAGTTTCCAGGGCTCGACGTCTTCTGAATAGACGTTGTTTTGAAGAGTTACAGATTTACAGATTTTTAATCTGTATGCACACTGATCTGCCAAAACATTATGACCACTGCCCACCGCGACGTTGAATGCCGGCTGGAGCCTTTGCGGGCACGTGACTCGGTAACAACAGTATGTAAGCGGAGCAGATACGGACAGGCCATCATCCTAGCGAAGATACGAAATACAAATGGCCAAATCCACTGAGATAAGCTACTTTAACAAAGGACGCTTGCTTATTAAGCAGGGTCTGTGAACGAGTATCTGGAAAACGGCGAAGCTGGTCGAATGTTCACGTGCTACTGTCGTGAGCATCTATGGAAAGATGCAGAAGGACAGTGTAACTATCACTAGGCGCTAAATGGTTGCACGTCCACGACTACTCACAGAACGTGGGGTTCGGAGGCTTGTCTGCTGTTTAAAATAGGATAGATGGTAATATGTGGCATCTCTGGCGAAAGAACACCATGCTGCTGCACGTACACGTGTTTCAACGTACATTGCTGAACATGGAGTTCCACAGCAGATCAGCCGTACGTGTTCACATGTTGACCCAACGACATCGTCAGTTACGGTTGCATTGGGCACAGGATCATCGGAATTCGGCTGTCGATGAATGGAAACGTTTCCGGCTCTTCGGTAGAATCACATTTTTGCCACACTCGGTCGCTGGCCCTCTCCACAAACGCTGTCATCGACGTGATGATGATGAAGTTCCATACTCCGTGACAGAGCATAGGGGAACGACGCGGGAGACCCGCACCGCCGTACTGGGCAAGGTCCTAGTGGAGGTGGTTTGCCGTTGCCTTCCTCCGACCGTAATGGTGATGAATGATGATGATGAGGACGACACAACAGCACCCAGTCATCACGAGGCAGGTGAAAATCCCTGACCCCGCCGGGAATCGAACCCGGGACCCGGTGCTCGGGAAGCGAGAACGCTACCGCGGGACGAGCTGCGAACTCATCGAGGTGAACGGAGACTCGAAACGTCTAGTGCGCCACGGATGTAGGCTGTTGGGAGCAGCATTATGCTATGGTGGACTTCTTCTGCGCTTGTATGGGACCTGTGGTAATAATCAAAGATACGCTGACAGCTGTGAACCACCTGCATCCATTCATGTTTGATGCCTTCCCCGACAGCGATATCATTTTTCAGCAGTGTAACTGCCCGTGTCTTGGAGCCAGAACCGTGCTATAGTGGTTTGAGGAGCTGTATAGTGAACTAACGTTGATGTCTCGGCGCCTGATATAAATCGTATGGAAAGCATCTGGGTCGCTATAGGGCACCGTCACCGCGTGGGCAAATCAGCCGCCTGTCATTTACGCGAATTACATAGCCTGTGCGTAGACATCTAATGCCACATACCGACACAAACCTACCAAAAAAGCAGTCGGATCCCTGATACGCAGAATCAGTCATGTATTTCATTCTAGAGACCGACAAACAATATATTAAGCAGGTGATCATAATGTTTTGGTTCCTCAGTTGAGTGGTAATCTACTCGGCGCAATTGGAATGTGTCCGTCGCTGAGGCCAGTGCAGCTTGCTGCCCACTTCGACACCTGCTGACAGATGGAGGCTGGACTCTGTAGAAGGCCACTCGAACGGAACTTCTGTAAAATGAAGAAAGCCAGGAAGGACGATTAGTTCTCAGTATCCTGTTGGTGAGGAATTCCTCAAAGATAGAGCATAAGTTCGTGTTGGGGAAGGAAATGTACCGTGCCCTTTCAAAGGAATCATCTTGGCAATTGCCTCAAATGGATTAGGGAAATCTTGGGAAACATAAATCTGAATGACTGGGTAGGGGTATGAGCAATCAGTCTCCCAAATGTGAGTCCCGATTCTTACCGTTGCCTCACTACGCTCGTACCCGGTGTAACATGATCATTCTTATTGAAACTGTCAACTAACGTATTTGAGAGAATTATTTGCAAATTCCGTTGATCATCAGTTGGATACCTCTGTAATTGAAGATCTGGATTAGTTCGCCAGTGACTGTTTTTCGCCTTACTGTTTGTTCCGCTTCTTTTCCTATGTATCTGGTGTACGTTTCAAAGGCCCGAAGGCCTGAAAGTGGTTTGCGTAAGGTAAGTGTTCTCTTAAGAGGAATTTGTCGCTATAAAACTGTTGTGCTCTGGGCAGGCACCTGACCGCAGGTAGCGAGATAGGCCTTCTCGTTCCTCCAGCTCGCTCTTCAAGAGGATTGCTGAACACACGTTCTTCTATCGGTAGAAACGTGGAAGTCCTCACAGAAGTCTTTTAGCTAGGGAGTTAGGCAGGTGTGGCTCACCTTGTGGCATGTGAATGTTCGTTACAATGCCTCAGAGTAACGTTCAGTTTAAACTTTCAGAATACCACCTTCTTATAGGAACGTTGTGGTTGTACCCAATAGCACCCTACAACACAAGACCTTGACCTGACGTTGTTTGTCTTGTGCGAATTCAGTCACTGTGATGCATTTCCCCTGTCTGTAGCGAATCAAAATGCGGCCATCATTTTCAAACAAATAAACCTGGATTCGTCCGAAAACACTATCTGACGCTATTCCTGTCCCCAGCGACATGGTTCCATATATCATTGACGTCCAGAATGTTTCTGCACATTCGTCAAAAGTAGGCGGAGAAGTGGATGAGGTGCACGTATCCCAGGCCACAATAAACAGCGACGGAGTGTCGCCCCTGATAGTGCACGATGTGTTACACGTTTCCACTGTTGCGCCAGGGCCGAGGAGGACGGAGATTTGTCGTGCAATGCCATTCCTATGAGGTGTCCATCTTCTCGGGGAGTGGTCGTTGTGGCGCGATCTGACCGTCTCGTCATTTTCTATGGTCTTACGCCTGAATCATTCGGCACACACTTGTTGCACTGCAGAAACACTTCGTCCCACACGCGCAGCAATTTCACGGATGGACGCATCACATTCTCTCATGGCAATGATGTGCCCTCCTCAAAACTCACTGATTTGATGGTACGGTTCACGCATATGTCTGCGAGGCAACCTTCACGTCTGCTCAAGTCACACTGGTCCATTACCTTCGGTTCATAGCGACAACGAGAACTACAGGCATATTTTACGCGTAGGTGGTGTTGCGCCGTGATATCGGTGTTGACCTTATACCCGCCGGCCGACATGGTTCAAATGCTAATCATTTCTGCAAAACATAATAATGTACGTGTCGTGTGAATATGATCTCACTATCTATAGTCGTTGCCAGCCGCTCGTGGTCTTGCGGTAGCTTTCTCGCTTCCCGAGCACTGGGTTCCAAGTTCGATTACCGGCAGGGTCAGGGAATTTCCCTGTCTCGAAATGACTGGGTGTCGTTGTGTCGTCTTCATCATCATCATCATCATCATCATTCATCCCCATTACGGTCGGAGGAAGGCAACGGCAAACCACCTCCATTAGGATCTTGCCTGGTTCGGCGGTGCGGGTCTCCCGCATCGTTCCCCTACGCTGTCACGGAGTATGGGACATCATCATCGTCATCTTTAGCCGTTCAAGGTGCTCTGTTTTTTATGAACATGAGTGTATAATGAGATAGAAAAAGGTAGGAGATTATTCAAGGCTGTTACGAATTTTTCATTCGTCCGAACTCTGAATCCCTATCCTCAATGGGAAACGATTTTCAGTTCTGCAGCAACGCAGCCGAGCTACAGACGGCTCCTAATATGTTTCAGGCTGTGGTAAACACTTCACCTTAGGCTGTTGTAGAGTGAAGACTTTTGGTTAGGACAGGAGAGATGACTGATGAGGCGAGCCTTGCTGCCACTGAGGAACGTCCGTACTTGAGCACTAAGAACAAAGCGAACGCGGAAGTCATTCTCCAGCCGCTGTAGCCGCCGGCTACCTTATTCACGCTCTGCGTGCTTTGGGAAGACGAGCCATCGTCGCACCCGCCAACGACATTCAGACGCCAAGTCAATTCACACCAATTAGGAGCCGAGTACGCATTGTGAAAATTACTTATCCAGCTTTTTCTCCCAATGCCCATTCCGGCAATTCCATACTGTTCGCTCATATCTCACTACTTTTAACTAACAACTTCGCAGTCACTAGTCATACACGCGAACTATTAACATAACTTTGTTTCATCCTCCCTAACCACCTGTTCCGACCTCATAATTCAGCGTTATAATCTCTTTTTCACTTGCCAGCGGTTTTTTTAAGAAATCAGTGGGTAACTTTCATGTTCAAAGTCAACGAATCTATTTGTTATAGTCACCATTTCTTCCCATTCATAGCCATAAGCTCGTCCCATTAATATGTTTACATGTGTGGTATGGTACCTATTTGTTTCAAGCTTAATTGAGCCAGCCCTACAAATATTCATTTAAATAAGACGTTTTCCATTGTGCGACAGTATCCTTGTTTTCATTTAATTTGCATGATCTTTTGGGGTGGTACCTCATTCTGTTGGGGACCACAATTTGGTAGTGTGCATCCTACGGGTATGCTTATAGCACAAACGACACCACACACTGGTCATGGCCTTTGAATTCGTTTATTCCGAAACGGACGGTAGTGACGTAACGAATTATACAGTAAGTACTTTAGGCGTGCGCAGAAGTGGTCGAATTGAGTGGTGCGTCGCACTGCCTGGCCTCGTCTTGTGAGGTGCAAAAAGTATCGATAGGACTGTATGTAGAAATCAACCGAAAAGTAACTTCGGAATTAACGCAGGGGAGTTTTACAGAGCTGAAACCGTTCACGTAAAATACACGAATGAGCTGGCAGGTACAGTTGGAAGCTCTGCGATGCTGTTCGCAGACAATGCTGTTGTCTTAGGAAGGTTGCAACGTCACAAAATCGTTGCGAAATGTGGGAAGATCTGCTGAAGGCCGGCTATGGATGCAAGGACTAACGGTTTACGTTCTGAGTAAGTAACTGTAACTTATCGCGCATTTATTACTATTAATAACAGATCATTTGGAACGGTAAGCACCACAAGGTACCCATGAGTAAACGTCTTTTACGACTTGTCGTGTTATCTGTCCTGTTTTGCTAAATAAAGACAGGTCGTTTAATATAGTCACCGAAACTCTGGACAAATTCGTAACCAATTTGCTTCAGATTTTTACACAGTACTTTAATGAAAGTTCCGACAGATAAGGGCAACATATTTTTAAAATATTTATGGTCTATAAATACTTAAAAATACTATATAAAGCGTAGCTGTTGTTAGCAAGAATCTCGAAAAAATTTTTACCGTTTTACTTCAGTATTTTACGTGATACTCTCATAAACTTTCGCAAAACCGTAGGCTATGTAATGCTTAATATATATACATCCTATAGTACTGAATAAAGACATACCGCCGTTTAATGTTGCTACCAAAAACCTCGGAAAGTTCTAGCCCGATTTCATCCAAATTTTAACACGACACACTAATACACTGTCGGAAGGACATAGGCTATATATTTCTTTAACATACAGTTTTTATGAATATACCTATACTATATAAAGGGGAAACGCTGTTACCAAAAATTTCTAAAAGTTCTTGACCGATTCATTTCAAATCTTTAGAGGATAATCTACTAAACGCTTGGAGATGCAATGGCAACATATTATATAAATTCTAAACCGAGGTTTGGCAACAACAATAAACAAGGCTCAAGGTCAGAGAGAGGCGGAAGACGAAATGGACAGAGTGTGGATGGTGGGGAGAAAATGGACGTAGAGAGGAAGATGGTGGAGATAGACAGTGAGAGGAACAGAGGAACAGATGGACAGAGAGAGGGGAGAAGAGGTGATGGGCAGAGTGAGAGGGAGAAGGAGGTTAGGGTGTATATCTAATTCCCATGCACATTCATTAATTGTGAAGTATTTCTGGATTCGCTAGTCACAACATAAAAATAATTTAAGAATAATATCAGCCAGGCTGAAATTCATTAAAAGATGATGATGTTTGGGTTGTGGAGCGCTCAACTGCGCGGTTATCAGCGACCATTCAAATTCCCAACCTTTGCTCAGTCCAATCGCACCACTTTCATGAATGATGATGAAATAATGAGGACAACAGAAACACCCAGTCATCTCGAGGCAGGTGAAAATCCTTAACCGCACCGGGAATCGAACCCGAGACTCCGTGTTCGGGAAGCGAGAAAGCGACCGCGAGACCGCGAGCTGCGGACCAGTAAAAGAAAGTAAGGAAATTCAGCCACTAAAAAGGTTATTCGACCGTCTACCGAGTATTGCTCTTCAACCTGCGACCCACCTAAGATTGATATGGAAATCTGAGAAGATCCAAAGAACAGTGGCACTCTTCCAAATGGCTCTGAGCACTATGAGACTTAACTTCTGAGGTCATCAGTCCCCTAGAACTTAGAACTACTTAAACTAACTAACCTAAGGACATCACACACAACCATGCCCGAGGCAGGACTCGAACCTGCGACCGTAGCGGTCGCGCGGGTCCCGACAGTAACGCCTAGAACCGCTCGGCCACCCCGGCCGGCAGTGGCACTCTTCGTCAGGGGAAGGCTTAGTAAGCGCGACAGCCTTACAGAAGTGTTCCTGAAACTACAGTGTCAGTCGATGCAGGGGAGGCATTGTGTGCCATGAATTGGTATACTGTTAAAATTACGAGATCGAACATTCCAGGAAAGATCGGGCATCTTATTACTTCCTCCCACCCATGTCTCGCGAAATGACCAAAACGAAAAATTCAGAGAACTCAGAGGTCATGCGGTGGCTTACTGGTTGCAGCCTTCCTACGCAGCGTTCGCGAATGATACAGGAAAACGAACAAACGAGAGCTGCACGAGATGTACCGCACACAATAACGAAGCTTGCGGAATGTACATGCATATGTGGAGTCTCTAAATAGTTGTTTTGTAATACCCATAATGGCAAATAACGTGATACCAACGTTCATTTCAGACTCCGTGTTAAGTTGCTGAGTGAAGTTGTTGGGACGTGGGTTTCTATTATGCAGAGAATAAGCTTGAGTAAAGAATTTACACTGGAGTCCGGCCAAAGTTAATGTACATTAGAGAATGCGCAATACTGATGACTCTCACCGTTTCATTGCAGCTGGAAATCGGGAAGTATTCGTGAGGGAAAGATTCCATCTTACATGATCTATAAAAAGCATTAAAAGCATTTTCAAATCGATTTGCTTCCCTACTGGAACGCACAAAATTTGTGGCTGAGTCTTTCATAAAGCAAGAAGATCAAGACACCTAGATGTTTCCAGATACATCGGTTCCATGATATGTCAAGCGAATCTTCAGACTACAGAATACCCGCCGACTTGATACCTGCCGTCTTACCTACCCCTAGATACATGTTGCTTCTCATGAATGTGTAATGTCGCGTTGCCATTAACACGAGGTGTAATAACCTCCATTCCTTCAGCAGTTGCTATTCAGAATTATCTGAATACATAGGAGTTGATAAACCACCTTGAATCACAAACCATCATATCGGAATAGTAGTGGTTGCCAAGCCGGGAAAATAGTTCTGTGAAATTTACGCCTAGTCCGAAACATAATACACTGCTGGCGACAGTTCGAAACATAATACACTGCTGACCATTTCAATTTCAAAACCACAAACATGTTAAGAATAGAACATCAAAAGTGTATTACACTGAAGAGCCGAAACGTTATGATCACCTGTTTGAAAGTTTGCTTGTCCGTCTTTGGGATGAAACACATCACTGATTCTGCATGTCAGGGATCCGAAAGTTTGTTGGTAGGTTTGGAGAGGTATGTGTCATTCGATGTCTACGCAGTTGCTGCGTAATTCGCGTAAATATAGGCCGCCAAGAGGTGATGGCGCCAGATAGCTACCTAGATGAGTTCCATAGGACAAGGCAATTTGGTGGCCAAAACATCAACTTGAGTGCACCATAACGCTCCTCAAACCACTGTAGCACGGTTCTGGCTCCGCTCCGAGGCACGGATAATTATACTGTAGAAAGACGTTATCGCCGTCGGGGACAATATCAAGCATGAAGGGATGCAGGTGGTTATCAGCTATCAGTGTTTCTTTGATTACTGCAACACGTCATATGCACGCGGAGGAGAGTATCTCGAATAGCATAATACTGCTACCACCATCCTACGTCTGTGGCGCGCTGCACGTTTCGAGCCTCCGTTCAGCTCGATGGCGGCGTTTGTGGGGACGACCATCGACCTAGTGTAGCACAAATGTGATTCACCCGAAGAGCTGACACGTTTCCGTTGATAGAAGGTCGAATCCCGGTGGTCCGTACCCAGTGCAATCACAATTGACGATGCTGTTGGGTCAACATGAGAACATGTGTGGGTGGTCGGCTGCGGAGATCCATGTTCAACAACGTACGATAAACGATGCGCTCCGAAACACTTGTGCGTGCACCAGCATTATGCTCTTTCGGTAGAGATGGCACAGATCACCATCTATCCTACTTTACATAGAAGACAAGCCTCGGAATCTCATGTTCTATGAAGAGTCGTGAACATCCAATCATTTAGCGCCTAGTGGTAGTTTGACTGTCCCCCTACCTGTTTCCGTGGAAATGAAATGAAATGATCACAGGCTCTGCGTAATAATCAACTGCTCTTTGTCAAAGTTGCTTATCGCAATGGATTTCCTCATTTGTAGCTCACATCTTCGCTAGGGCCATCTCCGTCCATCTCTGCTTGGCTTACATACTTTTGTCACCGACTCATGTACCCGCAACGCAACCAGCCTGCACCCAACGTCGCGTTGGGCAGTGATCATAATGTTTTTGTTGGTAACTGTACATGCCTGGTACTGCAAATGATTAGCACCCCAGCACAGCCATGTAAAGTAATCAACAACGTACTGTATACGGGAAGTTCCAGGAGGAATGGTCGGTATTCAGGCGTATGACAGGAACGATCACTCGAAGTAAAAGTCAGCTGAACACGGGCTCTGAACTGCATACCTTAAGAGCTACAGCACATCCTCGTCTTCGATACTGTGAAACACATCTCTTCCATTGCAAGTTCTTTGCTTTCTATATATTGAGAGGTAGTAGTGTAAATCACAACGAAACAAAAATGTCCAGTAAACATGAGCTCTAAAGTGCATACCTTAAAAGCTATCAGACTTGCTCATCTTCGCTGCAGTGAAACACATGATGTCTCCTACTGAAGATGTGCTCATAGCTCTTAGTGATACGTACTTTACAGCTCCCGTTCATTAGTCAAATTTTTCTCACTTTTGTCCCTACTAGCTCCTCCCAAAATATGGAAAACAAAGAGCTTGTAGTAGAAGAGATTTGTTTCACGGTATCGAAGGTGAAGAACTACTCGTAACGCTTAAGGTGTGCATTTTACAGCCCATGATCACTGTACTTTTTTGTTTCGAATGACTGTACCTCTCATATCCGTGAATACTGAGCATTCCTCTACACCAGGAAAGAAACCAGAGCGCTGTTATAAGAGTCGGAGGATACGAAAGACAAGCGCTAGTGGAGAAGGTAGCGAGATAGGTTTGCACCCTATCTTCGATGTTATTCAATCTCTAAACTGGCATGAGCAAAGGAAATCAAGGCCAAATTTTGAAAGAGAATTGAGGTTCAGGGAGAAGATGTAAAAACATTAAGGTTTGGCGATCAAGTTGTAATTCCGTCAGAGACAGCAAAGAACTTCCAAGAGCATATGATCGGAATGAATAGTGTCTTGAAAAGGGATTATAATCTGGACGTCACAAAAGTAAAGAAAGGGTAACGGAATGTAATAGATGTGGGTGGCAGTACCTATTCAGAGATAATGGAACTTCCACAGGGTGGACTAGCGTGGAGAGCTGCATTAAAACTGCCTGCGAACTGAAGACGAGAACAGCGACAACAACAAAAATAAGATGGGGAAACATCTACCAAACGTGTCGGAATTAAATACTGCCAGGGCCGTGGTGCTCTATCGGACCAGCAGTTTATTGTTTCGCGAGACCGGCCGGGGTGGCCGAGCGGTTCAAGGCGTTACAGTCTGGATCCGCGCGACCGCTACGGTCGCAGGTTCGACTCCTGCCTCGGGCATGGATGTGTGTGATGTCCTTAGGTTAGTTAGGTTTAAGTAGTTCTAAGTTCTAGGGGACTGATGACCTCAGAAGTTAAGTCCCATAGTGCTCAGATCCATTTGAAGCATTTTTTTGTTTCGCGAGACAGCTGGAACGGGGAATCGAAGGGCTTAAGGAGGGTCGTCCTCAACGCGATGCAAGATCTCAGCGAACGTGTTGCGAAAGCGCCCGAGAGGGGACATGTTGTTCGCTAGGGTGTGCAGCGTCATACAGCCACGTCACGCGCACTGAGTTAGGAAACAGGTTTGTTTTCAACAAGACAAGAACCCAAACAGATACTGTGATGAGATACGGAGCACCTAAACACCGGCGTTTTTGCTACTTCCCTTGACACCGTGACGGAGAGGGGGTCACTGACAAGGGTGCGCTCAACGAAAATTCTGTACACAGGAGGGGAAAACGTCTTATTCTCAGCGAATTTCGGTTCTGCGTATAGCGTCAAGTCGGACATAGCCGCGTGTGCAAGTTCCGAAGAGAATGGACGTTGCCAGATTGTGTTTGCCGTCGCCATGGGAACCCAGCATTGGAAGATACGGTACAGTGTGCCACTGGTACACAACTCCAAAGCCTCTGGTTCGCACAGCAATTAATTTGGAAAACAAACGTTACAGTTTTGACGTGTGAGGGCCGTTGGCTGTACCGTATCTTCAAGGTTTCCCTAAGGTTACGTTTCAGCGAGATAACGGAAGACCGCAGGTTGGCCGTGCTGTCATGAGTTACCTGGGTTCGACTACTACCCTGGCCAGCGTGTTCTACAGGTCTGTCATAGCAACGCTGAGAAACACCACGTCCAAAAATTGTAAACATGGCCGACCCGCGCTCACACAGTATTGACAGAATCAGAAGTGACTGATTTCGCTAGTAAAGATAACCGTCACTAGGCGGCCAAAATACCGGTACAATGCCATCAATGACAAAACCATTACTGTAGACAGAAAGAAATTCTCATAGGCTAGGTAAAATAGGTTAAATAGGAGATAAATTGGACAAATACATGGCGTACGTAAAGTTCGGAAACACTTTCAATTACTTATTGCACAAGAACCAAACATTGTACAGATATCATACATATGTCATTTTGAAGAGAAATCCTGAAAGTTTTTTTACTGTATACCGCCACAGCGTAGTTTGGTAATTTGCCGATAGTCAGCGCTAGTCGCAAAAATGGCGTGTTCAGGTGCGGAGCTACAAAAAGAGACAGCTGTTTCATTAAATGGCCTCCCCGATCACTAGATCTCAATCCGGTGACGTTTTTCTGTGGGGACACATTAAAGATCTGGTGTATGTACTGCCTCTAGCACGTGGTGTAGCAGAGCTCCGGGAGAGAATACGACTGCCACAGTCGACGATGCCATGCTGGGGCGGGTATGGCAAGAATTCGATTACCGTATTGACGTCTACCGGGTCACTTATGGTTCGCAAATCGAATTTTTGTAAAAAAAAAAAAAAAAAATCTTCAGAGTTTCTCTTCAAAATGCAATATGTATGACATCTGTAAAATGTTTAGTCCTTGTGCAATAAATAATTGAAAGTGTTCCGGACTTTATGTACACCCTCAATTATTACATAATCCTATCCAATACCAGAAGCAAGGGGTTCAAGCATGCGAACGTAGTACAATTAAATACAAAAGATTTAGAAACCAGTAGAAGAAATGCGGCAGAGCTACGTAACACAACAAACAGTCGGAAAGCTGACAAACGATAAGAAGATAAAATAAAAATCATTATACAACGTTCAAATTAAAACCTTCCTGAACAGAAATCTTCATAATTAAAAATTTAGTGAAACTATGCACGGGGGCACGAGTTAGAAGGTACATATGCGGGAACGCTTGTCAGTAAAAAATTTAAAATTTCTTATAAAGAGTGACTAGAACTAAAAGACGGTCAGTAATTGTCAAGAGCGTATAGCCCAAAAGACAACCTGGTGCGCGCGGATCGGTCACCGCCGGCCGGGGTGGCCGTGCGGTTCTAGGCGCTACATCTGGAACCGTAGGACCGCTACGGTCGCAGGTTCGAATCCTGCCTCGGGTATGGATTTGTGGTGTCCTTAGGTTAGTTAGGTTTAAGTAGTTCTAAGTTCTAGGGGACTTATGACGTCAGAAGTTAAGTCCCATAGTGCTCAGAGCCATTTGAATCATTTGGATCGGTCACCGACACTTTGCGCTGGCCCAGTGTTAACAGTTTAAGAGCTTGTCTCACTCTCCTCTGCTATGACTGGCGAACCACATCACACGAGGTAAGGTGGCGATTGCACTTTTCAGGTATTCTTAGGTCGGTTTGGTGGATATTTTACCACCTTTCACAGTGTTTTTCAAGTTCGTTTACGGGGCATTTAAGGCGTACTGTACGAATGCTTTTTGACAATAATTATAAGATTTTTTATGTGCTTTTCTATCCTTTACGTCTTACGTACTTAAGTTTTTGGTTTTCACTTTTGAGTATAGACGCTCAGGATAGGACCAAGATCGATTTTTTATCGTATCCATTTTTCGTTGTACTTCCAGATAACCTGACGACGCCCTAGCCTGTTGCAACGTATTGTTTTTGAGCCAATGGATTGGAATAAATTCTAGTACAGTACATAAATGTAGAAAATATTTGACATGGAAATCAAACGTTATGCACCAAACTACCCGTAGAATGTGATTCTTCAGTTTCTCCCGGCGTATTTGTTGCTCGAACAGTCCACAGGTGTACTGCCGGTTCATAGTGTCCAACGGGCACAATATTTCGGCGATCAGACATGTGGCCATCGTCAGGTGCGCGACAAACTGAGCTCCTGAGGGCGGGTGGCGGATTTAAATGCCCCCCCCCCCCCCCCCCCCGCCCGCGGGGGGCCGCTCTCTCCGTCGTCCGCGCCCGCGCGCCGGCGGTCGCGAAGACGTGGGCGTCGGAAACTGTCGTAGCGTCGATGTGCTTGCTACGTCTGCCCTGGTCGCCAGTTCGTACTTCCTGCTGAGAGTCTTGTTAATTACATTCAGTGCCGGGTCCCAAGCCTTGCTGAGATTGTAGCCGCAATCTCGGTTGGTAAGATCTTCCCTGGTGCGAATTTCGATAGCCTCCCTTATGACGCTGTCCCAATATTTAGAGGTCTGAGCCAGGATCCTGATACGCTCATAATCCATCTCGTGTTTCTCGGACAAACAGTGCTCTGTTACCGCCGACTTATTTGGATATTTCAGTCGAGTGTGCCTTTGATGTTCTCGGCAACGATCTCCGATGGTGCGTACTGTTTGTCGTACTGTTGCCAGTTCGTCAGCGCACCTGACGATGGCCACATATGTGATCGTCGAAATATTGTGCCCGTTGGACACTATGAACCGGCAGTATACCCGTGGACTGTTCGAGTCCCCGTAGAATGTTTTCCTCTTCACTTGTGGGAAACGTTTCCCGAAAGTCTGTCGGAAACTTTTTGTTACCTGGTGTAAACAGAGACTTTTAACAGCAAAACTAAACTCTTCCAGAAGCACTACATAACCTTCATCATTCATCACAGGTGTCATCGTTCGCTTGAATTTTCCTGTCGCTGCGTTCGTTTATCGCCGAAGTCTTCCTTCGTCGTTTGGCGCGGTCAGCCAATCACGGGCGCGATCGTCACTCGCCGCGAACGATCTGTCGTCGCCGTCTGTATCGTTAGGCGGCGCTTACTTTGGTGTTGTCGTCACTGCAGTCTCTCTCTCATCAGGGCAGTCTTCCTATCGTCACCTGTCCCAGTCGCCATTACCTACAGCGCCACGGGCAAACCTCTGATTCATCGTTATTTATCAGAATTATTTATAAGTCAACCATAACAGACGCTCTGTCTACTATAACGGCCGCCAGCTAAGCTTTCTGTTCTAGCAGTCACTTCAAGTTTTATAACTACCATCCCCTTCCATACAGCGCTACAAGATTTCTTACTCTCCGCGCGGGATGACAAAATTGTCGACTTGCTGCATCGTTCCAAGGACTGATCGTCCTCCTTTGCTGAAGTCCTTTCGACAACTAGGACAAAAGAATATAAAACAGGAATTGAGGAACACTAATAAAGAAAATCGGCTGTGTTGTATTGAAGAAAATCATCGTGGCACTTGCCTTCATCATATACGGAAACCACGGGCAACCTAAGTCTGGATTGCCAGTCGGGAATTCGAACGGCCACCCTCCTAAATGCCAATCCAGTGTCCTATCGCTCACGGCGGCGCGTCAATCGGCGCGAGCATACAGAAAACACGAACATATGCTGACTATACAGGAAGTTGTAAGGTTTCTAGTATATTTTTTAGTGTTGAATGAAAATGATGTGAGCTTTCTTTTTTATTCGATGTATCATACTTCACATTCGTACATTGGATATTTTTCAGACACAAGTCTTCAGTAGTCGATGTACGGGGTGTTCAAGAAGTCTCTCCGCAGTGCCTTATGATTGTTAGCCGCGCGTGCCGTATGCCGCAGTGAATAGTTATTAATTTATTGAATATTCATTTTTACTTACAAATTTTCACATTAAATGTTGATAGTGTCACCCCTTTTGCTGAATACACAATTCATTTCGTCTAATCATGTTTCCAAACACAAGCTGTAACATTTCTTCTGTAACAGAAGCAGTGAAAGTGGATATTGCAGTTTTCAATTCATCTATGGATTTTGGACAGTTTTTATAGACAGTTGCTTTCGCTGCACCCCAGAAGAAAAAGTCAAGTGGCGTTAGGTCAGGCGATCGTGGAGGCCAAAGTCCATGTGAAATTATGCGATCACGAAAAACATCAGCAAGCTGTATGCGCGGATGCACCATCTTGTTGAAAATTACCGTTCAGTATTTTACTCGACACAAGTTCTTCTATGAATGGGTACAGAATATCACGGCAGTATCGTTGTGTGTTTACTGTTGCTTTGAAAAATATAGGACCCACAATCCGACGTCTAGAAATTTCAATCCAAACTCCTATTTTCACAGAATGAAGTGGTTCCTCATGAACACACAGTGGATTTGCAGTACTCCACATACGAGAATTTTGCGGGTTCATGTACCCGGATAAATGAAACCACGCCTCATCAGTGTAAAAGGTTTCATTAAGAATGTCCATTCCATTTTGTTGAACGAAATTTTTTAACCACTGACAATAATGCAATCTCTTGCCATGATAAATGATTTTCAGTTTTTGCACGATTGTCACTTTGTACGGGAAAAGTTCTAATTTTTTACTTGCAGCTATGTGGGCCGTTCCGACAACCCACGCCCGGGTTCCCGGGTTCAGTTCCCAGCGGGGTCACGGATTTTCTCTGCCTCGTGATGACTGGGTGTTGTGTGATGTCCTTAGGTTAGTTAGGTTTAAGTAGTTCTAAGTTCTAGACGACTGATGACCTCAGAAGTTTAGTCGCATAGTGCTCAGAGCCATTTGAACCATTTTTGAAATTTGTTAATCAAATCTCGCACAGTATCGCGATGTGGGAGTGTTGTCTCCAGGAAAACTGAATTAAATGTTACACGAACTGAAACTGTGTATTTACCGCCAGCTTTGAACACTTGTTGGATTAAAAACACGCATTCTTCAATGGTTAGCATTAAAAAGCGACAAAAACGAAACAAATGAACAAATGAACTAAACTTACGCGTTCACGTCAACACGTAACGACACACACCATCGCATCGATACTACTGACGGTGGCTCAGATAAACGAAACAGCGGAATGTTGGGAGAATCCACTTGAAGGGAAGTAACCCAGGCAGGTGAACAATCATACGGCACGCGCCGCTAACAGTCATACGGCACTGCGGAGAGACTTTTCGAACACCCCGTATAACGCCACAGAGGTTCTGAGTACAAGCAATATGATCTTTAGTTGTCAGTAGCTTTGTCGTTGCTGGTAGCGTTTTGTGGCAATTAAGGGAGAGATTCGGGTGCTGGTTACGCTGCTGAATTGTCTACATTTACATCTACATCTACGTGATCACTCTGCTATTCACAATAAAGTGCCTGGCAGAGGTTTCAATGAACCACCTTCAAGCTGTCTCTCAATCCTTCCATTCCCGAACGACGCTCGCGAGAAACGAGCACTTAAATTTTTCTGAGGGAGCCCTGATTTCTCTTATTTTATCGTGATGATCATTTTTCCCTTTATAGGTGGCTGCTAACAGAATGTATTCGCAATGAGAGGAGAGAACTGGTGATTGAAATTTCATGAGAAGATCCCGTCCCAACGAAAAACGCCTTTGTTTTAATGATTGCCACTCCAATTACGTATCATGTCTGTGGCACTATCTCCCCTACTTCGCGATAATACAAAACGAGCTGCCTTCTTTGTGCTTTTTCGATGTCATGCGTCAGTTGTCCGAAAATAGCTGGCAGAGCACCAAGGTACGAATGCCGAGAATGATGAATTTTGAAAATATAATTTGGTAAGGACTGATTTGAGAACTGTGAAGATTTTCAGGTAATGTTGTTGCTCCATCGCTTGTTCACGAATAATTTATGGTGAGTTCGGGAGATTTTCGGTGACTTTTCTTTATTGGTTTAGGTTAGCTAGTTAGACTGGTGAGACGTGATTAAACAAAGGTATCTGCTCACATAGAGTTATAGGCTTATCAGTCCTTTACTAGTCTATTAATTAATTTCATGGTAGGGTCATATTTTCATAGCAAATTATTTTCGTTTTGATGATTGTAATCGTTAAGGAGTGGTGTCCATAATACAGTTTTGAATGTTAGTCTGTTTTCAATTATTTAATAAGTTGAGCTTTTACCACCGTCTCCCCACGAAAATTTGGTTTCGTAGATATGTACCGTCACATTGCACTGAGCGGAACACAATCATCCTAAAGTAAGCATGGTATGTTTAGCATAACTGCGCTTCCTTGTATTGCACTTGTACATGGCTTTCTCTTCTTCGCTGGTTAGCTGCTGGGCTGCATTTTAATATTCGTCACCTTCCGAGTTTTAATGAGTTTCCGTTGCCACAGGTAAGCCACGCAAATGCGTTAGGACCCGTTTAATAACAGTCAGGACACAACAAGATCATTTATTGTTAAACTTTGCATTTCCAAATTATTATTAGGTTCAGTTTAAGTAAAGTTCGGTTCTGGTTATCATTTCTTATCCAGACATTCATATTCTTACTTTTTACTCTGTTAGTTTTGTGTGTTGGAACTGCAAGATACGTACTGTGACGTCACACATTTTAACACTGTTCACCACGACACAATGCAGAATCTCACAGAATAGATCATTTAGTATAAAGGCTTATGTTTTCTAATTAAGTTTGGTAGAAGTTAATTGTATCACAGTTTTACAATTTTAGACATTTGGCGACTCTTTTATTAGGCAGCGTTTACGTAATCACATTACTTGCATTGTTCAGCTTCATATTCATCACACACACGAAGTTAAGAAAACGAAATCAGTCCAGCTCAGTTTACAGAATGCAACAACAAACCCAACAAGTTACACAATAAATCAGTTAAGATAGCAGAAAGCTGTGCGAGGATTACAAGATTTCTTGAACAACATTTATATTCAAAATACGTAATGAGCGTATAGTTAATCATGAATATAACGGTATTTCAAAAGTGAACTCATGTTGAGGCGTGGCGCCTTTATGTCGCCCCTTTCTGGAGCCTGTGTATGGGAGAATGTCTCATGCGTGCACAGTGACATAGTCTGAAGAGGGTTCAGTAGAGTACGTAGTTCTAATTTTCATCTACCAGAGTACAGTAGCGGACAGAGACATTCAAGAATTAGGTCAAGAGAGTGTTTTTGTGAATTGTTCCGTTTATTTCCTGAAGAATTCTTTGTTTATGTCTGTACAGTTTTTGTACAGTTTTGTATATGTTTTTCGTAGTGTGAATGTCCGCAGCTCGTGGTCGTGCGGTAGCGTTCTCGCTTCCCGCGCCCGGGTTCCCGGGTTCGATTCCCAGCGGGGTCAGGGATTTTCTCTGCCTCGTGATGACTGGGTGTCGTGTGATGTCCTTAGGTTAGTTAGGTTTAAGTAGTTCTAAGTTCTAGGGGACTGATGACCATAGATGTTAAGTCCCATAGTGCTCAGTGTCATTAGTAGTGTGAATGATGCGTGAATGTAGTCTAAAGTAAATATGTAGATCATTGTTATATTGACAAACGCTGTACGAACTAGCGTGAGAAACATTTTTTAACACAGTGTGAATGCAGACGACGGGGAAAATTGTATCATAATATGTTAAGTAAGTTTATGGTAAAAGGAAAGCTAATTCGAGTGCAAATGAAAATAGTTGTCGGCCACTGTGGCCGAGCGGTTCTAGGCGCTTCAGTCTGGAACTGCGCTGCTGCTACGGTAGCAGGTTCGAATCCTGCCTCGGGCATGGATGTGTGTGATGTCCTTACTTAGTTAAAGTAGATCTAAGTCTAGGGGACTGATGACCTCAGATGTTAAGTCCCATAGTGCTTGGAGCCATTTTTGAACCCAAACAAACCTAGAATTTTTGGGAATGGCAATGCAGTATGTCACCGGGGCACAACAGTTCGTGATTGGTTTGAAGAACATTCTGGACAATTCAGGCGAATGATTTGACCACCCATATCGCCCGCCCCATAGAATTTCAATGTATCCTAATCGAGAGGTTGGTTCGCGCACAAAATTCTGCACCGGCAACGCCTTCGTATTTATGGACGGCTATAGAGGCAGCATGTCTGAATATTTGTGCAGCGATCTTTCAACGACTTTTTGAGTGAATATCACGTCAAGTTGCTGCACTACACCTGGCAAAAGGGGATGCGACACAGTATTAGACGGTATCCTACGACTTTAGTCAACTGTGTTTTTCTAAGTGCTCCGCCGAGGCGAGCCGCTTCTGCGCGGTATCACTCGTTGCATCGCGTTTCATTTTGCCTCATTGTGAACTGCGCCTTACATGAAAAAAGTGGACTGACGACGATTGTGCCACTGGAAGCACATTATTTTTGTGTGCATAAATTGAAACTCGGCAATGATGATGGAAATGCCGTGTGGCTAGGGCCTCCCGTCGGGTAGACCGTTCGAGTGATGCAAGTCTTTCGAGGTGACGCCACTTCGGTGACTTGCGTGGCGATGTGGATGAAATGATGATGATAAGGACAACACAACACCCAGTCCCTAAGCGGAGAAAATCTCCGACCCAGCCGGGAATCGAACCCGGGCCGTTAGTTATGACATTCCGTCGCGCTGACCACGCAGCTACCAGGGGCGGACGGCAATGATGATAAACGTCTTTTAATTAAAATTCACACATCTATGTAGGCCATATTATGCTACCAGGTAAAAGTTCACCAAAACTTTGTTTACTGCCACTAAAATTGTTGCGATTCACCACCTTAATTGGTGTCAGTAACACTGTAATTGCTTGCTGCTAACAAAAAGTGTTTTTAAAAGTTTGGTGGTGTTTTTTTTAGTCATCATTGTCATGTATGATGTGTGTCAACGTGCCCCCATAACTGCGTAAGGTTTCCCCATATCATGGCAAGTTCGTGCGCTCGCCGTGATTCTACGTAATATTATTTTGCGCTCTTAAATGTAATGTTGAGTTAGAAGTACGCTGTGGTGATAAAAGTCATGGGATACCTCCCACTAGTGTGTCGGATCCTGTCATGTCTGGCTTAGTGCAGCAACTCGAAGTGGCATCGACTCGATAAATCTTTGCAAGTCACCTGAAGGAATGCCGACCATGGCGCCTCTATAGCCGTCCATTGTTGCGAAAGTGTTTTCAGTGCAGGATTTTGTACACGGACTGACCTGTCGATTACGTGTCGTATCGGGCGTTCTGGGTGGGCAAATCATTCGCTCGAATTGTCCAGAATGTTCTTCAATCCAGTTGCAAACAATTGTAGCCCGGTGACGACGGCGCATTGTCATCCACAAAAAATCCTTAGTTGTTTCGGAAAACAGATTCCACTAATGGCTGAAAATAGTGTCCAGGCAGCTGAACATAATCATTTCCAGTCAATGATCGCTTCACTTGAACGAGAGGACACAGTCCATACCACGTAAACACAGGCCACACCATTACGGAGTCACTACCCACTTGCACAGTTCCTTGTTGATAACATGGGTATGGGTCTTTGTTCAAATGGTTCAAATGGCTCTAAGCACTATGGGAGTTAACATCTGAGGTCATCAGTCCCCTAGACCTAGAACTACTTAAATCTAACTAACCTAAGGACATCACACACATGCATGCCCGAGGTAGGAATCTAACCTGCGACCATAGCAGCAGCGCGGTTCCAGAGTGAAGCGCCTAGAACCACTCGACCACAGCGTCCGGCTTGGGTCTTTGTCATCGTGGGGGCTGAGCCACACTCAAACAGTGCTATCAATTGTTACCAAGTGAAATCGCCGGCTGGAATGGCCGAGCGGCTCTAGGCGCTACAGTCTGGAACCGCGCGACCGCTACGGTCGCAGGTTCGAGTCCTGCCTCGGGCATATATGTGTGTGATGTTCTTAGGTTAGTTAGGTTTAAGCAGTTCTAAGTTCTAGGGGAGTGATGACCTCAGAAGTTAAGTCCCATAGTGCTCAGAGCCATTTGAACCAAGTGAAATCGGGACTCATATGACCAGACCAAGGTTTTCCAGTCGTCTAGGGCTCAACTGATATGGTCATGAGCCCAGGAGAGGCACTGCAGCCGATGTCGTGCTCCTAACTAAGACACTTGCGCCTGTCGTCTGCTGCCATAGCGCATTAACGCCAAAGTTTGCGGCACTCACTGTCCTAACTGATACATTCGTCGTACATACCATGTTTTTTTCTGCTGCTATTTCATGGAGTGTTGCTTGCCTGTTAGCACTGACAAACTACACAAATGGCGGAGCATTGGTCGTCAAGTGAACCGTCTGGAAACATCCAGACGGACAGTGGATGACGTCTGGATCATCATGAACTGTCAGAAGCCCGATCATTGCTGCGACTTTCTCGACGCGGCAGTAGATGGTGGAGCGCCAACAGTGGAATGCCCCACGGCTACGCTGGAAGCAGGAGAGGAACGAGGAACATTTTTCACTCACAAGGGGAGGCCGCCAATTGTGAAATTCAGATTCGATTCATACTGCGCATAATAAAAGCTCATGGCCAGAGGTGTAATGTGGCAAAGCACCAAGATGCACTTCTCAGCCGTTGTCGAGAAAATCGACAGTTAAAAGAAACCGTTGCGGTGAAATACTCTCTACGATTAATGATTTTCTACGACGCTGTGGCGCAGCGGTAAGCGCTCGGGTTCGTAATTCGAAGGTCGCCGGTTCGAATCTCGCGCCATGCAATTTTTTTTATTATTAGTTTTTTGTAATGCATGTTGGTGAAGGCGGATTGCTCTCCAATTGTACCGCCTCCATTTTTCCGTTTGTTTAACAGGGTGTACCAAAGCTCTCCCGTCCGCACTGATTTTCGACGATGTTATAAGTTGCGCTAGGGACCGCATCTACCTTCTTTCGAAGTTAGCAGGCAACTACGCTGTTACGCGGCGACTCGTTTCGACCCATTCAACATCTGTCCTTCAAGTGTAACGAGCGAGTAACGGAGTTTATATTTCATACCTGCCACAGCAAGTTTGTGTTCGTAGGGTCTCTATTCTAATTCGAACGTTTGACTTACGCTATACGTATTCGTTTCGGAATATCGTTTCTACGTCTTGCGTTAACTATACGTGGTTAACATTATGAAGCTAATTAATAAAATTTGTGAAATACAACTTTGTTTGCGGATAACATAATGATGTTCGAAGTCGCCAGTTTTTCCACGACAAACGACTTTCAACAACTAATTATATGCATAATTATTGCAACTGATTGCCGGGAATTATATATATATATATATATATATATATATATATATATATATATATATATATATATGTGTGTGTGTGTGTGTGTGTGTGTGTGTGTATATATATATGTATATGTATATTTGAATTACAAAAAACAAATACTAAAAAAAAGTAGCATGGCGCGAGAATCGATCCGGCGATCTTCGGATTACGAATCCGACCGCTTACCGCTGCACCACGACGGTGTAGAAAATTAGTAATCGTAGAGAGTATTTCACCGCAACGGTTTCTTTTAACTGTCGATTTTCTCGACAACGCCTGAGAAGTGCATCTTGGTGCTTTGCCACATTATACCTCTGGCCATGAGCTTTTATTATGCGCAGTATGAATCGAATCTGAATTTCACAATTGGCGGCCTCCCCTTGTCAGACGAGTCTGTGTGTTGAATACAGTATCACGATGGATGTATCCGTGTTTAGACACTTTGATGGGAACGAACGGTGTCAGACTGAACTCGTCATTATCATACGTGCCCAGCACATAACATGACATAGGGTGCCATTGGGTAGATATCATGATCACCTCTGGTTCACATATTCGGTTATTTGGGCAGCATCCGATACCTTTCCGAGATGTTAATGCTGCTCCGTATCTTCGAGGTCTCTGAGACATTATCCATCTAAAGGATAACGCAAGACTGCATGTTGAATGCCCTGCCCTAATCTACCTCCATGCGGAGTGTGCTCGACTTGCCAGCACGTCATCCCGATCTCATATCTCTCAAACGCTGAGAACACCTGGTCATAGGTCCCTGAGAGAGTGACACGTGTCTATGGTCTGAGGTCAACTTGACTCGAAGCCCAACAGGGTTAGAGCCATTGTGGCAGCTAATGGTAGCATCTCCGTGTATTAAATTTTACATCGTGTATACACCAAATCACGTAATTACATTCTAAAAAAAAAGAATGCACCACAAAGAAATCATCCGAATGGGACGGAAATCGTTAGAAGGGGTGTAAATGTACAGACAATTTCAGAAAAATTTGATGATTTATTTAAGGGAAAGAGCTTCACAAACTGAACAATTCAATAACGCAATCGTTCACATCTGGCCCTTATGCAGCCTGTTACTTGGCTTGTGATTGATAGATACAGTTGTTGGACGTCCTCCTGAGAGATATCGTGCCAAATTATCTATAATTGGCGCATCAGATCGTTAAAATCCCGAGCTGGTTAGAGGGTCGTGCTCATAAGGCTCTAAGCGTTCCCATTTCGAGATAGATCCAGTTATCTTGCTGGGCAAGATATAGTTTGGCCAGCACGAAGCCAAGCAGCACAAACTCTCGCCGTGTCCGACGGGCATTTTCTTGCTGAAATGTAAGCCCAGAATCACTTGCCACGATCGGCAGCAAAATGGACCATAGAATATCGTCGACATACCACTGCGCTATAAGGGTGCCGCGGATGATAACCAACAGATCCAGCTATGAAACGAAATGGCACCTCAGACAATCGCTCCAGTCTGTTGGAGCGTACGCGGGCAGCTATCATGTTCGTATCCAATCCCTGCCCGTAGCGTCCCCAGACACGTCTTCGGCCTGGAGTATTACTGACTGGAGTAGAACTGAATGCAGTGATGAGTCCCGCTTCTAACTCAGCTCCGATGGCCAGCAAATACAAGTCTGGAGACGACGCGGATGCCAAACTGACTGTCGCACACCACACACCCCGACATCCAGGAGTGATGCTCTGGAGTACTATTTCTTGTCCTAGGTAGACCCCTTTGGTTGACATCCGCTGCACCCTCACAGCACAGTGATGCTTCGAAGATATTCTGTGCCGCGTTTTGTTGCCCTTCGTTGCAAGCCAAAGAAAAAAAAATGGCTCTGAGCACTATGGGACTTAACTTCTGTGGTCATCAGTTCCCCAGGAACTTAGAACTACTTAAACCTAACTAACCTAAGGACATCACACAAATCCATGTCCGAGGCATGGATGTGTGCGGTCGCGCGGTTCCAGACTGTAGCGCCTAGAACCGCTCGGCCACACCGGCTGGCGCGTTGCAAGCCATCCTGGGCTTGTTTTTCAGCAAGATAATGCCCAACCCCACACGGCGAGACTTTCTACTACTTGTCTTCGTCCTTGACAAACGCTGCCTTGACCAGCAAGTTCGCCGGATCCCTCCCCAACTGAGAACGTTTGGTGCATTATGAACAGGGACCTCCAACCAGCTTTGAATTATAACGATCAAACGCGCCAAACGGACAGAACTTGAAACGATATCCCTCATCTACATCTACATCTACATCTACATCTACATGATTACTCTGCAATTCACATTTAAGTGCTTGGCAGAGGGTTCATCGAACCACAATCATACTATCAATCTACCATTCCACTCCCGAACAGCGCGCGGGAAAATCGAACACCTAAACCTTTCTGTTCGAGCTCTGATTTCTCTTATTTTATTTTGATTATCTTTCCTACCTATGTAGCTTGGGCTCAACAAAATATTTTCGCATTCGGAAGAGAAAGTTGGTGACTGAAATTTCGTAAATAGATCTCGCTGCGACGGAAAACGTCTTTGCTTTAATGATTTCCATCCCAACCCGCGTATCATATCTGCCACACTCTATCCCCTATTACGTGATAATACAAAACGAGTGCCCTTTTTGCACCCTTTCGATGTCCTCCGTCAATCCCACCTGGTATGGATCCCACACCGCGCAGCAAGATTCTAACAGAGGACGAACGAGTGTAGTATAAGCTGTCTCTTTAGTGGACTTGTTGCACCTTCTAAGTGTCCTGCCAATGAAACGCAACCTTTGGCTCGCCTTCCTCACAATATTATCTATGTGGTCTTTCCAAATGAAGTTGATCGTAATTTTAACACCCAGGTACTTAGTTGAATTGACAGCCTTGAGAATTGTGCTATTTATCGAGCAATCGAATTCCAACGGATTTCTTTTGGAACTCATGTGGATCACCTCACACTTTTCGTTATTTAGCGTCAACTGCCACCTGCCACACCATACAGCAATCTTTTCTAAATCTCTTTGCAACTGATACTGGTCTTCGGATGACCTTACTAGACGGTAATTTACAGCATCATCTGCGAACAACCTAAGAGAACTGCTCAGATTGTCACCCACGTCATTTATATAGATCACGAACAGCAGAGGTCGCAGGACGCTTCCCTGGGGAACACCTGATATCACTTCAATTTTACTCGATAATTTGCCGTCTATTACTACGAACTGCGACCTTCCTGACAGGAAATCACGAATCCAGTCGCACAACTGAGACGATACCCCGTAGGCCCGCAGCATGATTAGAAGTCGCTTGTGAGGAACGGTGTCAAAAGCTTTCCGGAAATCTAGAAATACGGAATCAACTTGAGATCCCCTGTCGATAGCGGTCATTACTTCATGCGAATAAAGAGCTAGCTGCGTTGCACAAGAACGGTGTTTTCTGAAACCATGCTGATTACGTATCAATAGATCGTACCCTTCGAGGTGATTCATAATGTTTGAATACAGTATATGCTCCAAAACCCTACTGCAAGCCGACGTCAATGATATAGGTCTGTAGTTCGATGGATTACTCCTACTACCATTCTTAAACACTGGTGCGACCTGCGCAATTTTCCAATATGTAGGTACAGATCTATCGGTGAGCGAGCGGTTGTATATGATTGCTAACTAGGGAGCTATTGTATCAGCGTAATCTGAAAGGAACCTAATCGGTATACAATCTGGACCTGAAGACTTGCCCGTATCAAGCGATTTGAGTTGCTTCGCAACCCCTAAGGTATCTACTTCTAAGAAACTCATGCTAGCAGCTGTTCGTGTTTCAAATTCTGGAATATTCCATTCGCCTTCCCTGGTGAAGGAATTTCGGAAAACTGCGTTCAATAACTCCGCTTTAGCGGCACAGTCGTCGGTAACAGTACCATCGGCACTGCGCAGCAAAGGTTTTGACTGCGTCTTGCCGCTTGTGTACTTTACATACGACCAGAATTTCTTAGGATTTTCTACCAAATTTCGAGACAATGTTTCGTTGTGGGACCTATTAAAGGCATCTCGCATTGAAGTCCGTGCCAAATTTCGCGCTTCTGGAAATTTTAGCCAATCTTCGGGATTTCGCGTCCTTCTGAACTTTGCATGCTTTTTCCGTCGCCTCTTCAACAGCGTTCAGACCTGTTTTGTGTACCATGGGGGATCAGTTCCATCTCTCACCAGTTTATGAGGTATGAATCTCTCAATTGCTGTTGCTACTATATCTTTGAATTTGAGCCACGTTTCGTCTACATTTGCATGGTCAGTTCGGAATGAATGGAGATTGTCTCTTAGGAAGGCTTCTAGTGACACTTTATCCGCTTTTTTAAATAAAATTATATTGCGTTTGTTTCTGGTGGATTTGGAAGAAACGGTATTGAGCCTTGCTACAACGACCTTGTGATCACTAATCCCTGTATCAGTCGTGATGTTCTCTATTAGCTCTGGATTGTTTGTGGCTAAGAGGTCAAGTGTGTTTTCGCAACCATTTACAATTCGCGTGGGTTCGTGGACTAACTGCTCGAAATAATTTTCGGAGAAAGCATTTAGGACAATATCGGAAGATGTTTTCTGCCTACCACCGGTTTTGAACAAGTATTTTTGCCATCAAATCGAGGTAAGGTTGAAGTCCTCACCAACTATAACCGTATGAGTGGGGTATTTATTTGTTACGAGACTCAAATTTTCTCTGAACTGTTCACCAACTATATCATCGGAGTTTGGGGGTTGGTAGAAGGAGCCAATTATTAACTTAGGCCTTCCGGAGTGGCCGAGCGGTTCTAGGCGCTTCAGTCTGGAACCGCGCGACCGCTACGGTCGCAGGTTCGAATCCTGCCTCGGGCATGGATGTTTGTGATGTCCTTAGGTTAGTTAGGTTTAACTAGTTCTAAGTTCTAGGGGACTAATGACCTCAGCAGTTGAGTCCCATAGTGCTCAGAGCCATTTGAACCATTTTTTTGTCGATGTGCACCAACTGGGATCTCAGGCGGCAGGGAGCACACTAGCTGTGACCGAACGACACTGGCCGTCCAAAACAAAAACAGAAGACAGACGACTACGCGAATTTACACTATTCAGGTACTAAAGCGCGATGCTACAACTCTCAAATACTATAATACGCCCGAAATTTATTAATTAAACAATGCAAGTACACAAAAACACGCAAAGGAATTAAGAATTAAACTGAGTAACAAGTAAGTAAGCTAGGAGTATACGAGTTGCTGCTGGCAGCTGCTTATCCAGGAGAGCTTTCAACTGCTCTGTCAATCAGTGCCAAGCCGAATAATTGCTACCACAAGGGACAAAGGTGGGCCAACGCATTATTAACTTGATCAGATTGAGAAGGTCTTTCTGCTGAATAAATCAACAAATTTTTCTGAAGTTAAAATAATTTGGTTGTCTGTACATGTACATGACATCCATCAGTCTCGATCCAATTCGAATAATTCCTTCGCGGTGTGTGGTCCTTTTTTTTCTTTTTCTTGAGTACTTTTAGTATACGTATTGCTTCCATAGTGTAAAGCCACGATAAGCAAAATTTCGTCTTGCGCTATACCTCCATGTGTTGAAATTTTAATGGTGAGGAGTGTATGCTCCGCGATTTTACTTCTCATTCAAAATTCCATTTCGCCTCAGCGTCACTTTAGCGGGACGCTAAAACATAAATAGGATTCGGTTACGGTCGGCACTCGGTGTGTCGCAGTGAATTTGCGTAATCTGTACGCGCCTGTAATTGTAGTTGTAGCCGCGGCTGCCTGTGTGAGCGGTTGGCTCGCACGCCGATGGCTCGGACGCACGCAGGGCCGGCGTCGGATTGCCAGAAGCGCGGCAGCTGGTGGCTCGCCGGATTACATTAATGAAGAGCCCCGAAATAATTGCTTCTGGCCGCGAACACGAGCCGGCGGAGTCGATCGCGCCTTGGCTTCTCGAGGGCGTTTCATTTGACCCGAGGGACAGCAAATTCTGTTGACCGACCAAGCGCGGTAAAGAATCTAGTTACGCGTCCAGGCTATTTTAACGTCACGCAGAACACACCTAATCCCACTACGAATATCATGTTTCAATGTACGGCAGCCGTGGTGGTCATTTACTGGAAACTCAATGAAACAGCCGGCACAGTAACACGAAACTAAAACTAAATTTGCTACACTGAAGACCCAAAGAAACCGGTACACCTGCCTAATATCGTGTAGGAGCCCTCGATCACGCAGAAGTGCCGCAACACGGAGTGGCATCGACTCGACTAATATCTGAAGTAGTGCTGCAGGAAATTGACACCATGAATCCTGCAGAGCTGTCCATAAATCCGTAACAGTACGAGGGGCTGGAGATCTCTTCTGAACAGCACATTGCAAAGCACCCCAGATTTGCTCAATAATCTTCACGTCTGGGGAGTTTAGCGGCCATCGGAAGTGTTTAAACTCATAAGAGTGTTCCTGGAGCCACGCTGTAGCAATTCTGGACGTGCGGGGTGTTGCATTGTCGTGCTGGAATTGCCCAAGTCCGGCGGAATGCACAATGGACATGAATTGATGTACGTAATCAGACAGGATGCTTACGTACGTGTCAACTGTCAGAGCCGTATCTAGACATATCAGGAGTCCCACGTCACTCCAATTGCACACGCCCCACACCATTACAGAGCCTCCACTAGCTTGAACAGTCCCCTGCTGACATGCAGGGTCCATGGATTCATGAGATTTTCTCCATGCCCGTACACGTCCATCCGCTCGATACAATTTGAAGCGAGACTCGTCTGACCAGGCAACACGTTTCCAGTCATCAACAGTCCAGTGTCGGTGTTCACGAGTCCAGACGAGGCGTAAAGCATTGTGTCGTGCAGTCATCGAGGGTACACGAGTGGGCCTTCGGGTCCGAAAGCCCGTATCGATGATGTTTCGTTGAATAGTTGACACGCTGACACTTGTTGATGGCCCAGCATTGAAATCTGCAGCAATTTGCGGAAGGATAGCGCTTCTGTCACGTTGAACGATTCTCTTCAGTCGTCGTTGCTCCCGTTCTTGCAGGATCTTTTTCCGGCCGCATCGATGTAAGAGATCTGATGTTTTATCGGATTCCTGATATTCATGGTACAGTCGTGAAATGGTTGTAAGGGAAAATCCCTACTTCATCGCTGCCTCGGAGATGCTGTGTCCCATCGCCGGTGCACCGACTGTAACACCATGTTCAAACTCACTTAAACTTTGATAACCCGCCATTGTAGCAGCAGTAACCGGTCCAACTATTGCGCCGGACTCTTGTTGTCTTACATAGGCGTTGCCGACTGCAGCGCCGTATTCAGCGTGTTTACACATCTCTGTATTTCAATACGCATGTCTATACCAGTTTTTTTGGCGCTTCAGTGTATATTTAAATGCAATAATCATCTTTTACAGTTTGAGAGGCAGTAGATTTCACAAAATGTACAAGAATTGCCATGCTACAGAGGATATGCCTAAGACAGATCAATCTAATTTTAATATTGCTACCACATGCTTCAAAACTTACTTTAAATATTGTAGATAATAGATGAAATGCTAAAATAAACCGAAGACTAGGCGAACAGAATAGGTAATAAAACGAGGAGACTCATGCTAACGCATCAAATTAATTTAGAAAGAAGAATCTAGAAGAACGTAAAAAACATATGAAATGTTCGTCGACCTATAGAAGACGGTAGATTCCTTTCGAGAACTCAACCGAAATTAATTGAAATGATAGACTATTAATGCTCTGTTTATTCTACATTCAGAATAAAGAAGTAAATAGTGATGGCATTAAAAAGGGACTAAAATTATAATGTACTTGAGGCAAGATTCAAATAATTAGTTTTTAAAAAATGCATTACTGCCGGTGAAAAATAAAACACAAGGCATAGTCATAGACCAAAAATACTCGGTTTTCAAGAGATCGTTCATTTAACGTATCTAATGTGTAGCTCACAAAACGCGTTAAACATTCGTTAAATATTATTCGGAACTGGACCCATCGCATGAACAGAGCGGCCGATAGTGTCCCAGATGTGCTCAATAGGACTGACATAAAATATGGCCTGGGCGGTCACACAGAAACTCTCATGTTGTTGCAGTTTTGTTCAATCAATTCTGACACAATTTTGGACGAAGGGGTGTTGCATTGTGTAGTTAGGTGCACAAATAGCACCTTTGTGCGAATAACCAAACGCACGTTACCGAGTAGCAAGTTTCTGCATCGTTCACAGGTGAGATGACAGCGTATGTATCAAGGTCCTCATTTCATGTCAATCCGTCCTACACAAAAACAGCACCACCAGTTGTCTGAACAGCAACCTGTCACCAAATCGGGTGCATCGCCTCATTTTGCTCGTATCCTTCCAGCGGAATGTACTACAACACATCATACTAAGTGGCCTCTCTCCATTCTTCAACTACAGAACTGCAGGCGCGGGACAGAGCGGCGTTGTGTTTACTTCAGCTGTGGTGTTGTGTGCTAAAGGAGACGGCGGATAAACTTCGCACAGCCTGTCGTAAGGTGCCAAAGTAGACGGACAGTACCCCGCCTAATGACACGGCAGTCAGTGCGACTTGCATAGCCACGTGGAACTCCTGTGTAAGCGCATAGGCCAAGAATCTGCAGTGTGTCGTTCTCAGTGCTCTTCCTATACTGTTAGCGCTTCATAGTTGTGACGTAGATAACCGTCATGTTTCATAAGCCGGTATTACACGGCATACCTAACGCGTAGAAGTCAGATTCAGACGGTACGTCACCTAGTGGGAGAACGGGTGTAGCAGCGATTTTAGCAGACAGTTTATCCGCCCGGGAGAAATAAGGACCGCTCTATTTTGCCGTGGATCAGCTTATGCGCCGTAGACGAGGTGTACATGCGCATGCGCACAGCGCAGCATTTCGAGCGGACCATCTGCTTGTTACTGTTTTCACTTGTCGGCAACAGACGAGAAATACGTTAGGTCTTGAGGCCTCTTTTGGCTACTGTGCGGGGGAATCTACACATTTTTCAGTGAGTAAATTTTTTATAAAATACAATAATAAAACAGATGAAAATTCTCTTTTTTTGAACGGCCGTTGAGAACAGCTGCATTTGTAACGTCAGCTTCTTATGGTACAAATGGAATGAAACAAAGAAAGTATAAGTGCTCTTATTGAGGCATACAGCAAGGAAAGGTGACTACGTGATCCTCTAGTAACTTTGTACCATAATCAGTTATGTCTTCAAACGTTTAATTCTGAGTTTACATGTTATACGTAAATGTCTATGTTGTTTTGTTTTCGACACGTGTACGTATCACCTTAATTGGTGAAAGTACCGCATGTGTTTGATTTTACTACCTCTTTTGCATTATTTCAGTTTGCCAGGAAGGACTGGGTTTTATAGCAGTTGAGCCGGCCCCGAATAGCGAGAAATGTAAAACCCTTTTTGCGTCTTTGCTATCGCACTATTGTGAAACAGCTTTCCTTATTACTGTGTCGCTTGTGCGAATCGCGTCATGTATGATCGACGGTAGCTTGTCAATACGAGGCATATCCATTCTGACGAAGTTCCTATATTCCCGTGGATCTCTGAACCTCAATTCTTTCATTAACAGGGAATATATATCCCTGCCTCCACCTCTTCTTTCCAGCCAGGGTCGAACCCAGTTCTTACTCCCGGCACTTTTGTGCGTCGTAGTTCCGTCCTTCTCTTAACGACTAAGAGGGGCGCTGTCACGGCAAATGCTGCATAGATAATTGGGTCCACCTTGTCCGAAAAACTGTGAAACGTAAATATAGGTAATCATTTGCTTGTACCACATGACATAACATGAACATTTTAGTTTAAAATTCTGTATAATCATAACACAATTTCATTCTTTCTGCACAAGAAAGCAGGAACTGCTTAATGAATAGGGACCTATACGTCTCAGAACTTTCAATGTCAGAAAACAGCAGCTTTGTAAAAACATCAACTTTCACAGTCAACAACATAAACAAGCATGCAGTTCCGAATATGTAACCTTGGGTCGCTGGCGCAGAGTTACACATTATGTGTATCATGCAGTAAAGTGAGATGCTCATACGAACGTGACATAAGGATAGTGCAATTCCACCAGATAAATGTCTTCTAGTAATTTTTAACATTATAGGATTCTAAGTTGAACAATGAACTTTAAAATCTAAAGAGGCATGTCATTACCTGTACATCAAGGCTGGCCACAGCGTGCCGAACTTCACGCGAGCCGAGTCTGTGGACTGCGTGCAGGCTAAGGCCCGGCCTGTCTCGGCTTTGCGCGGTCTTTGTCGGAATTACTCGGTACAGCGCGATATTTTGTTCACGATCGCCACAACGGGCCAGAAGGTGGGCCGCGGGCGCTGAGTCGCAACTCACCTGTCTGGCCCGTTGGTGTGACCAAAGGCAAACCTTAGTAGAAGTTATTATTACTATGTACTGCAGTACTAACATTTTAGGTTTGACAAGGCAAATATCTGGCATGTTTTACTTTAATTTTATATTGTGACGTTGGAACGTCCCCTTAGAAAAATTGTAAATGACTGTGCTTAAACTGACACACAATATTTTTAGCGCAACGCAATCTGACTTTCAAAAATCCCTACAAAAGAATGGCCCTGACTAACAATAACCTATACCTTTCATGAATCCCTTACCTCACAAAAATCTTCGTTACTCGAACTACTGCAATACAGCGAGCGCCAATACTGCCAGCTAAATAAAAGAAGGTACTAACTACTGATAGGCGTACTAAGAAAATGAAAGATTTTGATAGAGAACAAACAATGTATTTACCTTAATAGTGTTCAAAAGTCATATATATATATATATATATATATATATATATATATATATATATATATATATATATTAGTTCATGACATTCAGTCTTACAAATTTACTGTCTCTGATGGACACACGTCCAGATCATACGCTCTTAAAATTCTGCCATCTCTCTCCCTACAACCATCACTGCTGGCGGCTCACCTCCAACTGCGCAACGCTACGCGCTGTTAACAGCCAACTGCCCACACTACAATAGCAAATTCCAACAATGCAAAACAGCCACAGACTGCACACAGCACAGCCAGTGATTTTCATACAGAGCGCTACGTGGCGTTACCAATATAAAAACCTAAGCAGCCTACTTACAACATTTCTGAAGAAGGATACATTATTATAGCCGAAGTCTAGGTAACGTTTCTTAGGTTATGCAACTGGAGACTGAAATTTTATATAATTAAATGGTAAAAAGATACAAAGCTGTATTTTCCTTTCCTGACGTACGATGCGTGACACGTGTAGGTTGTTTAAACTACAGTACACCCGATTCGTACTTATTCTTAGTCGAATTTCCTTCTCTACCTCACTTTCATTCGACAATGTTGACCTCAGCTACTTGAATTTATAACTCTTTCAAAATTATGACCGTCTATACTGATGGCGTCCGCATCATTTTGTCGACGAGAGACTACCTTATACTTTGTTTTCTAATCATTGACCAGTAACACTAGTTTGCTCGCTTCTAGCACAAATCGAGAGGTATTTGCCGTCATCTCAATTAGTGTTGAGCCCACAATCACCACGTCATCCATTACTCTACATTAATTATTTTATGGTGTTGTGGTTTTTTTCCACAGTATATTTAAATATCGACTGGTATTTTTTATTATTATTACTATTATTGTAATTATTAACAGTATATATCTCAATAGAAGGCAAAGAAGTTTCAGTTTATGCTCTGGTTTAATATTTTTTTGTCACTTCATTAACATAACTAGCAGCAGTTGTTCATAAAATCTCGCAATTTTTCCTCATATAAGTAGTTCAGTTTTTCTTAATTAGCCTGGTTACTTTGAAGACTATACCTCATGCTGGTGAATTGGACACCCTGTTTGTCCATTTCCCTCTGTTTAAAAAAAAAAAAAAAAAACAGTTGTATTCTACAGACTATGCATCCAATAGTAACGCAGCTAATATATGTTTGGATTTCGGCACCATAACAAAACCAACAATTATTTTCAATACGGTACTGCTATATAGCGCTTTCAGTTCCTCTCAATAAATGCAGTCAAACTGTAATGCTATATGCCGACGTTTTCATGTAGTAATGTAAAATTGACAATGTCGTCTTTTACGGCTTACATCTACTACACCCTGGAGTATAATGGCTGACTGCCAGTCGAAAATACAAGGGAAGCATTTGGTAACGAAGAGATATTCCTTAATTTGACTTTGGAGTGCCTCTGGCGCCTTTAGTTGGCAATAAAGTATTCGGCCTTATGAAATCATCAGGTCTGACCTACCCAGAGACTTTGGTACGTCTCCATCAGGAATGGAAGCCGCCCGCCTCGAGTCGTGTTGGCCTCCCCCACCTCTTACCCCTTCCCTCCCCACCTCCCTCAGCAGCGAGACGCCAGTCCATGTTATTAACTCCGCGGGGGACGTTACAGTTTAATGGCGCCACTGCGCTCGCCGAATGAGTTAGGCCGTATTATTGCTAATGCAACAAACCGCTAACTGCTTCCGCGACGCAGTGCCCCAGCTAATACCGGGCGCCAGGAATTCAGCCAATGGAAACGCTAACTTCTCCCCGTTTCACCTATCTGCGTACAGTCCTACGCATTATACACTGAGGTGACAAAAGCCATGCGATAGCAATATGAACTTATACAGATGGCGGTAGTATCGACCGCACAAGGTATAAAACGTCAGTGCATTGGCGGAGCTGTTTCTATTCTTCGTCGTGTGTGCTTCATCGTGGGTTTAACGTGTCTTGCTCTGGAGTGTTTAATACTGTGGCCAACTTTTAACCTGTACGTGTGACTTCAGTGTCTTTTCGTGCTCTACGAATCACCAATTGCGTTTTTTTAACTTTATGTCGACTTTTTTAATTGTCCCCCCATGAACATCTCCATGTCAGTGTATTTTTACCTCCATTATCTCCCCTTACTCGGTTTTTGTGTTCCCTTTTTTATCGCCCTTATATGTATAATTTTTTTTTGTATTAGCTGTCATGTCACACGCTGAAGAGTGGCGGATTGTGCCGCTGACAGCTCTCCCCTGCCCATATGGGGCAGGGGAATGAAATCACAACAAAGAAAGAAAAAAAACGGAGCTGTCATTTGTGCTGAGGTAATTGATATGAAAGGGTGTCCGACGCACATTAACAGATTTTGAACGCGGAATGGTAGTTGGAGCTAGGTGTGTGGGACATTCCACTTCGGAAAAAGAGGAATTCAGTATTCTGAGATCCACATTGTCAAGACCGTGCCGAGAACACCAAATTTCAGACATTACTTCTCAATACGGACAATGGAGTGGATGTCGGCCTTCACTTAATGACCGAGAGCAACGGTATTTGCATATAGTTGTCAGTGCTAACAGACAAGCAACACTGAGTGAAAAAACCGCAAAAATCAATATGGAATGTACGATGAACGTATCCATAAGAACAGTATGGTGAAATCTGGCGTTAACAGGTTATGTCAGCAGACAACCAATGCGAGTGCCTTTGCTATCAGCACGACATCGCCTACAGCGCCTCTCCTGTGCTCGTGACTAAGGTATCAGTTGCACTGTATACGGCTGGAAAACAGTGGCCTGATCAGATAAGTCCCAATTTCAGATGGTGAGAGCTGATGGTATGGTTGGAGTGTAGCGCAGACCCCCAAAACCATGGACACAAGCTGCCAATGAGGCTGTCGGTGACTCCATAATTGTGTGGGCTGCGTTTACAAGGAATGGAGTGGGTCCTCTGGTCCAACTGAACCGATGATGACTGGAAATGATTATGTCGGCTACTTGAAGACCTTTTGAGTCATTATGGACTTTATGTTCCCAAACAACGATGGAATTTTGATGGGTGACAGTGCACTAATCACCAAGTCAAAATTGTTCGCGATTGTCTTGAAGGACATTCTGGACAATTTGAGCGAATGATTTGGCTACCCAGATCGCCCAACATGAATCCCATCGACCGTTTAAGGGACTTTAATCGAAAGATCAGTTCGTGCATAATCATCTGCATCGGCAACTCCTCTATTTCGGACGGCTATACAGGATTTTTGGGGAGGAAAGGTCAATACTTTACACAGTGATAGTATAAGCAATTCTCAACAAAAAATGTTATATGAACATAGGTCCGCAAATGCTTAGCTAGGGAGGTATGGGTATTGAAAGCAACTTTAATTCTGCAAAACTGATGTGCACAACGCGAACGTATACGCAATACAACTGGACCGTAACGTTATTTTCTTGAAAACAATATTACAGAGAGGACAGTTACGTTACACATTTTTACATACTGTTTATTAACTTTGCATTTAGTACATAATGCATTACAACATGCATGTTACATGTATTCAGTTGAAAAAGACGTAGCACGTGTTTTAAAAACGGCTTTAACACTTACCGTACAGATGTTGTACAGTTCACAGAACAGGTTCGAATATCCCACCATGAGCGTCAATGCACTTTTGCGCTCTAGCGGTAACATGTTGTGTTGCTTGTTCTGTTGCTTGTGGTTGGTTCCTAATCAATCCAGCAACGTCCAGGAAGCGACGAAGCAGTTCACCTCGTGTACTTATCTTCACTTTGTGCACCTCTGATTTCATCCAACCCCATAAACAGAAATCTAAAGGTGTAAGGTCAGGTGACCTTGGAGGCCAGTTAGTAGCACCGCCACAGCCAATCCAGCGATGAGGGTAGGTGCTGCTGAGATAGTCCCTCACACGTAAGGTAACATATGGAGGGGCACCGTCGTGTTGAAAGTACATTCTAGTTCGCTTGGCTAAAGGAACGTCTTCCAATAGTTCCACAAATCAATTTTCCAAAAAGTGCAGGTACCTCTCTCCCGTCAGTCGCTGATTGATAATAAATGGACCAGTCAAAAGGTTACCGATCATGCCGCACCAAACATTTATGGCAAAAAGAGCTTGGAAACTTCTGCCAACTGAAGCGTGTGTATTTTCCCGTGACCATCGATCGGTCTGGCACACAGTTTTAAGCTGTCAGGTAGTTTCATATCAGCGGACACTCCGCTACAGAGTGAAAATCTCATTCTAGAATGACTATTCTCAATTTCCCAGTGACAGAATTGAAGTCGTTGGGCTTTGTCGCAAACGCGGAGATTTTGGGCACGCTGAATGTGAAATGGATACAGGCTTTCCGCATGTAATATTTCCCATACACGTGTCTGTGGGACATTCATACACAGCGACATTCTTCGTATGCTCGTACCGGGACTTCGCTCAACGCTTGCCATAATCTCTTCCTGTTCTTGCAGAATTTATTATCCTGCACGCTCTGACGAAAAATGTCTACCTGGAAGAGAGCCTGTAGCACGCAAAGTGATAAACACTTTGGTAAACACCCCGCGATGAGGTAATCGTCGAGTCGGAAAGCGCCTGTGCAGCGGTAGCATTACCGTCGCAGAAGCAATACACATACACCACTTCTGAGTACTCCTCATTTCTCTAGACGTGTGGCATTGTTAGCAGCGCTTGCACGAACACAGTTAACACCATACACTACACAGGTAACCTATACGTCGCCGGTACACTACAAAATGCGGCTGAAACAGTACCACTGCGCAAACAACGGATGATTGTACGACGTACATCACGTGACCGTAATACGTGGTAGGTGCCATAGCGTAAACATAACATGTCCCCGTGCATTGTTTGCAAGAAAATCACGTTATGGTCCAGTTGTATTGAGTATACGTTCACGTTGTGCACATCAATTTTGCAGAATTAAAGTTCCTTTCAATACCCATACCTCCCTAACGAAGCATTTGCGGACCTATGGTCATATGAAATTTTTTGTTCCGAATTACTTATACTATCGCTGTGTAAAATATTGACCTTCCCTCCCCAAACACCCTGCAGAGGCAGCATGGCTCAGTATCTCTGCAGGGGCCTTCCAACGACTCGTTGAGTGCATACCACGTCGAGCTACTGCATTACGCCGAGGAAAAGGAGATCCGATCGCACTGTACAGTAGCATATCAAAATTAACTGAAGATTCTAGTGTCAGAAAAACAGCACAAAACTTACTTCAGAAGAGCTTATCGTCAAGATCAATTGCAGTGGATTCAGTCAAAGAATGTAACACAAAAAGAAAATTGCACTACGTAACAAAAGAAAAAAAAGTGCCGTCCGCGGTGGCCGAGCGGTTCCGGAGTCGCGCTGCTGCTGCGGTCGCATGTTCGAATCCTGCCTCGGGCATGGATGTGTGTGATGTCCTTAGGTTAGTTAGGTTTAAGTAGTTCTAAGTTCTAGGGGACTGATGACCTCAGAACTTGAGTCCCATAGTGCTCAGAGCCATTTCAACCATTTTTGAACAAAAAAGATTGAAGTACTCGTAAGTAAAAGACATGGTAGAATTTCAGTGTAACTTCGTAAACTTACGTACCGTCGGCGAATATGTAAATGATAAGAGTTTAAACTGTCTATCACAGGTAGAATAGGCACCAGAGTGAAATAGCGTTAGGTATTGTTATCATTCCTGATACAATATATGAGAGCCGCACAGCGTCAGATGTTGAGTGTTCGTCGTGAAATTTATGGACGGATGACGTGTACTCCTACGAGACGGCATTATCTGCAACTGACAAAGTCTGAAACAAGCCTGATTTTGGGCTTCTATTTAGTATGTTGGTCGAATCGTGCAGTACTCTGATTTGCTGGGCATTCGGATCTTACAAAAAGTATGTGAATTGCTAAGGGACCAAACTGCTGAGGTCATCGGTCACTAGACTTACACACTACTTAAACTAACTTACGCTAAGAATGAGACACACACCCATGCCCGAGGGAGGACTCGAACCTCCAGCGGGAGCGGCAGCGCAATCCGTGGCATGGCGCCTCTAACCGCGCGGCCACTCCGCGCGGCTCAGATTTTACAGTTGCCTAGTGTTGGACTGCATGGAAACGTGAGGACATCCACACTCGCCGTCAGGATTCCGATCAACCCTGTCTGTCTACCTCAAGTTAAGAGCGCCAGATTGTGCACAAAGCACATCGTCACCCCTGCACATCTCCGCCTGCCATCCGTGAACAAGTAATAGACTCCCTACAGTATTCTGTGTCATCCCGCACCGTTAGTCAGAGATTAGTAGTAGTCGAACAAGGGAATTAGTGTTCTACTCTTAAGCTGCCGTTAACCCCATAATGGAAACGACTGCATTGGGAGTGGTGCTCTCACAGAGAAGCATGGGTTGCTGACGAATGGCGTAGTGTCGTCGAGTATAGCGGCTCCAGGCTCTCCAGTAATAATCACAAACTAAATCGTTCGTTAAGCTGGTCTTGCCTTCCTCCCTAATAGCTGATAGATGTTCAGCACATTGGAGTAAGACATGTTGATACTATCACAGAAGACTGCTCGGTTACGATATCAAGCCTCTGATCAAGTGATCTTCCACTCATCACTCCAAAATGTGATCGTACAGTCTAGTTCTAAACTCCAAGCTCAATTCCACTATCGTGTGTGCACGTGTGTCAGTTACTCGCTAAGCCGTCAGGCGTCGGGAGTTATGCGTCAGTTGTTAGGTGTCGAGTGATTACCACACCCCCACTCAGCTCGCGTTGGGACATGATGCCTGGACCTCTAGATTCGAACCTCCACATTTTCCCGGGCGTACGCTACCAGCTATCCTGCTGTGTAGTCTTCTCGAACTGCCCTATAGAACCTTATTTTTACAACTTTTGCTAATGAATGCTTATTGAATGTTGTTACTCGTATTCCGCGGGTTTTAAGCCTTGAAAGCGATTTCTCTGTTGTTCATGTACAATATCCAGTCCAGATCATTTTGATACAATGTAACCATCCTATATAAGCAGCTTCCTATGGGAATGGAGCTTTATAAACAGACTTTTCGTGTCCTATGATGTAGTAAACATGCCCCAGTCCATCATTTTCGACGAGGACTTCAACACGTGGCTACGTACCAGTGCTATTAACAGTAAATGCAGATATTTTATATTCCCGAGTCATAGCCTGATTTCGCCAAACACTGTCTTTAAAACAATATTTAAGACTTGTCAGCACATCTGCAATAGTTTTTATCTTTTCCCGGTTGCAGTTTATATTCTTCCTTTATGGCAGTTGTTTTCACTGCTCGTTGGGGCGCATTCGAAGACTCATCACTGAGGACAGTTCTACTCCAGTCAATGAGATTTAAGACCGAGGATGTGTCTGGAGACGCTAGTTCAAGCACTTGGATGCCAAGTCGATTGTCGCCCGCCATACGGCCCAGCAACCACGAGTGGTGGTCTGGGGTGCCATTTCATTTCATGTTATAGCCGGACCATTTTGGTTGTCATCCGCGGCACCCTTACAGCACAGCGGTACGTCCAAGATACTCTACGGCTCATTCTGTTGCCCTTCATGGCAAACCATCCTGGACTTACATTTCAGCAACATAATGCCCGCCCATACACAGTGAGAGTTTCTACTATCTGGAGTCTTTGTGCTTGCCAAACCCTACCATGACCAGCAGGGTCACCGGATCTCTCCCCACTTAAGAATGATTGGAGCGTGGTGGGCAGGGCCTTCCAACCAGCTCTGGATTTTGACTATTTAACGCGCCAATTGGACAGAATTTGGCTCGATTCCCTCAGGAGGATATCCATTGTCTGTCAATGCCAATAGGAATAACTGACTGTATATGGGTCAGAGATGGACCAACGTATTGTTGAGTGGCCCAGATTGTGAGTGAATTATCCAATTTTTCTGAATTGTAATCAGTTGTTTTCCCGTACACCTATGTCGCATAATGTCGGATAACGCTTCTGTGGTGCGTCTTTTTTGTGTATTTGTAGGCAATACAGTAAGAAGGAGTGCTTTTTTTCTGATATGTTCTCGGTTAACTTTTTGACTCAGATTAGAACAAAATCTCAAATTTTTATGTTTTGATTCTTGCAACTGTAATTTGACATTGATTTATTGTAAATATAGTTACCTGGGTCTTGTTTTATGCGTACAAAATGAAAGACGTTACAGAATAAAAGCTCGGCGTATAAGAAAAGCAGAGTTTTACGTTAAGCTTCTGAGAATGACAATCTTGAGAACATTATTAAGTGTTTTGAAGACGAAATTAGACTATATGTAACGACTAACAAGCCAGTTGCCTCCAAACCTTTGTACGCTGCGTCGCAAGATTTTACTCATTACTGAAATTCGTTCGCACGAGGTGTGAAGGATTGAGGTAATGTGTCAGACGTCTTAGCGACAAACAGTCCAGAGGAAATACAAAACATCTAAGCAGATACAGGGAGCAGTGATCAAGGGCTGTTGTAGCGAGAAAGAAACAACGTACCAACCAAATCCGCCAAATTAAACTCAGAGTATATCTGTTTAAAAAAATACATAAAAATTCTCTTGACGCCTTCCTGAGGATCTCATCAGAAGTCCCATATTAACTATGTCAGCCTTGACCGGATGTGGCGTAAGTTAACATAAATAGTGTCGACGGCAGCTAACGTTTTGTACCAAGTACAAGTAAATTAATAACGGACGGAAAGATTCGCCATAATACAGTAAACAGACCAGGGCACTATTGCAGAAGCAACAAAGGAAGTATGTCCAATTTAAAAGAAGGTAAAATCCTGAAATTTGGCAACTGTTTTCAGATTCTCAAAACTTAGCGCAGACTGTGACCGAGATCCTTTAAATAGTTTCTACAACGAAACTGCTTAGAAATGTGGCTGCAAATTCAAAAAAATTATAATCATATATAAAGTACACCAGCAGCAAGACACAATTAATACCTTCACTACGAGATGGCAATTATAATGTTCCCGATGACAGCGCCACAAAAGCAGAGATGCTAAGCACGGTTTCCAAAAATTCCTTCACCAAAAAGGATGCATTAAATGGTCCTGAATTCGCATCAAGAATAGCTGCCAACATGAGTAATTTGAGAGCAGAGATCCCCGGTCTAACGAAGCAGCTTAATAAAGGCCAGTCTTATGATTCATATTGTATATCAGTTAGGTTCCTTTCGGTGTATACTGATGAAACAACTGCATCACATACAACTTTTAGCTCGGTTAAAGATACAGACCTAAGGACAGAAAATTAACGCTGGTCATATCAACAGCAGAAAGGAAACAGAAGTAATTGGCTGAATTATAGTCCGATATCACTGACATCGATTTATAACTGGTTCTTTATTCACACGAAGTAATGATGTTATCGACACGTGATCCGAATCTGACTCCCCATTTCAAGATTTTCATAAGGTTTTTGATACTGTTTTTCTTCTTATCAAACTGCGAGTTTTTGAATCAGTTGGCGGACTGGATTTTCGAGATTACCTGTCACAAAGACCTCAATTCGTAGTAACTAGTATGTTGAAAATTCAACCAAACACTAACAGATTACATGTAGAAACACCTTATTGGAACTATCACACAACAAATGGTATGGGGACGGCGAACCAAAGACTGTGTTTTATTGGGACAGAACACTTAGAAGATGTAAGAAATCTATTATAGCTGCCTCCACCACGCTTGTGCGTCCCCTTTCGGGATTTTACTACCCGATATGCGATACTTAATTCACTGAAAAAATGGGAGACACAGAAAAATCTCAAAGAAAGTTGGCATGTTTTGTATTATCGCGAAATAGGTGAGTCACGGATATTGTAACGAGTTGGGGTTGGCTATTATTAAAACAAAGGCGTTTTTCGTTGCGACCAAGTCTTTTCACGAAGTTTCGATCACCAGCTGTCCCCTCCGAGGCCGGCCGGAATGGCCGAGGGGTTCTAGGCGCTACAGTCTGGAACCGGGCGACCGCTACGGTCGCAGGTTCGAATCCTGTCTCGGGCATGGATGTGTGTGATGTCCTTAGGTTAGTTAGGTTTAATTACTTCTAAGTTCTAGGCGACTGATGACCTCAGAAGTTAAGTCGCATAGTGCTCAGAGCCATTTGAACCATTTGTCCCCTCCGAATACCAAAATATGTTTTTGACTCCCATATTTATAGGTATGACTATGATACTAGAATACTTGGAAAGTAAACTTGGAGGAAATGGCACTGCCCAATCTGTTGTTCTTAATGGAGCAATTTTTTTTCGCGATGTAGACTTAATTTTTCACTGGACGTCGCAACTGGATCAGCTGGCAGTGGGTGGTTTACACTCGCAATCGTCCGCTGTGAGAACGCTTCCCTTCCTGGACTAGAATTTTTTGCCGACCGAGATGTCATCGCCTACAAGACATGGCATTGTTGAATCGACCCGAAGACACAAAGTAGACCTTGTTTCGTTTATAGTATTATGCCTTAGGGAGTGGAACGGTCGATAAATAGTCTGAAAATAGTTGTATTGAAATTCTGCCAAATATTTAAATGCAACGTGTTCATATCATGAGAGTCAGCAACTGTATTGATGTTTAAGACAATTCTTATCTGTTGTTCTGTTGCAGTTGCACATTTTAATCACATGGTATGTTTCGATCACTAAGGATTATCTTCAAACCTAAAACATAGTAAAACTGAATATTTATCAGCTAATATTTTACGATAAGTAGAAAAAAAGAAAATAAGTTTTACATAAATGTAAAATTTACCTAAGTAGTTGTGTCAGCAAACCGTACCGTCTACTGCGAGCAGCATGTAAGACTACTGAAACTCCAGTCAATCTTCAAATTGGTACATGTTGGAAGTAGGGGAAAGAGGCGGGAGAGGAAAGAAAAATGGAGTGAGGGTGACTGGGATAGGGGAAAGGAAACAGGGAGGGGATGGTGGGGAGGTATGAGTTTAACAAGAGTGATCTTGTTAAAATTATAAAATGTACAATTACATAAAAATTCTCTTTAAATTCTAATAGTGTAGAACGATGGATATGAAAAATGTAAACAGCATAAGACACGAAAGTTATGAGATGATTCGAAGGAGATACAGAGTAGGCAAAAAAGGCACGGGATGGGGAGAGGGGAGGTAAGATTGGTGGCAAAGATGCTAAGGGCACCTTTCCCCTCCCTCAACCACCCTCACTCCGTTTTCCTTCCTCATCTCTCCCTCGAATATAAGCCTATCTAAAACATCAACCATAGTTGCAAAACACAGTACTCTGGTATGTTTTTCCGAGTAGACGAGACAGATTGCTGACGCAAATACTTGGACAAATTCTACGTTTATGTACAATTTCTTTTCATTTTCTCTGCTTACTGTCAAATATTTGATGGTATGTATTTAGTTTTACGTACAACTGAGACTGAATAATAAATAAGAATTATCTTAAAGTTAAGTGTGAATTGCAGAGTAGAGATGTACGGGTAAATGCAATTCTCCGCCAGAACGTAATTTCAGTTACGCAGAAAAGGAAGGTGTACAATAAGTGCCCAAAATGTGAGTGACATTCTAGTCGTGCACGATTATGTGACAAGGTTCTCACCAAACTCGTTTACTGCCAAACTTCATAGATTTATTTAATGTAAGTACGGAAGGTACGTATTTTTTCCTTTTATTTATTTTTTTAATTTTCAGGCTGAATCTCACGCAGAAAGCTAACAAGAAAGAAAAGCTTCCTTCATCTTGATTGTTGGGACTCTTAAATATATCGCATATTTTGTTGGAGCTATGATTGTAATTGACTAATTTTTAACTATAAAGCGTTTTTATGAATTAGTTATACAAAAGTAATCCTTAATTGTGGAAAGGGTTAAAAACTTAGAGTAATGTTTGATACATCACTGAGTGGAGTTTATCTTCGCCCCTAACGGTGTTAATTCTTGACATTGCCGCTATGTGGCAAGCGCGAATGAGTTATTCCAACAGTCATCGTGGAGTCGTATAATGGTTGCACTGCATGCACAGTGTTGTATAAGCTTTCATGAATACAAATCCGCTACTACAGCTCAGAAACAATTCAGAACTAAGAATCGCAAACCAACACCCTGCAGGCAAGCTGTTATTAATTGGTGCAATCGTTTCAACAAAACTGGCTGTGTATCATACAGGACTCCGGCCAGGGTCAGCGAGCCGTCTCTGATGCAGCAACTGAACATGTTCGGCAGTCTTACGTCAGTAGTCCGGATAAATCTACGAGACGTGCCAGCTTAGAATTGGACATGCCTAGTGTTACACTGTGGAAGGTACTACGGAAACGTCTATGACTCAGCCGGCCGGGGTGGTCGAGCGGTTCTAGGCGCTGCAGTCTGGAACCGCGCGACTGCTACGGTCGCAAGTTCGAATCCTGCCTTGCGCATGGATGTGTGTGATGTCCTTAGGTTAGTTAGGTTTAAGTAGTTCTAAGTTCTAGGGGACTGATGACATCAGCAGTTAAGTCCCATAGTGCTCAGAGCCCGGGAGTAGACAACATTCCATTGGAACTACTGATAGCCTTGAGAGAGCCAGCCATGACAAAACGCTACCATCTGGTGAGCAAGATGTATGAGACAGACTTTAAGAAGAATATAATAATTCCAATCTCAAAGAAAGCAGGTGTTGACAGATGTGAAAATTACCGAACTATCAGTTTAATAACACACGGCTGCCAAATACTAACATGAATTCTTTACATAAGAATGGAAAAAACTGATAGCTGCCGACCTCAGGGAAGATCAGTTTGGATTCCATAGAAATGTTGGAACACGTTAGGCAACATTGGCACTACGACTTACTTTAGAAAATAGATTAACGAAAGGCAAGCCTACGTTTCTAGCATTTGTAGACTTAGAGAAAGCTTTTGACAATGTTGATTGGAATACTCTCTTTCAAATTCTTAAGGTGGCAGGGGTAAAATACAGGGAGCGAAAGGCTATTTACAATTTGTACAGAAACCAAATGGCAGTTATAAGAGTTGAGAGGCATGAAAGGGAAGCAGTGGTTGGAAAAGGAGTGAGACAGGTTTGTAGCCTATTCCCGATGTTATTCAATCTGTATATTCAGCATGCAGTAAAGGAAACAAAAGAAAAACTCGGAGTAGGAATTAAAATCCATGGAGAAGAAATAAAAACTTTGAGGTTCGCCGGTGACATTGTAATTCTGTCAGACGCAGCAAAGGACTTGGAAGAGCAGTTGAACAGAAGGGACAGTAAACGAGTATATAAGGTGAACATCAACAAAAGCAAAACGAGGATAGGGGTTCAAAAATGGCTCTGAGCACTATGGGACTTAACATCATACGTCATCAGTCCCCTAGAACTTAGAACTACTTAAACCTAACTAACCTAAGGACACCACACACATCCATGTCCGAGGCAGGATTCGAACCTGCGACCGTAGCAGTCGCGCGGTTCCGGACTGAGCGCCTAGAACCGCGAGACCACCGCGGCCGGCCGAGGATAGGGGAATGTAGTTGAATTAAGAGGGGTGATGCTGAGGGAATTAGATTAGGAAACGAGACACTTAAAGTAGTAAAGGAGTTTTGCTGTTTGGGGAGCAAAATAACTGATGATGGTCGAAGTAGACAGGATATAAAATGAAGACAGGCAATGGGAACGAAAGCGTTTCTGAAGAAGAGAAATTTGTTGACATGGAGTATAGATTTTAAGTGTCAGGTAGCCTTTTCTAAAAGTATCTGTATGGAGTGTAGCCATGTATGGAAATGAAACGTGGACGACAAATAGTTTAGACAAGAAGAGAATAGAAGCTTTCGAAATGTGGTGGTACAGAAGAATGCTGAAGATTAGATGGGCAGATCACATAACTAATGAGAAGGCATTGAACAGAATTCGGGAGAAGAGAAATATGTGGCACAACTTGACTAGAAGAAGGGATCGGTTGGTACGACATATTCTGAGGCATCAACGGATCACCAATTTAGTATTGGAGGGCAGCGTGGAGGATAAAAATCGTAGAGGGAGAGCAAGAGATGAATACACTAAACAGATTCAGAAGGATGTAGGTTGCAGTAGATACTGGGAAGTGAAGAAGCTTGCACAGGATAGAGTAGCTCTGTCAAATTCTTCATGCATTATCATATCTCCAATATCATCTTCTTGTACCTCCTCTTCCATTTCCATAATATTGTCCTCAAGAACATCGACCTTGTATAGACCTTCTATATACTCCTTCCACCTTTCTGCTTTCCCTTCTTTGCTGAGAACTGGGTTTCCATCTGAGCTCTTGATAATCGTGCAAGTAGTTCTTTTTTCTCCAAAGGTCTCTTTAGTTTTCGTGTAGGCAGTGTCTATCTTACCCCTAGTGATACATGCTTCTACATCCTTACATTTGTGGTAGCCACACCTAACATTTGTAAATAAAACCTGAAGATATACTGCATTGAGTGTTGTATCAAACATTTCTGTACGTTGTTTCCCTTTTCTACAATCAAAGGTTACTTTGGTATAACTAATTTATAAACATCCTGTATTTCGTTAAATTTCTTGCAAGGAAATGTACAAGAACATGTGACTGTTTATGCTATAGCAAATAGATCTTGCAGCTTTAGATTACCCTACACAACTGGATAGATTGAATGAAAGTTTATGAGCTATCAATGTGTAGATAAGAAGAACGCTGCGAACATTGCTCATGGAGTGAGCATTGCGGCCTGGGCCTAGCTGCGGCTTGCCAGCTGCGGGCTGGTACAGTCCACGCCTCTGACAGGCAGACTGAGACTGGAGAGAGGCTGGTTGGCCGGCGCTCGGACTGCCCAACCGAGATGGGCTGGACCGCCGTGGCGGGCTGAGAGCGATTGGCAGTGAGCAGCACGTGGCTCTGCCCACTGGAAGATCATTACATTCGGCAGATTTTATATGTCGATTACAGTGATTCCGTTTGGTTGACTAATATTTTAGCAAGTTTGGTAGGGTTCCTTTTCGTCATTGGCGTTTCTATGTCGGATTCATTATTTTTCTAATTCGTTACGATTAACAGACGCTTCATTTTCTGGGGAATCAAGTAGCTGCTGTCAACATGTGTTGAGTTCCACTTCCTTCTCATTCAAAGACCCGTTCCATGAGTAAAGTGATGGAACTGAGCTAGGGAGCTTTTGTCACCTACTGTAGCCAATATTTTTATCGAAGAATGACATTTTCACTCTGCAGCGGAGTGTGCGCTGATATGAAACTTCCTGGCAGATTAAAACTGTGTGCCGGACCGAGACTCGAATTCTAGTGCTCTAGCACTTGCCGGCGAAAGGCAAAGGTCGCGAGTTCGAGTCTCGGTCTGGCACACAGTTTTAATCCGCCAGGAAGTTTCATTTTTCATCGAAGATTTCGGGAAACATGTGCTGGAGTCTGCGGCATTGAATCTTGTATGCCTTTTTTATACGTATAGAAGAAACTTGTTTATTCGGTCTCGTGACAGAAAGAGTTACACGGTTTAGAGAAAATCTCAATTCAATCCACTTGAATATTCTATTCACGTAGAGGTGGAAGGAGATGGATTCCCTCCCTCCTTGATGGGTTACTAGGGAGGAAGGCCGATGATACATTAGGACGTGCCGTTTAGGGGAATTCTGTGCAGAACACGATAGCAGCGCACAACGGCATTGTGCTGCTTTGTACACTGGAGAATGCTACACTTATATAGTGATACGTAGGTATGTCGCTGAATGGAAGGGAAGATGCGACAGTCAATTTGACTTGGTTTGGAGTGTGACTTGTAAGTGAACGGTTGTCCTTCACGTTTCCAGTTGTGTTTTTTAATAACATTTGATTTACTGAAATGCAATATATGCTGTTAATCCATAATTGTCTGCCCTTAAATGAAATGTAGTCTTTAATTGCATGCCATTCGCCATATGTCAATTACTTAACATATTTGTCAGTTGTTATGTTCTATAAAAGTTGTTACCACGAAATGTGCACTTGCGACCGAACAGGATGGGATAATGTCTTCTTCACTTTCATTTTTTTATGCAAGTACTTTTTAAACTATGTATTTCTATTTTTCCCTTGCTTTTCCAAGAGGTGTGAAATTACATTAGGAAGACTTACAGAAAGTAGAATGATACTGAATCAACCGAAATGTCAGTTTAAGTCTTTTTGTCTTCTGAAATAGGAGTTTTAGAAGAATCTAAGGAGTTTAATTCATCCAAATCAACTTTGGAAAGATAGATTCGTAAAGCTAAGAGTTGACAAACAAGATGGGAAATTTAAAAATGTGTTCACTCAGGATAAAAGACGAGACAGTAGCACACCTCAAGTGAATGGACTTTTTATACCAGTGATGAAACATGTCAGCCTCAAACCATTAGCCAGTCAATAGCAGAAATAAATGGTTGTCTAGCTGGAAAATGCTGGCTTACAAGACCTATTACTAGGCATCCTATCTTGTCTATTCGCAAGCCAGAAAATGAAACTTGTGCCCAAGCAATGGTATTCAATAAAGTAACAGTAACAATAATACGGCATTAAGCATTAAAAATCATTGTTAATTTTTCAAAATAACATTACAATATTTTCTTACTGTTGCAGACTTTTTAAAGATCCCGTATGCCATAGTCTGAATTGTTCATTACACAACTTTATGCTTTAGTTTTCAGACGATATTTAAATATTTTGCAACAATTTCACAAAAAATGTCTTTACTCCTTTCTGCCCCACATGTGGTGCAGGAAGGGAAATAAGCAAGCATTTCTTTGAAAAAATGTAAAAAATAGCCAGTGTCACATACAGTTTTAAGTGATTTTCAGGTAAGATTCATTACGTTATACTACAAGGCGATTTTTTGTGTATTTAAGAAGTGTTTTCTTGTGTTCCTTTATTTTACAAAACTTTTTGAACATTAAGTATCCCGCTTCACCTCGAGTGCCCTATAGGAAGCCATACCTCACTGCTTCAAGCTGATAGTTGCCACCAACCTCTCAGCGTGAAGGGGTACTTTATATCTTGGTACACAGGACTCATGTTGACTCAGGACCAGCTGAATCAGCACATCTTGAAGATACCTTTCACCAGAATGTGTACGATGAGGGACACTTTAGACCTGTGTTACGCTATTGTCCTACTGTTATAAGGGTGAGTGACGTGAATGATGCCGGTCAAGCCGTCAGGTCCGTGGAGCGCCGGCGTATGGAGCATAAGCGTCACACAGTCATACAATAGCCGAGAAAGTCTGCGATTGCAGGACAATGCGTCGGTACCGGTCATCTGAAGTGGTCGTAATATAACGACATAGAGATTCTGGCGCGTAGTTCCAGTTACTGGGATAATGTTATTAATAAAGCTGTTGAGATTGAACTAGCAGGCGACTTTGTAAGTAACCCGCACACATCGTGTGTCCTCTTGCCGGACGGGGAGACGCACGTTGATGAACCCGGTTGTGCGCAGAACCACAATTTCACCTGCTCTTGGAGTGGTCAACTGCGAATCGAATAACATTTCTAAATAAATCATCTGCGCCTGGTGATCAATTATTGAGTCAACTCAACTGCATGTGGAAGAAAACACGAGTTCAGTTGGCACTATAGCATTTTCCTTCCCGTTTTCAGAGACTTAGGGCTCTCTACGGCCGCTAAGCAGGACATGTGGACTCTCAGGTATTGCTAAAATGCTTGTAAAGTATTCATGTCTATAATGAGGCAGTACTCAAAGTATCTAAAGGGATATGGAACCTACCTTCATTCCATACGATAATAATAAGAAACGCTGTTTAACAAACTCAAACGTGTCATAGGCCCATTTCTGTACTTTAAAATCAAACCCTGTATATACTGCGCCAACCGCATTGCCACAGTGGTAACACCGAGTTCCAATCAGATCACCGAAGTTAAGAACTGTCGGGCTTGGCTACCACTGGGATTGGTGCCCGTCTGGTCTACCGAGCACTGTTGGCAAGCGGGGTGCACTCAACACTTGTGCAGCAAATTGAGGACCTGCTTGAGTGACAAGTAGCGGCCCCGGTCTCGTAAACTGACATACGGGTGTGAGAGCGACATGCTGACCACACGCCCCTCCCCATCCGCCCCCATTGACGCCTACAGGCTGAGGATGACACGGTGGTCGGTCAGTTCCATTAGGCTTATTTCAAATCAACTCGGCAGCCGACAAGCCGGTATTTTTGCCGGGCAGACACAGGACCTGCCACCTCTTCACACATAGACGGCAGCCGCACGGCATACCGTGCCGTCCTTCCTTGTCTTGTGCATATTCAGTTGACCTCGACAACAAATGGAGCACGACCAGCTATTAGCGTGGTATCTCTTGTACAGACGTTTGAAGAACAGTAGAAGAAGAAGAGTGCATTGGGTCCATCCACTCAGTATGAGAAGAGACGAAGTGGGTGCATTCTTTGTTCTTTTTGAGAAATTAAGAGGAGATGAAAATAAGTTTTTTAATTATTTTCGGATGAGTTTACGAACTTTTGACGATATACATGCACGAATGAAGAGTTCCATTCAACGCGTTAATACATCCTTCCGAGAAAGTATCCAGCGTATACAAATGTTGGTAATTAGAGTCAGCCGCACGGGGTATCCGCCTTCACACGGTCCGTGCTACTCTCGTCGGAGGTTCGAGTCCTCCCTCGGACATGGATGTGTGTGTTTTCCATAGCGTAAGTTAGTTTAAGTTAGATTAAGTAGTGTGTAGGCTTGGGGACCAATGATCTCAGCAGTTTGGTCCCATAAGACCTTACCACAAATTTCCAAATTCCAATTACAGTCATGTGAGTGGGAAAGAAAACAATAGCTAAAATTTAAAAAAGTTATCATCCTAAAGGATGTATAGTTTTGCTATGACCTTAAAAAATTAAAACACTGGTTAAATATTTCCACAATCAGTAAAGTAGTCAGATGTCTGTGCCAAGCTATTTGGTCTCTGCGTTATGAATGTATGTCTCTACCCACCAAAGACGACTTTGTAAACATTGCTCGAAAATTTGAGCAAAGAGCAAATTTTCCTCACTGTGTTGGAGCTGTAGGTGGAAAGTACATTCGTATCGTCTATCCATGATCCATTTCACTCATTGTACTGCAGTTACAAAGGATATTCATCTATAGTGTTGACGGCTGTGGCTGACTCTGACTATAGATTTATCAACGTAGATATCGGCAGTTATGGTAAAGAGAGTGGCTCTACTATATTTAAAGAATGTTCTTTGTAGAAATCACTGAAGGAAATAAATGTTAATTCCTGAAGACAGGTGCCTTCAGACTACAGTAAGTCCAAAGATACCTTATTTTTTTATTGGTGATGAAGCGTTTAGACTGCATCAACACCTTCTACGACCATACACTGGGCACCAATTAACAGTTGCTAAAAGAGAGTTCAATTATCCCTTGTCAAGAGCCCAGAGGTACGTAGAATGTTGATTTGGAATACTGACTAATAAATGGAGGATTTTCCACAGAACTATAAATTTAAAACCCGATTTTTCTCGTGACATTGTCAAAGCGTGTGTTGTTTTGCACAATATCGAAGGTACTCTGTCCATGACTGGACTTGAATGTATAACAAGAAGTGAATGTGTACGTGGGGGAATTTATGCCAATAATGTACGAAAAATGATGGCAGATTATTTTATGACACTGGAGTGATCTTTGAAACGACAGTTATCTAAAATTTAATGTGGCACTGATGTAATTTTTTTTTGTATTTGACGTAAAAAAATAATTATTTATAATTACCATAGTCGTCTCTGTCTTTGTCACACATCCATTCAAATTCTTCGGTCAGTTCTTTGCAAACTTCGATTCATGCACTCCGTGTTTGTGTTCTGTCCTTATAAGTACCTAAAGTCTTGTCCCACAAAACTGGTCGTTCCTGAACCAATGTCATAAGGATTTAGATATCAACTTCCGCCTTGACTAGAAATGTCCACAACAGATTGAACAACCAACAAAGCAAAAAACAACAGACCGGCACACGATAGTTGTCAGGTATATGTGTAGCGCTCTACTGTTCTGGATGCCCCAAAACCTGCGCCGGTATTTCCGCACGACACCGACATCGGAGCCGGCCGAAGTGGCCGTGCGGTTAAAGGCGCTGCAGTCTGGAACCGCGAGACCGCTACGGTCGCAGGTTCGAATCCTGCCTCGGGCATGGATGTTTGTGATGTCCTTAGGTTAGTTAGGATTAACTAGTTCTAAGTTCTAGGGGACTAATGACCTCAGCAGTTGAGTCCCATAGTGCTCAGAGCCATTTGAACCATTTTTTTGAACCGACATCGGGCCGACACAGTGGGGCCCGCCGGCATCCCACAGTCTCGGCCCGGCTGTCGGCTGTCGTTTAGCCGTCCACGTCGTCTGTCGGCCAGGTGTGAAAAGTCCCGTAACCGCCACACCCTCACAAGCGGCTATACGGTGCTGCGTGCCGGGTAGATGTGAAATAAGCCTTAGGGTCTTCTGAGACCTGTTCGGACGGAATGGACAGGAGTCTGTCTTTCTTTCTTTCGCTTGTGACGTTTTTCCCGCAGATATGCAGGGTCGTCATGGTTAATCGGATGTGGGAATGTTAGTTGAAGGGATGGCCGGATGCCCTTCCTGCCGCCACCCGGTACCCCCTGGGAAGGAATTAGTGTACCCCAACTGTCTGCGACTAGAGTAATCCATGGAATAGTGCGAAAGTGTTCAGATGTCAGCGAGCCGTGTAACTGAGGAGGGACGTGGGGACCAGCCCGGTATTCACCTAGCGGGATGTGGAAAACCGCCAAAAAACCACATCCAGGCTGGCCGACACACCGGCCCTCATCGTTAATCCGCTGGGCGGTTTCGATTAGGGGCCGGCGTGCCTACCCGAGTCCAGGAAGCAGGGCGTTAGCGCGCTCGGCTAACCTGGCGGGTCACTGCAAATGTTCTTCACGTTATCAGATGCGTGAGTCCTATCTGTATCATTTATTTTAATGTATGTGGTTGTCTAACTCTGAACGATAATTTCAACAAAATGATACAAATTAAGGCCGAAAACCATGTGAAGTGCCTCGCAAGAAGCGCTAAAAACCTGATTTTTAGATAATGAATAAAATGTGTATAGCAGTTACACAACAGCATTATAACAGTTGCGATCACGGCACAAACATGAGATCTATTCAGGTTTCTTGTCATATATGCATTTTTATTCCACGTTAGTAGGTGTAAGGACAAAATGATACAAAATTTGAAGAAAATGAAAGGTTCTGTACGTAATGACTTTAACATATATAACGATACAAGTGCCATCTTATCGATTTTCACTCATTTAAGAATGCTTTCGTAAAAACACTCTTCTCTTTTAGAAATGGAATCAGTTTAAATACATTTCTTTCTTTCAGAAAACCTAGGTTCACAGTGTGGTGCTACCAGCTGCTCCTGTTGAAGATCAGAAGGCTTCGCATTCCTCTTCAAAATGTGATGTCCCTCGAACTCTTCAGGGAGCATTGAAATTTGACAGAACTTGCAGTACTGCTAACCGTTCAGCAGTCAGTTTGATCCACTGTGCTTTTGACGTATGTACATTGGTGACATTTTGTGTTTTTCAGCAGCTGAACTAAAGTCCAAAAGAATCTGTTTCTTGCTTAACAGTCTCTATCATTGGTGTTGTGTATGTGTAGCTTCACCGATGATACGAACTAAATCTTTTGAAACTTCACACACGATTAGCCTCTTTCGTTTCCCAATGTGAGCAAAACCACGATCGCAAGACATAAGAGTGTCATTTCGTTAAAAAATGGTGTACTACTTTCGTAAGTTAACTCTTTGTTGCTTTGTAAACCCACAGAAACACCACCATCTTATTTTTCTTCTGCCCACAGAAATTGTCACTTCAAATTACCAGTTTAAAACACCACCATCTTATTTTTCTTCTGCCCACAGAAATTGTCACTTCAAATTACCAGTTTATAAGTAATTTTCAATGTTTGTGCACACAGGAAGCAATTTCAGTCTCATCCCTGCCACATACAGCCTCACGCCAGAGAACGTGTGACCGGCTTGATTATGGCCAAACATAAATGCAAAAAATTGTAATTTGAGAGCAGCCATAAATACCACATTTCACTGAGCCTTAATGAAGAAAGAGCACTACCTTCACTTCCCTTCCTCCGTTTTCGTGCAGTTTTCCTTTCCGTTTTGCAATATTTCCTATTATCTATTTTAAAAAAATTAACTGAGCGATGCTCTGTTGCTGCGTACAAACCAAAGAGGGATTGAAACTTCCTGGCAGATTAAAACTGTGTGCCGGACCGAGACTCGAACTCGTGACCTTTGCCTTTCGCGGGCAAGTGCTCTACTATTTTTTTTCTTTTAATCTCATTTTGTTCGCTTTCGTTCGTTGCATCTGCTCGGGGCGGACGTCGTAAGACATCCGTTTAAGTTCGTTGTTGATCAATTAACTCAGTTTTTTTTATTACAGAGGGCTGCTAACCCTTTTTCTTTTTTTTTCTTTTTTTGGAATGCCTTCTTTGGCGAGCTGCTTCATCTGTGTTCAAAAGAAAACAAATTCTCCAATTATACTGTTTTCTCCGTCCAGTAAACAAAATTTAGTTTCCTTCGTCTTGATGGCGAAAAAGCACTCTTTTGGAACAAAAAAAACGTTTCTCAAAACCAAAATCAAATTTCTTTGTCCTTTAAGAACAAATTATGAGGAATAAACAAGTTTATATATATATATATATATATATATATATATATATATATATATATATATATATGAAGTTGTCGTGCGACTTTTAGTTAAAGACCAGTTCTTACAGGAGCGCCTGCAGTGTCTCCGCCACCAGCAGGCCAGCTCGTCCAAACGTGTCTTTTCATTGCGTAGGCGTGGGTTCTGGATAGCAGATCTATTCAGTTCGGTTCGGTTAATACAGTTTTCAGCTTCTCAGGGCTTGGACGTTCCAGCTACGAGGTGGGTAATCGAAGATGCTACATAAAAAATAGGAAAAATATTCCTTATAGCGTGGGTTGCGTATCAGGACGCAGTGTCGTTCGTTGAGGTAAGTCCAATCCTCTGACCGAAAACGCTGAGCTACCGTGCCGGCACCATCTGAGCTGCCCAAGCACGACTCACGCCCCGTCCTCACAGCTTTACTACCTCGTCTCCACCCAGCAGAAGCTCTCCTGCGAAGTTTGCAGAATTAGCACTCCTGAAAGAAAGCACTTACCTGCGAAAGGCAAAGGTCCCGAGTTCGAGTCTCGGTCCGCAACACAGTTTTAATCTGCCAGAAAGTTTCATATCAGCGTACACTCCGCTGCAGAGTGAAAACCTCATTTTCAAATAGGTATCATCTTCATCATGGCAGCAACACCAGCAACCGTTACGAAATTCTCTCGAATGAAACACAGCCCACAGTTGAACTAATTATGTTTATTCTAAATCCTGACCATTGTTTCAACTATAATAATATAGCCTTCTTCAGAAGTCCTAAGTATATGGTCCTTTAGTTGCTCTTGTAGGCTTGTGATTAATATATTATCGTAGATATCAACTAGTTTCCTCATAAACGGTGCGTTGTAGCTCAATGTGGGGAGCGCCACCAATGGCCCGAAGGATGTAGCACATTTGACGACCGTTCGCCTAGTATAACAGATGTAGTGGCGGAGGACATACGGTGCCATGTGTAATTTTACTTATGATCGAAACAGGCTTATGTCTGTCGAAGTTATTTTTATTTTGCTGATCATGACGCAGCCGCTGAGCTAAGACGTTTTTCATTTTTAAAAGCTTATGCAAGTAATATGTTACCACATACGTAATTTTAGAAGTTTATTTATAGATTGTTTTACTGGTCTAGATGTTATTTTGATCACTTTTTAGGACTTCTGAAGAAGGCTATATTATTATAGTTGAAACCACGTTCAAGATTTAGAATAAACATAATTAGTGCAACTACGGGCTGTTTTTCATTCGGGGCAAGAGGTATCTCAATTTTCAGCAATTCACACAAGAACACGCCAAGAAATTAACAGACACTTGGCGCATGACTCATTATTTGAACGTCAGCTTTGGTGTTAGACACGACTGTCATTTTGTGACAGCTGGAAACGCTGTTTCTCGTTATTTTGGCGCTTGTGTCAGAATATATATTATCGCCGATGGCATTTGCGGCGAAATTTCACCAATAAAACAAATTTTGATTTTTTGGCTCTTGATGCGTTATTTACTTACATGCCACTAATAGGTTGTTGTTGTTGTTGTTGTTGTGGTCTTCAGTCCTGAGACTGGTTTGATGCAGCTCTCCATGCTACTCTATCCTGTGCAACCTTCATCATCTCCCAGTACCTACTGCAGCCTACATCCTTCCGAATCTGCTTAGTGTATTCACCTTTTGGTCTCCCTCTACGATTTTTACCCTCCACGCTGCCCTCCAGTACCAAACTGGTGATCCCTTGATGCCTCAGAACATGTCCTACCAATCGATCCGTCCTTGTAGTCAAGTTGTGCCACAAACTCCTCTTCTCCCCAATTCTGTTCAATACTTCCTCATTAGTTATGTGATCTAGCCATATAATCTTCAGCATTCTTCTGTAGTACCACATTTCGAAAGCTTCTATTCTCATCTTGTCTAAACTAGTTATCGTCCATGTGTCACTTCCATACATGGCTACACTCTATACAAATACTTTCAGAAATGACTTCCTGACATTCAAATCTATACACGATGTTAACAAATTTCTCTTCAGAAACGCTTTCCTTACCATTGCCAGTCTACATTTTATATCCTGTCTACTTCGACCATCATCAGTTATTTTGCTCCCCAAATAGCAAAACTCCTTTACTACTTTAAGTGTCTCATTTCCTAATGTAATTCCCTCAGCATCACCCGACTTAATTCGACTACATTCCATTATCCTCGTTTTGCTTTTGTTGATGTTCATCTGACACCCTTCTTTCAAGACACTGTCCATTCCCTTCAACTGCTCTTCCAAGTCCTTTGCTGTCTCTGACAGAATTACAATGTTATCGGCAAACCTCAAAGTTTTTATTTCTTCTCCATGGATTTTAATACCTACTCCGAACTTTTGTTTTGTTTCCTTTACTGCTTGCTCAATATACAGATTGAATAACATCGGGGACAGGCTACAACCATGTCTCACTCCCTTCCCAACCACTGCTTTCCTTTCATGTCCCTCGACTCTTACAACTGTCATCTGGTTTCTATAAACATTGTAAATAGCCTTTCGCTTCCTGTATTTTACCCCTGCCACCTTCAGAATTTAAAGAGAGTATTCCAGTCAACATTGTCAAAAGCTTTCTCTAAGTCTACACATGCTAGAAACGTAGGTTTGCCTTTCCTTAATCTTTCTTCTAAGATAAGTCGTAGGGTCAGTATTGCCTCACGTGTACCAACATTTCTACGGAAGCCAAACTGATCTTCCCCGAGGTCGGCTTCTATCAGCTTTTCCATTCGTCTGTAAAGAATTCGCGTTAGTGTTTTGCAGTTGTGACTTATTAAACTGATAGTTCGGTAATTTTCACATCTGTCAACACCTGCTTTCTTTGGGATTGGAATTACTATATTCTTCTTGAAGTCCGAGGGTATTTCCCCCTGTCTCATACATCTTGCTCACCAGATGGTAGAGTTTTGTTACGCCTGGCTCTCCCAAGGCCGTCAGTAGTTCTAATGGAATGTTTTCTACTCCCGGGGCCTTGTTTCGACTTAGGTCTTTCAGTGCTCTGTCAAACTCTTCCCGCAGTATCATATCTCCCATTTCATCTTCATCTACCTCCTCTTCCATTTCCATAATATTGTCCTCAAGAACATCGCCCCTGTATAGACCCTCTATATACTCCTTCCTCCTTTCTGCTTTCCCTTCTTTGCTTAGAACAGGGTTTCCATCTGAGCTCTTGATATTCATACAAGTGGCTCTCTTTTCCCCAAAGGTCTCTTTAATTTTCCTGTAGGCAGTATCTATTTTACCCCTGGTGAGTTAAGCCTCTACATCCTTACATTTGTCCTCTAGCCATCCCTGCTTATCCATTTTGCACTTCCTGTCGATCTCATTTTTGAGACGTTTGTATTCCTTTTTGCCTGCTTCACTAATAGGTATGCAAGAAATAATGAATTTTAGAGAATAGTTTTATACGAACTTCCCTACTTAAAAATTAAGTTATCGATACCAATACCCATTGGTAGAGGTTTCAGGATGTGTGTCAGACTTGATTACACGACAGCAGACATCCGCCCGGATGCCAGCAGGGTGGCGTGTGACGAGGTTACGGACACGGCCGGCCGCGATGTGCCTCTGCCGGCACTAAATCACGGAACATTAGCTGCCGGCCGGTCCGCACTGGACAAACGCGGCACTGCGCGGCGGAGTGGCAGCCCGAATTTATAATGCCGGCCCTTTTTCCCTTTATCCTCCACCGCTTTTCCCCGCTCCCCTTTTTCCTCGTTCTGGCGCTGTCCAGGTGCTACAAAAAGCCGCTTTGTTTTCCGACGCCTTCCGCGGCCGGGAAGCCGGGGAATTATGAAATTTGCGATAGGATAGCGCGCTGCCCACATTTCACGTCAGCGGCAGAGCGCCGATTTATCGGCGTCAACACGGCTCCGGCCGGTTACGCCAGCGCAGCGTCCCTCGGGGCCCCCGCCACGCACCGCGCATGCGCACGCGTCGCCTCGAAGCGATTCCCAACGCGGGGCGCAAACAACACTGCAGACAGAATCACTCCAGCGCCATAAGCAAAGGCGTAATGGTGACTGCACAGGTAAATTCCTGCCAATACGTTATTAAGTGCACCAGACAGAAGATTACTCATTCCGAAGATACTTCACGCCAATATGCGTAACTCCGCTCTAGTCTTCATAAGGACTTCGAAAGGGCGTGGAAATAGTCCACAGGTTTCTTAAAGTATTCCATATCCAGATGAAGAAACTGTTTAACGAGACTGCTGTCTGAACCGTGATTTATTTTCAAAGAATATTCTTATGAATTTATTTTATTTACTAGTGATTCATCAAGAACATTAACACATTTAATCACAATAGGTAAGCATGGAAGAAGTTGCTAGGGAGTAACTGATGAAATCATAACCAAACCCCTTTTAACAAATGGGAATTTTATTAACTTTAATAGCGCCTAAAAGCATTTTATAGAAGAAACTCTAACATTCTGCGTGGAGTCAGTCTGTTCTATATCGTGTCTCCCTACCGCTTCCGCGCAACGACGCTCTGAGCGTGTTTTTTAGGGAATTGACTAGTTTGAACCTGGGACCTGTTGCTGGTAAGGAGACGCCAGACCACACATGACATGTAGAATTCAGAAGAGTTCAGTGAGACTAGCGATGATATAACCAAATACTTAATGATTTCAGCGTCAGCTCCACTGCACTCCCTGTAAAAGAATCTTAATACTAACTAAATTTAGTGGAAGGGGTTCAAGGCTTTCCTATTTTTAGTTAGCTGGTAAAATAACGTCGAAAAAGCAGTTAGTTTAACATTGGAAATTTTATTCTGCTCACAAAACATCGTTTATAAATTGCACTATTGATAAAAGGAATTGTTTTAATACAGGATGGTAAAAACCAACTGCGTCCAACAAAAATGCGAACGAATATTCCCTGAATGGGTTTCCAAGTTCTACAATGGATCGAAGGATGACCTATGCCACATCACATCTATAATCTAGGTTTAAATTAAGTTTCACAAAAGAGAAAACTATCAAAATGGTCTACAGTGACCCTCAATTATCTTTAATTACTTATCTAACTTGTCGTAAATTACAGTGGCTGATGTGGCTTCTCAATAACTATATAACAGAAAAATCATCGTGTTTCAGATTTTTACTTCAAGTGGCAAATATGAACACCATGAGCTTTAATTAACGATCGATACTAGTATTACGCAAAAAGGGATGTAACAGATGAGACTTCTGCAGTTCTGAGTGAAGCTTTATGCGCTCAAAAATGCGGGATCGCGTGCGTTCATTAGCTTGTCGGTGTTCGTCAGGGGGCGGCGGTCGGCACAGCTCCACGCACCTCTCCGTCTCGGACGCAACTCCCTCCTAACTTCTCATTACTACAATTTCCCGAAGTTGGTTTAAAAAAAATTATCTGGCTGTGTTTTCATCTGACCAATCAGGGTCTCAATGTTAACCAAAAGCTCCACCTACAAAAATTCTGTCTATCCAATGAGAAACGTTATACTTTTCGTGGTGGCGCAATGTTTTTAAAGTTTGCAACGTAACAGAGACGCGAAAAAGTCTCACGCTAAAACTTGCGGGTGGTGTGGTCCTAGCGGTTAGCTGGCGACGTGGGTGTCCGTCCCTTATCGTAGGGCCTTCTAACTTAACACGGTTCTGCTCTCGGCTTCTGTTCTCGTTTCTCCCCTCGGAACTGCGTCTGCCTCATGGTGGGAAGGTATGACATGCATTTAGGCATTCTTGTGTTAGTCTGTGGTATTCCATTTGCTCACTCGTTACTCGTATTACTTTGGTTAATTTAATGTCACGATTTATTCGGAGCTATGTGACATACTACTGGATTTGCTTATCATGTCAGGGTTATCATGGAAGGTGTTGGATTTGCCTGACACCTTACAAAACAGATTTAAAATTATAAACAGAAAGCACCCTCTAAATATCAAAGTTACAATTTATTCAGAGGCAGAAAGAAACAAGTTTTGACTGTATGAGCTTTCGGGCAGAGAACCTTGCCGCTCCCTTTTGACACGGCCATAGTTAAGACCGTTCACAACAGCCTCTGAAAGACTACACTGGTGCAAATCTGCAACACACCAGATAACTTTCAACTAAGAGTTTTAACAATTTACACAAGCACACAAATTATACACCCCCCCTCCCCCCCGTAGGAGGGATGCAAATGGTACGAAACACGAACAATTAAATTATTAACCTTGCACCGAAGGTGCAGCTTGATTTTAACTTCTAAGAAAAGTCTTACGCTGAAAGGGTGGCAACTTTATATACTAAAATGATCATTTAAATAAAAGCCCATGAAATGCAATCCTATATAAAATTCTACAAAGCTGCCCAAACAATAGTTAAGATGCTCTACAGAACACAGATGCCGCCTCTCAAGATATAGGCAATAATATCAAAGTTTCCAAAGATCAAAACATATTTGAGGTATTAGGCCGTTACACTCCAAACAATAAATTCGTTAACACACCAAATCCGACAAACATGACAGAGGCAGCCACTAACGTACGGTAGATTGATAGGGAGATTACCGAACAACCGGAACCGCAGGTTGCTCTAACCCGCCCCTACTCCACAAGGGAAAAACGGACCACCCAGTTTATAAACAACCACCTTCCCGCGAGTGGGCAAACGGAGAAGAATGGTGGGACGACCCCAAAGCAAAACGGCTGGTGACCTCACCAAGCAAACAAGTAGAATTTAACAACAGTAAATCAAACAACATATCACCAGTCAGTTAACTTCTAACCAACTGCGATTTCTCGAGAAGACCTGGCGCAGCACGCCCAAATCGCACTCCCGAACCGTCCGCTGCCAGCCGCTTCAACGGACGCAGGAAGGCGCGCCGATCTCCCGTCTCACGGCGTCGCATGTCGCACCGGCCGGACCGATGTCGTGGGTTGACTCCTGTTGCTCTCGTGTCGACCGCGAAGTCACTACCCTTCGCTATACGCCGGGGCCCACTGGACTCACGTGGCGACCTCACATGCGCCGACGCTCAAGACGGACAAGTCATCTTGTGTCTCAGTGCGCGACCGACCAACCGATCGATCCAACCGCCAATGACCATTGCCTGAGCAAACTCGAGCAGACTGGCGGCCTAACGCGCAGGCTCAAATGCAGGAACTAAGCCCCGACCGGGCAACCACTCGCCGAGTTCTCTAACTGGCGGAGTGCAAAGAATCTCATTTTGCCGGCTTTAAAGGTTGGTGCGAACGAAAGACATACCAGCACTCTGAACGACAGACAGACACTAACTGCCTAACAAATGCGGACGAGAGACAGACCAGCAAGATGGGGACGAGAGACTGACCCAGACTGACCGACTGGCGAGCTCATAGCGCCCCTTAAATGCACGTGAACAGGCAGCCTTTCCCCTTTCCCACCAGAGGGAGACACCAAAGCTGCGATTTGCCACAGCGGGGCCACCGCCAGAAACGGAGGGCGACTGCTTCACACTACGAGCTGCGGCGCGCTCTTCAAAACAGCAATTTTTACCACGGCTCACGGTCACTATAAACCTGGCCGTTCAAATCAAGTATAATACGAGGGGCGTTTGGAAAGTCCGTGAGATGGCACCACCGGCGCGTATCGAGGTCATGTTTAGTTAGTAGCATCTTTGGAAAGAACGCTCACCAAGTTTCAGCCATATTGGTCTATTTCTTTGTGTTTGGAATTCGTGTGAATCAAGGAAGTCGAATGATTCTCAAAAAATGGACGAAAATAATTCGTGTGGTGATTAAACATTACTTTATGAAAGACAAAACGCCCCGGGAGACTAAAGAGAAGCTTGACAAACACTACAGTGACTGTGCACCTTCGATTAGAGCAGATTATGGGTGGTTTTAAAATTTTCGGAGTGGCCAAATGGGCACAAGTGATGCTGAACGTTCTGGACGCCCTGTGGAGGTTAGGACTCCAGAAATCGTTGATAAAATGATGATATGGTGATGGATGACAGAAGAGTTAAGGTGCGTGAGATTGCTAGTGCTGTGGGCATCTCGAATGAACGGGTATATTTTGCGTAACCATTTGGGCATGAGAAAGCTATCCGCAAGATGGGTTCCGCGGTTGCTCACGCTTGACCAAAAACGGAATCGTGTGAAGTGTTGCAAGGATGGTTTGCAGCTGTTCAGGAAGAATCCGCAGGACCTCATGCGTCGTTTCGTCACTGTGGATGAAACATGGATACATTAATATACTCTCGAGACCAAACAACAATATAAACAATGGGTTACCAAGGGAGAATCTGCACCAAAAAAGGCGAAGACCATTCCTTCGGCCTGGAAGGTTATGGCGACTATCTTTTGGGATTCTCAAGGGATAATCTTCATCGACCATCTGGGAAAGGGTAAAACTATTACAGGTGAATATTATTAATAATTAATGGACCATTTGAAAACCGAGCTGCATAAAAAAAAAGAAAAACGCCTGTGATTGGACCGCAAAGAAGTCCTTCACGACGATGCACCAGCACACAGCCCAGCAGTTGTGGTCGCAAAATTAATGGAAATAAGATTCCAACTTGTTTCACATCCCACCTGTTCTCCAGACTTGGCTTCCTCGGACTACTATTTGTTCCCCAATTTGAAGAAATGGCTGGGGGGACAAAGATTTAATTAAAACGAGGAGTTGATTGCAGCAACTAATAGCTATTTTGCAGACTTGGACAATTCCTATTATTCGGAAGGGATCAACAAATTAGGACAGTGTCGGACGAAATGTATAGGTCTAAAAGGAGACTATGTCGAAAAATAAAAAACGTTTACCCCAAATACTTGAGTAGTTTTTATTTTTGCACGGATTTTTCGAACACACCTCGTATGCTGTCTGAAAAACGACGATGTTTATGAGCAACTGAACTTATGTATCTGTCCTTATTACAATGGGCGGTCCATAAGTAATGTAACACCCTTTTTTCCTAAAAGCAGGTTGGTTCTATTAAGAATTCCGATACACTATATAAGGAGTTCCCAACAAAATTTTCTCGAAGGCCCCCTCATTGAACATGATTGGTACCTTGTCATATCACAGTATCAAGTACCAAATTAAGAGTACTTTTATATGTTTTCTATTTTTGGTACTTAGAAAAAACATTGACATATTCATTATTGAAAAAATATTGAGCTTAAAACTTTTTCAATTTAGCCATCATTGTTACTATTAAATTTTTGATTATTGCTCAAAATCTTTGTCTTCAAATCTGGGTGTTTAGTATAACAAACTCATTAAAAAAAATAAAAATTGAGTATGAACTGAAAACGACAGGAAAAAATTAAAACTGAGTGTACTGGACTTTCAAGTGTACTACACTTGAGATTGCATTGAGTAGACATGTGTGAAAAATAAGAAAACACTAATTTCGTACAAGGTATTATTTATTTGAAAAAATACAGTCACAACAGAGTACCCCATCAGTATACGACTAGTTTTAATTTTCAGTTCTTAATGAGATGAGTTCAATCTGTCCTTTGAGTCCATTATTTCTGAAATATTAGATTCCAAACTTGAAACTTTCACTCTGAAATCCGACCGCATGTCGAGCCGATTCCTATATTTGTTTTACATAAAACACACGGAAGAAAATGCTTGTTCACACCGATATGTGGTTGCAATGGAAGGATCTTTTTCACTGCCTTATCTCCAAGTTTCTTGTAGTCCTTGCGTGCTGATGCCCAGAAGTCTGTAATTTTATCACGGATGAAAATGTTTATCATCGTACCACAGATGGACAGATCCACAAGCTGATCTTGCTCTTCTTCAGTGAGACCTTGGATTTTGTCTATTTCTTCAGAGCTGAAAGGATTTCGAATCCATCTGTCGTCAGGGTCAGGTGCAGGGAAATACTCTCTGAAAGTGGTGGCTAGGCTGCGTAGATGCTCAGCTACATTTATCTTCAGCTGGTCAGGCAAAGTCTCCTCTGATGACTCCAGGAATTGTTTTGAAGTGGGAAAGTTAGTTAGTGACTCGTTTTCTACCCTTGACGCCCAGATCTGACACTTTTTGACCATAGCACTAATCTTCTGCTCATGCAGGAAGCGGCCAAAACAAAAAATCTGTTATCATACGAAATATATTTAATATAGTTTTTATTCTAATAGCATCTTGCGGACCCCTCTGGCATAGCTCGCGGACCCCTGTGGGTCCGCGGACCACCTGTTGGAAACCATTGCACTATAATATTCCCCACTCTTTAGGTCACAAAACCATGTTTTTCAAAATAATCTTCGTTCAATGCGACGCCTTACGCCACCTTAGTCGGAGAGGCTGTATGCCCGCATCGTACCACTCTATTGGTCGACGTCGAAGCCAGCGTCTTGCTGCATCAATAACCGCCCCATCAACCACACACTGCTCACCGTGAAGTGCATCCTTCATCGGGCCAAACAGCTGGAAGTCGGATGGTGCGGGGGTCCGACCTGTAGGATGGATGAGGAAGAACAGTCCTATTAAATTTCGTGAGCTGCTCTCGGGTGCGCAGACTTGTGTTACGCCTTGCGTTATCCTGGAGAAGGAGAAGTTCATTTGCATTTATGCAGTGAGCAATACGCTGGTGTCGTTTCTTCAGTTTCCTGAGGGTAGCACAATACACTTCAGAGCTGATCGTTGCACCACGAGGAAGGACAGAAAACAGAATAACCACTTCAGCGTCCCAGAAGGCCGTCGCCATGGATTTACCGGCTGATGGCGCTGCTGTGAACTTTTTCTTCGGAGAAGAGGTGGTTTGGCCCCACTGCATGTATTTCAGTCTTTTTTTCCGGTTCGAAGTGATGAACCCATGTTTCATTGCCTGTGACTATGTTCGACAAACCATTGCCACGATCAGCATTCCGCACGATTCGTCGTTCGTTGCTCTTTATGATCTTCTGTTAGGCGCCGAGAAACAAAGTGGGCACACACCTTTGAGTACCCTACCTGTTGGATAAGTGTATCAGCACTACCAGTACACACGTCCAGTTGAGCAGCGAGATGTCTGATTGTGATTCGTCGATCACCTCGAACGAGAGTGTCAGCACGTTCCAATATTGCAGGAGTCACAGGTGTTTGCCGTCGGCTGGCGCGCGGGAGATCGAACAGGTTTGCGTGACCTTGTTGCGATGATGACAGAGGCCTCTCCCAACGACTCACCGTGCTTTTGTCCATTGCCAGATCTGCCTAGACATTCAGCAAGCGCCTATGAATGCCTGCGATGCTCTGGTTTTCCGCCAGTGAGAGCTCTCTGCTTCTAACGCACCTCCTTTACAGACGCCACTTTGAAAGCTATGTACAGCGTCGCCATCATGAAACTATAGTGGCTGAAGTGGGAATATTCCACGATGTTGCACAGTAAATTTCGTAGTTTTCCAACCGACACTGGTCGAAAAAATCTGTTCCATTACTTACTGAAGCCCTCGTAAACGGCGCGCGGGGTAGGCGCGCGTTCTGAGACGTCTTACTACGGTCCGCGCGGCTCCCTCCGTCGGAGGCTCGGGTCCTCCCTCGGGCATGGGTATGTGTGTTGTCCTTAGTGTAAGTTAGTTTAAGTTAGATTAAGTAGTACGTAAGCTTAGGGACCGATGACCTCAGCAATTTGGTCCCATAAGACCTTACCACAAATTTCCCTAGTAAATCTCTTATCGCGTTATTTATTTGAAATGATGAAGCCCTTCAATCACTCCATTTTATTATCACTTATATTTCGCTAGAGTTGTGACACCAACTGTTATCAGACTATCAGACAGTTTTATTACCTCTTGCACCGCCTCTGTTCACTGTGTTGCTCAGTCAAAAATAAACTTCTTCACACACATTTATATTCACTCGCCATTTCTTTCTTGTACTTTCATTATCATGTGTCCACGATGTTAAGTACCACACTATTCCTTCATAAAGTCGATTTCACTTACTACAATCAATGCTACGCCGAACGCTGGAGTTTCAGCTAAAATTTGCCCTCCACTCCGTCCCGATATGCTTTGCTTGGAGTCACTCGCCGAGTGTATCTTTGGGCTGACGCGTCTTGGGTAGAGTTTTGATGTCATTTATTGTGATTTCTATTTACTGTAACATATCTGCTCTAATCACTTAACGCTTTATCATAGCGAGTACGCTAACACTTGTCTTTCCTAGGTTGTGCGTTCTTCTAATCAACTGCTACATGTTGTGGGGTTTCAGTACAGGTTCACTTCAAACCATGTTGGGCTCGTGCATAATTTCGTAGCATTTTTGTCTTGCATGTCAATATCCCGGCTGCTACGTGTTTACTATCGATTGTCGTTTTTTATTTGTACTTTACTGTTGCTATTTGAGTTTCCATACTGTTATTTGGAGATAGCGAGTGGAGCTGTGCACGCTAGAAAACTGACTGCCCGGTGGAGAAATCTGAACATTTCCCACGTATTCTTCTGTTTGAGTTCAGCGGAGGGGCGATAGCAGCGGAAGCAGCCAGAAACATTTGGGCTTTATTGTGGGATAATGTCACTGAACAGAACACGGCAAGAAAATTGCCTTCTCGTTTTAAAGAGGATGGTTTTGATATTAGTCACTCTCCACGCTCAGGGAGACCTTCGGGGTTTAATGAAGATAGTTTAAAAGGATTAACCCACAATGATCCACGTTAGTGTATCGAGAACTGGCAAATGTGATTAACTGTGATCCTTCCACCATTATGCAACATACGCATGCAAACAATGATGTATTAGTATCGCATGTTCTAAGCCAAAACCACAAAAATCAGCGGGTTGCCATATACACACCTCTTCTTGCTCATCGTCAATTGCCTCGTGAACAACACCGACCATTCCTATCTTGTATCGTTAGTGGTGACAAGAAATTGTGCTAAGATGACGAAAAGAAAGGTATGGTTGAGCCGAAACAAAGCAGCAACTCCCCACACAAAGACTTGTGCGCATCCACAAAAGACATTGTTATGAATTTGATGGAACAGCGACTGCGTGGTGTTCTACGAATTTGCTTCCCCGAGGTGTAACCATCACTGTTGACATTTACTGTCAAAAACTGAGACGTCTTGCGGACGCAGTCCACGAATGACGGCTAGGAAGACTGCGTGAAATGATGCTACTCCACGATAACGCCCGCCTACATTCTGCTAGACTGACATAAAACGCCTTACGGGACATGGATTGGGAAGTCATTCCATACCAACCTTATTGACCAGATCTTGTACCCTCAGATTTTCACCTTTTCCGCTCTCTGTCGGACATCCTTCAAGGAACTTCCTTTCCGGATGAAAATGCGCTCCGAACATGGCTCGACGAGTTCTTCGCCTCAAAACCACGATATTTCTACAGTCGCGAAATTCAAGAGTTACGCAGCGCTGGCAGAGAATATATTACTGATGACGAAAGTATCTGTTACGTGTATCTGTTGCATTTATTAAACTCATGGAGAAGCGGCAAAAGTTTATTTACCAACACAATACTTTACATGCAAAAACCTCGATTATTCTGCAATGAATAATATGTAATTTCACTTCGAAAGTTACCTTAGATATTGTCACATTACCGCTGTTTGATGATGATGTGCCACATTGGGGGGATGTTGATTACAATGTTTCACCCGCAGGGTGAAATAGTCCAACAGTTTTCTGTGAGGTTAGGATCGGGTGAGTTAGGCTAGCTGTCGAGTTGCAACGGGGTGCCTGATTGCTCGTCAAACTAAGCCCCGTCAACGTGGTAGTTGTCATCCGGGAAGGCGGAAGCGTCCACAACACACTCATCATTAAGTGGAGGGCGTTCATGGTAGTGGCCGAAAATATCAATTTTCAATTTAATTTATTTGTTAGTCGAACCCATGGGCAGCAAGTTCCCAAAGTTTCAATGACGAAAAGGCATCTGAAATGCCTGAAAAATAATTAAATGTGTCTCGCGACCTTCCGGCAACCCCCGCTTTTTGAAGCAACAATTGAATACTAGCTCGGTGAACAACGATTCTGTGGATTACTTTCAAGCAAAGTTGCACGGGATGCATCTAAAAGGTTGTAGTATATATTCATTGATTTTATAGAGTACCTGTGACTCTCTTCCGTATCTCTAAATTCACTCATATGAAAACGATGCCCTAAAACCACATTTTCATCTGCTACAGTTGTCACAATGGTAAATTACTGTATTTCATGATGTGAACTTAGGGAGGATGAAAGTATTAGAAAGGGCCTTAAGATTTCATTGAAACCGTGTTGAGAAAAATAGATTTGCAGCGTGTCTCTGCAGCTGAAAAGTCAATTGAAGACCTAGTAAAGGGAAAGTAGCTTCGCCAACGCACTGCGCTTTTACACCTTGCGTACACTATACTACCGCCATCGGTATATATGTATACCGCTATCCATGACTTCCTCAGGTTATACTTAACGCAGCTGAGGCCAAGTTACTCGCATTCACTGAATCTTCGATATAATTTCGGACGGTTGTCTATCGTCAACGATGTCTGGTCGTGCACATATGAAAGTAAATGCAGTAAATGTCACATACCGAGACCAGAAAAAGACAAAAACGTCATAGGTCTCCATTCCTCATAGTCTCATTTTCAATAGTGCAATAACACAGAGCATAGTAGTTGTATATCAACAAAAGCGAAAAAGAGGACGAAAAACAAAAATGTCGAGAAATACGGAGTAGAGCTGCGGGCATTTAGTGATGAATGTACAGATTATGGAATAGGGATATGGACAGTGTGACCTATGGGAGTTTGGATAGGTCCGGGAGACGTGCACGGATAGCTTAACGATTAGCCGGCATGGTGTTCTGTCAGAGGGTTAGCTGCCCTCTGTAATAAAAAAAAAAAAAAAAAAAAAATGAGTGAACGGATCAACGAAGAGTCTGAACGGGTCATCGGACGTCCGCCCCGAACGAATACAATGAACAATACAGAACAAAATGAGATCAACAACAACAACAACAAAATGATAAAGCGACCACTCGCAATAAGCGGGAAATCCGGTTTCGAAGTCCCCGTGCAGCATAAATTTTCATTGTCATAATTCCATTATACGGCTGATGGTTCTTCATATCCGCAACTGCAAAGACATTTCATGCGTTTCATAACGGCAGTAGTTACCGCAGTGCCCGTTCCTTTGGACATGCATGCATCTCCGAAGCAACTTTGCATCATAGTTATGAACAACACAGGCAGTGCTTTCAATTAAATTGTCTCCTCTGTACGGCAATACACATAATGAACGTACGAGTGCAGGTCAAAGACACATGAAGAACGGCATATGGAAGTTTAAGTCTGGCAGTGAGACGTACTCACATAGCCTGATGGTAAGGTAAGATTGAAAACTGGGTTCGAATCCTGGTCCGGCACAAGTTTTCATTGTCGTACAGTTGAAGATTGTCCATATTCGCAAATTCAAATGTATTTCATGACGGCTGTAGTCGTCGCATTGCCTGTTCCTTCAGACAAGCATTCATGTCCGGAGGAGGACACAGGCAATATACGTAGTATATTGGAATTAGTGGACAGCGGCGGCAAGAAGAACAGGACAACGGATTTTTCGGTACAGGGTTATAAACAAAAAAATCAGATAGGGGTATTGTAGGATTAGGTCTGCTAAGGAATAAGAAAACCAGAATGCGAGTAGGCTACCGTGGATAGCACATAGGATAAATTATCAAGCCAAGATAGGCACCCGAACACGGCGCACCACAATAGCAGAAGTAAACATGACCACTAACGTACCAGGTTGAATAGATTAAAGAAACAAAATAAGTTATTTAGTGTATTAAGAGAGACTAAGATTTAATTCTGGTCCAAGACTGGAGGTCTACAGTGAAAGAAAACACAAGGCAGAATTATAAGAGGACCTGAACTGGAGGTGGGAACTTAAGAAGAAGTAGCCTGGTAGAGTCTTGCACGAAGCAAGACTTAACGATTGCAAACATTTGGTTTTGAAAACCAAATGGTTGTATACATGAGAGAGCTGATGTCATTGCATCACTTGAAATAGATTTCATAATAGTAAGGCAAAATCCTAGAAAACAGGAGCAGATGTGGACATTAGCCATTATTTACTGATTAGGTAATGCAATCTGAAGCTGAATTACAAAACGCTAGGAAATTAAGGAAATGGGACCTGGGTAAATTGAAAAATCAAGAGACCTTTAGGGAATTACTACCAAAAACAGGGGCAAAGAATGCAATAGAAGAAGAATGGGTAGCTTGAGAGATGAAGTAATGAAATCAGCAGAGGAAAAATCAGACAAAAAGTTAGGAAGCAGCAGAAATTTCTGGATAACACTTGAAATATTAAATTTGATTGAAGAATGGAAAGCAAACAAAAATGCAGCAAACACGTTAACTTGAATACAGACGCTTAGACATGAAACTGACACGAAATAAAACGTGACATAACATAAAAAGGTGGAGGATAAATGAAAATCTGTAGAGACGTGCTTGGATCCATAAAAGATAGATGCTGCAAATAGGGACGTTAATATAAACTACGGGGAAAGAAGAAGCAGATGCATGAAAATCAAAATACCAGATGAAAAGTCAGTACCAGTTGTACAAAGGAATTATATATACAGGGTGACACAGAAAAACGGGAACATTTCCACAATCCAATAAGAACTAGAAGTGATGAAGGAAAGAAATTGCATCCATAGTAATAGAAACCTAACAACTTTGCCATTTCTGAAACATTGATGGCATTTATCATTTTTTTAAAATTATGTCCTTTAGATGGTGTTCACATGTACGATTACATTCGTGAAATCTGCTGTTGACTTCCTCGTTGACCGCTGCAACATCTCAGCTGGGATACTGTGAACTGCATCCCGAATACTCTGTTTTAACTCATCAAGGGTTCTTGGTCGAGCCGTGAAGACTTTGCTCTTGAGGTAGCCCACGAGAAAAAAAATTTCAAACGGATAAATATGGCGATCTACGAGGCCAGGGAATGTTACCGAATCATGAGATCACACGGTTGCCAAACAATTATCGAACAAATGCCATTGATTGCCGTGCAGTGTTCGATGTCGCTCCGCCCTGCTGAAACCAGGCTTCTTGAACGTTTGGAAAGTTGTTCAATGCAGGTGTAACGAAAGTTCGTAACATCTCCACGTAACGATCGGTATTGACAGTTATTGTGTTTCCATGTTAATTCGCTAAAAAATACGGTCATTTAATCCCTTGTGATGTAACACCACACCATATCATCAAGTTACAAGCGTGTAAAGGGCGCTCATGAACGTCATTAGGATTTGTGTTTGCCCGGCTCTAACATTCTGCGTGGTGTCTGTTTGTTCTGTAACGTGTCTCTCTACCACTTTCGCGCAACGACGCTCTGAGCGTGTTTTTTTAGGGAATTGACTAGTTTGAACCTGGGACCTGTCGCTGGTAAGGAGACGCCAGACCACACATGACATGTAGAATTCAGAAGAGTTCAGTGAGACTAGCGATGATATAACCAAATACTTAATGATTTCAGCGTCAGCTCCACTGCACTCCCTGTAAAAGAATCTTAATACTAACTAAATTTAGTGGAAGGGGTTCAAGGCTTTCCTATTTTTAGTTAGCTGGTAAAATAACGTCGAACAAGCAGTTAGTTTACAATTGGAAATTTTATTCTACTCACAAAACATCGTTTATAAATTGCACTTTTGATAAAAGGAAATGTTTTAGTACAGGATGGTAAAAACCAACTGCGTTCAACAAAACTGTGAACGAATATTCCCTGAATGGGTTTCCAAGTTCTACAATGGATCGAAGGATGACCTATGCCACATCACATCTATAATCTAGGTTTAAATTAAGTTTCACAAGAAAGCGAATTATCAAAATGGTCTACAGTGACCCTCAATTATCTTTAATTACTTGTCTAACTCGTCGTAAATTACAGTGGCTGATGTGGCTTCTCAATAACTATATAACAGAAAAATCATCGCGTTTCAGATTTTTACTTCAAGTGGCAAATGTGAGCACCATGAGCTTTAATTGACGATCGACACTAGTATTACGCAAAAAGGGGATGTAACAGATGAGACTTCTGCAGTCCTGAGTGAAGCCTTATGCGCTCAAAAATGCGGGATCGCGTGTGTTCATTACCTTGTCGGTGTTCGTCAGGGGGCGGCGGACAGCACAGCTCCGCTCACCTCGCTGTCTCCGAAGCGACTCTGTCCTAACTTCTCCTTACTACAATTTACCGAAGTTGGTTTAAAAAAAACTATCTGGTTGTGTTTTCATCTGACCAATCAGGGTCTCAATGTTAACCTTAAGCTCTGCCTACAAAAATTCTGTCTATCCAATGAGAAACGTTATACTTTTCGTGGTAGGGCAATGTTTTTAAAGTTTGCAACGTAACAGAGACGCGAAAAAGTCTCACGCTAAAACTTGTGGGTGGTGTGGTCCTTTAGTGTTATCGTAAGATCTATACTGTTCTTCTGGAGAGCTCTATCTTTTAACATGGGCTGGGGGGTGGCCCTAACGTAACAGACGCAAAAAAGTCTCATGCTAAAACTTGCGAGTGGTATGGCCCTTTTTGTGTTATCGTAAGATCTATACTGTTCTTCTGGAGGGCTCTAGCTTTTAACGTGGGCGGGGGGTCCTAACGTAACAGAGACGCGAAAAAGTCTCACGCTAAAACTTGCGGGTGGTGTGGTCCTAGCGGTTAGCTGGCGACGTGGGTGTCCGTCCGTCCCTTATCGTAGGGCCTTCCAGCTTAACACGGTTCTGCTCTCGGCTTCTGTTCTCGTTTCTCCCCTCGGAACTGCGTCTGTCTCATGGTGGGAAGGTATGACATGCATTTAGGCATTCTTGTGTTAGTCTGTGGTATTGCATTTGCTCACTCGTTACTCGTATTACTTTGGTTAATTTAATGTTACGATTTATTCGGAGCTATGTGACATACTACTGGATTTGCTTATCATGTCAGGGTTTTCATGGAAGGTGTAGGATTTGCCTGACACCTTACACGGTAACCGTAGTCCTGGAGATGAAAATGTGCCTCGCCTGACATTCACAAGTTGTTTAGAAGTTCATCGTCATTGCTTATTTTTGTTATCATTTTTTGACAGAATCTTAATCGTAGCCGGTAATCGTTGTCCTTCAATTTCTGAACCATCTGTAGTTTGTACGGATGAAATTTTAATCAAGATAAAGGATTCTGCGAACGCTTTCCCGGGACATTCCAACCACTGCTCCTTGCTTGCGAATTGAACCCCATGGGCTCCGTAAGACAGACTCGTGTACAACATCAATATTCGCTGGAGAACGCACACTTGCTGGTCGTCCTGTTGGTTTCTTCTTGAGGACAGATCCAGTCTCTTCAAAGTTATTAATCCAACATTCTAGCGAATGTTTCGACGGAACGGCATCATGACGTCCTAAATTATAAAAACGTTGAAACTCCCTCTTCGCCGCTACCAAACTATCATTGTTTTTATAAAAAACATTTTTATGGCTAACGCACGCTGTTGTCCGTTCCACAATTATGACTGCTGAAATGGTGGGTTGCTTACTCGCTAACTGTTGCGAACCGCAGTGCTGCCCATGGCTGCCACTACTTATTTCAAACATTCCCGTTATTCTGTGTTGCCCTGTATATATATTCCGAAGTATAAAATATTTTGGAAATTGAAGAGGAAGCTGGCGAAGATGAGATGGATGCTGCGAGAGTCGGCCGTTGTGGCCGAGCGGTTCTAGGCGCTTCAGTCCGGAACCGCGCTAGTGGTACGGTCGCAGGTTCGAGTCCTGCCTCGGGCATGGATGTGTGTGATGTCCTTAGGTTAGTTAGGTTTAAGTAGTTCTAAGTCTAGGGGACTGATGACCTCAGATGTTAAGTGCCATAGTGCTTACAGCCATTTGAACCATCTGAACTTGAATAAAAATGTGATAATCCCAATTACGAAGAAGACAGGCGCTGAGTAACGAATGTACCCTCAACTTAATAAATCAGGGATGCAAAGTCCTAATATTAATTATCTGGAGTAGAACTGAACGGCTGGTAGTACTTAATCGAAGGGAACATCAATATGGAATATGGAGAAATGCAGGAATACGCTAAGCAGGACTGAATGTATGACTTAACGTTGGTCGCTACTACTTTTGGGTCTGGTGTTGCAGCGACAAAGCGCGTCCCTGGAAAAAGAGATGTCGAGGGATCGAATTTTGGTCGGAGACGGAAATTTTCAGTCTGCCTTTAATCTAGGTTTCACTTCTTAACGATGTGAGACGTCGCCAGGAACGACACATGGTTCGGATTACACGTCAAACTGCATATCCCTTGTCTCTGTTTGATAACTTTGCTATATTAGGAACACGAATGTAGCTGAAGTGAAATCCCCGCGAAACACTATTACGCGGCTATTCAGTCACAAGGAATCATAATTATTTTCTTGGAAGATAGGTCGAAGGAGGGCAAACCCAGATTTACGGCATTAGTGAATGTAGAGAAAGGTTTTTGCAATGATAACTGGCAGATACTGAACTGGAATTCTAAGGTTATCAGGAATTAAGTACTGGAACGAAAGGTTATATACAACTCGCACAAAGTTAGTTTTAAGAGTCGAAGGAGATGAAAGGGAGGCAATAGTCGGGAACCGAGTGAGACGAGTTCGTCACTTACTTCTCACGATATCCAGTCTGTAAATTGAGCAAGCAGGGAATTAATGTTCAGCGAAAAGAAACAAAAAGCAAAGGAAAAATTTATGTTTGCCGAGGACTTGGTACATCATTTTTACGGATTGCATATTGTGTTGAAACGAGGTTATAACAAACGTGAAACGAGCATAATGGGTTGTAGTCGAATTACGTCAGGTGATACTGACAGATTACGAAATGAGATGGTGATAGCAGTAGACGAGATTTGCTATTTTGATGGCAGATCAAGTGGAAAGAATATAAAATGTAGACTGGCAAAAGTAATAAAATGTTTCCTGAAAAAATAATACTTATGTCTTACTGCCGAATATAAATTTAAGTGATAGAAAGTTCCTTTTTTAAAGTTCATTTTTTTGCGGTGTAGCGTTATACGGAAGTGAACCGTGAACAGTATAGACAAGAAGAGAATTGAAGCTTTAGGAACGTGGTTCTACAAAGGAAAATTGGAGATTGGATAGGAGGATGCGTTAAATAACGGAGATGTACTGAATTTACAGGAGAGCAAGTGCACTAAGGGGCATCACATAGGCGTAATGTGGAGTAGCTACGCTTATATTGGAAGACTTGCACAGAACTGCCTAGTCTGAGAGTTGACTGATACATTCTCGGCATGTCTACATCAAAACACCACGACCATCGCCAATAACAGTAATAATAATAATAATCCCGTCATTCGCCTAAGGTAATTCAGCGGATCAATAGAAAATGTAATTCCAGATGATACGAGGAGAATCCCATGCAGGCTCCGAGTAATAACGACTTCGGCATCTGACTCGTTATACGAGAATGGCAAGCTCATACGACGTGCAGACGGATGAACAAAAAAGTCTGGGATTTATATGCTCTTTAATGCTTTTATTTCACGTTCGCCCATCGATGTAAGATAAAAACGACGAGCTAACCATTAATCAACCTCAGCTGACACGGATTAACGAGCTCTCAAATACATCTTGAAGTGGAACGTTTAGCAAAACTCGTTAATCCTCGGGAAGCGGTACCTGATTAAGATTAAAAAGCAAGCACTCCTCGTGATTTTAATTTGATGGAACAGCCACTTGTAGTCTGCGGTAACGTATTAGGAGATAATATTTTATTCCTAATTGATGCAGGAAAACTCCTTTGCTGTGTGTACCCCGGTAACGACGAAATCGAGAAAAAGAAAAGTGCCTTTTGGCGTTTATTGCCTTTTTAACGATTAATTCTCTTACCTAAAGGTGAGAGGTGAGTGTGTGTGCGTCGCGGGAGTGTCGAGTTAGAGTCAATTTAAAAAAAGATCTTTGTGAAAATGTTGAACTCATCTGTTTCAATATCTAGCAACAAAACTATGAACTTCCCATGAAAGTTTTATAGGAGTCGGATTTTGTGCAAGTTTTCCGCGTTACCCGGAGACTCACTCTGTGAAGCATAAACTAAAATTATGACGTATTATTCACTCCGCCGATGATTCTTCTTCTAGTCTTGTCGCAACATGCTGCTATCCAGTCTCACCTAACTTAATCAACGTATTTCCCACTCTGTAGGTTTTAGTGAGCAACTACTCAACATCGGATAGATATTAGCTTTTTTTAAAGTGGCTTTAGCAGACGTTTTATTGTGGCATTGCAGTCTTATAACAAACAATCCACTCCGGAATGTATCTGATGCCTCACTCAGTTCATTTTAAAAAGGAACAAAGAATCTTAGGGGTTAACATACCGTGACGACGAAGTCATTAGAGGCAGAGCACAAGCTCCGATTATAGAAGGATGCAGATCCTTACTGGCCGTGTCTGTTCCGAAGGAACCATCCTTGCGTTTAACTTGACCGATTTAGGGCAACCAAGAATACCTAAACCTGGACGGCTGGATGAGAACTTTGACCATCTTCCTCCAGAATGTGCGGAATGTGTAGCAACTGCTGCACCTCACCCGGTAGTTAATTTTAATTTCACGCTAAACAGTTAGCGTGACAAATGACTGTTCTGTCGAGAGACATGCAAGCAAAATTGCAGAACACTGAATGTGCCCGCGGCCTGGGAGCCGCCATGTTTCATCTATCTGCTGCATGTCATCTCAGCAGTAATGGTACTTAATGATATAATGAGATCAAGAAATGAAAACATACACTAATAAACTGAAGATCTGTAAAACCTATACATTTCAATGCTGCTGAGAGGGATGTACCTTTGGTACACCTTTGATCTATATTAATAAGAGACACGCAGATAGATGGTACATACGTGCTTCTTAGGGTGACTAAGAAGCTGGTCAGGATGCATAGCTGAGGAATCTCGATCTCTAGTGGCTTGCTGCAGCACTCACTCATTCGATTTGTTGTGGTGATTGTCTTTAATTGTCATGTGTATGAAGACGAACATGGCGATCTTGTTTTACATAAACACAGAAACCAAGCTGGTGGTTACTTTTCTTATTTTCACTAAGAAATTACTATTCTCGCGCATTCTTACAACGTCAATTTCCTATCAGGAGCATAAGTGGAAGGAAAATGTTTCCATTGACTCATGGTATTCGCTGCTAATAGCTCACCGAAATGCTCTTTTGCCGCTGCAAATTTAGTCTGCAAGGATGACAAGATGATTACGTCATAGATCGAGCACAGGTTCACATTGGTGTTGGAAAGAGAGTGACATCGCTACTGTCCTTTTGAAATGAACAACCCAAGCGTCTGCCTAAATTAGTTTACAGAAATCACAGAACGTCCGGACGGTAATCTGAATATTACACCGCACGATTTCCCTTTTCTAACAGATGTTTTGTGAACGACACTTTAAGCCATAATCTTCCTTCATTCCTCTTCCTTGAAAGTGCAAATCCTGTGTCTTTACAATTGTACCACGTCGCTTGGTTCAACACTTCAGTCTTGTCTCAGATTTTGTCCCCTGCAGAATTTGTTGAAACAAAGTAAAGATGAAATCAAGTATGCACCTCAGGTAGGTGACTGCGGGATGAAGTGAAAAAGCATAAGAAAGAAACCTTCTCTGTAGCAGTGATGGTAATCGTGTCGCAGTGCGTCTGTATCTGTATTCGCCTTCGTAGTCGAAGTGGCTGTCGCACTCGTCCATAGTGGTACTCGTCTCCGGAGGTTTTAATGCTGGTGGTGGAAAAAGAATTTCATCACGGATGTGTGGCCATTGAGGGGAGGCGAGATTCTAATGTAAAGTTTCTGCTCACTAGATTTTACGCCTATGTCCTAAATTAAATTTCAGACTTTTATACGGCGTCTTGCCAAGAAGAGGCATGTGACAATGCTGATGGTGGTCTATCCGTCGAATGGGGTCCCCTTGGTGCTATTCGGGAGGTATAGCCTATATGTTCGCACCCTTCTCTCATTATCGTACTGTACAAACATGACGAACTTTATCAGGTTTCGAGCTTGCAGTCTGATGATGCCAACATCTTGCCACGATATTTCGGCTGACAACCGTTCAGCCACCTTCATGTGATTTTTATACTATAAACTGTCAGTACGCGTCAGTGACTTTATATCTAAAATTGGCGTAGAGGAGCTTGCACATGCAGGTAGGTTATCGCTGCATGAGCACCCCCTGTCGAGTTCAGTGCACTATATCGAATATTCTTCCATCTGAGACGCGCAGGATCATGGGTAACGGAGATAATGCATGCATTCCCTCTGTCGAATACACGTCTGCGGAGTTACAATTGAGAAATAAAAATAGTGAAATCATCTGTCGATATACGTCCCATTAATCATTAAGCTTTGCCATTCTGAACATATTAAAGAAGTCATCGCGCTACACGCCGTAACAAGTTGAAAACAGCCATCAAGGTTAACAAGATCTTTTGCCAAAAGCGTATCCACCGATTCCTTAATACGTAATTTAGTCCAAGAACGAACTGGCCGTGGCCAAGATTTCAGGGGAAGGATAACCCATAGAATGACTTGTGGAGATATAATGCTCGGTTATGGTTGCGAACCTCCCCTCATGAACCATGGACCTTGCCGCTGGTGGGGAGGCTTGCGTGCCTCAGCGATACAGATAGCCGTACCGTAGGTGCAACCACAACGGAGGGGTATCTGTTGAGAGGTCAGAAAAACGTGTGGTTCCTGAAGAGAGGCAGCAGCCTTTTCAGTAGTTGCAGGGCAACAGTCTGGATAATTGACTGATCTGGCCCTGTAACAATAACCAAAACGGCCTTGCTGTGCTGGTACTGAACGGCTGAAAGCAAGGGGAAACTACATCCGTAATTTTTCCCGAGGGTATTCAGCTTTACTGTATGGTTAAATTATGATGGCGTCCTCTTGGGCAAAATATTCCGGAGAATATTAGAATAGTCCTCCATCCGGATCTGCGACCGGGGACTACTCAAGAGGACGTTGTTATCAGGAGAAAGAAAACTGGCGTTCTACCGATCGGAGCGTGGAATGTCAGATCCCTTAATCGAGCAGGTAGGTTAGAAAATTTAAAAAGGGAAATGGATAGATTAAAGTTAGATATAGTAGGAATTAGTGAAGTTCGGTGGCAGGAGGAACAAGACTTCTGGTCAGGTGAATACAGGGTTATAAATACAAAATCAAATAGGGGTAATGCGGAAGTAGGTTTAATAATGAATAAAAATATAGTGCGGGTAAGCTACTACAAACAGCATAGTGAACGCATTATTGTGGCCAAGATAGACACGAAGCCCATGCCTACTACAGTAGTACAAGTTTATATGCCAACTAGCTCTGCAGATGATGAAGAAATTGATGAAATGTATGATGAGATAAAAGAAATTATTATTCAGATAGTGAAGGGAGACGAAATTTAATAGTCATGGGTGACTGGAATTCGAGTGTAGGAAAAGGGAGAGAAGGAAGCATAGTAGGTGAATAGGGATTGGGGATATTTGCGCCCGGAATACCATGGCCAGCTTCCCTAGAGAGAATGCGCTCACTAATCTAGTCTGTGCTCCGTATATTCCGGCACCAGCACTTTCGACTCTTTTCGTCCTGCCAGGAAACCAGACTGTCTCCTGAGCAGTATCGTGGTTTTGTGTGTGTGTGTGTGTGTGTGTGTGTGTGTGTGTGTGTGTGTGTGTGTGTGTGTGTGTGTGTGTGTGTGTGTTCTATATATGTATAAAATTTATGTAGAACATATTGTCCCAGAAAAAGGTAAGAATAGCTTCCATCTTCCGAATCCGAAAGAGATTTCTGGCAGATTTATATTGGTTGTAAAGTAAATGCCAATACTAGGTATTCTGTCCTATATATTCTGAATTGGTATACTCTTGCCCCAACCCTAGTCGGCTAGAATCCGGCTGAAGAGATTCGCATTCTATAAAGATACTGACCGTGCAATGTGCTCTTACGTCAGAACGTTTGATCTTGATGAAGACTTGGTGACAAGACCAGCTCTAGTAATCAGAGGATTCAACGAGACCAGAAAACAGGCAAATGTTTTGAGGGCCTTACACAAACAATTATGTCCGTATTACCAACTGAAGGTGCAGGCATTACAGCTAGCAAATCTCCGGCATCGAGAGGACTTGGTACCAACGTAATAGAAAAATTGTCACTTTCTTGCATTCGTTGCGGCCATATTTACAAGAAATGGCATATACAACAGTAGGGATAAGCAAGTATTGAAATGCCGAAAATGCACACATGCTGATGTGTCGGAGCCATTAATGTGCTGTATTGGCTGGTACTGTGAATGAGTTTCTTAGCGGACCTAACGTACTTTGCGACAGACTTAACAAAACATATATTCTTGAACGTATCTTCTCCAAGTTTCTGAAACACGGGATTACGATCACAAGGAAACCCTTCATACTGTAAATCACGGATTTTGAGGCGCTTCAAATTGTTGTAGAGGCACTTACACTGGTACCTGGCCATCCGGTTTTTTAGATACGGGCCTTTGTTTTTGAGAAAATCGATTTTGAAGTTCATTGCGTGCTTTACATATCCGTAACAATACATAAATTCCGGGCAAGTCAGCTCAGCGCAGCGGTAAAGATTCACGGCTACCACGCTGGAGGTACCGTGTTCGGATCCTGCTCGTGTACTTTCTTTTTTTTTCAAACTTGACCGTATTTTTCAATTTTATTTGAAAGAATATCAACAAACAGTGTAAGGTTATTAATTTTTTCTGTCATACAATATTCCAAAATCTAATTATTCATCGTCCACATTGATTGATGTGCCAGAACAATATTGTGGGTGATGCTCGATGTGGCAGAACAATATTGTGGGTGATACTTTCATCCGCTAATTTCGATGTGAACCATGCGTATCTAATCATGTTTTCAAAATTATGTGCGCTGAATTGATGTAGGATTAGTGAATGTAATTTTATCGAATCTTCCCTAGAAGCGATCTCTCTATTTTCTTTCTTCAAGTCGGGAGCATTCTGAATAATTTTCGTGAAGATTTTCACCTGTCGGTAAAAATAAACATCGCAGGGTTGGCAATAAGGAGTGCACTTCGGTGGGACCACTTTTAGGGTGCAGGTGCTCGCTTTCCTTTCATCAGTGAATAGATGATCGCATAAAATTGAATCGGTGTGCCCTCTCCACGAAACGATAATGTACAAAAAAAATTTCTGTGCCACGTACGGAACAATTACAGAACGCAAAAAGTCTTCGTACGCCAGTCTCGTGAACAGGACCAAATTATCCTGACGGTTCTTGCATACATATAAAAATAAGTGGGGGCAGGATAAGAACACGGTACCTCCATCAAGGTAGCCGAGAACGCCGACATTCTCGGAATATATGTAATGTTACGGGTATACAAAGCGCGCAATGAACTAAAATCGATTTTCTCAAAAACCAAGGCCCGTCGCTAAAAAACCGGATAGCCAGGTACTCAGGGTAAGTGCCTCTACAACATATTTGAAGCGCATCACAATCTGTGATTTACAGTATGGAGGGCCGTCTTGGTAGTAGTAGGACTGCTGCGTATTGGCTAGTAACCTCCACAGCGGGTAGCCGAGATTCAGGCGTCGCCCTGCACAACTGGCTGCAAATCAAGCACCGATTACGCTCGCTTCGCGACGTTAATGAACTTCCGGACAACAACCGCACAGGCCGACTTGTCCTTGGAGTCTGTGGCAGCCGCCACGGGAGGCGCCTGATTTGCTGCCAGCCGATGTCACGTGCCCATATCCATGCACCACGACAGTATTCACGCTGGCGCACAACCACGGAGTGGCAACCGGTACATCCTCCGCTACTCAAAGATGGCATGCACTTCTACTCCTCCCTCCTTTTATTACACACTACAGATCGTCGAGTGCTTTGCATCTAATAAATCAATACATTATTAATTGAATATTACCACAGTCAAGACAACGTATGTAACAGATGTAATCATACACGTAGCAGGAACGCGTATAAAGGGGAGAAGTGTCACATTATATCTAAGTCAAATTTCCATCTCTTATTTCTTTCATTAAAACAACTTTTAATTTAAAACACATCTGCGACTTATTATGCATCTTTCTTATCATTATCTAAGTTAGCAACGAGTATAAAGAAAATTGTATAATACATTTGTACTTTCTAATATCTTTTTTTTTATTTTTTTAGTTTATTCTTTTTTAAAATTCGAAAAATGCACTAGTAATAAAATCGAATTTGTATGATGTAACATGTAAAATCACAAAATGTACGACCTGATGTATAACAGGCAGCTCTTTAGTTGAGAAATAATTAAATAAACATGCACTCTGCCTAGCCTTTCGGATCCGCTGACCCTCCTCACACTATTGTACTTTTAAATATCATTCTTTTTAGTTTTTTTTAATTCCAAAAATGCAGTAGTAATAAAACCGAATTTGTATGATATAAAATAAGTAATCATGCACTCAGCCTAGCCTTTCGGTTCCGTTTACCCTCCCCCACACCTATCCACTGTCCATTTATAAAACTCGCCACCCTACTGCTTCATCTTGAACGTCTCTGAGTATCCTACGTTAGCTGTAAACTCGACACTACCCACCCCCTAGTTTCCCCACAGCTCACTCTGCCACGCCCCTACCACCACATTTCCCAGAACCCAGCACTACACCTCCACACCCTGTCACAACAAAACTTTAAATCTCCTTCTCTTACATGACCATGAAATCCGTTCTGATATGTATGTCCGCTCTACCGGAGGGAAAAGCACCCACCCCACCTCTCCCGGGTGGGGCTTCCTTCCTCTCCACTCCTCATCAAACACATCCAAAGGCTTTGTCCGAAACAGCATCGCTCTTCAGTTTCCCAAATCCATCCACACCCCACCCCCACCCCCACTTCCAGCCATCCGCCCACACCGACACCCTCTTACGTACTACCGCGGCTGCTACAATCCCGTGATACCCCTCTTCCTGGCAGCCTACAACCATTCCTCACATCACTCGTCTATATCTTCAACTTAACCAGTTAACACATTGGCTTCTACATTTCAGCCTGTGCAACTGTCCATCTGTTATTTATGTTTTGTGAAAGTTCATTTGCCGTTTAAAAAAAAAAAATTGTTCAAATGGCTCTGAGCACTATGGGACATAACTGCTGAGGTCATCAGTCCCCTAGAACTTAGAACGCTTTAAACCTAACTAACCTAAGGACATCACACACATCCATGCCCGAGGCAGGATTCGAACCTGCGACCGTAGCGGTCGCGCGGTTCCAGACTGAAGCGCCTAGAACCGCTCGTCCACCCCGGCCGGCGCCATTTCGTCTGTATCAATATATTAATTAATAAACAAATCAGCCTTTTATATTTGAACTTACGCAACTGACATTCTGTCTTTTTATTGTGTCAGACATTCATTTTGTCAACCGCCATGTCGAATTTTATAATATGTTTTAAAACTTTTTACTTTCATGTGGCTGAAGAACGGCGACTTGTATTTATTTATAGTCTACCCCCACCCCATATGGGGAAAGGGGGATGTAATAACAGTACAGGAAAAAATAAACACGGAGTACCAGTTCGGTCTCAACCTTAGAACCAGTTCGCGTTGGGACGTCTCTGGGCAATTACGCCAAACAGCTGCTGCAGTGCCTCATTCAGAGTCTCTCCGTGAAGTGTCCTGCTGTTCCAACTCCAACGTTGGACAGAGTTGCAGCCAGACCGTGACCTGGAAATGACTGCCACGTTAGAACTTGGAGCCGCAGTCTTCCTGTCATCGCCACGCTGAGCTGGCTTTCACAACTGGGCATACACGCTCGACACGGTATCATGCCAAATGGAGTATTTGGATTCAGAGAATGTCATTATACAGTGTGTCCCTTCAGAATTATTTCTCCAGACAAACTATTAGGACCTTGATTTATCCAATGAGAAGTATATACACTCCTGGAAATGGAAAAAAGAACACATTGTCACCGGTGTGTCAGACCCACCATACTTGCTCCGGACACTGCGAGAGGGCTGTACAAGCAATGATCACACGCACGGCACAGCGGACACACCAGGAACCGCGGTGTTGGCCGTCGAATGGCGCTAGCTGCGCAGCATTTGTGCACCGCCGCCGTCAGTGTCAGCCAGTTTGCCGTGGCATACGGAGCTCCATCGCAGTCTTTAACACTGGTAGCATGCCGCGACAGCGTGGACGTGAACCGTATGTGCAGTTGACGGACTTTGAGCGAGGGCGTATAGTGGGCATGCGGGAGGCCGGGTGGACGTACCGCCGAATTGCTCAACACGTGGGGCGTGAGGTCTCCACAGTACATCGATGTTGTCGCCAGTGGTCGGCGGAAGGTGCACGTGCCCGTCGACCTGGGACCGGACCGCAGCGACGCACGGATGCACGCCAAGACCGTAGGATCCTACGCAGTGCCGTAGGGGACCGCACCGCCACTTCCCAGCAAATTAGGGACACTGTTGCTCCTGGGGTATCGGCGAGGACCATTCGCAACCGTCTCCATGAAGCTGGGCTACGGTCCCGCACACCGTTAGGCCGTCTTCCGCTCACGCCCCAACATCGTGCAGCCCGCCTCCAGTGGTGTCGCGACAGGCGTGAATGGAGGGACGAATGGAGACGTGTCGTATTCAGCGATGAGAGTCGCTTCTGCCTTGGTGCCAATGATGGTCGTATGCGTGTTTGGCGCCGTGCAGGTGAGCGCCACAATCAGGACTGCATACGACCGAGACACACAGGGCCAACACCCGGCATCATGGTGTGGGGAGCGATCTCCTACACTGGCCGTACACCACTGGTGATCGTCGAGGGGACACTGAATGGTGCACGGTACATCCAAACCGTCATCGAACCCATCGTTATACCATTCCTAGACCGGCAAGGGAACTTGCTGTTCCAACAGGACAATGCACGTCCGCATGTATCCCGTGCCACCCAACGTGCTCTAGAAGGTGTAAGTCAAGTACCCTGGCCAGCAAGATCTCCGGATCTGTCCCCCATTGAGCATGTTTGGGACTGGATGAAGCGTCGTCTCACGCGGTCTGCACGTCCAGCACGAACGCTGGTCCAACTGAGGCGCCAGGTGGAAATGGCATGGCAAGCCGTTCCACAGGACTACATCCAGCATCTCTACGATCGTCTCCATGGGAGAATAGCAGCCTGCATTGCTGCGAAAGGTGGATATACACTGTACTAGTGCCGACATTGTGCATGCTCTGTTGCCTGTGTCTATGTGCCTGTGGTTCTGTCAGTGTGATCATGTGATGTATCTGACCCCAGGAATGTGTCAATAAAGTTTCCCCTTCCTGGGACAATCAATTCACGGTGTTCTTATTTCAATTTCCAGGAGTGTATTTACCAACAAGAACTGACTATTGTTTCCAAGTGTTCAACTGTTTTCCTTCATCACGGAAGAACAATGGAGTTTATTTGTGTAACTGCTATAAGACCCTTGGTCTGAGCCTACTGGGCAGCCTGTTCATCCTGGTATGCGCCGTCAACGACATATCAAGGAAGATGCTGACGTGCAGTTACACTAGTCATGATAGTCCAGTTCAATCGTCAGTGCGGTCACCAGACATGACAGCGACGGTCTGCTGCTGTGATTACAGCTACTGAGATGACACAAACGGACGCCCAGAAAACTAAAGTATGCAGTGTGTGATATATTGCTGTTCCACTCGCTACTCGAGATCGATTATGATCAATAGATCTATTACAGCTTGACTGCTTCAGATGGAAACTGCTTTATTCATCATAACCTAAATGATACGCAACAAAACGTAACTTAACGTACACTTCAGACCAGGACATAAAATTGCTTGAAATTCTCCGTCCCTTTCGACAGCGATATTTTTACTAATGTAAATATACTTTACCACCTTCCCTTAACTGGTTCAAATTTTCTTATTCGGTTTGTTTCTCAGAACTTATCCCCAGCTAGAGTAACTTCGGTTTTGTGGTGGGTAGCTTCTATCAAAAAATACTGATAAGCCTTATATGAAAACACAGTTGATCTTAACAATGACACTTTAAGAAATACTTCTGAAAATATTTGTTAATTTCGATCGAAGCACGAGGTCAACATGCTTCGGTTCTGATTACTAGTTTCACGTAAAAAGGGATGGTGTAATTATTGTTATTCAGCTCAGAATAATTAACTAGCTATGACCGGCCACGCTTTGATGTAGCTCAGGCTGCTTAAGTGAAAAAGAATCGAGAAACCGCAAGTTTCAAATATGTATGAGGACTGGATACACGTTCTTATCGCCTTATCTCCCTAGCTTATGTCCATCTCACCCCGCGCCATTCTTTGTCCACCGCACCTTCCCCCTCTCTCTGTCCATCTTCTCCTTCCCACCCACCCTCCCTCTCTCTCTCTCTCTCTCTCTCTCTCTCTCTCTCTCTCTCTTTCTCTCCACCTCATTCTACCCCCACTCTCTCTCCCTCTTTCAATCCATCACCTCCTCACCCATTTCTCTGCCCATCTTCTCCCCTCTCACTCTGACGATATCATCCTGGCCCTTCCCCCCCCCCCCCCCTCTCTCTCTCTCTCTCCATCGTCTCCTTCCCCTTTTCTATGTCCATTTTCTTCCTCCCCTCTGTCCATTTCCTCCCTCCCCCCCCCCCTCTCTCTCTCTCTCTCTCTCTCTCTCTCTATCTATCTATCTATCTATCTCTATCTCTGAACTTCAGGCTTGTTTATTATTATTGCAAATTCAGACCCTGTAGTAGCATTCTAACCATCAACCAATAATCCATAGATAAAACGTTCATCTTTACTAACAACGTTTCACTATTATAAACTTTATATATATATATATATATATATATATATATATATATATATATATATACCCATCAAAAAAAGTTTTGCATCACCCCGGTTACCAGAACTCCTGAAGATAGACGTTGACTGTGGATATTGTATCACAGACACAGTCCCTTTGACTGTTTCGAGATGTCACTAAACCCGGCTAAAGATGTAAACAAGCGGCGCCTATAAGACGGACGGGGTTCGACAGCCAAACACTTCCAGTCGTCCCACCAGGAACGAGGTACACGGCTCATGTTGTCTGTAATTCGACCATGCCTAGACGTTCAACACCGCGGTTAGATCACGTCCGCATTGTTACTTTGTGCCAGGAAGGGCTCTCAACAAGGTAAGTGTCCAATGTCTCGGAGTGAACCAAAGCGGTGTTGTTCGGACGTGGATCAGATACAAAGAGACATGCTTCGCCCGGGCCGCGAAGGGCTACTACTGCAGTGGATGACCGCTACCACGGATTATGGCTCGGAGCAACCCTGACAGCAAGGCCACCACGTTGAATAATGCTTTTCGTGTATCCACAGGACGTCGTGTTACGACTCAAACTTTGCGCAATAGGCTGCATGATGCGCAACTTCACTTCCGACGTCCAAGGCGAGGCCAATCTTTGCAACCACGATACCATGCAGCGCGGTGCAGATGGGCCCAACAACATGCAGAATGGACCGCTCAGGATTGGCGTCACTTTCTCTTCTGGTGGGCATGGAAGGCGTTGTAACGGCTGTACGATACGTGAATGCCATCCTCCGACCGATAGTGCAACCGTATAGGAAGCACGTTGGCGAGGCATTCGTCTTCATGGACGACAATTCGCGCCCCCATCGTGCACATCTTGTGAATGACTCCCTTCAGGATGAAGACATCGCTCGACTAGAGTCGCCGGCATGTTCTCCAGACATGAACCCTATCGGACATGCCAGGGATAAACTGAAAAGGGCTGTTTATGGACCCACCAAGCACTCTGAGGGAAATACGCCGAATCGCCGTTGAGGATTTGGACAATCTGGACCAACAGTGCCTTGATGAACTTGTGGATAGTATGCCAAAACGAATACAGGCATACATCTATGCAAGAGGACGTGCTACTGGGTATTAGAGGCACCGGTATATAAGGCAATCTGGATCATCACCTCTGAAAGTCTCGCTGTATGGTGGTACAACATGCAATGTTTGGTTGTCATGAGCAACAAAAAGGGCGGAAGTGATGTTTATGTTGATCTCTATTCCAATTTTCTGCACAGGTTCCGGAACTGTCGGAACCAAGGTGAGGTAAAACTTTTTTTGATGTGTGTATATTTATATATCATAAGTATGTAACTATATATGTCCGATTTACTTCCAATTTATTAAAAAAAATATTTATATCACAGAATTAGGTAGCTAAAAACCAAGCTCAAATTAGAATAGAACGTTGTGCGTTGTGTCAAAATTTGAAAGCAATCGGTCAACAACTTCCGGAGTTACATAATTTGGAACAAACGAACATTTACATTTTTATTTATATAAATAATTTACGTAGATAAAACGCAATTTCATTTTCTTAAGCCTCTGATCAAACGTAATCATTTGATATGCAGCAGCATCATTATTTTGTTTGACTTCTATTTTGTCACGTTTTCTAACGATTTTTGTTCTTGTATATTTTTAGCTCTTCAATGCTATTTCAGCCATAAACACGATTCACATTCTGTCAGAATCGGCAGTTTGTGAGGGACTTACAGTGTCCTTTGGCTGCACGAAATTTTATACATAACTGGCCCTCAGTGAAAGGTAAAATTACACGAAACCTAGTTTGTCTCGTATGACACGTAATTCTAACGTAGCGCTTGTCTGATGCAATGGGAATGACATCACGAGCCACCAAAATAAAAGCAGCAGCCGCGGCTGAAAGGTAATAGTGGTGGAATGTTGACACGGTATTCGCGGCTGTAGCAAGCAGACGCTTTAACAATACAGACGTGCGTGTATTACCGAGATAGCGTTGTATTGTCTTTGCCTAGCGTGGCAAAGCTGATGCAAAGAGACAGTTGAGTGCATCTCACTGGTGTTGTTCAAAAAATGGTTCAAATGGCTCTGAGCACTATGGGACTTAACATCTATGGTCAACAGTCCCCTAGAACTTAGAACTACTTAAACCTAACTAACCTAAGGACATCACACAACACCCAGCCATCACGAGGCAGAGAAAATCCCTGACCCCGCCGGGAATCGAACGCGGGAACCCGGGCGTGGGAAGCGAGAACGCTACCGCACGACCACGAGCTGCGGGCCACTGGTGTTGTTGTTCTTAATTTGTAAGTCAAATAAACAAACATTACGCTAGGTTTTCATTTCTTATTGGTAAAGCTGAGAAACATAGAATCAACATATGAAGACGTGAACGAGTAACCCTGTACAACATACCATCACAAGGTAAGTAATTTATTTTCTCTAGGGGCCGCAGCATGGTAGATGCCTTGTAATGACATTTTAACAATGTTATTAGACTAGAATGCTGCTATAATTAATATTGTTTTATTGCTGTAGATTGTAAAGTAGCTATAGGCCTATTTGAGCTCTATGGCCACCTTCAGATTATTTGCAGACAAATACATTTCGTTAAAGTTACAAAATTATAATTAACAACAATTTAGTTTGATTGGGTATTGGTACGTACATCCGTATTCCACCGTAGCGCTGTCGCTGTCTTATAATCTTAGTGCTACACAATGATCTTCAGTTCCAGCCTAATTTTATTTGTTAATCAGGTACTTCACTTATGATTACCGTTGTTGGGAAATGTCAGCTTAGGTAATTCATCGATCGCATATAATGTTCAGTTTTGACAACTGCGGCTAACAGCAATCCAGCGACGTAGTACAATTTGTTTATTTATTTGTATATGTATCGCAATGATCTATTTTCGTAGTGGGTATACCACAGTCTAATAAATACAGTCACGACACTCTCTTGCGAATGTTGTTAGCGTTTGACACCTAAAGCGACACTAGCGCTCCAAGCGTTGAGAAAGCAGTCAGTCACATGCATCATGAGGATAACGCTTGTTTCCAATTATTTTCTGTATAATTAATATATAGCTTTTATCTTTTTGCTTTCCTTGCCTTAGTAAGGTACCAATAGACCTGAATTATCGTGAAATACATGTAAACATAGCCGTGTCACTCTGATTCAATGACGTAAGCTACAACTCGTTCACGCGGGAATACTTTCGGATATGTTTACATTCGTAGCTTATTCCGCTGAAAGCAAGAGGATATAAATACATTTCATCCATGAGAATCATATATTTCTGTTGTTGTCTATTGTTATTATCATAGGCACTTTCCTTGACACTTAAAATATTTTATGGAGTCCAATGATTTACCTTTTCTTACACATCACTCGATTTTCCTGTATACGAACATTTTTGCGTATGTAATTACTTTTGCTCCAAAAGAGGGTTTGTTGAAAATTCTTGCCATTTGTGGTTCAGATTTAGTGGCAATGGTGGAACAAGTTTCACCTGTGTTGTGAAATAATTTATTGATTTTGACGATTTATCATCACATCCGTGCGGTTTTCCCTTAAGCTATAGTTCAGGTGCATTATTTGACACGTTGAATAATGTGGGCCTTACATTCGATATAGGTTTTCTACGGTCAACATTCAATGATTCAGCTAGAAGTGTATCGAACAAAACTTTGCTTTATTGAATAGCTATACGAAGTCTATCTGTAAAAGGTCAGGTCTTTGGTGCTTACTAGCAATTTTTTGTTATTAAAGGAAAACAATGTAATTTAGTAAACATCTGCATGTTACAAGAGAATCGTAAATAAATTGTCTTGCAATGCACCGTTTCATATCTTCCAGGGTCCTAGGGAAACTAAATGATCACAAATGTTGCGTAACTTTTTATTTATTTTCGATTATTGTGGCACTACACTCACACCCTATTGTAAAAAATATCTCACAAACCAGTAAAAACGTTAGTATTTACAATTACCCGATATCGTGTTCAGAAATGTCGCTTGCTGGTCGCTTGCGGTGCTGCTATGACTGGTGGTAACAAAAACTAGACGGAGTGTCGCGACTGTGGTCAGGCTGTGGTGCATATCGTTGTATTTATTTTGTTTCGATTATCTGGAATAGATCTGTATGATTTCAATAAAGTTATATAGATAACTTTTATGTATCTGGCCCGATTTGAATATTTTATGTTTTATCAGGGTTTATGCGTGAGTGTTTGTATATTAAATAAACAAACGGACTTGAGACATAAAAATTACTTAGATGAAGTTACCTAAATCATACAGCTTGACTCCGGATAGTTGAACCACAATAAAAACAAATACACTATGTGATCAAAAGTATCCGGACACCTGGCTGAAAATTACCTGCAAGTTCGTGGCGCTCTCTGGAAAATACGACGACTCCACAACACCACCGCCTCCGAATTTTACTGTTGGCACTACACGCGCTGGCAGATGGAGTTCACAGGGTATTCACCATACCCACACCCCGTCATCGGATCGCCACGTTGTGTATCCTGATTCGCCACTCCACACAACGTTTTTCCACTCTTCAATCGTCCAATGTTTACGCTTCTTACACCAAGCGAGGCGTCGTTTGGAATTTACCCGCGTGATTTGTGGCTGATAAGCAACCGCTCGACCATGAAATCCAAGTTTTCTCACCTCCCGCCTAGTTGCCATAGTACTTGCAGTGGATCTTGGTGCATTTTTTTAATTTCTGTGTGATAGTCTGGATAGATGTCTGCCTGTTACGCATTACGACCCTCTTCAGCTGTTGGCAGTCTCTGTCAGTCAACAGACGGGATCGGCCGGCCTGCACGTGTCCCTTCACGTTTCCACTTCACTTTTTTGTCATCAGTCTACTGACTGGTTTGATGCGGCCCGCCACGAATTCCTTTCCTGTGCTAACCTCTTCATCTCAGAGTAGCACTTGCAACCTACGTCCTCAATTATTTGCTTGACGTATTCCAATCTCTGTCTTCCTCTACAGTTTTTGCCCTCTACAGCTCCCTCTAGTACCATGGAAGTCATTCCCTCATGTCTTAGCAGATGTCCTATCATTCTGTCCCTTCTCCTTATCAGTGTTTTCCACATATTCCTTTCCTCTCCGATTCTGTATAGAACCTCCTCATTTCTTACCTTATCAGTCCACCTAATTTTCAACATTCGTCTATAGAACCACATCTCAAATGCTTCGATTCTCTTCTGTTCCGGTTTTCCCACAGTCCATGTTTCACTACCATACAATCCTATACTCCAGACGTACATCCTCAGAAATTTCTTCCTCAAAGTAAGGCCGGTATTTGATATTAGTAGACTTCTCTTGGCCAGAAATCCCTTTTTTGCCATAGCGAGTCTGCTTTTGATGTCCTCCTTGCTCCGTCCGTCATTGGTTATTTTACTGCCTAGGTAGCAGAATTCCTTAACTTCATTGACTTCGTGACCATCAATCCTGATGTTAAGTTTCTCGCTGTTCTCATTTCTACTATTTCTCATTACCTTCGTCTTTCTCCGATTTACTCTCAAACCATACTGTGTACTCATTAGACTGTTCATTCCGTTCAGCAGATCATTTAATTCTTCTTCACTTTCACTCAGGATAGCAACGTCATCAGCGAATCGTATCATTGATATCCTTTCACCTTGTATTTTAATTCCACTCCTGAACCTTTCTTTTATTTCCATCATTGCTTCCTCGATGTACAGATTGAAGAGTAGGGGCGAAAGGCTACAGCCTTGTCTTACACCCTTCTTAATACGAGCACTTCATTCTCGATCGTCCACTCTTATCATTCCCTCTTGGTTGTTGTACATATTGTATATGACCCGTCTCTCCCTATAGCTTACCCCTACTTTTTTCAGAATCTCGAACAGCTTGCACCATTTTATATTGTCGAACGCTTTTTCCAGGTCGACAAATCCTATGAAAGTGTCTTGATTTTTCTTTAGCCTTGCTTCCATTGTTAGCCGTAACGTCAGAATTGCCTCTCTCGTCCCTTTACTTTTCCTAAAGCCATACTGATCGTCACCTAGTGCATTCTCAATTTTCTTTTCCATTCTTCTGTATATTATTCTTGTAAGCAGCTTCGATGCATGATCTGTTAAGCTGATTGTGGGATAATTCTCGCACTTGTCAGCTCTTGCCGTCTTCGGAATTGTGTGGACGATGCTTTTCCGAAAGTCAGACTCATATATTCTACACACCAACGTGAATAGTCGTTTTGTTGCCACTTCCCCCAATGATTTTAGAAATTCTGATGGAATGTTATCTATTCCTTCTGCCTTATTTGACCGTAAGTCCTCCAAAGCTCTTTTAAATTCCGATTCTAATACTGGATCCCCTATCTCTTCTAAATCGACTCCTGTTTCATCTTCTATCACATCAGACAAATCTTCACCCTCATAGAGGCTTTCAATGTATTCTTTCCACCTATTTGTTCTCTCCTCTGCATTTAACAGTGGAATTCCCGTTGCACTCTTAATGTTACCACCGTTGCTTTTAATGTCACCAAAGGTTGTTCTGACTTTCCTGTATGCTGAGTCTGTCCTTCCGACAGTCATAACTAAATAGAAACCTAGTCCCAACAGGGAATCATATAGCGCTCTTAGAAAAAAGTGTTCCGAGACTGTTACCTGAAATGCTCCTCCACGATACTGACAAGAGGGAGATTGAGTTAATAATTAAATCACTAAAGACCAAGAACTCTCATGGATATGACGGGGTATCTAGCAGAATACTGAAGTATTGTTCCACGTATGTTAGCTCAATACTTAGCCATATGTGTAACTTCTCCTTTAGGAGTGGTCGGTTTCCTGACCGATTAAAGTACTCGGTAGTGAAGCCACTTTATAAAAAGGGAGACATGGATAATGTTGACAATTATAGACCTATTTCTATGCCATCGGTGTTTGCTAAAGTTATCGAGAGGGTTGTATAAACAAGGTTACCGCAGCATTTAAATTCACATAATTTGCTGTCAAATGTACAGTTTGGTTTTAGAAATGGCTTAACAACTGAAAATGCTATAGTCTCTTTTCTCTGTGAGGTTTTGGACGGATTAAATAAAAGGTTGCGAACGTTAGGTGTTTTCTTTGATTTAACGAAGGCTTTTGACTGTGTTGACCACAAAATATTACTGCAGAAGTTGGAACATTATGGAGTAAGGGGAGTAGCTTACAATTGGTTCGCCTCCTACTTTAAGAACAGAAAGCAGAAGGTAATCCTCCGCAATAATGAGAGTGGTAATGATGTTCAGTCCCAATGGGGCACTGTTAAATGGGGCGTTCCCCAAGGGTCGGTGCTGGGGCCACTGCTGTTTCTTATTTATGTAAATGATATGCCTTCTAGTATTACAGGTGATTCAAAAATATTTCTGTTTGCTGATGACACCACCTTGGTAGTGAAGGATCTTGTGTGTAATATTGAAACATTATCAAATAATGTAGTTCATGATATAAGTTAGTGGCTTGTGGAAAATAATTTGATGCTAAATCACAGTAAGACTCAGTTTTTACAGTTTCTAACCCACAATTCAACAAGAACTGACATTTTAATCAGACAGAATGGGCATGTTATAAGCGAGACGGAACAGTTCAAGTTCCTAGGCGTACGGATAGATAGTAAGCTGTTGTGGAAAGCCCATGTTCAGGATCTTGTTCAGAAACTAAATGCCGCTTTATTTACCATTAGAACAGTATCTGAAATAAGTGACATTTCAACACGAAAAGTAGTATACTTCGCATATTTTCATACGCTTATGTCATATGGTATTATTTTTTGGGGTAATTCTTCTGATTCAAAAAGGGTATTTTTGGCTCAAAAACGGGCTGTTCGAGCTATGTATGGTGTAAGTTCGAAAACCTCTTGTCGACCCCTATTCAATAGTCTGGGAATTTTGACATTGCCCTCACAGAATGTATTTTCTTTAATGTCGTTTGTTGTTAGCAATATTAGCTTATTCCCAAGAGTTAGCAGCTTTCACTCAGTTAATACTAGGCAGAAATCAAATCTGCATGTGGAATGCACTTCCTTGACTCTTGTGCAGAAAGGAGTGCAGTATTCTGCTGCATCCATTTTCAATAAGCTACCACAAGAACTCAAAAATCTTAGCAGTAGCCCAAACACTTTAAAGTCTAAACTGAAGAGTCTCCTCATGGCTCACTCCTTGTATTCTGTCGAGGAGCTCCTGGAAGAGCTAAAAAATTAAGCAAATTCCAGTGTATCATTCTTGATTTTCTTTATTTAAACTAACGACTTGTCGCCTGAATATGTTTCTTATATGTCATTTTATCTGTTTCTACAATCGTGTTATAATTTCATGTATTGACTCGTTCCATGACCATGGAGACTTCTCCTAAATGTGGTCCTACGGAACAATAAATAAATAAATAAATAAATATCTTTTTCGATGTCTTCACAATTTTCCTGCAGCCATTTCGTCTTAGCTTCCCTGCACTTCCTATTTATTTCATTCCTCAGCGACTTGTATTTCTGTATTCCTGATTTTCCTGGAACATGTTTGTACTTCCTCCTTTCATCAATCAATTGAAGTATTTCTCCTGTTACCCATGGTTTCTTCGCAGCTACCTTCTTTGTACCTATGTTTTCCTTCCCAACTTCTGTGATGGCCCTTTTTAGAGATGTCCCTTCCTCTTCAACCGTACTGCGTACTGCGCTATTCCTTATTGCTGTATCTATAGCGTTAGAGAACTTCAAACGTATCTCGTCATTCCTTAGTACTTCCGTATCCCACTTCTTTGCGTATTGATTCTTCCTGACTAGTGTCTTGAACTTCAGCCTACTCTTCATCACTACTATATTGTGATCTGAGTCTATATCTGCTCCTGGGTACGCCTTACAGTCCAGTATCTGATTTAGGAATCTCTGTCTGACCATGATGTAATCTAATTGAAATCTTCCCGTATCTCCCGGCCTTTTCCAAGTATACCTCCTCCTCTTGTGATTCTTGAACAGGGTATTCGCTATTACTATCTGAAACTTGTTACAGAACTCAATTAGTCTTTCTCCTCTTTCATTCCTTGTCCCAAGCCCATATTCTCCTGTAACCTTTTCTTCTACTCCTTCCCCTACAACTGCATTCCAGTCGCCCATGCCTATTAGATTTTCGTCCCCCTTTACATACTGCATTACCCTTTCAATATTCTCATACACTTCCTCTAACTGTTCATCTTCAGCCTGCGACGTCGGCATGTATACCTGAACTATCGTTGTCGGTGTTGGTCTGCTGTAGATTCTGATTAGAACAACCTGGTCACTGATCTGTTCATCTTCAGCTTGCGACGTCGGCATGTATACCTGAACTATCGTTGTCGGTGTTGGTCTGCTGTCGATTCTGATTAGAACAACCCGGTCACTGAACTGCTCACAGTAACACACCCTCTGCCCTACCTTCCTATTCATAACGAATCATACACCTGTTATACCATTTTCTGCTGCTGTTGATATTACCCGATACTCATCTGACCAGAAATCCTTGTCTTCCTTCCACTTCACTTCACTGACCCCTACTATATCTAGATTGAGCCTTTGCATTTCCCTATTGAGATTTTCTAGTTTCCCTACCACGTTCAAGCTTCTGACATTCCACGCCCCGACTCGTAGAACGTTATCCTTTCGTTGATTATTCAATCTTTTTCTCAAGGTAACCTCCCCCTTGGCAGTCCCCTCCCGGAGATCCGAATGGGGGACTATTCCGGAATCTTTTGCCAATGGAGAGATCATCATGACACTTCTTCAATTACAGGCCACATGTCCTGTGGATACACGTTACGTGTCTTTAATGCAGTGGTTTCCATTGCCTTCTGCATCCTCATGTCGTTGATCATTGCTGATTCTTCCGCCTTTAGGGGCAATTTCCCACCCCTAGGACAAGAGAGTGCCCTGAACCTCTATCCGCTCCTCCGCCCTCTTTGACAAGGTCGTTGGCAGAATGAGGCTGACTTCTTATGCCGGAAGTCTTCGGCCGCCAATGCTGATTATTTATCAAAATTTAGGCAGTGGCGGGGATCGAACCCGGGACCGTAGACGTTTTTGATTATGAATCAAAGACGCAACCCTTTTTTCTTTTTTTTGTAAGTGATCACAGGCCTTCTGCGCCCCGCTGGTAATATGTTGAGTCACGTCTTCTCGAAACTGATGTGTTCCGTTCAGTTGTTCAGAAATGTTCATTGGTTCAAACAGGAGACCTTCTTCTCTCTTGGCGGCTCGTGGAAAGCACTCCCAAGGAAGTTCGAGAAAAATTGTCTGTATTTTGGGTGACGGACAACGACATAATGACGGTCATTGAGGTATGTCCAAAAATCGAGTACAGAGTCTACAGTTTGTCCAAATAAGTAGTGAATGGCATGTCCGCGAATCCAATTCACAGCATTGGTCTTTGTCCGAGGAAAATAGTCACGTTCCGGAAATAATAATGAAAGGGGAGTAATCCGAGCCGGAATGTCCCGCGTTAGAAAAGCCACAATACGTCGAACCAAGTGCCAAACCTCCGCCGCCGGTCCGCAAACAAACCGATGTTCATCATTACACGGGTACATCCTTCCACTTCACTATCACATCGGAAACAATGGTTCTAGGGATGTTTAGGAGTGTGGAAATCTCACGTATAGACCTATGACACAAGTGACACCCAATCACCTGACGACGTTCGAAGTCCGTGAGTTCCGCGGAGCGCCTCATTCTGCTCTCTCACGATGTCTAATAATTACTAGGGTTGCTGATATGGAGTACCTGGCAGTAGGTGCCAACACAATGTACCTAATATGAAAAAAGTATGTTTTTGGGGGTTCCGTATACTTGTGATCACAGTGTATACACACACTAATAAAACATCGCAAAAATTATACTGCCACGCCATGTATCATTACGATAAATATACAAATAAACAAATTGTAACTAGACAGCAACGCAGAATTGGTGTCAATAGTAGCTGTCAAAACTGTGACAGTATATAAGATCAATAAAAGACCTAAGCTGACATTTTTCAACGACAGCATTCATAAGTTAATTAAATGACTACGAAATGAATATTGGCCTCACCCGGCCGTTATGGCCGAGTGGTTCTAGGCGCTTCAGTGTGGAACCGCGCGACCGCTACGGTTGCAAGTTCGAATCCTGCTTCGGGCATGGATGTGTGTGATGTGCTTAGGTTACTTAGGTTTAAGTAGTTCTAAGTTCTAGGGGACTGATGACCTCAGATGTTGAGTCCCATAGTGCTCTGAGCCATTTGAAATATTTTTTTTTAATTAGGCTGCAATTTAAGTTCCTTCTGCAGCAATGAGATTAAAAGACGGGTGACGACGCCACCATGCAATATGAATGTAAACACTAACAACTGAACAAAATTTTTATTGATTATAAATTTACGACTGTTAACAAAACGTATTTGCCTGAAGATATCCTGGAGATAGCTACAGAGCTGAAATGGGCCTATTGATACTGTATAATCTACAGCATTAATTATAGCATCATTTTGGTTCGTAAAATCTCATTACAAGATACGTATAAACGCGGGAGTTACGGATTTAGGCTGCTGCATTATTAGTGAGGGCCCGCACTAATACCGTAGGTAGGGGAACTCGGGGCAGAACGGGATAGCGCGGCACGATGGGAAATTGCTCTTTTCTACACTGGACAGTGTTGCAACCTGTTGTATGGGCATGTAACTATTTCTCCGAATGGAAGGGAAGTGAGGGCAGCCATTCTGATTTAGTTTGAACTGCGAGATCTAAGTGAATTGTTGTCCGTCACGTTACCGCTTGCGTTGTTCTAAAGTTTGAGGAATTTAAAGGCCAGGTAAGCTGTTAATTGCATACCCTAAAATGACACATTCTCTTAAAGTGCATGGCATTTGTTATACTTTAGTTATTTAATGCGTTTCAATACGTCAGTTATTACACTCAATAAAAGTTGTTAACATCAAAAGTGCTCTTGGGGCGGAACGGGACGGGGCAGAATGGGATAATGTCCCGTTCTGCCCCCGTCATATTTTGATACAAGTAGAATGCAAACTCAGCCTGGATGTTCATGGATGCCAGACTCTCCCAACCAGCTGTGTTCGCCGCACAACTGAACTTTTCAGATATCGCCCGAGGCTGTCATTCTAATCCCACTAATCTGTCAAAATACTCGGTGGACTACAAGACGAAAAGGAAAAACCGTCATATTAACAGATTCTCCTTAGAAGAAGGAACTGCAGAATGCTGTCGCACGTAAAGTAGGCCTACAGAAAGGAGGAGGGTGCACAAATATAGACAATGTCAGGACAGGGACGTCAGGTGCAATGCAACTTAAGGCAAAAATATCAAACTGTACACCCAAAAAAAAACCAAAACAGAGGACATCAAAGACCTTAAGAAAAATAAAAGGAAGAAGATGATGGAGAACAGAGAATCGAGAGAGAGGATGCTGAGTGTCTCTACTGTGGGGACTTCTACTCCGTTTACAATGAGGGCTGGGTCGCATGCCAGAGTTGGCACACAATTCATGTGTTGGCATAGACAGTGAAGATGATGAGGAAATACTTATTTGTGATTATTGTCGAAAGGGCTAGTAGTTAGCGGTTTGGTAGTTATTAAGCATTGTACATTTTTCAGAATAACATTATAATATTTTCTTATTTTGAAGAATGACTTTTTAATTGTTTAAATTAGACATTCCTTAGTCTGAATTGCCTGTTATACAACATTTTGTCATAGTTTAATACGATATTCGTAATTCAAATTCAACGTTTATGCAATAATTTAACAAACAATAGCCTTATCCCATTCTGCCCCGTGGGTGTGGCGGAACGGGAAATATGCAGGACTTTCTTTGAAAAATTGTAAAAAATGCAAAATGTCTTGTTTTAAGTGATTTTAAAATAAGGTACATTAGTTTACACTACAAGGTATTTTTTATCACTTTAAGAAGTGTTTCCTTGTGTTCCCTTATTTTATAGAAATTGCTGTTCCTGATCTATATAAATGAGCTGGGTGACAATCTGAGCAGTTCTCTTAGGTTGTTCGCAGATGATGCTGTAATTTACCGTCTAGCAAGGTCATCCGAAGACCAGTATCAGTTGCAAAGCGATTTAGAAAAGATTGCTGTATGGTGTGGCAGATGGCAGTTGACGCTAAATAACGAAAAGTGTGAGGTGATCCACAAGAGTTCCAAAAGAAATCCGTTGGAATTCGATTATTCGATAAATAGTACAATTCTCAAGGCTGTCCATTCAACTAAGTACCTGGGTGTTGAAATTACGAACAACTTCAGTTGGAAAGACCACATAGATAATATTGTGCCGAAGGCGAGCCAAAGGTTGCGTTTCATTGGCAGGATACTTAGAAGATGCAACAAGTCCACTAAAGAGACGGCTTACACTACACTCGTTCGTCCTCTGCTAGAATATTGCTGCGCCGTGTGGGATCCTTACCAGGTGGGATTGACCGAGGACATCGAAAGGGTGCAAAAAAGGCAGCTCGTTCTGTATTATCACGTAATAGGGGAGAGAGTGTGGCAGATATGATACGCGAGTTGGGATGGAAGTCATTAAAGCACAGACGTTTTTCGTCGCGGCGACATCTATTTACGAAATTTCAGTCACCAATTTTCTCTTCCGAATGCGAAAATATTTTGTGGAGCCCAACCTACATAGGTAGGAATGATCATCAAAATAAAATAAGAGAAATCAGAGCTCGAACAGAAAGGTTTAGGTTGGCTTGGGTCAAATGGCTCTGAGCACTATGGGACTTAACATCTGTGGTCATCAGTACCTTAGAACTTAAAACTACTTAAACCTAACTAACCTAAGGACATCACAAACATCCATGCCCGAGGCATGATTCGAACCTGCGACCGTAGAAGTCGCGCGGTTCCGGACTGAGCGCCTAGAACCGCTAGACCACCGCGGCCGGCAAAGGTTTAGGTGTTCGTTTTTCCCGCGCGCTGTTCGGGAGTGGAATGGTAGAGAGATAGTATGATTGTGGTTCGGTGAACCCTCTGCCAAGCACTTAAATGTGAATTGCAGAGTAATCATGTAGATGTAGGTGTAGATGGAGATGTAGAAGTATCCGGTTCTGCCCCGAAGGAGTAAAACTGGGGATCAGAATAAGGACGCCGAGGTGCTTTAGTAATTAGGAACGTAAAGGAGTACTGGTGTCTGTCACACTCTCTGTTTAAGAGTGAAACACGCCAGGCGGTGAAGTCAAGGAACGGGAGGGCAGAGAGGCGCTGAGTAAGGCAGGACTCCGCAGAGGGAGATTATAATCGGCGCCGGGCGCGCCTTTCTGCAATCAGCGCCAACTAGGCTCGCGCCGCTGGGGACGTAGTTACGGCCGCGACGCGCAGCGCGACGGCCAATCGATAGCATCTGCCGCCGCCGCTGCCGCTCACTGGGTCAAGCGCTCGCTACCCCCGGTCTCGGCCCGTCCGCTCCCCTCCCAGTCAGCCCCCAGCGACGGCGTGCGTGCTCCGTCCCGATCCACTCTCCCCTGTCTCCCCTCCAGCGCGGATTCTCCACATTACGGGCGTTTATAATTAAAACACATCTTCTTGCGGAGGTCCAGTGTTGGCTGTAATTATCGTGTGGCTGCCAATCTTGGTAGACGCGCTAATTCTTTAGGGCGGAAAAAAAAATTAGTTCCTGTTGTGGCCACCAGGTGGAAATTTGGCGCTGTGCACTGTTTGTATGACACCAGCCCTATCATTATATATACTAAGATGGTATCTGTTGCCGGCCGGAGTGGCCGTGCGGTTCTAGGCGCTACAGTCTGGAGCCGAGCGACCGCTATGGTCGCAGGTTCGAATCCTGCCTCGGGCATGGCTGTGTGTGACATCCTTATGTTTGTTAGGTTTAATTAGTTCTAAGTTCTAGGCGACTGATGACCTCAGAAGTTAAGTCGCACAGTGCTCAGAGCCATTTGAACCATTTGGTATCTATTCTTTCGGACATGTCCGAAAGAACAGAAATCATCTTAGTACATATATAGTTAAGGTTCACCAGCCACTTGACCATCTTCTTCTTCTGTGCGAATGCACGAACAGTGCCCGAACTCTTACGGGAATCGGCAACGCACCGCGAGTAATGAGTATAATGGGCGGGGGCACTACGAATGTAGTGCGGGACAATACGTTGAGAATGTGGGTTTCGCGGGAGGCGTGCCAGAGATAAATCCCTGCAGTGGCGATATTCTCTGTGTCCTCGGTGGCTCAGATGGATTGCCCGCCGGTAGCTCAGCGTGTTCGGTCAGAGGGTTTAGCTACCCTCTGTAACAAAAAAACTGAGTGAACGAATCAACGATCAACCTGAACAGGCGTCATCGGACGTCCGCCACGAACAAATTCAACGAACAATCTAGAACAAAATGAGATTTTAAAAAAAAGATGGATAGAGCGTCTATCATGTAAGCAGGTGATCCAGGGTTCGAGTCCCGGTCGGGGCACACATTTTCATCTGTCCCCTTGACGTATGTCAACGCCTTTAAGCAGCTAAGGGTGTTCATTTCATTGTAAAACGCTATCATTTCCAAAGCCATAAAGAGAGTTGACTGCATGGCTATTGAGAAGCGAGGCCGTACGCTGTTACTGAAACTGTTTTATGTGAACAGCAGCAATCCATGGGCTGCATGAAACAGTATTGCTGACTGAAAGGTGTGACGCCCGTTGTCATAAAATGGTTTAAAGAAGATTATAATGAAATTCGAAAACACAAGTGAGTTTTGTGTGCCACCTGCAAGTGGAAGACGTCCTATGCCGATGGAAGCTATTGACGAGGTTGCTGTTGCTGTAACAGACCACTGTTGCAGATCTCAGTTGGGTTGGGTTGTTTGGAGGGAAGAGACCAAACAGCGAGGTCATCGGTCTCATCGGATTAAGGAAGGACGGGGAAGGAAGTCGCCCGTGCCCTTTCAAAGGAACCATCCCGGCATTTGCCTGGAGCGATTTAGGGAAATCACGGAAAATCTAAATCAGGATGGCCGGACGCGGGATTAAATCGTTGTCCTCCCGAATGCGAGTCCAGTGGCAGATCTCAGTCCCGCCAGACATATACACGAGAAAATTTGAGAACTCTTTCACTGAGGCAGTCCAGAAATCGGCTACAGAGGGGAGTCAGTGTTTGAAACACGATAACAGCGCGAGGCGACCGAGGAGTCTCGTGACAAACAGAGTTACACTCATTGCTACGCGACCGACTGCACGCCGGAACACAGTGAGCAACAGGAAGGAGTCTTCAGAGACGACCAAATATGGTAATGGAAGAACACTATGTACGTGACGAGCAGTTCAGAGTGCTCTGGAAGCAGGCGTAGGGGCCATATAAATAGGAGTACACCGTGAAAAAAGTAAGAGTAAGGGCAGCGTAGCCTCCAGTCGACTCGTCACGGTGTCACGTTTCGCCGCAGGTCGGACCTAGATTGTTTGACTATCTTCGGCACCAGCCGTTGCTATTGAGTTGGGTTTTCAGAGTACCAGATGGGCTGCTGACGAAGAGCTAGATTGAGAGACAGTGCCAGAGGAGACTTCAACTGTTGTGTAGCAAGTGAGGCATTTACAATTTCTCCCCTCATTTCTTAATTATCCTCATCGAGTTTCGTACTGTGCACAACTTGTAGCTTGTGTCTTGCGGCTGTCTGAGTTCTAGAAGCAGCCGACGCAATCTATCACTCATAGAGTATTCGCCTGAGCTAAAACCCCTGTTACTGTAGCTTCGTGTGCTTGGCAACCGCTATCACGACACGACCAATGCAGCGCCACATTTGCAACTGGTGGCCAAAATTGAAACTACACCCATCAAAATGTTTTGTATCACCGCTGTTCTGATAGTTCCGAAACCTGTACAGAAAATTGGAATAGAGATCAACGTAACTATCATATCCGCTGTTTCCATTGCACCTTGCAATGTTGTACCACTATACAGGGAGACCTTCAGAGGTGGTGGTCCAGATTGCTGTACACGCCGGTATATCTGATACCCAGAAGCACGTCCTCTTGCATTGATGCATGCCTCTATTCTTCTTGGCATACTATCGACAAGTTCATCAAGGCACTGTTGGTCCAGATTGTCCCAATCCTCAACGGTGATTCGGCGTAGATCCCTGAGAGTGGTTGGTGGATCACGTCGTCCATAAACTGCCCTTTTCAATCTATCGCAGGCGTGTTCGATACGGTTCATGACTGGAGAACATGCTGGCCACTCTAGTCGAGCTATGTCTTTATCCTGAAGGTAGTCATTCACATGATGTGCACGATGGGAGCCGAATTGTCTTCCATGAAGACGAATGCCTCGCCAATATGCTGCCGATACGGTTGCACTATAGGTCGGATGATGACATTCACGTATCGTACAGCCGCTACGGCGCCTTCCATGACCATCAGCGGCGTACGTCGGCCCCACATAACGCCACCCCAAAACAGCAGCCTTGCTACACTGGCTGGAGAGTGTGTCTAAGGCGTTCAGCCTGACCGGGTTGCCTCCAAGCACGTCTTCGACGATTGTCTGGTTGAAGGTATATGCGACATTCGGTGAAGAGAACGTGATGCCAATCCTGAGCGGTCCATTCGGCATGTTATTGGGCCCATCTGTACCGCACTGCATGGTGTCGCGGATGCAAAGATGGACCTCGCCATGGACGTCGGGAGGGAAAAATGTCTCTGAGCACTATGGGACTTAACTTCTGTGGTCATCAGTCCCCTAGAACTTACAACTACTTAAACCTAACTAACCTAAGGACATCACACACATCCATGCCCGAGGCAGGATTCGAACCTGCGACCGTAGCAGTCGCGCGGTTCCGGACTGAGCGCCTTAACCGCGAGACCACCGCGGCCGGCTCGGGAGGGAAGTTGCGCATCATGCAGCCTATTGCGCGCAGTTCAAGTCGTAAGTGTGAGACCTGAAAAGGTCTCTGGAACCGTGTAGTTCCAATATTGTTTGAAGTAATTGTCTTTTATGTTGCAAATAATCCCTTTATAGGATGTTACGTTAGATACATCATAGAGAAATAATTAGTGGTTCAACAAGAAACGCGGACATTAATAAAGTGTTCCACTTATCGAAAAGATGAAGAAACGTCGTTCCATAGCTATCTTCATTTTTACAGAAGCTTCTAGGAACAATATCGTTATTTCGATTATTTTTGCGAATTTTATTGTAAGAGGTATATCTCAAAATATTCTCGCAATGTGAAGCGCAGTCGAGGACTGTGCGGCTGGTCCCGGGGAGGTTCGAGTCCTCCCTCGGGCATGGGTGTGTGTGTTTGTCCCTAGGATAATTTAGGTTAAGTAGTGTGCAAGCTTAGGGACTGATGACCTTAGCAGTTAAGTCTCATAGGATTTCACACACTTTTATTTTTGAAGCGCAAAGACACCTCAATAGCAGGCAAACTCGAGACCCGCTCACTAGCGGATGTACTTAGTTCAGGCAGGGAGACTACGACAGGGAGAAGCGGGCAGACGACGCGCGAATGTAGAGGCTGGCCGCAGGACCCGTCATCTTTAGTCCTTGTCGTAGCAGAACCAAACGTCGAATCTGAACCAGTCACCTCTTTGTCTACCTGATGCCCAAAAAGTCGGATTTATCGGAAGATCCACTCTCGTTTATTCATTTGTCTCTCATAAGCTCATTATCCTCAACTACTCGGCGCCGCGGTGGGGCCTGCCACCGCCTTGCCATGGGCGAGCACTCAACACGACGGCAGCGTTGACATGCGAGTCACCTTGTGGGAGCGAAAGCAACGAAAGAAAATCAGATTTTAAAATCCTGTCGACAGCTCGCTCATTAGAGACGAAGCACAAAACTCGGATTACAAAAGGATGAGGAAGGAAAACTGCCGTATCTTAAGAAACGATCCCGGCACTCACCTGGACCGATTCAGAGTCCAGTATGCTAATCACTGCGCCACCTGCCACGGTGTTATGCAGGGAGTTGTCTGAACCATCTCTCCGCAATATTTGATCGTATTCTAAAATACATTCTAAGACATAAAAAGCGACGCAGCACGAAGGAATTATCCCAATAGGACGGAAATTGGTAGTTGGGATTACATGTAAAGATAAACAAACAATTACGGTTTCAGAAAAACTGGATAATTTACTCAACAGAAAGAGCTTCACAAATTGAGCAACTCAATAACGCGTTTGGTCTTCCTCAGTCTCCAGACAAGCCCTAGGCCTGGAATCTCATTGACTTTACTAGAATTATCTTCAGTTGTAAGTCCCGCTTCGAACTGAGCCCCAATGACCAACGATAACGCGTCTGGGGACATCCCGGTCAACGATGGGATACCAACCTGAGCGTCGCTCGTCATACGGCCCGAAAACCAAGAGTCATGGTTTGGGGTCCCGTATATTTTCGTAGCAAGATCCTTTTGATTGTCATCCGCAGTACTCTTGCAGCGCAGTGGGAAGTCTACGATATTCTATGCCCAGTATTGTTGCTCTTCATGGCAAGCGATCCGGTATTACTTTTTAGCAATGTGATGCCCGGCCGCAGACGGCAGAAGTTTCTACTGCTTGTCTTCGTGTTTGACAAATCCAACCTTGGCCAGCAAGGTCACCGGATCTCTCCCCAGTTCAGAACTCCCGGAGCGCTATGGGCAGGACTGTCCTACCAGCTCGGTATTTTGACGATCTAACATGCCAACTGGACTGAATTTGGAACGATATTCCTCAAGAGGACATCAAGCAACTCTATGAATCAACTCCAATCCGAAAAACTGCCTGCTCAAGAAACAGAGGTGGACCAACGGGCTATTGACTAGCTCAGTTTGTGAAGCTCTTTCTCTTGAATAAATCGCCAAATTTTTTGCAGTTGTAATCATATCTTTTACTGTACATGTACATCACATCTACCTATTTGCACCCCATTTGGATAAACCTCCATGGTGCATCACGTTTACTATTATTATTATTATCATCATCTTTCCTTTCTCAGACCTTAGGTCTGGTCCGGAATGAAAGTGACGCGGACCTTGATCAAGCGTCACTTCCTTTTAACTGTACGGTATATGTTACATTGCGTTTAAGAACTTTCGGGTAATTGAACATGTATCAATAATTACGGATTTCTGAAGTTGTATATATAAGTTTGGATGTAGCTGTATTGCATTGATGTACTGGTGGATATTGCGTGGTATGACTCCTGTAGTTGAAAGTATAATTGGTATAATGTCAACTTTATCCTGATGCCACATGTCCTTGACTTCCTCAGCCAGTTGGATGTATTTTTCAATTTTTTCTCCTGTTTTCTTCTGTATATTTGCTGTATTGGGTATGGATATTTCAATTAGTTGTGTTAATTTCTTCTTTTTATTGGTGAGTATGATGTCAGGTTTGTTATGTGGTGTTGTTTTATCTGTTATAATGGTCCTGTTCCAGTATAATTTGTATTCATCATTCTCCAGTACATTTTGTGGTGCATACTTGTATGTGGGAACGTGTTGTTTTATTAGTTTATGTTGTATGGCAAGTTGTTGATGTATTATTTTTGCTACATTGTCATTATTATTATTATTATTATTATTATTATTATTTTCTTTTGCTTAGACTGTACTTCCCCAACTCATGCACAGCTGAGAAACTCTCACATGTCTCTGTGATCCCATTATAGCAACTGTAGCTTCCATTTTTAATTCATTAGATATCTTCAATCTAAATCGCATTTACAATTCTATTCCAAGGAGATACGAACCAGTAAGTTAGCCTTTAGAGCCTTCTGCAATACCGAACCCACTTACTAAACCGAGTGAGATGGCACAGTGGTTAGCACACTGGACTCACATTCGGGAGGACGACGGTTCAATCCTGCGTCCGGCCATCCTGATTTATGTTTTCCGTGATTTCCGTAAATCGCTTCAGGCAAATGCCGGGAAGGTTCTTTTGAAAGGGCACGGCCGACTTCCTTCCCCATCTCATCAGAATACGATGAGACAGATGACCTTGCAGTTTGGTCTCCTCCCCCAAATCAACCCTACCCACTTACTAATGTAGTAACTGCGAGAATGCATCAAATGCTGGTTTTACCATATGAAATGAGCTTAGTATACTGAGAGATATTTAACATCTGATACTGATGTGCGTGAAACACACATTTTGTGTCAGTGGTTGTATTCCTGAAGAGTACGGAAAACCAGTGTCACGTACGATTTGGTGACCGAATGTACAAATTTAGGTCTCATCGTGGAGTAGTCTACACCCACTGCTACAGCCTCTGTCAGAATACTGAGTACAATATACACCGGTGTGTGTTAAGTTCCCTATAGCTGCTTCTCCTTAGAGTTGTCGACAGAGTTCCTATATCATTTGTATTCCTGTTAGCTCTACGCGTCAGATTATAGTAAATGCAGAACTTTATGCTGCATGCCGTGCCAGCTCGCCATAATCCGACATGCGATCGGCAGAATATTTGTAATCATTGTCTCTGGATCTCATTTTTAACGTTATACACGACAGCCAGATCATTTACATCATGACTTCATCCTAAATCGGCATCCTGAAGATGTTCTAAGAACCAAAACGGCCGTGGCACAATAAATGTGTAATAATACGGCTGAGAGGTTTCTCGTTACTCATTAAAGCTGTCGGCTGTGGCGCTCAACACGATCAAGATTAAAACACTCACAGGTCTTTATAACAGGAGTAGTTGCGGAACTAGCTATTGAGCCTTCTTTTGGCCTCTCCAGGTCTGCTAATTGCGCCATTGTTTATGTTAATTGCGTAACAATTCATGTTAATTGCGTCAAGTGTTCCGACTTCGGACATTTTGCATACTTAGTATTTAATTTCCGTAGGCACTAAATCAGCTAGCTACACTAATAAACGTCTTCTTAACAACATGAGGCACGTAATTTTCATAGCGCCCTGTGACCAAGATCCTTTCCTTTCATTTTCCCTGTTCTACTGCCTTCTGTTCCGTAGACAATCAACTTGTTTTCGTGTTGTCTGCCAGCGTTGCTTCACGCATTAAAAGTCCATCACTACCTGCATAAGTGAAAACTGGTAACACAGACACTATCCGCTATAGACCTGTTTTGAATCCTCTGTTTGGTGTAGTAAATGCAGTTCACGTCAATTGTATCTATACTGCATCGGTCAATACCAACCACTTACATTGGAGGCTGGCAGAAAAGTCTTCCTACTGATGCCTAGTCTTCAGATGTGCCCTAATGAAGCAGTTTAAAGCTCATCAGCGCCGCCTAAAAGGCAGAACTAGTTGTTTAAGTTATGTATAACGTGGGACGAAGGAATGCTGAGTGCCACTAACCGCCAAGGGAAACGCTACTTGGGAGTGTGTTGTCCGTCGTCCACAGCTGTTTACAAATGTTGTACCGAACTGAATCGTCCACATTCATTAAAATCGCTTGTATTCTCTTGAAATAGAAATCCGTCCACGGAGAAACTCATTTCACGTCAGTGTGGTTTACGTTAGCAGAAGGGTATCTGGCGATTCATATGCTTTACATTGGACCAGTCAGTGTTCTACCAGCATGACATGACCACTATTACATCATCCGTTTGGTGATGAGCGCTTGATATCGATGGGGCGTAAAACTTTAACTGCCTCGTCTTCTCCACATGTCAGTGATGGAGGGTAAAGCATGTAGAACATTAGCAGTACGCTTCTCCACCAGATGGCCTGCATCTGATGCCTCGTGAATTGCATACAGATCTTCCTTTTCACAGACTATCACAGGCGCAAAATGATGCCTGCTGACACAATGGATTCGTAAATACAGGTAGTGTTACATAGCGCTGGTAATAAATCCTCCTTGCGATGACTCCACTTTTAGTTTGTAATACAATGATGATTGAAAGGGCACGGCATACTACAGTGGTGACAGCGATCCTCCAGAGTATGTTATGCAGTGTCATTCTGAGGGAAGCAAGGAAAAAACTAGAAGCCGATTAGAAGAGGGCAAGAGAACATTTCTCAGCAAAAAAAGGCTATTAGTACCAAATAAAGACTTTAACTTGTAAGAAACCTCTGAGGATAATTGATGCGGTGTGGAGCAAATATTTGTATGGAGGTGAATCACGAGCTGTAGGAAAATCTATTAAAAGTAGACAGAAGCGTCTAAGATGTGATTAATAGAAACACACTGAAAATTAAGTAGACTTAATAGAATGAGCAGTTTCTCCGCTGAGTGTGCGAGGAATGGAGTTTATATGAAATCCTCACTAGAAGAATGTTTAGGACGACAGAGTATGTCATAAGAGATCAGAGCATAACCTCAACAGTGCTAAAGGGACCAGAAGATGACAAATATTTCAAGGGAAAGACAGAAATCTGAATACACAAAACAAATAATTCAGGACCATAGGCGTACACGTTATCCCGACAACTAGACGAGGAGATTTTCACTGGAGATGCAATCGTTGTGTGTCACATAAAACCAGTCAGAAAACTAATGATGCAAGAGAAGAAATAACAGGCTTCACGTCTTGTTACACTGCGGTTCCATTACTTAAACTGAATGAAACCAGTTGATTAGAACTGAGGATACTCTGAACATTATTTCGGTTGATTCTAAGCCGGCCGGTGTGACCGAGCGGTTCTATGCACTACACTCTGGAACAGCGAGACCGCTACGGTCGCAGATTCGAAACCTGCCTCGGGCATGGATGTGTGTGATATCCTTAGGTTAGTTAGGTTAAGTAGTTCTAAGTTCTAGGGGACCGATGGCCTCAGAAGTTAAATCCTATAGTGCTCAGAGCCATTTGAACCATTCGGTTGATCCTATCGCGGTATTGTAATCTTCATTGTAGGTGCGTTACCAGAAGAATGTGAAGCCTTAATTAAAAATAAATAAAAACGTAGAAAAATATGTCAGTTAAGAAGGTGATGTCGAACCGAGTGTACATAACACGTTATGTCATTAGTAAAAACAGATTGCAGACAGCAGTGTTGCGCCCAACGTATCTGCAGTTTAAGATAACGAGACAGTCAGCAGCACAGGATCAAGGGGGGAGGAGATGTAACAGTACTACTTTAGTTACGTATTCTATAAGTACAAAAAAAAACCAAGAATGATGCAACTTGTCCGAAGAATCATGTGGTGGCGACCAGACGCTACACCTCATTCACATAGACTGTAAACTGGTCTCAAAAAATTGACTGTGCCGTGCTGCAGTCCTTTCACCAAGGAAAAATCCGTGACAGTGCTGGGAATAGAAGCCAATTGATCCGCGTGGCTGTCACACACGGTGACTGCTTGACTAGGAGACGAACGTATTCTGGTAGTTGACACGAGGAGTTTATACCCTCGAAAGCTGTCCCTCTGGACACGCATATCTGAAGACTAGAGGTGATTAACGTCTTGGCGTACACGTCTTGACGTACCTTGTTGTTGTTGTTGTTGTCTTCAGTCCTGAGACTGGTTTGATGCAGCTCTCCATGCTACTCTATCCTGTGCAAGTTTCTTCATCTCCCAGTACTTACTGCAACCTACATCCTTCCGAATCTGCATAGTGTATTCATCTCTTGGTCTCCCTCTACGACTTTCACCCTCCACGCTGCCCTCCAATGTTAAATTTGTGATCCCTTGATGCCTCAGAACATGTCCTACCAACCGGTCCCTTCTTCTTGTCAAGTTGTGCCCCAAACTCCTCTTCGCCCCAATTCTGTTCAATACCTCCTCATTAGTTATGTGATCTACCCATCTAATCTTCAGCATTCTTCTGTAGCACCACATTTCGAAAGCTTCTATTCTCTTCTTGTCTAAACTATTTATCGTCCACGTTTCACTTCCATACATGGCTGCACTCCATACAAGTACTTTCAGAAACGACTTCCTGACACTTAAATCTATACTCGATGATAACAAATTTCTCTCCTTCAGAAACGCTTTCCTTGCCATTGCCATTCTACATTTTATATCCTCTCTACTTCGACCATCATCAGTTATTTTGCTCCCCAAATAGCAAAACTCATTTACTACTTTAAGTGTCTCATTTCCTAATCTAATTCCCGCAGCATCACCCAATTTAATTCGACTACATTCCATTATCTTCGTTTTGCTTTTGTTGATGTTCATCTTATATCCTCCTTTCAAGACACTGTCCATTCCGTTCAACTGCTCTTCCAGGCCCTTTGCTGTCTCTGACAGAATTACAATGTCATCGGCGAACCTCAAAGTTTTTATTTATTTTCCATGTATTTTAACACCTACTCCGAATTTTTCTTTTGTTTCCGTTACTGCTTGCTCAATATACAGATTGAATAACATCGGGCCGCCCGGAGTGGTCGAGCAGTTCTAGGCGCTACAGTCTGGGACTGCGCGACCGCTACGGTGGTAGGTTCGAATCCTGCCCCGGGCATGGATGTGTGTGATGTACTTGGGTCAGTTAGGTTTAAGTAGTTCTAAGTTCTAGGGGACTGGTGACGTCAGAAGTTAAGTCCCATAGTGCTCAAAACCATTTGAACCATTGTTTGAATAACATCGGGGAGACGCTACAACCCTGTCTCACTCCCTTCCCAACCACTGCTTCCCTTTAATGTCCCTCGCCTCTCATACCTGCCATCTGGTTTCTGTACAAATTGTAAATAGCCTTTTGCTCCCTGTATTTTACCCCTGCTACCTTCAGAATTTGAAAGAGAGTATTCCAGTCAACATTGTCAAAAGCTTTCTCTAAGTCTGCAAATGATTGAAACGTAGGTTTGCCTTTCCTTAATCTAGCTTCTAAGATAAGTCGTAGGGTCAGTATTGCCTCACGTGTTCCAGTATTTCTACGGAATGCAAACTGATCTTCCCCGAGTTCGGCTTCTACTAGTTTTTCCATTCGTCTGTACAGAATTCGCGTTAGTATTTGGCAGCTGTGACTTATTAAATTGCTAGTTCGGTAATTTCCATATCTGTCAACACCTGATTTCTTTGGGATTGGAATCATTATATTCTTCTTGAAATCTGAGGGTATTTCGCCTGTCTCATACCTTATCTTCTTAAATAATGATCATTTTTTTTATTCAAGACTCCCTTTCGAATGACTCCTTGAAGCTAGAAAGCTAGTACACATAGCATCTTAGTTTCATTTAAAATTGCAACGTGTCTTCTGAAAAAGGAAAACCGTTCAACACAGTATTCTTGTCTTTTACATTGTTACAGTGCTGCAATGCTCTACATTTTAAAGAAGTGTGTTATATTTATTTTGTTTGTAGCTGATTTGTAACTGGGTCATACTGCATAAAACTTTGAGACGTGGCGGCCATACTCGTATTTTAAGCTTATAATAAAAGTTTCTTCTTGCACACAAGTATATATTTTATTTATCTCATCCTTACGCATTTCGGCCTTACGCCATTTTTAAAGGAACCATGCTTTTCCGTAGCCCTGCTTGACCTTGAAGACAGTCCTGGATGTCACGTATCTACATCCAGATGATTACTCTGCATTTCACAATTAAGTGCCTGGCAGAGGGTTCATCGAATCACATTCAAGTTATTTCTCTACCGTTCCACTCTCGAACGGCGCGTCTGAAAAACGAACACTCTTCCTGTGCGAGCTCTGATTTCTCTTAGTTTATTGTGATGATCATTCCTCCCTATGTAGGTGGGCGCCAGCAAAATATTTTCACTCTCTGAAGAGAAGGATGGTGACTGAAATTTCATGAGAAGATTCTGTCGCGACGAAAAACGCCTTTGTTTTAATGACTGACACCTCAATTCACATATCATACCGTAGCTCTCTCCCCCCTTCTTTTCGATAGTGCAAAAAGAGCTGCCCTTCTATGAACATTTTCGATGTCCTCCGTCGATCCTTTCTGACACGGTCCCATAGCTGGCTGCAGTACTCCAGAAGAGGACGTACAAGCATAGTGTAATCAATCTCCTTGGCAAACCCGTTGCATTTTCTCAGTATTCCGCTAATAAACAGCAGTCCTTAGTTTGCTTTGCCCACACTATTTTTTGTGTGATCGTCCCAAATTAAGTTATTCGTAATTGTAATTCCTAAGTATTCAGCTGAATGTACAATCTGTACACTTGTGTGATTTATTGTGTAACCGAAATTTAACAGAATCCTTTTGGTTTTCATGTGAATGACTTTACACATTTCTTTATTTAGAGTAGGTTGCCACCTTTCGCACTATACAAATACCATGCCTAAATCGTTTTGCAATTTGTTCTGATCATCTGATGACTTTATACGGCGGTAATTGACAGCATCATCTGCAAGTAATCCGAGAGTGCTACTCATAAAGTCTCCTAAATCTTTTCTGTGAAATTTTTTGTGTGGATCAGGAACAGCAGAGCGCCTGTAACACCGCCCTGAAGAACGCCAGGTATTAATTCTGTTTTAATCGGTGATTTTCGGTCAGTTACTACGAACTGTGACCTTACTGACAGAAAATCATGAATCCACTCACACAACAGAGGCGATACACGAGAGGCCCGCAGTTTAATTATAAGATGCGTATGAGCAACGGTGTCCAAAGTGTACCAGAAATCTAAAACTACGAAATCAATTTGACATTCCCTGTGAATAACAGTGATTACTGCCCGCATCTCGTGGTCGTGCGGTAGCGTTCTCGCTTCCCACGCCCGTGTTCCCGGGTTCGATTCCCGGCCGGGTCAGGGATTTTCTCTGCCTCGTGATGGCTGGGTGTTGTGTGCTGTCCTTAGGTTAGTTAGGTTTAAGTATTTCTAAGTTCTAGGGGACTGATGACCATAGATGTTAAGTCCCATAGTGCTCAGAGCCATTTGAACCATTTTGAACACTGATTACTTTGTGGCAATGAAGAGCTAACTGTGTTTCACAAGAACGATATTTTCTGAATCTGTGCTGAGTATTTGTCAATAAATGGCTTTCGATTAGCGTAAACTGGCGTAAAACCGTACGCCAGACAACATTTCTTCGTCCTCATGTTCATCGTTTTTCTCAAAATGCCTCTTTTATATTTATTCATTACACTAACGTCTCTCAACGCACGTCTAGGCACAGTCTTGAACGAGTAATGCAATAAAGCTTTGCGAGACGTGGCGGTCACGTTTTGCACTTATAACAAAACTCTCCTCTTCATCACACGTATTTATTTTATTTCGTTCATCCTTAAGCGTTTCGGCATTACATCGTTCAAAGAAATGCCGCGCTTTCACAGTCCCTGCGCCTCCTGAACATCGAGACCGAGCCAGCTTTTCCCCTTTTGCTGTTCTTGAGGTTGCTGTGCACACTGAGCTGGCTTTAAGACACCTGCGTTAACCTGTGACAGATGCTCCGCTCCATTCAGACAACTCTCCAGGCAGCGACACGCAATGGAGTCAACTGCGCCGCACCCTCGGGCGCCTCCGTGCACAGGGACGCACGCACACACACCGCAAGCTGTGGCGAACGGACGCGGAGCCGCGGAGAGAACTAACACGCTTGGCTCGAGATCGTCGTGAAGACAGTATTGTCATACCAAGACGCACGTGCTCCGAGTAGCCAAATAAGTTAAGAAACGTTAATGAAATGAATAAATCGAGAGAAATACGATGAACGTAAGATTCTAAAAATTTTGCCTGCCTACAAGATCGAACAGTCTTATGAAAAACATGGTTATTCTGAAAGTGGTGTAATGTCTAAATACGCAGGGATGAAAGAAATAGAATACGAGTAACTACACTACTGTCCATTAAAATTGCTACACCACGAAGCTGTCGTGCTACAGACGCGAAATTTAACCGACAGGAAGAAGATGCTGTGATATGCAAATGATTAGCTTTTCAGAGCATTCACACAAGGTTGGCGCCGGTTGCGACACCTACAACGTGCTGACATGAGGAAAGTTTCCAACCGATTTCTCATACACAAACAGCAGTTGACCGGCGTTGCCTGCTGAAATGTTGTTGTGATGCCTCGTGTAAGGAAGAGAAATGCGTACCATTACGTTTCCGACTTTGATAAAGGTCGGATTGTAGCCTATCGCGACTGCGGTTTATCGTATGCCGACATTTCTGCTCGCGTTGGTCGAGATCCAATGACTGCTAGCAGAATATGGAATCGATGGGTTCAGGAGGGTAATACGAAACGCCGTGCTGGATTCCAACAGCCTTGTATCACTAGCAGTCGAGATGACAGGTATCTTATCCGCATGGCTGTAACGGATCGTGCAGCCACGTCTCGATCCCTGAGTCAAAAGATGGGGACGTTTGCAAGACAACAACCATCTGCACGAACAGTTCGACGACGTTTGCAGCAGCATGGACTGTCAGCTCGGAGACCATGGCTGCGGTTACCCTTGGTGTAGTCAGTGACGAACCTAGGTGCACGAATGGCAAAACGTCATTTTTTCGGATGAATCCAGGTTCTGTTTTACAGCATCATGATGGTCGCATCCGTGTTTGACGACATTGCGGTGAACGTACATTGGAAGCGTGTATTCGTCATCGCCATACTGGCGTATCACCCGGAGTGATGGTATGGGTTGCCATTGGCTAGACGTCTCGGTCACCTCTTGTTCGCATTGACGGCACTTTGAACAGTGTACGTTACATTAAGATGTGTTACGAGACGTGGCTCTACTCTTCATTCGATCCCTGCGAAACCCTACATTTCAGCAGGATAATGCACGACCGCATGTTGCAAGTCCTGTACGGGCCTTTCTGGACACAGAAAATGTTCGACTGCTGCCCTGGCCAGCACATTCTCCAGATCTCTCACCAACTGAAAACGTCTGGTCAATGGTCGCCGAGCAACTGGCTCGTCACAATACGCCAGTCACTACTCTTGATGAACTGTGTTACCGTGTTGAAGCTGCATGGGCAGCTGTACCTGTACACGCCATCCAAGCTCTATTTGACTCAATGCCCAGGCGAATCAAGGCCGATATTACGGCCAGAGGTGGTTGCTGTGTGTACTGATTTCTCAGGACCTGTGCACCCAAATTGCGTGAAAATGTAATCACTTGTCAGTTCTAATATAATATATTTGTTCAATGAATACCCGTTTATTATCTGCATTTCTTCTTGGTGTACCAATTTTAATTGCCTGTAGTGTATTTGTGATTAAGGAGACAGTTTTATTGTGAGTTATATGTAATTTGTATTACAGCAGCTGAAATGCCCGCACAGTAATTATTCACATGTAGATGAATCCAAGATCTGTTTCAGCTATCCAAATTAAGCTTTTCTGCAATTTCTCTAAACAACAGTACCTCATAGAAGAGTCTGCAGTAGCATTAAAAGCATGTGAAGACTGTTCGTGAGAACAGCTTACAGTGAATTCTTTCATGCTGCTTAGTTGCAGGAGGCACCGTATTTTTTTATGATGGTAGTTACCCTAAAATCCAATTTTAGTCAGTCAATAATTAATAGCATGTAGTGTTGTGGGTACTGGATGTGTAATAAAATAATGTTACAAGTGCGGTACAATTCCGCAGTACTCGATTTCCTTTCTTTCTGGTGAAAGTTAATTAGTACTACCGAAAAGGGGAGCAACAGAACACTAAAATCGTAGTTTAGAGGACTGTAGTTCCAGTTCAATTTGGGAAATGTTAATGAAATTTTCAGTTTTTATTTTATTCTCACTGTTTACCAGTCAGTGCTGTGACGCGTCATTGAACAATTACCTCCGACCTTCGACTTATCACTCGGTCTCTCAAAAGAGATTTATGTAGCTGAGTTGTTCAGTGCCGAGTACAGCACGTTTACCATTGTTAGAAGGGTGTGCATTAACGCGGGGACTGAGAAGGTGAGCGGATTGTGGTAGTCGAGGGAGGAATAAGTTTCCGGGAGGCGTCGTGTGCGTGGAAATCATTCCACACGCAGCTACAGTGATTTTAATTTGTCCCTTGCAGCTTACCTGCGGGAGAGGAGCGTATCCAGTATATTTTGTGAGAGTGGATTTTTTGATCACCAATAACTTGTAAGAGATACGTTATGTAAGTCCGTTCTCAGTTACTCAAGAATAAAAAATCATTTTTATAAAAGAATAAAAAAGGAGTTTATTTATGTTTGCAGCAGTGAGAACTTAGCTGGAACCGGTTAACCATAGATGCCTTGAAACTGAATAGTCACAGAAAAAAAAAGACACACCAGGATCATGGAATTATCCGAATGAGACGGCAGATGTACTGTACCTGCACAGACGAAGTGATAGTTACAATTTCGGATAAAAATAGGTCATTAATTCATCAGAAAGATCTTCACAAATTGAGCAAGTCACTAACACGTTGGTTTACTTCTGGCACTTTTCGAAGTAGTCATTCGGCTTGCGTTCATTTCTAGAGTTTTTGGGTGTCGTCCTAGGGGATATAATGCCGAATTCTATGCAACTAGAGCGTTAGATCTTCAAAATCTCGAGATAGTTGGAGTTTCCTGCCCACAATGCTCCAACAGTTCTCAACTGGGGAGATATCCGACGAAATTACCGGCCAAGGTAGTTTTTGACAAACACGAATACAAGAAGTAGAAATCCTCGTCGTGTGCAAGAGGACGTCTTGCTAAAACGTAAGCCCAAGATGGGCAACAAAACGGGGCGTATACACTACTGGCCATTAAAATTGCTACGCCACGAAAATGACGTGCTACAGACGCGAAATTTAACCGACACGAACCAAGATGCTGTGATATGCAAATGATTAGCTTTTCAGAGCAGTCACACAAGGTTGGAGCCGGTGGCGACACCTAGAACGTGCTGACATGAGGAAAGTTTCCAACCGATTTCTCATACACAAACAGCGGTTGACCGGCGCAGCCTGGTGAAACGTTGTTGTGATGCCTCTTGTGAGGAGGAGAAACGCGTACCATCACGTTTTCGACTTTGATAAAGGTCGGATTGTAGCCTATCGCGATTGCGATTTATCGTATCGCGACATTGCTGCTCGCGTTGGTCGAGATCCAATGACTGTTAGCAGAATATGGAATCGGTGGGTTCAGGAGGGTAATACGGAACGCCGTGCTGGATCCCAACGGCCCCGTATCACTAGCAGTCGATGTGACAGGTATCTTATCCGCATGGCTGTAACGGATCGTACAGCCACGTCTTGATCCCTGAGTCAACAGATGGGGACGTTTGCAAGACAACAACCATCTGCACGATCAGTTCGACGACGTTTGCAGCAGCATGGACTACCAGCTCGGAGACCATGGCTGCGGTTACCCTTGACGCTGCATCACAGACAGGAGCGCCTGCGATGGTGTACTCAACGACGAACCTGGGTGCACGAATGGCAAAACGTCATGTTTTCGGGTGAATTCAGGTTCTGTTTACAGCATCATGATGGTCGCATACGTGTTTGGTGACATCGCGGTGAACGCACGTTGGAAGCGTGTATGCGTCATCGCCATGCTGGCGTATCACCCGGCGTGATGGTATGGGGTGTCATTCGTTACACGTCTCGGTCACCTCTTGTTCGCACTGACTGCACTTTGAACAGTGTACGTTACATTTAAGATGTGTTACGAGACGTGGCTCTACCCTTCATTCGATCCCTGCGAAACCCTACATTTCAGCAGGATAATGCACGACCACGTGTTGCAGGTCCTATATGGGCCTTTCTGGACACAGAAAATGTTCGACTGCTGCCCTGGTCAGCACATTCTCCAGATCTCTCACCGATTGAAAGCGTCTGGTCAATGGTGGCCGAGCAACTGGCTCGTCACAATACGACAGTCACTACTCTTGATGAACTGTGTTATCGTGTTGAAGCTGCATGGGCAGCTGTACCTGTACACGCCATCCAAACTCTGTTTGACTCAGTGCCCTGGCGTATCAAGGCCGTTATTACGGCCAGAAGTGGTTGTTCTGGGTACTGATTTCTCAGGATCTATGCACCCAAATTGCGAGAAAAGTAATCACACGTCAGTTCTAGTATAATATATTTGTCCAATGAATACTCGTTTATCATCTGCATTTCTTCTTGGTGTAGCAATTTTAAGGGCCAGTAGTGTAGTATCATCGACGTATCAGTATGCTGTAAGGAGGCCTCGAATGTCAACCAAAGGAGTCCTGCTATTGTAAGAAATGACACCTCCGACATCACTCCTGGTTGTCGGCCTGTCTGGCGGGCGACAGTGAGGTTGGTATCCCACCACTGTCCGAGGCGTCTCCAAGCACTTCGCTGCTCATCAGAGCCAACTTCGAAGCGGGACTCATTACTGCAGACAATTCTGCTCCAGCCAGTGAGATTCTAGGTCGAAGATGTGTCTGTAGCTGAGGACAGTGTTCGGATAATAAGCTGACTGTTTCCCACCACACGGACAGACGACCAGAGTGATTGTCTGGTGTGCCCTTTCTTTAGTTAGTAGGACTCCTTTGGTTGTCATCCCCGAGCACGCCTACACCACAGCGGCACGTCTACGATATACTACGACTCATTTTGTTGCTCTCCATGGCAGGCCACCTGGGCTTACATTTTAGCAAGCCTGCACAGGGCAAATGTTTCTACTGCTTGTCTTCGTGCTTGCCAAACGGTGTCTTGGCCAGCAAGGTCTCTGGATCTCTCCCCAACTGAGAAGTTCGAAGCATTGTGGGCAGCGCCCTCCAACCATCTCGGGATTTCGACAATATAACGCGCCAGCTGGGTAGAATTTGCCATGATATCTCTCAGGAGGACATCCACCAATTCTCTCAAGCAATGCTTCCCCGAATAACTGCTTGCATAAGGGCCAGAGGTGGACCAACGCGTTATTGACTAGCTCAATCTCCGAAGGTCCTTCTAGTGAATAAATTATCCATTTTTCTGAAATTGTAACCATTAGTTTGTCTGTTCATGCACATCATAACTATCGATTTCCGTCCCATTCGGATAATTCCTTCGCTGTACATGTCTTTTTTTCTTAAAAAAAAAAAAGAGAGAGATAAGAACAACTTGTATTGTAGAGCATGGAGTGTGCAGGAAGGGTAAAGTAATAACGCACTAACAAGACAGATTCACTTGAATCTTTCAACGACAAGACATTGGCGACCTTAGAGCATCGCGGTTCAAATTTATCTGCCTCTTCCTTCCCCTGGCTCGGAATGTTTAAATAAATGATAATTTACTTTTTTAATTTAAAGTTAATGATGCTCTTTCCCGAACTTCCTGCCATCTTGCACCCAGCACCGATAATTCCCTTTCGGTAAATGCTGAGATGAACTGCACAGGAAACATATATGTTACAATTCTTTTTCAATTATTTTGAGACTTACCCACTTTCTTTTTAGCATATACCGCTTCTTGTGGGAACTCTTTTTTGCCTAAAATATTTGTCATTTTTTATTTTTATTTTAATTTCTGTAATTAATATACACAATTAGAGAATCATTATGTCGAAACGCCGTAGTTCTCTCCCATTGCGACGCGTAAGTTTGAAATTTGGCTCACCTACAAACTTTCTCTGTAATGGTGCAAAACCGTGGCGCGCTGCAACGTCATCCTCAGGTCCGGCGACGCTCAAAATAGCTAGGTGTTGACAAATGAGAATGAAAGAAAGACCACTGCGCAAAAGTTCATGTGAGCTGTAAGATGGTTAAAGATGTCACGCTGATTCCAAATTTCACCACAGCTCTGCTTAACGCCACCGTGCACGTATGAGACGATAAGAAGATCGTCATACGCCCTCTTACCCACACTTCATCTCTTGTTTTTTTTTACGCCTCTCCGATGGAGTTCAGAACTGCGACGCCCAGTGTTGAAATCATACGATAATCTTACGAAGGGCCACGGAAAACTCTTCAGACACACAGCCGCTCAGGCCTCAGGGAGTAACATAAAAGGTGCCAATGAAATCACTCCTTTCCTTGGGGCGTTTATTCCCACACATTTCGCGGTCGAAAGCGACAGTTCACATTGCGGTGAACACGGCGACGTCGTTGACAACGTTCGATGTGGCTGCCACCACCTGGGCGTTCCAACCCTCCTCTAATGGCAGTCTGGGGCTGAAGGTGACCGGACCGCTTGTTTGCTCTTTTATATAGGACAGAACCACTAGGGACCTTTTAAAACCGTTCGATAAAATTTGAACTGATCCGAGGTAGCAGAGGGTGCTTAAGCTAACATCAACCTTATCATTGGCGAGGATAAAATAGCAAATGGTCTCTATTTGATCCCTAAGTTTGGCAACATCCTCGGTGCCACTCAAAAACGTTTGTTGGGCACTTTAAAAATATGCCGGTCTGAAACTTTGACACCTATTCAGCCCCGCGGCTGCTCTAGCGCCTGAGTGTTAGGCAGCCCCTCGTCATCCTTTGGGTGTGGTTTGCCCACTCAAGTACTAAAGCAGCCGTGAGGATTAATTGGTGTTGACGTTTCTGACAGGTGCATATGTAACATTCTCATCAAATGTACATCGGTGGCACAGAGGGGGTTGTCAATTTGGGGGGGGGGGGGGGGAGGGGAGGGGTCTTAAAGAGACCCTTTGCCATTTTATTCACGCTCACATTAATGTTGCACCCCACCACGATGACGCCACAAGATGACTGAAAAAGCTTAAAAACACGTTGCTGCTTCGGCTCACGTTCAAATTTCGTTGAATGATTTTGAACGGTCCCTTGTGGTCTCACCCTGTAAACAAGAGCAAAAACTGCGATCGTGCTGCGCTCCAAATGGGTCGAATCTCGTTCACTAGGGCTGCAGCCCCACGATGTCTCTAGAGTGGGGTTGACGTCTCTAAGGAATGGCAGCCGTTTCAAACGTTGTCAAGAACGTTCTCGTGTTGCTCATCGACCACAAAATGTGAGGAAGTTAAGGCCCCAAGTGATTTCATTCGTGCCCTTTATGCCGCTTCTTGAGGGTTTTTCGTGACGATTCTACCCGGATGTGTGTCTGAAACGTTTCAGTCCCCCATACAAAACCGTGTGATTTCAGCGCTAGGTGTCGCGGTTCTGACTTCGATAGCAGAGACGTCAAAAAAAAAAAAAAAATGGGTGAAATGTGAGGAAGAGGGTGTATGACCATCTTCCATCGTGTGACACATCCACAGTGGCGTCTGGCAAAATTGTGGTCAAATTTGGAACCAATGTGACATCATTAACCAGTCTTACAGCTCCCATAAACTTCTGAGCTGTGGCCTTGCTTTCGCATGCGTCGACAACTTTCTGTCTAAAGCTTCACCGAGCTTGAGCATGACGACGGAGGGCGCCACGCTTTTGCACCGTTACACAGGAATGTTGAGCCCAGTTTCAAACTTACCCGTCGCAATGGGAGACAATTACGTGGTCTCGAAAACATTATTTTGTTGCAAAATGAGTTCAAATGGCTCTGAGCACTATGGGACTTAACTTCCGAGGTCATCAGTCGCCTAGAACTTAGAACTACTTAAACCTAACTAACCTAAGGACATCACACACTGCAACGTCCCCTTTCAACAATTATACATGACTGTGCTTAAACTGACACACAATATTTTGTTAGCGCAACGCAATCTGACTTTCAAAATTCCCTACAAAAGAATGGCCCTGACTAACATTAAACTATACCTTTCACAAATCACTTACCTCACAAAAATCTTCGCTGCTCAAGCTACTGCAATACAGCGAGCGCCACTACTGCCAGCTAAATAAAAGATTCAAACTATGGAAGGCACTAACTACTGATAGGGATAGTTAGCAAATGAAAGATATTAATAGAGAACGAACAATGTATTTACCTTGATATCATCATATATATATATATATAGCAGTTCATGACAAATTACAAACCTCCGCCATCTCTCTCCCCACATCCACCACTGCTGGCGGCTCACCTCCAACTGCGCAACGCTACGTGCTGTTCACAGCCAGCTGCCTAACACTACAATGGCAGACAACAATGCAAACTAGCCACAGACTGCACACAGGTGGCGTTACCAATAAAAAAACCTAAACAGCCTACTTACATAGCCCCCATGCTCCCCACAAAAAATTTTACAAATTGGATTGGCCAGTGGCCAATACAGATTTGAAAAAAATTTTTCATAATTACAATAACAATGAAATCAAATGCACACACTTATTGATACAATGTTGGTCAAAAGCTCAAATTTTCTCACAGTCCATAAAGACAGTCCTGATCGTTCATTACGGTAAAATAGTAGTGTTTTTCTCAAAGTCTGAGCAGTAGAAGAAAATGCACACGGAAGTAGTGGATTTCCATGCAGTCTTGAAGAAGTAGTGTTGTCCTTCCAACGGAAAGACAGTGCTGACTCTTGACATGCATACAGGTAATGGGCCACAACAGAGCAAACCCACAGCAGAGTCAGTCGAAATTTTGAAGAGTATTGGTAGGTAGGTCATCACAGAGCAGACCCACTGTAGTCCTGGTGGAGATTACGGTATTGGTGGGCCACCAGAGGTGCAGACCCACTGCAGTCCTTGTAGAAATAATGGCGTTGGTGGGTCATCATAGATGCAGACCCACTGTAGTCCTGGTAGAGATTACGGTATTGGTGGGCCACCAGAGGTGCAGACCCACTGCAGTCCTTGTAGAAATAATGGCGTTGGTGGGTCATCATAGATGCAGACCCACTGTAGTCCTGGTAGAGATGGCCAGCAGCCATCTGTTGCGATTGTGCAGGTGCACATTCACCATCGAAGAGCCTTGCGGAGAATATAGCAAGTCCATAAACCACCACTTGTGCACTCACAAAGTTTTTGGAATTGTCCTTAGAACCAGCAATGCTGTTATCCAGTCCCTTGCTGAATTAGTAACACACGTGCAAACACTAACAGTCCCTACTTCTCACATATTGTCCATATACTATGACCAACAGAAACGTGTGCAGTGAAATGTAACTTAATTTGAAGAACTGGTGTCTGTACAATTATAAATTTACAACATGAAAATACAATTACAAAGGTACAAAATACATCATTAAAGAACATAACAATACAGATAACATTTGTAGTAACACAGGCTTTACAAAAGAATAGAAATAAACATATACATCAGTGGAATTATGACATGAGTACATACATAAAGGATCACAATAACTTTTGAAACATCAACTTCACACATGAGCATTAAACAGAACAGAATTAATAATGTCTAACATCTTTACAAAGTAAATAACATATTATTAATGCCAATTATATTCGAGGATAACAGTATTCCTCATCATAGTGAATGTAACTTAGTATTAGAAGAGAAAAAAGTTCTATGAAACAGTACACAGAGACAGGAAGAAAACAAATACACAAGGGTACACAAACATATAGTGGGATAACACAAAAAGAAAGGACAGGGTTTGTTGTACTGCAGTATTTTGCATTATTTCTCGGAGATCTCCCTTCATTCGTCATTATTCCCAAAAAGTCCTATCTATACCTGCTTTCTGTATTCTATTCATATTTCTTTCAAAATAAATATGGCTCATTGTACAATACTCATTTAGGCCCAAATCGTTTTCATGTAACTTTCAAAGCATTCTTCCCCTATTCTCCATAGTTCGTTTCTTATATAGTCTACCCCCTCTTAAGCTAACTTAAATCTACTGAGCTCAGATATTAAACTAAGGGACGAGGCAATGCAGCAGCACATAAAACAATTAATATAAACAGCAATAAAAAAAAAGGAAAATCGCAAAGCACACTACAGTAAATCTAAATTACCAAGCAATTCAACATTACAACTAATATGAGCCAATGTGCAGCAACAATAAAAATAAATGAGTAGTAAAACTGGCTTAGCAGAGTAACACAAAGTCAAATTCAGTAACACTATGCCTGGCAAACAGCAGTAACTTATACCTAAACATGACATAGCTCAAGCAGAAAAAATAGTACACTAAAGATAACAATGCAGATAAGGGAAATGTATATTCACATCTTAATATCTATGTAATTAAAGTGGTGCACCACAACAACTTATTGTAAAAGAAATATTACCATGTACTTGAAAAGAAAATTATGTGTTACTGTTATTAGTTCCTTCTTATTGTTCTTTCCTTTCCAAGTGCTCCTTTTTTAAAGAATGTGGATCATAAAATAATTATTTAATAGATCTGTTGACAGAAAGTGTTCACATTAGTAAATGCATTTCATTTCATAAAAGCAATGCTGCAACACAGCTGGAAACCAGATGTCAAATGAAATAAGCAATTACGCAAACCAAAGCATAAAAACATCATTCAATAGCTATGTGGCATTTCCTAAGTCAGTAGCTCTCAATTCTCGTAGAAAGACACTTGTCATTATCAGGTTTGCAGATGTAAGAATATTTCCGAGGATAATGGCCTCCCCTTTTTTTTGTTCTACCTGTGCCGCTGAAAAGGGCTCGCAATAATGGCTTTTTCTCCAGGCGTCTGACACAGCTGGGTGCCCGCGACGCATTACGTGCAGGTGGTCACTTAACTTTCGTACGGAAATATTTACGACAGCAGTTTCCGCTACAGTGACAGTCGCACATAAAAATATTTCACAGGTCAAGAATTAGCGTTGTAAATCTGTAGAAAGAAAATTCTATAAATATAAGTGTCCAAAAAAATTTTCAGTGGCATTGTGATACATTCACACATGATTCACACATGTACACACATTTCATAATTCTAAAGTATGATTCTTGGTTTCCAACATCCTTTTCCATAAGTCAGAGTCCCTAATCACTATTCATTACTCCTTACCTTATTACACATATACGTATCCATCGACACTCGTCAATATTTCGTCATTATAAATATGAAGCATAATCAAATAACTCATATAGCCTCAGCCTATTAATCATAAACATACCTCAGCAGCATAATACACATCGTCGTCGTAAAAATAACATCACAACACCTCAGTCAAATCTCAAAATCGTCGTAGCTTCCTCCAATAATTAAAAAAATTCTCTGCTCATTTCAATAGTGTCATCTACCTCAAACGTACTTTAAAATCATGCTCCCTTACCAAATATATCATTCAAAGCTCTCATAGTATCACAATGGTTCCGAAAAATGTGAGCATTTCTCAAAGTAGAGACAAAATACAATTTCGTAAGTGTGAAGTTATCCAACTGTGTAATTACGTAAACATCTGTCACTGATATAGTAAAAAAATGTTTATCTCTCAGTTAAATGATCAGATAGCTTTGTAATTTGTGTGTTAGAGAAATATGGTACCGATGTGTAAAGTTGTATAAGCAAATACCATATTAGCTAGGGTTCCTTGTGGTTGCCACACACATGGTACACAAAGTAGGCGTGTACCCCCCTGAGGATTAATGTAATTATACCCTCAGGTGTTACAGATTACAGCAATGGAATGAAATGTATCACGGAAAACTTTCTTTGTAATTCAAAAATCTTTAAAAATAAATGTTTTAAGTACAACATTAATCACTGAAATGCGTGTCCTGCAGCGCTAAATGTGCATCTTGTTGTAAGATAATCTCTGTGGAAGTGTCGTAGTTATCGTCCTCCAAAAGCTAAGTTCTGCAGAAGCCAATGCACTTACCTCACGATAAACAAAAGTGAAATGCTTTGCGTATAGATATCTTAGTTATTACGCTTATTGCCATGATGAAGAAAGTACTGTGCTGTAACGTATTGTTGTGCTACGGAAAAGGCAGTCTCATGTAGCTATACCACAAAAGTTACTACTAAAACATATTTTACTTTGCAGAAGAATTCAAAAAAACTGTGCAGATATAAAGCAGATACAGCACAAAAGCAACAATGTAAATTGTGTCACACATTAGTAGCGTCGTGAGAAAACCGTGTAGCTGTCAATTAAACTAACCACTGTGTCACCTGGTATCTCTCAGAAAGCACCTTGAATCCATAATGTATTTGCAAGTAAACCAAAATGTTGCATTAAAATCTCATTAGCAGTACCAGTATATGTTTTAAGTATGTGAGCCTTATGGTCGTTACGTAATCGTGCCACTAACACGCAAGAATGTACACACACAATAATGCTGTGTCGTCAGTTCACTATAACAATGCATTCGTAATTTCTGTTTAAATAAGTTCTCTTGGTTCTTGACTGGATATTTAACTTCAAACATTGTTGCATGTTAACAGTTTCTTAAGTCTGACAAAGCATACTAGAAATGTGAAGTGAAAAGTTTTATACCAAAGACTAAGTTAAAAAGCAGATTATCTCTCAATAAATGGTTTTACATGTGAAATGTGGTGTAAACCTTTACTCTCCATAGTACTCACAGTTTGGCTGGAATACAATTATCATGCAGTATACGTCGGTAAAGAATACTGGAATTTTTCTCAAGGTTAGCGTCTATGTTATTTTTCCCTGAGCCAGCGGCCGCACGCGGCTGCCTGCGGTGCGAGTCATTGTCTGTCCCTTTGTTGGCGCGCGTCGTTATTGGGATTTGGAGACCTAACTTCTACAAATTCACGTTGTCGAAAGTGCCCTGCTCTGTTTGAATCCCGCCAGTTCTTATGCAATTCAGGTCTGTCGTTACGATCACATCGTCTGTCGTCATGTCGGTAGTTCCTGTAGTTTCTTTCTTGTCGGTTAAGTGGTGGAGAATTTCTCCCTGAATCGTAACTGTGCGCTGAACTGTTGCGTCTGAAGTTATTCTGTCTCCCTTGATAATAATAGTTCTGGTTGTCATATTGTCTATTTCTATGATTGTCTCTGTCATATTCATTACTACCGGAATGCGATCTTTCTCTGTAACTATTATTACTCTGCCAGTGGTTGTCATATGGGTGGTGTCTGTTTTGTTCACGATTTGCGTTGTAAGAATAGCCTTGTCGTGTCCACTTATTATTTCTTTCATCGCGGAATTGCGACGGATATGACCTGTAATTGTTATGTTCCTGTTTCCGCTTTCCGCGATTGTCAGTGTCAGTTTCTAATTCTTGTAAGAGTCCCTGAAATGCTTCAATGTCGTCTTTGCAACGTCCTGCCAAAATAATATGTCGTAAATGTTCAGGCATTTTGATTAAGCAAATGCGGATGAGTTCTGAGGGGTTGTATGGGTTTGAAAGATACTGATTCTTATGCAACATGTCTTCAAAATATTTCATAAGACTGGAAAATTCAGATTGTTCGAAACGTTTCATCATTATGATGCTATGTTTTACTCGTTCTTGTGTAGTTTGAGAGCAATATGCAGAGAGGAAGGCATGATAAAAATCTCCTTCACTGTGACAATCGTGAATGACCGATCGCATTCTTACAGCTGGTTCATTCTCTAAGTAGCCACACATAAATTCTAATCTGTGCTCTAATGACCAGTTGGGAGGAAAACAATGAGAGAATTGATGGAGCCATGCTTGTGGATGAATGTCGTTGCCAGAATTCTTAAATGTTTTGAATTTACGTGTAGTAATGAACAGCTTATAGTCAAAGTCATCATGTCGGCGAGTCGCATATCGGTCATTGTTACGTCGTTTCGGCGGTTCCATTTCAAAATTCGGTGCACCTTGCCAATTTCTTTCATAACTTCCGAAATGCCCTGTGTTATTATTTTGTGGCTGTTCCGTATTTCTGTGTCCCTCTTCCCGTATTGGGGCGCGAGTATCCTCTGAAATACGTAATTCTTGTATTACCTGTGTCAGCTGATCTTGTACTTCTCGGATTTCTCTTTTGTACTGTGTATTGATTTGATTTTGATTCTGTTTGAATTTTCTAATTTGTTCATACTCTTCTGTGTCAGTGAAGGCTACAGGTCTTGTGTCATTCAGATCATCATCTACCTTTGTAGATAAGTTAGTGACCTTATCCGAAAGTTCGGCTACTTTCTCCGATAGTGAACACATTTCCTCAGCGTGTTTTTCTGAACCAAGTTTCAGAGTGTCCATTTGTGTTGAAATCGTATCTACTGTGTCCTTTAAGTTTTCTTGAGTTTTTGCAAGTTGCATAACCGAATCGGTAGATGCAACTGAGTCAATTTTAGCTTGCAAGGTGTTGTGATTTTCATGAACAATGGTTTGCAGTTCTTTTATGGCTGCTTCGTGATTCTGTAATACATTTTCATGCCGCGAAAAAATGGGTTGAAAATGCTCACAAATTTGTGTTTTTATGTCATTACAGACTTTTTGACATTTCGATTCAATGTTATGTAACTCACTAGTTAAATCTTCACGTGTTTGTTCAAGTGTGGTGTCTAACTTTTGAAGATTTTGTCCCATTGCGTCTAACTGTTGCTGTGTTTGTCTCTGGTGTTGTTCCATTGTGTCTAACTTTTGAAGATTTTGTTCCACTGTGTCTAACTTTTGCTGTGTTTGTCTCTGATTTTGTTCCATTGTGTCTAACTTTTCAAGCTTTTGTCCCATTTGTTGCATTAATTGTAATAACAATGCACTGGTGTCTGAAACATGTTCCTCAGTGCTTTTCGGCAGTGAATTTGCACCGGCAACATTCACATTTTGACAAGCGGAAAATGTGTCTTGACTCATTTGGGAAAACGGTGAGAACCCAAAACCTGAGTCTGTAGTATTTGCAATATTTTGTTCTGTCATTCCCGATTCCTGAGGCGAGCTGTTGCCGACCAATCGATCGATAACGCTTCCCTGTTCACTACCTGTTTCACTGTCTACACCATTGTTTGCCGCCCGCTCCATTTCCCTATGCGCAATTACCAAATTACTACTTTGAACATTAGTTAATTCATTACCCAGTGGTGCTGGCAAGCTACGCTCGTCGTCACTATCATTTCTCAATTTACTTTGGAGCCTAGTGTTACGTTTTTCACACGCCATAATTGTCACAATATTTCACACGATAACACAGAAAAGCACAATTTGAAGTGCAAAAATAGGAGAACACATTAACATAGCACTGAAAATAATATCTAGTTAATTGCAAGCGTAGCTGCGAAATACTTGGTGCAAATCTATATGCATGCCACAACTGTTTTACTGTACAACAATGAAAGGCTACAACTACAAAGGGGATTCTCTCTACAATTACGCGCTAGCAATAAACTAAAGCTACACTAAATACACAAACTACAAGAAAAAATCAGAAGATTCCAGTGAGGTATCCTGGCAGGGTCGCCATATGCAACGTCCCCTTTCAACAATTATACATGACTGTGCTTAAACTGACACACAATATTTTGTTAGCGCAACGCAATCTGACTTTCAAAATTCCCTACAAAAGAATGGCCCTGACTAACATTAAACTATACCTTTCACAAATCACTTACCTCACAAAAATCTTCGCTGCTCAAGCTACTGCAATACAGCGAGCGCCACTACTGCCAGCTAAATAAAAGATTCAAACTATGGAAGGCACTAACTACTGATAGGGATAGTTAGCAAATGAAAGATATTAATAGAGAACGAACAATGTATTTACCTTGATATCATCATATATAAATATAGCAGTTCATGACAAATTACAAACCTCCGCCATCTCTCTCCCCACATCCACCACTGCTGGCGGCTCACCTCCAACTGCGCAACGCTACGTGCTGTACACAGCCAGCTGCCTAACACTACAATGGCAGACAACAATGCAAACTAGCCACAGACTCCACACAGGTGACGTTACCAATAAAAAAACCTAAACAGCCTACTTACAACACATACATGCCCGAGGCAGGATTCGAACCTGCTACGGTAGCGGTCGCTCGGTTCCAGACTGTAGCGCCTAGAACCGCACAGCCACTCCGGCCGGCGATTTTGTTGCACAGTGTAATTACAGAATATGAATTATCCTTGCATGTACTAAATATAGCACTGAATTTATCTTGAGGTTTACTGTCTATTCTCCCATTCACACGCAACTGAGGATTTCGGCATTTCGGTCCGGATACGAAGTTTACTGTTAAGTAAACACAGTATTTATGAATATAGACGGTAAACTTAATTAATTATTGGCACTAAATAGAATACTATTTTGTGAATAATGGTAACAGTGACAACAGGCGATAACAGAGTGGTGTCAACGATAATGTTTTAATATCAGACACGATCGATTGTAAACGAATGCGCCAGGGTGAGGCGAGTCCAGTTGTTACTCCCCAGCATTGCAGAGAGGTGGGACATTTGTTACAGACTTCGTTAACACTTCCGGGCTGAGGGGCCGTGGCTAACATGGTTACAGACGGTTTACAGTGCTGGATAGAGACATATTTAACTGTGAAACTGAAGCCGTAATGTGTGTATCCGAATAGCATTTCTTCACACACTGTACCTGCAACTTTTCACAGGCAGTAAAATGTAAACATGTTTGTGTGGGCGGGCTACATACCATATGTAGCAGGTGACGCAATTTTCTGCACAATATATTTACCTTTCGCACAAGTAAAAGGCTGAGTAAGTGTTTAAGTGCTAGATTCAAATGACATTTAATTTATGCAGGTAATCAGATCCTTTCAGTAAAACGGAATGCAACTTGTCTCTAAAATTTGACAATTTTCCTTTCTTCTCCATGCACTCCTTTTACGTTCATCTTTGTGCCCCCGGCGAAACGTCTGTGGAAACAGTTTCCTGTTAATAGCAATTGAATAATTTAATCCACAACACTACATAATCAGCTTTAAATGATGAAAAGAAAAATTAGTCTATTTAGTGCATAATTAAATGAAAATGCATAGCCGGCAGCGGTGGTCTAGCGGTTCTAGGCGCTCTGTCCGGAACCGCGCGACTGCTATGGTCGCAGGTTCGAATCCTGCCTCGGGCATGGATGTGTGTGATGTCCTTAGGTTGGTTAGGTTTAAGTAGTTCTAAGTTCTAGGGGACTGATGACCACAGATGTTAAGTCCCATAGTGCTCAGAGCCATTTGAACCATTTTTTGAAAATGCATGACGCTCATTTTATGTTTGCTGTACGTCCTGAGATGTCTTCACGGACCCCTGAGGATACGTGTACCCCCAGAGAGTATGCCTTCCCTTGTTGTGTATCGCTGCTTTAGCTCAACCAATAAAAGTACAGTAGACTGATTTCACTCAGAAGAATGAATGGATAGTTTTCAACTAAAACAGTAAAGGGTCTTTTCAGTAGAAAAATCGAATATGTTGTTCAGTTGACAGAAAAAGTACAGACTGGTTTCACTTGAAAAGAAAGAATGTGTAATTCAGTCAATGTACAAAACTACAAGGCACTGCATTGATTGTTTACATTCGGTTTCTCCAACAGTCTGGTTTCACACGAAAGAAAACCGACTGATTCTTAAAACTACAGCCAACTGATTTGATTGTTTCTGTCGCTTGTTCCCATAGACTGAATATGTCAACCGATACGAAAAACTGCAACCGAATAAGTTAACTGTTTCCCAACAACTGACTCAATCGATTGTTAGCATTCGATTGTTCCCATCACTATCTCTACGCCTGACGGCCGTCTTTACTTCACGCAGTCCCTCGAAGCAGCTTTCCTGCATATTTTTACGACATTATTGTTAAATAATAATCTGGTGTGGCAAAATGGCCTCCTGCAAGTCTTTCAATTGGACACCGCTTCCGCAGCGTGTTTATATCGAACCTACCCCAGTTATCCAACGAAAGAAACGTGACCTGTAGTTTAACGTGGAATAAGAACCACGTGTTGTTCCCGAGGAACCTTCACTTCATTGAGAGGTGAATGCTGGGTTTGAAGGCGACCTGAAAAATTAGTAGTGCGGCCGAGATTCGATCCTGCAACCTTTCCATTTCCAGGCACGCGCTTTACCGCCAGACCAGCAGGCCCAGCGAAAGCATAGCTCGTACTATCCCCACGTAACGTGCGGTGTTTCCTGGAAAGGAGACTTTTCGTTACGTGTATATGGGAAGGGCGCTTTCTGTTTCTGCAAAGTGGTATTTCCTGCGGCTACAGTTCTCTTGCGGTACTGTTTCATCTAACTGGAAACGCAACGTGTTCGCAATTATAAACTTTTGCCAGCAGTTTTTAAGGCGCAATGTGCGGTGCCGGTTAATTAAAGGCGCCAGTGTCCAGACGAGGACATTTTTCAGGGACAGTCAGTGCGGGCTTTAAACACGGCCTCGTAAAAGCCACGTGTCCGCCGTGCTGCGAGGCAATATAGCCCAGTCGCGACCGTCCCCGGGGCACGTATTGCAATAAAAACGAAATATCGGCGAAAAGTCTGTCCGGGAATATTTGCCGAAATTCATGGTCCTCCAGAGCTATTCTGTACCGGTTAGGTACACACACAGCTCGAAAATTTAAATTATAAAAAGTGTTTTCTAGCGATTTTGGAATAACGCCCTTGATTTGAGTGCGGTACATGCTCATAAATGTAAACCTATCTCTTGCTTTGTAGTACTTTATGATCTTCGAACAAAAACAGCTGAATCGCATATCGTTTCAACCGATTATTAACTCTGTAAGCGTATTAGAAATACTGGAAACCCGCAATTTTTAAAAAGTGTTGTTATATTCCCACTGTTAGATAGTTTAAATATTTATATAATCAATATTTGCAATAAACTGATGAAGTTGCCACAATTATCAACCTCAACGCAGCTCGAACAATAACGCTGGAACCTACTACTGCATACAGAACTCAGACTGGATTCTACTCTTTGTTCCCAGGACACTGTTGCAATGAACCTGCATAACTGATTCTATTGTTTTTCCGTTAAAATAAGGAAATTTTTACCAAGAAGCCGTCACGTTCTGCTAAACGATTTCATTTTTCTCTGTTTCTATTGTCCACAACAATTACATTTAACATGCAGCAGCCACTAAAACAGTCCTGCTTTCTTTGTAGTTGATTTCTGAAAGTCCTTTACTTACATTTATGAACTTGCATTTCTCCACGTTGAACAATCATGGTCGTATTATCGAGAAACCATCTTTTTAATCAAATTAGGATCTACGCTAATGATGATTTGTGTGCGTGTGAAATCTTATGGGACTTAACTGCTAAGGTCATCAGTCCCTAAGCTTACACACTACTTAAACTAAATTATCCTAAGAACAAACACACACACCCATGCCCGAGGGAGGACTCGAACTTCCGCTGGGTTCAGCTGCACAGGCTATGACAGCAGCGCCTCAGACCGCTCGGCTAATCCCGCGCGGCGAAGAAGTCTTCTGAAGATTACAATGAGATGAAATTCCATTGTACAAAACGTCACTACTTGATTTTTGTGACCAGCCAAAATTTTATTGCGAGCCGAGCTAAGTAAATGTTCTGAATCAAGGTGAGAGAATAGTCTTCGTACGGAAGATAAGTCTTATGGGGACAAGTGCAGTACTAAGTTTGGTTTTCATTAAATAAACTTCTTAATCCCCATAGAAAAAAATCGTGATGCGAAACATTCGAAAATAGAAGATCCTCGTTAAGACGCAATTGCCTGATATAATTTCTGTTTCCAACAATACTGAACTGTGAGATTTTCATAATTTGCAGGAAACTTATTAAAACACAAAAGCATTACATATAAAAGGCAAACATTTTTGTTCGGATTAAGTAGAAATCGCCAGCTTTGATCTGCCATTTAACAGACAGTCGAGCGATGCGTTCGTCCACCATGGATTACAGTAATCAGGCTGCTGAAGCCCTTTTCTGACAACGGAAGGTAGGAATTTCAATTTTAATTACGTCTCAGACGGATCACCTTCATCTGTTTCAATTGGTCCAGACAATTACAGGCAAGGAATTAACAGTTCTCTGACAATGCTAAAAAGAAAAGTAAGATGACGGATAATTATTCTAAGGATTTGTTGAACTCTAAGATGTTAATATTACACCACTCTCATTTGTTATGATAAATGATATCGACGAAGTGTCATTCAGATCGGTGCACATGCTTCCTCCTAATCCTTCTCAAGCAGATTTCTCTTAAGAAAGAAACCATAACGTCGCAGGTGCACTGGACGTGCTGACCACGTCACCGCCTTTCTTCTGTATATTAGCAGAGAAATACATTTTCACATACTATACATTTTCGTTTTCGTTTGTGACATAAAAATAGTTCTTTCGAGCGGACTAAAATTTTCGAGAAGATTCCTCTGTACATCAGGCTGGTAACGGAACTGGTGACCCCTTGAAAAATATTCTCAATTGGCTCTCACTCTATGCCACAACTAGCGCACGTGACATGTTCAGAAATCCCTCACTCTCTAAGCTCGCCTGGTAGTTTGCTGAGAAGAACCGAGGCTCTATAATCCGGGTATTAAACAGCACGTTCCGCTCCTTTGAGTAGATTAGAGGATGACCAGTGTATAAATAGGGTTACTCAAAAGTTTCAGAAGACGACAACACGAAAACTGCAAGTCATGCGAAAGAATGATACGTATCAGTAGAGAGAGCATGTCCCCAAGTTTCTGTTCGCAACACTCGCGGTGGCATAATCGCACAACGGATCAGGCGTGTCAGAACATGTAGATTGAGGCAAGCCATACACCGATGACCCAAAACATTCTGACCACCTGTTCCATAGGGTGTTGGTCAACTTTTCAAACACAGCACTGCAGTGATTGTGCTTGGCATGGATTCTGTGTGTCCATGATAGGTTTCCAGGCGCATGTGGTGAAATGGAAAGAAGACAAGGATATCTGGTCAGATGAGTACAGGGTAATATCAACAGGAGTAGAAAACCGTATAAAAGGTGTAGGAAGGTAGAGCAGAGAATGTGTTACTGTGAACAGTTTAGTGATAGGGTTGTTCTTATCAGAATCGTCAGCAAACCAAACCGACAACGATAGCTCAGGTATACATGCCGACGTTGCAAGTTGAAGATGGAGAGAGAGAGAGAGAGAGAGAGAGAGAGAGAGAGAGAGAGAGAGAGAGAGAGAGAGAGAGATATTGGAAGGGTAATACATTATGTAAAGGGATATGAAAATCTAATAGTCATGGGAAACTGGAATGCAGATGTAGGGGAAGGAAGAAGAAGAAGAAGAAGAAGAAGAAGAAGAAGAAGAAGAAAAGGTTACAGGTAGACATGGGCCTGGACAAGGAATGAGAGAGGAGAAAGACTAATTGAGTTCTGTAACAAGTTTCAGCTAGTAATAGCGAATACTCAGCTCAAGAATCACAAGAGGAGGAGGTATACTTGGAAAAGGCCGGGTGATACGGGAAGATTTCAGTTAGATTACATCATGGCCGGACAGAGATTCCAAAATTAGATACTGTAGTGCAGACTTGTTTTTGTGATTGTGTTTCCAAATTACTGTTACGTCAGTGAAAATTTGCGAATAGTGACCAAGAAAGCCAAGACAGCCACGGTAATGGAAACACCTCAGCGCATCACAACGGGATTGCCACGCCAGAAGAACAAAGATAACCACAGCATTTATGTAAAAAAAAAAAATATGGAAATGAGCGTTTTGCGTCATTGGCCGGAAGGCCCTTACAGGGTAGGTCCGGCCGCCTTGGTGCAGGTCTCCTTACATTCGACGCCACATTGGGCGACATGCGCGCCGGATAGGGATGAAATGATGATGAAGACAACACAACACCCAGTCACTGAGCGGAGAAAATTCCCGACCCAGACGGGAATCAAACGCTGGACCGTAGGACGGCAATCCGTCACGCTCACCACTCAGCTATCGGGGCGGACAGCATTTATGTAAAGACTATGTAACATCAGTATGACCTTGCTGTAAAATTGTTTTTGTAATGCCATTTAGCCTGAAGATAAAGTATTCCGTCGAAACACGTCGCTAAATAAATAAGTAATACAATAGTTAACAAAGTTTGTGACTGTTAGCGGTAATTTAAAAACCTTTTCATATTTCTTGAGACGGTCACGGTTAAAAAATAGTCAAAATGGCTTCAAATATTAAGTTCTTGTCAGCGACTTCAATGAACTGAACTCTTGTATTTTCGTTTTCTGTGCCACGAGCTATGCACAAATTGAGCACCTGTTATGTGAGTTAAAATCTGGAGGGATGCTCTATCCAATGATTTGTACCTTTGTCTGTGTATCTTGTAGATATAGCATATTCATCTCCTGATAACCTGGTGATGCTTATGAATAACTTTGGATATAGGTGATCAAGTCATATTAATGTGACCACTGCCTATATTCGACGTCAATGTGCAACAAGTATTCACAGACAGCAGGTGGCAGTACTAGCAGTGCAGGGTATATGAAGCGTGTCTTGGGGGACGTTGAAAACGGTGCAGTCGTTGTCGTATTGCGGAAACGGGGCGATTTATCTGACGTCCGAAAGGGGAAGGGCCAAGGTGAAAGCATTTTAGAAACTATCAAGTTTGTAAACTGCTCGCATGCTGCCGCTGTTGAAGTATACCCTTCAAGGCAAAATGGCGCTATCCAAAACTGGGGCCGAGGCAGTTGTAGTGCAGCACGGCCACGGATGACAGGGTTGAACGACGGCTGCGGAGATGTGTACGGGGAGTAGTCGAGCAACTGTTGGGCTTCTCACCGGCCAAATGAACAAAGGGACTACTAACAGTTGCTCGGCTGGTCGCTTTGGCCGAACGGTTTTAGGCGCCACTTCAGTCCGGAAACACGCGGGTGCTACGGTCGCACGTTGGAATCCCGCATCGGCCATGGATGTGTGTGATGTCCTTAGGTTAGTTAGGTTTAAGTAGTTCTAAGTTCTAGGGGACTGATGTCCTCAGATGTTAAGTCCCATAGTGCTTGGAGCCATTTGAATTTTTGACAGTGGCTCCTCACGGACAGTTCGATCGTTTCTGCGTATGGGGCTCAACAGCACGCACCTGGTAGATGAATCACTGCTGACTACTGTTCATCGGCGATGAAGGTTGGATTTGCAAGCCAGTACCGCAACTAGGCGTCAACTGAGTGGCGACAGGTGGTCTTTTCGGATGAATCACGTTTTATGCTCAACTGGACAGATGAATCACGTTTTATGCTCCATTTTACAGATGGCCTTTGCCGTGTATGGCCCTGCAGTAATCTTCGGAAGCGTACAGGCTGGAGGAGGGCGTGTTATGGTCTGGGGAATGTTTTCGTGGCAGTCCCAGAGTGATCTCGTCATTCTGGAAGCCACGATGGATCAACACAAGTTTGCCTTTCTCGGCGTGTTGACATCTAGCAGCAAATTGATGCAACATGGCACACAGCTCACAATGTACGTGCGTGGTTCGAAGAGCACCAGGATGACATTACCGTACTGCCCTGGCTGCCAAACTACGCGGATTTTAACGCAATCGAGAATCTGTGGCACCACAGTGATCGGGTTGTTCGAGCCGTAGACCCTCAGTCGAGAAACCCAGCGCATCTGGCTACGGCACTGCAGTTGACATGGCTCCACATCCCTTTCAGTACCTTCGAGACCCTCACTGAGTCTCTTCCTGGACGTCTCGAAGCGGTCTGCTCAGCAAATCGACGGAATCCTGCTTTTTTGTCAAGTGCAATGTTTTCTGATGGGGCCACATTCCATGCCTCTGGATATGACAAGCACAAGGTTCGCATTTGGGGGTCACAGGCTCCACACAGTATAAGGGAAAAGGTCCGAGATAGCCCGAAAGTGAGTGTTTGGTGTGCATTCATGTGCGAGTTTGCTAAGAACACTAACACAGGAACGACATACCTAGTAATGTTGGAGATGTTTGTTTTTCTCGGCGATGAATACCTGCAACCAAACATTTTGCTCCAACAAGAGGGTGCTGCACCTTCCTAGTCGTTAGATGTTCGGATATCTCTGATTCGAATATCTTTTCTTTAGAAAGCAACAAACTACAATCTGCCTCGAAGAACATACTAATCACTCACAGCAACAAAAAACTCATAATACGGTAAAACCCGAGGAGGTATGATTATCACTGCTTGATCTACTTGAACTTAAGAGAGCTGAGGTCCATAGAGCCTGATCGGCTCCTGCCATTAGTTTATCGCTCTGAGTACGGAGAAACTATGTTCACGTAAACTAACGCTCCTAAATTTCCCGAAAGATGAAAATATACGTGAATAGGGCGGGCGAGCATGTCAACCAAGGAACTTGTCCTAACATATACCATAATACAAATCAGTCGACGCCCTAAGTTTTTTTTTTCTTTTTTTTAAGGAACTGGTAGTAAGTTTACTTTCACAACAAGCTGTTCTTTCAATTACAGCTCGCAAGGAAATGGTTACATTTCTCACGGTTTCAAAATGGTTCAAATGGCTCTGAGCACTATGGGAACTTAGAACTACTTAAACCTAACTAACCTAAGGACATCACACACATCCATGCCCGAGGCAGGATTCGAACTTGCGACCGTAGTGGTCGCGCGGTTCCAGACTGAAGCGCCTAGAACCGCTCGGCCACACCGGCCGGAATCACGGTTTCCACGCTTGAAACTGCCTGGTGTACGGCCTTGAATTGTGTCGCTGTTGCAACACGACTCACTTTTGTCACTGCTTCCAGTTGCTTGCGAAGCGAGCGTTGAAAGCGATCGTAACAATTAAATAGTCGAAGAAAAAAATAACTTACTTTTTATTCATAACATATCTTCCAAATTACTGTCGACCAAACACAAATATAAATAATGTTTTTAATACGTAAACGTTAGTCTTATTCACTGTAACTACTACAAAACTGTGAAATATTGAGCCAATGTTGCGAACATGTATTGTTTGTGCACAGTCGATAGAGAATTATGGCCGGCATTTGAGATCCCTACATGCCGCAGACGTACGGTTTTAAATAAAATGAACCGGAGTTAGGAAACAATCCAGCATAATATCGGTATATTTTGGGAAGTGCCATGCGTATTTAATCATATTTTGAAACCGAGGAGGGGGAAACTGCACCAGCGACTCCAATTTGAAACTGTTGTCACGCTGGTAGATTGGAAACTGCGATGATCCCTTCGCGAGAATTTTGTCTCGTAATATTCTCTAAAATGTCTTCCATTCATGAGAAATTCCTCTGTCTACCGGTTGAAGCATATTTATTCGTCGTACCACGTAGATCTGAAGCAGTTTTAGTTCTTTGTCAGGGAGATTTCGAAATGCAGCTGCCATTGAATCAGAATTATGACTTTATCAAGAATCTAGAAGGAAAAGGTACCTGTTCGCGCGAAACAGAAAAACAGCGTGACACATGATAAATATAATGTATTTATTTCTCATTTTTCCAGATGACTTCAGTTGGCGTCTTTTGTACATCCCCCTAGCAAGCAACACAACATTCACAGGACTTGCCATCACCTACAAGGCGAGATTGAATGTGTAGAATGTTTTTTGAAACTCGAATAGGATTAGAAAGATGTATTCCAAATACTTACTAGAAATTAAAAGAAAGAGCTTCAAAAAACAAATGTTAAGTTTGTACTTTTACAAAACGTCTGAGGTCCCTCTTCAATGAAGGCCGTGACAACGAGATGGCAAAACTCTCGCCATAATAGCTACTAACGAGACCCAGGAATATCCATCTCTTAGCCGCAAGCACCAAGCAAGAAATGCACCTTTTCGTTACTTTTTATGTAACTTCCAGTTCATGACGGCAATTGAAATTTAGCTCGTGGATGTTAACTGACGTTAACTAAGAGCCGTGGAAAAATCATAGCAGGTTTAGACATGAAAAACCTGACAAGCCCCAGCGAAACTTGGTAGACTATTGAAAAAACTGTGTAAATGTCTGTTAATAATAAAGTCAGCATTATGCTTTTCTCACTTGTTTGACATTTTCTGCCCATGTCCCGGCCTAATCCATTACACCATATGAACACTGGCGTAGGTATGTTAAATATTTAGCCTCTTACTTTTGTACGGAAAATATGGAGAAGGAAGGAGTTGCTGCATTTGGCAGAAACTGTTTTAATTTCAAGAATTTTCATACTGATAAATTTTGCTTAGAGGAGCACTTAGAAGCCTGACCAACAAAAGTAGTAAATCAAATAATAGTAAGTATATACAGAGCACCTTCAGGAAATACGTCTTCATAAAAAGTCTAGAAGCACTGTTGTCCCATCTCACAGTAAAGAACAAGGAAACAGTGGTTGCTGGCAATTTTAATGTGGATTTATTGAAAAGCTGTCAGTAAATAATTATTGCAATCATTAAGTGTCATCCAGTTTAATTCCTACCATGAACTTTGCAACTAGGGTATGTAAATGGTCTGTGACTGCTAGTCATAATATCTTTGTAGTCAAATATAGGGAAAAAAGTCGTATCACAAAATCAATAGCAAATGGGCTATCTGGTCACGACACGCAGCATATAATGTTAAATGCTAAAATTATTCAGGGTATAAAACCTCTTAATTCTGAGTACAGGAGGGCAATAAATCGGTCAAAAATTGAGAATTTTAGGAGAGTGCTCATATATACGAAGTTGATAGATGTTTACAATACTTCTAAGTCAAACGGAAAATTAGAAGTATTCGATATTGAAATTACTTCCTCATTTGAAAACTGTTTTCCCCTAACGGTTACTCAAATCGAACATAAGCCTAAAAATCAAACATGGATTTCACAAGGAATATAGGACAAAAATGAACTTGTATCTACTATCTAGGAACAGCTCTGATGTTGGCATTACAGTTCATTACAAAGAATACTGCAAAATATTGCAATAACTATTCCAGAACTCTAAGCAGCTTTGTTATGACACAAAGATAGTTACACCATGCAACAAAATAAAAACTATATGGAATACAGTGAAGACACAGACAGGTAGGTCCAGAAGGGAAGAGGAACAGACAGGTCCAAAAATAAAGTAGATATTGGTAACACGTGCATGTTGTGTCGCAAACCTCTTAAACAAGAACTGTGTTTCTGTTACTCACAGCTTACGGCTATCAGGTTTAATAACCAGTGCAGTAGAATATCTGAGGCCAGTGTCTACAAATAATTTCAGTAAAATGGAAATGACATTCACTTCTCCCAAAGAAGTAGCATCCTTCATAAAATCCTTAAAATCAAAGTATTCTAGTGGTTACAATAACATATAAATGATGGTAATCAAAGAGTGTTTGAGAGAGTTGAATTTGATCAGTCTCTGAACATTTCCAGACTTTCCAAAAGATGCTAAAGTTAAGCCTCTTTGCAAGAAGAGTGTTATAGAGATACCGTCAAACTATCGACCAATTTCACTTTATCAGGCTTATTCGAAAATATTTGGAAACTTATTGTTCAAGCGTCTTCTTAAGCATCTGACTGCAAATGATATATTGTCCAAGTCACAGTTTGGGTTCCTTAAGGGTTCCATTATAGAGAAGGGTATTTACATACACAGTGGGAATTTACTTAATTCATTAGACAACAAATTAGAGACTACTGACAATTCTGTGACTTGGCTGAAGCCTTTGAATGTGTCAACCCCAGAATTCTTTTAAGTAAATTGGAGTATTTTGACGTCACTGGCGGTGCTACAAAATGGTTCACGTCTTACCTAAGTTACAGGAAACAAAGAATGTCGTTGCGAAATCAGTCTTCATCTGTTTGGGAGTTAATTACATGTGGTGTTCCTCAAGGTTCCATCATGGGTCTGTTGTTTCTTCCTGTGTACATTAATGACCTCTCGTCTATTGCACTGCCAAATGTTAAGTTCGATTTTTCTTCAGATGATACAAACATATCCATACATAGCAAGTCATGTACAGATTTAGAAAAGGCTCCTAATCAAATTTTCACTGGTATTAACAAACCGTTTAAAGATAATTCACTGCCATTATACTTTGAGGAGAATCACTGTATGCAGTTCAGAGCCTGCGAGAGATTTACTTCAACCATGTGTGTAACTTAAGTAAACATGCAGACAGAAGAGGTTGACTGTGTTAAATTTCTGTGATTGCAACTCGATAATAAGTTCAGTTGGGAAGGGGACACCACAGAATTGCTGAAGCACCCAAATAATTTGCTATAAAGGCTTGCATACTTTGCTTACTTTCATTCTGTCATGTCATATGGGACCATATTCTGGGTTAACCTGTCAAACTGAGAAAAAGTTTTTTATAGTGCAAAAGAAAGTAATATGGCTAATTTTTAGAGTAAATTCAATAACAACTTGTACAAATCTGTTCGAGGAACTGAGAATTTTAACTCTTGCTTCTAAGTTTATTTATTCCTTAATGAAATTTGATGCAAGTAATATGTCTCTGTTTGCAGTCAATAGAAGAATACATAGTATGAATCAAGGAATAAGAACAATATACATAAAAATCTAAAACCACTTACTTTGGCCCAAAAAGAGGTCCAACATTAAGGAACACACATTTGCAATAAATTGCCAGCAACCATTACAAACATTTTGGTAGGCAGCTCCTTCTACTCTATACATGAATATTGTATTAGTTACTTCTAGACCACCTTAAGTAAAAATGTCTGTTACAATTCAGATTTGATATCACTTGGTCGCAACTGTCGAGGTTAGATATTTTATGTATGATAAATTTAGTAAAAGCGCATAAATATGTTTCATTGTGACGATGTAGTAATGTATTGACATATCTTTTCAACCTCCAGACAAATGATCAGGGAAATGAATATTATATTCAAAAATTCTATGTTTTTTATATTATACTTTATGACATGTTCCACACCCACGAGCATCTCATTTTTTAGTCTACGGAACGAAAACTGAATCTAATCTAATCGTACATGTAGAATCACTTCTTTACGTCTTTCTTGCATTCACAGCGCCAGATTTGCACCTGGTGTCCGCAATTGGAACTATTTTTTCTCCTCCGTAAATTGGTTCCGCAATACGGCATTAGAATCTCTAACACGTTTCTCTGCCATATGATAATTACAACTTAAATTGGGCCTCTGTGAATAGCTGCACAAGTGTGAACGTAAGATTGTCGGCCATATTTCTGACGATATCTGTTTCAGTTTGCTAGCTGCTGCGCAGAGAACACTATCGTGATAAAGGAAAAGCTGCTCAGTTATTTATCAGCATTGCCATCGGGATGGAGCTGACTAACCCGTTGAAGGACAGAGCCACCGGCCGGCTGCAGGCTCGCTGGCCGCAACGGCAGCTAATAATAATAATGCGTGCGGCACGGCGCAACGCAGCGCAGAGGCGCGGCTTTGACTCGCACTCACCTGATTAGGTTCGGCTCGCTGCCCTGGCCTGGATGGCGACCCATGGAGCTGGCGGCAGAGGTCAGCTGTCCAGCGAAACTGCAACACCAACAGACCACGACTGTAAAGTTTCCTCCCGCTCTTGCCCGTATTTCAGGCGTTATTATCAGCTGCAGATTTAATCAAAGGCACTCGGAAATTATTTAGTTGAGACTGAAGAACTCATGTACAGACAGGTAAACAAGGAGACATTAAAAGCTGTTCCAATCTCAAATCACTGTCAAAAATTTAATACACTTTAATATTGGTCATTGCAATTTGTAAGATAACAGGTTGTGCATAGTTTATATTCAAAAATTCGGGTGAACGGCACTTGTAGCGTGATTCAGATGGCCCTACCTGTGAGTTTTATGCAACCCGCAACGCATTCAAAAACCGCACACAAGATCTTCATATTCTCTCTCTTGGTATTTGCAAACTATTAGCCCCACAGAAAAAATGAGCAGGGCATTTTTGTAGGAAATTTCATGCAATTAAATTTTGTACTGGGCTACGATTCGGCTGAAGGTATGGTTTTCGAATTATTCAAGAAAAACCCGTTTCAAAGTCACTTTTGTGTGTTTTTCTAGAATAATTTGAAAACTGCAACGTCTAGCAAAAACGTATCCCAGTATAAATTTAGTTACATTCAATTTCCTACAAAAGGGTCCTGTTCATTTTTTCTGTACCACTAATAATTTGTGCAAGGGAGCGAGGCAATATGAAAAACTTGGCTGTGGCATTTGAAGGTGTTGCAGACTGCATTGAAGCTCACAGCTAGGCACAACTGAATCACATTGTGCAGTACTGTTTATTAGACAAAATGTGAACCGTAACAAGTTACAGTGCGTATTCATATTACCCACTTAATTGGCTATATATTTCACTCTAGTCAGTGCTGTCCTATAAATTTTCCAATGAAAACCACTAAAGCTCAAATGAAACAACGTATAGGTCATTTACTGTTTATTATTCTCCACAAGCATTGTTAATCTTAAATGTTTGAACCACTTAAAATTCTAAATCACCTTTCCTAATAACTCCTCATAGTCATCCTATCATTTCCACTGAATTTTAACTTCCTTCCTCCTATTTCATTTCCAAACCTACGACATTTATTTCACTTTTGATATTCACTATCATTCAGCATAACTTCGTTCCTTCTTTACTACAATGCCCAATGAATGTACGTCAGTCAGAGAATTTGGTCCCCAGTATAATGTCTCTTTGTATTAATTACCTATTTGGTGTTAGTGTATATTTTTATAAACTGATCCAATAAAGACCTTAAAGCTAAGAGCGCATATTGTATCTGGGAAGCCACTACCGTTCAATTGTTTTCTGAATTTTCTCGCACCGACAAAGAGAAGATACGGATGTGAAATTTTTTTGTTACATTACGAGAAAAGGGACGTATACTTGCTGCAATAATGAGCTACCTGTAGGAAGTTTTCGCATGATCTCAAGAGGCCTTTGAGATGTACGAGCTTCTGTCCACGAATCAACACGGATTTAGAAGGCTTCGCTCACGCGAAACTCAGCTTCCCCTTTTCTCACATGATATCCGGAGATCCGTTCCATTTTTTTATTGGGAGAAGAATAAAGGAGAGATTGTAAAACTGGGTGAGAGCTAGAGATAATGAGTGGTAGGGAGTCTATGACACTGACAAGGGGGAAGAGAGGCTTAGTAAGAGTGAGAAGTGGGAAAGAAGGAAAGAGATATTAGTAGTAAGGGAAAGAAGGAAAAAGGAAAGAAGGAATGAGATAGTAGCATTATGTAAGACGGAGACAGTGACAGTGAAAGGAGATTGTAGTAGTAGTAGTACTAGTAGTAGTAGAAGGACACAACGAAGGAGGCTGTGGCTGTGACAAAGGAGACAGTGATAGTCCAGGAATAAATTTAAATTCCCGTGCCACGAGACCATGACACGCCGCTCGAAGAGCCAAATTAAATGGTGCAGGTCGCTGATCAAATGCAGTATCGTGCACTAATTAGTTTTCTGCATTTAAAAGAGGTTATAGAGCAACAGCCCATGCTGAACTAGTGTAAGCGTACAGCAACAATGCACAACAATACGACGCAGTGCCTGGTGGCACGGACGCTTCCATTGTGGTGAAACAAGACTGAATGTCGAAGAACGAAGAGACTCGCAGTTTCCCTGCGAAGAATAGGGAATCACACAAGAACTGGAGGACTTATCACAATAGAAGCGATAGTCGAAAAAGCGAAAACAGTGATGGGTTATTTTTTGTCATTTTGAACGCGACGGAGTTCATCGCCCACTGGGCTACACGATTGCTCACGCCCGTTCAAAAACCATCAGAACCGAGGCTGAAGTGGAAATGTTGCAACTGTGTGAGGTCAGTCCAGGTGACTTCTTGTAGCCGCCTAATCTCCGTGGACAAGTACTGCTATGACTCACAGACAAAGGAGCAAGCAGGGCAGCGGAAAAAAGGGGATTCGCCAATGCCAAAAACGATGAGGTCCCATTCGTCGTCGGGCAAAGTGACGCTGAGTGTTCCTGGATCTGCCATGATGTGCTGATGAAGATCATGCTCGGAGGGCGCAAACTAGAGTCCTGCATGACCGAGTAAGCGAGCACAAAATACGAGGTGGGGCGAGCACACCCTAACTGGATAGGCTACCCGCACTAGTTCTTGTGACCGAGCATAGAAGCTGTGACCGAATACGTAGCACATAACTTCAAACACATTACACGTGTTATTATCCGTGTGACACTGCAGCCAGTACGGGCTTCTTATTTGTGGTGTGTCTCTCTCTGTAATCATGCAGCGCGAGGAAGCCAGTGTAGTAAGACGTAAGATTGAAACCAATGTTTACACATTAAAGAAACGGGAAGGTCTAAGAAGCCAAGTATGGAGTACATTTCTGTTTGTTGTAGATGAAAACATTGCGTCTACTGGGTACGTATCGTGCATAAACTGCTCCACTTTATTGTTTTTCCAGTCGGGAACCACTCATTTAAAGAAACACAGTTGCAAGAAACCTCACAAAGATCGTTTCTTTGGCCGTCCTTCCGTTATCTTAATATGCTTGAAATAAGTGAAAAGCAGGAAATTCTTAACAATGTGCGACAAATGTGTGCTACGTACGCAGGTACAACATTCAATCATTAACATAATCGTTTTTGCATAGTTGGTTCAAATGGCTCTGAGCACTATGGGACTTAACATCTTAGGTCATCAGTCCCCTAGACTTAGAACTACTTAAACCTAAGGACATCACACACACCCATGCCCGAGGCAGGATTCGAACCTGCGACCGTAGCGGTCACGCGGTTCCAGACTGAAGCGCCTTTAACCGCGTGGCCAAACCGGCCGGCTTTGCATAGTTAGTGGAATGTGTATTATAGAGAAACGGGAATGTTGTGACTCGTATAATATTTCATTAACGTAAAACATCTCGTTTTTATGGGAACGGGGGTCGGGTTGTTTGGGGAGAGAGACCAAACAGCGAGGTCATCGGTCTCTTACGGGAATGTTTCGATGATTTCCATATCAGTTCTGTATTAATTGTCTCTTTTGTTTATTATCATAGATCTTTCAAGTACTGTGTCATCACCACCCAGAAAGAGAGCTCGTTTCAAGGAGTGGAGGAACAACAGATCATCCGCAGCAGATGAAGTAGATCTGTACATTTTAATGCAACCCGGAGATGATGATGGCATCTTAAAGTGGTGGAGCAGACATGAAACAGATCTGCCATGTTTGGCTGCAGTTGCAAGACGTATTTTATGTATCCCAGCAACAAGCGCACCTAGTTAAAGGTGCTTTAGTAAAGCCGCCATGTTACTAACAAATTGCCGCAGCCAATTAAATCCGGAACGCGTTAGTGATTTCCTGCTGATCAACAATAACTATAATTTTGTTTATGTTGCAAACAATTGAACGTATGACAAGTTACGTCTGTAAATGTTTAATGTTCTTTGTATGCTTTCTTTATGAAGATGGTTGTCTTCTAGATTACAGGGAAAGCACTTATTTAATGTTTCCTATAAATGAAAGGAAAAATATCTTTTTTGTTTGGAAATGAGACTCGTCTTCTATCCGCGATTGTATTGAAATATCATTTTACTTTCCAGGTGCTTTATGAATTTAGCTGTGTCACGTACCCGTTCTTGGAAACGTTACTTTTGTATTAAAAGAGAGAGAGAGAGAGAGAGAGAGAGAGAGAGAGAGAGAGAGAGAGAGAGAGAGGCGTTGGATTTGTACAGTAAAGTACAGTGCAACGAGCCGGGGCGAGGCGAGGTGAGACGTCAGCGTTGACCGGTCATGCTCGGTTATCGGCGTGTCCGGAATCCGGACATCAGACATGGGGCGAGTACGTGACTGAGCCGAGTCGTATGGGACCGGACACGAGCTGCTCGGTCCTCCCGTCAACAGGCGAGCCGTGACCGGTCAAACACTGAGCGTTGCAGCACTCTAGCGCAAACCTTCATAGGAGCATACTACAGAAATCTCCTGCTTTGGCTACAATAGGCTGTCAAGACGAAGAGTCACGAGAAGCTGGCGAAGTGGGTGCTTCCGCTATACAGCAAAGCTCCACATCATTCTGCGCAGCACACGGCCACACGTGCTGCTTGTTTGGGCTATCAAATTCCAACTTAACTCAATATTCTCCTGATATTGTACCATCGTGTGGCAGGCATTTCCACAATGACGACGAAGTGATTTTCAAGATGCCACGTTTCGTAAACATCCAAAATGCAGACTTCTACAACGAAGGTTTCCGACAAATTATTCATCGTCGGGTATCAAGCTATTACTGCAGGTTTGGAGAGGGCGAGTGGTTCTCTGCTGGAAGTTGGCCATGGAGTGGACGAAGAAGGTAGCCGATCAGCTGAAAGAACACTTTATTGATGAACACGAGCGGAGATCTTTCAGCACATCTGAAACAGACTGCATGCGACGGAACGTAATCCACGGACGCCAGCAGACTGAGATGGGAGTGCCGACGCAGGCGTTTCCAGTGGAGGGTAGCGGCAGCCCGGGTACCGCAGCATACTGGCGGATGGCGGCTGAGGGCTGAGGGGTTGCGCTGCGGCGCAGAAGCCGTTGGTTCGCGGCCCAGCGGAGACGGTGTCATAGATGCGGCGATGACCGGCAAAGGCTGCGCTTTACCGAACGCCCAAGCTGTGACTACTTGCTGACGGGCTCGTCCTGCTGGTTTAAATCCCGTTTGGACTTGCTAACAGCTGCGGTAGACCCCAGTATCGAGACCGCGTCGAAACATCTGGAGCGGGTTCGATGGCCTGGTGTGGCGTAAAGGGTAGGTCGGTGGAACATGCGACTGGAATCTGTGTGACGTCCCTCACCAGGAAGCGCCAGTGTTTTCTGATGCTGCTGAGCAGGCAGGGCATTGGACAGTAAATGCGGACTGGTTTCGGTAGCTGGCCTGCGGTCTCGACTATCGGTGTTTGAGCCGTTACAGTTGGCAAAAATGTGTCGTATTAAAGAGTGAATACGTAGAGAATAACTGACAGCATCAAAAAATTTCATGCTCGGAGTTCATTTTTTTACATTTTAATTACACTGAAGAGCCAAAGAAACAGGTACACCTGCCTAATATCGTATAGGGCCCCGCGAGCACGCAGAAGTGCCGCAACACGACGTGGTGTGGACTCGACTAATGTCTGAAGTAAGCTGAAGGGAATTGACACCATGAATCCTGCAGGACTGTCCATAAATATATGGGAGTACGAGGGGCTGGAGATCTCTCCTGAACAGCACGTTGCAAGGCATCCCAGATAAGCTCAATAATGTTCATGTCTGGGGAGTCTGGTGGACAGCGGAAGTGTTTAAAATCACAAGAGTGTTCGTGGAGCCACTTTGTAGCAATTCTGGACGTGTGGGGTGCCGCATTGTCCTGCTGGAATTGCCCAAATCCGTCGGAATGCACAGTGGACAAGAATGGACGCAGGTGATCAGACAGGATGCTTACGTACGTGTCACCTGTCAGAGTCGTATCTAGAAGTATCAGGGGCCCCATATCACCCCAACTGCACACGCCTCTCACCGTTACAGAGCCTCCGCCAGCCCTACTTACACGCAGGGTCCATAGATTCATGAGGTTCTTTCCTTGCCCGTACAAGTCCATCCGCTCGATACAATTGGAAACGAGACACATCCGACCAGGTAACATGTTTCCAGTCGTCAACAGTCCAATGTCGTTGATGACGGGACCCCGGCGAGGCGTAAAGCTTTTTGTTGTGCAGTCATCAAGGGTACACGAGTGGACCTTCAGCTCCGAAAGGCCATATCGATGATGTTTCGTTGAATGGTTCGCACGTTGACACTTTTTGATGGCCCGGCACTGAAATCTGCAGCAATTTCCGAAAGTGTTCCATTTTTGTCATGCTGAACGATTTTCTTCAGTCGTTATTGGTCCGGTCTTGAAGGATCTTTTGCCGGCCACAGCGATGTAGGAGATTTGATGTTTTACCAGATTCCTGATATTCATGGTACACTCGTGGAATGGTCGTACTGAAAAATGTCCACTTCATGACTACCTCGGCGATGCTGTGTCCCATCGTTCGCGCGCCGACTATAACACCACGTTCAAACTCACTTAAATGTTGATAACGTGCCGTTTTAGTAGCAGTAACCGATCTAACAATTGCGCCAGATACTTAGGTAGTGGTGGTCGCCTTCGAGGTACTATCCGTTTTATTCCGTACAGGAGTGGACTCGTTCGTTCCAATACTAAAAATACTTGTGTGTGTCGTTTCTCATGTGGTTGTGTAGACGGGCCACCGGTTATTCCCTTTTTGCCTCGCCTCTGCGCCACGACAAATAGTTTTTTACTAATGCGAGCAGTCACGTGCCTGTATTGTGGGTGTCGTACTCTGTGGGCCTAATGGGCCGTCCTGAGTTGTTCATGTTAGCAAAGCTACCGAGAGCACTAATGTTCGTAATAAAGGTAATAGACGAGCAAGGCAAAAACCGTGAATTCCTGGCGGAAAAAAATGTGCAGCAAATATATTCTGATTCGAAAACCATTCGAACAGAACAAAGATCTGTCTTGCTTTTAACGATCGTTTCCTTTGTATGCTGGTTTCCTTACTGTTCTCTTTTCTTATTTGCCAACACTGACCTACTGAGTATTGCATAAAAAGCTATGACTTTAGTGATGCGTTGCACCAAAACAAATTACACATTGTTCTGAGAGTAAATAAATGGATACTCACTAAGCAATAGTTCAAATGGCTCTAAGCACTATGGGACATAACATCTGAGGTCATCAGTCCCCTGGAACTTAAAACTACTTAAACCTAACTAACCTAAAGACATCACACATATCCATGCCCGAGGCAGGATTCGAAACTGTGACCGTAGCAGCAGCGCGGTTCCGGACTGAAGGGCCTAGAACCGCTAGGCCACAGCGGCCGGCAAGCAATAGTTCATTGCATACGCCGTAAGTTAGTACACACAACTGTTTTTTGATGTAACAACTAAATTCTGACCTTGCCAAACCTTAAAAAAGTATACCTGCTTTGCCCGAAGACTGTGCTTGACTTATCCTAATTTGCGGTGATATTTACTCTTTGATTAACGCAACGGCCAGTACGTGGAGCGCAGCTTCTTTTCTCTAGCGTACTGCACAAAAATTGTGAAGGATTAACGTACAGGTGAATGGAAAAAAGTAAGGCTGCTACAATGTGTCAGAGACTGTCTCATATTTCGTTACGACGCTTCTAGCAGCATAGCGCGTGGTAGTGATAGTGGTAGCGTAGGAGTAAACAGGAGAAACGTAGATGACGACGTAAAGGAGATTGAATATTTCCGTCCGCCTACATCTATATTTTCAAGACTACTCTTCAATACACACTTAAGAGCATCGCAGAGGGCTCGTAGAATGACTTTCAGAGGCTATTTCTCTGCCCTTCCATTTTGATTAGCGTGAGAAAAAGGAACACTCAGATCTTTCTGTGAGAGCTCTGATTTCTCTTATTTTATTGGATATTTGTGGTAAGGACTATGGAACCAAATTGCTTAGGTCATCGGTCCCTGGGTTACGCACTACTTAGTCTATATTATCCTAATCACAACACACACACACACACACACACACACACACACACACACACACACACACACACACACACATGCCCACATGCCCGAGGGAGAACTCGAAGCTCCAACGCGGGGGGGAGGGAGGGGGAGGGGGGGAGCCGCGCGTCTCTCTTATTTTATTACAATGATCGTTTCTCCCTATGTAGATGGGCTTCGACAAATTGTTTTCGTATTCGGAGGAGAGAGTTGTTGATTGAAATTTCTTGTATCGATCTCGACGCGACAAAAATCGTCTTTATTTCAATGACTGCCATCGCAACTCGGGTATTATATCCGTGACACTCTCTCCGCTGCTTAGTGGTAGTACAAAACGAGCTGCCTTTCTCTGAACTATTTCGATGTGTTCCGTTAGGGATACCACCCCCCCCCCCTTTCCAGCAGTATCCTGAAGAGGACGAACAACGGACAATAAGTAGTCTCTTTAGCAGATTTGCTGCATCTTCTAAGTCTTCTGTCAATAAAACACATCTTTGGTTCGACATCCTCACAAAATTTTCCATGTGATCCTTTCAATTCAAGTTGTTCGTGATTGTAATTGCCCGGTATTTGGTTGAAACCACAGACGTTAGAATGATGTGATTTATAGTATAACTGAAATTTAACAGATCCCTTTTAGTCCTCTTGTGGATGCCCTTCATTGTGTAGAATAATTGCTACTATTCGCACAATAGAGATTTCTCGTCTAAATCATTTTGCATGAGTTTTTGATCTTCTCATGACATTACTAAACGGTAAACGACAGCATCATCTGCAAACATCTAAGACTGTTGCTCATATGGTCTCCTAAATAGTTTGCATAGATTAGGAATAGTAGAGTAATCCACCAGATATCACGTCTATTGTACTCGATAACTTTCCGTCAGTTACTACGACCTGTGACCTTTCTGACAATAAATCACGAATCCATTCGCTCAACTCTGTCGATACTCCATATGCAAACAATTTAATTAGATGCTGCTCATGTGAAATGGTCTCAAAAGCCTTCTGCAAGTCTGGAGATACGGAATCAATTTGAATTCCCCTGTCGATAGTACTCATTACTTCGTGTGAATGAAGACCTAGTTGTTTTTCACAAGAGTGATATTTTCTTAATCCGTGCTATGTGTAAACAGATCGTTTTGTTCGAGGTAATTCGTTATGTTCGTACACAATGTATGTTTCAAAATCCTAGTGCAAATCGATGTCAGTGCTATAGGTCCGTAATTCAGTAGAGTACTAGTGTGACCTATGCAACTTTCCAGCCTCCAAGTACGGAGCTGTTAGCAGCAAACCCAAATTGCCTGTGGAAAGCGAATGCCGGCTGAGATCGTACTAGCAGATGACATTCTTACCACCAGCGTCTCTCACTGTTGTCCACATAGCCTGTGGGGCGGCGTGGAGCTGGTCTGTTTACTTCCTGAGAGAGATCTTCCACAGGAAACAGGAAGGGATGACGCGATAGGGGTAGAGGTAGTGGGGAGGGAGGGGGGTGGGGTGGGAGGGAGGGAGATACATGCAGGGACGGCACACAAGAGAATTGGGGCGGAATCGAATAAAATAACTTTCACTCAGCGGCTGGACCGTTGCAAGCGTTATTGCAGCATAGCGCATCTCCTTTGAAAGTATTTCTCTACACGCCGTCTTACGGAGAATACAGTGGACGCTCTCTCATGTTGTCTTGACTAGGCACGTACGAATGCCAGCGGGCGAATGATATGCGTTGGTAAAAATGCGAACCAGTACAAGTAACGAAGTGAGTAAAAAACCGAGTGGTTATAATTAAAATGCAGCTACTCACAGATGTACAGTGTGGGCTGTAATTGTTGTATTTGCAGCAAAACTTCGTAGATATACTAACGCGTAAATGCGGGACCGATCTATGCTGGAAAAAATTAGTTCCAATTTTGGCCGCCAGGTGCAAATTTGATGCTGTGAATGCGAGAAAGACACACAGAAATGTTTCCATACGTAATGGATTAGGAATGGAACGTTGGCAGAAGAGGTCAAACAAGCTTTGGCAGAGTGAGGCAGTCGAAGTTCAGCTGTGTTAGAGTTAGGCTGATAATGTTAAGCAATGTTAGAGTGAGGAAGCTATGGCAGTATTATGATTCAAATTTAATGTCTCAGTTTATCATTTTGTTCAATCAATATGATTATGAAACAGATTTGTGAAGGAAGAAATCTAATGGAATGTCAAGCAAATACAATAACGGTGTTACTTTTTTTTCACTATTGCTGCCCCATCGAACTAACTTAGTTCAAAAAAATGGCTCTGAGCACTATGGGACTTAACATCTGTGGTCATCAGTCCCCTAGAACTTAGAACTACTTAAACCTAACTAACCTAAGGACATCACACACATCCATGCTCGAGGCAGGATACGAACCTGCGACCGTAGCAGTCGCGCGGCTCCGGACTGAGCGCCTAGAACCGCGAGACCACCGCAGCCGGCGAACTAACTTGGTTATTGTACTGAAAGTTGTTAGACTTGAGAGATAGGTATGTGTATTGTTTGGATGTTGAGAAGTTCACTAAATTAAAAATCTGCCTTGAGCCCTTTTTCTCAATATACAAAAAAATATGGTGTTGTCATTTTTGCACACATTTCATTTTCTTACCAATCTTTCTCTCACAGTTCTTTTTAATGGATCATACAACCAAGTATGTACGATAAACTGTTCAATTTCCAATTAACAGAGAAGTCATTGCACCTCTCGCGTGTCTCTGTGTAGATAGAGTGTTTTTCAGCTTTAGCATAGCCGCGCAAGACAGAGCTGTACTGCAACGCGTTATCCAGATTTGCGCAGAACAGAATGGGGAGAAAAAAAGATTAAGATTTTTTTTTATTTATTCAATCATGGCCAACTTATGTTATTCAGAGACAGTTTTTGTGATCACATTTTGCAAAGCCAATTACTCTAGGTTTCATATCCAAGTAAATTATCCAGGCAGTTTATACTGTTCAAAATTCTTGCAGTCAGATTGCTAACTTTTACAGTATAAAGTACTTCCCTTTTCAGTACAACAATTAATTACTTTTTAGCGTAGTTTGAGTTTCAGATTACGACAGTAGAAGTTTCATTAGGAAAGTTCATTGATTATCAAGGCTCAGGCTTACAATCAGAAACAGGTTACTTCATGCAATATTTTTATTTATTAGATAATTTTCGTCATCCCGGTTTCAACAAGAATCGTCGAACAGACGTACACATCGGGCGTCGGTCTGTTGTAGAATTTTGAGGCATGTTTCATGCTCGCATATTACGATAGTTTAGGAGATGGGAAATTTGGGTCTCTAGGAATCACGAAAGGTCTTGCAAGCAACGATCGCTCGTGACCCAACTCGTTCTGTTCGTTCACAGGACCCAGGAAGCAGTAACAGTCGTCACCCAGTTCGGTGTTGCCTTCCTTGACATCCAGGCGGCATTCCATACAGTACCACACAGCCGCATAAGGAACAAATACGAGCTCTGTGACACTTCTGATACAGTTCGTTCCAAGGTGACTTTTCATTTCCACAGACAACTCGCTATTGTCGGATTTTGGAGTAGCTGCCAAGCCACTTCAGCGCATTATTACAGAAGAATTGCTGTCGCATCTCTTCGAGCAGTATTCCGAAGTTGACGGCATCAAATCTTCAAATGCTTCGCTAAAAAACTATGACACAACTGTCGTATGTGGTACATTTTGGGTCATTCATCTACATCTACAACCACATCTGCACGACTACTCTGCAATTCGCACGTAAGTACGTGGCAGATCGTTCGTCGAACAACCTTCAGAATATTTCTCTATCGTCCCAATCTCTAACAGCGCGTGGGGAAAATGAACACTTGCATCATTATGAGCGAGCTCTAATTTCTGTTGTTTTACGATGATGATCATTTCTCCCTATGTAGGTTTTGTACAGTAAAATGTTTTCACGTTTAGAGGACAAAGTCGGTGGTTCAAATTTCGTGAAAAAATCTCGCTCCAGCGAAAAACGCCTTTGTTTTAAGGACTGTCATCGTAACTTTGTCAATTCTATTTGGCATGGATCCCATGCAGCCCAGCTATACTCTAGCAGAAATCGAACAAGCGCGAGATAGGCAGTCTCTTTAGTACATCTGTTGCATCTTGTAAGCGCTCTGGCAATAAAACGTAGCCCTTGATTTGCTTTTCCCACAGCATTATCTATGTGATCGTTCCAACTTTAGTTGTTCACATTTGTAATTCCTAGATATTTAGGCGAATTGACAGTCTTAGAATTTGTATGATTTGTGGCGTAATCGATATTAGCGGATTTATTTTTGTGGTCATGTGTATGGCCTCACACTTTTCCTTATTGAGACACATTTGTCACTTTTCGTACCTTTCAGATATAGTGTCATTTTGCAATTAGTTTTGATCATCAGATGGTTTTAATACACGGTGAATGATAGCACCATCTGCCATCAATCTAAAAGGGAAGCTCTGATCGTCTCCTAAATCGTTTATATAGCATATGAATAGCAGAGGGTCTGTAACACTTCCTTTGGAAACATCGGATATCACTTCTGTTTTACTCGATGACTGTCGTCAGTTATCATGAACTGTAAATTGTCTGAGAGGAAATCTCGGATCCAGTCACACAGCTGAAGCGATACCCCATAGCCATGGAATTTGATTAGAAGTCTCATGTGAGGAATGGCGTTAAAAGCCTTTTAGAAATCTAGATATATGGAATCAATTTGAGATCCCCAGTCGATAGAATCCATTGCTTTGTGCGAATGGAGACTAAGGGCAGCTCGCTAAGGGGCGTGTTAACAATCTTTCTTCTCAGTCACCTCTGTGAATGGCACGGGAGAAAACCTTAGTGTACGGTAGAATGAAAAGTACCCTCTGCTGATTCGAGATGTCCACATGAAGATGTGGAAGAGGATGCGCTGTCTTCCATGTGAGCCAGTGTCGGTTAGGCAGTGCAGCGTGTGCCGTACCCTGTGTCATGACCCAGCTGGGCTGGCCGTGTTGTTGGCTGTGTCTGGGGTCAGCACGTCCGCAGCGCCGGCAAGGCTAATTATTGGAGCCCGCGGGCTCATTATAGCGCTGGAGGCGCAGGGCGGACTGGAACGCACGCCGAAGACCTGCTGTTGGCTCTCGCGTGGCTCTCTCAGGTGTCACAGCACCCGCCAAATGTTTTCTCTGTCTGCGACCAGCCGTTTTCCTCTCATACGCTACAAGAGTGATTCACTTGCCCCTACCTGTGTGTTTTATGCAACATTTTTAAAAACCACGTGAAAGATTTTCGTATTCTCTCCCTCACTAAAGAAAAATGAATATCCGTTTTTGTACGAAATTTAATGCGTGAAGAGTTTGACAGAGCACTGAAAGACTTAAGTCGAAACAAGGTCCTGGGAATAGACTACTACTGATGGCCTTGGGAGAGCCAGGCCTGGCAAAAATCAACCATCTGGTGAGCAAGATGTATTAGACATGAGAAATGCCCTCAGACTTCAAGAAGAATATAATACTTCCAATACCAAAGAGAGCAGGTGTTGACAGATGTGAAAATTGGCAACCAACCAGTTTAATAAGTCACGGCTGCAAAATACTAACGCGAATTCTTTACAGACGAATGGAAAAACTGGTAGAAGCCGACCTCGGGGAAGATGGGTTTGGATTTCGTAGAAATACTGGAACACGTGAGGCAATACTGACCCGACGACTTATCTTAGAAAATAGATTAAGGAAAGGCAAACCAACATTTCTAGCATTTGTAGACTTAGAGAAAGCTTTTGACAATATTGACTGGAATACTCTCTTTCAAATTCTGAAGGTGGCAGAGGTAAAATACAGGGAGCGAGAGGCTATTTACAATTTGTACAGAAACCAGATGGCAGTTATAAGAGTCGAGAGGCATGAAAGGGAAACAGTGGTTGGGAAGGGAGTGAGACAGGGTTGTAGCCTCTCCGCAATGTTATTCAATCTGTATATTGAGCAAGCAGTAAAGGAAACAAAAGAAAAATGCGGAGTAGGTATTAAAATCCATGGAGAAGAAATAAAAACTCTGAGATTTGCCGATGACATTGTAATTGTCAGAGACAGCAAAGGACTTGGAAGAGCAGTTGAACGGAATGGACAATGTCTTGAAAGGAGGATATAAGATGAACATCAACAAAAGCAAAACGAGGATAATGGAATGTAGTCGAATTACGTCGGGTGATGCTGAGGGAATTAGTAAAGGAGTTTTGCTATTTGGGGAGCAAAATAACTGATGATGGTCGAAGTAGAGACGATATAAAATGTAGACTGGCAATGGCAAGGAAAGCGTTTCTGAAGAAGAGAAATTTGTTAACATCGAGTATAGATTTAAGTGTCAGGAAGTCGTTTCTGAAAGTATTTGTATGGAGTGTAGCCATGTATGGAAGTGAAACATGGACGATAACTAGTTTGGACAAGAAGAGAATAGAAGCTTTCCAAATGTGGTGCTACAGAAGAATGCTGAAGATTAGATGGGTAGATCACATAACTAATGAAGAAGTATTGAATAGAATTGGGGAGAAGAGGAGTTTGTGGCACAACTTGATTAGAAGAAGGGATCGGTTGGTAGGACATGTTCTGAGGCAACAAGGGATCACCAATTTAGTATTTCAGGGCACCGTGGAGGGTAAAAATCGCAGAGGGAGACCAAGAGATGAATACACGAAGCAGATTCAGAAGGATGTAGGTTGCAGTAGGTACTGGGAGATGAAGAAGTTTGCACAGGATAGAGTGGCACGGAGAGCTACTTCAAACCAGTCTCAGGACTGAAGATCACAACAACAATAAATTTTCTACTGGGATACATGTTCACTAGACGCCATAGTTATCGAATTATTCAAGAAAATCGTACCTTCACATGTGTTTTTCTTGGACAACTCTAGCCACCAGGGAAAACGTATCCTAGTACAGAATTTAACTGCATTAAATTTCCTACAAAAGCGTTCTGTTCATTTTCTCTGTAGGACTAATAGTTTCCATAGAACGAAATAGATAATACGAGGCGTATTCGAAAAGTAAAGTCCGATTAGGACGCAAATGGAAGCCTCAGTGAAAATCTGATGAAGCTCTGTGCAGAGGTGTTGGGCAGTGTTTCTACTACGCCCATTGGTCGCGTGACGTCGCTCTTTTCAGTTCTGAACTCATAGTGAGCACGTAGAGGTACCTACAACAATGTCTCCTGCCAAGTATGTGGATCTGGTGAGAGATTTCGCCTGAAGCTAAGCAGCCCACATGACATAATTGTCATGTGTTTCTTTCTTCAAGACAATTCTCAGCTAAATTCTGCAGGAGCAATGAAGATGCTCCTGCGGCGATTTCGATGGGAAGTGTTTGATCACCCACAAAACAGCCCTTAATTGTCTTCCTCCGATGTTCATCTCTGCTCACATGAATCGTTGGCTACGAAGACAACATTTTGGCACGAACAACGAAAGGCAGACCAGCGTAGAGAATTGGCGGAAAGCACAGGTGGTTGCTTTCTGTGACGAGGGTACTGGAAAGTCTGTATAACGCCACGATAAATGTGTAAGTCGGATCGGCGACTATTTAGAGAGGTAGCTGGAAGGTGTGGCTAACTGTTGCGAATAAAAAAGTTTTGATTTTCACTGTGATTTCCATTTCGCGACCGACTGCACCTTACTTTCCTAACAGCCCTGGTATGTACTTCAAGCATGTGATTTTTGAAGGAATTTTGGGTTGCGTGAAACCCATGGGTAGGGACAGGTGAATAACGCGGTATATTGCCAGCTATGATGGAAATGGTAGGTATGGGAACACCATAGGGTAAGCTAAAATCTTCTAAGACTGACAATATTTTTTTTTTCAGTTAGATACTGCCCTTATTTTTCAAACGTAGTTAGCTTTCAGGTCAATAGGCTTAGTAAATATAACGGTTTCCCAGTGAACAGATTCCATTCCTGAAATGCCTTATCTAAGGCTTCCAAAATTTCTTCACTGGATCTCAAACGCTCTAGTAACAATTTCCTTTAGATCCGCGGATAGTCGTAAGAGAGAAAGTGAAAAATCTTGTGACCATGGTGGGTAGTGAAACAATTAGGGACAGACATCCTTCTGTTTTTCCATCACTTGGGTGCAAGTATATTGTCCAGTCGCTGTAATTTTTCTTTTGAAACTCATACCTCTGTTCACTTTTCCATCCGGTTCCAAAAGCACCTGTTCGCTTCCTGGAAGAACTGGCAATAACATTTCCGGTAAGTGACAAGACTTCGCCTACTTATCTGCAAAGATATAGGCTTCCACAATTGCTTTTATTACAGTTTGGTTTTTTCTGTGAAGTCGTCGCTCTTTACCTCACCTACAATGAAAAAAGATCGTCGAAGAAAGTGTGAGCAAATATTGCCGATAAATTCATTTTCTCGTTTACTTTTGGTAAGTTTCCTACAAATGTAGTGACCATAGTAACGAAGCTCCATCGTGGTTTATACTTTATGTAAAATGTATACTTTCTTATGATATGCCTGTGATGTACGTAATTTCATCACCGCATTAATTGGGTGATGCGGCCTCTTTAACTGAAGAATAGCGATTTCTGTAGAGAAGGCGAACAATCAGAAACACTTTCTTTACAACTATGTGAAACACTGAAAACTATTAACTCTATTAAAGGTGGAAAATGAGTTTTCATAAGTGCGTTTGTAGGGATCCTGTTAACAAGTCGCACCAGCAGTATACAAATACTAAAGGTACAGCTGGGTCAAAATTCTTCTCCTCAAGGAGCACAACAGCTAACAAAGGTTGCGCTTGAAGTTCAAATGCTTCAAATGGCTCTGAGCTCTATGGGACTTAACAGCGGAGGTCATCAGTCCCCTAGAACTTAGAACGACTTAAATCTAACCAACCTAAGGACATCACACACGTCCATGCCCGAGGCAGGATTCGAACCTGCGACCGTAGCGACCGCGCGCTTGAAGTCTTCAGATGAATTAAACACAGTGATTCCTTGATTAGTCGCACAAAATTGAAGATATATCTTGTTAATTTGTATGAGATTTTCGAATATAATAACAGAAAATGGCTTTGAATACTTCGTGCACTGAGGTGGTCTAAGATAGTTGGAAAATTAAAGTAGTCAACTGCGTTTGCCTTGCCATGTACTACAGCATGTGTATCTCCATCAATGATGAGTGGAGCTAGAGGATGTTTCACAGAGTTTTCACGATTTCAAATTTGAATAATGCTCACTAAAAACAAAATAGAACGATGGTGGATACAGGACAGTAACTGACTGCAGCTACATCGTGCGTTCGAAATGGAGTACATTTTCACTACGGCAAATCTGTCATGCGCATGCAACGTGTCTTTCGTAAGAATTTCAAGAATCAACAGCAATATCCAATTCCTGCTTGTGGAACAGTATTGAATTGGGTAATAAACTACCGTTCAACTACCAGTGGATCGAATTGAAAGTACCGTCCCTCGGAAACCGGTCCGAAGTCCCGATAACATCAAACGTATGCTAGCAATCTGCAGGCAAGCCTTCGTCATTCATTACGAAAACGTTCAACAATTCGGCGCGGCGCAAAATGCCACACATCCAACAATACCTTGCAACTTCTCAGCGAAGCGTTTGGCACCCGCGTAGTTTCCAATCGTACTTGGGTCGAAAGGCCGTCTCGCTCACCTGATTTAACCCTGTCAGATTTTCACCTATGGGGTTATTTGAAGGCGAGAGTGTACGCTGACCGGCCGAAAGCTTTCAACAGTTAAAAGATCAAGTTCACTGTGGAATTTCCAGAACTCCACCAATAGTTACGAAAGACTCGTTCGAAAAGTGGGTGAAACGCCTCGAATATTGTGTGGGCGCGACTGCTCGTTATTTGTCCGATGTAGTATGTTATACGTAAAATTGAATATATGCTGAACATTGTGCAAAGCGTTCAACTTCATTTCGCGATTAGTTAGTGTGTTATTCAAATTTGAAATTTTCAAAATGTTGTGTACCTTTATTAAGCAATGATGACCGAAGCTACAAGATCTCTTGAACCGAGACGAGACATTGCGATCTAATTCGCAACAAATCGTGATTTAGACCATTCACTAAAGTTAGAGCACGTTATTTTCGTCACCCGACGAACATCTCCGTGGAGATATGGAGTACATTAAGTACTGGTTACTTTGAACCTAGAATACTGTCAACAAGAACGGCTACTCAAGAGAAAATTTAAAGCCGGATACACTGCCCACCGGTGTATGTAATTTCAGTCCTATCCATGGGCTGCTATTTGCAAAAATTTAAGAAACTAATTTGCACTCTCAGTTAAAGAGTTTCAAACAAAACGTTTTTCTTCGTCTTTAAGTGTAGCGGGACACACAGTTAACACGTAATTTCTTAAGCAGAACAGAGTGATGAAGAAGAGAATAATAATAATCTTGTTTCTCTTTAGGCGTAAGATAGAGTCAAGCCATTTTAACTGCCTTGTGCTGACGTTAGTTCATAATGACCGTAGGACGTCCTGCGCGCTGTTCCGTAATATGCTCCTTCAGTACGAACAGCATTTATGAAAATGATACTGTGTAAGACTCATACGCTACTACCGATTAACAACAAACTTTTACTCTCCTACTCAAATTACAGATGCATATTACAGTTGCTACAGACATTCATAATTTTTTGACCTGATACAAAAAGGAATTTCATTTAAGAAATTTTTTAGTAGCTTGTAATAATATTACCGAACAAGAATGCTACTATAATTGAGGTTGTGTTATTAGTGTGTATTATACAGTAGCAATAGGCCTGTTTTAGCTGTATGACCAGTTTCAGACCATCTCCAAGCAAATAAGCTTCGTTAAGGTTGCAAATTATGACTAATAACAATTTTATTTGATTGTGCCTTGGTACTTACATCCATATTGCATCATGGCGCTGTCGTTGTCTTATAATCTTACTGCTGCGTAAGGCCCTCCAATTCTAGCCTAAGTTTCTTTGTTAATCATTTACGAGTAATTTCGTTTTCAAAAAGGCTCAAATGGCTCTGAGTACTATGCCACTTAACTGCTGAGGTCATCAGTCACCTAGGACTCAGAACTAATTAAACCTAACTAACCTAAGGACATCACACGCATCCATGGCCGAGGCAGGATTCGAACCCGCGACCGTAGCGGTCGCTCGGCTCCAGACTGCAGCGCTCACAACCGCACGGCCACTAATTTCGTTTTCACTGATGATTTCTGTTGCTGAGAAATGTCAGATTCGGACTTTTATCGACGGTATATAATGTTGCAGTTTTGACAGCTATGATTAACAGCTAATTCAGCGATGCGGTATAGTCACAGTATGTATCGTAATGATCTATTTTCGCATTGAGAATATGTTTGTTTTTATTTTGTTTCGATTATCCGTCATCGAGCTGTATGATTTCAGTAAAGTTATCTATATAATTTTTATTGTTCAGGTCCGTTTGTTCATTGATTATTTTATCAGGGTATGCCAGTCAGCGTATAAAGATTTCGCTTTCTTCCAAAAAGTCCATTTTAAATCCCTTTGGTTTATATCTAGGCCTAAGATTTTCATTTCTACCTGTTTGGCCTATATAAAACAAATAAAAGAAATACCCACAAAACAGAAGTTCAGATACATACCGCAAATTTACGCCAGACTTATATCCAGCTAACTGAACACATAACTAAAGAAGACAACAGTTCAATTGGCGTACAGCAACTGGCACATCCTCAAAACACTGATCAAAATGGCTCTGAGCACTATGGGACTTAACGTCTGTGGTCATCAGTCCCCTAGAACTTAGAACTACTTAAACCGAACTAACCTAACGACATCACACACATCCATGCCCGAGGCAGGATTCGAACCTGCGACCGTAGCAGTCGCGCGGTTCCGGACTGAGCGCCTGAACCGCTAGACCACCGCGGCCGGCAAAACACTGATCCTTCCAGATAAAGCAAAACCGTCACTACAGACACAACCAGTCATATATAAAATCAATTGTAAGGACTGTGATAAACTCAGTGTAGGTAAAACAGGCAGAAAATTTAAATTTAGGTGCAGGTAACATACAATAAATAGCGTGACAAACCAATCTACGTTCTTGAACCATTTAGAAACAAAAAAGCGTGAGGTCGATCACTTACAAACACAGTAACAATATTACATTTAACACCAAAGTGGTTTGAAATGAACGTTCTGGAAGAAATCGAAATCTGTAAACAGTCGCGGACCGACCGTGATAAAATATTAAACTAACATTCGGACCTGAAACATAAAAATTATACAGATAACTTTACTAAAATCAAATAGCTCGATTCCGGATAATAGAAACAAAGTAAAAACGGAGATAGACCCACTACAAAAACATAACAAAGACTGTATACTACGCCATACATCATTACGATACATAGATAAACAAACAAACAAATTGTAATCATGCCGTATCGCTGGATTAGTTGTCAATCATAGCTGTCAAAATTACTACAGTGTATACCATCAACAAAAGACCTAAGCTGACATTTCTCAGCAAAAACAGTCGTAAGTGAAAATTCAAGTAAATGATTAACAAATAAAATTAGGCTGCCATTGAATTGCCTTATGCAGCAGTAATATTATGAGACAGCGACAGCGTCACGATGGAATATGGATGTAAGTACCAACATACAATCAAACAAAATTGTTATTAGCTATAATTTTACAACCGTTAACAAAGCGTATTTCCCTCCAGATGGCCTGAAACTGGCCATAAAGTTGAAATAGGTTTACTGCTGCTGTATAATCTACATCAATAAAACAACATCAATTTTAGCAGCATTCTGGTCCAATACTATTATTAGAATGTCATTACAAGACGTCTACCATGCTGCGAGTTGGACAGAAAATAAATTGTTCAGCAGCTAGTGTTCCCGCTGTCTCAAATTAAGGAAAATATGCTCCCATTTATTGGCTACTAGAGGTATTAAACTGTCCGCTTAGCACAGCGACTTGTTATGATCTGTTATGAAGGCCGCGAGTTACTTGGCGAAAAGTAATTAATTCCGCCCACCATTCATCACTCACGTAAAGTACACGATAAAACAAAATTGCACACAATGAATGGCAATTCCTTTCATAACCGCCGGCCGCGGTGGTCTCGCGGTTCTAGGCGCGCAGTCCGGAACCGTGCGACTGCTACGGTCGCAGGTTCGAATCCTGCCTCGGGCATGGATGTGTGTGATGTCCCTAGGTTAGTTAGGTTTAAGTAGTTCTAAGTTCTAGGGGACTGATGGTTCAAAAATGGTTCAAAAGGCTCTGAGCACTATGGGACTTAACATCTGTGGTCATCAGTCCCCTATAACTTAGAACTACTTAAACCTAATTAACCTAAGGACATCACACACATCCATGCCCGAGGCAGGATTCGAACCTGCGACCGTAGCGGTCGTGCGGTTCCAGACTGTAGCGCCTTTAACCGCTCGGCCACTCCGGCCGTCTGTCGGGGACTGATGACCACAGCAGTTGAGTCCCATAGTGCTCAGAGCCAAGCCTTTCATAACCACTAAACAAAACTGAAACAAAGACACGTAAATATTACCAACGTCTGTTCATCTCATCCGTCCATCGGGTTCTCCTCAAATGTCGCCCATTCAGAATGTACACCACGGTGACAAAGTCATGCGATAGCAATATGCACATTTACAAATGGCGGTAGTATAGCATACACAAGCTATAAAACGGTAGTGCATTGGCGGATCTGTCATTTGTACTCAGGCGATTCATGTGAAAAGGCTTCACAAGTGATTATGATCGCAAGACGGGAATTTACATGCTTTGAACGGGGAATGATGGTTGAAGTTAGACGCACAGCACATTCCATTTAGGAAGTCGTTGGGGAATCCAATATTCTTAGATCCACAGAGTCAAGAGTATACTGAGAATGCAAAATTTCAGGCATTACAGCTCACCATGGACAAGTCAGTGGTGGACAGTTTTCACTTAACGCCGACCGCGTGTGGCCGAGCGGTTCTAGTCGCTTCAGTCTGGATCCGCGCCCGCTACGGTCGCAGGTTCGAATACTGCCTCGGACATGGATGTGTCTGACGTCCTTAGGTTAGTTAGGTTTAAGTAGTTCTAAGTTCTAGGGGACTGATGACCTGAGAAGTCAAGTCCCATAGAGCTCAGAGCCATTTGAACCATTTCTTTCAATTAACGACCGAGAGCGGCAGAGTTCTCAGTGCTAACAGACAAGCAACACTGCGTGAGAAAATGTTCAAATGTGTGTGAAATCTTATGGGATTTAACTGCTAAGGTCATCAGTCCCTAAGCTTAGACACTACTTAAGCTAAATTATGTTAAGGACAAACACACACATCCATGCCCGAGGGAGGACTCGAACCTCCGCCGGGACCAGTCGCACAGTCCATAACTGCATCAACTTAGTTATATCAGAGACGAGATTCCGCGCACGAGACCGCCATGTGCTAAGAATTTCTATGTTTGGCTGCTACGACGGGTAAGTTGTCATGTCATTGAACTCAAACACCCCAAGTTGCATTGGCCGAAGATTTGGAGACATGTGCACCAAAAATTCCTTTTACCTTCGTTCGGGCATTGTGGTTCTCTGTCGCCTGTGCCAAGTTCAACACCAACCAACGGCTCCATGCAATTGGACTAGTGGACACTCCACTATGCCCGAAATGCCGCCAAGTGGATGACGACCATCACCCTTAACTTGTATCGTGGTTGAGGACGTACGGCTCCTAGGAAGACAGATGGTGGCTTACTACCTCCGTGTGACCCCGCAATATATTACACCTGCTTCCTTCTTACATCCAGAGAGTGACTACTTTCCGGCGACTAAATCACAGTGTATCATCTGGGTCAAAGGTTGGACGATCGCATACCTCTATGGGGATGCTGCAAAGTCGCGACTTGACTTGTGGTATTTCTTGCAGCAAGCCCACAATGAGGTTCATAGATGGTCGCACTATCGGAAAACCTTTGCCAACTATCTTCAGGCAGTCTTCCTCGACCCCCCACGCAGTTGGGATGTGGCGGGTGCAGTCGGTGTGCACATTTGACAGCTGCTAATGAACCTCACACTTCTCTCACCACTCAATATGTAATGCACATACTATACCATGAATTGATCTACATGTTCCTTTTAACAGAGTGATCTATATTGAAAATAAATAAATAAATAAATAAAAACAATATCCCTGTTCCTTTAAATTTGTGATTTGTTTTACAATGATTTTTTCTTTCTTTTTGCTGAGGATGCATTTCATTTAGTGTTTGTGAACTGCCTAATTTTGTATCCAAATAGAATATCGATAAATAAGTGTTCAAAAAAAAATTGTCTGTCATCATCATCATCATCATCATCATCCTATTATCCTCATCGACTGCAGATCGCCGAAGTTGCGTCAAATTGAAAGACCGGCACCCGGCGTACGGTCTGCCCAGCACCGCCAACACTTTTGCAATTACAGAAGGCTATAGAGGCATCATGGCTAAAATTTCTGCAGAGGACTTTCAGCGACTTGTTGAGCCCACGCCACGTCGAGTTTCTGCATTACGCCGGGCAAAAAGAGGCCCGACACGATATTAGCAGGTATCCCATTTGTCAAGTCAGTGTAGCTGGTATTCCATCAGCCGCGAGTCCCTCCTCCCACAGCAAGTGCAGTTGAACTCTGCATGCCAATGGGTGTTTTCTCAAATCCCTGACGTTATGGGTTCATTCTAAGTCTATTTGATTTGATGAGTGCTCCCTCCACCAAATCATCAATTCGAACGTTTAATATTGTCTTATTGCTGTTACTTTCATTGACTCCTTTAGTTAACAACGGATCGTGCTACTTTGATTAAAAAATTAAACCAAAGTGCTCGAATGACTAAAAGGAGGAAGGAAGGAAGCAAGATTCGGATTTAAAGTCCTGTCGACATCGAAGTCTTTGGAGACGGAGCACAAACTCGTATTACTTAATGGATACCGAGCCACGTGGAGCATTCGGGAGGACGGCGGTCCAGACCCGCGTCCGCTCTTCCCGATTTAGGTTTTCCGCGATGTCCCTAAATCGCTTCAGGCAAATGCCGAGATGGTTCCTTAGAAAAGGCATGGCCGACTTCCTTCCCCATCCCTCCCCAATACGACGGGACCAATGATATCGTTGTTTGATCCCCTCTTCCATATTAACCAACCAACCAACCAAACTGCCAGGAGTGAGTAATGGAAATCACGGAAAACCTAAATCTTGATGGCCGGACGCACATCTGAACCGTCATCCTCCCGAATGCGAGTCCAGTGTGGTAATCACTGCGACACCTCGCTCGGTCGTATTCCTAAGCAACTTTTTGTCGTGTGCTCTTGTACTGTGTCAAGTTCAGCTTTCTGTAAGTCTTAACAGCAGTGAACGAGCTCTAGTGCTCCGTCGTAAAATGTGGTGTACGGGGTCTGACACAATGTCAATTACATTCGTGCTGTAAATTTCCATATGCAACCAAGTATGTTCGGCAGCCCTGTTGGTATAGTTTACCATGCAGTTTGGGGGACAAGAAAGGTCATTTTAGGACCCAAGCGCCACAAGTAGCCGCTTGGGGCGAGAAGCTGAGTGCGGCGCCAGAGACGACAAATTGCTTAATTTATACACTCCACGTGATATAATTAGCGACGGCAGACACTGGTGAAAGTATACGATAGCAGAAGCGAAAGGTTCTAGTAAACATTGGTCTGCAAACGAAACATTGAAAAGTAATACCTAATGTGTTGTTACGACCAGTCACTTACTGCTGAATAATCCCACTAGCTGTTACCCGCGTGGTCTCGCGGTTCTAGGCGCGCAGTCCGGAACCGTGCGACTGCTGCGGTCGCAGGTTCGAATCCTGCCTCGGGCATGGATGTGTGTGATGTCCTTAGGTTAGTTAGGTTTAAGTAGTTCTGAGTTCTAGGGGACTGATGACCTGAGATGTTAGGTCCCATAGTGCTCAAAAATGGTTAAAATGGCTCTGAGCACTATGCGACTTAACTTCTGAGGTCATCAGTCGCCTAGAACGTAGAACTAATTAAACCTAACTAACCTAAGGACATCACACACATCTATGCCCGAGGCAGGATTCGAACCTGCGACCGTAGCGGTCGCCCGGCTCCAGACTGTAGCGCCCAGAACCGCACGGCCACTTCGGCCGGCCCATAGTGCTCAGAGCCATTTGAAGCATATAGACAGTGGCAATTAAAATGACCTGTAGTACCTCTCCTGCTCCAGTCGCAGCCTTTGATGTCCTGCACCCCCTTAACAAGAAAAGTCGATATAGTCAGACATTACTTGTGGTATCGATGGCTACGATGCCACGGCGTAGGTGCAAGTTGGCACTACGACACCGACACCGACGACAGAACCTTCTAGCAGACGCTGTGCAGATCTACGAGCTCCGCTCTAGATTCACCCTATTTGATTCCGAGGAGACGACCTAGCAACATTGTTTCTACTTCATAGGGAGATAACAATTACAGACTGCGTTACTTCAGTGATAGTTTGTCCAACTACTAGTAGCTGTTAGATTTGATGGATGAACGGCTTCGCACCTACGTGCTCATCTGTACGCAAAGTTAAGTAAAAGAGTTATAACCTCATTTCAGTACCGAAGCATTTTCACCTTTTCCTGGTCCTACTCGCGTCCTACCCTTCAGTTTACAGGAGCAGACCCACGCGCCGCCTTCCAGGCGGGATACAAGGTTACTTATTCACAATATTCAGATAAGGCCATAGAGCACACTTACGAGCCAAAACATCCCGACCACGTGCTTGATTGCTTGTTTGTCTCTCTTTGGAACGAAGTACATCACTGAATTCGCGTATGTGGGATCTGACAGTTTGTTAGTATGTTTGTGGAGGTATGAGGCATTAGATGTCTGCGCACAGGTCATGTAATTCACGTAAATAACAGCCCGCTGATTTGCGTACGGGGTTTAAGTGCCCGATAGCGACCCACATGTGTGCCATAGGATTTACATCAGGCGAATTTGGTCGCCGAGACATCAACGTGAGTTCATTATAATTCTCCCCAAACCACTGTAGGAAGGTTCCGGCTCTGAGACAAGGACAAAATGGCTCTGAGCACTATGGGACTTAACATCTATGGTCATCAGTCCCCTAGAACTTAGAACTACTTAAACTGAACTAACCTAAGGACAGCACACAACACCCAGCCATCACGAGGCAGAGAAAATCCCTGACCCCGCCGGGAATCGAACCCGGGCGTGGGAAGCGAGAACGCTACCGCACGACCACGAGATGCGGGCTGAGACAAGGACAGTTATACTGCTGATAGATGACATCGCATCGGGGAAGACATGAAGCATGAAGGGATGCAAGAGTGTCTTCAATTACCATCACAGGTCCTGTGCAAACGCAAGAGAACGTCTCCCGTAGCATAATATTATTCCCACCAGTCTGCTTCCGTGGCACCCAGCATGTTTCGAGCCGCCGTTCAAGTCGATGACGACGTTTGTGGATACGACCAGCGACCGCAGCAAAAATGTGATTGTACCGAAGAGACGACACGTATCCATTGCTCAACGGTCGACTCCTTATCCTGTCGTGCGCACTAAAATCCTAAGTGACGATGGTGTTGGGTCAACATATGAACACGTAGAGGTGTCAGCAGCGGAGGTCAATGTTCAAGAACATACGATAAACGGAGCGCACTGAAACACTTGTGCGTGCGCCAGTATTGTACTCTTTCGGCAGAGATACCATAGAGCACCATCTATCCTACTTTACAGAGCAGACAAGCCTCCGAACCCCACGTTCTGTGAAGAGTCGTGGACGTCCAACCATTTAGCGCCTAGTGGTAGTTTCACTGTCCTTGTACCTCTTTCCGTAGATGCTCACGACAGTAACACGTGAACATTCCATCATCACCGCAATTTTCGAGATACTCGTTCATAGGCTCTGCGTAATAATAATGTGCCCTTTGTCAAAATCGCTTATCTCAATGGATTTCCCCATCTGCAGTGTGTATGTTCGCTACGGTCATTCCCCGTCCGTGTCCGCAGTGGTCATAATGTTTTGGCTCATCAGTGTACTACAAGACTTAGCTAAAGTTCTCCGAAACTACACAATTCGAGCGGGTAGGAATCTCGTACTGAGGCTTCTATACGAATTTAATTAGTGCATTCCTCCTGGAAATCGAGAATCTGCGGTTTTTTGCTGTTACCGATATCGATATCGGCAAGAGACTTCTTGTGGGAATCCTAAAAATTTTGAGGATTTTTTAAGTCTTGAAATTAAATTTATCATTTAATTTCACATTCGCTATTGTAATCTTACATTTGTTTCATTAATTTTAGAATTATATTAACTTGCTGTTCTAACTGGCAATTGCAGATGCTGTTGTTGCTGGTGCTCTTGCTCCTGTCGGGATTACTGGTAAGATTTTATTGAAGTTTCCAGAGAAGAAAACGGTACAGCACGCCATGGGGCTGTTGTTGTTAAGCTAATCTCGTATCTTTCTGTGATCCGCTTCAGTGGATTACTTATACGTACCGGAAACTCATTCCAAACAATGGCTAGACGGCAAACACATCGTTTGCACAGCGGCGGGTGACTTTACTTCATAGTAGCTCAGATAGTTATCACAAAATATTTGTAAATTATAAACGACAAACGTTCCTCGTAAATCACTCATCCAATTACTGAAAACGAGATAAATATCCGTACAATAGTTGCTATATTTTTCACAGGTTACGAATGCAATTGTTTACATTGTGAGAGTAAAAAAAAAAAAAATTATGTGATGTAATTAAAAATCAACTATCTACGGATTTTTTACTTTACTTTCACTTTGAAACCCTGCTTTTTGTCAAATTTCCTGATTCAGGTAACAAAAAATTGCCTTATCTTTTAACTGGATTCACTCAGACGCTTACATTTTTCACACCGACAAGAGCCCGAAGATCGTAGCACATGACATAAATTTCAATTATATACTTCTTCCGTTTCCTGAGAAAAATGGATCTTAACAGCATGAAGGACAGACGGACAGATAGACGAAGTAAAAGTAAGTAAACTTTTATTACTTCAAACATAATTGCCATAGCTGTGTGCTGAGATTCTCAGTGCCATAATGGAAAAAGATTTGCGGTTGCGGGCCGACATGCTGCCAAGGTTATTTCGACTTCGCCGCAGAAATTTCGCTGGGAAGCTGTTACACATTCTCCATTCAGTCTCGATCCCTCCTCATGCGATTTACATATGTTTGGCGCCCTGAATAAAGACATACGCGGCCGTCGAGTTGCTTCGGGCGAAGATATGCTCGCCTGGATACGATCATGTTTCCATAGGCAACCGCAAACATTTTTCCGTGAAGGCACTGACCTTCTTGTCTCACAGTGGGACGCACCTATCAACAGTTACGGTGATGGCTTTTGAAATAATAAACAGTTTACTTACTTTTTCCCATGTGACTCGTTTTCATTAGACTGTCCATTATGTAAGAAGACACAAAAATTTCAAATCGCATTTCGTTCCTTTCATAAGACACCTTTGATGTGAACGGCAAATTACTTTCCTGACAGAAATGCAAGTAAATATTGAAAATGCGTCTCTTTTCCTTAGAAATTTCTATGAAAATATATTATTTCTTATGATACGTGAGCGGGAAACGTGTTTTTCAACACAACACGGCGATATACTCGACACGTCGAAGAATGACTAAAGGAGCGAATACAGAGATTATTTGGCACGTAAATGTCGTAGGAGTGTGTATTATAATTTGTAATATGCCACATTTTCTTGTAATTACAAGCTTTATAAGGTCCGTTCTCCGCCAATACAAACTGCCCCAGCCAATCCTTAACGAAGTCTGGATTACTCGTTTGTAAAATCAAACTAACCTAAACATAAATGTAGTGTAAAAGATCTCTATACTGATTAAACATTCCGTGAGAACTATTTTTTGCGTTGCAGAAAGCTGCAATCGGCTTGACTCCTGTCATTTGGGTGCCACGGATTGGCCGAAGGCAGATGTTTGTTGATAACTTACCTTACGACTGCTGTCCGTGCTCCGTGTTTTTACTGCACTTAATGATTTCCTTAACACTTTGCTAACTAGGGACGGATACTTTCACGTTGCTCGCCAACTGCCTCCTCTAAAACTGGTGCTGAGCAACGGCTCGGGCAGCTTCAGGGTCATCTTCATTGTTGAGAATTGCACCACATCGCCATATCTTGTGTACTCTAAGAGGGTACAGCGGGAAATAATCGCATCACAACTGAGGGTGCTGTCCAGTGGCATTAGTAGAGACGTGACTAGAGTGGGCCAACTGCGGCAATGCCGCAGAGGGTAAGATTCCTGTGAGTTAAAAAAAATGCGTGGGGAAACATAAGAAAAAATAAAAATTGGAAGATAAAGAGGAAAATTTAGTAAAATCGATCACCCAGAGAAGGTCTTCGCTGTGTCGAAATAATGAAAGGTTTTGAAATCATTTGAAGTAAAGATTAATCATTCACCTCATTTACCAATGTCAAAGATCAATACGAACATCAGTTGAATGCATATGTAGAACGTGCTGGAATTGTGTGAACAATATACACTCCTGGAAATGGAAAAAAGAACACATTGACACCGGTGTGTCAGACCCACCATACTTGCTCCGGACACTGCGAGAGGGCTGTACAAGCAATGATCACACGCACGGCACAGCGGACACACCAGGAACCGCGGTGTTGGCCGTCGAATGGCGCTAGCTGCGCAGCATTTGTGCACCGCTGCCGTCAGTGTCAGCCAGTTTGCCGTGGCATACGGAGCTCCATCGCAGTCTTTAACACTGGTAGCATGCCGCGACAGCGTGGACGTGAACCGTATGTGCAGTTGACGGACTTTGAGCGAGGGCGTATAGTGGGCATGCGGGAGGCCGGGTGGACGTACCGCCGAATTGCTCAACACGTGGGGCGTGAGGTCTCCATAGTACATCGATGTTGTCGCCAGTGGTCGGCGGAAGGTGCACGTGCCCGTCGACCTGGGACCGGACCGCAGCGACGCACGGATGCACGCCAAGACCGTAGGATCCTACGCAGTGCCGTAGGGGACCGCACCGCCACTTCCCAGCAAATTAGGGACACTGTTGCTCCTGGGGTATCGGCGAGGACCATTCGCAACCGTCTCCATGAAGCTGGGCTACGGTCCCGCACACCGTTAGGCCGTCTTCCGCTCACGCCCCAACATCGTGCAGCCCGCCTCCAGTGGTGTCGCGACAGGCGTGAATGGAGGGACGAATGGAGACGTGTCGTCTTCAGCGATGAGAGTCGCTTCTGCCTTGGTGCCAATGATTGTCGTATGCGTGTTTGGCGCCGTGCAGGTGAGCGCCACAATCAGGACTGCATACGACCGAGGCACACAGGGCCAACACCCGGCATCATGGTGTGGGGAGCGATCTCCTACACTGGCCGTACACCACTGGTGATCGTCGAGGGGACACTGAATAGTGCACGGTACATCCAAACCGTCATCGAACCCATCGTTCTACCATTCCTAGACCGGCAAGGGAACTTGCTGCTCCAACAGGACAATGCACGTCCACATGTATCCCGTGCCACCCAACGTGCTCTAGAAGGTGTAAGTCAACTACCCTGGCCAGCAAAATCTCCGGATCTGTCCCCCATTGAGCATGTTTGGGACTGGATGAAGCGTCGTCTCACGCGGTCTGCACGTCCAGCACGAACGCAGGTCCAACTGAGGCGCCAGGTGGAAATGGCATGGCAAGCCGTTCCACAGGACTACATCCAGCATCTCTACGATCGTCTCCATGGGAGAATAGCAGCCTGCATTGCTGCGAAAGGTGGATATACACTGTACTAGTGCCGACATTGTGCATGCTCTGTTGCCTGTGTCTATGTGCCTGTGGTTCTGTCAGTGTGATCATGTGATGTATCTGACCCCAGGAATGTGTCAATAAAGTTTCCCCTTCCTGGGACAATGAATTCACGGTGTTCTTATTTCAATTTCCAGGAGTGTATTTCGTGTGTGACGGCGCAAAGTGCACTGTGTAAAATAGACCTCTTTGGCATTGTCTAACACTCTTTGTGTGCGCTTATTATTGTTATGTTCGCTCTAAATTTTTTTTGTTCTTGAATGTGCAAATATAGTTATTAGTAAAATGTCCTTTTTTTCTCCTTAATTCTTATTCAGCTGCGCAAATTCCAATAGAACGAAAGGATATAGATGTGAGCAAGTGCTCCGGCGAACGCAATGACGAAGCATCGGCCATGGCTGGCACATAAAATTGTGTGGAAAAAGGTTCAAGTTGCATTGTAAATTTATTAGTTAATGGCACCCTGGAGGCTAACACGCTAAAGAAGTAACAGTTCTGTATATCGAAACAGGATGGATAAGGAAAAATTGGTTGTATCCTTTCCATAGGAACCATCCCAGCATTTGCCTCAGGCGATATGGTAGAAGAGATTTGAATAGCCGTCCTCCTGAATCTTGAATGCGAGTCAAGGGTCGTAGCGGTGCAAATATAGCAACATGAAAGTGTCATACGACAAACCGCGTGAGGTAATTTTCAACATCTGCCAACCATGAGTCATTAATTATAGACTGACAAAAGCGAATTAAAGGAGTAGGGAAGCTTTTCGTCTTGCGTATGCCAACTGAAGATCGAGCAGGTGATTTCCCACTCCAGGTCACAGGAAGCAACTGCATGGTGTTTCACAAAGTTTTATCGATCTTCCACAGCGGGCCTTATGAATCGCTCAGGACGCAAAGCGCGGACTTGCCCGGGGCGTGTTTATTTTCCACAAAATGTGTTAACACCACATGTAATGTAGATATCAGTTACTAATAAAACTAATGGAAGAAATGCATATGGGCCGAATCTGTTTAAATCGCTGCACACTGTTCTATACTTCTAGAGGGGATTGACTGGTAGTCATCTTGTGCGGTACCTGTAGTATTCTTCTGGGAAAGGGAACTTACCTCAGCAGGAACGCTGTACGTTTCTAGTTTACAGACAGCGCATACCTCTCCAGCACTTTCTGTTTGATTCCCTGGTGAGTAGACAAATTAACGTAACTGAGCTCGTGCTTTTATAGTGCCGTTGTTTTCGGTTCATTAAGTAAATGTCGTGTGACTAGGGCCTCCGTCGGATAGACCGTTCGCCGGGTGCAAGTCTTTCGATTTGACGCCACTTCAGCGACTTGCGCGTCGATGAGAATGAAATGATGATGATTAGGACAACACAACACCCAGTCCCTGAACGGAGAAAATCTCCGTCCCAGCCGGGAAACAAACCCGGGCCCTTAAGATTGACATTCTGTCGCGCTGACCACGCAGCTACCGGGGGCGGACAGGTTCATTAAGTGAGTGCTTTATTTTCAGTTGTTAAGTGAGCTATTACGGGGGCGTGCTGAAAAGAAATGCTGTCGAATTTTTACGTGAAAACGTTTGAGCTAAAACAACGTTATTAACATTTTTGTTCTTCGTGTCTACATGTTAATTTCTCTATATAGTCACCCTGGCGACGAACACATTTCTCCCAGTGAGAGACCAGTTTGTTGATACCGTCACTGTAGAACGTTTGACTTAGTCGACTCAGCCACAACTGCACCTCTGCTTGCGTCACTTCATCACTATCAGAATGAAGTCCTCGAATGTCTTCTTTAAGTTTTAAAAACAGATGAAAATCTGATGCGGCCAAGTCGGGTGTTAATGAAGAATGATCAACGACTGTGAGTCGAAGGCGTTGCGTTGCGTGTCATCTGGCATTGTCATGATGGACAGATTGCTCCTTGTGTGGACGAACTCTTCTAATTCACAACTCGATTACAGCACACTGTTTCTCACGTACCGACATAGATACAGCGCCATGTTACACGCTGCAATTCTTAGCCCTCGAGCGGAAGAGGGTCGCAAACATGTAGACACGAACAACAAAGCTGTGGAATATTTTATTTAAAAAGCCTTAAGAGTTTTTGCATAAAAAACTCAGAGGAATTACTTTCCAGCACAGCCTCTTATGCGAAAGAAAAAGCGTAACAGCTGCAGCTCTCAACTGCTTACCGCACAGAAGACCATGCCCCAAGTGTAGCATGCTGCCAATATCTATTCTGCAACGTTGATTTCATTGTCTCCACTATCACTTTCTTGATTACTTTCCACAGAATGAGGGACATCGAACCCATCACCCAGGCAGAATTCTGACAAAATGTAAAGAGTCACAGAGCCTCACTGCTAAACAAGTAGGTGTACTACGTGTTATAGAACTTCAGATATTACGACATAAGTCAAGCAATGCATTACAACAGATTAGTGTTCTAAGCTTGAGTGCGATCAGTCCCATTCAGTCAGACATGTTCACAATCTTCTTGGAAGATGTAGTGCTGCGGCTGTATGACAAGTAGTGCCACTCAGTGCAGCTCACTCTAGAAGCGCCAGCAATTCCCGAATTGAAGAGATTTATGAAGCCTATCAGTAACCCAATTAATGGTGAGAGGATTGCAGTAACTTTCTGGTCATTCGTTAACTCATCACCAAATGACTACAACACAGTTACATGGCTTTACAAGATGCTGACAACAATAGAAAGCAGCAAAGTGTCACATCTACCAATGCAGTTACTTTACCATCAACACTATAAAGGCCACTACCAACACCAGACACTACTCACCAATAATATATAGGAACGTATTTAACATAAAAGCTCACTAAACTAACCCATACATTTGTTTTTAATTCACTTCATTAAAATACAAATATTAATTTAAGACGTTTGTTAGGGGGCTGTAGACAATTTCATGTGCATTTCTCTAGTTTTTGGGTTTCATGAACGCCAAAGCGCCTTCGTATTTTTTGAGATTATATGCCAGCAGTGTCATCATCAGAGATGTTGTGTCGCCTGAAGTCTTGTCTGGGCCGTCTCTGCTTTACACGATGAGCGGGAGATGACGCGCACCGTAATCCGTCAGATAGGGAAACACGTAGTCGGTAATGGTGTGTCATGAGTAGTGCGGCATAGGCCGAGTGGTGCGGTTGCAGTTACATTCTGAGGAAGTGCAACATGTTGATCAATTGTTTGAGAAGAGGAAAGAGATTGAAGCATTTTGACAATAATATTTTGTTGTTATTTTGACGAGTAGTAGAAGAGGATTTAATTTAAGGCGACTGATTTTGAGTTTGTACTTTATTGCGGCAGCTTGTAGTTATCATTTTTACTCATTCAGATTGGTTAAGAACCAAGTTTCCTTAAGACGAGAGCAGTGTCACTGTGTTCTCACTGTGCAACAGGTAAGCCAAAATTAAACAATAAAAAAGGGGATCGTTGAGTTTTCCACGGCCAAATTATCAATTTAAAAGTTTAATCATTCACAGTGTTAGACAGGAAACGAGATAGGCACTTTCATGTAACTTGCTCGCAGTCAAATTTTGCAATACATTCTCTCAGTCGACTTTTTGTGTTCAATGTTTTTTGTTGTAGTTTAAATAAAAAAACAATTCGTAGTGCGTAATGAATCTAACTAAACGGATCATTAAATAACATTAGTCATGAACCAATCGACATTCAGTGAAATATTATCAACGAAGTAGGCAATAAAGAGCAACCTCAACAGAGTACAAATGAATATGCAGGTGCGTAAGTTATGCAGAAAATGAAACAGCGCAAAATATTGATTTATCTAAAATACTGGATCATGTTCCACAGAGAAAAACGAGAAAAAAACTCATGTAAATAACTTAAGTATTTAGGTTACTAAGCAAATACGTACATTTCATTAGCAGCTTACACCTTTTCATGGACATTCCCAGTTATGTTCTTTGAAATTATTTATGTACTCTTGTTTTGTCTAGAGTATTGGATACAATTTCATTTTTTGTGACTTCATTCCGTTTCTTATTTTGTTTATGCTTTTACTCTAAACGTAATGAAATTGGCTTTCTAGTTAAAAAAAGGATTATCGTAAGAAAGAGTTTGTTTTTGTACTTCATTAAAATGTAGTTTGAGTAGTGTGTTGTAGTTGTTATTTGCTGTGATGCGGGGAAAATAACTGTTTCATGTATGGGTGTATGGAGGAAAATTGCCGAGGTTATGTCTCGCTTCACCAAAGCATTTCAAACAAAGTACACTGTTTGATATACTCTTTTTCCTATATTTTTTCTTTTCACTTTACGATTCAAGTGAGAGGAGGACGACAGGGTTAATGTTATAATGTAGTGTGCGTGTGTGAAAGGAAGGTGGTAGGTGGTAGGGAGATGGGGGGAGGTGCGGGCGACGGCCACCTCTTGTTGGGAATGGGATGGAGTGGGGTAGGCAATGCAATAGAGAGGGGGGAGGCATATTATGTGCCTGCCTCGATGCCCCCATAACTGTTCTCATGCCCCTGTAGAGCTTGTTGTCTGAACGAAGTGGCGTGACTACGCGAGCGACATTGCTGAGTTCTGTTAAATTATTGTTGAAAGCAAGGCGTCAACCGCCTGCAGCAAAACGTGCCCGTGGCGGAGACGAAGCGGCCTATGTTGGCCGGCATCGGAGCTGAAACGGAATGCCGTGGAACGGCGGCAGTGCGATCTTCAATGACTCCAGAAGCATTGCCATCCAGCGAACTTCAGATCCCAAAAGATAGCGCCGTTGCTAACTTACGTGGAGGGGTAGGGGCCAAAGCCTATCTGTTGTGACACGGAACTGACTACGTCTCTTGCCGATAGAAGTTTCACATTCTCACTCGGCCCTCATGTGGAAGATGAAAGATGAGTTTAAAATTTGAATAGAGTGCTTACCACATTGTAAGTACACTGTTCAAGGTCGAGGAAGAGTTGCGCGCTAACACGCAACGATATATAGTTTGGTAGTAATACGAGCAGTCGTGTACCTTTAGCGTCACGGTCATACATGAGCACATATCCCTTCCTGATCCCTTCAAGACAGGGCATTTTTCACAAACTGTGTACATTGTTTTCTCAAATACCAGTTGTAAAGACAGGAAGATTATAGTTTATAGACACATCGGCATCGAAGCCGTTACAGATTGAATCAAGGATGACGTCGTAGGTCCTTATAATGAATACGAAAAGCTAAAATATATACTTAATTTATATAACTGTCTGGTAGATGAATACACTGCACTGGATTGGGACGAATCAGAATTCTTGGCTTTCATGGACAGCCCTGCACATATCACTTGTTTTGGTTCCACTCAGCGTTTCAAACAAACAGGAAGATTCATATAAACATGGAATACTTCAACGAGTCATAGTTCTCCACCGAAAGCTCGTAGAAACGGGGAAAGTTGCTCTGCTAGAATCAGAAGTACCGAAGGTTGTTGGCAGGTTGATTGTTGCTTCTACCCATGAGGCCCTTCGTCCAGTATAGTGCCGCTCTTTCTCGGCTTGTGTAAGGGTGATCTTGCTTCATTTGCTGAGAACTTTTTCAAGTCTTCCATTTTTGAGTGGATAGCAACTGACTTAAAAAAAAATGGTCCCTTGATCGGTGTGTAATACCTCTACGACGTTCTTGAAGGATCCAGAGCCGAAGCTTCGTCTAAAACAAAACTTTTAAAAACACAGGCCTCAGTCGCGAACACAATTAATTTGTGACCTAGGTTTCGGTGTCACAAGGGACACCTTCTTCGGACAAAATTAAAACTAAATGTTACAGCATAATGTACCAAAAATTACGAAAGCTGCGGTCATACCTGATTGCGTCAGATAGTCGGAATTAAAGTAAAATGCAACGGAGGTGCAAGCCACTATGGGCTGCCATGTGTCCTCTTCCACAGCGCGTGTGCGCGTGCGAGTGATCGCGCTGCGTGTTTGTAGCGGCTCAGACTAGCTCAAATAAATTATCACAGAGTGTCTATTGAGAACAACTGCTTGGCGATGCCTATTTAAAGAAATATTTGGGCTGCTTTTACTGAAAGTGATCATCAGATCAGTGAGCAACCAAAATTAATTGTCTCCAGTCGGAGTGCAATGCTCATTTTCTTCTTCATTTTTGTCAAAGACGTTTCTCGGAGCGAAGTAGCTTTATGTAAGGTCACGCAGTAAGCATTCTTGAATTACCTCAGGAAACTTGTCTGTCGTGCTCTGTTCCACTTTGTGTAACATACGTACATCATCATCTCGTACATCTGTTGAAATTACTGCGCAATAAAGCTTAACGAGAGCAGTAGTAACCCTATGTTGAGTGTTGAAAGCATTTAGCACTCACTTAGCTTCGTGCTTGCTGTTCCTTTAGCACTGAAACAACCACCGGTCTGCCATACGCTAAGCAGACGTGGATCACGCTGATCTTTTTGCGTCATCACCCGACTCTTCTGATGAGTGACGCCGCCTTCAAAGTCACTGGTGTTCGTCATGTAACAAAACGCTTTTGTACAGGAAACTACCAGCTTTCCTTCTTATTACAGCAATCCAAATAAATTCGTAATTTTGTGCATTCATCGTTTCACCTGTACAAATCTTCTCTGAATACTGATAGTTGGAAAGATTATGCTTGTACACACACTCACAAATATATAAAATTAATTTCTGTACATATACCCTTTGCTGTATGCATCATAGTAAATGACAGAAGTGTTCGAACGTGCACTGCAATAGTACTTGTCATATAACGTGCGAGCGCTGTTGATATAACAAGTACGTAATTCTTTTGTCTCTTTTTTTGCAATTTTCTTATAGTACGTGCTGTACTTCAATCATTTTTATACAAAGTGTTCTAAATATGATTATGGAATTAACTGATGCTATGTTCCAAATCTATAAAATGCGTAAATGTACTAGGTCTTGCGAGGCCACAGAATTGTAAATTATTAGCTAGGAGTAAATGGCCTTCCAAACTTTCATGGAAAACGAAGAAGACTGTGTGAGACGTACTGCAGTTTCAGAAGTAGTAGGCAAAATGCAAATATAGCGCTGACCACTAGCTACGACGCGTGCTGGAATCTATACAATGAGGTGAGAAAAGTCATTGGATACATCCTAATATCGAGTCGCACCTTCTTTTGCTCGGTGTATTGCTGTAACTCAACGCTAGTCGTTGGAAGTCCCCTGCAGAAATATTGAACCGGGCTGCCACTGTAGTTGTCCATAACTGCGAAAGTGTTGCCGCTGCAGGATTTTGTGCACAAACTGACCTCTCGATTACTTCCCATAAATGTCGGGCGATATGGATGACCAAATCATTCGCTGCAACTACCAGAATGTTTTTCAAACCAGATACGAACAATTGTTGCCCAGTGACATTGCACATTGTCATCCACAAAAATTCCATCTTTGTTGAGGAACATGAAGTCCATAAATGCCTGCAAATGGTCTCCAAGTAGCCCAACATAGCCATCTCCAGTCACGGTTTGGTTGGACCGGAGGACCTAGTCCATTCCACGTAAACAGACCCCACTCCATTATGGAGCCGCAACCGGCTTGCGTAATGTTGTGTTGTCAACTTGACACCATGGTTTATTAGGATCTGTTCCACACTCGAACCCAACCATCAGCTCTTACCAACTGGGACTCATCTGTCCACGCTACGTTTTCCAGTCGCCTAGGGTACAACTGTCATGCTCACGAACCCAGGAGAGGTGGTGCAGGACATGATGCGTTGTTAGCGCAGGCACTCACGTCGGTCGTCGGTCGTCTGCTGCAATAGCCCCCTGACGCCAAATTTCGACGCATTCTCGTAACGGATACGTTCGTCCCACATTGGTCTCTGTGGTTATGTCTGGTCTGTCAGCACTGACAACTCTACACAAACACCGCTGCTCTCGGCCGCTAGGTTACGGCCTTCGGTCACTGTGTTGTCCGTGGTGACAGGTATTGCTTGAAATTTTGTATTCTCGACACACTCTTGAGACCGTGGATTTTGGAATATTGAATTCCCTGACAATTTCCGAAATGGAATGTCCCACGCCTCTAGCTCCAACTGCCTTTCCGCTTTCAAAGCCCGTTAATTTTAGTCGTGCGGCCACAAGCACGTAGGAACTGTTTTCACATGAATCCCCTGCATACATATGACAGCTCCACCAATGTACTACCCTTTTATACCTCGTGTACGTGATCCCATGACTTTTGTCGACTCATTGTTCGTTACCGAATGTCTAAACCGGTCACCTGGACAACCAGCACCAGTGGCAGGTTGCCCGTCTAGCAGCTTCCATGAGCAACAAAAGTTTCACTTTTATTATTTCTCATAACTGTTTACTGAATTTGAAATGTGTTGTAATCCACTCGAGAAGTGGTACAATCTCACGTTAAGCGCTTAAACAATAAGACAGTCATTGAAGTCAGTAACTGTGTATGTACCTTGAGGCAGTGCAACCCACAGTGTGCATATTATCTGTCTGTGGATTGTGGATTGAACAGCGGATCTAGAAACGACGGAGAACGTAGAGACTTCGTTCCGATGTAGTCCTCAGTGGTTCACAACCCCACAACAGGCCAAAGCAGTCCACCCACCCCACCGCCGCCCCACACCGAACCCAGGGTTATTGTCCGGTTCGGTCCCCAATGGACACCCTCCCCCCCTCCCCATCTACCCCTCCCCCCCCCCACCCCCCGCCGTCCCACCTGGAACGTCTCATATCATACCAGACGAGTGTATACGCAAATGTTGGCGTGGTAGAGTAATTATGGTGTATGCGTACGTGGAGACATGGTTTACGCAGCAATCGCCGACATAGTGTAACTGAGGCGGAATAAGAGAAATCATCCCGCATTCGCCGAGGCAGATGGAAAACCGCCTTAAAAACCATCCACAGACTGGCCGGCAGATCGTACCTCGACACTAATCTGCAGGGCGGATTCGTGCCGGAGACCAGCACGCCTTCCCGCTCGGGAAGCAGCGCGTTAGACTGCGTGGCTAGCCGGTCGGGCTGCATATTACCTGTACTATATTCATCGATTATTTGAGAATGAGAGCGCTTAGAGATTTCCAAAAAACATAATTTCAAACATTTTTGAAATTTCTCCTCGCTTGTCACCCGCACCTCCTCCCCCCCCCCCCCCCCCCTCTTACCACACCACCGCTACCACTACAATCACCACTACCACATAGACTAACGTGAGGGAAAAAGTTTATCGCGTATTACGTTTTCGTACTACGTTGTCCATGTACTAAAACTTCAACAGCAGGCAGAACATTTCAATTTAGTACTTCTTTGCTGCTAACTCTATTGTCAACACATACTGCATACAGTTTCCACATATGCCGCTGAATGTGGATGGCGAAATTACAGCATTGTACGTCACTTAGCTCAGGGGATATGACATCATCAACACTGAGATGCGTGAAAACTAGCTGTTTTATACATGGGAATTCGTTTCTCTAAAGAATTGGGTTGGGTGCACGGGGGGTGATATTTGCGTTATAACATTTCTCCAGATGCTTACTCCCTGGTAAATGTGCGTTCAGAGTGATGTACACATGTTCACGGAAACGAAGTGGATTATTAAAGAAGATTGGCATCTCACACCGCAGTAAGCAACACGTCGAATATTTGTATCGGTACAATACAGTTATGTATTTTTAGTCATCAGTCCTCTGACTGTTTCTATGCGACTCTCCACGATTTCCCTACTAATTAAACCTCTTCATTGCACTTATACCAAATGTCCTCAGTTATTTGGTGGATGTATTCCAATCTCTGTCTTACTCTACAGTTTTTACCCTCTACAGCTGCCTCTACCATGGAGGTTATTTCCTGAAACCTTAACACATATCCTTTCATCCTATCACCTCTTCTTGTCAGTGTTTTCCATATGTTCCTCTTCCTCCTTTTCACCAGTCTTCTACAGCATCACATCCCAAACGCTTCGATTGTCTTCCGTTACGATTTTCCGTCCACCGTTCATTATCACACAATGCAGTGCTCCCAGAAATTACTCTCTCAAATTAAGGCCTATATTTTATAATAGTAGACTTCTCTCGGCCAGAAATTCTCTCTTTGCTTGCGCAAGTCTGTTTTGTATGTCCTCCTTGCTGCGTTTATCGTAAGTTATTTTGCTTCCTAGGTAGCGAAAGTCCTTAACTTAATCTACTGCGTGACAACCAGTTTTGATGTTAAGTTTCTCACTGTAATCATTTCTGCATTCAATTCAACAAGCTCTTAAATTTCACTGATCATAACAATGTCATCAGCGAATCTTCTCATTGATATCCTTTCACCCTGAATTTTAACCCCACTCTTGAACCTTTCTTTTATTTTCGTCATTGTGTTTTCGGTATCAAGATAGAACAGTAGCGCCGAAAGTTTACATCCCTGTCTCACACACTTTTTAACCCAAACTCTTTGTTCTTGCACATGTTGCGCACCGTCCGTCTTTCCCTGCAGCTCACTCCTATTTTTCTCAGAATTTCGAACATCTTGCACTATTTAATACTGTCGAAAGCTATTTCTAGATTGACAAATCCTATGAGCGTATCTTAATTTTTCTTCACTCTTGCTTCTATCCGTCATTATCGTGTTAACGTTCCTGCGACAATTAAGACACGTCACACGGCCATGATGTATACGACACTTAGATAAAAAAATTGCTTTTCCCCTTACAAATCAGGTTCATTTGGTTTACATACATAACACATACAAGCACACACGGGCGCTTTGTTCACTGTAAACGAAAACAAACAAGACGTGTCTTGTGGTAGGAAGGTTAATATTACCTGTGATAATATTATGAAACTAATCCTATTTATAACTGAGTATCATTGGGATAATGAAACAATCAGCGTTGTTAACACAAATTGAGTGACTGAATTTTTATCCAAAACTAACACAAAATTAACTTTCCCCGTCATTAAACTAGCTCAACAATTAAAGTATTTGATAAAGGTCTTCCGTTTTAAAATCATACGCTGCTCAGTGTCATGAACGTCACTTGAATTAGTTTTTTTACTATTAATTTTTAGGGCTCTATTTTTTTGTACTTTTAACTTTTTTTACGTATCTTGTGGGGTTAATGATTCGATCTCGTTGTGGGTTGTGATGCAATATTCCCACGTTGACTCATCCAGTCTCAATACAGCATTACTTCATCTGTTACTCAGGAATGTTATTGTAATAGTTTTGTTTAGACTAGCATTGCCAAACTGCAAGCGTTATTATGTCGTGGCGCGTTGGCACTGTCGTGTACACCATATCTGAATCGCGGTAATTATAGTCCTTGTTTAGTACCAGTATTTTGTTTTTAAACTTCGCAAAAACTGTGTTTCAAAGGAACTATGTGTTGAGTCAGACGGGGAAATTTTCCTTCTGTCCTTTCGACCGTTTGCGTAATAGTAACTGCACGTATATGTCAATATCACAACGCATGCTTTTCATACAACTAATTTGTTGTCTACTGGAATCTGTCATATTCGAATAGTGTTCCTTTTGTTTTGCAGCAGTTAATCTCATTTCTTTTCCAATTATGATAAATAATGACCACTGCCACTGTTTCAAATTCTTAGTGATTTGCACTACACCATCGCAGCTATTGCTGTAATGAAAATTAAGTAGGAGAGGAGATTGTCATTTCTGAAGCAGATGTACATTTCCCCATCTCGTTTCTGCTGCGTTATTTCCGAAAAGTTAGGTTCAAAGTGGTTCAAATGGCTCTGAGCACTATGGGACTTAACATCCGTGGTCATCAGTCCCCTAGATCTTAGAACTAATTAAACCTAACTAACCTAAGGACATCACACACATCCATGCCCGAAGCAGGATTCGAACCTGCGATCGTAGCAGTCGCGCGGTTCCGGACGAAAAGTTAGGTTTCCGATCATGCGGTCATTGTATTTTAACCGATCAGGATGTGAGGGTGTTATATCACCATTGCACGAACGGGCCGCACATCTCTCCTGAGTCGGAGAAGTTAGCATTCTCAAAACTTTACAATGACTGTACAAACCGAAAGTGAAAAATTTTAGTTTCTGTTATGCCTTGAGCCAGTAGGATTGCGATGTGGAAGTCCTTTTCACAGATGCATCAGATAATAACAAGCTTTCATCTCTGAAAGCCTCTTATCTGACTGGTCACCCCATATGATGAAATACATGGTCGTTTGTCCTGACGAGTAGAAATTTGGGAAAGCACGAGGACAGAAAATCGCCCCCCCCCCTCTCTCACTCCCTCTCTCTCTCTCTCTCTCTCTCTCTCTCTCTCTCTCTCTCTCTCTAGTGCCCCAAGTGGAGCCTCAAGCTGTTATTTCCAACCTTCTGCGGTAATCCCGGCCTCACAGTTTCCCATTTTCGTGGTGCGCCACGCTCTCTTCCATTTTGCAAGCCAACCTCACTCTGATTAAAACTGTGACGGTACCGGAACTTGGAGCGTCTAACTTCGTAGCTGTTAACAAAGTACTTTCCCGAAGTAGGTCAGAACGCTTGCACGAAAAGCTATGAATTATGCGCACGCTGGCTGTAGAAACACACCGTCGCCCAGGTCGCGTTAGAGGGCGGATGCCCTCCCCCTTTCGCCCCCCCGCCTCGCCCGTCCCCTCCCCCTATCACCAACTCCCCCTCCCCTCCTTGCGGCTTAGCTGAGTAAATTAACTTGCACAACCTTGCACCACAGCACACCGCAACTCGCAGTGTCTGGCACGCTGTGTGTCGATTCGGCCCCAATCCTTTCGATGTGGCAGGACTCAATTTCAGACTGAAAGCCGTGTGATAGGTACACTCTGTTGTGGACATTACGTGAAGTCTCGCAACCGCTTCGACTATACAAGAAACTTCGAGTTCTCTAATTCTATTATTTACTTGGTTCCGTAGCTCGACAGGCGCTGAATAACAATTGAAATCTATCTAAATTTCGTGTAGATGATTTGGCTGCATCATGCTACGTTATATTTGAAATTGTGGACCATGCAATACTTTTGTTTAAGTTGGAACATTCGTGTATCAGGGAAAACCGTCAAAACTGGTTCACTTCATAACTACCTCGTAGAAAGTAGGAACCGGTAGATAGTTTAATAAAATGGGAAGAGACTTGAATCTGACGGGTGTCATGAGAAGCGGGAGGAGGGAAAGGACTACCATTTGACTAAATTTTGCGTCTGTTGCGTTTCTTAACATACGAATACGTCAATGATCTGCCACTAAAAATGACGAGTGACTGAAAGAATTTTGTCTTTGAAGATGTCATAAGCAGTATTTTGGATGATTTATAATGTGATATAAATGATGCAATTAATAATGTAGACGGTAACTACATCAAGTGGATTTCAGAGAGCAGTTTACTCACACGGAACTCCTGTGAAAGCGAAATTGTTACCGTCCCAAGATGGTCAGTCAGTGAAACCGCCCATTTAAATTTCTTAGTGCTGAGCGTATATGAAAAGCTTTCTTGGAAGTACCACAAGTAAGATCTTGGGCAGAAACTGAATGCTTAGTTACTAACAGACCCGATCTTTTCGAGAGCGTCACCAATGATAGCGAGCTTGGTGACCATGATGCTATTACAGAAATAATGGTCAACAAAGCCAAAAATGTCATCAGCATAGCTAAGACAGTATTTTCGTTTGGTTGAATTGATAGTGTGTCATTATCAATGTATTTAAAAGACGAACTCAGAACATTTAGTTCAGGTGTGGGAACGCGAAGAAATTGTGTTTAAAGTTGAAAGAGGTAGAAAACTGCGGTCTGGATAAGTATATTCAAAGTAAGGTAATACAAGACGTCAATAGGACCATTCGTAGAATGTTCCGAAAACAACAGCTTACCACACTCTCGTTAAAAGTGAGATTGCGGGGTTGCTGATAGAGAAAATTAATAGCAATTCGTGCATCCGTAAGAAGGGATATATATGTAACCGACAACAGTTTTCACATTCATATACTGGTGATAAGTAAAGTCAATGAAAGGACCGAAACCTTCTATTCACCTTACCTTCTCTTGGGTCCGTCTGATGTCGAAACTGAAGACAGCACATAATTTTTAAATTACACCTTTCCATATTCCCGCAGGAGGATACTAACTCATTAATCCAGAAAGAAATTTTCACTCTGCAGCGAAGTGTGCGCTGATATGAAACCTCCTGGCAGATGAAAAGTGCGTGTCGGACCCAGACTCGAACTCGGGACCTTTGCCTTTCGTGGGCAAGTGCTCTACCACCTGAGCTACCCAAGCACGGCTCACAGTCTGTCCTCATAGCTTTACTTCCGCCAGTACGCCGGGGCAAAGGTCCCGAGTTTGAGTCGCAATCCGGCACACAGTTTTAATATGCCAGGAAGTTTCACTAACTCATTAATGTTTGACCGCCGCACAGACATTAATGAGCAATATCAATCTTATATTTTCAAAAAAGCAATTGCCCAGATGCTAGTAATACTCGGGTATTGAGGGTTCGGTACAAACTTAATTGCGTATATAGACAGTTCATCCATCTTAGGAATCGAGAATCTTGACGATTTTTGCCTATTAAATACTCTGATACTGGGAATTCTGATACTGGGAATTCCAAGACTTTTGAGGATTTTTTAAGTTTGTAGTCGGATACCAAATAACAAAAAAATATTTATTGCGTGCAATATAAATATAAATTAACAATTTCGGATTTTTTCATTTACTTGTACTGTTAAACCTCGGTTCTTCACAAATTTCATGAAACTAGTCCAATGGAAATTACTTGTAGGTTGTGATGAGTGAGTTTCCGAGTGCCAAAATACGTGACAAACTGCCATATATTTTGATTGCGTTGACTTAGAAGTTTAAATGTTTCACACCGCCAAGGGAACGTAGACCGTAGTATGCGATATAAATTTTATTTGATATGTCTAGCTGTTTCTGAGAAAAAAGGGTTTTCAACAGTCGAACAGAAAGACAGACAAACAGACGGACAAGAAGTGATAGCATAAGGGTTCCGATTTTACCAACTGAAGTCGGAACCCTAACAATTAAAAACACTTAAAGTGAACAAGGCACTTGGCTCTGACAGAATTCCACTGAGACTTACATTAAATACGCCACGGTATCAGCTCATAATAATGGAGAAGCGCTTGCGCATTGAATAGTGCCGTGTGATTGGAAAAGATCGCAGGTTAATCCTGTTCACAAGAAAAGCAATAGATAGGATGCACAGTTTTATAAACCAATATCACTAACGTCTGTTTGTTGTAGGATCCTACTGCATATTCCAAGCTCCCGTAGTATGCCGTTCGTAGAGGAAAACAAGCTTCTGTCAAAGAATCTGAAGGGATTCAGAAAAGAAAGCCACGCGTGTGAAACACAGCTTTCTTCATTCATAAACGACATCTTGCAAAGAACAGATTACGACTTCCAGGATTTCCTTAGCGCGCTCAACTCAGTACCACGTCGTCAACAAAAATAAGTCACGATCGTACGGATATCAAGGCAAATTTGGGATAGGTTGGAGGAATATTTGACTGACGAAACCTACTACGTCCTGCCCAGTGGACGACGAATGTTCCAAAAAAATGAAAATAACTCCGAGTGTGCCACAATGGAACGTAATAAGACCTCCATTGGTTTCCATGTGTGGGGTGATCAGAAGTCATATCCCATAGGACAAAGTCTACATTGATGATTCAATAGTTTTGGTCCACAGGACGAAGTCGATCATTCGAAGTAAAAAAGTCTGGTAATCATGGACTCTACAAGCATACGTTAAGAGCTGTGAGCACTTGTTCATCTTTGCTATTGTGAACCTTAACAACTGCTCATAGCTCTTAACGTATGCAATTTAGAGCCCAGGTTTACCAGACAATTTCTTTTTTTGGTCCATACTACGAGGGACGTTAATTAAACAATGCAACCGAATTTTTTTCTCGCCCGGTTTCGGATGCAAAAAATGCGAGCGCACATACCTGGGACTCCTGCAATGTGTTTGTCGCCACACAAATGCAAATGAACTTCTCCTTTTCCATGACAACGTATGGCCTCACAACAGTCTGCGCACCCGAGAGGAACCCACAAAGCTTGATTGGGCTGTTCTTCTTCATCCACCCTGCAGCCCGGATCTCGCACTTTCCGACTGCCATTTATTTGACGCAATGAAGAACGCACTCCGCGGGAACCACTACGTGGATGATGAGGTTATTAATGAAACAAGACGTTGGTTCCGACGTCGACCAGTACAGTGGTACCATGAGGGCATAAAGGCCCTCCCAATACTACGGCCTAAGGAAGTCGCACTGAACGGATATTATGATGAAAAATAGGGTGAGGAATAATATGGTATACTGGAATCCTGAATAAATTCGACCTGCTTTTAGAAAAAAAAAAAATGTTGTATTACATAATGAACGCACCTCGCAGGTTGCAATTAGTTTCATGACCAAGTCTCTTTGGCTTTCATGATCCTACGTAACCTGATAAATAAACAAATACGTATTTCAATTATATAAGTTCAAAAGAAACACGCCTGCCACACAGAAAGTTGTTTTATTTATCCTGTACAACCAGGTGTGTTAGTTACAAGGGATCTTCAGTGGGTGTCCTGAAGTACTACAGGATTTTTTCGTTTACATATGCAGGTTATCGTTCTCACATGTAAGTTATGGACTTAAAATATTTCATTGAGCTTTTTATAATAAAACTGAAGAGTAATTACACATCCGAATCCATTTCATTATTTGTAAGCCAAACAGCTTTCTCTCATGAGACACACTAGTTGAAAGATTATAGTTTTCTATTGATCACTGTTTTCGAAGTATAGTACTGTCACTGCAGTTTTCATAATGCATATGTATTTGCATATTTGGCTCCTTTTTCCCCAGTTATTGTGTATTTTAACTAAAACTTAGTGACAATCCTTATTTTCGCTCTGTTTTTAGAATATTTTAAAAATTTTGATGGCCGCTCTCTAGCTCGATCTCATTTTGATGTCTCACAGATTGACCGCGACTGAAAACTGCGTGCAATCAATAACCGAAAGGCCACTGCCTTGCGAAATCTTTACAGAAGAGGAACTGGAACAGGCAGACAGAGTCAATGCTCCTGCGCCCGCGCCCCCGGTTAATCCCCTACGCTGTCATACCATGCGTGTCGGAACAATTAAATTAAACTACGCAAACTTTTAGTCGCAACTCCATTTTTTTCAGTTTAACTTTCTGTTTACTTGTATACAGTTGAAAGAGTTTACGGCGTGTACTGTGTAACTTGTGCGCCATTCTGCGGATCGGAGCGTGGAATGTCAGATCCCTTAATCGTTAGGGTTAGAAAACATAAAAAGGGAAATGGATAGGTGGGTTAGAAAACATAAAAAGGGAAATGGATAGGTTAAAGTTAGATATAGTGGGAATTAGTGAAGTTCGGTGACAGGAGGAACATGACTTTTGGTCAGGTGAATACAGGGCTATAAATACAACATCAAATAGGGGTAATGCAGGAATAGGTTTAATAATAAATAAAAAAAAAATAGGAGTGCAGGTAAGCTACTACCAACAGCATAGTGAACGCATTATTGTGGCCAAGATGGACACGAAGCCCACGCCTACTACAGTAGTACAAGTTTATATGCCAACTAGTTCTGCAGATGAAGAAATTGATGAAATGTATGATGAGATAAAAGAAATTATTCAGGTAGTGAAGGGAGACGAAAATTTAATAGTCATGGGTGACTGGAATTCGAGAGTAGGAAAAGGGAGAGAAGGAAACATAGTAGGTGAATATGGATTGGGGGAAAGAAATGAAAGAGGAAGCAATCTGGTAGAATTTTGCACAGAGCATAACTTAATCATAGCTAACACTTGGTTCAAGAATCATAAAAGAAGGTTGTATACATGGAAGAATCCTGGAGATACTAAAAGGTATCAGATAGATTATATAATGGTAAGACAGAGATTTAGGAACCAGATTTTAAATTGTAAGACATTTCCAGGGGCAGATGGGGACTCTGACCACAATCTATTGGTTATGAACAGTAGATTAAAACTGAAGAAATTGCAAAAAGGTGGGAATTTAAGGAGATGGGACTTGGATAAACTGACTAAACCAGAGGTTGTACAGAGTTTCAGGGACAGCATAAGGGAACAATCGACAGGAATGGGGGAAAGAAATACACTAGAAGAAGAATGGGTAGCTCTGAGGGATGAAGTAGTGAAGGCAGCAGAGGATCAAGTAGGTAAAAAGACGAGGGTTGCTAGAAATCCATGGGTAACAGAAGAAATATTGAATTTAATTGATGGAAGGAGAAAATATAAAAATGCAGTAAATGAAGCAGGCGAAAAGGAATACAAACGTCTCAAAAATGACGTCGACAGGAAGTCCAAAATGGCTAAGCAGGCATGGCTAGAGGACAAATGTAAGGATGTAGAGGCTTATCTCACGAGGGGTAAGATAGATACAGCCTACAGGAAAATTAAAGAGACCTTTGGAGAAAAGAGAACCACTTGTACGAATATCAAGAGCTCAGATGGAATCCCAGTTCTAAGCAAAGAGGGGAAAGCAGAAAAGTGGAAGGAGTATATAGAGGGTCTATGCGAGGGCGATGTACTTGCGGACAATATTATGGAAATGGAAGAGGATGAAGATGAAATGGGAGATACGATACTGCGTGAACAGTTTGACAGAGCACTGAAAGACCTGAGTCGAAACAAGGCCCCGGGAGTAGACAAAATTCCATTAGAATTGCTGACGGCCTTGGGAGAGCCAGTCCCGACAAAACTCTACCATCTGGTGAGAAAGATGTATGAGACAGGCGAAATATCCTCAGACTTCAAGAAGAATATAGTAATTCCAATCCCAAAGAAAGCAGGTGTTGGCAGATGTGAAAATTATCGAACAATCAGTTTAATAGGCTGTTGATGTACTTTCCGGGATGTGAGGTCGTGGTCCAAGAACTTTTCTGCTCCTTACGTTTCGTCCAGGAATGCGCTGGACTTCCTCAGAGGCGCTGCTCCGCTGAGTCTTGCCGACTGACTAGTCGGGTGTCTGAGAGCGACTTATGTATTGTGAGAAAGGGGGGCGTGGTTCAGGTGACACGTGATGAGCAGTGATAATCCATAGCAAAGATAAGGTTGACTATCGATTACCACCCTGTCAAAGATAAAAATTGTTAGCAATTATATAGAGAAGCTATTGAAATTTATAAACATCACGATAATTTTAATAGGAAAGAGGAGGCTATGAAACTTAGCGATATATGGACAGTGGCTCTACAAAACTGCTAACAATTTTTATTGTTGACAAGGTGGTAATCGATAGTCAACCTTATCTTTGCTATGGATTATCACTGCTCATCACGTGTCACCTGAACCACGCCCCCCTTTCTCACAATATATAAGTCGCTCTCAGACACCCGACCAGTCAGTCGGCAAGACTCAGCGGAGCAGCTCCTCTGAGGAAGTCCAGCGCATTCCTGGACGAAACGTAAGGAGCAGAAAAGTTCTTGGACCACGACCTCACATCCCGGAAAGTATATCAACAGCCATGTCACCCGGTCGTGAAAGCCTTCAGTCTACAATCAGTTTAATAAGCCACAGCTGCAAAATACTAACGCGAATTCTTTACAGACGAATGGAAAAACTAGTAGAAGCCGACCTCGGGAAGATCAATTTGGATTCCGTAGAAATATTGGAACACGTGAGGCAATACTGACCTTACGACTTATCGTAGAAGAAAGGTTAAGGAAAGCAAACCTACATTTCTAGCATTTGTAGACTTAGAGAAAGCTTTTGACCAGATGGCTGTTATAAGAAGCAGCGGTTGGGAAGGGAGTGAGACAGGGTTGTAGCCTCTCCCCGATGTTATTCAATCTGTATATCGAGCAAGCAGTAAAGGAAACAAAAGAAAAATTCGGAGTTGGTATTAAAATCCATGGAGAAGAAATAAAAACTCTGAGGTTCGCCGATGACATTGTAATTCTGTCAGAGACAGTAAAGGACTTGGAAGAGCAGTTGAACGGAATGGACAATGTCTTGAAAGGAGGATATAAGATGAACATCGGCAAAAGCAAAACGAGGATAATGGAATGTAGTCGAATTAAGTCGGGTGATGCTGAGGGAATTAGATTAGGAAATGAGACACTTAAAGTAGTAAAGGAGTTTGCTATTTGGGGAGCAAGATAACTGATGATGGTCGAAGTAGAGAGGATATAAAATGTAGACTGGCAATGGCAAGGAAAGCGTTTCTGAAGAAGAGAAATTTGTTAACATCGAATATAGATTTAAGTGTCAGGAAGTCGTTTCTGAAAGTATTTGTATGGAGTGTAGCCATTTGTGGAAGTGAAACATGAACGATAAATGGTTTGGACAAGAAGAGAATAGAAGCTTTCGAAATGTGGTGCTACAGAAGAATGCTGAAGATTAGATGGGTAGATCACGTAAATAATGAGGAGGAGATGGGGAAGAGGAGTTTGTGACAACTTGACTAGAAGAAGGTATCGGCTGGTAGGACATATTCTGAGGCACCAAGGGATCACCCATTTAGTATAGGAGGGCAGCGTGGAAGGTAAAAATCGTAGAGGGAGACCAAGAGATGAATACACTAAGCATATTCAGAAGGATGTAGGTTGCATTAAATACCGGGAGATGAAAAAGCTTGCACAGGATAGAGTAGCATGGAGAGCTGCATCAAACCAGTCTGAGGACTGAAGACCACAACAACAACAACAACAACAACAACATAGCCGGCCGAAGTGGCCGTGCGGTTAAAGGCGCTGCAGTCTGGAACCGCAAGACCGCTACGGTAGCAGGTTCGAATCCTGCCTCGGGCATGGATGTTTGTGATGTCCTTGGGTTAGTTAGGTTTAGCTGGTTCTAAGTTCTAGGGGACTAATGACCTCAGCAGTTGAGTCCCATAGTGCTCAGAGCCATTTGAACCATTTTGAACAACAACATATGTGAAGCATTCACTGCAAGCAATATTCCTCTTCACTAACTTACAAACCCTACCCTCAGAGGCTTCCTACGCAAATATTGCTTAAATCAAAATGTATCAGATGAATTAACATCACCTAAAAATTACGTACCTACAATTTAAGTAAATGTTCTGGAAGAAATACGCAATGAACTAGTGCACAGCATTATCTGGATTTCAGTTGACGAAACTGCAGATACTTGTGGACGTTACATTCCAAATTTAATTGTTGGTGCTTTAAAAGAACAGCCTCCTCCTTCCTGTTTAGCTGCCTCCAAGGAACTTGAAAAAGTAAATCATTCTACGATCGCCTGATTTGTGAATGAGGGTATTAGAAAAATATTTCCAGAATCTTCTGCACATGAAAGCGTATTTGCGTTTATTTCCGATGCTGCTCCCTATATGACGAAAGCAGGCAAAGCCCTCTGAGTATTTTATTCCAATTTGTATCACGTGACTTGCTTAGCTCATGGAGTACACACCTTGCTGAAGAAGTACGTTCCACGTTTGCGAATGTAAATAAACTGATTTCATCCACAAAGAAAGTGTTTCTAAAGGCTGCTGCTCGCATCAAGACCTACAAAGAAAAACTACCACATGTTCCTCACGTTCCTTTACCTCTCGAACCAGTGGTAACTCGTTGGGGTACGTGGGTCGAAGCTATGTTGTTTTACAGTGGACATTTCGAGGCCATTAAAGTGGTAGTAAACGACTTCGATAGTGCAGAGGCTTTGGCAGTTCGCCAGTGCAAGAAAGCTTTTAATGATTCCGGTATTAAAAATACATTGCCGTGATTAGCACTCGTATTTCCCATACACCTGCAAGTATTAAAAAGCTTGAAACTCAAGGTTTGGTGTTGAATGAATCTATTCAGTTAATGAATAAAATTATTCTAGTGAACTCCTCATTGCCGGAGGTATTCACAAGGAAACTTAAAGAAAAGTTTGAAAACATTTTAAACAATGACCCGGGCTTTGAACCCTTGCGCCAAATTGATAGTTTTATTAATGGGACGACTGAACTTTTACCATAAATAATAAGTGCCAACATAGCAGCCAAATTCAAATACTGGCCAGTTATCCCAGTTGATGTAGAACGGCCCTTTTCTGCTTATAAAAATGTTTTGAGTGATCGAAGACACTATCTTAATACCGAACATTTGGAACAGTACTTGATCGTTTATGTTTACAACAGCAGAAAAATGTAGAATGAATTGTAAGCGAGGCTTTGGTCCAACAGTATTAATTGAAAATTAATGCTTTTCAAGAAGTTCATAACTGTATATTGTTTTTTTTTTTTAAAATAAAATATTACGGAGTTTTTGAACTTGTCTCTCTGCGTGCGATATACCTTGAATCTTGTCCAGTACATATGGATTGTTTCGCTGTGACTCACTCGCATCGCATCCGCATGTTACCGACAACAATAGCAAAGGAGGAATAATTCTTGAAACACGGTATACATCCCCATTTCGCAAATTTTTAGAAAATAATCCCAGAAAGGCCCCCTTACTAGCTCTTCAAGAATGTATTCAGAAAATGATATCGGCGTTCTAAATGTATCAATTTTTCGCCTGGACGGTGCTATTCCTCGTAACTGATATGCACAGGTTACTCTGTGAGTTATAATGCACGCAGTAACTAGTATGTTTCTTTATTATTTGATCTTGCAAGCATTTTAAGCATATTTCGTGCGTATTTGCATGCATATTTCAAGGTTTCTATGATGCATATAATCCGGTCTCTACTTATCGCTAACACTTTTAGTGTTCCACATTACTACATCGTCCAGAAAGAATTAAGACGGAGAAAATGAAATAGAACAGCAGCTTCCGGCGGCGCACTTTATGTTGAGAGCGTCAGCGAACGAGTAGATAATGTGCTTCTTCGTGGAGGCGTTAAATCACATTTTCGGAGTGGATACAGAGTGCCTTGGAAATTCTCAACACAGCAAGTGTGTAACGAGATACATTGTGAGTACAGTGCGGCCTACGTAGGAGAAACCGGAGGGCCTGTCAGAACCTGTATAGCAGTAAACGAAAGCTGTGTTCGATCAGGTCGGCTCAATAAACCAGCGACAGCGGAACTCCATCGCAACTGTGGGCAGCCTATAAAGTTCCCGCAGGTCCAAGTGCTTGGCAGGCAGCCGTGGATGTCCCACCGTAAAACAGAAAGGCGATCGGGTGCTCGAGGCCGCCTATCAACGTCGGCCGGGAAGACACTCACCAGACGTCCTTACTGCCTGCGTTTCCGTGACCGGTACCTCGGCAGAGCCTCTCCGGGGTCTGGAGCGGCCAAACACTGTTGCGACTGTGTAAACAAACAGCACAGGCATTTCTGCGACCAGAGGGACAGTGCGGTCCATAGAAGTTTGCCGTCGAATCGTAGTTGGCCAATAATTATCAGCAAGCTTTGAAATAGACGAGTAGACTACTGTACTGGGTGTTAGTGGTACAAGTAAAGATATTGTGACCACTGCTATCTTAATATGTACCCACTTCAGTGTGTTAGCTGTTTCGTCTCGGCGTGTAATAGTCTTCCAAATAACACGTCGCCGGCCGCTGTGACCGAGAGGTTCTAGGAGCTTCAGTCCAGAACCACGCTGCTGCTACGGTCGCTGATTAGAATCCTGCCTCGGGCATGGATGTGTGTGATGTCCTTAGGTTAGTTAGGTTTAAGTAGTTCTAAGTCTAGGCGACTGATGACGTCAGATGTTAAGTCCCATAGTGCTTAGAGCCATTTGAACCATTTTGAAAAACACGTCACATAATTTACTACCTGATGTTTTCTGCACGATCGTAGTTCCACCACTAAGTGGACTACACCTCTCAGTACGACTAACCATTTTTCGCGCACGTGGCCACACTTCAGCACCTGACCTACTACCCAAGGAAAAATAAACATTAAGCGCTGCTGTTTCCACGTGTACTTGGAGGTACTGACTAACCTAAAAACATAGTATAGCTATAACTATTAGCCTGCAAACGAAGTAAATACTGATGTACTATTTTTCAGTGCGCTGTCCTCAGTCACCAATAAAAATGTCTGGCCGCGCGGAGTGGCAGAGCGGTTTGAGGCGCTCTGTCACTGATTGCACGGCCCCTCCAGCCGGAGGTTCGAGTCCTCCCTCGGGCGTGTGTGTGTGTGTGTGTGTGTGTGTGTGTGTGTGTGTGTGTGTGTGTGTGTGTGTGTGTGTGTGTGTGTGTGTTGTTCTTAGCATAAGTTAGTTTAAGTAGTGTGTAAGTCTAGGGACCGATGACCTTAGCAATTTGATCCCTTAGGAATTCACAAACATTTGCACATTTGAACAAAAATGTCTGCACTTAATTCCAGTAGTTTCCAAACCACTCAAGTATAAGGCAGTCTTTTCCGCATTGACAGACACAGACTTGCCGTATAGAGAGTTCGTCATAATTAATGGCGTAAACACATGTAACTGAAAATACACGATACTAGAAGAAAAAAAGTCTCAGTAAACACAGACCCACAGACTAACCTCAGACAGGCGCACCTCTCTCCAACATTTCAACAAAGGCGTAATCAGTCTTATATCAAACAAATATTATATTCGGAGATAGGAAATCACAGGAACAACAGAAATAGCGTACCACTGCACTGCAATTTGCATTTATTGTAACATTTCATACCAGACCAAGAAAATGCCGCGTGTAACACTTGACAGATAATAACACTAGAACAGTAATAAACACCTCATACATTTTTCTGCGCTTTAGTCATAGTTCAACAAGCGAACACAATTTAAGTTCTTCCATAAATATAAATATGCGCGTAGGCGCGTTAAAGAACTGGTTCTGAAACAGTCCTAACGTCAAGGCAGGCACACTCCATTTAACGGGAAAATAATTAGCAAGTTTACACATTGACTAGAACATTAAGGTGAATAACAGGAAAGTGCATCGTCCACAACACCTGACGGAGACAGTTAACCTCCAATAAATTCCTTTATTTAAAGTATGGCATTAAGTACAGCTCAATAGTAATAAAAAACATTTAGATTCCTTTGATTATATGCGCATATGCCGGTGAAAAAACACTAAATTGGAAATTGACAAATCTATACTCAAAGGAGCTGCACTCCATCGAATCACCCCAAAAATGGCGACTTAATGGCTACCAAGAGTAACAAAATTAAGAATAGCATGTTTGTAGATTGATAAGAATAAAGGAATAAATAACACATACACGGCTTCCGACGGCCGACATACTGTGTTGGGCTATTGAGCAGTGATAAATTTAAACTAGCCACAACATACGCTAACCAGGTTAGCGGCGTATTTAAAGACAAGCGTCGAGCAATAACACTGGTCAGAAGGTAATGGAACCGGTACTAATTTACAACTAACTACAGCATTGACATCAACTGAGGACAGGTTGACGATTACCGATGTGGCGTACGATGGACAGTCAATAGACTGAACACTCAGCTGAAACAATTATAATGCTGAGGGGCGAAACGCCCAGCCCAAAGCATGTTGAGGGCAGACATCTAGTTTGAGAACAAAACAACCATGAAACATCAGGATGATGATGGAGCTTGCAGTACAAATGCCAGAGCCCCAATATAGCCTTAACCCAAGGCGGGACTAAAGCACAGTAGTTTCTCGCTCAATTAAAGTTTCCAAAACAAACTACCAGGACTCCCTTACACGGCAACGTGCCAACAGTTCCGTTCATACCCCAGAACTAACTAGCGCAACATAAATCATTAACACATTTCAGATACTATTTTAAAACAACATACTTAAATACCTTTGTTTACCACAAGCCTTAATTAGTTAACAGGTCAGGCTCTGTTATTGATGCCACGTAAGTGAGGTAGCAAGTTAAGGTCTACAATTCTACTGTGCCATTTAACACGCGTCGTGATGAACAAAGAAAGAATCCAGCTAAGTAATTGAAAGTTACTACTTGGATTCAGTATCTGACGATGCGCTTAAAATCAACAGACAAAGGTGAGAGTCAAGTTTACACTCGCAAGCAGCACACGCAGAACACGAGCATAAGGTGAACATTAAATAAACTGCTCCTTGTTCAATCATTTACACACAGACGAAACGTATAATCTTCGCCGAATTACTGCAGACGCCGAAATCCCCAGTTGCTTGCAAATGACGCAAATAATGGTCAACACGTCTTACTTTAAGTTCGATGACATCCATAGGATAGGAGTTTCAATGGACAACCAGGCCTCATCCCCTTGGACCCACCTGCAGCCAAGACAATAACATTGGCTGAGATCACGTCTCTAACGATGCATCACACCTGACATGAGTCACGCCAAACTATCAACAAAACGGAGTGGCCTCCTGTACACTCCCAGACATCCGCAATCAGAGTCCCTCCTCCCGACCGACGCTCTCCCGCAAACACGGTAGGCAGCCGGCCGCAGCAACGCCACAGCGCCCTCTGGCTATGGTAAGAAAACGACAGAGCGGGAAGCGGGAATTTCAAAACGAACGCGCTACAGACAAGGAGGAAACGCAGGGAACCAACCGTAAAATTTCTTCACGGCTCATAAACGTTTGCGAAATAAATGCGGCTTAGTGGTTACCAGCCATTGCTGACCCGAACCTGCCTAATCACAGCTTGCTGGTCTGTGGAGGGGTGATGACTGGGTGTTGTGTGATGTCCTTAGGTTAGTTAGGTTTAAGTAGTTCTGAGTTCTAGGGGACTGATGACCATAGCTGTTAAGTCCCATAGTGCTCAGAGCCATTTGAACCATTTGTGGAGGGGTATTTGTTTACATTTTCGAAACTTGGAGTTGTAAATAGAATGCATACACAGTATCAATTGATCAGTTGTATGTGGAGACCTATTTCTGTTGCACAAGTGATGGTGGTAACGTCAAACATTATAGCAGTTAGAAGTATGCCGATACGTATTTCACGTATTGCAGGGCTAATGGCAATGCACGGGAGGCTGCACGCCTCTACCAAGAAGCACACCCTGCCCGAATGCACCACGAGAGTCGAAATTTTACAAGGACGCATCAACGCCTCCGACAACCAGAGAGTTCATCCTGTGGTAGCGCGTAGGTCTGCACGAATTTCACCTACGCTTGAAGATTGGTGCTGAGAACAGTCGAACACTCTCCAAGAACCTCGACAAGGAGACTTGCCTTACAAATTCTTGGAGTAAGCCAAACTAGTGCTTAGAGAATAATCATGTGTACCCGTATCATCCTAAACTGTTTAGTGACCCAGTGAGGCGCACTTTGATCCTACACTAACGTTCTGTCAGCGGGTACAACAACAAGCTGTATGCAACACTGTATTTGACAGTGACATTTCTTTTAGAGCTGAAGTAGTGTGTTTCATTATCACAGAACTCAAACGGTTCAAATGGTTCTGAGCACTATGCGACTTAACTTCTGAGGTCATCAGTCGCCTAGAACTTAGAACTACTTAAACCTAACTAACCTAAGGACATCACACACATCCATGCCCGAGGCAGGATTCGAACCTGCGACCGTAGCGGTCGCTCGGCTCCAGACTGTAGCGCCCAGAACCGCACGGCCACACAGTACTCACCTTTAGACTCATCTAGACTTCAACCCATATGCTGTGCATGATTCCCCACATCACTGAGATTTGTGATTGAATGTGTGATTAGGTGTACTGGGCGATCGTCTGATTTGGCCGTATATATTACCAAACAAATTCAGTGAACGGAATTACCTTCGATTTCTGCGGCATCATCTTGCAGGATTGCTTGAGGATATTCCCTAAGGGTAAAGCCACAGGACATGGTACATGTACAATAGAGCACCAGCAAATTTTGGTGCTGTGCTGAGAAGACATCTATCGTGCCGATATGACCAAACATGAATTTGGCGGGGACCACCTGCACTATGGCCTCCAAGATCATCGGATCTGAAGCCCTTGGATTTCTGTGTTTGGGGTGACATTAAAATTGTAGTGTAACCTGTCCGATTAACACCGTTGAAGAATTGGAGCAGAGACTTGCAGTGCTAGCCAAGAATTTCGAAACTATCCAGGTGTGTTTCAGGGGAATCTAAACTCATTGCAACGCCTCTCAAATGCCTGCATCTGGCTACTAGGATGCCACTAAGAACACCCCCTGTATCTAGGAGTACAGTCGTGTAACTTATCGTGTTCATTCAAAACACCTGCACTTCTACCACAGTATGTCCAATAACTTTTCTTGACGTTGTACGGTACTGTTACCTTTTCCTAAATGGGATGACACACACAATCAGGTCAATGTTAGCTGGTAAGTACGAACTCTCAGTTATCTCGCAACATCCAATGAAATTTCGAGAATACACTTGTCTGTGTAAAATATCTGAGTGATTAGCGCTAACGTACGCACGAGAAACGCCATTGCAAATGTGAAATTTAGGTACATTAATAACGCGTGTGACTATCAAAATGTTGAATGAAAGCATGCAAACGTGTAAGCATTGTGTCGCACAGGTGCCGGACTCCGGTTTGTCGGGCGGAGTTCCACGCCTGTTGCATTTGGCCGGTCAGTACAGGAACGGTTAATACTGGTTGCGGATGACGCTGAAGTTGTCCCCGATGATGTGACATACGTGCTCGATTGGAGACAGATGTGGTGGTCGAGCAGGCTAAGGTAACGTGTCGACACTCAAGAGCATGTCGGGTTACAACAGTGGTATGTGGGAGAGCGTTATCCTGTTGAAAAACACCCCCTGGAATGCTCTTCATGAGTGGCACTAAAACAGGTCGAATCACCAAATTTGCAGTCAGGGTGTGTGGAATAATCACAAGAGTGCTCCTGCCGCCATACGAAGTCCCAAGTATAGGTCCTGTCTGTCTAGACCGCAGACAGCTCGATCGGAGGTGCTCACCTGGCCTCCTCCTAACCAGCACACCGCCATCAATGGCAACGAGGCAGAACCGGCTTTCATCAGAAAACACAAAATACCTCCACTCCATCCTCTAATGAGCTCTCGCTTGACACTAGTGAGGTCGCCAAGTGTGGTTGTTTTGTGGTTAGTGGAATGCATGCTACAGGTGTTCTGGCTTGGAGCTGCCCTTGAAGTAAGCTGTTTGCAACAATTCGTTGTGCCACTGCAATGTCAGCGCTGCTCAAATCACTGCTGCAGCCGCAGTACGATGCGCCACAGGCATTTACCAAACACGACGGTCTTCCCTCTCGGTTCGCCACATGGCCGTCCGGAGCCCAGTCCTCTTGCTACAGTGCCTTTCTGCGACCACCGCCGCCAGCAATCATGCGGACTTTTATTTACTGAGACTTTTCTTACCTCTAGTATCGTGTACTTTCAGCTGCATGCGTTTATGCCGTTAACTATGGCACACCCTTTATGTACCACCCAGGCCAACTGTTGAGGTCGTCAGCACGGTCATGCCATGCATCGTCGCCCGCCATTTGCCGATCTCTGTTGTGGGGTCACTATCACTCTTCTGAAACAACTATCATCGTTGCAACTGGGCTGCAAACGAACGAACGACGGCCTAGACATCAGGGCGCCTTCACTGTGCCGCCATCTCCACGAGGATGCTTGCTGGGGACCCTACCGCTGCCTCAAGGTTCGAGGTATGAACTGACATCCTCCCAGCCTCATGCCGCTGGTGTCCGACTACACCAGACGCAGCGCCGCTTCAGGATTCGTCACACTATAGTCTGTCCAAAATTATCTTATGACTGACAGCGAGGACGGAAGTGGAGGGGGAAGTGGGAGGAGGGGGGGGGGGGGGGAGCTCCCGCGGCACCCCGTGGCCACTTTTCGCCAGTATCACGCCACATGCAGCCACGGCAAATCCCCAAAGTTCCCATATCTTCATCCCACACACCAGTTCCTGCATGCAGTGGGCTTCCGTTCCTGTCAGCCTGCTGTCCTGCGTGATTGTTGCTCCCTGTTACTTTTGCTATGTTTGTTTTTACAGTTGTAGGAATTATTCATTTATTTATTGTTACTGTTACTCATTCCGTTAGCGGGAGGTTCGTAAGTGGAAAAGTTCTAGCTCGTTCTCTTCGCCAGGGGATGCCGTATGAGGCCAGTAGTGAAAAATGGTTTGAGCGTTACACACCTACTTTGAGAATGAAAAACGTAATGATGGCCCACTGTTCTGTTCGCACAGTAATCGACGGAACACCTCAAGCTTTGAAGGAAAAAAAAAACACTGCTGTAAAGGTTATGAGGGAAATGTTCGACAAAGAAGAGGAAGCTGAACAACCATCAAAACTTACCACCCCTGGGAAAAAAATTCGTACGGATAAGCGAATTACCAATATCGATTCGTTTGCAGAGGGTGCGATTCGTCGTCATATTAATTATTACTACAATAGGAAGAAACTTACGACTCAGGAAGTTACTCGACACACTTACAGAATCAGGACTCTTCCAAGGCAATCGCACATCCTTGTCCACAGTTTTATACTAGCTACGCTTTCAGTATGGACATTTCTGTGGCCATAAGCTGTTGGTGGAAACAGAGGATATAGGTTCATGGCGATGTCGATTTTTAAGGGACACCTGTAGTGTAAACATCGGCGAAGTGGTGAGGCTTGATGAAGCGTCGGTCAGTTCAGAGGGCATACACTGGTTAGGCTATCACCTTACCATCGCCATTTCAACTCAACAGAGTTAATATGGGACCAAATTAAAGGTTAAATTTCAAGGAATAGTAAAACATTTGCCATTTCTGCAGTCGAAGCACACACAAGAGAAGCTGCCAGTAACGTCGCATATGAAGATCGGACGAAAGCCGGCAAACATACTCAGAGCAGCTTGGAAAGATCATGGTAGAATGAAGCTCTTTTGGAAAATTCTCTGGAGGAAATGATAATTTTATTAATTGACAACAGTGTCGGCGACTGTGATAGTGACACTTCAAGAATCCGTCATAGCAACAAGAATGGTATCATTGAAGTTCTTCCATTAAGCCCGCAGAAATGGAGCACAGGTGGATTCAGCTACGCGTTTGACGCATGCAGTTTACATCTGTAAGCACCTACGTAGAGAAATTGTATAGTCATAAGTTATGAAATTTTAACAAGAAGGCTTCTATAGCTACTAATTCCAAAGTAGGTTCATCTCACATCACACAAACTAAATAAGTATTACCGTTTATCAATATAACTGCTGCAATACAGAGTCCCTGCTATTTGTATCGCTGTTGATCTTTCTAAACAATAGGCGTTTGCCTATTTAAGATTTGTTTTCCCGCCGTGATTAACAAGCTTAATCTTATTTTTTTTATTGTACACTCCTGGAAATGGAAAAAAGAACACATTGACACCGGTGTGTCAGACCCACCATACTTGCTCCGGACACTGCGAGAGGGCTGTACAAGCAATGATCACACGCACGGCACAGCGGACACACCAGGAACCGCGGTGTTGGCCGTCGAATGGCGCTAGCTGCGCAGCATTTGTGCACCGCCGCCGTCAGTGTCAGCCAGTTTGCCGTGGCATACGGAGCTCCATCGCAGTCTTTAACACAGATGTAAACTGTGGTTCCCCTTAGCTGGGCCCAACCCGACGGATACTTAACGTAGATCGGGGAAAACCACCGTCCAGGCTGAGTTGCCGCGTAACCAGGAGGCGGGAACTGGTCTTACATGCACATGTACACACATACACACACACGCACATAGCACATATATACAAGAACACACACAAGAGGATATGCAGTCAAAGGTGACATGACACCTGTAAACAAGGGTTAACTCCAAGATAGGCACCTACCATACGAACCTACGCCTCCCGACGAGAGGCAACACTGGGCCTGGATGGAAGGATCTTAATTGTGGTTCCCCTTAGCTGGGCCCAACCCGACAGATACTCAATGTAGATCGGGGAAAACCACCGTCCAGGCTGAGTTGCCATATAGCCGGGAGATGCCAATCATTCATCAAGCGAGAACTTGTCTGACAAGCACACACACACACACCCACAACCACACATAGGTGGTGGTAATTTCTCTATCCTTTTCTTTCCTATCTTTCTGTTTACTCCTTCTTAAATTCAAAATGAAATTGTTTTCCATTTCCGTATTATTTATATTATTTGTAATGTATCTAAAAGCTGCACAACGAACAAAACGAACACATAACGTAAAAGCCCGCCTCCACGTGGCAAGACTTGGGCAACAGTGTGAGTGGGATCGGGAACAGGGGAGGTAACTCACATAACCACTCCTGGGCCCGAGCCCAGTCACAGTGGCTAAGAGGCTTAATACGACCCACCATAAGCAATTAGAAGGTGGGTCAATAAATAAAGAGCAGCAAGTGAAAAAAAAAAGGAAAAAAAAAAAAAGTCTTTAACACTGGTAGCATGCCGCGACAGCGTGGACGTGAACCGTATGTGCAGTTGACGGACTTTGAGCGAGGGCGTATAGTGGGCATGCGGGAGGCCGGGTGGACGTACCGCCGAATTGCCCAACACGTGGGGCGTGAGGTCTCCACAGTACATCGATGTTGTCACCAGTGGTCGGCGGAAGGTGCACGTGCCCGTCGACCTGGGACCGGACCGCAGCGACGCACGGATGCACGCCAAGACCGTAGGATCCTACTCAGTGCCGTAGGGGACCGCACCGCCACTTCCCAGCAAATTAGGGACACTGTTGCTCCTGGGGTATCGGCGAGGACCATTCGCAACCGTCTCCATGAAGCTGGGCTACGGTCCCGCACACCGTTAGGCCGTCTTCCGCTCACGCCCCAACATCGTGCAGCCCGCCTCCAGTGGTGTCGCGACAGGCGTGAATGGAGGGACGAATGGAGACGTGTCGTCTTCAGCGATGAGAGTCGCTTCTGCCTTGGTGCCAATGATGGTCGTATGCGTGTTTGGCGCCGTGCAGGTGAGCGCCACAATCAGGACTACATACGACCGAGGCACACAGGGCCAACACCCGGCATCATGGTGTGGGGAGCGATCTCCTACACTGGCCGTACACCACTGGTGATCGTCGAGGGGACACTGAACAGTGCACGGTACATCCAAATCGTCATCGAACCCATCGTTCTACCATTCCTAGACCGGCAAGGGAACTTGCTGTTCCAACAGGACAATGCACGTCCGCATGTATCCCGTGCCACCCAACGTGCTCTAGAAGGTGTACGTCAACTACCCTGGCCAGCAAGATCTCCGGATCTGTCCCTCATTGAGCATGTTTGGGACTGGATGAAGCGTCGTCTCACGCGGTCTGCACGTCCAGCACGAACGCTGGTCCAACTGAGGCGCCAGGTGGAAATGGCATGGCAAGCCGTTCCACAGGACTACATCCAGCATCTTTACGATCGTCTCCATGGGAGAATAGCAGCCTGCATTGCTGCGAAAGGTGGATATACACTGTACTAGTGCCGACATTGTGCATGCTCTGTTGCCTGTGTCTATGAGCCTGTGGTTCTGTCAGTGTGATCATGTGATGTATCTGACCCCAGGAATGTGTCAATAAAGTTTCCCCTTCCTGGGACAATGAATTCACGGTGTTCTTATTTCAATTTCCAGGAGTGTATTAGAATTAAGTGGATGAATCAGAAAAATTAATAACAGTTTCATTATAAACCTATGGCAATCTGTTCCTCGTGACGAAAATGCTTAAGATTCCATTCCCTTGATGTATTCACCTAGCCTCAATAAGAAAAAAGTTTCCCCCCATGTCGAAAATTCGGTAAGGGATGCTTGGGGTAGCTGCGTGGCCTGGGCGCCTTGTCTCAGTTCGTGCGGCTTCCCCCGTCTCAGGTTCGAGTCCTCCCTCGGGCATGGATGTGTGTGTGTGTGTGTGTGTGTGTGTGTGTGTGTTGTCCTTAGTGTAAGTTAGCTTAAGTTAGATTAAGTAGTGTGTAAGCCTAGGGACCGATGTCCTCATAGCTTGCCTGTTTGAGCGAGCTGAATGTGTTCCGTGAGAGACGTGGCAACTCTGTTCCGCGTCAGCACGTTGTTCTGTCGAAGTGTAAAACCCAAAATAATTTTGGACGGACTATAGACAACACCGCCGTCTTCCGCAATAGCTGAGTCGGCGTAAGTTTATTCCAGACAGCGGCAGGCTCGCGGGTTTACATCAACCAATAACGTAGCGTGATTTTTTTAAACGTCACAGCTCGGTTGACGGCTACTGTTTTCGCCTACAGCAGTTAGCGCTTCATAGCTGAAAACCGGCAACAGCGCTGCGAGTTGGCTGTCAGGGGCCTATTTACGTCGTCTGCACTGTAGGTTGGCCACCGACCGCCCTCGCTCCGCCCACACGAAGCCGGGACGCTGTCACCCCATCCTATCTCATCAACAACCAGTTGCCAGAACGCGCTATTAGAAAGGCAGCTCGCTATCGTCTGCCTCTTCGAGGCGGATAACATACGATTTACAATTGTGCAGTCCTGACATCATTTTGGCATCACACATTGTACCGAAGACCGAAAAGAGTTGTCTACCGACTTTCGTGACCTTTCAGTTCACAACACATGAGGTGACCATGAAAACAATAGCATACGCCTCAAGCAGAGAGAACTGGAGGTTACTCCTTTCCTTCACTGCAGAATACGTTAACCTCGAAGTTACGTTGTTTATAAACGTGTCTGTAAAATTCAGCATTCTCGTTGACTGGGTAGCGGATAAGGGAAAGACTGAAGAGTTTGCAAGAACTGAGTCTGAAAGTTACTGAAAAATTTGTGCTAATTATTTTTCCTAGTACGCCTTCAACAGTCCCGATTGTGAGACGACTTACTACTTACGAGAAAAAACAAGCTGAAGTCAGCCAACACTGAATACAATGCCGTACGTAGTCAGCAGTGTTCATTCGCGCGTCTCAACAACTTTATTTTTAGAATCTCTGGCCGGCCGTGGTGGCAGAGCGGTTCTAGGCGCTTCCGTCCGGAACCACGCGGCTGCTACGGTCGCAGGTTCGAATTCTGCCTCGGGCATGGATGTGTGTGATGTCCTTAGGTTAGTTGGGCTTAAGTGGTTTTAATTTCTAGGGGCTGATGACCTCAGATGTTAAGTCCCATAGTGCTTAAAGCCATTTGAACCATTTTTTTTTTAGAATCTATGAAAACTAGTTTCAGGAATTTGTCTGTAATCAGAAAGGGTGGGCATCCATTCCAGGAGATGCCATTTACCTTTCGTCCTATGAATAAATGGTATTTCAAAACATTAGCACGTGGAGCATCTCTAGAAAACACTTCGATATTGAAAAAAAAAATTGCCGTAATGAAATGACAAAAAATTTCATATTGGTGGTTAAAGTTGTTCTTTACTTGGAGACTTTCTTCTCTGGAACAGAACAGTCCTGTAAGAACTAGCTCATAAATTTTCTATTATACTTTAAAGATGGCTGAGTGTAAGTTCCGTTTAAATTTTTTTATTACGCGTGGTTGTTTGTTTTACCAGATTGCCAACATGTTTCGAATATATTACAGAACATATTTCCATTAAATTAATAAAGAAGTCAAAGAACAATTCAGAAACGTGAAGGTGAAAAAAAATGGACATGGCAGGACACAAACCAGACATCTGGCTACTTTATTTGGTAACTACACGCTTATTGCCACTATACCACATTGAACTTAGGAAATTTCTGCCTATAACAATATGTCATTACGTCACCTGTAATTATAACGACTCTTATCAAGAAAGACGACTTTTTATAAATCTTCAAAATACTAGCCTTGAAACGGCATTCTAATACGAAGTTACGACATTAAAACAATCAACTTCGGAATGCAATGTGAGGTCACGCAAGCAACCCGCGTCGAACGCAAACGAAAGTCGATAGCAGTCCCTGCGATCATCGATAGCTGCGTGTGACGTCAAAATGACGTCACGTGTGCACGAAGTCTTGAGAACTGTAGGGTAAACCTTTGAGAAACCCTTATAATAGCGCATGTACAGCGGCCGCGCCTTGATGCAGCGTTCAAAGTCCGTCGCTTGTCGTCTGCTCGCTATAGGCATGTTGCATTACATCTGTTTACGGTTTGGAGCGAAGACTTTTATATGAATGCATGACGCCTGTTCTTTCGGACTTTTATGCCCTCCTTAGCACGCTGTGTCGTTCTTTAGTGGATACAGGAGCGAGGAGCAGATGATGTTGATGAACAGGCAATTCAGATATTAATTTTTCTACATCTAATATCAACTACTGTAGTAAACATTGTTCATAAATCTGTTGCTGTAATCGGAGCGTTAGTTGCTAACAGTAGCTTTGAATGTAGAAATACATACAGATACCAAAATTTTACACATCTGTCGCTCTTCAAAACAATGTCTATTCCGAAGATGTCGAGCCCTAGCCACTACGAAAGTCTGTAAACGTTATTCAACTTGCAAACCCGCAAAATGGGGTATGTGCATGAATGTTCAGACTTAAGTACATCCGCCGTTACAGCTCTAGAGAGGGGATACTTGCATGTCATTTGGCAGCGGCATAGCCGTTCGTGTCAGCTGTAGAAACGCGGTCGCGTAACTGGTGGCGTTTAATTTGAAAGTGTGGCCGACCGGATAGTGACCGATACCGCACGGACATGCCCGAAAGAGTAGACAGCACGCATAATACCCAGCTGAGATGCATATTACGTAAGTTGGAGCTGGAGGGGGGAGAAAGGAAATGAAAGCGCCAACTAATGATATCAGCCACAACAGGACTTTGTGTGGAAGCAGCAGCGACAAGTGAAAATGTGTGCCGGCAGGGACTGGAGACCGGGGTCTCCTGCGTAGCAGGCAGTTACGTCAATCACTGCACCATCCGGACACAGTCTGTGCATTTGCGTTCAACACTATCTCGGCACGCTCCCCAGCCGACTCACATCCCTACCCAGTGCCACCTATCCGCAGTCCCCGTCTTCACTAACTTGAGATTCCCGCTAGTGGTCGAACGAAATATGCCTCCACACTGAATGTTGTGGATTCATTGCCCCCTGAGGCGAAACAGTTATACTAATGTATGGCGTCTGTTCTTTCGGGCATGCATCCTGAAGGACTTGTCTGAATGGGGCGGAAATCGATAGATGTGATGTGCATGTACACATGTACCCACAAACAAATAGTAGTTGTTGGGTTGTTTGGGGGAAGAGACCAAACAGCGAGGTCATCGGTCTCATCGGATTATGGAAGGACGGGGAAGGAAGTCGGCCGTGCCCTTTCAAAGGAACTATCCCGGCATTTGCCTGGAGCGATTTAGGGGAATCACGGAAAACCTAAATCGGGATGGCCGGACGCGGGATTGAACCGTCGTCCTCCCGAATGCGAGTCCAGTGAAACAAATAATTACTCAAACGTTTTTTATTCCAGTCTTTGATCACATTATCACTTCTTTTGACGATGACGGGTTTCAGTCCGTAATGACCATTGCAATGGTACTTGAATTAACGTAACCATTACGGCAGCTCACCTGAACGTCTCGATACCAGCAATACTCTACTGTGTTTCTGTAAAGTAGTTTACATGTTTCTGAGACAACATTCAGATTTGATTTCATTAATGTAGAGATACTTTGATACACCGATATGATTATGTTGCAATGATATTATTCTTACGTGTATCTTTCTTTTGTCACTTTGATCTTTGACGTACGTGTAACTCTGATTTTTGGGCGCATAAGCGATTATTAGTTGTTAGAGTGTCGGACCTTGAGAAAGTCAAGTCTTGGACGTCACGTTGGAAAGACACATATTGTAGTCGGCTTATAAAATGTGAAATTTAACAGTGAGGAAGATGGTTCAAAAAATGGTTCAAATGGCTCTGAGCACTATGGGACTCAACTGCTGAGGTCATTAGTCCCCTAGAACTTAGAACTAGTTAAACCTAACTAACCTAAGGACGTCACACACATCCATGCCCGAGGCAGGATTCGAACCTGCGACCGTAGCGGTCTCGCGGTTCCAGACGGCAGCGCCAGAACAGCGCGGCCACCTCGGCCGGCGTGAGGAAGATGTTTTCAAGTATGTTTTGTATTGTGAAGTGATGTTTTGTGTGTTACGTGATACTGCAACAAAGCAATAACAAAGAAGTGTAACTTAAATTCTGAGTGCTGATTATTTTTTCTACATCACCATTGTGCTAACTTTCAAAGTTTTAATCTTCAAGAATGGTTTGTGAAACACATCTATAAAACTTTGGAATATAGCAGAATAAAACCTAGGCCTCTTTGCATCCGAGCTTGGAATCACCACCACCTAGATTTTCGACGATTGAGCCATGATTTTACAACGAGACCAGCGTGGGAAACACGAATAGATGAGTGCCTAGTTTATTTATTATTACATGAAATAACTTTATTAACTGTGCTCTAATGACGCCTGCCACATAATAACTTTGTTGTTGCCCGAAAATGCAGTTTTTAGCAGCGTGAGCAACACCACAATCATTATTATATTTTGACCTTTGTTGTGGTAGGGTTGTGAGACCATCCTCAGATCTTTTCTGCACCATCTCCTATTAATTTTTATCAGGTAACTTTACAGGGAATACGAAGAAACGTATACATATTATCTAAACCAAAGAACATATTGACAGAGACAAGCATTAACGTAATTCAACACAGAAAGAGATACAGTCGATACTGAACATAAGTGTAACACGGTGTAAATAAGACCTAACTCAGAATGGGAAAGAATAGGAAGAAACTGCTCCAAAGACTGGGTAGCAATGGCAACGAATAGTGTCTGTGCGAGGGAGAAAATTAGTTCAGACGAAGCGACTTGTTCTGGAATGGATTTTCATGATCAGCTAGGAACAATCACGGTGCAGAATGCTCCTCCTCCTGCCAGTTAAGTCGATTTCAGGTGAAAAGACGAGATGAAGCCACCCTGAAGTATCATCGTAGCTGCCGTCTGCTTCACATCTGCTGTGCAGCAAGCTACGTAAATTTAAGTATTAACTGTGTTTTTCTTACTTGTCACTTCTTTTTCCGTGTGTTTCTGCTTTTAGGAAGCTTTAATTTTCGAGTACTAGATTCTTGGTCGTTTTGAATACAGTCCAGAGACAGGTAGTGCTTATTTTCATTATTTCCAACAAGAAGTGTCTACTAACCACAGTTTAGTCAGCTATCAGCCGCCTTTAGTGAATTAGCAGTCTAGTTAAAAGTTGATTAACTCTCTACAGTAAATAGTTGATTTCTTAGGATGGATAGGATGTGTGACTGCTGTGTACGGACGCAGGAGGAGCTGGCCACTGTTCGCGAACCGCTAGCTGAGCGTACTGATGGCCGCGATCAGCCGTCTTCAGGCTGCTGCGTCGGAGTGTAGCGGCAGTGGGGAATCTGGTGCGTCGCATGATACACCCCACGGTATTACGTGCCTCGCCCACGGTCCCTGCTGTCGAGACATCTTCGCGGGTACCGGGCACGGTTGGGCCACCCTCTCCCCAAAGAGAGTGGCGGGTTCAGCGGCGTTCGCGTCGCACGAGGTGGAGGGTCAATTTGGAGGCTGGCCGTGTGGCATTGCCCGCTCTGCCTGTGAGTGGACATGTGGCCGCTCCTTCAGCAAAGTCCGAGCAGGCACACGGGGGGGAGGGATTTATTAGTGATTGGGAGCTCCAATGTCAGGCGGGTGATGGAGCCCCTTTGGGAAACAGCTGAAAGGTCGACGAAGGAGGCCAGTGTTCACTCTGTTTGCTTGCCGGAGGGGGGGGGGGGGTCATCCGAGATGTGGAGGAGGCCCTGCCGGCGGTGACAGAGAGCACTGGGTGCACCCGACTGCAAGCTGTTGCTCATGTCGGCACCAATGACTCCTGCCGTCTGGGTTCAGAGGTAATCCTCAGTTCCTACAGGCGGTTGGCGGAATTGGTGAAGGCGGAAAGCCTCGCTCGCGGGGTGGAATCTGAGCTAACTATTTGTAGTATCGTTCCCAGAACCGATCGCGGTCCTCTGGTTTGGAGCCGAGGGGAAGGCTTAAACCAGAGGCTCAGACGATTCTGCGGAGATCTGGGGTGCAAATTTCTCGACCTCCACCATCGGGTGGAGAAATGTAGGGTCCCCCTGAACAGGTCAGGCGTGCACTACCCGGAGGAAGCGGCTACAAGGGTAGCGGAGTACATGTGGAGTGTACATGTGGGTTTTTTAGGTTAGAGAATTCCCTCCCTAGGCCCGACAAGACGCCTCCTGAGACGCGACAAGGTAGCAGTAGGCAAAACGCAATAGGGAATGACAATATTAATGTGGCAACAGTAAACTGCAGGAGCGTCTATAGAAAGGTCCCAGAACTGCTCTCATTAATAAACGGTCACAATGCCCACAAAGTACCAGGGACGGAAAGTTGGCTGAAACCAGATGTAAACAGTAACGATATCCTAAACTCAGATTGGAATGTATACCGGAGAGACAGGCTGGACAGTAAAGGGGGAGGCGTGTTTATAGCGATAAAAAGCGCCAGGTAATTGACGGAGATCCGAAATGTGAAATAATTTGGGTGAAAGTCACGTTTAAAGCAGGCTCGAACAAGGTAATTGGATGCCCCCTGGCTCAGCAGCTGTTTTGGCAGAGCACTTGAAGGAAAATTTGGAAAATATTTCGAGTAGATTTCCCGACCATGTTATAGTCCTGGGTGGAGATTTTAATTTACCGGATATGGACTGGGAGACTCAAACGTCTATAACGGGTGACAGGGACAAAGAATCCAGTGAAATTTTTTAAGTGCATTATCTGAAAACTACCTTGAGCAGTTAAACACAGAATCGACTCGTTGCAATAACATATTAGACCTTCTGGTGACAAACAGACCCGAACTATTTGAAACAGTTAACGCAGAACAGGGAATGAGCAATCATAAAGCGGTTACTGCATCGATGATTTCAGCTGTAAATAGAAATATTAAAAAAGGTAGGAAGATTTTTCTGTTTAGCAAAAGTGACAAAAATCAGATTTCAGAGTACTTGACGGCCCAACACAGAAGTTTTGCTTCAAGTACAGATAGTGTTTAGGATCAGTGGACAAAGTTCAAAACCATCGTACAATATGCATTAGCTGAGTATGTCCCAAGCAAGATCGTAAGAGATGGAAAATAGCCACCGTGGTACAACAGCCGAGTTAGAAAATTGCTACGGAAGCAAAGGGAACTTCACAGCAAACATAAACATAGCGAAAGCCTTGCAGACAAACAAGAATCACACGAAGCGAAATGTAGTGTGAGGAGGGTATGAGAGAGGCGTTCAATGAATTCGAAAGTAAAGTTCTCTGTACTGACGTGGCAGAAAATCCTAAGAAATTTTAGTCTTATGTCAAAGCGGTAGGTGGAACAAAACAAAATATCCAGACACTCTGTGACCAAAATGGTACTAAAACAGAGGATGACAGAATAAAGGCCGAAATACTAAATGTCTTTTTCCAAAGCTGTTTCACAGAGGAAGACTGCATTGTAGTTTCTTCTCTAGATTGTCGCACAGATGACAAAATGGTAGATATCGAAATAGACGACAGAGTAATAGAGAAACAATTAAAATCGCTCAAAAGAGGAAAGGCCGCTGGACCTGATGGGATACCAGTTCGATTTTACACAGAGTACGCGAAGGAACATGCCCCCTTCTTGCAGCCGGCCGGAGTGGCCGAGCGGCTAAAGGCGCTACAGTCTGGAACCGCACGACCACTACGGTCGCAGGTTCGAATCCTGCCTCGGGCATGGATGTGTGTAATGTCCTTAGGTTAGTTAGGTTTAAGTAGTTCTAAGTTCTAGGGGACTTACGACCACATCAGTTGAGTCCCGTAGTGCTCAGAGCCTTTTGAACCATTTGAACCCCTTCTTGCAGCGGTGTGCAGTAGGTCTCTAGAAGAGCGTAGCGTTCCAAAAGATTGGAAAAAGGCACAGGTCATCCCTGTTTTCAAGAAGGGACGTCTAACGGAAGTGCAGAACTATAGACCTATATCTCTAACGTCGATCAGTCGTAGTATTTTGGAACACGTATTAGGTTGGAGTATAATGACTTTTCTGGAGACTAGAAATCTATCTGTAGGAATCAGCGTTGGTATCGAAAAAGACGATCGTGGGAAACCCAGCTCGCGCTATTCGTCCACGAGACTCAGAGGGTTGAACGAAGTAAGAGCATATGGACTACCAGACGAATTGTGTGATTGGATTGAAGAGTTCCTAGATAACAGAACGCAGCATGTCATTCTCAATGGAGAGAAGTCTTCCGAAGTAAGAGTGCTTTCAGGTGAGCCGCAGGGGAGTTTCGTAGGACCGTTGCTGTTCGCAGTATACATAAATGGCCTTGTGGCTAACATCGGAAGTTCACTGAGGCTTTTTGCGGATGATGCTGTAGTATACCGAGAGGTTGTAAAACTGGAAAATTGTACTGAAATGCTGGAGGATCTGCAAGGAATTAGCGCATGGTGCAGGGAATGGCAATTGAATCTCAATGTAGACAAGTGCAATGTGCCGCGAATACATAGAAAGATAGTTCCCTTATCATTTAACTACAAAATAGCAGGTCAGCAACTGGAAGCAGTTAATTCTATAAATTATCTGCGAGTAGGCATTAGGAGTGATTTAAAATGGAATGATCATATAAAGTTGATCGTCGGTAAAGCAGGTGCCAGACTGAGATTCATTAGAAGAATCCTAAGGAACTGCAGTCCGAAAACAAAGGAAGTAGGTTACAGTACACTTGTTCGCCCACTGCTTGAATATTACTCACCAGTGTTGGATCCATACCAGATAGGGTTGACAGAAGAGGTAGAGAAGATCCAACGGAGAGCAGCGCGCTTCGTTATAGGATCATTTAGTAATCGCGAAAGCGTTGCGGAGATTATGTATTAACTCCAGTGGAAGACTCTGCAGGAGACGCGCTCAGAAGCTCGGTACGGGCTTTTGTTGAAGTTTCGAGAACATACAAAAAAAAAATGGTTCAAATGGCTCTGAGCTCTATGGGACTCAACATCTTAGGTCATAAGTCCCCTAGAACTTAGAACTACTTAAACCTAACTAACCTAAGGACATCACACAACACCCATGCCCGAGGCAGGATTCGAACCTGCGACCGTAGCAGTCCCGCGATTCCGGACTGCAGCGCCAGAACCGCACGGCCACCGCGGCCGGCTTTCGAGAACATACCTTCACCGAAGAGTCAAGCGGTATATTGCTCCCTCCTACGTATATCTCGCGAAGAGACCATGAGGATAAAATCAGAGAGATTAGAGCCCACACAGAGGGATACCGACAATCTTTCTTTCCACGAACAATACGAGACTGGAATGGAAGGGAGAACCGATAGAGGTACTCAAGGTATCCTCCGCCACACACCGTTAGGTGGCTTGCGGAGTATGGATGTAGATGTAGATGTAGAGTTGCAGATCGAGACCATGCAGCCAGCACCTTAGCGACGTTACTGACAAACCTGCTGTGATTTCTATGTTTCTATTTAGCATTGGCCACCGAACAACAGTGGCGACGACTCGATCGTCGTCATCGTAACAGAAAGTGTCCTCAGCAGAGTTCAGCTCTTCATAAATGCGTAGGGCGGTTCACTCCTTTTGGACGTCCACTAATACGAGTAGGTGTCCGGATAGTTTTGATCGGATTGTGCACAGCCACTGTAGTGACAAGAGTTTTAGCAGTTGCCTCACATAGCGGTGTAAGAGTTTCAAGGTACTACGAGTCCACCTATGCGTTGCCACTTCACTATGCCTTTCTTCTTATTGTAGGATGAGTAACCTGTTGAGAGTGACCGAAAGGCTCATATTTTATCACTTCTTGCAGTTTGTGAAACTTGCCAGAGAACCCAGTTAACAGTGTGTAAACAAAGATCTGATGATACAGACAGCATACTTTTCTAAGGTCTTTGTCGTAATACCGCCTTTTCGTTTTTCTATTAGTGTGTGTGAAAACTAACAAAGGAAGAACGATATACAACGTGCCATGGAGCGTGAGTGTAAATGAGCGGAATGGAAACTAACGCTTTATAACAGCGGTAATGATTGGTGTAATTGACAGAGAGCGACCTCTTGGGCGCGCGCCGTTCAATTAGGGCTTGATGCGGACTTCATTTGAGAGGGCGCGCCGTGCCGCGCCGGCCGAGGGAAACTTGCGCTCGGGCGGCCAGCAGCGGCAGCCGGCAGCTGCGCGGGACAGGCCCTTGACGCGTTCCATTTGCTTCTATGGCGGGATTCCTGTGTGCCGGCAGCGCCATTTGCACATGGGCGCCGGTATGCGAGCACATGCCGGCTCTTCCCCCCTCTCCCCAGCTCTGCTCCGCTCTCCAGCGAAAGCTCTCGTGCCTTCTGCAGTAATGGGACTCGTTAACTCGCGAACGCAGCAAACTCGCCACAGAGGCGCAGTTAGCCTCTAACCGCTGTCGTAACACCCTAAGTTGGCAGCACTGCATCGCAACACAAAAACTGTACCTCCTTGTAATTAAGCTGAACACGGGAGGAACTGAGCTCGAAGTAACCAAATTCACGATTGTTGTATCTCTACTACAACGCAAAAAAAAATTCTGCTACGTTGCACATGTGAGGGAGGATTTTTCTGGTATGCTAGGCTATATAAATGGCAAAGTCTGTAAGAAGAATAGAGAGTGCGGTTCACCATTTTTAAACGGGCTAATGGTTGCATATTCCGAGAAAGGAAGGTCTGTCTCACACAAGCCCGAAGAGGTGAAACGATCTGTAGGGTCCCCGATGGACGCCAGCACTACGAATTTGTACTCATACTTTGTATGGAGTATCTATTAATTGTTCACAGCCTCCTGAACCAGGGCTACCTAGTTCGGCAAAGGTCTGTGAAAGTCGTTCAACCTATAAATGGGTCAACTTGAGTTACAAAACTGGGTTAACTCTGGTTGAGCACATTTCAAGTCAGCCCGAGTTAGACTGCCATTAACTCTAATTGTGTACATGCGGTGCGTGGCGGCCGCCTCTGTCGATGACGGTTTCGCACGCGCCGTCCAAAACCAAGTTGAACCGAATTGAGTCAATGCCTACACAACGGAACGTCTTTCGCTATAATTCTTAAAAGTGCAGCGAAATCAAATGGTTGTAAGCACTATGGGACTTAACATCTGAGGTCTTCTGAACTACTGAAACCTAACTAACCTAAGGACATCACACACATCCATGCCCGAGGCAGGATTCGAACCTGCGACCGTAGCAGCCGCGTGGTTCCGGACTGAAGCGCTTAGAACTGCTCGGCCACAGTAGAAAGTGCAGCAGCTAATTATGATTTACTTTGATCGAAATTCTTTAGGAGATTGACAAGTGTTTTTTATGAGTGGGTTGAAGTGAGACTACCTTCACATCCCTATCTGAAATTCCTTTCTCATTTCAACATCACCTGAAGAGGTCATTTTAGCTCGAACTTTTAACTTTTTGGACTTTATACTGTTATGTCTATATCCAGTTCCAGTGGAACCATGGCCTTTAAAAAATTAGTACAAATGAGTTTATTATCTCAGATTGAATTTCACATTAGTATACTACATGATTTATTTAGCGACTAAGGAGAATAAGCCGTTTGTCAATAATCCAACTTTGAAATTTCGCGGCATGAACTGTGCAGTCGTGCTGCAACACATATTCTTGAAAATTTTCCCTATTTCTGAAAAGCTACGATGTTTATTCATTATGATCATCTAAAATGATAGCTCTACTTGAGGGCAAATGGCAATAATGTTAGCAATATTTTATTCAAAGTGATTGGTTACAATTAACTAAAATAAAATTTATATTATTGTGCTTCATATTGTTTGGAATTACACGTGGAACTACGTTAACTTTTCCTAATTATATCTCCGACCTCTAAGCGGAATATAGGGCCCACTTTTTTGGTATATGTAACCAAAATTATCTCATCACCTCCAATTATTATTTTGTAAATCTCAAATTCAATAATGTATTCGACTGTTTTGTTTTGTATAAAAGGAAGTGGTGCACGAGACAGGAGGTCCGTCTGTCTGCATTATTGTCTTTCGGTAGCTGTTTGTGCGAGAGTCTTTCGGAGGCTGTCAGACGGCCATTGCATATTCCACCTATGAACGTGGTAATCAGTCACAGTACAAGACAAGAAAACTGATTGTTGTAACAAACGATGTTAAGTATAACTCAGTCATCATGCCTTCCACATTTCTAGACGATTCAACTCATAGCCGGTGAGTTGGCAGACTGAGGGAAAATTCGTGAATGTCAGAACAAAAAAGGTACTACTAGTTTCGCCAGGAGGGAAATGCTATGTGCTAATATCGGCAGACGAACTTCGCCACTGGCAGGAAGAGCAAGTCACCACATGCCCATCCCAAGTGATTCAGACTGCTACAGAGACATCTGGCGCACAACTATTCATAGGAAGAACAGGGGCAGAAGGATACCCACGGGACATCCTAGCGCCATATCCTTATTTCCAGAAAGCGAGTCCACATTTGAGACATTCTGCGTGATGTTCAGTAACGGTTACTGCGAAGTGTTATGAACAGGAGCGTCCTAAGGCTGCAGAACGGCTGGAGCTGAAAGGTAGCAGCATTCTGTAATTTACGGTGCAGCAGGGATAACTTTTCACCTCCCAGCAACCATAACTGGGGCTACAATTCTATACATACCATGGCCAATACTATTTACATCTACATACATGTGATTACTCTGCAGTTCACAATTAAGTTCCTGGCAGAGGGTTCATCGAACCACCTCCATGCTACTTCTCTAAGATTCGAACCTCGAATAGTGCGTGCAAAAAACGAACACTTAAATCTTTCCGTGCGAGCTATGATTTCTTTTATTTTATTATGATGGAATAGATTAGCGCCAACAAAATATTTTTCGCTTTCTGAAAAGAATTTGGTGATTTAAATTTCACGAGAAGGTATTGCCGCCAACGAAAATCTGCCGCCCCAGTTCGCATTTCGTATCAGTGGCACTTTCGCACCTATTTCGCAAAGATACAATACGAGCTGCACTCCGTCGAACGTTGAACTCCGTCAATCCTGTCTGATGGGGGCCCTATACCGCACAGAAATACTCTAGAATCTTCACAGTGGCTCGGTAAAGGTTCTCCAAGACAAATCTTACGAGGTCTGTCCAAAAAATTTCGGAAAATTTGTAATTTTGCACCAATGGTGTGTCGGGGCGAAATGCGGTTTGCATCCCTGCATACACCTTTGTGTAATGTGTAACTGCCGATAGTTTAATAGTTGTGTGTGTGTTAGCTATTGTTCAGTGCTGTATTGCGTAGAACGTTCTGTCGAACAGTTTGCGAATTTCGAGATGGCGGAGTTAGAGGAGCTACGTTTCTGAATTAAATTTTGCGTGAAGCTCAAGAAAACTTTTACAGAGACACGCCGTATGACGCAGGAAGCCTACGGTGATGAGACCTTAAGCCATACTCGGTGTTACGAATGGTTAAAAAATGGCCGGACGGAAGTTAATGATGACCCTCGTTCAGGCCGGCCTTCGACTTCGACCGACCACGTCATGCCAGGAACGTCAACAATATTGTGCGTGCCAATCGAAGAATGACTGACTGAGAGATTGCAGAAGAGTGTAACATTTTCGTTGGATCATGTCACGAAATCCTGACACAGCATCTTGGAATGCATCGTATTGTCGCCAAGTTCTACCGACGGTTCATGAGTCAAGACCAGAAAGACCTTCGCCTGTGGAGAGCTTTTGGATTGCGCAAATGAGAATGAGATGTTCCTTAAAAGAATCATAACTGGTGATGAGACGTGGGTCTACGGTGTGATGTTGAGACCAAGATTCGATCTTCACAGTGGATCGGTAAAGGTTCTCCAACACCAAAAAAGAACCTCGAGAGGTCAGGTCAAATGTCAAAGCCATTCTGATAGTTTTCTTTGACTTTGAAGGATTAGTTCATCATGAATTCGTGCTACAGGGACAAATTGTTAATCGATAGTACTGTCGGGACATGTTGCGACGCGTGCGAGAAAATATGATAAGAAAACGGCCTGAAAAGTGCTGAGACAATTCATGGCTCTTGAAGCACGGTAACGCACCCGCACATTCATTCCTGCTGGTGTGTGACTACCACAAAAACAAACGAAATCGCTATATTGGATCATCCTCTGTACTCTACAGACCTGGCCCCTGTGGACATGTTTTATTTCCAAAGTTGAAAACTCCGTTGAAAGGACAAAGATTTGCAACGATAGACTAGATAAAAGAAAATTCTCAAACGGCGCTTCGTTTGATCCAGCAAGAGCCGTACCAAGACTGATTCCGGAAGTGGAAATGGGGTTGGAAGCAGTGTGTCAGTTGTGGAGGAGAGTATTTCGAAGGAGACCGTACGCAGTAAGTAAAAGGTAAGGGTAGAAAAATTTTGATGACAAAGTTCAGGAATTTTTTGAATAGACGTCGTACGTCACGATATTCCTGCCGCCTGCCCACGGCTGACACAGCCCTACACACTCGCCGGGATACTGACAGCGCTTTTTCACCGCAGCGCGCTACGTGCTGGGCCAAGTAGACACTGCCACCTGGGGCCAGACTTTGCCGCACGCAGCTGGCCGCATTAAGGTAACCCCTATGACAGCTGTTTTGATTACGAAGCATAAACCTGTTATTTTCTTTCACTGCTTCTACACTGACGAAAAAAAAAAAATCACAGCACCAAGTAGTTCTGCGACATAAACGAAAGTAGGTAGGCGTGTTTCTGCATCTGAAAAGTGATGTCTGTTCACGTTTCACGCCTGTCGCATAAGACTGGCGCTAGTAGCGCCACTATAAAGCCTAATTTACACGACGACACCAGGTTGCATGCAACTGCGCTACCGGCCACTGCGCATGCGCGCCGCGCGTTTTCGCAACTCGTTGGTGAAACTAAACACTTTCGACGTGTTCCAACTCAGGCGACACTAGTTGCATGCGTTTTGAGGTTGTGTGTGTTCGCAGTGTGTAGACAAACTGAAATATGAAGTAGGGGACGGAGAATAATGTTCGTTTTTTGGATATATATGCTTTGCATAGGTGTTTGTGGGATTTCAGTGATGCTGATTACAAAAATAAGCAACATATTGATGCCGCTGAGACCGACACGTGCGATCATAACATGGATTGTTTGACAATATCTGAGCTTCAGAGTAAAATTTATTGAGTTAAGAGCGTATGTACGATACAAGCAAGTGTAATTCTAGCTGTGGCAATGGTCTCGTCTACAAGACTAAAATCCTATTGTTCGAGTTGGCCAACTCTTTGTTAAGGAATATTGTTGACAGGAGTGAAGGCTATACAAATCCAAAAAGCTGCATTCTTTATTCGGTATTCATCTGAAACGTCGCTGCAGTGCTCCCCATTCACATATGTCAGAATTTTGAAATATTGCCACTGTAAAGATCTGTCTTCAAGAGAGTAATTTGCAAACCATTCTCCTCTTAATGCCGCCTGATTCGAATAATTATTGTTGCTAATTTTAATAATTATTACTGTTAATGTTAATAATTATTGGCGTTAATGAAATAGCGTCATCGCCAACTAAATCGTATCTTTTAGCATGCCGAGTGTTCTCGATTTTAATGCACGGAATATGACATATAATTGCATTTCAGGCGACAATGCTTCATGCATTACATACCTTTATTTCTTATCGCATAATTAACTTTATTTAGGAGAAACGTGAACAGTTCTTGTGACACTCTAAGACAATTAAAAGAACTTATTGGATCTTCCTTTATAAATTATTCCAGCAAGGGTGCTGAGCAACCGAGCTGACGTCTTTTCCTCATCCAGTCACGAATCGAAATACGTTTCTAATTTTTTTCTTATGCAGCGATTCCAGGCAACAAGCTTTAACTCCATCACAACTCGTGCGACACGCAGCTGCCTAAACTTGCATTTCAGACACGACTCAGGGACCCACAGAACGACGAAACTGAAGTGTATACTGGTGTCGCCGTGTCTGCAGTCAAATATGAAACCACTTACGTGCAACTCATTCCACGCAACGAGTGGCGCAACCCAGTGTCGTCGTGTAAACAAGGCTTTAGAATGCAAATTAAGTTTGCTTTAACTACACGCTGTAACAGTCGTGAGCGTTAACTGCCTTTGAGATTGCACGTGGCGAGTTGATGTTAGCCAAGATTGCCTTTAAGGTGACAAAGACGAATTTATAAACACCTCACAAAGTTTGAATGAGGTCGTGTAATAGGGCTACGAGAAGTTAGATGTTCCTTCTGCGATGTAACTAGAAGACTTGGTGGGATGTAGCCCTGTAGTGATTGCAGACAGCGATGTTCATGGGAATGTCAAGACCGGTTTCCCCGCGGTCACGGTGCACTACTAAGAGGGAATGCCATTGTGTTCGGCACATCGCTCTGGCGCATAGTACTGCGTCTGCAGCAGCAATTTGAGCGGCAATTGGCATCACAGTGACACAACGAATTATTACAAATCGGTTACTTCAAGGACAGCTCCGATTCAGACGCCCTGTAGCGTGCTTTCTACTGACGCGAAACCACCGCTATTTTCTACTTCAGTAGTGTCAAAGGAGAGCTCACTGGAGGGCAGAGCGGAGGTCTGTTGTTTTTTCTGATGAAAACTGGTCTGTCTCAGTGCCAGTGATGGCCGTCTGTTGGTTAGAAGGACGCCAGTTGAAACCCTGCAACCAACCTGTCTGCGTGTTAGACACACTGGACCGACAGCTCGAGTCGTGGTGTGGGGTGCTGTTTCTTATGACAGCAGGAACAATCTCGTGGACCGGCAGTACACCAATGGACTGTTCGAGCAATCTCGTGGTTATCCCACTTACCCAGACTGCAAATGTATACGTCAATCTGGTGATCTGACATGTTGTGCTGCCATTAATGAACAGCACTCCTCTGCCTCGTGATGACTGGGTGTTGTGTGCTGTCCTTAGGTTAGTTAGGTTTAAGTAGTTCTAAGTTCTAGGGGACTTATGACCATAGATGTTAAGTCCCATAGTGCTCAGAGCCATTTTGAACAGCACTCCAAGATGTTTTCCAACAGGATAACGCCTGCCCAAACAGCGCTGTTGCAACCCAACGTGCTCTACAGAACGTGCTCTACAGAATGTCAACTTGTTGCCTTGGCCTGCTCGATCTCACTGTCTCCAATCGAGCACATATGGGAAATCGTCGGACCATATCTCCAGCATCATACACAAACAGTATAATCTTCCCTGCATTGACCGACCAAGCTCAACAGGCATGGGACTCCATCCCACAGACTGAAATCAGGCGCCTTTAAAACACAATGCATGCACGTTTGTCTGTTGACGTTTATCATCCCGGCGGTTACACCGCTTAAAATGTACAAAAGCTTCTCGCAGTACTGTGGTGGCTTATCTCTTGCTTACATTAACCTGTATTCTTGCAATGTTAATCACTTGAATATGTTACCTAGGCTTCATCACTCTACATTAATTACTTTGTGGCGTTGTGATTTTTCCGTCAGCGTAGGGTCCTGTGGCGGTTAATTACCTGGCTCTTCATGCCGGCTGCCCTGTCGCCCATCCTGCAACGTCAACGCAAACTGCTGCTCGAGCCATCATGTCCCTGTTATAGCGTAGTGAACTATGATGTGCGTAATATGTAGAGATAAAACTGCGTTTAGCAGTTAATGTTTTAAATAATCAGTGATGTCAATTTGTTGTGGCAGAACGCAAAATTAACGTGGCGGCCTCTCGCCTTATCGGAAATATTCAATACTGTCTGACTGGTCCATAAATTCTCCTTTCTGATTCGTTGTTTATAACATAGATTTGCAGCAGAGCTGCAGTGTCATTCATTTAATAAAGAAACTGTTTTCTCTTCATCTGCAATAATTACAGCTTACTACAGAGGAAAAGACGTGAAACCTAAAGTCGATGGCGGAATGGTCTTGTAGGACAATAAACTACTGACGCCAACTTCTTCTTCGTCTGCCAATGGCGTCATTCGATGCAGTACTGCCAGGGTAAATCTTTCCTACAAACCATGTCAGTTTCCGAAAACGGAAGCAATGGAGCACTCTCAGCCGCCTCCTCATATTTCCTCATGACCTTAAGTAAACCCCACCCCCACAAACCCAATTCCTGTTATTCCAAGGTAAATATCTATTGTTTCTTTGGCGGGGGATCGAAACCATGGTTCCCTGTTGACGGGGAGGCGGACCTCTATTTTCTTGGATCTATTTTTTTAATGAAAATTAGATTAAAAGAAATATCATGAAGCGAAACATTTGGACCACTACAAGCATTTCGTAAACGTATCGCATTCTTCTAAAAGATTTACTTGCAGCTCTTTGGACTCTAAATGAAATCTATTTTGCACGTATAAAAAGTGCAGCGTCATTTATAAAACAAGTAATCTGCGTAATCTATAATGAAATCAGATACAACTTATGTACTAACATTCCGCGATGTTTACAACAAATCAGTATACTTCTTGGATACTGGATTGATGATTTCGTTACTTTGATAACGTTTATGTGGATGTGTCAGGAAGTTATTTCTGAAAGTATTTGTATGGAGTGTAGCCATGTATGGAAGTGAAACATGGACGGTAAATAGTTTGGACAAGAAGAAAATAGAAGCTTTTGAAATGTGGTGCTACAGAAGAATGCTGAAGATTAGATGGGTAGATCACATAACTAATGATGAAGTATTGAATAGGATTGGGGAGAAGAGAAGTTTGTGGCACAACTTGACCAGAAGAAGGGATCGGTTGGTAGGACATGTTCTGAGGCATCAAGGGATCACCAATTTAGTATTGGAGGGCAGCGTGGAGGGTAAAAATCATAGGGGGAGACCAAGAGATGAATACACTAAGCAGATTCAGAAGAATGTAGGTTGCAGTAGGTACTGGGAGATGAAGAAGCTTGCACAGGATAGAGTAGCATGGAGAGCTGCATCAAACCAGTCTCAGGACTGAAGAGCACAACAACAACAACAACAACAACAACAACATGGGGATGTGCACATTAATGAACTCACTTCTTCTTTGAACGCGTAAGTTTCAATCTGGAGGCTCTTAGCTAGCAGGAAAGTAAATAATCAAAAAAAAATTATTGTGCCTGAAGATCAGTCAAAGATTAAGACTCTGCGATGGAAGTCCACCGTAAAACCAGCTATCAGGTACAAAAAATGAAGCTCAATTACAGTACCAACAAATTATTTAAAATGCAACTTTTCCTTTGAATTAGTTGTTTATGCAATAGAAAGGGGCAACTACCAGAAGATAACCTTAAAAAAGCATTAGTGGAAATTAAAATGTCGATGGAATCCAGAAATTAAACGTGAAAATACTTCGCATCATTGCAGCAAATACGCAAACACAACTAAAACCATGGTCTGTATGACTGTACCGATGTATAAACCCAGCACCTCAAGTATAATTCCAGATTTGAGCACCAGGACAATCAGGTCAGATCGAGGCAGTGTGCAGGCTAAGATGTTGCACCCACATTCGACATTTTAAAGCATTTTTCCTGCGGCCGTAAATAACGTCCACAAAAACAGAGACAGCCAATCTCTATTGAAATCGACATTGGCGAGAAATTAAAATCTAGTCCCTTTATACACTGCCGAAAAAATTGGTAACAACAACACATAAGTAATGTAGATTAATGAAATTTTGGAAAAACATTTGTCAATGTGACATATTTAAGTCATTAACACTGCAGGATCACAGATTAATGTAAGCAAGAGATAAGCCACCACAAATGTGAAAAGCTGGTACGTTAACAACGGGTATAACCGGCAGCATATTCAACGTAAGCATACAAACGTGTATACATTGTGTTTTACAGGCGAGGGATGTCAGTCTGTGGAATGGAGTCCCATGCCTGTTGCACTTGTTCGGTCAATACAGGGACGGTTACAAGGCCCTCATTGGCATTTTAACGAGAAGGAAGTACGTCTCTGAGCGGTATCAGTAACCTGGCGTCTTGCTGCTTCAGTAAGTCCCTCGTAGCACAGTAGTAGCGCTCAGTCGCCAGGTCCCATGTAGGTGGTAATCCTGCTGAAGTGGAGTGTTTAGGGATGCCAGTTGTTAATTGTCAACAACGTTTGAACTATACTTGTTTTAATACAGAAATTGCTTTGTCACACACGTCACAGAATCAGTATTTGCAATATGGCGGCTCTGGACTACGCCGTTATATTCGACCCTTTTCTTACATTAACATAGTTTTCTGACTTCACATAATGATAGACACTGCCCACGACACGTGGCGTTCTTATAACTAATAACTTCACTTTATATCTTATTTAACATCTGAAATATGCACTCGCGACTATTCTTTTAGAGCCGCCCCGGTTACTCGACCGTGCGTTTTGCGTGGCTCCTCGCGACTCACTGGCCCTGTCTTCCCGAAGGACAGGAGAGACCCCCCCCCCCCTTTCTCCCTCAGCCAATAAGGACGCAGTATATATATATATATATATATATATATATATATATATATATATATATATATATATATATATATATATATAATCTCCAAACTTTCAGCCAACGGGCGTTCAGATCGCTCTTGCTAGGCGGATCTGACGTCACGTTTGCGGACATTGTAACGGAAGTTTGTCTTGGAACACTGTCTCAGATTGTAAGATCCTAATCCCGAATAGTCGGATCTTGTCCCCACTAAGGTTGCACAACACTGCCTCCTATGATTTCATCACTAATGCTCTTGCTGACGCTTAGTAGTTAAATGTACATGTAGCCTGGCTGCTACTGAGCATTTCCGATCGCATAAATGTGCGTAATCCTTGGCTTAAACACGCGAAGGGAATGCCTATATGCATTAAACGGTTATGATGTTTGTGGATGATGTTGGAGATGTCGTCTCGATTGGTGACAGATATGGAGATCGGGCAGGCCAAGGCAACAAGTTGACATTCTGTAGGCCTAGAGCACGTCGGGTTACAACAGCGGTATTTGCGTGGGCGTTATCCTGTTGGAAACAACCCTTGGAATGCTGTTCGTTAATCATAGCACAACATGTCAGATCACCAGACTGACGTATAAATTTGCAATAAGGGTAAGTGGGATAACCGCGGGAGTGTTTCTACTGTCGTACGAAACATCACCCCACACCACGGCTTGAGGTATAAGTCCAGGTTGCTTGTAGGCTCTCAAGTAGTCTCCTCCTAACCAACACAAGGCCATCACCGACACTGAGGCAGACCAACTTTAACCAGAAAACATAACAGACCTCCACTCTGCCCTCCAATGAGCTTCTGCTCGAGACCACCGAAGACGCGCACCGCGGTTGTTTGGGGTCTGTAGAATGCACGCTAAAGGGCATATCGCACGGAGCTGTCCTGGAAGTAAACGCTTTGAAACAGTTCGTTGTGTCACTGTGGTGCCAACTGCTGCTCAGATTGCTGCTGCAGATGCAGTACGATGCGCCAGAGCCATACACCAAACACAACGGTCTTCCGTCTTGGTCGTACACCGTGGCCGCCCGGAGACCGGTCTTTACATTTCCACTAACATCTCTGCCAGCAATCACGTACAGTGGCTTCATTCTACCAAGTCTTCCTGCTATATCACAGAGGAACATCCAGTTTCTCGTAGCCCTATTACACATACTCGTTATATACAGTGAGGTGCTTTAATGGGATCTTTATCGTTTTAAAGGCATTCTTGACTAACATCAGCTGACCACATCCAATCTCAAAGGCCACTAACTCTCACGACCATTACAGCGTGTATTTAAAGGAAAATTTGATTTGCATCCCAATAATGGCGCTACTAGCGCCACTCTCATCTGAGTGACGCGAAATTTGAATAGGCATCATTTTTCAGATGTAGAAACACGCCTGCCAGCTTTCATTTATGTCGCAGAACTCTTACTTCTGGTTGCGATTTCTTCCCTAGTGTATTTAAATCCTTCGTTCTCTCAAGTAGACGGATAGTTATCTCTAGCACAAAATAAGAATCGTTGGTTAGAAATTCACAAAACTCTTTGTCTTTTAGCTTAAGGTCTACGTCGCCGTACTGCTATGAAAACGCTTACTCGAATGTTATGAAAGACAGCAAATCAACTCTGCGGATCGAAGACGTAAGGGAAGTATCTGTGTAGGTAATAGCCACGTGTTTGAAGGACGACACGTTAGTTACAATTATGAGTGTCTTAATTATGGCTAGGAATTGCTTTGTTACCTAATTCATTGACGCTGTTGCTTTCGCGACTGTCGAAAGGAATTACGTAAAACGCTGATGCATACTATATTCATGTCTCCTGCGTGATCGAAACAGCCCAAAATAGCGTATGTCCCACAACCGCTCTGCGGACACCTGAAACTTAGTTGTCCAGGACAGTGCGTTCTTTAAGTGCCGTCATTCACCATCAGACGGCGACGTGCGTCATACTGTTTGTGAATAATGTAGCAGAGGACTGGAGTTAACCTACACTCAAGAGACAATGAAGAAAGAGAGTACAGCCCTTTCACATACGTGCCTTGGAGAAAAACGGTCTACTGTTTTCACTGCTTTTGTCTCGCTACTAATGGTGTGGATGCAAAATCGGAACAGTAAGCTACAAACTCTTGTACTTAGTTAATTTGTTGATATCATTTGCAAATCGAAGTAGGGAGGGAAAAAAAGTAAATGCTCAAGTGAAAGTTTTATTAAATTTAAACACGTTTTTCAGAGAATCTGTGTTTTGACAGCATGATCATGAACGAGGTTACTGTCATAAATGATAAAAGAAATAATTTTGACAAAATATCTAAAACGTTACCACTGCGCAACTCGAAAAAGTCTCCAAATATAAATGCATGTTGTTTCGAGTGTGAACCAATTTGCTTTCCATCTAGGGCCGTCGCCTCCAGAAAACCCTCAGAAACTGTTAGCTTATGCGGGCAGTCAGAGGCAGTTGCCAGTATCTTACACGAACTAGAAAGTTTGACATCATGAGATCTACGCCGTTCCATTATTTGAGTATTTACTCTACTAAAAATTAAGCTACTCTATAAAGACCGGAATCTGCATCTTACAGTAAGGTTTGTCATTGTGAATCTTGAAATTTTCCCTGCACACTGAATACTATGCTTGCGATCGGTCTTCGTTTACTGCCACGCACGATACGTTATCGGCCACCTGCGAAACAGGTCAGAGGAGCTGTAGAAGACATCGGCTACCCACGTCAGATAGCTTTCGTTAGCGCGCTGTATGCGTTTTGCGCTTGCGTCTAACTGCAGCACCGACCACATTGCCAGCAGGCAGCGCGACGTCGATGGCCGAAATGCCAAACGCAGACGTTCTGTGGGTTTCTCCTCGCCTCGGCTCCTAGCGTACTCTGTTGTCTTCGCTGGGAGCAAATGGCGGAAATAATGGGATTCCATTCTTCATGTACTCTTTATTAATGGATTCCCAAAATGAATTAACAATAGCCAAAAACTGTCGTATTATCGTATTCCATTGCATGACGAGTGAATATACAATGCCCAGCAAAGGCAGACTTTGTGGTCTGCAAAAGGTAAGCGTGGGGTCGATGTTCTACGCAATGTTCTTCCACGGTACGTGTCGTCTGATTTATACGGCATTTTGCTCACAAAGCAGCTGACAGCGGGGCCGAAACACAAAACTTTAGAATAGGGACTCATCGCCTTTCAAATAATAGTGAACCAGTCGAAACCTCGTAATGTCGCAGACAAGAATGATAAAACAGTTCTATTAAATGCGGTGCTTACTATTTTGCTGCGTCTAGGGCGTCTTGTCACGGTCTTCCCGGCTCCCCCCGTCGGAGGTTCGAGTGCTCATTCTGGCATATATATATATATATATATATATATATATATATATATATATATGTGTGTGTGTGTGTGTCGTCCTTAGCGTAAGTTTGTTGCTGTTAGGCTAAATAGTGTGTCTGGCGTGAGATCGGTCGCTTGACGGCGCGTTCGGCTTGGCCCTGTCCGTTGCCGGCGCGCCTTAAGGCACGGAGGCTCGCACTGGGGCGTATCGCTTCTAGTGGGGGCGTGCCGCGGCAGTCCTCACACGGGGAAGTGATGCGTCTCTTATAGCCTCTCCTTCCCAAGTGGCTCTTTCCGCCTTCCCCTGGTGCCAGACGTTAAGCTCGGCATTCTGCCTTGCGACAAAAGGGAGAACTGCGACCCAACCCGATGCGAAAGCGACGGGTGCGTGGCACAGGGGGAGCTGTGTCGAGGGACCGAAAACCAGTCCCTTTCTCTTCGCAGGGCACAGACCAGCAGGTGCTCTGCATGCCGGCGATCTCGTTTGTCGGCGTGGGATCGAGGCGCGATTCGGCAAGGGAGCTTCGCCGCGCCCCTGGGTAACTGGGGCGTGTTCTGCCAAACCCAGGAGGTGGTGACATCGCCTGGGCCAGGTTAGATGGGTCCAGACCGCCGAACGTCTGGGGACCGGCCCGCCACCTGAGTAGGAGTGGGTCCTTGGCCGAGAGGTGGAAACTCGGGCAAGTAGCCGGCGAAGGGCGAGAGGTGCATCCGCCTCTCCGGAGTGCGGGGTGCAGTTGCCGAGGAGCGTCGCGTGAAATCGTCGATGACGGAGTCACCGAGGGGGACCAGTGCACTGGCGACAGTGCGCTGAACCCGGCAGTTCGGAAGTGCCCTTGACCTAGGGGCGAGGTCGGTGGGCGTGCTGCACAAGCCCCCCCCCCCCCCCCCTCCCATGCCAGAGGAGCCGGTCCGGGGTAAGAGACGGGCTCCCACCTCCATTTTATCACTCGTACAAAATGGCGACACCAGAGACGAGTGATACGTGTGCGCTTTCGAGAGCTTCTCTTGCGCCTGATCCCTCTCCACAGGACGAGGTGTGGAACAGGCAGATGAGGATTACTCAGTGATGAAGAGGCACGCTAAAATTACACTGCTCCTGGAGCAAAGCATAAAAAATGGGAAAATAAGCCAGGCAGCAATCTCGCAAATAAAGAATGAATTGGCTGCATGGGCAATTGCTCACACAAAACTGGACGTGTAGAGGAGCTAGAGAAAGAGAACACCCGATTGAGACAACAACAACAACAACCGAGCAAGACCTGGTCGGCTGTGGTTGCACAAGTCCCCACTAAACAAAACAACATGAAAGAGACCATAGACAGGGTGACTAAGAAACGAGAGACGGCGGTCTTTCTCAGGACCTTGCCTGGACAAGATACAAGCATCAAAAGAATCCAGGAACTTTTAACCACCACAATTGACCCTGTGAAAGACAAAATAGAGATTAAGCGAGTTAAACCAAGCCGAAACTCGGTGATTGTAGAAGTTGCGTCTGAGGAGGACAAAAACAAGCTGCTTGAGAACCCGAAATTAAACGCAGTTGTAAAGTGTAAACCACCAAAAAAGAGGAAACCCGTTAGTCATACTGTACGATGTTCCTACAGTAATGACAAACGAGGAACTATGTGAGGCAATTAGGAAGCAAAACTTTGAGAGCATGAACGAAAATGATTTCAAAAACAGCTTCAAATTGAGATTTAAGACGGGTCCTCGGTACCGTGATGTCGTACATCACGTAGCCGAGGTCTCCGCAACTACGTGGAGGCAAATTACAGCAACGGGCAGACTATACCTGGGATTCCACGCAATAAACACAAAAGACTACATTGTGGTACCTCGTTGTCACAATTGCGGTGACTTGGACAACATTCTGAGGCACTGCACCAGGGGGTCGGCCTGCTCCAAATGCGGTGATAGCGGTCACACCCGAAAAGATTGTAAGGCCACAGGCGTCTGCATCCCCTGCAAGAGTCGTGGCAAAAAGTCTTGTGGAGCCACAGGACGGAACTGCCCTACCTACAGGATGCTCGAACAAAGATTAATATCACGAATTGATTATGGTTGAAAACGACATATCAAGCTGGATGCCAAAGCATAAATCCCCGAGCAAAAGGAGGAGGGATGCTTTGAGAGCAAGCAGATTCAGGAAATTCCTGAAGTCGCTTACCAGCGCTGACGTACCAACAGTCGACAAATCAATACAGAGTTCCCCACAAGGGACATTGTCATTCAAACTGAGCTCCCCTTAGTGGTCAGAGCACCCTCCTCCCAATGCCGGGACACGCTGCCGACTAAAGATCCAGAACGGCAAGAGCATCCTGTGGTAGCGACAGATAAAGTTGCAAAACCTCTTCAAGAAAACAAGATAACAAGCTCCACCGCCAACTCCGTAGATCCGGTGAGGGTGTACACCATGCAACTAGCCAGGCTGGAGCAGCCGACTACCCTGACCACTGCCTTACGACATGTGGTCCAAGTAGGACTTGAGAACGGACGGAGGGTACCCTTCTCCGTGATGGAGGCTGTGGACAGAATACAATTAAAGGCAGTGAACCTCCCCACTGACTTCGGAGCACTGCGCGACCTACTCAAAAAGGTTTTTGAAAGACGAGGAGAAAAATTTGACCTGAATGAAATCTACCATCAGTCAGTGATGGCAAACGGACGACTAGCATATGACTGGAACAAAACCTGGCCACATGACCACATACACACTTACTTTCTATGAAGACCAAAATAAAAATAGGACAACTCAATACCCATAACAGTCGACTAGTAATGCAGGAGCTCCATAAGGAAGTGGTGGAAAAGAGACTGGACATACTCTGTTTACAGGAGCCGTACTCTCTGGCTGGAAAAGCTGCGTTCACTGCCGCAACATGGCAAACCGTCAGCAGTGGGGATACCCCCAGAGCGGCCATCCTGGTAACAAACACCGCACTGCGCGCAACACCTCTGTCACAGTACTCCAATAGTCACTGCAACGTCGTGGAGATACAATCTCCTGCTGGAATTGTAATTATCATTGACATGTACTTCCAGTACGGAGACAGAATCGAACAGCACATAGACCATCTAGTGAGTGTGGCCACGGCGTTGCGGGGACGCAAAATCATCATAACTGCTGACATAAACGCCAAATCCCCCCTATGGTACAGTGGCACAAGGGATGAAAATGGTGCTAAAGCAGAAGAAATGATTATGGCTCTTCAACTAGTGGTGGCAAACAGACCAGGCAATCTCCCCATCTACGTGGCCGGAGGTGGTCAGGGTACAAACATTGATGTGACGTTGGTCACTCCAAACGCAGTAAATATGCTCCAAGAGTGGAGAGTGGTAGACAACGCCACCACTGGTGATCAAAATTTAATTACCTTTATTGTAGGAGATAGAGAGTGCCACTGGGCCATAGGGTGGGAGTTGCAAAGAAACTTTAGGAAAACAGATTGGGAACGCCTAGCCAGAGAGTGCGACATTCCTCCATTACCAGAAGAGGACGCACGGCAGGACTTTAACGTGGACGACACAGCCGAGGGGCTGGTACGCGCAGTAACAAGAGCGATTAAGGCGGCCGTACCAACCAGGAGGAGGGCCATGGCGGCCACACCGTCACCATGATCAGCCAAGCTACAAGAACTGCGTCAGTCTGTCAGAAGACTGAGAAAGCACTACCAGCGCAGTGTCGTCTGGTGGGAAAAGCAAAGATGGCTGCAGTTATACCGGGAGGCAAAAGATAACTTCCAAAAAGAGCTACAGAAGACCAGAATAAAAAGTTGGGAAACTTTTGTAACCAACCAGCTGGCCCTCGACCCTTGGGGTGTGCCATATAGATTGGTGAGGGAGAAGATCCGCTCCCCAATGACGATATCAACGATCAGGCACGGGGACGGGATGACGGAATCCCGGCAGGAAACTGCCGAGGTCCTCCACCGGTCCCTGTTGCCTGACGTTGACAGGAATGACGACACTGAAGAGCAGCGTCAATTACGGAATGAAGACCTTGTTAGGTACGAAAATGACGAAGCGGTCCTCCGCTTTTCTGAGGAGGAGGTTGCCGCTCTCCTCAAGTCCCTAAAGAAAGGAAAAGCCCCTGGGCCAGGCGGCATTGTGGCGGAGATGGTGCAGTTCTTAGCCCCACAGCTAGTTGCGCCGCTCACACATCTCTTCAACGAATGCTCAGGCAGGGCAGATTTCCAAAAATATGGAAAGCCGCAAATGTGGTAATCATTAAGAAAGGCCCTGAGAAGGACACTGCTGAGGCCAAATCCGACAGGCCCATTTGTCTGCTGGATGGCTTTGGCAAACTTCTCGAAAAATTATTAGCTGACAGACTGACTGCACACCGCATGCTGCATGGGACGAGCGACAGGCAATTCGGTTTCAGGCCAGGGCGATCGGCATCTGATGCAATCGCCTTGGCGGCCGAGGTCTCCGGCTCAGCCCCGTGTAAGTATGTTGGCATCATGGTGGATATCAGTGGCACCTTTGACAACCTGTGGTGGCCTTCGCTTTTCTCCTGCCCAGGGCTACTATATGGATATGGCTGTCTGAGGAGCTATTGTGAGGATCGGGAGGTATGGCTATCATGCCCTAGCGGGAAAGTCGGGAAAACTGTCACCAAGGGTTGCCCCCAGGGCTCCGTGTTGGGTCCCATTTTCTGGGACATCCACATGGAGTCTCTTCTGGACAGCCTGCAACAGAGCGAAGAGGTGCTAGAGGTGATAGCCTACGCTGATGACCTCCTCCTGTTGATCGGCGGCCGAAGTCGCGAGGACACAGAACCGAAAATAGAGAGAACAATAGACAAACTACAGCTATGGTGCCGCAACACCAAGATGACTATCTCACCAATCAAGTCGACTTATCTATTACTCAAAGGACAGCTAATGAGAAATCCGACCGTGAGAATTGACGGTACGCCGGTTCTTCGGAGACGAGAAACGCGCTACTTGGGAATCATCATCGATGAAAGGTGGAACTTCACAAGGCACATTGAAACCGTAACCCAGAAAGCACTACAACTACTAAATAACCTGATTTCCGTCGGACGTAAGAGATTTCACCTTCCGCCTCATCGAATTAAGCTTTATCATAATAGTATACTGACGTCAATAGTGGGTTACAGCTCGGGAGTCTGGGCTCACAGGCTCACGAGGGTGGTGCCCGCCGTGACGGTGAGAAGAGTACAAAGGAACATGTTACTAAGGTCCGTGAGAGCATACAGAACATCTCCGGGAGGAGCCCTGTTAATCATAATGGGGCTCTGTCCCCTGGATATAAAGATAAGGGAACAGGCCGCATGGTACTGGGCCAAGAAAGATAATATCACAAAAGTAGAGGAAATTATGGGGGCATCAGTTAGGGAAAAAGGGGAGATACGGGGAAGGGGTGAAGATCTATGACAGGAGATATGGGAGTCAGATGAAGCTGGTAGAAGAACCTTTCAGTTCCTACCAGGTGTTAAGGAAAGAATGAAAATGAAATACTTCGAGCCAACTCGGGGATTGTTCCACTTTCTCACTAGTCATGCCCCCTATCCGACTTATCTATGTCGATTTGGGAAAAGGGCAACGCCCGCGTGCGACTGTGGCGCATCGGAGGGTACTCCTGACCATGTGGTTTACGAGTGCCCCCTTTTCGATGATGTAGCAGACACACTAAGACGACAACTACCAAGTACAAACACTTATGACCTTCCAAGACAAGAGGAGACCTTTCAGAGACTGAACACGCTAGCCAACGAGGTATCACAAAAAGTATTAGCAACTTTTCTGAGAGACCTTCGTGAATAGATAACTAGAAATCACCCATTGTGACCACTGCCCCAATCCCTTACCGCCTGCTCGTGGATAGGTCGACTTTACAGTTGGAATCCACCACGTGCAGGACTAGGGGGACTGGGGTGATCCTCATCACGAACTGTGACAACGCACCAACTATGACGTAGAATAGGTAGTAGATTTAGTTAAATAGAATAGGATAGTAAGTTAGGAACCTGCAGCGATAAATACCTTCTTGTCTGCCCTGTGCCAGGGGCATGCTCATAGGGATTAGCTCTATGAGCGAGGCATCCAAGTATTAACCCTGGCACAACTGTAACGCTGCAGGCAGTTAATACTAACCTTTCGTAGATACTAGAAATTATGCTAACACCAGTAAAATTAGAAGTAGTCTGCCTGTTAATAAATACAGTACTGTCTGTAGTCAAGTAGAATGTAGAAGCTGCTATTATAACACTAGAAATATAAGACCCACTAATCATTAAGGTGGTGGGTTATTTTGTATAATTATTATTGTTATGAAAATCTTTTTTTTTTTAAATAGTGTGTAATCTTAGGGACCGATGACCTCAGCAGTTTGGTCCCCTATAGACCTTACCACAAATTTCTACGTTCGGTTACTCTGAGACCTGAGAATGGATTTTTTATGGATGACATTGCGCCATTGTCCGTAATTAATTTTAATTTAGGGGTGACTAGACACTTCAACAAAAACCACAAACAGCAGGATTAGCGTTCCCACAACCTAACAAATAGCCTCTAGTCCCCTAATGTTACATCAATGCCAGTTCCCAACCGGCCATGGTTGATTGGCTAAATGACATGGGTGCCTTCAATAACTGCTTACACAACATTACTGATTTACGTAATTTACTGATAATAGTTCACTGACAAGCAAGTGTTAAAACACTTCATAGAAAGGCTGGTTAAATAAATGTTAATTAGGTAATAAATTCTCAACCAATAACAGTAGCAAAAATCATCACTTCCAAATAAAAATTACAGGCTCGTAATGATAGAAAGGTACTTTACAAACTTCAAAATTCACTTTCATTTAAAACGCAGATATAAAAAACATATCCAAAACGCACAGTTAGCATATCTGTCAAATTCCATTATTCATAACCCCCTGAACTACAGCGCAGAACTGACAATTTCAAATCTGTCCAATGAGTAATTCTGATAACAGAAAATTATGTTCAGAAATAAGAAATACAATAACTTTACCACAACGCCCATCCGGCATTGGCCACACTTTTACAAAATCGTTAATTTCGATGAAAAGTGACAGTTACTGCTCAATCTACACACAGTTGAGTAAACTCACACCGCAGAAGTCACTGAAGGTTAATACACGTAGCGTATTCTACTGCTTTCTTCTCCAATATAAAGACTTCCTTATTGTGGGCGAACATGCTACAGCGCAGCGTGTTCAGGAAGGGCCCACGCTGTTTGTTTAGCCGCCGCAGCAAAACACCCACAAACGACATCGGCCACAACTAGCCGTAAATTGCGTCCATACAATTGCAGAGCCCACAGCTTATCGTTCCACAGCAGCGTTGAATTCCCAAGCGTCTCGGTTTAGCCACCAGTTCATTTCGACAGAGTGACAAAATTATTAATTCACAACGCGGACCGTCCGGACCCCAACACTCTGCCGTTCTGTCCTCCTTGCTCGGTACTCTCCAACCGTACTCTCTTCGTCGCCAGTATCTGCGCCCAAGTATCTCTGGCGAGGCCATTATAGACCTCAACACTAGCGACCGGGACGCAATCGTGCCAAAAATCGGCTCACCATGTCGGCGGGCCAAAGTTGTTCCCGACTGGTTTCAAGAACATTCTCGAGAGTTCTAACGAATGATTTGGCCACTCAGAGTGCCTGACATCAATTTCATCGAACATTCATTGGACACAATCAAGAGGTCAGATAGTGCACAAAATCCTGCCCCAGCAACACTTTCGCAATTACGGGCAGCTGTAGAGGTAGCACGGCCCAATATTTCTGCAGGGGACTTCCAACGACTAGACTCCACGCCACGTCGAGTGGCTGCACTACGCTGAACGGTCAATGAAAGAAGGTCCGACACGATATTTAGGAGGTATTCCTTGACTTTTGTCACCTCAGTATATTCATCACGCGGCAGTTTCAACACCATCTCTGAACATCACAAGCGTCAAAACCTTCATGGTTCCCTAGTGGGGAAACGGTGCACTGTCGCATAAAATGTTACTTTTTATCTCCTCTAAACACCGTAAAATTTTGTGTAAGTAGTATTTTATCCCCCACATAGTGTAAAGAAACACCTATTGCAGGGAACTGGAAAATTTTTGCGTTAGTTGGAAATCTCCCGAAGAGTACTGATTAATTTCTTCGATTAAAATTTGCGTAAATATATTGTCTAGACTCTTAAAATGGTTCAAATGGCTCTGAGCAGTATGGGACTTAACTTCTGAGGTCATCAGTCCCCTAGAACTTAGAACTAGTTAAACCTAACTAACCTAAGATATCACACACTTCCATGTCCCAGACAGGATTCGAACCTGCGACCGTAGCGGTCGCGTGGTTCCAGACTGTAGCGCCTAGAACCGCTCGGCCACCCCGGTCGGCTCTAAACTCTTAATTATGGTGGCATGTCTGCCTGAGTGAAGTTATTTTAAAGCGCATCGTCCTGGAATTCGACTTTTGTTTTTAGAAATTTTGCAACAGTCAGATATGTTCTGTCGGATGAAAAAGCAATACGGTAGTAATTTCATGAAGTGTGCGAATGTTTACAAATGGGTGGAAAACATCGGAAATTGACGCTAAAGCGTAACCGCCGAGCACGGCTCCGGGCGTCTGGCAACAGACCGATTTTGGCGTTGCAAATTCGTATTGATTCACTTATCCAAAAAGACCGACAACTATAATTTCAAGAAGCTGCTTTAAAAACAATCTAGTAAGTATTGAGAAACCTCATTTCATCATTCAAAACAAAATGAACTGCCGTAAGACCTGTGCGAGGCTATTTCACAGAAACCTTACCATTCATAACAAAGAACAGAGATTTCGTTTTTTAATAGAGTTCAAAAATCGTTTTAGAGCGAAGATGGTGCACTTTAGGATAGGACTCCAACCTGTGACGAAACATGGACACATCATTTTCAGCCGCAGTCGAAGTGTCAAATCATACAGTGGAAACTATCTGAAATTTCGGTATACAGCCATCGGCTGGTAAGCTCATGTTAACCACGTTCGTTCGATTTTTTGTAGTCTATTGGAGGAGCAACACACTAGCAACAACTGCTAGTAAATCTTATGGGTTGTTTAGTGTTGGCCCATTAACCACTTCGTCCAAAAATGTGCTGGGTATCTACAGCGGTGCTTGTGGTTCCGTTGAGTTTTGTCAACTGGCTGGTTGATGGTGAGGAAAGGGATACTCGGTAATGCGATAACAGACTGGCTTTAACAACAGGCTGGCCCGCTAATTGTTTTTTCGTTCAATCGTTTTTCAAGTGGAATGGAACAACCAAAAGAAACCAGTTTTCGCGCCATGTCAGCTGTATGAATGTTCCACTTAATTTGAACAATTGACACAACTATCTGACAAGTGATATGAATGTTTCCCCTCACTCTCCCTGTTTTAGTGATATTACTGAAATATTTTTTCAGCGTTTTCAGTTGTATGAACCATTACTAAGGTTGCCCACGTTTTTAGAAAAAAAGTATCTTATTTCAAGGAGTTGCAAATGAAAAGTACGTTTGTAAAAATGAAGTCTTTTCAGAACTTATTTATTAATTCCTTAACACGAATCTTTTGTAGTTCTGGCATTAAAAATAGATATTTCTAGGTTTTAAAACGTTTAAATAAATGAACAATAACTTTTTCATTCAAATTTATTGAAGGTCTGCCTTTACACCCATCACCACTAAATCTATTCCAGTAAGTGCTGAGGTGAAGCGCACAAAGCATACAAGATACAATTTTATAAATTGTTTGATGACTTATCACTTCCTTTTTAAGCTTATGCTGTCACTAGTTTGAAGGCATTTTTGTGAGAAACATTTGTCACCATTGGTTAATTTTCTTTGAATTCCTCTTGTTAATACACTGATATCAAAAAATGTTTTGCGTCACCCCGGTTCCCAGAACTACTGAAGATAGACTTTGATTGTGGATCTTTTATCACAGACACAGTCTCTTTAATTGTTCAGAGGAGTCACTAACCCCGCCCAAAGATATTGACAACCATGCATGAGCAGCGCCGATAAGAAGGAGGGTGTCCGACAGCCTGTCACTTCCAGTCATTCCACCAGGAAGGAGGTACACGGCTCGAGTTGTCTGTAGTTCAAGCATTCCTAGACGGTCAATACCGCGGTTCGATCACGTCAGCGTTGTTACTTTGTGCCAGGAAGAGCTCTCAACAAGGGAAATGTCCACCGTCTCAGAGTGAAGCAAAGCGATGTTGTTCGGACATTGAGGAGATACAGAGAGATAGGAACTGTCAATGACATGCTTCGCTCAGGCCGCCCAAGGGCTACCGCTACCTACAGACTATGCCTCGGAGGAACCCTGACAGCAACACTACCATGTTGAATAATGCTTTTTGGGCTAGTCGTGTTACGACTCAAACTGTGCGCAATAGGTTGCATGATGCCAACTTCACTCCCGTCGTCCATGCCGAGGTCCATCTTTGCAACCACGACACCATGCAGCGCGGTGCAGATGGGCCCAACAACATGCCGAATGGACCGCTCAGGTTTGGCATCACGTTCTCTTCGCCGATGAGTGTCGCATATGCCTTCAACCAGTCAATCGTCGGAGACGTGTTAGGAGGCAACCCGGTCAGACTGAACGCCTTGGACACACTGTCCAGCGATTGCAGCAAGCTGGAGGTTCCCTGCTGTTTTGGGGTGGCATTATGTGGGCCCGGCGTACGCCGCTGGTGATCATGGAAGGCGCCGTAACAGCTTTACGATACGTGAATGCCATCCTCCGACCGATAGTGCAACCATATCGGCAGCATATTGTTGAGGCATTCGTCTTCATGGGCGACAATTCGCGCCCTCATCGTGCACGTCTTGTGAATGACATCCTTCAGGATAACGACATAGCTCAACTAGAGTAGCCAACATGTTCTCCAGACATGAACCCTACCGAACATGATTCGGATAGACTGAAAAGGGCTGTTTATGGACGACGTGACCCACCAACCACTCTGAGGGATCTACGCCGAATCGCCGTTGAGGAGTGGGACAATCTGGACCAACAGTGCCATGATGAACTTGTAGATAGTATGCCACGACGAATACACGCATGCATCTATGCAAGAGGATGTGCTATTGGATATTAGACGTACTGGTGTGTACAGCAATCTGGATCTCCACATCTGAAAGTCTAGCTGTATGGTGGTACAACATGCAATGTGTGGTTTTCATGAGCAAAAAAAGGGTGGAAATGATGTTCATGTTTATCTCTACTCCAATTTTCTGTACAGGTTCCGGAACCCTCGGAACCGAGGTGATGAAAAACTTTTTATGATGTGTGTAGTTTTGTAATATGAATCAGCGTTACAGATACTGTTTATTGCATTGTATTTATCTTGTGGACCACTTTTTATCTAGTGATATTCTTTTTTCCATTCCCACATCATTAAGCATTTCTACATTTTGATCCAGGCACGAAGTGCAATATTATGGAAGCGCCTACCCGTAAACATGGACAAAATACTGAACTAAGAACTATTTATTCGCACTCAATGAAAAGAAAATATCGGAACGGCAATAATAGTGACCATAGGTGATAACAGAGTGCAGTAACCAATAATGATTTAACAGTACCAAAATGATCGAACGTTTCCGTTCAGAAGTGAATGCGCTTTACTGCGTCGCTGTTTTCAAGCAGTTGCTCTCTCAGACTGATTTCACTCGCAATAAATGCATGAATAAGAATCCAAATACGCGAAACTACAACAGACTGAACTGATTGTTTTCATTCAATTGCCGCCACGGACTGGTTCACTCAAAAATGGATGAATCATTGAACCGATACACATAACTAACGCCGAGTGAGTCGATTGTTTTCCAACAACCGACTGAATGGATTTTTTCATTCTTTTGTAGCCATTGCTAAACGTGTTAGCAGTTTGCACGTAGTCGGCATAGACTATCTTTGTCAGAGACAAAACTTAACTATCGAACTGTCGTTTGTCAAAGATAAAACTTATCTATCGATTCTGTAGAGCTACTGACCATAAATGGATCAAATGGCTCTTAGCACATGGGACTTAACTTTTGAGGTCATCAGTCCCCTAGAACTTAGAACTACTTAAACCTAACTAACATAAGGACATCACACACATCCATGCCCGCCGGCCGGTGTGGCCGTGCGGTTCTAGGCACTTCCGTCTGGAACCGCGTGACCGCTACGGTCGCAGGTTCGAATCCTGCCTCGGGCATGGATGATTGTGATGTCCTTAGGTTAGTTAGGTTTAAGTAGTTCAAAGTTCTAGGGGACTGTTGACCTCAGATGTTTTAAGTCCCATATTGCTTAGAACCATTTGAACCATCTGAACCTGGTTCATGCACCCATAGGCAACGGCCTTGCCGCAGTGGATAACACCGGTACCCGTGAGATCACCGCAGTTAAGCACTGTCGAGCGTGGCCGGCACTTGGATGGGTGACCATCCTGCCGCCATGCGCTGTTGCCATTTTTCGAGATGCACTCAGCCTCGTGAAGCCAAATGAGGAGCTACTCGACCGAATAGTAGCGGCTCCAGTCAAAGAAAACCATCATAACGACCAGGAGAGCGGTGTGCTGAGCAGATGCCCCTCCTATCCGCATCCTCAACTGAGGATGACACGGTGGTCGGATGGTCCCGATGGGCCACTTGTGGCCTGAAGACGGAGTGCTTTTTCATGTACCGTTCATCGACGATGAAGGCCGGAATTTGCACGCCGATACCGCAACTGGGAGTCCACTGTGTGGCGATAGATGTCGTTTTCAGATGAATCACATTTTACGCTCCTTTGGGCTGATGGCCATTTGCGTGTACGGAGTGAAACGTCTGAAAGCAAACACCATTCAAACAGAAGGGAGCGTTGTGGTCTGGGGTACGTTTGCGTGGAATTACCTGCGTGATTGTGTCATGCTGGAAGGACACAGTGGATCCATAGAAGTATGCATCTGCCATAAGGGACCACATGCAATTCTGTTTTCCCTTGGGACGATGCCATCTACCGGCAGGAAACGCAACGTCTCACACAGCTCGCAGTGTGTGTGTGTGTGTGTGTGTGTGTGTGTGTGTGTGTGTGTGTGTGTGTGTGTGTGTGTGTGTGTGTGTGTGTGTTTTGTAAAGCACAAGGATGAATTTACCGTACTCTCCTGACCACCAAACTCCCCAGATTTACAGCAAAGCGAGAATCTGCGGGACCACGTCGATCGGGCTCACGCCATGAATCTCCAACCGAGAAACCTAGCGCAGGTGTCCACAGCACTGAGGTCGGCGTGGCTCCACATCCCTGCTGTTACTTTCCAGGATCTCACTGACTCTCTTCCTGCATATCTTACGCTGTAAAATGTTGTTATTCATGCTTCTGACAAGTGGTCATATTAATGTGACTGGACAGTGTAGCTTAGCTGGATAAAATATATAAATCTGGGTATAATTTTAACAGAAAAGAAGAATCCACGAAAGATATTGATATACCAATATCTTTGACAAAAGACAGTTCCATACTGTCTATCGATACTGTTTATCTGTGACGATGATTATAGTTGCCGATCAGTTATTGACTCCTACTACGTTCCTTTTTAGGAGTACTTTTTACGTTAGTCTCCGCCAACTGGCAAGACTCAGAAGTGCTACGAGCACATCTGAATGATGTTCTTCGCAACTCTGGACGAAACGTTAGGAACGGAACTATTTTGCATGGACACAACCATACAACCCGAAAGATTTACCGGCAGCTAAGTCAGCTGGCAAAAGTCTTCATTTCACTACCAACTGCCTCTTCTACTCAGGCACGATTGAGAAAGAGCGCATACGTCGTAACTGAGGCTGGAAACTATTGACAGAGCGAGTTGGGAGCAGTTGCCTCTTCCTCTTTACAGCCCTTCTTATTTTTATCTGTTTGGTCCAATGAAAGAAAAGGTTTTTCATTCCATGATGTTCAACGGCAACGAAGAAGTAAAGAAAAACGTTCAAATCTTGCTTCAATACCAAATAAAATAATTCTTCCCTGATGGAATGAGACGCCTCTTAAGGAGATGGGAACGGTGCATAGAATTTGGTGGAGATTACACGAGAAAAACTGGCCAGGTGCAAGTAGAAGTCGCGCACTGAGGGTTCCGCACAAACTTAATTATGTATGTAGAGAGTTCATTCATTCCGAAAATCGAGAATTGCGACCAGTTTTGGTGTTATCTACATTGATACTAAGAAAGTATCGGTCCCATGGATTCCAAAATTAGCGAGATTGTTTGAATTAAGAATGTGACATGGTCGCGCAGAAGGCAATCGAACATAATAATAATAATAATAATAATAATAATAATAAGAGTCAGTAGTCTTCACAGAAGCTGACTGGGCCGCGGTAATCTATCCTGGATATCTGAGGATGGATAAATTCCGAAACGTGTCGTATGACCAATGAAGTTTCTTTTGCCTGATGACTGACTTTTACTATTGTGACACAGTCAGCCTGAATGCAGAACTACTGACTGTTTTAATTTGAAGTCTGACGTCAAATTACAAATGACAAAAGAAATATTTTTTCGTGTGATATGATTAGAAATTAACATTTTTCGGATTATTCCTTTTCTTGTACTGTGAAACCTTGCTTCGCCAAACGTCACCGCTGTAGATAAACGGAAAGAGCCCTGTAGTTTTGATGAATGAGTTTTCGAGTATGAAAATGTATTATATAAATGGCCCTATGTTATGATTGTACAGACGTGGAAGCTTCACTTTCTTGCACCGCCAATGAACCATAGACCTCAGTAAGTGACAGATTTCAGCTTGATACGTCAACCCGTTCTTGAGAATAAGGCTTTTTAGTAGTTGGACAGACATGATATACTGAGAACTATGGATGAAGGGCAACAGGCAGATTCCATATTCCCAGATTTTCGCGAAGCATTTGACACGATGCTCCATTGCAAGCTGTTGACGAAGGTATGAGCATATGGAAGAAGTTCACAGATATGTGAGTGGCTCGAAGACTTCTTACATAATAGATCCTAGTGTGTTGTCCTCGACGGCGAGTGTTCATCAGAGACTAGGGTATCGTAAGGAGAGCCCCAGGGAAGTGTGATAGGACCGTTGCTGTTCTGTATATACATAAATGATTTGGCGGACAGTGTGGGCAGCAGCCTGCGGTTGTTGGGTGATTATGCCGTGGTGTACGGCAAGGTGGCTAAGTTGAGTGACGGATACTAGACGACTTAGACAAATTTTCTGGTTGGTATGATGAATGGCAGATAGCCCCAGATGTAGAAAAATGGAAGTTAATGCGGATGAATAGGAAGAACAAACCTGTAACGTTCGGATACAGCATTAGTAGTGTGCAGCTTGACACAGTCAAGTAGTTTAAACGGCCCCTTCCACCGGAGGTTCGAGTCCTCCCCCGCGCATGTGTGTGTGTGTGTGTGTGTGTGTGTGTGTGTGTGTGTGTGTGTGTTTTGTTCTTAACGTAAGATCGTTTAAGTAGTGTTTAAGCCTTGGAACCGATGACCTCAGCAGTTTGGTCACTTAGGAATTCACACACATACATACATTCAAGTCGTTTAAATATCTGGGCGTAACATTGCAAAGCGATATGGGGTGGAACAAGCATGTGAAAACTATGGTAGGGAAGGCAAATGGTTGACTTCAGTTTATTGGGAGAATTTTAGGAAAGAGTGGTTCACCTGTAAAGGAGACCGCATACAGGACGCTGGTGCGACCTGTTCTTGAGTACTACTCGAGTGTTTGGGATCTGTACCATGTCAGGTTGAAGGACACCGAAGCAATTCGGAAGAGGGCTGCTAGATTTGTTACCGTTAGGTTCCAACAAAACCTAAGTGTTACGGAGATGCTTCGGGAACTCAAATGGGAGTCTCTACAGTGAAGGCGGCGTTCTTTTCGGGAAAGACTATTGAGAAAATTTAGAGAACCGGCATTTCAAGCTGACTGCTGGACGATTCTTGTGGTGTGCGTACTGTAAGACCTTCAGTACACACACCATCAGATTATTTGACTTGTCGCTCTCACGAAATAGGCGAGTGTCAGCAATATGTCTCGTGGTCTTATCGTGGCGTGTTTATCTTCTGCCGTTAGGTCAGACGATAGAAATGCCACTTGCACGCTTGGAGTAGCCGATTGACAGCGACCAAAATTGACAATCTGAAGTTCCTTTGGTGTTGGTACGTTAATCTTATTCTCACATATATCTCTGATACTTGACGAAAGTGTCTACACATTTATCTTCATGGCTATGTACAGGAATATGGTAGTCTTATTAGTCGCAGACTGAAACTTGACTATAGACTGGTACAGACAAATGTAGAACTCGTACAGACTGGTACAGACTAATGCCGACAGGTGCAGACAAATGCAGACTGACTAATCGGAGGTCTTTACACTTGTTATAATACCTCGCGCGTTCATGTATCACTGCGCGAGTGTGATCCGCGAGGAGAAAGGTTCTACGTTATCAGCAATCTCATTGGCTGCGTTACATATTAATACTCGGATCGGCGGAAGCAGAATTTGGTCCGTCTCTATGGCAGCGCCATCTCGTAGTGCGGAGACGAACGAGCGCTGCACCTGAGCTGTTGTGCTTAGCGGGGCGCGCTCTAGTGGGAAAATTGTGTACGCAATGACTACGCGGAACTCAACAATCCTGTTGCCGCTAATACACATCGCGCTTAAGGACCATGAAGATACGAGAAATTAGTAGTGACTTGTGGAGTGTCTATGTAGATGTAGATGAAGATGTAAAGAGCCAAACGGACAGACAAAACTGCGACGCTATAAGGCTTCGACTTTCATCGTTTGTAGCACGGAGCCCTAAAAGAAAAGAAGAATTGAACTGTTAGAATTAACCCTTGTTAATGCACAGCTATTTATCTGTTTTATTATTGGATGACTCTCGTAGAAAGAGATCCAGAGGAGTGTCTCAGCACTGGAGGCTACGCTTCCCTCTCCACAGATTAGCGGCAGAGTTTTCTCGGCCGAGTGCTGCTCTGGAATAGACTAAGCTGAGTAAAAATTTAAGAAGGGCCCGGACAGACAAGAGACAGAGGCAGGCCCGTGCGCTTTTTCAAGCCAGGCCTCGCCTGGGGAGACAGAGCGCGCGCTGGCTTTTTCACGCCACGCCAGGCCGTGTGAGAGCGGCTGTTGACGTGCAGCCGCGGGCAGGGCGTCAAGTTGTGGACACGGGGGACGCGACGCCGGCCCATTGTGCCCGCTGCCCGCCAGACGGCTCCTAATTGTCCGCCTACGCCGGCGCCGCCTCCGCGCCTTGCGGCAGGTCGCGGGCGGGCGGCCGGCCGGCCAGCAACAAGCCAGCACAGGGCGGGGCTTCGCTGTCTCCCGGCAGAGCGCGCGCGTAAAAGTCCGCGCAGGAGCAGCGGCCGATGCCCAGTGAGCAATTTTCTTCCAAAGCGCAGGGATGGTTTATTCCTTTGTTCGGATGTGGAGGCCGTCACCGTTTGACCACTTCCGCTGAGTTGACAGAATCTCCTTCAGACGATTCTAGTTTCATTTTTCTGTTAGTTATACACCACCGGCCTTTAAAATTACTGCACCAAGAAGAAATGCAGATGATAAACGGGTATTCATTCGAAAAATATATTAACTAGAATTGACATCTGATTACATTTTCACGCAATTTGGGTGCATAGATCCTGAGAAATCAGTACCCAGAACAACCACCTCTGGCCGTAATAACGGGATCATACGCCTGGGCATTGAGTCAGAGCTTGGATGGCGTGTACAGGTACAGCTGCCCATGCAGCTTCTACACGATACCACATTTCATCATTGTGACGAGCCAGTTGCTCGGCCACCATCGACCAGACGTTTTCAATTGGCGAGAGATATCGCGAGTGTGGTGGCCAGGGCAGCAGTCGAACATTCTCTGTATCCAGAAAGGCCCGTACAGGACCTGCAACATGCGGTCGTGCATTATCCTGATGAAATGTAGGGCTTCGCAGGTATCGAATGAAGGGTAGAGACACGGGTCGTAACACAACCGAAATGTAACGTCCACTGTTCGAAGTGCTGTGAGTGTGAACAAGAGGTGACCGAGACGTGTAACCAAAGGGATCCCATATCATCAGGCCAGGTGATGCGCCAGTATGACGATGACGAATACACGCTTCCAATCTGCGTTTACCGCGACGTCGCCAAACACGGATGCGACCATCATGCTGCTGTAAACAGAACCAGGATTCATCCGAAAAAATTACGATTTGCCATTCGTGCACCTAGGTTCGTCCTTGAGTACACCATCGCAGGCGCTCCTGTCTGTTATGCAGCGTCAAGAGTTACCACAGCCGTGATCTGCAAGCTGATAGTCCATGCTGCTGCAAACGTCGTCGAACTGTTCGTGCAGATGGTTATTGCCTTGCAAACGTCCCCATCTGTTGACTCAGGGATCGAGGTGTGGCTGCATGATCCGTTACAGCCATGCGGATAAGATGCTGTCATCTTGACTGCTAGTGCTACGAGGCCGTTGGGATCCAGCACGGCGTTCCGTATTATCCTTCTGAACCCACCGATTCCATATTCTGCTAACAGTCATTGGATTTCGACCAACGCGAGCAGCAGTGTTGCGATACGATAAACCGCAAACGCTATAGGCTACAATCCGACCCGTGATGACTGGGTGTCGTGTGATGTCCTTAGGTTAGTTAGGTTTAAGTAGTTCTAAATTTTAGGGGACTGATGACCATAGATGTAAAGTCCCATAGTGCTCAGAGCCATTTACAGTCCGACCTTTATCAAAGTCGGAACGGGCTGGTATGCATTTCTCCTCCTTACACGAGGCATCACAACAACGTTTCACCAGGCAACGCCGGTCAACTGCTGTTTGTGTACGAGAAATCGGTTGGAAACTTTCCTCATTTCAGCACGTTTTAGGTGTCGCCACCGGCGCCAACCTTGTGTGAATGCTCTGAAAAGCTAATCATTTGCATATCAGAGCATCTTCTTCCTGTCGGTTAAATTTCACGTCTGTAGCACGTCATCCTCGTGGTGTAGCAATTTTAATGGCCAGTAGTGCAGATGTATGATAGCTTCATGATGATGTGCACAACATTTCTTTAATGGTCATAGTTACTGAGATATTTGCATCTGAATATGACACTGCGTGAAATTCGAATAAGTTGCCAATGACAAATAGGGTTCGCTATGAGTTTGCATTCGGCACATATTGCTGCATATGATATTTAGCTAACATATTGAATTTTTCATTACACTTCGTTGGAGGTCTATATCTGTCATTAACCTTGAGATAACTGAGTTGACATAGCACACTCATTTACGATCGTACGCGTCAGTGAAAAGGCAAGAATGAAATATTCATAACATTCCTCACATTTCATGAAGTTTTCAGATACAGCAATGAGATTTTTGCAGATGATAGCACACAAGGGGGAGAATATTTTGTCATGTGGTTATTACAGAGTTATTTCACTAACTGCCGGCCGGAGTGGCCGTGCAGTTCTAGGCGCTACAGTCTGGAACCGCGAGACCGCTACGGTCGCAGGTTCGAATCCCGCCTTGGGCATGGATGTGTGTGATGTCCTTAGGTTAGTTAGGTTTAAGTAGTTCTAAGTTCTAGGGGACTGATGACCTCAGAAGTTGAGTCCCATAGTGCTCAGAACCATTTGAACCATTTCACTAACTAGAGACCTTTTCGATGAAAGAATGTCATTTTCAATGGCCATCAATAGCTGGTGAAATAAAAATGCTGAGTTTTGGAACAGCATAAGTGAATACATTGTACAATTATTTTTGTACTGGGGATGTGCTTCTTCAAACATATTGACCCTACTTTTTCACAAAAATTTAAAGTTTGTGGTGAGGTCTTATGGGACCAAAGTGTTGACGTCATCGGTACCTAACCCTGGTGATGATGAGGTCCCATACTCCGAGGGGCGTAGGGGATGACGCGGGAGACCCGCACCCCTGTACTACGGGTCCTAGTGGAGGTGGTTTGCATTGCCTTCCTCCGACCGTAATAGGGATGAATGGTGGAGATGAAGACGACACAACAACACCCAGTCATCTCCAGCAGGAAAATTCCCTGACCCGCCGGGAATCCTACCCGGGAGTCCGTGCGCGGGAAGCGAGAACGCTACCGCAATACCATGAGCTGCGGACCCTTAACCCTACACACTACTTAATCTAACTTAAACGAACTTACGCTATGGACAACACACACACCCATGCCTGAGGGAGGACTCGAGCCTCTGATGGGGGCAGCAGCAGCGATCGTGACAAGGCGCCTCAGACCACGTGGCTACCCGGCGCGGCCTTAGCGTTTTGGTGAAAGAAGAACGTTTTAATATGGCAATACAACAAACGTATCCTTCATCCAAAATTCGCCACACATGACGCTTCTCTGAAAGCTACAAGTAGTTAAAAAGCTAGGTGAAAATAAGTCACTCGTTTGGTTGCACGTTGAGTGGAATTCTTTCTAGGTATGAACCAAAGCATAGGTGAAAGTAGATCCTTTTGAATCAACATTTACATCCAGACTCCACAAGCCACCTGACGGTGTGTGGCGGAGGGTACCCTGAGTACCTCTATCGGTTCTCCCTTCTATTCCAGTCTCGTATTGTTCGTGGAAAGAAGGATTGTCGGTATGCTTCTGTGTGGGCTCCAATCTCTCTGATTTTATCCTCATGGTCATGGTCTTTTCGCGAGATATACGTAGGAGGGAGCAATATACTGCTTGACTCTTCGGTGAAGGTATGTTCACGAAACTTTAAAAAAACCCGTACCGAGCTACTGAGCGTCTCTCCTGCAGAGTCTTCCACTGGAGTTTATCTATAATCTCCGTAACGCTTTCGCGATTACTAAATGATCTTGTAACGAAGCACGCTGCTCTCAGTTGGATCTTCTCTATCTCTTCTATCAACCCTATCTGGTACGGATCCCACACTGCTGAGCAGTATTCAAGCAGTGGGCGAACAAGTATACTGTAACCTACTTCTTTTGTTTTCGGATTGCATTTCCTTAGGATTCTTCCAATGTATCTCAGTCTGGCATCAGCTTTACCGACGATCAACTTTATATGATCATTCCATTTTAAATCACTCCTAATGCGTACTCCCAGATAATTTATGGAATTAACTGCTTCCAGTTGCTGACCTGCTATTTTGTAGCTAAATGATAAGGGATCTATCTTTCTATGTATTCGCAGCACTTTACATTTGTCTCCATTGAGATTCAATTGCCATTCCCTGCACCATACATCAATTCGCTGCAGATCCTCCTGCATTTCAGTACAATTTTCCATTGTTACAACCTCTCGATACACCACAGCACCATCTGCAAAAAGCCTCAGTGAACTTCCGATGTCATCCACAAGGCCATTTATGTATATTGTGAATAGCAACGGTCCTATGACAGTCCCCCGCGGCACACCTGAAATCACTCTTACTTCGGAAGACTTCTCTCCATTGAGAATAACATGCTGCGTTCTGTTATCTAGGAACTCTTCAATCCAATCATGCAATTGGTCTGATAGTCAATATGCTCTTACTTTGTTCATTAAACGACTGTGGGGAACTGCATCGAACGCCTTGCGGAAGTCAAGAAACACGGCATCTACCTGTGAACCCGTGTCTATAGCCCTGTGAGTCTCGTGGACGAATAGCGCGAGCTGGGTTTCACACGACCCTCTTTTCCGAAACCCATGCTGATTCCTACAGAGTAGATTTCTAGTCTCCAGAAAAGTCATTATACTCCAATCTAATACGTGTTCCAAAATTCTACAACTGATCGACGTTAGATATATAGGTCTATAGTCCTGCACATCTGTTCGACGTCCCATCTTGAAAACGGGGATGACCTGTGCCCTTTTCCAATCCTTTGGAACGCTACGCTCTTCTAGAGACCTACGGATCACCGCTGCAAGAAGGGGGGCAAGTTCCTTCACGTACTCTGTGTAAAATCGAACTAGTATCCCATCAGGTCCAGCAGCCTTTCCTCTTTTGAGCGATTTTAATTGTTTCTCTATTCCTCTGTCGTCTATTTCGATATCTACCATTTTGTCATCTGTACGACAATCTAGAGAAGGAACTTCAGTGCAGTCTTCCTCTGTGAAACAGCTTTGGAAAAAGACTTTTAGTATTTCGGCCTTTATTCTGTCATCCTCTGTTTCAGTACCATTTTGGTCACAGAGTGTGTGGACATTTTGTTTTGATCCACCTACCGCTTTGACGTAAGAGCAAAATTTCTTAGGATTTTCTGCCAAGTCAGTACATAGAACTTTACTTTCGAATTCATTGAACGCCTCTCGCATAGCCCTCCTCACACTACATTTCGCTTCGTGTAATTTTTGTTTGTCTGCAAGGCTTTGGCTATGTTTATGTTTGCTGTGAAGATCCCTTTGGTTCCGCAGCAGTTTTCTAACTCGGTTGTTGTACCACGGTGGCTCTTTTCCATCTCTTACGATCTTGCTTGGCACATACTCATCTAACGCATATTGTACGATGGTTTTGAACTTCGTCCACTGATCCTCAACACTATCTGTACTTGAGACAAAACTTTTGTGTTGGGCCGTCAGGTACTCTGTAATCTGCTTTTTGTCACTTTTGCTAAACAGAAAAATCTTCCTACCTTTTTTAATATTTCTATTTATGGCTGAAATCATCGATGCCGTAACCGCTTTATGATCGCTGATTCCCTGTTCTGCGTTAACTGTTTCAAATAGTTCGGGTCTGTTTGTCACCAGAAGGTCTAATATGTTATCGCCACGAGACGGTTCTCTGTTTAACTGCTCAAGGTAGTTTTCAGATAAAGCACTTAAAAAAATTTCACTGGATTCTTTGTCCCTGTCACCCGTTATGAACGTTTTAGTCTCCCAGTCTATATCAGGCAAATTAAAATCTCCACCCAGAACTATACCCAGAACTATAACTTGGTGGGGAAATCTACTCGAAATATTTTCCAAATTATCCTTCAGGTGCTCAGCCAAAATTGCTGCTGAGCCAGGGGGCCTATAGAGACATCCAATTACCATGTCTGAGCCTGCTTTAACCGTGACCTTCACCCAAATCATTTCACATTTTGGATCTCCGTCAATTTCCTTCGACACTATTGCACTTCTTATCGCTATAAACACGCCTCCCCCTTCACTGTCCAGCCTGTTTCTGCGGTATACATTCCAATCTGAGTGAATGATCACTATGCAAGTGTTGGTATGAAGGGGCTGCATTCCATATTTACAAAAACATGAAAGTAGGCTTCAATATAGAACAGTATTTCCCCTCCAGCAGTTCGTATTTCCTCTAAAGCGTATTGACCGCAGTCGCCATCACTACCGCTCTCCCCACACATGCCCTGCCAATTGTGCATCTACAGGCCACGTTATTCTGTGTGGACTCTATCGGCCGGTTCCACACCGAACATGATGCCTTGCAGCTGCCGCCATCACACGCCTCCATGTTCTTACTTACACTTCCTTTCATAGAAACTGAAACACAGAGAAATCGACTAAGATAAACATTGCCATGTAGATGAAGTAAAAATGTGTTCAAAAAATATCGGTACTTTTTATTTTTAGAAACAATCTGTGCCATATGGTACTTACAGCCAGCCGGCCAAGGTGGCCGAGCGGTTGTAGGCGCTACAGTCTGGAACCGCGCGACCGCTACGGTCGCAGGTTCGAATCCTGCCTCGGGCATGGATGTGTGTGATGTCCTTAGGTTAGTTAGGTTTAAGTAGTTCTAAGTTCTAGAGGACTGATGACCTCAGCAGTTAAGTCCCATAGTGCTCAGAGCCATTTGAACCATTTTGAACTTACAGCCAGCTTATCTCACGCCTTTCGGATCAGGTTGGCTACAGGTTTAATTTGAGAGGCCCGCTGCTTCGATTGGTCGTGCACACGGTAAGCAGTCAATGCCCTCTTGTGTACGGCATGGAAACGTGTGCAGCTCTGGCAGCGGCGTGGAGGCGGAAGGTGGTTGGTGAGAGTGGTTCAAAAAATGGCTCTGAGCACTATGGGGCTTAACTTCTGAGGTCATCAGACCCTACAACTTAGAACTACTTAAACCTAACTAACCTAAGGACATCACACACATCCATGCCCGAGGCAGGATTCGAACCTGCGACCGTAGCGGTCTCGCGGTTCCAGACTGCAGCGCCTAGCACCGCGCGGCCACTTCGGCCGGCTGGCGAGAGTGCTTCGGTATGTTGTGCAGTGGGCCACCTCAAAGTTGTGCCAGATTCTCCGTTCCCTGAAGGTAATTCTCTGACACTTTTGTTGAATGGCTTTGGACTTGTGTTCAGATGTTGCTGGGGTTTTGAGTGTTACAAGGATCAGTTGGGCAGTCATCGAATTAGTTTGGTTTGTTGCAGTTATGATTAAATTTTCATGTGGTTTTAAGAGCTGCACAGATCACCAGGGCAGCCTTGTCTTTGTTAGCTTTGTAGAAGTTTGTAGTTTAAATTTACCCGTGGACTTAGGTACTGTTCAGATCAGCTGGGGAGCTGTTGAGTTCATCTGAGTTGTTGTTATTGTTGACTGAATATCCTTCGGTTTTAAGTAAGTTGTACAGATCAGTCAGGCAGCTGTTGGCATGCTGCAGATTTTGCTTATTAAATATTAAGGTGGAGTTAATTGCTGCACAGCTCAAGCTAGCAAGCCTGCAGGTGGTCCTCACGGTAGTTTTGAACTGAAGGAATCTGTATCTGATATTTATCATTTCCATTACAGTTGCATTAGTAGGCGTTGGACTGCACAAGGCGATAACGAAAGTGTCCATTTACGTCTGATGGCAGGATTAATAATAGTTTCAGAGCGCTGTGAAACAAGTATACCTTTCACCCTTGATTATCTGAAATTAGTGTGTGTCCTTGTGGCCCGAGTGGGTTGTCAGTTCCGGCCACTCATCTGGTTGTTGAAATAAGTGCTTCTTAACGTATTGTTATTGTAATGATTCCCTGCCATCCCTTCAAGAAGCATTCTTGGGATCGAGCTCGGGTTACGTATCTTATTTATTAGCCTACATCAATTTTATTCTCTTCAGATAGTACACACTTATGGCAGCGCATATCTCTAAGAAGAGGACTTATCTCACGACGTGATGCAAGAAGAAATAGGGCTCAACAGGGAAGAAATATGAACTCCAGTATTGGAATCGAAATTTGAAACAGATTTGGGCGACTTAGAATGAAATAAGGCGGAAAGGACAAATAACATTCCATAAGAATTTCTGAAATCAATGGGAAAAGTGCCAGCGAAGCGACTGTTAACGTTGGTGTGTAGAATAGATGAGACTGCCGATATACAAACAGACTTGTGGAAAACCATCATCCACACTATTCAGAAATAGCAGGAGCCAACAAATGCGAGAAGTATAGCACAATTAGAGTAAAAGCTCATGTATTCAAGTTACTTACAAAAATAGTACACAGAAGAATGGAAAAGAAAACTGAAAAACTATTAAATGACAATCAGTTCGGTTATAAGAAAGGTAAAGGCACCAGAGATGCAGTTCTGACGTTTCGGTTGATAGTGGAAGCAAGGCTGAAGGAAAGTCAAGACACTTTCATAGGATTTGTCGACTTGGAAAAGGAGGTAGACCGTGTCAAATGGTGCAAAATGTTGAAAAGGAATGGGTAAGCCACGCGTAAAGATGGGTCGGGTAATACACAATATGTACAAGAAACAAGAGGGAACAATAAGCGTGGAATACCAAGAACGAAGTACTCAGGTGAAAAAGAGTGTAAAGCGATGACGTAAGTTCAAGAGTGAGATTAAATTTCAAGGTGGAATGATGTCAACGATAAGATTCTCTGATGACTTTGCTATCCTCAGCGAAAGAGAAAGAGAGTTACAGGACCAGCTGAATGGAATCAACAGCCCGCATCTCGTGGTCGTGCGGTAGCGTTCTCGCTTCCCACGCCCGGGTTCCCGGGTTCGATTCCCGGCGGGGTCAGGGATTTCCTCTGCCTCGTGATGGCTGGGTGTTGTGTGATGTCCTTAGGTTAGTTAGGTTTAAGTAGTTCTAAGTTCTAGGGGACTGATGACCGTAGATGTTAAGTCCCATAGTGCTCAGAGCCATTTGAACCATTTGAATGGAATCAACAGTCTATTGAGTACAGAATATGGATTCATCTACATCTACATGGATACTCTACAAATCACATTTAAGTGACTGGCAGAGGGTTCATCGAACCACCTTCACAATTCTCTATTATTCCAATCTCGTATAGCGCACGGAAGGAATGAACACCTATATCTTTCCGTACGAGTTCTGATTTACCTTATTTTATCTTCGGATCGTTCCTCCCTATATAGGTCGGTGTCAACAAAATATTTTCACATTCGGAGGAGAAAGTTGGTGATTGGAATTTTGTGAAAAGATTCCGTCGCAACGAAAAACACCTTTCTTTTAATGATGTCTAGCCCAAATCCTGTATCATTTCTGTGACATTCTCTCCCATATTTCGCGATAATACAAAACGTGCTTCCCTTCTTTGAACTTTTTCGATGTACTCCGTCAGTCCTATCTAGTAAGGATCCCACACCGCGCAGCAGTATTCTAAAAAGAGGACGGACAAGCGTAGTGCAGGCAGTCTCCTTAGCAGATCTGTCCTGCCAATAAAACGCAGTCTTTGGTTAGCCTTCCCCTCAACATTTTCTGTGTGTTCCTTCCAATTTAAGTTGTTCGTAATTGTAATACCTAGGCATTTAGTTGAATTTACGGCTTTTAGATTAGACTGACTTATCGTGTAACCGAAGTTTAACGAGTTCCTTTTAGCACTCACGTGGTTAACCTCACACTTTTCGTTATTTAGGGTCAACTGCCACTTTTGACACCATTCAGATATTGTTTCTAAATCGTTTTGCAGGTGGTTTTGATCTTCTGATGACTTTATTAGTCGATAAACGGCAGCGTCATCAGCACACAACCGAAGACGGCTTCTCAGATCGTCTCACAAATCGTTTATATTGATAAGGGACAGCAAAGGGCCTATAACACTACCTTGGGGAACGCCAGAAATCATTTCTGTTGTACTCGATGACTTTCCGTAAATTACTACGAACTGTGACCTCTCTGACAGGAAATCACAAATCCAGTCGCATAACTGAGACGATATTCCATAAGCACGCAATTTCACTACGAGCCGCTTGTGTGGTACATTCTCAAAAGCCTTCCGGAAATCCTGAAATACGGAATACATCTGCGCACGACGCATTGTTGGTGAGATGTCTGATACGGTCGAAACGATTGCTCTACGCTTGGCGAGAAACTTAGGCTGCTGAGTTTGGCAAGTACAACATCAAAGTCGACAGCGTCAGAGGCTTTGCTAAAGTCTAAGAAGATCGTGATCGGATGTTGATGTGTGCCGGAGACTTACGGTTACCCCTCACTGGCCTGCAGCCCACGCGAACGACCTGCTGGGGAAGCAGCCTTTCATTTCTCCGCCGCACCGCAGTACGGCCGGACCTCTGACTGTGGCGTTGCCCTCGCTTCCGCCCCACCTCCACACCGACTGAGTTAGTGGCGGCTGGTGGCAGCTGGGGGTGCGCTTGGTCGCCCCGGCCTTTCCAGACGGCTTGTTCCCCGCTATACTCCCGCCGCACCTCGTCCATTACACACCACAAAAAGTATTCACACTTCTCTCCTTGGCGACTGAGTTTCTGGCTGATCCAGTTAAAAGGTGGTTCTCTGTCTGACGAATAATGTTAATTTGTAACATGTATAATTAAGGGGACATTGTATGTCCTATGCAGCCAATGTTAAATTATCGAATTTTGTGACCCATTATCTTGGAAACATTGTAAGACACCAACTTACAATTTTCCATAATTATTAAATGCACCTTTCTAAATACACTGAACTAGAATTACTACTAAAACAGTATTGTGTGGCGTGTTTTTGTTTTTCTTTAAAACACCCAATTTTTTGACAAATTTGTAAATAATTGAACATAAAAACCAAAAAACTCAGGATATTTTAATTATTCTACTTCCATATGTGTTGAATCTCACACTTCGTATGCTGTGAAAATTTCATGTCTCTACCATCAGTACTTTTTTAGAAAAGGGGTCATTTATTACAAAAAAATGTTGTTCAGAGATATTGATGTTTAAAACCTTTTTTATTACAAACTCTTACAAAGACTTACATTTCTGCATCTTTTGTGCGCTAGAATTGACCTCACCCATAGTGTCGTAACAGCCCAGTGCTTGCCTCCTTTTCTTCCTTGTTCTTTAGTCATTTGCTGAGCAGCTAACTCTGCTTCCCGTACACAGCTCATCCAGTTCCCGCAGTCCTTTAGCTGTGTTCTGTCCACTTCTTACCTCTGTCTTCTCCAGAACCTTAAGTCTTTCATAGTTCCCACCATTAGAAATTATTAGAGATCAGATATTGCTAACTTTAGAGTCCTAAGGCCAACAAATACATTTTTAGGGACGGAACCACACAACATTATTGAAGGATTCATTCACATTCTGGGTCGTCCCATGTAAACAGTTCTTTAGTAGCTCAGGATTTGCCAAATTTCTGTAAATAGGTTTTATTGCCTCCATTACTGTCCATAAACTTTAACCACTGTCACCCGTTTCTAAAGTAACTTCCCTTTTCGATGCACTACGGGGCGTGGACACTTCAGAAACATTATCGTGGTTTCCTTCAATGCTAGCACACATGTTTCAAGTACTTCAGAAGAAAATGCAAGTCTCACATATCTGTTACCCGCAAATTTGCGTTTCTTGAAGGTACTTCTACGTATAAAAAGCAATAGAAGTTAGCTTACTATATAAAATAGCCAATAGTCACACTACATTCAACGAGAACTAGTATCAGGAACAGAGGACTGATTTGTTTATTCGTAATGCCAACTTCCGTGACGTGGCAGCAGGCACAAAACAAAGCAATTCACAGCCTTCTAGACTGTGTAGTTCCCAAGATATGACTGCTCAACTGTTGCACTATATGAGCAGCCACGAAATTTTACAGTCCCATGCAACATTCAAAATATTATTTGAAAGACTCACAATTATCTGATTTTAATGTATTATATGCCAAAATGTTCAGGGAAGTCAAAATTACAAATTTCAACGAATTTCAAATACAATGTCCCCTTAAAGAATTTACATCTGCATCTACATGTCCACACATGCCCTGCAAACCGATATGATCTGTGGTGTCACCGCCAGACATCACACTTGCTAGGTGGTAGCCTTTAAATCGGCCGCGGTCCGTTAGTATACGTCGGACCCGCGTGTCGCCACTGTCAGTAATTGCAGACCGAGCGCCACCACACGGCAGGTCTAGAGAGACGTCCTGGCACACGCCCCAGTTGTACAGCCGACGTTCATAGCAATGGTTCACTGATAAATACGCTCTCATTTGCCGAGACGATAGTTAGCATAGCCTTCAGCTACATTTGCTACGACCTACCAAGGCGCCGTATTCGATTGATAATTAATATAATGAAGCATGTACCGTTACGAGAGATGTTCTACAATTGTGGATTAAAGTTAAGTATTACATCATCTACGTACTTTATTTACAATTCTCAAGATATTGTCCTGTTCCAGACCTCACGCCAGTCAGCGTGTAATTCAACGCGTGCATTTCGGCCTCCTCTAGAGAAACAGTGTTGGCTCTTCTGCCAACACAAGATGATCTGTGTGGCAGAGTGTACTTTCCATTGTCTCACATTATTTCCTCGCATTCCCTTTGCAAATGAAGCGCAGGAAGAGTGTCTAAATTCCTCTCTGTGCACTATCTTGTCTTCGCGATCACTAAGGAAGATGTAAGGTTGTACATAAACGCAGAAGGCAGTCAAATCTGCTGGTCTCAGTGTTGTATTTGACCAAGAACGGCACCTGTATATTGTCCTCAGTACGTTGCAAGTGTCATTAATGGTCGGAACAGTATTCTGTGTAGTAGATAGTACATTATGTTGGGGCTAAATGACTTCAAATAGAAAAAAAATTATGGCTGCTCTTGCGATGGACTTCCGCAACTGAGGTAGCCAAAGTATTTGGTTTTTCAAGAGGACTGCATCAAAGATTTATACTGCATACAGGGAAAGCGGAAAAACATCACCTCTAAAAATGAGATTTTGATTTTCACTCTGCAACGGAGTGTGCGCTGATATGAAACATCCTCGCAGATTAAAACGGTGTGCTGGACCGAGACTCGAACTCGAGAACTTTGCCTTTCGCGGGCAAGTGCTCTACCATCTGAGCTACCCAAGCACGACTCACGCCCCGTCCTCACAGCTTTACTTCCGCCAGTACCTCGTCTCCTACTTTCCAAACTTCACAGGAGCTCTCCTGCACAGTGAAAATCTCATTCTGGAAACATCCCCCAGGCTGTGACTAAGCCATGTCTCCGCAATATCCTTTCTTCCATGAGTGCTAGTTCTGCAAGGTTCGTAGTACAGCTTCTGTGAAGTTTCGAAAGTAGGAGACGAAATACTGGTGGAAGTAAAGCGTGAGTCGTTCTAGGGTAGCTCAGATGGTAGAGCGCATGCCCACGAAAGGCAAAGGTCCCGAGTTCGAGTCTGGGTCCGGCACACAGTTTTAATCTGCCAGGAAGTTTCATCATCCATTAAGTAACAACGCGGACTAAAGAGTGTGTTGAGTGATCATGACTGTCGGTCACTGAAGATGACTGTAATGATAAATAATAAGACGGCAGCTACAAAATTCAGTGCACACTTGAATTTTGTACTCTGAATCCTGTCAGCACGAAAAAGAGTACGCAGGGATCACCATAACCAAGGAATTGCAGGGCGAACTTGGGTACCTAAACCTCTCATCAGTGATGTAACTGCCTGTGACAGGAAAACGTGATGCCGAAGACACAAAACATGGACTATGGGACAATGGAAGAAATTGTGTCGGACGAGTCTTGTTTCACATTTTACTGAGTTTACGTTCCAAGAGTGAAACAAGGCGGGGGTTCAGTGAAGGTTCGGGCAGCCTTATCGTGGTATTCCATGGGCCCCACTGGTACTCTGCTAGATCTCATCACTGTCAAGTATTCTGTGACAATTCTGGGTGATCAGGTCCATCCCAAGGCAAAATACTTGTTTCCGGACGGTGGAGCTGCGTTCCAAGACGACAAGGAACTTGTTCACAGAGTTCGAGTCGTCCAGGACTGGTTTTGTGAGCACGAGGCTTAACTGTCGCGTCTCCCATGGCCGCCAGTCACCAGGTCTCAGTATTATTGACCCTTTCAGATCGACTTTGCAGAGGAGGGTGCGTGGTTTATATGGACATCACAGAAAGAACGGTATAAGATTGCCTTGAAACTAATACAGGATCTCTATTCCTCCAGTGTGAAACCACGAAGTTATTTTGAATGCCAACGGATTTCCTGTACCGTATTAGCCATGCTAATGTGTTGTGTTATTGGTGTTACCATAATGTCTACCCACTCCCCCTCTCCCTCCCCCTCCCCCTCCCTAAATCCGCAGTGTGTGAATTATGTGAACTACTAGTTCCTCTGCTTATAAATTTTTACGTCTCTCGGCTACCTTATTGTTGGCCAATTAACCTTTCCCACAAGGTATATTTGTTGCTCATATTAAAGGGACATTGTACGTGAAATTCGTTGAAATTTTACATTTGCTGTTTTCTACTCCATAATGCGCTTTGGACTTTCCTGAACATTTTAGTAATACATTAAAATCAGACAATTGTGAGACCTTCGAATAATATTTTGAATGTTGACTTGTGACTGTCAAATTTCGCGGCTACGAATATGCTGCCACAGTTGAGCAGTCATATCTTGGGAACTACACTGTCTGCAAGGCTCTGAATTGCTTTGTTTTGTGTAGGACATGTCAAGAAAAGGATGGAAACACGTCTGCGTAACGTAAAAACTAAGGTGGGAAACACAAAGCTGTCTGATGTCAAGACAACAAAATGTGCTGGAAGACTAACAGACAAAGTAATTGATGAATTACAGGAATATTATGGGAAGGCCATCAGTGATTACTGTGACAAGTTAGAGAAGATGAAAAGAGCTGTGTGGAGCATTTTATTTCATCGAATATCAACCGATCAAAAGACATGTCATCCTCTGTGTCCACCTTCACCAAACACTTGGTGTAAATACAGGCAAGCTGAATTTTCTGGCATCCTGCATGAATTTATACACAAACATTCTCTGCGTTTGACAATAATGGAGGCAATCAAACCTATTTGCAGAGATTTGGCAAATCCTGAGCTACTAAAGAACTGTTTACACGAGAAGACCCAGAATGTGAATGAGTCCTTCCATAATGTTGTGTGGTGCTGTGTGCCTAAAAATTTATTTGTTGGCCTTATGACTCTAAAGGTAGCAGTGTCTGATGCTTCAATAACTTTTAATGGTGGGAACTATGAAAGACTTAAGGTTGTGGAGAAGTTAGGGGTAAGATTTGGACAGAACACAGATAAAGAACTGCCGGAACTGGATGAGTTTTTCGTGAAGCAGAGTTAGGTGCTCAGCAAATGACATAAGAATCAAGAAAGAAATGGAGGAAGCAAGCACTGGGCTGTTGTGACACTGAAGACGACACAGACGATGGGCCAGGGCCATTCTAGTGCATAAAAGACACATAACTATAAGTCTGTATAAGAATTTGCAATAAAAAAGTTTTAAATATCTCTGAATTACATTTTTTGCAATAAACGACTCGTTTTCTAAAAAAGTACTGATGGTAGAGACAAGAAATTTTCATAGCATACCAAGTGCCAGATTCAACACATATGGAACTAGAATAATTAAAATTTCCTGAATTGTTTTGTTTTTATGTTCATTTATTTACAAAATTCTGTCAAAAATTGAGTGTTTGAAAAAAAAAAAAGGTAAAATGCCCCACAATACGATTTTAGTAATCATTTTAGTCCAGTGAATTTAGAAAGATGCATTCAATAATTATGTAAATTGTAAGTTGGTGTCTTAAAAAAATTCGATAATTTAACATTCGCGGCAGAGCACATACAGTGTCCCCTTAAGAAATGAAAATACCAAGTAGTGAATGTTTTGCAGCGGTTTCCCTATGTCGTGTCTACTTACCTAGCAGAAAGCGTTGGAGAAATGGCAGACAAATCTGAAAGCGGCTGTAGGGTTCCATAAAGCAACGAGCCGACCCGCACGCCGCTGGTGGCACGGAAACTGTCTTGACCTAAAGAAGGAATCGATGGTAATGAAAAACGCGGCGTGCACTCGCAGAACATTAGTGGGGCAGGTGCGGCGGCGGTAAAAGCCGTCGGCTCGGACGGAACTGTCCTCGGAAGCGACACGCGCTGGAGGCAAATGAAGGCGCTTTTTTTGTTTATTCATGACGGAAGCCGGCGGGGGGCGGCGTGCGCCACTCAATCCACGGCGCCACAACAACGCCCCGCGCCGCACGCAATCCGGTCGTCGGCAGACGACACGCAATATCCACATCCGACTTTTTGCCTCTCCGTCTCGCGTCAGAATAGTTAACCACCCTTTCGTAGGTAAAAGAATAGCTCTACTATGAAGAATATTTTATGATAAACAAGGACTGAATTCATTTCACGGCATGAATAGTTTATCGTAGAAATATACAGCAGGGAAGCGAGATAACAGAAGGAAAGACTGTTCACGTTTAACGTTCTTTTTACGTCAAGGTCGGTCGATTCGGAGCTCAGCTTGGGTAAGTAGGAAAGGAAACCGCTAAGTGGTTTGCTTCAGGAACTGCCAGCTTTTTCTTGGATTAATTTTGGAGAAACTAAATGGTTCAGATCGCTCTGAGCACTATGGGACTTAACTTCTGAGGTCATCAGTCCCCTAGAACTTAGAACTACTTAAACCTAGCTTACCTAAGGACATCACACACATCGATGGCCGAAGCAGGATTCGAACCTGCGACCGTAGCGGTCGCGCGGCACCAGACTGAAGCACCTAGAACGGCTCGGCCAGTCCGGCCGGCTTGGAGAAACTGTGCGGAAACTAAAACTGGATGACTGTGTAGGGACTTGCACCCTGCTTGCTTTCGAATGCAATACTGACATCTTCGCTGATGCAAATAGAGATACATAAGCAGAGTTCCATCACTATTCTAGTTGTCCGAACTTAGGCTGTCCGTGATTTATCTGCATCAATTCAGGGAATGTTGGGATGGCTCCTCTGGTAAGGCCGCACCCTTATTTATCCCACTGACCACTACTCCGTCGTCTCTGCTGATATACACTATTGGCCATTAAAATTGCTACACCAAGAAGAAATGCAGATGATAAACGGGAATTCATTGGACAAATTTATTATACTAGAACTGACATGTGATTACATTTTCGCGCAATTTGGGTGCGTAGATCCTGAGAAACCAGTACCCAGAACAACCACCTCTGGCCGTAATAACGGCCTTCATACGCCTGGGCATTGAGTCAAACAGAGCTGAGATGGCGTGTACAGGTACAGCTACCCATGCAGCTTCAACACGATACCACAGTTCATCAAGAGTAGTGACTGGCGTATTGTGACGAGCCAGTTGCTCGGCCACCGTTGACCAGACGTAGCGTATTTTGACGAGCCAGTTGCTCGGCCACCGTTGACCAGACGTTTTCATTTGGTGAGAGATCTGGAGAATGTGCTGGCCAGGGCAGCAGTCGATCATTTTCTGTATCCAGAAAGGCCCGAACAGGAGCTGCAACATGCGGTCATGCATTATCCTGCTGAAATGTAGGGTTTCGCAGGGATCGGTTGAAGGGCAGAGCCACGGGTCGTAACACATCTGAAATGTAACGTCCACTGTTCAAAGTGCCGTCAGTGCGAACAAGAGGTGACCGAGACGTGTAACCAATGGCACCCCATACCATCACGCTGGGTGATACGCCAGTATGGCGATGACGAATACACGCTTCCAATGTGCGTTCACCGCGATGTCGCCAAACGCGGATGCGACCATCATGAGCTCTAAACAGAACCTGGATTCATCCGAAGAAATGACGTTTTGTCATTCGTGCACCCACGTTCGTCGCTGAGTACACCATCGCAGGCGCTCCTGTCTGTCATGCAGCGTTAAGGGTAACCGCAGCCATCGTCTCCGAGCTGATAGTCCATGCTGCTGCAAACGTCGTCGAACTGTTCGTGCAGATGGTTGTTGTCTTGGAAACGTCCCCATCTGTTGACTCAGGGATCGAGACGTGGCTGCACGACCCTTTACAGCCATGCGGATAAGATGCCTGTCATTTCGATTGTTAGTGATACGAGGCCGTTGGGATAAAGCACGGCGTTCCGTATTACCGATTCCATATTGTGCTAACAGTCATTGGATCTCGACCAACGCGAGCAGCAATGTCGGGATACGGTAAATCGCAATCACGATAGGCTACAATTCGACCTTTATCAAACTCTGAAACGTGATGGTACGCTTTTCTCCTCCTTACACGAGGTATCACAACAACGTCTCACCAGGCAACGCCGGTCAACTGCTGTTTGTGTATGAGAAATCGGTTGGAAACTTTCCTCATGTCAGCACGTTGTAGGAGTCGCCACCGGCGCCAACCTTGTGTGAATGCTCTGAAAAGCTAATCATTTGCATATCACAGCATCTTCTTCGTGTCGGTTAAATATCACGCCTGTAGCACGTCATGTTCGTGGAGTAGCAATTTTAATAGCCAGTAGTGTAGAAAAGCAACTGAAATCGCTCAACATAAGAAACGTTTCTAGACCAGACCGCATATCTATTCAATTATACACAGAGTGTGTGAAAGAGCTTGCCCTTCTTCTAGCTGCAGTGGACCGTAGGTCTCCATTGGAGCGAAGCGCTTTTAATGATTGGAAAAATGAACACGTTATTCCCGTTTTCAATAAGAGTCATCAAACAAATTAGAGGCGTAGTATGGCATTCCTCCATAGAATCAACATGCATTCTGAACTTAGCGTGAAACCCAGCTCGCTCCTTTCGTCCTCGAAACCCATAAAACAGTAGATACTGTCACCCAGATAGATAAAACCCTGTAGTGTTTGTAACGTATAGCGTGTGTTCTTGTGGGTGCCTAATGTTGTCTCTGCAGTGGAATTCTCACGCCTACAAATGGTTAAAACGACCATGTCATTGACAGCCTATACCGAGGGATTAGTAAAAAGGAAGTACCTTGTCGTGGTTTTACTTCGTCTCAGTATAGCAAATCAGAACAAATTATTCCTATCGGGATGCTAATAGAATGAATCAGATCTAGATACCATAAATTATTAACTCTCAAAATACGTGTAGATTGCAAAAAATTGTGAAAATATGAAGTACACAACGTTGGATTCTACCCTAAATGTGGTTTCGACATTGGTAGAACATACACTGATGAGCTAAAACGTCACGACCACCTGCTTAAGGGGAGGTTCACTATCTTTTGGTTCAAAAAATCGATTTTTTTAAATTGCATTTTTGGGTCCACAAAAGTGTTTAGCAGCCATCCCATCAACGGTTTTTCCAAATACGAAACGGAAATGTTTGTTATCCTCGGTTGAACAAAAAGATGCATCTGCCTGAAATCGGCCTTTTTCACGCACCAGTTTTTTTCTTTCGGAAGACGAGTTATTGTACCGGTGCTTGAGAGGAAACACACAAAATTCAAATGGATGTTTTAACGCGTGTGTTCAGAATTTAGCCCCCAAGCATTTGCATTCTGGTGCGAAGACTATGAAGAGTGCGACTTTCCTGGCAGTGAGCAGCTTCACCGAAGGGTATTCAGAAATTCTGAAGACCATGACAACGATGGACGTCACCCTGAGACTCTATTCGATGCAGTTCGCCAACCGAACGGCCACCGGATTCAAGCCGCCGAAAACCGCTTGTCACCTGCAGTACGTGCGGCTCTGGAGCAGCACGGGATGGCCCAGATCGAGCAGAACGCCCTCTATGAGGAAGAGGAAGAACTAGTTTATGGGCCCGGAATAGCAGACTGAATGTAAGTTGCATAATATTGCATTTATATGTAGTCAAAACTTCAAACGCGTTTTCCTCGAAATGACTTTTTTTTTATCGCGCGCTATGGTAACTTCACATCTACTGAACCGATTGGCATGATTCTTTGTTTCCGACGAAGCTAACTAAATTGTCTAGCAGTTGTACCACTTTTATTACGATCCATCCACTATAAATATTTTTACTTGGCCGACGAAGTCGAAAAATCGATGAAAAAAAAAACTTTTTTCAAATGGCCGCCATTTTGTTTCTTCGCCTAAAGACTCTTATATACTTCACTAACGTCGACTCAGTTTTGATTTCAAACGAGCCGGCTGACCTGTGACATACCGCGCGTGGAGGTCTACATCGGAATTTTGTTTCGTTCTGACGGCACGTCCGCCTTTGCTCTTCGACATTTCCAGTCGAAAAATTGCAGTTTGTAGAGGAAATATCAATAAACATTTTGACCAAATTTCATATTGATATCTATAACACATCCCGACAAAAAAATTCTCAAAGAACATGCTTTTTTCGGACCAAAGATAGTAAACCTCCCCTTAATAGCTTGTTTATTCGTCTTTGGGACGAAATTTATCACTGAGTCTGCGCATCAGGCATCCGACAGTTTGTTGGTAGATTCCTGGAGATATGTGCCATTAGACTTCTACGCACCGGTCATGTAATTCACGTGAACAACGAGCCACTGATTTGCGTACGCATTGATAGCACCCGATATCGACCCAGATGGGTTCCTTAGGATCTACATCAAGAGAATTTGGTCTCCGAGACATCAACGTGAGTTCACTATGATGCTCCTCAAACCACTGTAGCTCGGTTCTGGCTCCGAGATACGGACAATTACACTGCTCAATGATGATGTCGCTGTCCGGGAAGACACTGAGCATGAACGGATGAAGGTGGTTCGTAGCTGTCAGCGTGTCTTCGATTACTACCATAGGTCCGATACAAGAACAGGAGAATGTCTCCCATAGCACAATACTAGTCTCACCAGACTGTCTCCTCGATAACGGAGTTTGTGGAGGCAACCGTCGGCGTAGTGTAGCAAAAATGTGATTCACACGAAGAGCCGACACGTTTCCATTGATCGAAGGTCGAATTCCGATGGTCCCGTCCCACTGCAATCGCAATTGAAGAAGTAGCTGGGTCAACATGTGTACACGTAGGGGAGGGCTGTTGTGAAGCCCCGTGTTCCACGACGTACGATGTACGATGCACGGTGTGCTCCGAAACTCTTGTGCATGCACCAGCGTTGCGCTCTTTCCACATATCACCATCAGTCCTACTTTACAGAACAGAAAATCCTCAGAACCCCACGATCTGTGACGATTCGTGTACTTCCAACCATTTAGCACCTAATGGTTTCACTGTTCTTTTACCTCTTTCCGTAGATACTCACGACAGTAATACATGAACACTGGACCAGCTTCGCCATTTTCGACATACTCGTCCACAGGCTCTGCGCAATGACGATCTGCCCTTTGTCAATGAAGGTACCTGAATGGATTTCCTTTTTGCACCTCACATCTTTGCTACGGTGATATCTCGTCCGTGTCTGCTCCGCTAATGGACTTTACTTCCCATCAAATTAAACTCTTTGCTGAAAATTAATCTGCACCTCCTATGGGATGGAAGCTCTTCTGCGATCTGCAACCCATTGTACATGTTGGAATGCCCCTTCCGAGGAGGGCTGTTCAGACAATTGCATGTAAGACTACTCGCGTCGAATACACGTCCCCCCCTCCCCCCCATCAAAAAAAATCTATGACGTAACTACTACGCCGGTTGCAGAAGGATCTGACTGTAGTCCAAGTTAGTAAGTCACTCACTGAACCTATTAGATGCCTTTCTCCTTATCAGAAAGCCTAGCCATTGGCTATAAGCAACAGAAGGATCATTTAACTACGTGGTATAAGTCTGAGTTTGATTTGTCCATAGTTTGACAAAGGCCCACATCGCAGTTCATAAGGTCAAAGGCAAGAGACCAAGATGCCTGACACAACAATTTTTTCCTCCTCTTACAGCACTAACCGTATGCAGTTGTCAATTATGCAGCGTCACTGGTTTGCACATTGTAGCTTTTTCGACACTGCGAAGCTAACAAAATATTCAACTTTCATGTAAATTGCTGTTGGTGTACCCTAGTTTTGGCAGTACTTGATCTTTTTCCCTTATTCATAGGAATCGACGTAGCTTGAAACTGCGCAGGCACTGTTCTATAGAAGTTTTTTTTTATGAATAAGAAACAGCCAAATTAATATTACAGAGCCGCGCGGAGTGGCTGCGCCGCCCCTTCCGCCGGAGGTTCGACTGCTCTCTCGGACATGAGTGTGTGTGTTGTCCTTAGCGTCAGTTAGTTTGAGTTGTGTTTAAGTCTAAGAATCGATGACCTTAGCAGTTTGGTCCCTTACGAAATCTTGAACATTTGAATATTATAGTTACAAAGTAGGAAGCGCGTCGTGTACGTGGTACCCGTTCGTGTAAAGGTTTGCGCGCGTGCGTGCGTGTGCGTGTGTGTGTGTGTGTGTGTGTGTGTGTGTGTGTGTGTGTGTGTGTGTGTGTGTAGCGTTTCTTAGCAATGCCAGTTGTAGTCTTCTCCTAAGCAGGAGATGAAGTTAAAAAAAAGTAGAGTCGCTGTCGTATTTTAAATTACAATAGTTACTAGACTCTCAAACGCAGCTAAAGTGACATCATTTCATATTCAACATCAATTCAGATATTGCGGGAAAAGTATTTTTGGTCACCTACTTTTTTCGGTGATGTCACAAAATATAAACTCCCGTTCAATAAACTATTACGATGAACGGGCTGGAGAACCGTCAGTCATTACAGATTAATAATGCGTTTACTTGATGAACTCTTTATAGAGTTGAAGAGTGGAAGAATCGTGTGAAGACATCAATTTCCATCATTGTTGACGCAAATTGTTACTGGCTATATAACTTGGATTTCGTATGACACAATTCGTGAGTCCGTCGTTCATTGTAGTGGCTGCTATTTTGCTCACCAGATGTAAGAAATGGTCAAGTTGAAACACACAGTTTGAAACTTATTGTTACCGGCCTATAGGACACAATCAGTTGTTTGGTTTTTGATTTTACCCCTCAATTTTTCATGGTAACTGTCGATGGATATTGTGAAACTCTAAGACAACACGAAATCAGCAGAAAAATCAGACCATTCCCTCCCCCCTCCCTCCCCCCCCCCCCTCTCTCTCTCTCTCTCTCTCTCTCTCTCTCTCTCTCTCTCTCTCTCTCTCTCTCTCTCTCTTTACTCTTTAAAAATAAATCAAAACAGTATTTCACAGCCCTCGTACACCTGTATAAAGTGTGCTGTATATATACATATTATTCTGTACAGATTGCTAGTTAGGTAAGTGACGTCACCACTTGGTCAGTATAACATTGTCAATATAAGCAAAGTCTCATTACGCTAGATCTATGAAAATGATGTGTTTGCATCTATTGGCATGGCATATCTGTCAAAATATGTTATTATGTAATGAGCAGGAGAACTCGCCCATCTGCAGTTCAGTTCGATTGCGTGAACGAAAATTAACGCATAAAAATTTTCGAGCGTAGAAAAGGTGTGGATCACAGCATAGAGAGAGGGGAGGTGGCAAATGCAGACGCCCAAACCAACTTTTTTAAAACAAATTTCTAGCCAGAATTCGATTATGAAACTTAGCGATGTTATTCTTAAAGAATCAGTCTAATCACCTATGCAATAAAAAAACTTGAATTTTTCGCTGTTTTCCCCTACATCTGCCCTTAAGGCATATAGCGGGATGGCTCCTCTCTAAGCAGGACACAGCCAATTTCGTTCCCAGTCTTTCCCAATCCGTGCATATGCTTCGTCTCTAGTGACTTCGTCGTCGACGTGACGTTATACCGGAAGTTTCCTTTCTTCACTTTACAGGACCCACCACCACCAAACTAGACTCTTTCAACAACGTTCCTGTTATTTTTGCGGCTATTGCTTCCCTTCCAGGTGAATGCAGAGAGACAGTTAAGCAAATCGAAGCAAGACCCATCTGCAGAAAGCATATTACTCCATTGAGTCTCTGAGCAAAATTGGTGGCGCCGACTCCACAAGGAATGAGTACACCTCTGTACCGCTGAGAACCGCGCTCATCAGCCTGATGTCTGGAATTCAGACCAACTGCTTTGAGCCAGCGAGCGATATTTAGTGCCTGGGAACTCCAACTGCTGTGCAATGGCTGTATCCTGCTGCAAACAAATTTTTTTTTTCATATCGTTGCATTTAATCGTCCGTTTAAGACCAGAGGCTATTTGTGGTCTAACTTACACTGGCGCTGATGAATATTTTGTGTGGTTCGGAACCTTCGCCAAAACCTTGACGTGGCATTTTGTAGTGTTGAGACAGGGATCTTAAAGCGGACGAGAAATTCAACAAACGTAATACGGTTCAGATGGCATTTTTGTGACTTTACGCTACAAATTTCACGTACAGACTTACTTCTGCCCCCAACTATACTGAAAAGACGACTGAAATGTTTTGTACCTAATCGGATGATTTGTTTTATCTTTGAATAAGGGGCCCATTCGAAGTAGCAAGCATTATTTTATTAAACACATACAATAATCCCGGTTTGTGTAGAAATTTCGACGTAGATTGATAGTGACTGTTCACATTTTCTCGTTCCTCTGCATTCTTTTCCCGATCATGACCACTTTCTGGATCTTTGTAAAATTATTTATATGCGATGCCCTGATTGAATATTAAATAAGTTTCGAACATTTTGCACACTGTCATCCGTTGTCTTGGAATTTCCACAAAATTTATCGTTTTCTGTTTGTCGTGATCGTTACATGAGCTCGAGCAATACATATGGATTTTTCTACTATTTCTACTGCGTGTAATGGTACCTATATTAGACAAAGTGACTGACTCCACGAAAATCTTCTTTACATAATAGATTGCTCATTTTAGGAGGCCTAATATGATGTAATTTGCCTTCTTGCTTTATCACGAGTCGGGTGGAAAGTCTCGAAGAAAATGTATTTGGCTTCGTATCCCAGGGGAACGGCTTCGTACTTCATCCAGAAAATCCTGATATTTTACAACAATAACCTAATCGAATTTGGTATAGTTACTTCAACGTTGCAGTGTTAACTTTACCGATGATGTTGCTTTTTTTATACGTAATTCGGTTTCTAAACTCAGTAGCCGTTATGCTATATATGTAAGATTCATAACTACCCAACCCTCAGTCACAGAAGGAAGTTACGTTCCTTCTCTAACTTTGGCTGTATTTTTGCCAGTTGCGGCATGACCACGATAAGGAGATTCAAGATCTTTCTGCAACTGAAGGAACAGTTTTAACTATTTAAATGAATTGCCATGCAACAAACGTTATCCAGTAAAGAAGTACAATCATGGCTCATGAATTTATTGTATGAAGAGAAATACCTACAAAGTTACCTAATAACTTGAAAGTAGTTGTCACGTGCCGAACAGCGAAAGACAAGCAAGAAAAAAATTTAAGATTTAGATGGAGCACACATCCTTGCTCATGGACAAATTTATTTTCATTGTGAGATCTGATCGGAGATGGAATTTCACAAGAACGTCATAGAAACTGCGTTCTGAAATAAATCACATTCGTTCATGTAATGTGTCCATATGATGCGAAAGGGCTTTCAAAATCTTTAATCCCTGAGTAACAATGCTCAGTTTCGAACGCCATTTAATTGACGATGACGTTAGTCATTAAGATCTTATTTTTCTCAAACTTGACATCAATCGGGTAACGAGTCCAGCTTGGTTTCGTGCAATTAACAACCCCTTACCTTCCGAGATTTACAGACACCACAGACAAGGAGATTACGTGATTATACAGAAAATGAGAGCAGGCTGCCGGCATGCGCTACGGTCTGATCAATGAAAGCCCAACCCGGAGCGGGGAGTTGTATTAGTGACTGGGTCGAAACTGTGGAAGCGGTGCAGCGGTATCACTACATTTGTAACTTGGTGCACCGGCGCCTGGACAGTCGGTTAGCCAGGCACGTCTTTGTCAGATGCCAGTCTTTAGAGAAGACAAGAACGCAATATCTTTTCTTTCAGAGCTGGCAGTCTCGCAGACAATGCGGGACTACCTTTGAAGGGATTTGAAGCAGCAAGAAAACAACGTGCACTGGTAAGCTGCTCTTCCTGGCTGCGATGGCGGCTCATCGCTTAGACTTTAGAGGACTCGGCCACAGTCAGACATCTGCCTCTGATCCTGTTCCAGATCACCTTACTGACTTTTCACTAAAATCGTCTCTATTATTACATAAAGATCTTTTTTTTTAGAACAATTGGACATTTAATAATCAAAAAGCACAATGAAAAAGTTGCTTCGCAAGTCTGGTGATTCCTATATTTGTGTTTCGTAAATTGCTTGTGCGGATGTTGTGTCAATAATTTAAATACAAAACTAATAAGTTTCGTTACGACATTTAACAATGTGCGCTATTAGCGACCACATCTCTATAATATTTCATCGCAAAAAAAAAAAAAAAAAAATGAGCGTTGCGTATCTAGCGGAGGGTAAGGCTTAAGCAATGAATTTTGGACTACAGCCGTACGTGTTTCATGAACAGAAATGGTACCTCTGTGCTATTCACATAATTTCTGTTATACAGACTTTGGTTTGGTATACATTTTTCTTCAGTTTCTGTAACTACAACACCCTACAGGAAGCAAAACATTACACTATTTCCAGAATGAGTTTCCACTCTGCGGTGGAGTGTGCGCTGAATTGCAACTTCCTGGCATATTAAAACTGTGTGCTGGACCGGGACATTAACTTGAGACCAGTAAAGTTGTGACAGTGAGTCGTCAGTGGCGCTTGGGTAGTTCAGTTGGTAGAGCACTTGCCCACGAAAGTTATAAGAGACATATTCCAGTCCAGGTCCGTCACATTGTTATAATCCAGGAAGTTTCATTGGCTGATTTTGGAGAGCGGACCAAAGAAGGAGCCCATCGGTCCCAAGTTTCACTGCACCAATTACTAAGTCAAGATGATCAGTTGCATTAACTGTCATATAACACCAGCTAAAGCTTACTAATGTGAAATTCCCTGTGTATTGCTGTGAGTAAAAAAAATCTGCATTTACAAATATATTCATTTTTCAAGTTTTTGTTTGCATGCATTCTGACATCTTTATCGACTGTAGCTATTTGTTACGCAACGACGGCCTAATAATTCTAAAGACGATCCACAATAAGTAAATACACTACTGGCCATTAAAATTGCTACACCAAGAAGAAATACAGATGATAAACGGGTATTCATTGGAGAAATCGATAATACTAGAATTGACATGTGATTACATTTCCACGCAATTTGGGTGCATAGATCCTGAGAAATCGGTACCCGGAACAACCACCTCTGGCCTTAATAACGGCCACGATACGCCTGGGCATTGAGTCAAACAGAGTTTGGCTGGCGTGTACAGGGACAGCTGCCCATGCAGCTTCAACACGATACCACAGTTCATCAAGAGTAGTGACTGGCGTGACGAGCCAGTTGTTCGGCCACCATTCACCAGACATTTTCAGTTGGTGAGAGATCTGGAGAATTTGCTGGCCAGGGCAGCAGTCAAACATTTTCTGTATCCAGAAAGGCCCGTACAGGACCTGCAACATGCGGTCGTGCATTATCCTGCTCAAATGTAGGGTTTCGCAGGGATCAAATGAAGGGTAGAGCCACGGGTCGTAACACATCTTATATGTAACGTCCACTGTTCAAAATGCCGTCAGTGCAAACAAGAGGTGACCGAGACGTGTTACCAATGGCATCCCATACCATCACGCCGGGTGATACGCCAGTATGGCGATGACGAATGTCAGGACACTTCCAATGTGCGTTCTCCGCGATGACGCCAAACACGGATGCGACCATCATGAAGCTGTAAACAGAACGCAAGCAGCAGTGTCGCGATACGATAAACCGCAATCGCGATAGGCTACAATCCGACCTTTATCAAAGTCGGAAACGTGATGGTACGCATTTCTCCTCCTTACACGAGGCATCACAACAACGTTTCACCAGGCAACGCCGGTCAACTGCTGTTTGTGTATGAGAAATCGGTTGGAAACTTTCCTCTTGTCAGCACGTTGTAGGTGTCGCCACCGGCGTCAACCTTGTTTGAATGCTCTGAAAAGCTAATCATTTGCATATCACAGCATCTTCATCCTGTCGGTTAAATTTCGCGTCTGTAACACGTCATCTTCGTGGTGTAGCAATTTTAATGGCCAGTAGTGTATTAATTCACCAACTCCTATATACGAGGGGCATTTCATATGAAACACAACATATTTGTTTCTGAAAGCAGGCTCATTTTATGTAAACTAAAGGGGCGTTACTGCTGTGAGCTGCAGCGAGACATTATGCAGAATCAGTGGCGACGGGCGAAAACGTGTACAGGACCGGGATTCGAACCAGGCATCTGCTGCTTACTAGACAAGTGCGTTAGTGACTGCGCCATCCGGGACACAGCAGAATTGCAACTGCGAGGACTATCTCGGCACGCCTCACGTGCGATCCACATTCCTACCGAGCGCACCAATTAGCAGTCCCTGTCCATTATACTCCCGTTCGCTCTCTGAGATTCCCACAGGAGATCTGACTTATTCATGCATCCGCACTGAAGAATCCATTGCACAGCTAGGCATATCCATTATATGAATGCGTGGTGTCTGTTCTTCCGAACATGTCCGAATGGACAGGGACTATGGATAGGTGGCACTCGGTGGGAATGTGGTTCAGCCATTAGGCGTGCCGAGATATTCCGCTCAATAGCATCAACGCTGTGTCCCGAATGGCGAAATGGTTAGCGCACCTCTCTAATAAGCAGGTGATCCCGGATTCAAATTCAGGTTCCATAAATATTTTCGCTGATGGTCGCTGATTCTGAGTAATGTCCCGCTGTAGCTGACGGCAGTGACCCGCCTTTAATTTACATATAGGGTGGTCGGATATTCCCATTACAAATGTCTAGGACTTGTAGAGGGTAGTGAGTACAGAACATTATGAATAGGAAACCATGTCCGGAATCGTATCGTTTCCGTTCTACGACAGTTTCAATTCAGATGCGTACCTCGTCAACGTCTGCTTAGGTTCAGATGGTTCAAATGGCTCTGAGCACTATGGGACTTAACATCTGAGGTCATCATTCCCCTAGAACGTAGAACTACTTGAACCTAACTAACCTAAGGACATCACACACATCCATGCCCGAGGCAGGATTCGAACCTGCGACCGTAGCACTCGCGAGATTCTGGACTGAAGCGCCTACAACCGCTTGGCCACCGCGGCCGGCGTCTGCTTAGTACACGAGGAACGTCTCAGAGTTCCCTGTTCTGGTATGCAACAGGATAGACACGATGGCGTGTACTATGTCAAACGATCCCCAGATGTCACTTATTGTCCGCTTTGCTGTGAGACCGAGTCAATAATTGCGCATCACCGATAGAGGAAAAATGGTCAGGATACGTTTGCGGAATACACAGACATGCTCCCTCTGTATGGCGAAGCTGGAGGTAACGGAAGAGCTGCTAGTCGGCTGTATCACGAACGTTTTCCACACCGTCACACTCCATCGCACAAAGTGTTTGCCCATGTTACACAAAGGCTACGGGATACAGGTACCTTCACGTGAGGAGGCAAGACTGTGGTGCTACACGGCGACGCCGCACTTCCGAATTTGAAGAAGGTGTACTGCGTCGCATTGAAGATAGCCCGTCAACGAGTTCGCGAACAATTGCGCGTGCAATGGCTGTTAGTCACAGTACGGTCTTGGACGTGCTGCATGAGCAACAATTACACCCGTACCACTTACGAAGGGTACACGCTATGGGTCCAGCAGACAGTCCACAACGCGTCGTCTTCTGCACATGTTTCCTGCACCGTTGTATCTACGCGCTCCTATTTCCACGTCTAGTTCTCTTCACAGATGAATGTAGGTTCAGAAGAGATTGTGTTCTGAATGCTCGAAATAGCCATGTCTTGGCGGACGAAAACCCTCATGCCACGCATGTTCAGGGATTTCTTTCAAGACAGGTTTGGAATTAACGTGCGGGCAGATATGCTGGACGGTCATGTGATTGGACCATACCTCCTTCCATCCAAGCTAACGGGTCCCGCATACTTAGTCTTCCTACGACACGTAATGGACCCATTCTTGGGAGATGTGCCATTAAATGTCCGTCAGAAAATGTGGTTTCAGCATGATGGAGCACCACCTCACTTTTCACTGGTTGTCCGGAGACATCTCAACAGACGGTATGGTGAAAGATGGATAGACCAAGGTGATACAACCGCGTGGCCGCCACGATCGCCGGATTGAACCCCTATGGACTACTTCTTGTGGGATCGTATGAAGAGCCTAATTTATGAGACACCTGTAGGGACAGAGGAAGATCCGCTAGCACGAGTTCTGGCCGCTGCACAAGACATGGAAGAGACACCAGGTGGGATGGAGAGATTGTACCGGAACATGCTTCGGAGGTGCAATGTGTGTAACAACGTTGATGGTCGTCACATCGATCCGCTGTTGTAATGCATCGGTGCGTTACGGCTGGTGCCGTAGATGCTGGGTTCTTGTTGTTGTCGACTAATGCAAACCACAAGGTGTAAGTTGTAACGCAAATGCGTAAGTAATAACGGAACGAGTCAGTATTATTTTCAAATGGATTGCACGCCTAAGTACATTCCTCACGTTGGTGTGGATGAGATAATCATCTGCATTGAAACTGTCTTAGGACGGAAACGATAAGTTTCAGGACATGGGTTCGTATTCAAAATGTTATGTACTCATTACCCGCTACATCTCCGAGAAGTTTGTAACAGGAATTTCCCACCACCCTGTATAATGTTCCACAGCTGCGGCATCTGTATGGTGTCTATTCTTTCGCACATTTCCGAAAGAACAGACTCCACGCATTCATATAAGATTGATTTTATTCAGGATTTCAATACGCGATATTATTCTCCACTCTTCTGGCTACAGAACAGTATTGTTCAAATTGATATGCGTTCAGTGTGACGGCCTTACGCTACCACACTGGGAGGTCCTGGATGCCAGCACTGCACCACTCAGCCAACGTCATGTTGCATCAGTGACCTCCCCATTACCCGCGTACCAGTTCCTGCGGAGTGCACCTTACACTGGGCCAAACAGATGGAAGTCGGGAGGTGCGAGATACGGGCTGTATGGTGGATGACGGAGAACAGTCCAGGGAAGTTTTGTAAGCTCCTGTCGTGTGCACAGACCTGTTCGAGGCCTTGCATTGTCAAAGAATTTCGTTTGCATTTTCGTGGCGACAAACACACTGAAGAAGTTTCTTCATTTTCATGAGGGTAGCACAATACACTTCAGAGTCGACCGTTGCATCATGAGGGAGGACATCAAACAGAATAACCCCTTCAGAGTCCCAGAGGACAGTTGCCATTATTTTACTGGCTGAGGGTGAGGCTTTAAACTCTTTCTTTGGAGGAGATTTGGTGTGGTGCCACCCAATGGATTACCGTTTTGTTTCCGGTTCCAAGCGGTGAACCGAAGTGTGGCAGTGCTCGACAAGAAATTTTCCCGATCGGCCTCGTAACCCGCAAGCAATTGTGCACGGATGGTCACTCGTTGCTCTTTATGGTCTTCTTAGGCGACGTGGAACCCAGCGGGAACACACTTTTGATTACTCCAACTCAAATGGTTCAAATGGCTCTGAGCACTATGGGACTTAGCACCTGTGGTCATCAGTCCCCTAGAACTTAGAAATACTTAAACCTAACTAACCTAAGGACATCACACACATCCATGCCCGAGGTAGGATTCGAACCTGCGACCGTAACGGTCACGCAGTTCCAGACTGTAGCGTCTAGAACCGCACGGCCACACCGGCCGGCTTACTCCAACTCGTGGACGAGTGTGTGAGCACTACCAACAGAGACGTCCAGATCAGAAGGGAGGTGTTTGATTGTGATCGTCCATTACCTCGAATGAGACAGACCGCAAGTTCCAACATTGCGTGAGTCGCAGCTGTGTGCAGACGGCGCGTGAAAGATCGGACAGGATTGCGCGACCTTGTTACGATGGTGACAGGCACTTCGCCCAACGGATCACCGTGCTTCTGTTTACGATCAGGAGTCCTTAGACATTCTACAAGCACCTATGAATATCTGTGATGACAGAGCTGTCATCGAGTTACAGCCGCCATTTTGAAGAATACGTATACCGCCGTTATTTATCGGAACTTCATGAAACTATAAGGGCTGAAGCGGGAATATTCCACGATGTCCAACAAGAAATTCCGCAATTTTTTCAACCGAAAATATCCGAGGGAAAAAAGTGTTGCATTACTTATTGAACGCCCCTCGTGTATTTATAAGAAGCCATAGCATTGGCCATTGACTGTAGGAATTATTTATTTTCACCATTACAGTTTCGACCTTAAGGCCGTAATGAAGCGGTATACTGCAAAAGACACTGCTTTAGCACATATCAGTGTTTAAAAATCTTTTACCACATACATGCGTCATCGTCATTTCTGAGCCTTTCAAATGTAAAAATACAGCAACATTAAACGAGTGTGAGGCTATGTGCATTGTGAAAGTGGTATAAACTATTGCCAATGTTATCATCTTTAACACAAATCCCAAGGCGGCCAGTGTGGCCGTGCGGTTAAAGGCGCTTCAGTCTGGAACCGCGTGACCGCTACGGTCGCAGGTTCGAATCCTGCCTCGGGCATGGATGTGTGTGATGTCCTTAGGTTAGTTAGGTTTAATTAGTTCTAAGTTCTAGGCGACTGATGACCTCAGAAGTTAAGTCGCATAGTTCTCAGAGCCATTTGAACAAATCCCAACGAATCACTGTTCTTGTAAAGTGTTTTCATGAGAACTGAGGCAGTTCGCATTTCACGGTCAAACTTACACAGAGATCGGATTCAGTCCTGAGACACTCTTCTTTTCATAAAAGTTGTAAAAGAGGGCGGGTCATGGAGTGCCAAACATCACGCGTGCAGTGTGTGACGGCCGCGTGTTCGTTCCTTCCCGAAAATACTCCGTACAACGCAGCATTTCATTTAGTATTGCGATGTGGCATTTTTTTCGTCGGTACAACTCTCTTGAGTTCGGTGGAATCGTGGTGTCAGCGCTGTTTGCCCTTCGCTGTTTTTCGTGGCATGAAGGACGTTCACCGGTTCAATGGCCGTATGGACAAGAAGAGGCAGTCTAGAGGCCTATCATTAGAAACCTATGAAAAGAATGGCAATAACAAAAGAGAGGGATGACAACTCTCAATATAAGGTGTTTCCCAAAACAACACTGACAAGCTTTAGGGACAGGTCCCTTACACTAATACAAGAAAAAGTTGTCTAGTAAACAAGGGCTCTAAAATGCATACCTTAACGAGATATGAGCATTTGTTCATCTTCGATACTATGATACAAATGTGATCTATTTCAAGAACTTTGCTTTCCATATTTTGGAAGAAGGTAGTATGGACCAAGCCAAAAACAAAAAAATTAAATGATAATTAAATCAAGACCCTAAATTGCCGACAGACGTTGATATACATCAACGGGAACAGTTGAAAATGTGTGCCCCGACCGGGACTCAAACCCGGGATGTCCTGCTTGCATGGCAGACGCTCTATCCATCTTTTTCTTTCCTTTTTCCATTTTTTTCGGTATTGTTCGTTGCGTTTGGTCAGGGCGGACATCACAAGACATCCGTTCAAGTTGATATTTGATTCCTTTACTCAGTTTTTTTTATTACAGCCCTCCGACCGAACACGCTGAGCTACCGTGACGGCAAATGCATCTGAGACACTGAGGGCAGAGAGGACAGTGCGACTGCAGGGATTTATCCCTTGGACGCTCCCCGTGAGACCCACATTCCCAACTCAATGTCCACACACCACATCCGTAGTGCCCCTGCCCACTACACTCATTACTTGCGGCAGACAATCGTACCGAGTCCCGTAAAAGTTCGGGCAATGCGGGTGCATCCGCACAGAATGAGGTCAATGGATGGTTAGCTTTAACTATAACAAGATGGTATCTGTTTTTTCGCACATGCCCGAAGGAACAGATACTATCTTCATATAAAAACAAAAAATGTCCAACAAACATTAAAACACGTACTTTAAGAGCTAGTATGAAACATCTCTTCTACCGAACAAGTGCTCATAACTCTTAAGGTACGCATTTTAGAGACGATGTTTACTAAACTTTTTTACTGATTCGGTGTAAGGAATCTGTCCCTAAGGCTCGTCGATTCTTTTTTCGTTTTTTTAATTATTTTTTTTAGGGCACTGTACATTATGCTGTCACATAAGATATGGACACTGCATATTTGCTAAGAAACGAGATTAAAATAGTAGGCAGAAAGAACTTGAAGATTTGGTTCACAATGAAAGAGCAAAAAATCACAATGATCTACAGACGGGATTCATTTTTCTGTACATTAAAAAGCAGTTTGTGCTAAATTTACAGGTATGGAGCACGTGAAAAAATTGGTGGTACGATTTCTGAAGGCGCACATGTTATTCCACTGTCAGTGGCAACAGCTTTCGATGGATGTGAACGCAGAGTGTGGAGACTATGTATTTCAACAAAGTACGTTGGTTAAGGCAAGGGGCGTGCCTGAAACGATTTTTCCATTTAAAATTCGCTATTGTTTAATTTTTGAAGGAAAAAGGAATGCAGAAAACAAAAATTAGAACATCGAGAATGAATAGCGGACGTCGCATTTGAAGTGTACTTGACTGCACACTGCTCACAGTAAGACGTTGCAAGGTGTGATGCCCCCGATTTGATGGGGATGTATTTAAAAAGAAAACCACATTGTGGAATAACATACTCTGACAAACACAGTTCAGTCTATAGGCACACAGCTGTTAAAAAATTACAAGGTTTGAAGAATTCATTGTGATCTTGAAATAATTACAAGGCTAGTTTTCTAAAGATTTTCAACACACTGTCAGTCTTACATCTGTTTTCGAGCTGTTTTCGAGACCGTTTTGCGTTTCAGTTGAAAGTTTACCTGTGCATATACAGAGGTAACTGACTAATCTGCCATCTAATTCAAGTTTTAAAGACAAATTCCTTTAGCGTTAGTTTGGTCCCGTAGAATCTTACCACCACCTTCAACGTTAATACTGTCCAAGACGTTTACATTGCTTTCCTCAGGTAGGTTTTGGTTGGTTGGTTTGGGGAGATCAAAGGGACCAGACTGCTACGGTCATCGGTCCCTTTTTCCAAATACAAAGAACACCCACAGAGAATAAAAACGAGGAACAGAAGAGACCACAGACGATACAGAACAAGAGAAACTGAGACAAAGACAAGACAAAACGAACTAAAAACCACACAGAGTGTGACGGTGGTTGGCCGACCATAGAAATTAAAAAGGAAAAGCCAACCACTTAAAAACACATTAAAAAATCAGTTTAAAACCATAGGCCAAAGGCCAGAATCAACACAAAACAATAAAATAAAACAGAAACACTCAGATTAAATGATAAAATCCCCCTGCCCGAATAAAACGTAAAACTAAGTCAGCCATAGTGGAGTCGTCTGTTAAAAGGGCAGGGAGCGTAGCAGGCAGCGCAAATGTCTGCCTGACCACAGCTAAAAGGGGGCAAGCCATCAAAATGTGGGCCACTGTCAAAGCCGCCCCACAGCGACCTAGAGGAGGGTTCTCCCGGCGCAGTAAATAACTGTGTGTCAGCCGGGAGTGGCCAATGCGGAGCCGGCAAAGAACTACTGAGTTCCTGCGAGTGGCTCGCAGGGATGACCGCCACACAGCCGTCGTCTCCTTGACAGCACGGAGTTTATTGCGCATTGTCAGTTCGCGCCATCCATCGTCCCATAGCGCCAAGATTTTGCGGCGGAAGACTGCCCGCAAATCAGTCTCTGGGAGGCCAACGTCCAGAGATGGCTTACTGGTGGCCTCTTTCGCCAGGCGGTCAACATGTTCGTTACCCGGGATACCGACATGACCGGGGGTCCACACAAAGACCACAGAGCGGCCGCAACGGGCAAGAGTATGCAGAGACTCTTGGATAGCCATCACCAGACGAGAACGAGGGAAACACTGGTCGAGAGCTCGTAAACCGCTCAGGGAATCGCTACAGATAACGAAGGACTCACCTGAGCAGGAGCGGATATACTCTAGGGCACGAAAGATGGCGACCAGTTCAGCAGTGTAAACGCTGCAGCCATCCTGCAAGGAACGTTGTTCGGAACGGTCCCCTAGAGTGAGCGCATACCCGACACGACCAGCAACCATCGAACCGTCAGTGTAAACAATACCAGAGCCCTGATACGTGGCCAGGATGGAATAAAAGCGGCGGCGGAAGGCCTCTGGAGGGACTGAGTCCTTCGGGCCCTGGGCCAAGTCGAGCCGAAGGCAAGGGCGACGAACACACCATGGGGGTGTATGCAAAGTAGCACGGAAAGGAGGTGGAACAGTGAAAACCTGAAGCCCAGAGAGAAGCTCTTTGACGCGGACCGCTATTGTACAACCAGACCTGGGCCGACGTTCTGGCAGACGGACGACCGACCGCGGGAACAGGAGACGATAGTTTGGATGCCCGGGCGAGCTTAGAACATGGGCAGCATAAGCGGCCAGCAAACGTTGGCGTCGGAACCGCAGTGGAGGTACACCTGCCTCCACTAGCACTCTGTCCACAGGGCTGGTGCGGAAAGCACCAGTGGCCAGGCGTATCCCGCTGTGGAGAATTGGGTCCAGCACCCGTAACGCAGATGGGGATGCTGAGCCATAAGCCAGGCTCCCATAATCCAGGCGGGACTGGATTAACGCCTGGTAGAGCCGCAACAGGGTAGAGCGGTCGGCGCCCCAGCGGGTGTGGCTCAAGCATCTCAGAGCGTTTAGATGCCGCCAACACGTCTGTTTAAGCTGCCGGATATGAGGCAGCCAAGTCAACCGGGCATCGAAAACCACCCCCAAAAACCTGTGGGTCTCCACCACAGCAAGGAGTTCGTCGGCAAGATAAAGCCGCGGCTCAGGATGGACTGTTCGGAGCCGGCAGAAATGCATAACGCGGGTCTTGGCTGCCGAAAACTGAAACCCATGCGCTACAGCCCAAGACTATGCCTTACGGATAGCGCCCTGTAGCTGACGTTCAACAGCTGCAATGCCAGTAGAGCTGTAGTAAAGGCAGAAGTCGTCAGCATACAGGGAAGCGGAGACAGACTTTCCCACGGCCGCAGCAAGCCCGTTAATGGCTATTAAAAACAGACAGACACTTAAAACAGAGCCCTGTGGCACACCGTTCTCCTGGACGTGGGAGGAACTATACGAGGCCGCGACTTGCACGCGGAAGGTATGACACGACAGAAAATTGCGGATAAAAATCGGCAGAGGACCCCGAAGACCCCATCCATGAAGCGTAGAAAGGATGTGATGACGCCATGTCGTATCGTACGCCTTCCGCATGTCGAAAAAGACGGCGACCAGGTGCTGACGGCGGGCAAAGGCAGTACGGATGGCCGACTCCAGGCTCACCAGATTGTCGGTGGCGGAGCGGCCTTTACGTAACCCACCCTGAGACGGAGCCAGAAGACCCCGAGACTCCAGTACCCAATGCAAGCGCTGGCTCACCATCCGTTCAAGCAACTTGCAAAGAACGTTGGTGAGGCTAATGGGACGGTAGCTGTCCACCTCCAGAGGGGTCTTTCCAGGTTTCAAAACGGGGATGACAATGCCTTCCTGCCATTGCGACGGAAACTCCCCCTCGACTCAAAGACGGTTGTAAAGATCGAGAAGGCGCCGCTGGCAGTCCACTGAAAGGTGTTTCAGCATCTGACAGTGGATGCCATCTGGCCCAGGAGCGGTATCAGGGCAAGCAGCTAGGGCACTGCGAAATTCCCACTCACTGAATGGAGCATTGTAAGATTCCGGGTGGTTGGTGCGAAACGAAAGGCTCCGACGTTCCATCCGCTCTTTAATGGAGCGGAAGGCCTGGGGGTAATTTGCAGAAGCGGAACTCATAGCAAAATGCTCTGCTAAGCGATTTGCAATGACGTCGGAGTCAGTACAAACTGCTCCGTTCAGTGAGAGCGCAGGGACGCTGGCAGGGGTCCGATAGCCGTAGACGCGTCGAATCTTGGCCCAGACCTGCGATGGAGTAACATGGAGGCCAATGGGGGGGGGGGGGACATACCGCTCCCAGCACTCCTTCTTGCCTTGGCGGATGAGGAGGCGGGCCCGCGCACGCAGCCGTTTGAAGGCGATAAGGTGGGCTAAGGAGGGATGTCGCTTGTGACGCTGGAGCGCCCGCCGGCGATCTTTAATCGCTTCAGCGATCTCAGGCGACCCCCAAGGCACAGCCTTCCGCCGAGGGGTCCCAGAAGAATGGGGAATGGCAGATGCGGTGGCAGTAACGATGCTGGTGGTGACCGATTGAACCACCGCATCAATGTCATCAGTAGAGAGAGGCTCACAAGCGGCAGTGGAGGAGAACAAATCCCAGTCAGCCTTATTCATAGCCCATCTGCTAGGGCGCCCAGAAGAGTGACGCTGTGGTAGTGACGAAAAGAGCGGAAAGTGGTCACTACCACACAGGTCGTCATGCACACTCCATTGGACAGACGGTAAGAGGCTATGGTTACAGATGGAAAGGTCAATGGCAGTGTAGGTGCCATGCGCCACACTGAAGTGTGTGAAGCGAGAGATCGAGCTGCGACAATAAATGCTCAACGATGGCGCCTCGACCTGTGGCCACTGACCCACCCCACAGAGGGTTATGGGCGTTGAAGTCGCCCAATAGCAAGAAAGGTGGCGGTAATTGGGCGACCAGTGCAGCCAGGACATGCTGCGAGACATCACCATCCGGTGGAATGTAAAGACTGCAGATGGTAACAGCCTGTGGCGTCCACACGCGTACAGCGACAGCCTCTAAAGGCGTCTGGAGAGGGACAGACTCGCTGTGCAGAGTGTGAAGGACATATATGCAGACGCCACCAGACACCCTTTCATAAGCTGCTCGGTTCTTATAATAACCCCGATAGCCACGAAGGGCGGGGGTTCGCATCGCTGGAAACCAAGTTTCCTGGAGAGCAATGCAGAAGAAAGGGCGAAGGCTGATAAGTTGGCGGAGCTCAGCTAGATGGTGGAAGAAACCGCTGCAGTTCCACTGGAGGATGGTATTGGCCATGGCTGGGAAAGGCGTGACGGGACGGGAAAGGCAGATTACGCCGCTGGGTCACCTGCTGCCTCCAAGTGAGCACCTGTGCCAGTGCTTTCCATGGCGTCGGAGGGACTGGCGAGATCGAGGTCCTCAGCAGACGCCAGGATCTCCACCTCGTCCTCAGACGCAGAGTTTGAAGGTTGCGGGGTGACAGGTGCCACCGCAATGTCAGGATGCTTGGGAGCCTTTTTCTTCAACTGCTTCGCACGCTGTGCCTTGGGAGGGTCTGGCTGGGAGGGCCCCACTGGGTCAGTCTCAGGGACAGACGACGACCGTGAAGCCCTATGACCAGCGACCGGTTGTTGTTTCAAAACTTTGCGGGTGTCCGCTTTGACACTGGGCAAAGCCTGGGAAGGGAGGGCCCCAAGGGACCCCTTCCTGGCTAGAGTAGCCGAAGAAGCCCCACGCTTCTCTGGCTGGGAAGGGGGGATGAATGTCCCCGATGGTTGGGGTGGTGTTGCTCCTGGAGTAGATGGAGCAACAGAGGGTGAAGTGCCCCCCCACAACCAAGGGGGCCGGTTCATTGTGACATAGCTGAGAGGCAACAGTACGTGACGACACGAGAGAGGATCGGACCGCTGTTGCAGCAGCGGCATAGGTGGATGTCATGGGCACGGGATGTAGCCGCTGATATTTCCGCCTTGCCTCGGTGTAGGTAGGCGGTCCAGAGTCTTATATTCCATTATCTTCCTTTCTTTCTGGAAGATCCTACATTCCGGCGAGCAGGGGGAATGGTGTTCTCCACAGTTAACACAGATAGGGGGTGGGGCACATGGAGTATCAGGATGCGAAGGACGTCCACAATCCCGACACGTGATGCTGGAAGTACAGCGAGATGACATGTGCCCGAACTTCCAGCATTTAAAACACCGCATCGGAGGAGGGATATATGGCTTCATATCACAACGGTAAACCATCACCTTGACCTTTTCGGGCAATACATCACCTTCGAAGGCCAAGATGAAGGCACGGGTGGCTACCTGATTATCCCTCGGACCCCAATGGACGTGCCGGACGAAGTGAACACCTCGTCGTTCGACGTTGGCGCGTAATTCATCGTCGGACTGCAGAAGAAGATCCCTGTGGAATATAATACCCTGGACCATGTTGAGACTCTTATGCGGCGTGATGCTAACTGAAACATCTCCCAACTTGTCACAATTGAGCAACCTCCGGGACTAGGCAGACGATGCCGTTTTGATGAGCACGGAACCGGAGCACATCTTGGACAAGCCCTCCACCTCCCCGAACTTGTCCTCTAAATGATCCACAAAAAACTGGGGCGTGGTCGACATGAACGATTCTCCATCAACCCGCGTACACACGAGGTACCGGGGTGAATATTCTCCACTGCCTTCTTTAGCAAGACGTTCCTCCCACGCAGTAGCTAGGGAGGGAAACGATCTCTGATCAAATTTCTTCCCGTTGAGGTTAGACCTCGATTGCTTAGAGACTGCTGGTGGAGGCCCACCAGCGATAGATGATGTACCACGCTTCATTGCGGGTCATCCGCCCTGATGCCACCTACTCCGACCAAGGGCCCTCCCCACGGGCGCCACCCAGCCACAGCAATAGCCACCTGGCAGGATGGCCATTGCCGGGAGTCCTGATGCCCCAGGGAGATGGGCATCTACTCCTTGGCATACGTGGGGAGTGAACGGCGCAGGCATCAGTAGAGCGATACCTGTGTTGTCAGGGGCCTACAACCAAGAGGGTACATGGCGGCCCCACCACAACGGACTGGCTACCGTGCTGGATGTTAGGTGACATGTGATCCATGGTCGCCGTCAGTGCAGAAAATGGCCCTGCACAGTGTTTGGCAGAAAGTGTACGCAGGAGCGTATCCATGCCCAAGCGATGGAGAGCGGGCAGGACTGCAATGCAACGACGAATAAGATGGCGAAAGTTCTCAACACAACATGGACACAATGCACCAAGTAAGGCGCCCTTCCCCAGTCGGCTCGTTCTTCGGAAAAATTTTGAGATATGGAGGTCAAACCTGACAGGGGACCATCACATAAGGCCGAAACGTTTGAGACTCCTTTTAGTCGCCTCTTACGACAGGCAGGAACACCGCGGGCCTATTCTAACCCCCGAACCCGCAGGGGGTCAGGTAGGTTTTCCACGGGTCCATAATGAGGTTGGAAAAGGACTACAATATTTTGATCAACGTATGTTTATGAAATACTGTTTTTCGATTACGAAACTAAACAGGTCACGACTACATCACAACCTAAGTTCGAAAGTCTGCGGAACTGATTGCGTCTGTTAGTATGCTGAGAGTCTGTACCTGACAAAAACTGTATTATGTCTTCAGGGCGATAGAGATTATTATACACTACTGAAAAATTTTTATTTGTGATCTATGTTGTTGAGGAATGTGAAATCTAGAACCTAGTCGTATGCAGTGCGACGGCACTGTCATTTAAATGCGGCGCGTTCGCAGTTTTCCCTAACCACCCCCCCCACCCACTCGCGCTCAGACAGTGCAGCGTGGCGATGGGGAAATGTGCTGGTCAGGCTGAGCGCTATGGCACTCGTGCGGTGCCACAACCACGAGCCGAATTATTGGCCACCGCTGTTGTACAATGTAGGCGATATAACACATATCGCGTACAAGTGCGCCAATAGAATTGATGATTATATTAAGAAGTAGTCCATAAATGTACTGCTGTAGGTAAACCCGTTTTGAGGCACTCCTTTCTTTTTTAGGTTGTGGAGTAGAAAGGAGTTCCTTGCAACGAACACCTATTATATTAAACTTGGAAAAAACGCTGTTACAATCGCAGGATTTCTATACGAAAATAAACGTGTTTTAGTTAATAAGAAAGACTTACGAAAAGCAGAGAATTAAAGAATCCGATAGCTATCACCAGATGCCAAAAAACATATTGAATTTGAAATCATGACAAGGATTGGATGATCTCACATTACAACCACATATATGGATCTGTTACAGGTCGAACTGGTAACAAGTTTCCTGTTTTTGTTTTCTTGCAGTTTTATTCATCTGTGGAAAATGAGACTGCTCACAAGAAAATTTTGCGTCCCTTCTTAAAATATTGCTGAAGTGAGTGGGACCCATACCAAATGGGCCCATCAGGAGATGCAAAACTTATTGAAAACAAAGTGGCAAGAATGGTAATAGGTTTGTTCGCCGCCTTGGAGAGTGTCACAGAGATGCTTGAAGACATCAGTCTATCCCACAAAATCCTAGTTATAAAATTTCAAGAACCAATGTTAAGAAATGAATTTGTAAACTACTCTCAGACCCCTATTTTTTGCTCATGTAGGTATTGCCAAGATAATTTAGAGTTATTACAGCGCACGCATAGGTATTTAAGCAGTCTTTCTTTCCTGCTCTATACGTGTATGGAAAAGGTAGAAACCCAGCAAGCGGTACAAGGCTGACTACCCTTTACCATACCCAGTAGCTTGCGCAGCATGTAAGTAGATGTAAATGGTCTCTCTGGAGAGCACGAAGGTATTAGATTGAGATGATAATACTGCTTGTTCTATTAAGATACAGACACAGTCTGTATAAAGGTTCCCTGTATCGTTCAAATACTCAGCCATTGCTACAAGACTGAATGAGGTGACGCATGCTGGTGGTTCAAATCGCCTTCCGACCTTCCACTTTTTCGGTGATTTCCACAAATCGCTTAAGAGAAATAGAAGGACGGTTCCTTTGAAAAACCATGGTCGATGATCTTCCTCCATCCTTACATATATGTCGATGGGACATCAAACCCTAATATTTCTTCCTTTTTTTTACCAACATAACTTTGTTTACTTACACATTATTTGACGATCAGCAGCTTTAAAAAATATTAAAATGACTCTCTGAACGCAAATTTCAAGGTAACAACTGTAACAGGTATAAATGTAATAGACAACTGAGACATATGAAAATTTGTGCCGGACCGGAAATCGAACCCCGACATTCCGTTAATTGAGAGTGTTCGCCTTAACGTGCACATTCCCAGGCCCGATCCAAAGTTAGTTTGTTTGTTATTCGGAGGTAAACTGCTCGATTTCTGGTGTTGAAATTTTCATCGCCAATGTCTGGGGTACAGGTGGAGATGAAACAGCGTACAACTGTTTTACTCCAAAAGTGCGCACCGATGTTGCGGGCTACACCACAAGCCTCTCCGCACTGTTGATGTAGTGATATGATTTGTCATTGTTGACTATGATCCCTCCAATGGGTGTATAATAACGTTTTGTATTAATCTAAAGGGTACTACAGGGTTATTACAAATGATTGAAGCGATTTCACAGCTCTACAATAACTTTATTATTTGAGATATTTTCACAATGCTTTGCACACACATACAAAAACTCAAAAAGTTTTTTTAAGCATTCACAAATGTTCGATATGTGTCCCTATAGTGATTCGGCAGACATCAAGCCGATAATCAAGTTCCTCCCACACTCGGCGCAGCATGTCCCCATCAATGAGTTCGAAAGCATCGTTGATGCGAGCTCGCAGTTCTGGCACGTTTCTTGGTAGAGGAGGTTTAAACACTGAACCTTTCACACAACCCCACAGAAAGAAATCGCATGGGGTTAAGTCGGGAGAGCGTGGAGGCCATGACATGAATTGCTGATCATGATCTCCACCACGACCGATCCATCGGTTTTCCAATCTCCTGTTTAAGAAATGCCGAACATCATGATGGAAGTGCGGTGGAGCACCATCCTGTTGAAAGATGAAGTCGGTGCTGTCGGTCTCCAGTTGTGGCATGAGCCAATTTTGCAGCATGTCCAGATACACGTGTCCTGTAACGTCTTTTTCGCAGAAGAAAATGTGGCCGTAAACTTTAAACCGTGAGATTGCACAAAACACGTTAACTTTCGGTGAATTGCGAATTTGCTGCACGAATGCGTCAGGATTCTCTACCGCCCAGATTCGCACATTGTGTCTGTTCACTTCACCATTAAGAAAAAATGTTGCTTCATCACTGAAAACAAGTTTCGCACTGAACGCATCCTCTTCCATGAGCTGTTGCAACCGCCCCAAAAATTCAAAGCGTTTGACTTTGTCATCGGGTGTCAGGGCTTGTAGCAATTGTAAACGGTAAGGCTTCTGCTTTAGCCTTTTCCGTAAGATTTTCCAAACCGTCGGCTGTGGTACGTTTAGCTCCCTGCTTGCTTTATTCGTCAACTTCCGCGGGCTACGCGTGAAACTTGCCCGCACGCGTTCAACCGTTTCTTCGCTCACTGCAGGCCGACCCGTTGATTTCCCCTTACAGAGGCATCCAGAAGCTTTAAACTGCGCATACCATCGCCGAATGGAGTTAGCAGTTGGTGGATCTTTGTTGAGCTTCGTTCTGAAGTGTCGTTGCACTGTTATGACTGACTGATGTGAGTGCATATCAAGCACGACATACGCTTTCTCGGCTCCTGTCGCCATTTTGTCTCACTGCGCTCTCGAGCGCTCTGGCGGCAGAAACCTGAAGTGCGGCTTCAGCCGAACAAAACGTTATGAGTTTTTCTACGTATCTGTAGCGTGTCGTGACCATATGTCAATGAATGGAGCTACAGTGAATTTATGAAATCGCTTCAATCATTTGTAATAGCACTGTATTTGCTGAGTGTTTAACACACTATTTCATTTCAGTCTGCACGCTCTAGAGAAGTGATAGAACGTGACACTTGACAGTGATACATCCATTAGATAGGGATGAACTCTGAATATTGTTCGGGAGGGGTTGTCTAAATGCTACTAGCATTTAGCACCTCCACTTCCTTTGATCCCCCACGGTCTAGTGGAGTGATCACGTATAACTCTGTTGACAGTGATTTGTCTGTAGTGGGAGACAAAATTTTGGAATTATTCGAGAGTGACAGTCCTCGTGCCTTTTTCTGGGTCAACTTCCTCCTCCATTCGTTCGGTACTCATAATAACAGGGCAATCACAACAATAGGTTGCACAGCCCTCGTCACAAACACGCATACGATACAGGTGCATACTCACTATTTAATAAGGGTCGAAGGAAGACACGGCAGACCGCATCTTTGGTGTCTAAGCGCGGGACGAACTAGGGTGTGGAAACCCAGTTAGAAGGTAAATCGACAGCTCGAAACGCAGTAAGAGCGCACATTACGATGGCAAGTAACGTAATCTCAAATCAGTATCAATTCACAAAGCTAGAATCATCCTTGGCAGCAAATCATAATGACACAGAGAGCTCCAAGCCAAACTCCAGATCCAAAACAAAAGGTAGCAGTTGTAATGGATAATGGGCGTACTGTGGATTCAGTAACGAGATATGAAGTACCGAACCACCCACCGGGTCCGGTAATTAATTCTTGCAGTGGGCGAACGACTATCCTCGTATGTTGTATTTGTTGCGACCCCTGGAGCCACAGTGGCAGAAACAGGAACTGTGTAAAACAAACAATATCGCCACCGCTCTCCAAATCAGTCTCCTTATCGCTGGAGAGGTAGAATCTCTGAATCCACACTATGCCTTTTTCCAGGGCGTAACCTGGTATTATTGGAACGTTCACACAAATTGCTGCCGTAAATGGGACCGACTGTAGTATTTATAGAACGCTTAGTAACGCGAGGCGTTTCTGATGATGATGATAAGGTTTTGTGGGCGCACGACAGCAAGGTCTTTAGCGCCAGTACTGAAACGTAATGTGACTAATATAGAGGAATATCATAAAATTCCTAAAATAAGAACTGCGAATATAAACACGGCAAAAACGGAGAAAGCAATGGAAGTAGTTAAAAACAGACAACAGACACCTGCGGCTGGCCGATTGCGAGAAAAAAGGAGGTGGAGGGGGCGGGGGAGTTTGAGCCAGACTTACGGCCTACCCCAAATCCTCACGTACCCTGGTACTCAGCAGAATGACACTTCCTCCCCCGCTGCTGTAGAACGTACGGTTGGTCGTATATGAACTGGACCAAACCCTCCATTGGGTACACGTGCTGCATGATTATAGGGCACCAAGGGAATCGGAGCAGATGAGAAAGTGTGCTCCAGTGTCTTCAGGAACATATGGAGCTCTACTGAAAATACAATATGGCTATAGAAGAGGCGAATTCTGATGACACAGTCGGGGAAGACGACCGAGTAGCTAAGGTAGTCCTCCTGTTGAGAGCCATATGTATACATCATTGTAAAACCATGACGCCTGCCAAAAAAATGAAAATACTGAGATTAAAAAGTAAATTTGGGGGCGCAATCTTTCTTCTGCGGCAAGTTTCCCAGAAGTTGCCCGCTAACAACTGTTCCGCCTCAACAGCCATGCGGCTCACCGACGCGCAGCACACTTTGGGATAGAGGATCTTTTACAGATGTTTTTACGATCCTCACGATCCAGGTGGTCAAGCCGAGTTCTCCGCAGCACACAACGGCCGCATTGCACAGTGATCGCTGAAGCATATGTAGAGCTTGTAGTGGCAGAGGACTGGCGGCACTTACCAGTCCCAAGCTCAGGAAGCCCGGGGTCGGCAAGCCCGTTTCCAGGAAACTAATACTGAGCCCCCTAAGGGTACGAGACATTTCAGCAGCATGTTGTCATTATCAAATGGATTAGAATTACATGGATATTAATGAGAATTGTGGTTACGTTAATGTGAAGTGTGATTAGGTCTTACGGAAATCCATACACCACGGATACATTTTAGTAGTGCACTTCTTGATTAAGAACTACATCATTGCTGATCTTTTACTGTGGCGTAAGGTACTCAGACAGTGGAACTCTACAAAGAACGACTTCCTGATAGTAACTTTCCTAACTGACGTAGCCGGGAGGGGTGGCCGAGCGGTTCTGGGCGCTACAGTGTGGAATCGCGTTACCGTTACGATCGCAGGTTCGAATACTGCCTCGGGCATGGATGTGTGTGATGTTCTTAGGTTAGTTAGGTTTAAGTAGTTTTAAGTTCTAGGGGACTAATGACCTCAGATGTTAAGTGCCATAGTGCTCAGAGAAATTTGAACCATTTATCTGACGGATGTTTCCTTGTTTTGCCGTGAAGCTTCAGAAAACCGGATGTTTCAACCCAAAGCAAAGCAGTTGTCACACAAATCGCATAGGCGATGTCGTGGACGTTATTATTCTCGCTTCTGTTGCAAGTCGATACGTGAGCACGCGACAGCTGTAACAGAAGACTGGCATTCCTAAAATTTCTCTTCGTTGGTTTAGATTATACTCAAACAAGCCTTCAAGAAAACAATTTGGCTCCTTCTAGTTAGCTGCACGACCAGCGAGGCAGATTACCGAGCGAAGGGGCCCAGGTTCGACTCTCGGCCGGGTCGGAGATTTTCCCCGCTAGGGGACTGGGATTTGTTGTCCCTACGCTCGTATCATCATAATTGACATTTCTCTACTGAGATGACTAAATGGGTATGTCCTGAAAGCCAGTAAACTGAAAAAAATGACGGTTGACGATGATGTGTTGCTCACACTGAAACAGGGGAAACAGCGAAGTTTACGAAAGTTTATTGACTAAGGAAAGAAACGTCTGCTTCGACAATAACAACAAAAATCACAGTTACAGATTGTAATGTTTTCGTAAGTTGAGGTTCAGCAGCTGTAAACTATTTTATAAAATGCATTTCAACCATTATCTGTTTATTTGTCCGCTTAGCCACCTACCACTTCCTGTTCTTAACCATCATCCGGGATGTAGGGTACAACAGATTATGGGACGCTTTTAACTAATTTGTTGTATCCTACTTCCCAAATGATGGTTAATAACCGAAACCGGTAGATGACCAATGGGACAAATATATAGCTGATGGTTAAAATGCGTTTTATAAAACATAATTACAGTGTCTCACAGGTATTAAGTCTGGATAGTATGGTGAATCCAGAGTCTGACAAAGTAACAATTAGGATCTTCATAGATAAATACACTTAAATGGAAAATATTCTAAGTGCAATGAAGTTATCCTGAGTAACACCACCATAGGAACAGAAAAGTTTAGCCTGGGTACAGTCTGATTTCACCAAAGGAAACAACGATGACTGCTGAATACAGCGGCGTTGGTCTCTACGACGGGCTTCGAATGCGTTCTAAGGCGACAAGGTGAGGCGAGGAGATACTCTCGAAGCTGACCTGTGCAATTTTATTTATTTTTTCCTTTGTTGTGTTTTCAGTTCCCCATCCGGGGCGGGCTGGCAGCAGCATGGACGCTGCTCTTCAGCCCAGAGACATTACATGTAGAGAGGAAGTCATTTATAACAATATAAAGAAGAAAACATGGCGGAACATAGAAAAAAGGCTGAACATAAGAGAAGGAAGCATATAAAAAGCGGTGACTGTAAAGCGGAGGTAAAAATCTAGAAGAGTATTATACACAAAAAAAAACACACTGTAAGGTTTAAAAGGCACCAGGCAAAGCACGGCCGGAGCATAAAAAGTCGTAGAACGATTAAAAGAGCCACGCGATGGACGGCGAAGCACGGAACAGACATGGACAGCAAACTATATACAGGTCGAGCACACAATTAAAACCACATCACTTGATAACACTGTATAACGGCACCGAACACAACACTAACGCAGCACACGTGAGATGAATAAAAGCCTGTGAGGAGCTGCCGTGGGTGGGGTGGGGGGGATAAGGGAGAAGGGGAAATGGAGGCGACAAGGAGGGGACCTGTGCAACTCTGGGGACGTCCTTCACAGCGGCTCGCGGCGGAAAACTCGCGGCACTATTTTCTGGTCAAGTGAGTGGCTGACACGAATAGGTCCCTTGGAAGTGGCGGCCTCTGTTAGCTATGGTACTGCCGCCTGGTGTCCGTCCGTCTGTTACTGCGGCAGTGCACTGGACTCACATTCGGGAGGACGACGGTTCAATCCCGCGTCCGGCCATCCTGATAAAGGTTTTCCGTTATTTCCCTAAATCGCTTCAGGCAAATGCCGGGATGGTTCCCTTGAAGGGGCACGGCCGACTTCCTTCCCCATCCTTCCCTAATCTGATGAGACCGATGACCTCGCAGTTTGGTCTCTTCCCACGAAATCAACCAAACTCAACTGCGACAGTGCGAGTTTGCGATGCTGAGTCGTGCAGGGGCTACGTAGGCTGCACGCCTGACCGAGGTGCCCGAATGGTTGCCGGTCACTTTTACGAAGATCTCCCGTATAGCAGACGGAACTAGTGGGCATTTACCTTGATTTTCTATTTGTTTGCTGTCAGCTCCAGCAAGGACGACTTACGCTCCCCAGGATATATGCATTGTGTGCTAGTATAGGACAGTCAAAGTCAATTTTTTTTTTTTTTTTTTTTTTTTTTTTTTTGGAACTGACGTCTTGTTTATGTGAACAGTCCTTGAGAAGAGGAAGTGGATTACACGATTAAATATTCAAACTGCTATTTAAGAAAGACATACAACTGTTCATACAATAGTAACGAACAATGTTACAAAAAAAAAAAGGCAATCACACTGATTAATGTCCCTCTGGTAAAAAAAAAAGAAAAAATGTATATTTGGTTTTTGTTCTTCTGGACGAAAAGTTACATGGGACACGTTCTGTGACGAATTCGCAAAAGACCTGCGGTGGAGCTGCTCAGTCACACACGGTGTTTCCTCGCTGAATGCGCTGGTAGCAAGGTGGACAGCGGCCACGGCCGGTTAAGTAAGGCGGCAGTCAGTGAAACGATCAGCTGGGAAACGCAAGGCGTGCGGCGCTGTCCTGTGGACGACAGGAGAGCGGGCCGTGCGTCTTTTGGTGTCTGGACAGCGTGGTGGGCCCGCGGGCGCCGATAGGGCCGATCAATAAGCGGGCGTCTCGTCTCGGCGCGCCGCGGCCAGCAAACTCCCGCAAGATCGCCTGCTTACCGAGCAGCGCGGCTGCACTCAGACCGCGCCAGCCCCTGATTTACGAGCCGGCTTCGGCGCCGCGGGCCGGATTCGCGGAAGGCAACCTATTCCACCTGCCGCCGCGCCAGGCGACAAATCGTAGCCACCCGCCGCGTCGCTGCGGCGCCACCCAGACACATTTCCCCATCTTCAAGATTAGAGCTTTATTCATATGTCTGTGGCTGACAAGGAAAGCCTCTGACATATGCGGCACTGATTTTGATCAAGTTTATGTGCTGAAAGTAAACAGGGAGGTGCTTCAGCTTTTTGTTCAAAAAATGTTCAAATGTGTGTGAAATCTTCTGGGACTTAACTGCTAAGGTCATCAGTCCCTAAGCTTACACACTACTTAACCTAAATTATCCTAAGGACAAACACACACACACATGCCCGAGGGAGGACTCGAACCTCCGCCGGGACCAGCCGCACAATCCATGACTGCAGCGCCCTAGACCGCACGGCTAATCCCAGGCGGCAGCTTTTTGTTAGGCGCTCCCTAGTTTCTGAAACAAATTGAAGTCAAACTTTATGAAGGAAAATTGTATTATCAATGCTATACATCAAAAGATTTTCCAAAAACAAACTTCTTCCATTAATGTAATATGGGATCCTAAGGCAATAACGCCCGAGTTATTAAGGTTTTTGTCTTTCCATTCTTTAGCTAGGGTACCCGTCCATCGGTCGGCAGTCGAGCGGCCAATGCCTTATACTACCAGAGCCGTGTTCGATTTTCGGTGATGGCTTTTCTTTTTCATTCCATATTTTTACGGTGTATCTGATACTATTCTGATAATGGAAATACCTTTCATTTCCCCTTCTCTTAAGTAAAACATCGGGAGGAGAGATTAATAATCAAACAGGTATTTATAGGGTGTCGCATTTACCTTGACCACCCTAAATAACTGTTTGTCCAGATGCAAATTACAAAATATTTCAAGCAAACGTTCTTTAACCATCAGGGGGACATCAATCAGGTTGATTGCCTTCGTTGTAGCTTCGTTTTTTACAAAGATATGAACAGCGATTAGACCTTTTTAAATGGCACTCTATATTTTTTATTCCGTAATTCATTTCGTCTCATAAAGACCTATTCAAAAATGTATCACAGTGTACCATTCACTGAAACACAATGTTATTAACTACATAACACAACACTGACGTAGACGCTCCCAGCGCATAGTGCAGGTACTCGGGGTAGTGGAACACATGCACGTCCTGACGTTGATAGAGGACAAATGTAAACGTAAGTAGAATGCACACCCGTCATTCCGTCAACCACCGTCAGTTGAAGAGTTCTGTGAGTAGAATGTACACCGACGAAGAGAACGTAGAAATGCTACTCATCTATGGGGAATGTACATTAGCAGAACAGTAATTGCGATACAGGTTTCTTCAGTACGGGTACATTTACTACAGTAGGTTAGTTCTTGTCAGTACTGTTGTGTAGAGTAGGCATACAGTACAGGTTGTCCTTCCTACAAACTGCATCGACATAAAGTTTCTTTCATTGTTGTTGTTGTTGTTGATGTTGTAGGTAGGCGAAATGCTGCGCAGGCAGCGGAACTGTACAGAGAGCGATATCCTGACAAGCACCCACCTTCCCGACGGATGTTTTCTCGTCTTGTTGCGACGCTTCAGGAAACGCGAAATTTCAACCCACGACAACGCAATAGTCGTAGCACTCGCACAGACGAAGCTACTGTTCTCGCTTGCGTAGCAATGAATTCACATGTGAGCATACGACGGACTGGACACGAGATTAGAATTCCTAAAACCAATGTACATCGTATTCTTACACGTCACCGGTTCCATCCTTGCCATGTACACCTACATTAAGAATTGCATGGGAATGATTTCCAGAATCGTGTACAGTTCTACAGTTCTGTCAGTGGGCACAGCAGCAAATCCTCACAAACCCGAACTTCTTTTCCTATGTTCTATTTACTGATAAATATTCCTTCTCAAACAAAGGCCAGGTAAATACAAGGAACATGCATTATTGGTCCAGCGACAGTCAACGATGGCTTAGACAGGTGGAATATCAACGTCAATGGAGAGTTAACGTCTGGTGTGGGATGCTTGGTACTACAATTATTGGTCCTAATTTCATCAATCGTAATCTAAACGGCACAGCGTATGCCAACTTTCTCAGACGAATTCTTCCTCCTGTTCTGGATGAAGTGCCGCTAAGAAACAGAATGCTTATGTGGCATCAACACGATGGATGTCCAGCACATAATGTCTTGCGAGCACGCCGTGTTCTGAACCAAAGGTATCCTGCCAGATGGATTGGTCGAGGAGGAACGATTACTTGGCCTGCTAGGTCTCTTGATTTAAACTCTCTGGACATTTTTCTTTGGGGATTCATTAAAGACGTTGTCTATAGTGATTCCAACAACTCCAGAGGATATGCAGGTACGTATCATGCTTGCTTGTAATTCTCTTCAGCAGGCAACACTGGAAGCAGCAAATAATTCTGTCATTCAACGAGTGCACCAGTGTATCGGTGTCCAGGGTCACCACTTTGAGCACCTTTGAATGTTCTGCTCCTGGGAAATGATACAGGAGAGTCAAAGACAATTTTGTGCTATATTTTTACTTGGTTTTCATTTGTTTTCTGACAACTCCAGCAAGTGGACGAGTTTGTGATCCTGGGCTGAAAGTCAATATTGTGTTATGTAATTATTAACGTTGTGTTTTAGTGAATGGTACATTGTGATACATTTCTGAATAGGTCTTTATGAGAGGAAATTAATTACCGAATAAAAAATATAGAGTGGCATTTAAAAAAGTCATACTGTTGTTCATATCTTTGTAAAAAACAAAACTACAACGAAGGCAGTCATGCTGATTGATGTCCCCCTGACGGCTAAAGAACATTTGCTTGAAACATTTTGTAATTTGCATTTGGACAAACAGTTATTTAGGTTGGTCAAGATAAATGGGACACCTTGTATAATGAATCGACAATTATTTTCATCTTGATCCACGACGCTCTACAGGAGAGCTTTCGTAGATGATGATGATGCTCACACGACCTGCACCATGAAAGTGATACCACCGAAATGTACTTCTCTTTGTCAACCGTGAGACGATTACTTTTTCCGAAAGGTAAAGAATTTCAGTACACGACCTCAGAGTCATGCGACATCACAGCAGAGCAGATGATAACAGGATAGAGCGGATAGTGTCAACCTTGATGCGTTGGCCCATAACCATCTTTCCAGCTTTGCTTTGATACTAACCAAAATGATATCTGACACAGCTGACTTTAGCAACATGAATCAGTTATACTTTACACTTATAATACGAGAGGGGATCAACATAGCGAAATTTAGTTCATGTGTTTTGCCTATTTCTATGATAAGTATCAGCCCACAGACTGCGAGAAAGATTGCGAATAGGCAATAAGTTAGAATTACGCAATTATATGCTCTATGTGTATTTTTCTACTATATATCAAGGTGAAAATAACTGAATACATTATATGTACTAATTTGAATCATAATCACACGTCCCGAAGTTTCACTTTAAAAAAAGACAAACAAAGGTATTATGACTATCAGAATATTATGAGATACACTGACAAAAATATCGAATGAAAAAAAGCCACCCCCAAGGATCGAACACGGACCAGCACTTTGGTGGTGTAATGCCTTGACAGCAGCGCCGACCTCACTTTGCAACGCATCTAGAATGACAGGTCACCAAGCTACAGCATGAAAACACCAAAGCGTTAATAACTATAACACTATTAACTTTGGAGCCCGGATTACATTTACAAAAATGTTTGTTTTTAAAAATCTTTCGATATATAGCACTGAAAATGTTATTTCCGTCATCAACTTTGCCTAGATTTTTTTTTTAACTGGAGAGTGTCTAGCAGAAAGCCGAAACACATGTCTTTATTTTCAGTACAGAACGTCCTTGCAAAACTTTATCAAAAAAGGTGACCCACGTGTCAGATCCCTTTGTGAATTTAACGTTGTTAGCTGAACTCCGCGAAGAATATTCCGTCATTTTGTATTCCTTACGGTTAGTGGTTGTGCTCGTTCCTCCCGTCCCCCATGAAATGTTCCTTATTGGAAAGTTGGATGAAAACTGAGGCCTTAGCCTTTCGTAGACGACTTAGTCACGCAGAAGAGCTCGGAAGCGTGTTGGGAAACGGAAACGGCCGTGTCTTTTCCATGGAAATTATCCCGGCATTTACTTCAAGAGACTTAGAAACGATACAGAAAACCTAGATGTGGTTGGCCTGTAGAGGATTGCAACATAGCTCAGTACCCTCTCCACTGCGTCAGCTTGTAAAGTAGTTCTGATTCAGAAGGTAACCTGAAACTTGCTTCCTTTACAAACTTTCATCCATTGATGCGATCAGAGACTATATTGTAGGTAAAGTTAGTTCACTCTTAATGAATATTAGTGTCCCAGAAGCGAAAAATGACAGCCATATGTTGTGTTAGTTTTTAGCAGGCACTCGTACATTTGCATGAGCTTCGTAAACTACTGCCTCCGAATATTTGATTGTGTTCTCAGTCTTTGTTGATGTACACTCCTGGAAATGGAAAAAAGAACACATTGACACCGGTGTGTCAGACCCACCATACTTGCTCCGGACACTGCGAGAGGGCTGTACAAGCAATGATCACACGCACGGCACAGCGGACACACCAGGAACCGCGGTGTTGGCCGTCGAATGGCGCTAGCTGCGCAGCATTTGTGCACCGCCGCCGTCAGTGTCAGCCAGTTTGCCGTGGCATACGGAGCTCCATCGCAGTCTTTAACACTGGTAGCATGCCGCGACAGCGTGGACGTGAACCGTATGTGCAGTTGACGGACTTTGAGCGAGGGCGTATAGTGGGCATGCGGGAGGCCGGGTGGACGTACCGCCGAATTGCTCAACACGTGGGGCGTGAGATCTCCACAGTACATCGATGTTGTCGCCAGTGGTCGACGGAAGGTGCACGTGCGCGTCGACCTGGGACCGGACCGCAGCGACGCACGGATGCACGCCAAGACCGTAGGATCCTACGCAGTGCCGTAGGGGACCGCACCGCCACTTCCCAGCAAATTAGGGACACTGTTGCTCCTGGGGTATCGGCGAGGACCATTCGCAACCGTCTCCATGAAGCTGTGCTACGGTCCCGCACACCGTTAGGCCGTCTCCCGCTCACGCCCCAACATCGTGCAGCCCGCCTCCAGTGGTGTCGCGACAGGCGTGAATGGAGGGACGAATGGAGACGTGTCGTCTTCAGCGATGAGAGTTGCTTCTGCCTTGGTGCCAATGATGGTCGTATGCGTGTTTGGCGCCGTGCAGGTGAGCGCCACAATCAGGACTGCATACGACCGAGGCACACATGGCCAACACCCGGCATCATGGTGTGGGGAGCGATCTCCTACACTGGCCGTACACCACTGGTGATCGTCGAGGGGACACTGAATAGTGCACGGTACATCCAAACCGTCATCGAACCCATCGTTCTATCATTCCTAGACCGGCAAGGGAACTTGCTGTTCCAACAGGACAATGCACGTCCGCATGTATCCCGTGCCACCCAACGTGCTCTAGAAGGTGTAAGTCAACTACCCTGGCCAGCAAGATCTCCGGATCTGTCCCCCATTGAGCATGTTTGGGACTGGATGAAGCGTCGTCTCACGCGGTCTGCACGTCCAGCACGAACGCTGGTCCAACTGAGGCGCCAGGTGGAAATGGCATGGTAAGCCGTTCCACAGGACTACATCCAGCATCTCTACGATCGTCTCCATGGGAGAATGGCAGCCTGCATTGCTGCGAAAGGTGGATATACAGTGTACTAGTGCCGACATTGTGCATGCTCTGTTGCCTGTGTCTATGTGCCTGTGGTTCTGTCAGTGTGATCATGTGATGTATCTGACCCCAGGAATGAGTCAATAAAGTTTCCCCTTCCTGGGACAATGAATTCACGGTGTTCTTATTTCAATTTCCAGGACTGTATTACATGCCATAAATCAACATAGTCGACTTTCCCGCTCCACTGACGCAAGCTAGAAGCCTCTGCCGCTAGATGCTCTGAATTGTAGCTTGTAACGCAGCTGTGTATAATGTAACTCTATCGGTGCTTGAGAGGCACCCAGAAAACTGAAAGCACCAATTCGAAGAGTTTGTCCGCACATGTCGCGCGGCTCCCCCCGTCGGAGGTTGGAGTCCTCCCTCGGACGTGTGTGTGTGTGTGTGTGTGTGTGTGTGTGTGTGTGTGTGTGTGTGTGTGTGTGTGTGTGTGTGTGTGTGTGTGTTTTGGCCTTACCGTATATTAGTTGAAGTTAGATTAAGTAGTGCGTAAGCCTAGGGAACGATGACCACAGCAGTTTGGTCCCATAGTCCTTACCACAAATTTCCAATTCGCACGCACGTGAAGCACCCTCTCCTTCAGCCAGACCACGCGTGAGGGTTGTGACACATGCAATAATTCTACGCCATGCGTTCACTGTCATCGATCATCCTCCGTACATTCCCTATTTGTATCTCTTCAACTTTCATCTGTTTCCGACACGTAAGGACCACCGTCGAGGATTTCACTTTGATAGTGATGAAGCGCTGCAAGCAGAGGGGAGGGTGTGGCTTTGAAAACAAACTCAAACACTCTATAGTGACAGATTCAACAAACTGGTCTCTCGTTGGGACAAACCTGTTGGTCGCCAGGGTAACTATATTGAGAAATAAATATGTAGGCACGAAGAATGTGGAGTGGAATGTTAATAACGTTTGCTTTTTATTAAAAAGTTATCACATGAAAAATTCGGAGGCATTACGTCTCAGCATGTCCTCGTATATTTAACAAGCTGAGACGTATTTCACTGACACCGCATTACATCAACCTCTATGAGATTTTTGAATCATACTACATATTGTTAAAAGGCTCTAAAAGGTGTTCAAAATTGTTTGGGCCAAATTACAGTTATTGAACTCTAGAATGAAGGCTTAACAACACAAAGGTAAGTAGAAAAATTCAGTCTCTAAATAATGGTGAGTTTCGATCAAACCGGAAATTGTTGGATTTCAGTTGCACCGTTAAAGGTCTGAAATGCTCGGTACCTCCAGTGAGAGTATTTACTGCTTTTCGTACATTGTCGTGTGAATTTTTAGTACCCTCTCGGACAGCCGTGGCGTTTTAAAGCGGCGCTTCCGGGATGAAGAGGTGCGCCGGATCGGTTGCGTCCGGCGAATTTATGACGAGGGTTGACGTGTCGACCTCCCTGGATGTGACTTTTAGGCGGTTTCCCGCATCCAACTAGGTAAATACTGGGCTGATACTCAAATCCCGGCTCGGCTACATGGTTCATAAACATTAAGGAAACTCGTTCACTTTCACAAGACTGACACTAATAGCGGACAGAAAAGGGTACACAGATATCGCCTGGGGGAGGGACGATGTGACGACAGGAAAGGGATCCGACCACCCCTTCCGTTAACCATACGAACTCCGTAAATAACCCTGCGACTCTGCGTTAGTGCGGGACAAAGGCAGAAGAAGAAGGCAGTAGAGCCGGCCGAAGTGGCCGTGCGGTTAAAGGCGCTGCATTCTGGAACCGCAAGACCGCTACGGTCGCAGGTTCGAATCCTGCCTCGGGCATGGATGTTTGTGATGTCCTTAGGTTAGTTAGGTTTAACTAGTTCTAAGTTCTAGGGGACTAATGACCTCAGCAGTTGAGTCCCATAGTGCTCAGAGCCATTTGAAGCTAAGAAGGCAGTAGAATGCTCAGGGTCGTTACACGCCACTTGCATGTAGCTTCCAAGTTCCCATTCTCACTACACGACACTGATTTTGATCAACTTTTTGGGAAAACTGCAGAATCTCCTGTCACTATACTCAACATCGGATGTCCTTTTTGGCTTTCTTTTCCTGGATACTAGGTTCTCCCACTACTACCGAATTCTGTCAGATTGGAGCATTTATCACGTCCTATGGTACTATAATACAAGTAGAGCATTAAATATCACTGGTTTCGTTTAACGTATTCGACATTTATGCTGCATATGTGAAGTAAATAAGGCGCAATTCAAAAAGTTCAAATGTGGGTGAATTCCTAAGGGACCAAACTGCTGAGGTCATCGGTCCCTAGACTTACACACTACTTAAACTATCTTATGCTAATAACAACACACACAACCATTCCCAATGGAGGACCCGAACCGCAGGCGGGAAGGGTCGCGCAATCCATGACATGCCGCCTCATACCGCGCGGCCACTCCGCGCGTCAAGGAGCAGTCAACAGAAAACAAGACATGGAAACCTTATTAACAAGTGCTGTTACAACACTACATATGGGCGAGTTCACATGTTGCCAAAGTTATTTCGACTATGGTGCAGAAGTTTGTCTGGGAAGACCTTACACAATCTACATTGCGTCACAATCTCCCCCCATGTAGTTTCCATATTTTTGAAGCCCTGAAGATAGACATTTGTGGACGTCGATTTGCTTCAGACGAAGAGGTCCATGCCAGGGTACAACCATGTTTTCGCAAGCAACAGCAAGACATTGACCGTCTTGTCTCAGAATGGGACAAATCTTTTGGAGTGTCGCAAGAACCGTCAGGCGCTGACGCCACACTACAAGACACCGCCGTCAGGTTGGTTGGTAGGCTCAGTTCCTGCGAGAACACAACGTTCCGGCTCCGCGATTCGCAGCCCAGAGGGTCTTCAGGTACACCGGACTAAAGCACAGAGGGCCTGTAAATTAACAAGAGAGGTCGCGCCTTCCACGAACCTTTTGCTGCGTCCGTCAATGTCGCGTGCTGGAAGAGTACCTCCGCCTTGCGGGTATTTAGGACCTTGCCCACACCGATCACGGCAGTTACGACGCATCCAGCCAAGAAAAGTCTGCTCTGGATCCATCGCTGCCAAGCGACCCCGGTAACGTGTTCGCGAGCCTATTGGTATTCTGTCGGACTCATCTGGCGAGACTGTAGAAACTGTGAACTCGTGTTACTCTATTCCAATGTGCTCCGCTCAAGAAGAGTGAGGACTTCCACATTTGGTAGTCCAACTAGTCGAGAACTAACTCTGATTGTAGAAGCTTTCATTGGTTATTTTCTCAGCCAAGAGTTGAATTCCAAGTACTTGCATTAGGCGTAAAATAATTTTCGGGTTAGGAACTAGTTAACAAGATTGTTACTTGTTTTTGATGGTCGACGAAGACCGTTTGTGTTGAACTCACTGTTTTCTTATGTATAGAGGTTGAACTACACGCTCGTGTGTTTCATGCGGCAATCTTAAGCGTCCCTAATACTTCAACTTTTAACAGTTATGGCAATTCCTTTTGAAATAATGAACTCTACCTACTTTCTTCCATCTGTCTAGTTTTCATTTGACTGCCCCTTATAATTGGTAAGAATTCATGTCAGAGTAATCTTGACAGGATGATAATACACCGTCATGGGTAACATGTTCCGCATATCCGTCATCCTGTTTCACTCATCAAGTCCAAACATACGATGACGAATAGCCGATACAATTCTTCATAAATCGTGCATCGTAACCCATTCACAGTAATGGGTCTCAGTTTGTAATATATTTATGCAAGGTGAAAGCCTCAAAGAGAGGAAAGGCTTCTGTGATGGTACGATGTAGTTGTACTGAACTCACTCCCCGCCCCTTTTGGTATATCCGAGCTCCATTAAAATAGTTCGACATATTCCCAATCGATAGCTTCAGAAGGAATAATCTTTGTTCGTTGTAACCTAAGTTATTACGTAGTAAAAATTTCTTCTGATTTAATATAACTGATACTTCCAGCCACAGCATAAAATAGTTCCATATCATCTGTTCCTTTTCACATCTGCCTTTTTACTTGTATTTATGAAATATCTTCGTCTGACTGAAGTTTTCAAAAAATGGTTAAAATGGCTCTGATCACTATGGGACTTAACATCTGAGGTCATCAATCCCCTAGACTTAGAACTACTTAAAACTAACTAATCTAAGGGCATCACATACATTCATGTCGGAGGCAAGATTCGAACCTGCGACTGTAGAAGCAGCGCGGTTCCGGACTGGAGCGCCTATTGCCGCTCGGCCACAGATTGAAGGTAGAAGGTCGAAATGCCTCGATACACGTATTCGTTTGGTTCAAACAAAAATTTTATAAATGATATTAATAATTAGTACATTTCTACAAATACATGAACGACATCCGAGACACGTCATCCTGGAATGATTAAAATGCCGTCTTTTATTAAACAGCAACCACATTCTGTGTAATTTTGACGTTTTATAGTGTTTTTGGTTCAAATGGTTCTGAGCACTATGGGACTCAACTGCTGAGGTCATTAGTCCCCTAGAACTTAGAACTAGTTAAACCTAACTAACCTAAGGACATCACAAACATCCATGCCCGAGGCAGGATTCGAACCTGCGACCGTAGCGGTCTTGCGGTTCCAGACTGCAGCGCCTTTAACCGCACGGCCACTTCGGCCGGCTATAGTGTTTTTCGTTTTTCTATGTTTTGCCTTTTTACCCACATGTCAACCCGGCTCAACCAATATATCGTTAAAAACCACTAATATGTGAGGGTACCTCGATTCTGTTTTCATCAGATGACTCATACGGAGAAACGCTCTCTAGCGTAATGGAAAATTCTTTAAAAATTCTGTTGTTCGTTAGAAACACCGCAGTTCTACAGCAGAATGTTTTACGACGCAAGTTTAACGCCACAAGCCACCATACTAAAGGAAATGGTTTCAGCTGGAGTTGGACAGTTACGGGCAGCTGTAGAGAGTGCTGGGATAGTTAGGCCAGAAATTCTGATAATCTGATTTTTTTAAGTACTATTGTGGCAACACCCAGGGTAGAAATAGACCAAGATGAATCTGTTCTTGTACTTAGCACCGATAAATAAAAATTACGCAAAGCCTTTGACTGATATTTATAAAGCTGAGATCACCTCAAATATAAAATGGATCCGGGAACCTGTAACGTTAGACAAACCAACAGAAGAGAAGTATACCCACAGATTTGAGAACCTGCTTATGAGGAATCGCTTTTTATACGCTGTGGAATATGGAAAATGAGGTAGTTCTCGATGATATACAGCAAAAGTTAATCAGTACTCTTGGAGAATGAGAAGGAAGTCTTTCGCGACGGCACTGTTGTATAAAACATTCTCGGACTTCTTGCCGTGTCAGTTCAGGATAAAACCTCGAGGCTTCGATGATTACCTCCATCGTCTTCACCAGGGGCAACTGGCTGTCTAAACTGCTGCTGTGGTGGCCTTACACACTCCATACACGGATTTTGATTGGTAGGTAATTGCGAAATTTTGTCGTAGACGGTGTCAACGCTCCTGCAGAAGCGTAAGCGTGGCGGCGCACATCTATGCCTCTTCTCTGCCTCGAGAGCTCGCTTCAATGTACGACTAAGATTACGTCCGCTGCTACGGTTGAAGCTCTTCTCACACATTCTTATTTCCACAGCCTCCCTGATTACACAAACCCTGTACATAGGAACCTGAGACGAAACTATTGTTTCGTTAAACAATATGTGTTTGTAATGCTTTTCTCAGCAACTGCAGATTTCTCCGGTTCTCCATTTTCAATATGTCACTGAAGTTCCTCACAGCGATCGGAAACTGTGCGGATGGACTGGCTGATGTAATTGTTTCCGCATTCACAAGAGATGTTACAAACCACAGGGATCCTACAGCTGAGACTATCCGTAACAGCGGTAGCGTCTCCTTTATATTCTTAGGTGGTCATAAAGTAGATCTTACTCCGCGCCCTCCCAGGACTCTGTCTGTTTTGCTGGATGTAGCGCCACATAAAAGAAGAAACACGATAGGTGACTTATCACCTCAATGTTCAACACTTTCACGTTTCCTTTTCGTGGAAAACGCTGATTTCATATCATGTGAACCATAGCCGCTCTTTCGGAACACGTACTTCAGGTGATTGATTTCGAAATGCAATTTTTCCTTGTCAGGAACAGTTTTTGCTCTAGGTGGCAAAGGAATTAAAACTAACCTCTTCTGGACTGGATGATAAACACTCTGAGTGCTAAGATATAAACCATTGTGTGTCAGCTTGCGGTACAGTGAGTGGCCGAGAGGTCGGTGCAGTGAAACCTGTGTCCAGGCCCCAGTAACGTAGCAAGACGTAGTATTCACAAATGAGCGGGAGAAAACGTTCACCTCAACTAAACATTAACGCCTTTGGCACACAAAAACAAACTTGTCACAGCTCAGAACCTGCCAGTTACTGCAATGACGACATGGTGTACTAGTCTAGAGCTGTGGCTGATATAAAACGAACAACCCACTCTAGGTGCTTCAGTCCGGAACCGCGCTGCTGCTACGGTCGCAGGTTCGAATCCTGCCTCGGGCATGGATGTGTGTGATGCCTTAAGGTTAGTTAGATCCAAGTAGTTCTAAGTCTAGGGGCCTAATGACCTCAGATGTTAAGTCCCATGGTGCTTAGAGCCATTTGAACTATTTAAATATATATTCGATGTAAACAAATTTTTCTTTTTAAGATATGCATTTATTGCTATTGCCAATCGAAATTTTATATTCTCTCTACTTCTATCATCATCAGTTACTTTGCTAGCCAAACAAATCTGCTACTTTCAGTGTCTCGTTTCCTAATCTAATTACCTCAGCATCATCTGCATTAATACCACAACAATTTATTTTCCCGGAGGTTTTATTCCTTTGCCAAATATACCCTTAGTTTCCGTCACAGGTTGTCAAATGTAAAGCTTGAATATTGAGGATAGGCTACTAACCTGCCTCGCTCTATTCTCAACCACTACCTCCCTTTCATGTCCTTCAACTCTTGTAACTGCAGTCTGACATCTGGACAAGTGGTTAAGTAACCCTTCGCTCCCTGTATCTTGTCACTGCTACTATCAGTATTTCAAATACAGTATCCCAGTCAACATTGTCTACACCTTTCTATAACTCTACATAAGTTATTAACTTAGATTCGCTTTTTGTTTTGTCACTTTGCTGACCTAAGTTGCAAGATCAGTGTTGTCTCGCATGTTTCTACATGTCTCTGAAATCCAAACTGGTCTCCACAAGATCGGTTTCTATCAATGTTTCCGTTTTTCTATGGATAATTAGTGCAGAGTTTTGCGACAACGATTTATTAAACTGATGGTTCGTGCTGTGTGCGTGATAATGTGCTTCGTGACAGTATCACCAGAGTGTGCTACCAAGCGGGCGCCGTCCACGCTATGCACCTCATAGTTCCCAGCAGTCGCCACACAGGTGGCACTCTAAAATGGGAACCTACAAGGATTAACTGGAAAGTAAGCCCCAATTCGCTTTAGCTAATCGAATGTTGAACAAACAATAAAAGTGCATGCTTATCGACTACCACCATGCCTTGCTCGTCAAACGACGCCATTTGCATTGATATTGTCGCAGTGCGATGTTTACAGTGTCAGTTCAAAATGTTTAAAACGACTGATCAGCCCGCCGACTATGAAATACGGTCAGTGATTGGGTCTTTGACAGCAAGGAACATCACAGCAGCGGAAATTAATCATCTTCGTCTACCTAAACGTTCATAAATAATATTAGACAAACAAAATAAATAAGATCATCGACAGATAAGACATGTGGTGGCCCCATTGCGATGAATGAAAGCAAATTACGTAAGTGGGTGAGAACTTTCAAGAATGGGAGGGAAATAGCGTATGATGAACTGCCATGGGGCAGTGATGTCAAAAGATTTGGTCAAACTCATGGACGAGATTCACGGAGACCAGCGATTCAGAATCTTAAATTCAGCACTGTAATTTACGAATTTTGGCAGATCGACTTTACACAACACTGTCTCTGAAAAGTTGCAAATTCGCTAATTGTGTGCATGTTGGGTTCCCAAGCTGCTTACTGAGAAACAAAAGATGAAAAGAATGGCTTGTGCTTTTGATTGTTTTGACCAATACCATATGGAATGTGATCAGTTTTAAAAGAACACTGTCACAGCGACGAGACGTGGGTTTCTCTGATGATCAGGCATACACGACATCACGAGACAAAGTCAAGGCCAAGCAGACAATCTCAATATGCAATGTTAGGGCAACCGTGTTTTGGGACGACATTGGATCTTGTTATTCGCGTTTATGCAGCAAGAAAAAACTATAATGCAGCCACTTACTGTGCTACTCTGACTAAACTTCGACGTGCAATATAAAATACGCGACATGGCCTTCTGACGTCTGACGTTCGTTTGCTGCATGACAATTCCAGGTCCCATTCTGCCATCCACACTCAAAAGTCGAATCATATATTTTCGATGGAAACAGACCGTCCGCCGTCTATGCAGTCCAGACATGGGATCGAGCGATTTTCGCTTGTTCCGGTATTTAAAGGAGTTTCTCGACGGAAAGCGATTCACAACAGATGACGAGGTGAAAGAAGCAGTTAAACTGGTTATCCTCACAGCTAGCAGAAGTCTATGACTTGGGGATACAAAAGCTTGTAGAATGTTATGACATATGTTTGAACAAATGTGGAAAACTTTTAGAAAAATAGAGAAACATGTAAGGAGTGAAATAAAGTTTCTTGAAAAAAATTGTCTAATGGTTTCTGTTTTACAAGAAATCGGATCTTACCTTCCCGATAACTCTCGAATTTATGCTTCCGCCACGACTCCTTCAAACAGTCAGCTCCATGTACCTATAACAAATCGGCAGCCACAGAGGGTGCTGATACCTAGAACTACTTTCCTCTTCCACAAAATAGAGTGCAGATGGATATACACTCCTGGAAATGGAAAAAAGAACACATTGACACCAGTGTGTCAGACCCACCATACTTGCTCCGGACACTGCGAGAGGGCTGTACAAGCAATGATCACACGCACGGCACAGCGGACACACCAGGAACCGCGGTGTTGGCCGTCGAATGGCGCTAGTTGCGCAGCATTTGTGCACCGCCGCCGTCAGTGTCAGCCAGTTTGCCGTGGCATACGGAGCTCCATCGCAGTCTTTAACACTGGTAGCATGCCGCGACAGCGTGGACGTGAACCGTATGTGCAGTTGACGGACTTTGAGCGAGGGCGTATAGTGGACATGCGGGAGGCCGGGTGGACGTACCGCCGAATTGCTCAACACGTGGGGCGTGAGGTCTCCACCGTACATCGATGTTGTCGCCAGTGGTCGGCGGAAGGTGCACGTGCCCGTCAACCTGGGACCGGACCGCAGCGACGCACGGATGCACGCCAAGACCGTAGGATCCTACGCAGTGCCGTAGGGGACCGCACCGCCACTTCCCAGCAAATTAGGGACACTGTTGCTCCTGGGGTATCGGCGAGGACCATTCGCAACCGTCTCCATGAAGCTGGGCTACGGTCCCGCACACCGTTAGGCCGTCTTCCGCTCACGCCCCAACATCGTGCAGCCCGCCTCCAGTGGTTTCGCGACAGGCGTGAATGGAGGGGCGAATGGAGACGTGTCGTCTTCAGCGATGAGAGTCGCTTCTGCCTTGGTGCCAATGATGGTCGTATGCGTGTTTGGCGCCGTGCAGGTGAGCGCCACAATCAGGACTGCATACGACCGAGGCACACAGGGCCAACACCCGGCATCATGGTGTGGGGAGCGATCTCCTACACTGGCCGTACACCACTGGTGATCGTCGAGGGGACACTGAATAGTGCACGGTACATCCAAACCGTCATCGAACCCATCGTTCTACCATTCCTTGACCGGCAAGGGAACTTGCTGTTCCAACAGGACAATGCACGTCCGCATGTATCCCGTGCCACCCAACGTGCTCTAGAAGGTGTAAGTCAACTACCCTGGCCAGAAAGATCTCCGGATCTGTCCCCCATTGAGCATGTTTGGGACTGGATGAAGCGTCGTCTCTCGCGGTCTGCACGTCCAGCACGAACGCTGGTCCAACTGAGGCGCCAGGTGGAAATGGCATGGCAAGCCGTTCCACAGGACTACATCCATCATCTCTACGATCGTCTCCATGGGAGAATAGCAGCCTGCATTGCTGCGAAAGGTGGATATACACTGTACTAGTACCGACATTGTGCATGCTCTGTTGCCTGTGTCTATGTGCCTGTGGTTCGGTCAGTGTGATCATGTGATGTATCTGACCCCAGGAATGTGTCAATAAAGTTTCCCCTTCCTGGGACAATGAATTCACGGTGTTCTTATTTCAATTTCCAGGAGTGTAGTTCCACCAGATTCCGGTAAATGAAGACGCACTGCACACAGCCAGTTGGGTTTGGTGCTCATCAGTTGCAGATCGCCATTCGCAGTTGCCAGCAGTTCCAGTTCATCGCCAGTAACAGTTCCAGTCTACGGTTACCGCAGAGCATCAGTCGCTACCATTATAACCATTCGCTATTAAATGATTACCTTGCAGTAAACTCTGAGTACCTAATTGACATTCAGATTAGAGCCATATTTACTAACCGTAAAATACAGCGGTCCACACTGAACGTCATTAGATTAAGTAGTTCTCTTCCAATGGACTGGGTTAGATTATCTTATAGCACTTTGATTACACAGCCACGCATCGTAATCTCTAAAAGCTGAATATTCTGCAGTAGAAACGTGGTAGTATACTCCCTGACAGCCGATTCATCTTTCATTAAACGACGTGATTTAACTCAGGGTGTAATGAACTCCCCCTCGAGTAATGCTCATTACACCGTGTCCTTGAAACACAAAAGGGAGATAAAATTTTTATACCTGGTATTCACAGTCATGTAGGACTTTATAAGAGACATATTTACGCCAGTGACTGTAACAATTTCTTTTTTTCACGATTGCAATTTCGGCCTTAGGCCATTATCAAGTGAAGATAACGACGTATAAATGTGTCAGTTCATTTTAGGTTGACATGGCCTAATAGCCATAACATCTTCACTTGATAATGGCCTAAGGCCGAAATCGCAGTCGTGAAATAAAGGAAGTGTTACAGTCACTAGCGCAAATATGTCTTTAACATATGGGAGAGATGCTTGCGACAGTAATAGCGTCTTGATCGGTATATTATTTATTTTAATTTAGTACTGTATTCTTACAGCAAGTCTACTCCTGGTATACTGGACTGGCTTGGACTGAAATTTCTGCAGGGAGAGAGCAATTGTCCTCTCGCTAGACCACCTCAAGCGGTAAAGACGGAGAGGTATTGTCGGAAGAGGCTTAGCTGACCAGAGGATGCCGCCGGACTCCTTGACGTGCCCGCACGGTTCCTCTCTCGCCTTTCTTAAAGTATCCGAGGTTGCCTATTCACAGAGGCTGCCTCTTGCAGCGGAGAGTGGCATCGCTGAGGTGTCGGCATGATACGGTATTCAGGCCACTTGAGTATGCTAGTGTACGGCACAGCACGAGTCCTGAGTGCTCCACTTAGGAGCTCAGTCTGCAGTTTCTCCGAGCACCCTATGCCCAGCCGCAGAACACAGAATCAAGTACAGGGGCCTCTCCCGTGGCGAAGGACCGGAGGGCGTGTTCTCCTACCCTCCAGCCCTTGGGTACCTAACGGCGGTCAGCACAGCACCAGTCTGGCTGCGGTTTTTTGTCCCTGCTTGTTTACCAACTGCCTCATCTCGCCTTTCTATCGAAATTGCTTTGCATCTGTTAAGTTTCAGGTCATTTACATAAATGAACGAATAAATTCAATAATGCATGTAACGTTATGAACAAAATAGGATATGTTGCATTGTTTTCTGAAACCAGGCAGCACCGACTGAAAACGATCTGGATAAGTGCGAGTAGGGCACAGGCATCGAGGGTTCTGTATAAACTTAGTTGTGCACATAGATATTTTATTCATACAGGGAATCGAGATTGTAACGATTTTTGCCTGTTATCGATATCGATACTGGCAAGATATCAAAATATCATAAAATAGTCGTATTGATTGCAATGACATTAACGCTTAAACTTTTTTACGCCGCCAGGGGACCGGACTATGCCACATAAATTTTAACGTGACATGTCTACCTGTTCCTAAGAAAAAGATGTCGTATTAGACAGACAAACAGGCAGTCGGATAACATGACAAAGAAGTTTTCTTCGTGTGAAATGCTAGCAATTTCTGGATTTTCCCTTTATTTTAAACGTGCAATCTCTTTTATTATCAAATTTCATTATTGTAGGTCAAGGGGCCTCCCCCCATGAACCATGGACCTTGCCGTTGGTGGGGGGGCTTGCGTGCCTCAACGATACAGATAGCCGTATCGTAGGTGCAACCACAACGGAGGGGTATCTGTTGAGAGGCCAGACAAACGTGTGGTTCCTGAAGAGGGGCAGCAGCCTTTTCAGTAGTTGCAGGGGCAACAGTCTGGATGATTGACTGATCTGGCCTTGTAACACTAACCAAAATGGCCTTGCTGTGCTGCTACTGCGAACGGCTGATAGCAAGGGGAAACTACAGCCATAATTTTTCCCGAGGGCATGCAGCTTTACTCTATGGTTAAATGATGAAGGCGTCCTCTTGGGTAAAATACTCCGGAGGTAAAATAGTCCCCCATTCGGATCTCCGGGCGGGGACTACTCAGGAGGACGACGTTATCAGGAGAAAGAAAACTGGTATTCTACGGATCGGAGCGTGGAATGTCAGATCCCTTAATCGCGCAGGTAGGTTAGAAAATTTAAAAATGGAAATGGATAGGTTAAAGTTAGACATAGTGGGAATTAGGGAAGTTCGGTGGCAGGAGGAACAAGACTTTTGGTCGGTGAATACAGAGTTATAAATACAAAATCAAATAGGGGTAATGCCGGAGTAGGTTTAATAATGAATAAAAAAAATAGGAGTGCGGGTAAGCTACTACAAACAGCATAGTGAACGTATTATAGTGGCCAAGATAGACACGAAGCCCATGCCTACTGCAGTAGTACGAGTTTATATGCCAACTAGCTCTGCAGATGACGAAGAAATTGAAGACATGTGTGATGAGATAAAATAAATTATTCAGGTAGTTAGGTGAATATGGATGAATATGGATTGGTGGTAAGAAATGAAAGAGGAAGCCGTCTGGTAGAATTTTGCGCAGAGCATAACTTAATCATAGCTAACACTTGGTTCAAGAATCATAAAAGAAGGTTGTATACATGGAAGAATCCTGGAGATACTAAAAGCTATCAGATAGATTACATAATGGTAAGACAGAGATTTAGGAACCAGGTTTTAAATTGTAAGACATTTCCAGGGGCAGATGTGGATTCTGACCACAATCTATTGGTTATGAACAGTAGATTAAAACTGAAGAAATTGCCAAAAGGTGGGAATTTAAGGAGATGGGACTTGGATAAACTGACTAAACTAGAGGTTGTACAGAGTTTCAGGGACAGCATAAGTGAACAATTGACAGGAATGGGGGAAAGAAATACAGTAGAAGAAGAATGGGTAGCTCTGAGGGATGAAGTAGTGAAGGCAGCAGAGGATCAAGTAGGTAAAAAGACGAGGTCTAATAGAAATCCTTGGGTAACAGAAGAAATATTGAATTTAATTGATGGAAGGAGAAAATATAAAAATGCAGTAAATGAAGCAGGCAAAAAGGAATACAAACGTCTCTAAAATGAGGTCGACAGGAAGTGCAAAATGGCTAAGCTAGAGGACAAATGTAAGGATGTAGAGGCTTATCTCACGAGGGGTAAGATAGATACAGCCTACAGGAAAATTAAAGAGACCTTTGGAGAAAAGAGAACCACTTGTATGAATATCAAGAGCTCAGATGGAATCCCAGTTCTAAGCAAAGAGGGGAAAGCTGAAAAGTGGAAGGAGTATGTAGAGGGTCTATACAAGGGCGATGTACTTGCGGACAATACTATGGAAACGGAAGAGGATGTAGATGAAGATGAAATGGGAGATACGATACTGCGTGAAGAGTTTGACAGAGCACTGAAAGACCTGAGTCGAAACAAGGCCCCGGGAGTAGACAACATTCCATTAGAACTACTGACGGCCTTGGGAGAGCCAGTCCTGACAAAACTCTACCATCTGGTGAGCAAGATGTACGAGACAGGCGAAATACCATCAGACTTCAAGAAGAATATAATATTTCCAATCCCAAAGAAAGCAGGTGTTGACAGATGTGAAAATTACCGGACTATCAGTTTAATAAAACACAGCTGCAAAATACTAACGCGAATTAATTACAGACGAATGGAGAAACTGTTAGAAGGCGACCTCGGGGAAGATCAGTTTGGATTCCGTAGAAATGTTGGAACACGTGAGGCAATACTGACCTTACGACTTATCTTAGAAGAAAGATTAAGGAAAGGCAAACCTACGTTTCTAGCATTTGTAGACTTACAGAAAGCTTTTGACAATATTGACTGGAATACTCTCTTTCAAATTCTGAAGGTGGCAGGGGTAAAATACAGGGAGCTAAAGGCTATTTACAATTTGTACAGAAACCAGATGGCAGTTATAAGAGTCGAGGGACGTGAAAGGGAAGCAGTGGTTGGGGAGGGAGTGAGACAGGGTTGTAGCCTCTTCCCGATGTTATTCAATCTGTATATTGAGCAAGCAGTAAAGAAAACAAAAGAACAATTTGGATTAGGTATTAAAATCCATGGAGAAGAAATAAAAACTTTGAGGTTCGCCGATGACATTGTAATTCTGTCAGAGACAGCAAAGGAATTGGAAGAGCAGTTGAACGGAATGGACGTGTCTTGAAAGGAGGATACAAGATGAACATCAACAAAAGCAAAACGAGGATAATGGAATGTAGTCGAATTAAGTCGGGTGATGCTGAGGCAATTAGATTAGGAAATGAGACACTTAAAGTAGTAAAGGAATTTTGCTATTTGGGGAGCAAAATAACTGATGGTGGTCGAAGTAGAGAGGATATAAAATGTAGACTCGCAATGGCAAGGAAAGCATTTCTGAAGATGACAAATTTTTTAACATCGACTATAGATTTAAATGTCAGGAATTCGTTTCTGAAAGTATTTGTATGGAGTGTAGCCATGTATGGAAGTGAAACATGGACGAGAAATAGTTTGGACAAGAAGAGAATAGAAGCTTTCGAAATGTGGTGCTATAGAGGAATGTTGAAGATTAGGTGGGTAGATCACATAACTAATGAGGAGTTATTGAATAGGATTGGGGAGAAAAGTTTGTGGCACAACTTGACTATAAGAAGGGATCGGTTGGTAGGACATGTCCTGAGGCATCAAGGGATCACAAATTTAGCATTGTAGGGCAGCGTGGAGGGTAAAAATCATAGAGGGAGACCAAGAGATGAATACACTAAGCATATTCAGAAGGATGTGGGTTGCAGTAGGTACTGGGAGATGAAGGAGCTTGTACAGGATAGATTAGCATGGAGAGCTGCATCAAACCAGTCTCAGGACTGAAGATCACAACAACAACAAGAACAACAACAACAACAGGTCAAGGGGAAGCAAACTTTAAGAGTAGTGTGATGATCCTGGTTCCATTTTGCTTAATAATAATGTTCATAGGAACACACTACGACTTATGTTTCAGGATCACCCAATAAATTATTTCAGTTTCTGTCCTGTACAGTTACTACAATGACTTTTGAGTCAGTGGGAGGAGAAATCATTAAAACTGATCCCCATTTCTGTGTATTCAGTGACCACAGTCTCATTTCATTTAGAGCGTGAGAGCTCAAGTCCTGTTGCAAAGCCATTTTAATTAATTACTTTCGTAATTTTGTGTTTTCCGAATTACTTCTTTCAGATATAAGTCCCTGTAATAAAACCTGTTGAAAGCATACAAGTCAGCCGCCTGCAATAGCAACAATTTTTCCGTAGTAAGGGATCCGCTTCCTGCAGCCTTGGATGTTGGGCATCATATTCGTTTTGATAAATACATTGACGTAGGTAGTAGTCACACCTGTCAGCACACCCCTTCTGTGGAACAGGAATTATTACACTCTTCTGTTAATGGTATTATACATAATTTGCGACGCTGTGCACATAGTTCAGAGATTTCAGACCTGTGTAGTGGGCCTACAGTTTTGTTATGGCAAAGAGTGTAAGGGGTAGGAATTAGAAAAATTTTATTAAAATACACACACACACACACACACACACACACACACACACACACACACACACACACACACACATATATATATATATATATATATATATATATATATATATATATATATATATATATATATATATATATTATACATAGGGTGTTACAAAAAGGTACGGCCGAACTTTCAGGAAACATTCCTCACACACAAATAAAGAAAAGATGTTATGTGGACATGTGTCCGGAAATGCTTAATTGCCATGTTAGAGCTCATTTTAGTTTCGTCAGTATGTACTGCTCAATGGAGCACGTTATCATGATTTCATACGGGATACTCTACCTGTGCTGCTAGAACATGCGCCTTTACAAGTACGACACAACATGTGGTTCATGCACGATGGAGCTCCTGCACATTTCAGTCGAAGTGTTCGTACGCTTCTCAACAACAGATTCGGTGACCGATGGATTGGTAGAGGCGGACCACTTCCATGGCCTCAACGCTCTCCTGACCTCAACCCTCTTGACTTTCATTTATGGGGGCATTTGAAAGCTCTTGTCTACGCAACCCCGGTACCAAATGTAGAGACTCTTCGTGCTCGTATTGTGGACGGCTGTGATACAATACGCCATTCTCCAGGGCTGCATCAGCGCATCAGGGATTCCATGCGACGGAGGGTGGATGCATGTATCCTCGCTAACGGAGAACATTTTGAACATTTCCTGTAACAAAGTGTTTGAAGTCACGCTGGTACGTTCTGTTGCTGTGTGTTTCCATTCCATGATTAACGTGATTTGAAGAGAAGTAATAAAATGAGCTCTAACATGGAAAGTAAGCGTTTCCGGACACATGTCCACATAACATATTTTCTTTCTTTCTTTCGTGGTTGACGTTTCATATGTGGCTGAACACTTCCTGTTTCCTTAAATAATGTAACGGTCCGGACACTGGGATGATGTCGTCCAGGATACCGAGCAGCATTCATAGCACACGCCCGTTGGGCATTTTGATCACAATAGCGATACATCAACATGATATCGACCTTTTCCGCAATTGGTTAACGGTCCATTTTAACACGGGTAATGTATCACGAAGCAGATACCGTCCGCACTGACGGAATGTTACGTGATACCACGTACTCATACATTTGTGACTATTACAGCACCATCTATCACAAAGCCAAAAAAGTGTTCCAACTAAAACATCCATATTTCTTTACGTACTACACGAATATGTAATAAAAATGGGGGTTCCTATTTTAAGAAATGCAGTTGATATCCATTTGACCTATGGCAGCGCCATCTAGCGTGCCAACCACAGCGCCATCTGATTTCCCCCTTCAAGGTAGACGAGTTTGGTTCCTTGTAGTTCTTTCGTTTGATGCGTATTTCGTGAGATATTTGGCCCGGTCACTATCAATGTAATAACGTACTGTCACAGGCAAAATCAAGTCACGCCAGAGACGGAAGAGGAAGGAGGAAGCATGCCAGTATGTCGTAAGTGTGTCACGTCATTGACACATTGCGACACTGTCTGCCAACTGAGGATACGAATTTAGCAGAAAGGTGATTGTGGCAGAATACCAAGGGAAGTGATACAAGCATATTGGAAGAAACTCTATCTCTTTCACAAGTTCGTATGAACTACATGCTGGTCACCATCTACCATCTGCTGATGCAACTGACTGTTTTCCAACAACACCACATTGCAAGGCGGAGCCAGCAGTGAACTTCGACATGATGGCCAACAACAGGGCCTCTTCGTGTCCACATTCCTTATCAACAATCAGGCACCTGCAGGTGCTGAAACCTACTATTAGTAGTAGGAAGGAGATCAACCGCCAAAAGGATACCAACACCAGATGGCACTCCAGATCATCACCCCTGGTTGGCGGGACATTTGGCGGGCGACTGTCATGTTGGCATTCCACCGCTGTCTGGGGCTCATTTCGAAGTGGGAATCATCGCTGAAGACAGTTCTATTCCAGGCCGAAGACGTGTATGGAGACGCACCGAATGGGGCCATCAAGGGTCATCGTAAAATTTGGGCCGGGACGGAGGCCACCCAGCAGCCGACCTGAGGCCACTTCACACTGGGCACCAGCTGTGCCTGCTTGCTGCCAACCAACGACAGTGCCGAGGTCGTTTACACCATCGCCTGGTCATCAGCTGGAAACCAACACACAGCTAGGCTGGTGTAGAAGAATGACTTGTAGAAATTGAGGGTATAATATTGAAATCTAATGGTGTTTTACTAACACCACTATACTTTGTAGGCTCCCAACAGCTATCCTGACTCCGAAAAAAACTTTCTCCGCTCATATTTCTGTAGTTTCAAGTAAAATCGACTGATTTTCCGTAAGCCACTGTCTATTTCCACCGAATAGAGAAATGGCGACGTCGAGAATCTGCGCGAGTTGGTTCGTCTGAGACGCGATCCGAGGTAGGTGGGAGGGCGCGGGCGGACGTTTGTAGAGTACACGGAGCGGAGCGCTATGCCGAGGATGATAAGGGGCTGGAGCTGCAGGCGGAGCCGGGCTGGTGAATAATCCAGGCGGCCGACACACGCCGGCCGCCATTGAGGGCCGCGCGCGCTGCCTCCCCGCTACCTGCCGGCTCAGGCAAATGAAAGTCTCCCACGGAGCAGGGCAGCCACCATCCCCCGGGGATCTTCGCGGTCGCCTCCCTTCCTGTTATTACCAGTTGCTCTCCACCGGCCCTTGAGCGCTGCATTTGTCATTACTGCCTCATTTGTTTCTTCATTCAAGTGTAGAACGGCTGTCAGCACTAGCGAAATAACCCACCATCGCTTCCGATTTCGTAAGGTCGGAACTTAAGGTTGAAATTTCACCTCCAACTTCATTTTGATTTTGATTTTTTTTCGCGCAAAGGTTTTACTGAAGGTTTAGCTCCGTCAAGACCACTCAAGCCAGCACACATGTTAATATAAAGGCAGACAAAATTGCCCAGCAAATGGTACTAAATGGAAAAACAACTCAATCTAGAAAGTTAAATAACAGACCAATAACACAGCAGGATGACCAAGAAAATAACATCCTGTCTCCGCCGTTTAGTGAAGCTGAACTACAGTTACCGCTGATCGAGTGCAAATTGGGTAAAGCAGCTAGATCACACAACATACGAGTAGAACACATTAAGAACTTTCGTCCTGTTACGACGCGCAGCTACTATGTTTAATGACCAACTGAGTCCGGGATTGCAAGATACCCGAAGTCTGGCGGAAGGCTGGAGTAACTGCTATCCATAAACCAGGCAAAACCCGCCTGGATCCTAAAAGCTGTAAGCCTGTTTCCTTGCTCTGCCACCCCTACAAAGAACTGGAGAGGCTCATCTTTCAGACTGATAGACTTTTTCTATGCCACAATAAGCTGGCTTCAAAACAGTAGAAACTGTACGTCAGAGAAATTACACTTGACATAGCATCTCGGGGACACCTCGTCACAGGCTTTGCGGCTTACGACAGTCAGTCGTCAGCTTCTTCTAACAAAATGCATGACATCACTAAAGACTTCAACTTCGTGTCCAACATTTGAAACCTTCTCCACAGCCGAAGACTATTATTGGAGTTTCAGGGACAAATGAGCACATAGAGAACACGAAATAATGGGTTACCACAAGACAGTGTGCTCGCACCATTATTATTCAACGCCTACACTAACGATGAGCCATTGTCTGAAGGAACTCAAAGTTTTGTCTTTGCTGCTCAGGACGAACGTTTCGAAACGGTGGAACAACCCTTACCTAATGCACTGGAAGATTTTACCACCTATCGTAATGAAAATCACGTGAAGCCGAATGCTGCCAAAACTCAGACCTGTGTGCACCGTCTAAAAAAAAAAAAAAAAAAAAAAAAAAACAACAGCTAGTGCCCTCTGTATAATCTGGGAAGGACAAAAAAAGCTACACATCACAAAGGAATCATCCGAAAGGGATGGAAATCGATAGATACGATTTACATGTACGAATCAATAAATGATTACAATTATAGAAAATTAGATGTTTTATTCGCTATAAATAGCTTTACAAACTGAGCAGTAATGTGTTGGCCAAGATCTTGGCCTTATGAGAGCAATTATATCTCCTCGCATTGACTGATGTCCTCCTGAGGGATATCGTGCCAAATTCTGCCCAATTGGTGTGTTTGATCATCATAAGCTCTAGCTGTATGGAGAGCCCTGCACATAATGCTCTAAATGTTCTGAAACGGGGATAGTTCCGGCGACGTTCTTGGCTAATGTAGGGTTTGGAAAACTCGAAGACAAGCAGCAGAAACTCTTGCCATGTATGAGCTGGCATTACCTTGCGGAAATGTAAGCCCAGGATGGCTTACCATGAAGAGCAACAAAACTAGGCGTAGAGTATCGTCCACTTACCGCTGTGCTGAAAGGGTGCCGCTGATGACAGCCAAAAGGGCCCTGCTATGAAAAGTAATGGCAACGCACAACATCACTTCTGGCCGTCAGACTGCATGGCACGCGACAGTCAGGTTCGTATCCTAACGCCATCCGGGGCGTCCCCAATCACGTCTTCGGCCTGAAATATCATTGACTACAGTAGAACTGCCTTCAGTGATAAATCCCGCTTCGAACTGAGCCCCGATGGGCAGCGGAGATATGTCTGGAGACGCTCCAAACAGCGGTGAGATTCCAACACGACAGTCGCCTGCCAAACGCCCCGAGAACCAGAGAAGTGGTGATCTGGAGTGCCATTTCTTCGTTGTCATTCTCCGCACCCTTTAGACCACGGCGGTACGTCGACGATATTCTGGGCCCCGTTTAGTTGTCCTTCATGGCAAACCACCTCAGGTTTACATTTCAGCAAGATAATGCCCGCCTCACTTGGCTAGAACTTCTACTGCTTGTCTTTATGCTTGCCAAATCATTCTGCGGCCAGCGAGGTCACTGCATCTCCTACCTACTGAGAACGTACGAAGCATTATGGGCAGAACCTTCCAAGCAGCTCGGGATTTTGACGACCTAACGCGTCAATTAAACAGAATTTGGCACGACATCCCTCCGGAGAACGCCCAACAAATCTGTCAATCAATGTCAAGCGAATAACTGCTTGCAAAAAGGCAGCGTTGGACTAACATGTTATTGACTTGCTTAATGTGTGCAGCTCTTTCTGCTGATACTGTAATCATTTGCTTAACTGTACATGTATTATCACATCCACCGATTTCCGTCACCTTCCGGTAATTCCTTCGCGGTGCGTCGTTTTTATTCTTCTAGAGTGTATGTGAACCACTGCATAGACAGAAAGTGTTTGCCAGTAACAACATAATGCGGAAACTGACGGGTGCCACATGAAGAGCTCGCGATGGACCTTGAGAACTAGCACGCCAGCCCTGTGTTACTCTAGCGCTGACTACGCACGTTCGTCATAGTACAAATCCAGCCATTCCAGAATCATAGAATTGGCGCTTAATGAGACGGGTTGTTTACGACCTTAGATAAAAGTCATTGTCTTGCTGGCATAACCCGTCCTGAAATTACGAGACACTAGATAGCGGCTGGAAGCGAGAAAAGCAAAGTTGCAACTACGGAAGTCCATGCTCTATACGGCCGCTAGCCAGCACATCCTAGACTGAAATCAAAAAGGAAGTGTTTGGCAATTACTGAAGCTCTTACAAGAACACCACAACAAGCAAGGATCTCTAAGTGGCGTGGGAAATGTTAATATTTGGAGAAATGGAGGGTTCCGAAGGAAGAGCTTGCTCCTTGTGTTTCAGAGAACTCGACAGCATGGCAGGCTCCCGACAGACAACGCTCTAGTATCACGAATGCAAAACCAACATGAAGAAGTGGGTTTTTTGCACGTGTGATGCTGTGCTAACTAACAACCATCTACTGCAGTGTTCTTCGTCTCCAGCTGCATACACTATGAGTGACCTGATGGGGGCGACGCCGAATGCACTCCACGTGGACGATCTCTAGTCAATCTGTGTATATATTGATGTCAACGATCCAAATCCTTTCGTTGATTTTATACTTTGTACCTCTGACACGGTAATAAATAAAGCCCCGAAGAAATGCAGCTGAAATCCACAACAAGCTACGGAAAGGTTCTTGTAAACAAGCTTTGAGTCAAACGAGAACATCTGATTAGTTCAAGAGATTTAAAGGAGTATAAAATTAATGGAGGATGACACACTTGAGCCCCGTCATCACACAAAACTCCAGAAACGATCGCCAGAGTGTGTGAAGTTAATTACAAGGACAAAAAAACAAATATCCCATGAACTATGTGAAATTTTATTACTTAAAGTTTGCGACAATTACTGTTGTTGCTTTAGGTTCTTATTTGTGTTATCTTATTCCCAAATTTGCAGTTTTGTACGAGACAGGTCAACGCATTTTGTTGGTGAACTGAATCTAAGACAACGGCAGCGAAGTTCGTTCCTTGACTTTTGAACGCCAACAGTTCAGACCAGTGGGTTCAGGTGTCCACTGAACTGCAAACAACTGTTCGAATGAACTGATTTCCTCTTCTGGATCATGGCTGCAAATGAATAATGGTTGTACGGTTATGATCCTGTAACGAAATAACAATCTCCACAATGGAAGACACCGTCCCCGTGGCCCTAAAAAGCGCACCAAGTTTGCAGCAAAAACAAGCGAATACTAATGACTTTTTTTACATTATGAGATTTGAGACTATGTTTAGAGGAGACTGATAGAAGTTGTTAGGTGTTAGACGCAAACGGCCTAAGAAATGTGAGAACAAAAACTAGTTGCTGCATCATGAAAAGCACATTCACACACCTCTCTCATTGTAAGGGTATTTGTGGCAAAAGACAACATGACTGCTGATCGCCGTACACTCTTCTCGCCTCATCTAGGCCCTTAAGATTTCTTCCTCTTCCAGAAAATGAAACTGACGCTGAAATTGATTTAAACAGTAGACTTCCAGCACTACTTCCAATAAGGGGAAAATTGATGCAAGCGTAGCATACCAGCACGAGTGGACTACTCTGAAGGCCAGGTTGGAAATTAGGATTGACGGTTAAATATCTTCGGAAATTTAGGGTAGCACCTCGTTACTCTGACAATCAGCGGTTGTAGGGGCTACAGTCTGGAACCGCGTGACCGCTACGGGCATGGATGTGTGTGATGTCCTTAGGTTAGTTAGGTTTAAGTAGTTCTAAGTTCTAGGGGACTGATGACCTTAGAAGTTAAGTCCCATAGTGCTCAGAGCCATTTGAACAATTTGACAATCAGCTAACTACATCCACATGACTGCCCTGCAGTTCACTCTAAAGTGCCTGGCAGAGCGCTCATCGAATCAACTTCAGACTATTTCCCTACGGTTCTACTCTCGAACAGCGTGTGAGAAAAATGAACCCTTAAATCTTTCCGTACGGGTTCTACTTTCTATTATTGTGTTATGATGATCATTTCTTCCTATGTAAGCTGGAGCCAATAAAATATTTTCACATTTAGAAGAAAAAGTTTCTAATTGGAATTTCGTTAAAAGATTTCGCCGCAACGATAAACGCTTTTGTTTCAATGATTGCCATCCCAGCTCGCTTATCATATCTTTGACACTCTCCCCCTCTTTCGTGATAACAGAAAACGAATGCCCTTCTTTGAACGTTTCCAATGTCCTCCGTCAATCCTATCTGACGCTGATTCCACATAGTGCACCAATAATCCGGAAGACGACGGACAAGTGTAATGTAGTCAGTATATTTAGATGATCTAGAGTGCAGCAATCAGTCGTCCTTTTTAGACTTTATTATGCAAATCCAGGTTTCGGCTAGTAGCTAGCTATTCTCAGTGCTAAAAATATAAGAAGTACATAGTCAGATGCTAAGGTAAAAAGTTACAACTAATGGCGTAACTTATATGGTTTGTATATTACCTACCGTTATTTTTTATTTTCAATGCGTGTAAGTCTCTGTTGTTCAGGCGTCACTCACATTTCTTTGAATACTACTGCATACAGAAGGTAGGCTGTGTGGAGAACACATCGGTTGGTTATATGGCGCCCTCTAAATGAACTACGTATATAATATATAAGGGAAGTGAAACGCTTCAGATTTACATGGGAATTTCATAAAATAAAACATAAGTAAAATTCTTTACATTGCTGTCCGACTTATTTCATATTTGCCGGTAAATACAGAAAATATATATAAGAAAATTTCCGGGTTCACTCCTTGTGAGTCAGTTGTTTTATACTTTAAACATCTAAGTAACGTCAGATGGGTAAAACGTTTCTTAAAAAATTATTTATAAGACACAAGAAGGCACATGCTATGTACAACTATTAGAGTTGATCTGATTTAAATTTCTTTATCTTTGTATTATTTTTCTCTCTTTATTAAAACATCATAACAGGTATATTGTTCCTCTTATTTACTAAATAGTTCACAGATGGCGCCAAACGTCAGTCAGATGGATGTTTGGTGTAACTGTGCTATTCAGTATACAGTACAGGGCTGTTCTGTATACAGTAGTATTCAAAGAACTCTGACTGACGCCCAAACAACAGGGACTTACATGCATTGAGAATAAAAAATAGCGGTATGTAATATACAAACCATATAAGTTATGCCATTAGTTGTAACTTTTTATTATAGTGTCTGACTACGTGCATCTTGTATTTTTAGCATTAAGAATGGCTAGCTACAAGCCGAAATCTGGATTTTCGTAATAAAATCTAAAAAGGGCGACTGATTGCTGAACTCTATAATTTGTAAGTCACATACAGTCGCTGAGTGCATCCACGTTGCGAATGGAAGGTAACCTGGTTTAGCAGATCTGTTGCACCAGCCTTTGGTTTGCGTTAACCACTACATTATCTGTGTGATCATTCTAATTTAAGTTGTTCGTAATTTTAATTTCCAGGTACTCTGTTGGATAGACAGCCTTTAGATTTGTGTGATTCGTCGTGTAACCGAAATTTAAAGGAATCTTTTTAATATTCACGTTTGTGTGATCATGGATCCTCTGACAGTCGATCGCACATGGAGGTGGCGGACTGTGCGTACACCAGATTTAGAGGAGCGGGTTGTGCAGGATATTGAGACGAACCATAGTACAAGCTCCAGGCGAGTGGCCCGCCGACATCGTGTAAGCCATAGTACTATTATGTGTATCCTACATGACAACCGCAACTAGCCCTATCACCTGCAACGAGTGCAAGGATAATAAGCAGCGGATTTCCCTCTACGGGAAGGATTTTAGCGATGGCTTTTGCACCAGACCATCTGAATTATGGGATTCCTGTCATCACTGCTCTTTACCGACGAAGCAACCATTACCAGAACTGGTGTCATCGACCTGTATAATCGTCATCTTTGGGCTACAGACAGTCCTCGAGGGAATGGTTGGGGCGTCTCATCAGCATCTGTTCAGCGTCAATGTCTGGGCAGGGATTTCTGGTGACCACGTACTTGGACCGGTTATTGTCGTACAACACCTCGACGGAGGAACGTACCGAGACTTCTGCGGAAACTCTACCTGGACTGCTTGAGACAGTATCTACGGCAATACGACAGGTTATGTGGCTTCTGCATGACGGAGCACCATCCCACGTCAACACTACAGTTCGCTGACACCTCTACATCTTCCCCGGATGTTCGATAGGACGTGGAGGCCCTGTAGCATGGCCTGCTAGATCACCTGACTTAATCCCCAAGGATTTTTGCCTCTGAGGGCATCTGAAAAGCGTTGTGTATGCTGAGCCTGTTCCTGAAGTGCAGACCGTTCATGAGCGTGTTCACGACAGCTGTGACACTATTCGGAGAAAGGCCAGAACGTGCGAAAGAGAGCGGCAATCAGTGCTGTGGCGTATGATCGCGTACACTGCATCCCATAGAGCCCATTTTAAACATTTGTTGTGACGTGGATGCCATATAGCTGTGTCCTATGTTCCAGGACAATTTGTTGCCGTTGCACGCACACCGTTCGTTTCCCGGCACATGTTCATAGGATCTTTTTATCTCCATTTCCAATAAGAAATCAGTTCCTGCAGTTTGTCGCTTGTCTTAATATTCACCTTTTATGTATAAATGTTTATAATAAAATTATTAACGATTACACACACTTTTAATACATGAATATTATTCTATGTAAAAGAAAATGAAAACAGCTATAGAATGAGCCTGTGTGTTATTAAACAAAATAGAAATTTGTTATAAATAAAACATCGTATTGCTGTTAATGGACTTGGTTCTCAGAAAATGGACTCTCCCTTAATTTTGAAAAAACTCACTATATCCAGTTCTGTACACCGAATAGAGTTATACCAACAACTGACGGAGCATATGATCAAGACTCAGTTAACAGGGTATATTCCTCCAAATTTTTAGGTGTTCACATTGGTAACAAGTTTAACTGGAAGAAGCATATTACTGAGCTTCTCAAACGGTTAAGTTCGGCTTCTTTCGCTCTTCGTATAATCTCTAGGCTTGGTAGTAAACAGATGAACCTCCTAACGTACTTTGCATATTTCCACTCAATAATGTCTTCTGGAATAGTTTTCTGGGGTAACTCACCACTTAGACATAAAGTATTGATTGCACAAAAGAGAGCAGTGAGAATAATTAGTGGTGTTCACCCAAGGACGTCATGTAGGCATCTATTCAAGGAGTTAGGTATTTGAACTGCACCATCAGAGTACATATATTATAATGAAATTCATTATAACTAACCCATCTCAATTCGCGATGAACAGTTATGTTCATACGTACAGCACTAGCGGGGAAAAATGACCTTTCCTATCCGTTATTGAAGCTGTCAGTTGCTCAAAAAGAAGTACATTATTCAGCAACAAAAACCTTTGATCATTTGCCCAACAACATAAAATGTCTGGCAGGTAGCAGACCAAGTTTTAAATCTAGCTTAAAATCATTTCTTTTGGACAACTCCTTCTATCCCATGGACGAGTTTCTGTTTCAGAACTGGTAAAAAAAGAAATTGTACCTCTAAATGTAGTTGCATGTGTAGAACTAGAAATTTCAGTAATATTAATATTAGCGCTTTTCATATGTGTGTACATGTATTTTGTAATTTGACTTGTTCCACATCATATCGATAAAATAATCGTGAAAATTATCTACGGAACATGTCATACCGAAACTAAACTGAAGTGTCAAAACAGAAAGTCCTCCACAGTTACACAACAAGATTAGCCTCTACATAAATTATTTCTACTATTATCTTTTATTGTTTATATGCATTAATAAGAAAGTCTACCTCCGTATCTGAGTGGTCAGTGCGGCTGGCTGGCATTTGAGGGACCCTACTTCGATTCCCGGTAAAGCCAGTGATTTTTCCTTGGTTGGAGGGCTGGTACAGGGTGCACTCAGTCTCGTGACGTCAGCTGAAGAGCTACTCGATCAATTAGTAGTAGCGAAAACGCTGCAGGAGCATGTTCATTGCTCCTGCAGAATGCGACCGAGAACTGTCATGAGGAACAAAAAACATGACAGTTTTGCCACGTGGACTGCACGACATCAGGTAAAATCTCTCATCGGGCCATCATACTTGGCGGGAGACATTATTTCCTAAGCATCTTTACGTGCGCACTGTACACTCAGAATTGAAGAGCGACGTGCCACGGTCGACAGACGTACTAGACACCCTACCCAACACGTCTGTGCAAACCTTCATAAGATTTCTGTTGAGGAGTTCCTTGAAAAAATTAAGCTGATTCTTATGTTATATATTTATTGCGTTTCCTTAAATTTATGGGTTGACTTTCTTTGGGTTCATAAACATTTTATTTTATCTGTTATTTTTACGTTGGAATTTCATGCACTGACACTTTCCATGACCTTAGAAATTTGCTCCTCAATCTGGTCCTACGAACTAGACGTGTAAATAAATAAATAAATTTTCGCAGTGGTTTCCATTCAGCGACCGATCGGAACTGACTTTCTAAACAGCCCCCGTATTTGAAAAATATTCACATTACCGTTCTCGGCAAATAGGTGCCACAGAGATGGGCTTAATCCACAAAAAGCATCCTACTGAGTGGCAAATGTAGCTACGCTCTTTGAACATCATAGAGCCGTGTAAGATGTCAGTGAATGTATATAGCGTCAAACGATAGAAGACATTTGAGGATGGCAACTATTTGCCGAAACCGGTTAATGTAAGTATTTTTTCTGTATCCAAGCGATTGCAGACGTAATAAATTATCATACGAACTAGACTAGGTTCAGGAAGTTCCAGCGTAAAATAGTTATCTGAAACATAATTTGAGCTATATACAGCTCTATTCTGTATATTAAAGAAATGCAATCGAATTATAAAATGTATCATGTTTGTTTAATCTGAAATATGTTTAAAAATCTAAAATAATATCAGCTGAGGGTGTGGTAGTTAACAGTTGAGATGGCTACAGTGGCGATCATGTGACACAGTGATGACGGAGAGAGTAGAGCATGTTTAGGATTCTTTCGTTGTCAGTGGCTATTCTGGGTTCGGATAAGAGCTTGCACAGCCTGCAAGTTGCTTAAAGATTTTTTAGAATATTTTTGTCTCGCAATTTTTTTTTTACAAAAACTCATTTTTACATTTTAATGTATGATTTGGAAAGTCGTCTGCTTACTTTTTCAGTATTTTCTATGGCCTCCCTGATAACAAAGAGACTCTTCAAAGCGCCTGCCGCAGCGCTCTGCAAAGATTGATGTTTCTTCAGGAGTTTCTGAGCTACATTCCTCCTAAAGACGCACAATAAACGTTGCATGGACTAGGTTCTCTGGAGACTGCATCCCGCAGTCTGACCCAAAGATGTTTTACAGGGTTTAGGTGTGGACTTTCCTTAATTTTTGGCTTTGTAGAAACCATGAGCGATTATTCTTTCACAAAATACCTCACTATCAACATTATTTTTTTCTGAGAGTTTTGTTGGCTGGATATACGCATGTTGTTCCCCAGGACCGTCCACGAACATAATCTGTTACACTTGTCCACCGATGGTCTTTTGTCTTTCCTGGAAGCCATCTGAGAAATATAGACATTGGCAACTGCCCGCCTATCGACACCAATTTAATCCTTCACGATAAAATTAATTTTTAGTGTTTGGCGAGACTTTTGTTTATGGTCCAGCTCTCTTGTTGTTACTAACATTACCATCATCTCTGTTAACCCCAAAGCATACCGATTTTTTGATCAACACGCAATGATTGAGCATTTTTGGTTTTGGGCGTTTCACTGGGATGGAGGCCATGAATCTGGGAACGAACATGTTCATGATTTGGTCCCAGTTACTAATGAAGACACCATTAAAAATATTAAAAACACAGACAACTACCGAACAGTGCTCAGAGAAAGTTAACGAAACTTTCACAACGCCGTCTTTTTTATCTCGTTAATTAAAATTTAGTGAGGAGATTATCCGATATCGGCCGCTTTCCGGTCGGTCACATTTTCAAATACGCGTGCCGCCAGTTTCGCCGCCGCGTTTCCTTCAGCCGCCACTGTGGCACAAGGGCGCTGCCACGAACGATTACGCCGCTGCTAATAAGACACAAGCATCTCCTATCCGGATCTCCAGCGGCCGGTGTACGCTAAGTTCAAACTTCCATGCACTGAGCCCATTTTCCGTGTTTCCTAGCTGATTGACATTTACAGACTTTCCTAGTGGCCAGGGCTCGACATCTTCTGGATAGACATTGTATAGAAGAGCGACTGATTTGCAAATCTGCAGTATATGTGTAGGTTTCAATTCAGTGCTACTGTTAGCGACTGTCTCTGCAACTACAGCAAGAAAGTTATGTATTATTTTTACTACTTGATATTAGATGTAGAATAAATTAATATCTGAATTCTCTATGCATGAACGGCATCTGTTCCTAGCTCCTGCACACAGCGTGCGAGGAAGTTATAACAGACTACTTTTCTGTTCTTTCATTGGCTAAAAACAGGAATACCTGATAAATTATCGAATGACAAATTTTCAGTAAGTTACCAGGTAGAAGTATGTTAAATTCAGGAAACTTATCTGATTAGGGAAGGAGCACCAGTAGCAGGCAATCAACAGTGGGAATGTGATGAAAATGATACAACAATTATTTTAAACTAGTGTACAGTTCATGCAGCCAACGCCATCTGTTGGTGTGAAGTGGTACTATTCGAGCATAGTATCAAACTTCGGTGGCTCTTTTCATTTCATGCTGGATTTGAACTTCGTGATTTCAATGCATCGGTTTTTGAATCTGGGGTTGCTTTTTCATAGTGTGGTATTTTGAACAACTGTATTGGACAATGCGTTGGTCAAAAAAGTAAACGTTGCCTGTGTACGCTCTGCTTGCTGTGATTATTAGTATTCCAAGGTCATATTTAATTCTTGACTGTTTATCATCATTGTACGACTACCATTTCAGTTAACTCCTTTTCCTGACATACATAAATTAACATTGAATGTAATTTTGGTGCCAGAGTACGTCCTTATCCTAGCGGACTATTCCCGATTCATCTTATTTAATATTTCACATTGTTTGTTCCTTAGGTTGACTGTCTAAGCAATTTAACAGACGAACCACTAAATTTATTGAATGGTTATGTGCTGCACACCAGCTACTAAATAGCAGCACATTGGTTCATCTCATGATGTAGTTCCTATCCAGGACAGGGGCAGCCACCTGACCAACGCTGTAATCATGTTAACTCTTAACTACTAGACCATCATTTCACTTCATTTTTTGTTGTTGTAAGCCAAATGGTACGTTGCGATTGGTTAGTATTTGTCAGAAAATAAATCACGAGTAGCGCACATGAAGTTGCAATCTTTGCTATGACCGACTCAAGAAAAGAACAAAATACTCTTGTTGGCCTATGTCTGTAACGTACTAACGATACAGTCCAATCAGATTAATGTGACCATCGCCTGTGATCGACGTCAAAGTGCGGTAAACACAAACGGTAGGTGGCAGCACTAGCAGTGAAGGATATGTAAAGCGTGTCAGGGGGACGCGGGAAACACTGCAGTCATTGTCGTACAGCGGAGACGGAGCGATTTATCTGTCGTCTAAAAAAAAAAAAAAAATGTTCAAATGTGTGTGAAATCTTATGGGACTTAACTGCTAAGGTCATTAGTCCCTAAGCTTACACACTAGTTAACCTAAATTATCCTACGGACAAACACACACACCCATGCCCGAGGGAGGACTCGAACCTCCGCCGGGACCAGCCGCACAGCCCATGACTGCAGCGTCCCAGACCGCTCGGCTAATCCCGCGCGGCTGACGTCTAAAAGGCCACTGGTTTTCGCATGGAAAAAAAGTAAGATTAGTGTTTAAAGTTCCGTCGATTACGAGGTCATTAGAAACGGAGCACAAGCTCGGATTGAGCCAAGGAAGGGAAAGGAATTCGGTCGTGCTCTGTTAAAGTAACCATCCCGGCATTTACCTGGAGTGCTTTAAGTCAGTCACGGAAAACCTAAACCCATGCTGACTGCTGTTGATCGACGAAGAAGGCTGGAATTTGCACGGTACTACCGAAATTGGACGTCTACCGAGGAGCGACAGGCGGCCGTTTCAGACGAACAGCATTTAATGCTCCATAGGACACATGGCCGTTGGTGCGTACGGCGGGAAACGTCCGGAAGCAAACACCATGTAACAATTGTCGGAAGGGTCCATGCCGGAGGAGTGAGCATTATGGTCTGGGGAGTATTTTCTTGGCATTCCCTGGGTGATATCGTCATTCTGGAAAGCACAATGAATCAACGTATGTATGTATATATTATATATTCTTGGGGACAATGTCCACCCCTACATGCAGTTTGTTTTCCTCGGCACGATGACCTCTACCTGCAGGGCAATGCAACGTGTCACGCAGCTCGCAGTGTACGTGCGTGGTTCTAAGAGCATTGAGACAAGTTTACCGTACTCCCCTGGCCACAAGACGCCCCAGATTTAAACCCAATCGAGAACATGTGCGCCCATCTCGATCGGGCTTTGCGCACGATGGATCCTCAACCGAGAAACCTGGCGCAGCTGGCCACAGCGATGAAGTCGGCACGGCTCTACATTCCTCTTGGTACCTTCCAGATCTTCATTTACCCTGTTCCTGCACGCCTTGCAGTGATCCGCACTGCAAAAGATAGTTCATCAGGCTTTTGACTAGTGGTGGCATTAATGTTACTGAACAGTAGGTCATCAAGAGAGAGTGCAAAAATAAGAAAAGTCCCAGAAAAACTGTTAATATTGTACGCGAATATTTGTATGTAGGCCGTCCTGACGATCAGTTAGTAGCTGATCACATTTGCCGTAGTCGGTTACATTTTATTGCTGACACCTCACTAGGTAACGATGGACACTTCTCACACGTGCTGACACTTCTACGCTACTGATCATCAAAATTGCTACACCACGAAGATGACGTGCTACAGACGCAGAATTTAACCGACAGGAAGAGGATGCCGTGATATGCAAATGATTAGCTTTTCAGAGCATTCACTCAAGGTTGGCGCCGGTGGCGACACCTACAACGTGCTGGCATGAGGAAAGTTTCCAATCGATTTTTCATACACAAACAGTAGTTGAGCGGCGTTGCCTGGTGAAACGTTGTTGTGATGCCTCATGTGAGGCGGAGAAACGCTTACCATCACGTTTCCGACTTTGGTAAAGGTCGGATTGTAGCCTATCGCCATTGCGGTTTATCGTATCGCGACATTGCTGCTCGCGTTGGTCGAGGTCCAATGACTGTTAGCAGAATATGGTGTCGGTTGGTTCAGGAGGGTAATACGGAACGCCGTGCTGGATCCCAATGGCCTCGTGTCACTAGCAGTCGATATGACAGGCATCTTATACGCATGGCTGTAACGGAGTCAACAGATGGGGACTCTTGCAAGACAACAACCATCTGCACGAACAGTTCGACGACGTTTGCAGTAGCATGGACTATCAGCTCGGAGACCATGGTTGCGGTTATCCTTGACGCTGCATCACAGACAGGAGCGCCTGCGATGGTGTAGTCAACGATGAACCTGGGTGCACGAATGGCACAACGTCATTTTTATAGATGAATCCAGGTTCTGTTTACAGCATCATGATGGTCGTATCCGTGTTTGACGACATCGCGGTGAATTCACATTGGACGCGTGTATTCGTCATCGCCATACTGGCGTATCACCCGGCGTGATGTTATGGGGTGCCATTGGTTACACGTCTCGGTCACCTCTTGTTCGCATTGACGGCGCTTTGAACAGTGGACGTTACATTTCAGATGTGTTACGACCCGTGGCTGTACCCTTCATTCGATGCCTGCGAAACCCTACATTTCAGGAGGATAATGCACGACCGCATGTCGCAGGTCCTGTACGGGCCTTTCTGGATACAGAAAATGTTCGACTGCTGCCCTGGCCAGCACATTCTCCAGATCTCTCACCAATTGAAAACGTATGGTCAATGGTAGCCGAGCAACTGTCTCGTCACAATACGCCAGTCACTCCTCTTGATGAACTGTGGTATCGTGTCGAAGCTGCATGGGCAGCTGTACCTGTACACGCCATTCAAGCTCTGTTTCACTCAATGCCCAGGCTTATCAAGGCCGTTATTACGGCCAGAGGTGGTTGTTGTGGGTACTGATTTCTCAGGATCTATGCACCCAAATTGCGTGAAAATGTAATCACATGTCAGTTCTAGTATAATATATTTGTCCAATGAATACCCGTTTATCATCTGTATTTCTTCTTGGAGTGGCAACTTTAATGGCCAGTAGTGTACTTATGAACTCGACAGCCGAATCTGATGCGCATAGAAGATTGGGCTTTTCTCTTTCCTTCGAACTGCTCCCCGGCAAGTCTTGACATTTACGCGGCGGTGCCATCGCGGCGAGTCTCGGATCGAACAAGTGATGTTTCGGCCGACTTGCCGGGAACCGGGCGCACAAAGGATGTCGCTAAGGCTCCACGCGAGCCTCAAGCACTCTAGATAGCGGGCCCTTGTCCGGCGCGCCCGCCATTCAGTCCCGTGCGCTCGCTACCCGTATATTGATTAGCCAAGTGTGTAGCCAGTGGCTACTGTCACACGGCGCCAAGCTTCACCACCTCACAAATATTTCCCCGCTGCCAAGATACCGGTCTGAGCTCTTTTTCTAATTTCCGTTGGTCTAATTGGTACACACTAACTTGCTGGGGGGAAAAAAAGAGACAATCAGAATGAAGCGGTGTGTGTGCGCCGGGAGAGTCCGGAATTTAACGTTTTTTTCCGATCGCGTGATGGACGCTTATTTCTTGGGCCCCGGAACGGGTCGCTCTCCCCTGGTTTAAACTATACAGCGAGCATACGGCGATGCACGCGTCATCATTAATCAAAAAAATTATACGTAACAGAGAATCTCTGGTTTGTAATGCAAGAGAGAAGCTATGCGCTCTATCTGGACTTCACGAATGAGAAATGGTAGAAATGAAATAAGTCGTTCTGGTTTTAAGTATCCGACTAGGTGGACGTGTGCTGTATTTTGTATGGAGCTAATTGAATGTATTATTGGAAGTCAGTCATCTTGTGAAATTTTGGAACCACAGTTAACGCTGACAGGTACTGTGAGACTCTGAAAAAACTGAAACGGGCAATTCAGAATCGCAGAAGAGGAATGTTGAGCAAGGGCGTACACATTCTTCATGACAACGCTCGCCCACACATCGCTCGGCAAACCGTTGCTCTCCTGCAACAGTTTCAGTGGAACATAATCACCCACCCACCCTATAGTCTTGACTTGGCGCCCAGTGACTATCACCTGTTCCCTAGGTGAAAAGAACATTTGGCCGGAAAGCGATTCAGCTCCGACGACGAGGTGAAAGAAGAGGTTCATAACTTTCTGAACAGCATGGCGGCGAGCTGGTATGACATGGGCATACAAAAACTGCCACAGTGTCTACAAAAATGCATTGACAGAAATGGTGAGTATGTCGAAAAATAGCTAAATGTTCAAGCTGCAAACTGATGTAATCCATTGTAGAAATAAACAGGTCTATGTACTTGAAAAAAAAAAATAGGAGACCTTACTTTTGGGATTACCCTCGTATAATTCTATGGGCGCGACGGCTGTTTGATGAAAAAGTTTTATCGTGGCTGCTCAAGCAACGCACGAACTCCTACGGGAATCAAAAATCTGCTTGCAGGGGGTTCATGAGCAGCGGTGCGAGTGGAATGTTGGGAATTTGCGTCTGACAGGAAGAGCGTCCGGATGGTCGAGATTGCCGGCACGGTAGCTCAGCTGCCCTCTGTAACAACAATAAAAAATTTAAAAAATCTGATTGAAGCATTCAACGATTAACATGCAGGGGTGTCATGTGGTGTCCGTCCAGACCAACCGCCGAGAACAAAGACGAACCAAATGGAAAAAATATGATTGTTAAGGGAACCTCTCTAGAGAAGTGGGACGTGGGGGTTCAAGTTCCGTTCCAGAAAATTTTCATCTCTTGCCGTTGCGTTTCCGAAATTTTCTGTGCGGCTGGCAGTCATTATGTTTTCCTATCACTTTCCAATCCTGTTTCCTTCCCATTCCTTTCAACCCTATTATTCATGCGTAAGTTTTAAATGAATGTGATGTTTATGATAATCCTCATCATCATCATCATCATCATCATCATCCACATGTGCATCTACATCTACATGGATTTAAGTGCCTGGAATAGGGTTTTTTCGAACTACCTTCACAATTCTCTATTATTGCAATCTCGTATAGCGCGCGGAAAGAATGAACACCTATATCTTTCCGTAACAGCTCTGATATCCCTTATTTTATCGTGGTAATCGTTCCTCCCTGTGTAGGTCGGTATCAACAAATATTTTCGCATTCAGAAGAGAAAGTTGGTGATTGGAATTTCGTGAGAAGATCCCGTCGCAACGAAAAACGCCTTTCTGTTAATGATTTCCAGCCCAAATCCTGTATCATTTCTGTGACACTGTCTCCTATATTTCGCGATACTACAAAACGTCATGCCTTTCTTTGAACTTTTTCGATGTAGTCCGTCAGTCCTATCTGGTAAGGATCTCACATCGTGCAGCAGTATTCTAAAAGAGGACGGACAAGTGTAGTGTAGGCATCCTCCTTAGTAGGTCTGTTACATTTTGTAAGTGTCCTGCCAATAAAACACAGTCTTTGGTTAGCCTTCCCCACAAAATTTTCTATGTGTTCTTTCCAATTTAAGTTGTTCGTAATAGTAATACCTACGTATTTAGTTGAATTTGCGGCTTTTAGATTAGACTGAATTCCTTTTAGCACTCATGTGGACAACCTCACACTTTTCGTTATTTAGGGTCAACTGCCACTTTTCGCACCATTCCGATATTTCTTCTAAATCGTTTTGCAGTTTGTTTGGTCTTCTGATGACTTTATTAGTCGATAAATGACAGCTTCATCTGCAAACAACCGAAGACGGCTGCTTAGATTGTCTCCCAAATCGTTTATATACATAAGGAACAGAAAAGGGCCTATAACACTACCTCGGGGAACGCCTGAAATCACTTCTGTTTTACTCGATGACTTTCCGTCAATTACTACGAACTGTGACCTCTCTGATAGGAAATCACAAATCCAGTCACATAACTCAGACGATATTCCATAAGCACGCAATTTCACTACGAGCCGCTTGAGTAGTACAGTGTCAAAAGCCTTCCGAAAATTCAGAAATACGGAATCGATCTGAAATCCCTTGCCAGTAGCACTCAACATTTCATGTGAATAAAGAGGTAGTTACGTTTCACAGGAACGATGTTTTCTAAACCCATGTTGACTGTGTGTCAATAATAACAAACAAAACAATTACTGTAACCTGACAAACAAGCACGGATAGATCAGAATGCGTCGACACACACGAAGAAATGTGCTGAAAAGATGACATAGCGTTTGCGGCACTTGGCACCCTCCCCCTTCGGTTTCCAGCGGGACGTTATCCACTCGATATCAATTGGTGGCTGACCCCGCTAATGGAGTGTGAAACGATATGAGTCATTTGTTCCGGATAATTTGCCGTCTATTACAATTGCGAGCCGCGGCCAGCGGGACCCCCTGGTAGGTAGGGCAGGCGCGAGGGCGCGCTGCGAGGGCGTTTTACGACGCAGCCGCGGTTAAAGCGAGTGCCGTTATGGGCCGCTCCCTGCTCCGACTCTGCTGAGTGCACTCGCAGAAAAGAGCGTGTTAAGGGGCCCAGCGCCACGGCGCTCGTATCAGGCCTAAGCGTTTGTCTGAACACCGCAGTATTTCATAGGGCAGGTGCCATGTGATTGCCTTTTAATGTTTTTTTTTTCTTCTTTATTCTTATTTCATCCCTCTCGTCCCACATGGGAGGAGTGGACGGGACAGGAGGGGGGGGGGGGGGGGATGGCGTGGCAGCGGTACAAATAATCCACTCTTCACCCAGCAGAACTTAACGCTGACTTTGATGATGAAACAAATAAACAAGGAGACATATGTACTAGGAATTTAAAATTATCTGAAAAGGTGGTATGTATGAGAGATGTATTAATAATACAATGTTGTCTTCATGACTCCTTTAAAAAAATGATAAAAATGTGGACAGACAACACAGTTAAAAATACTTGAGAAACACTTGAACAATGCTGAACACGACAAAAGATGCACTGATCATTAAAAACGAAACTCCGTGTACTTTTACTAAAACCAGAGAAGGAGCTACACTGGGACGGTAGACGGTAGACAAAAAGAAGGGTGGGTATGGAGGGACATAGGAGACTGGTGTTGATGAGGACTGAGGGCTGATAAGAGGTGATGAATGGACGGTAGACGAAAAGAAAGGTGGGGATGGAGGGACATAGGAGACTGGTGTTGATGTGGATTGAGGGCTGATAAGAGGTGATGAAGAGACAGGGGTAGTTGTGGAGGACAAGGAGAGAGAGGTAACTGGTATTGGGATTTATAGATTGGAGTGGAAAAGGTGGGTGGGGAGAGGAGGGGGAGTAGGAAGCCATTGGGCGGGGGGGGGGGGGGGGAGGTGGATAGGATACGGTGGATTCAGAGTTGGCAGGACGGACACATGCTGGGGCGGAGCTCGTGACGGGGGAAATTTCCGTTGGGCAGGACTTGCAGGGTGAGGAGGTGAAGGCTGGTGGGACGTGTAGGTAGACGCCCGGCCGCACATTAGGATTGGAAAGCAGAAGGGACACCATACGATTGTTGGATTCGAGTTTACGTGTGGTGCAGGTTATTCGGAGGCGTTCATTGCGAGTGAGGAGAGCCTTGCTATACGCTGACCGGCGGTTTCCTCAGAGAGTTACGTGCCGTACTTATAAGCACTGGGCAGAAATAATAAATAAAAAGAGTGAAATTGTGGTCTGCACTGCTTCACAATCGCTAGCGAACGATTATGCATGAGGGGCGTTCAATAAGAAGTACAAGACATTTCCTTTTCCAGGGAAGTTTCGGTTTAAACAGTGTGGAATTTGTTATGGGACATCGTGAATTATCCCCGCTTCATCTGTGGTAGTTTTTTGAAGTTCCGATAGGTGGCGGCGCTGCATGTAGCCTTCAAAATGATGTTTGTAACGGATGTGCTTTCCAATCAGAGAGTTGTCACTAGAGCATCGTACCTATTCATAGGCACTTGTAGAACGGAAAACTGCAGTCTACGCAAAACTGGCAGTGAAAAAAAGCCTAATGATTTTTAGAGCGAGGTGTCTGTCATCAGCGCAACAAGGTAGCACGAACCTGTCGAATTCTCGGTTGCCGACTGGCCGGCCGCACACGGCTGCGACTCTGCAATGTCGGAACGTGCTGACACACTCATTCGAGGTAATCGAGGGATCACAACCATACACCTCGCTGCTCCACTGGACGTCTCCGCTGGCAGTGCCGACACATCCGTCCATCTGTTGGGGAACTCAAAGGCGAGTGCCCGCCGGGTTCCTCACCGCCTAACACAAGACCATAAAGATCAGCGAAGCACCGTCTGTGCGGAATTGCTTGGGCGGTACGAAGCTGATCGTGACAATTCTTTGCCGAACATCGTCACAAGCGATGTAACATGAGTTGACCATTTCGAACCGGAAACAACACGGTAGCCCATGGACTGACGCCACACCACCTCCCTTCCGAAGAAAAAGTTCCAAGCCGCACACCCAGCCGGTAAAGTCATTTCAACAGTCTCCTGGGACTCTCAAGCAGTTGAATTTGTGGTAAGTTCCTATCGGACCAAACTGCTGAGGTCATCGGTCCCTAAGCTTACACACTACTTAACATAACTTAAACTAACTTACGCTGAGGACAACACACACACCCATGCCCAAGGGAGGACTCTTAACCTCCGACGGGGGAAGCCGCGCGATCCGTGACAGGACGCCCTAGAACGCGCGGCTACCACGCGCGGCTCTTTCAAGGAGTTATTCCGTTTGATGTCTCCCTCACGATGCAACGGCCAACTCTGAAGTGTATTGTGCTACTCTCAAGAAACTTAAAAAATGACTTCAGCTTATTCGTCGCCACAATAATGTAAGCGAACTTCTCCTTCTCCATCACAAGGCAAGGCCTCACACAAGTCTGCACACGTGAAAGGAGCTCGCAACACTCCATTGGACAGTTGTTCCTCATGCACACTTCAGCCCAGATCTCGCACATCCGACACCCATCTGCTTAACAAAGTGAAGAACGCACTGCCCGGGAAGCAGTAAGTGGATGATAGGGAGGTTATTGATGCAGCATTACGTTGTCTCCCGCATCGACCGGCAGAGCGGTACCACACAGGTCGTCCCAGTAAAGTGGTATCAGTTCGTCGCACTGAACATGTTGAAAAATATGATTTTGTAGTCAAAAGAGTGGGGAATAGTGTGGTGTATTGGAATCTTGTATAAAACCCACCTGCTTTCAGCAAAAACTATGTTTTATTACTTATTGAAAGCCCCTCGTGTTAATCAGAACTGTAAGTAATACTTAATCCCATAATCAAGAGGAATATGGTTTCCACAAAGTTGTGTTACTTATCTATGCGGTTTTCACGCTACAACAAATCGTACACAGTTGACATCAATAAAGGCAAGGAACACATATAGGCTTGCGGGCTTTCGAAAAATATGAAATGAATGATGTGGTGTGGTGGCCCTCATCTACGTACCCACCGACTCAGAGTTGAAATATTAACATATACTCTTATTAAAAAATACACTTATAAATGAAAGACTGCAATTGAATTAAATCTGCAGGAACTATCGTAACGACTTTAAATGATAAGTACGATAGTAAAAGTACTTTTGAGAATGCGGTATATTTCTGCAAAACACTTACTGCTGTCGATGGTCCAGCAATTAAATAAAATATAAGTTGAATAACAGGGAAACAATAGATTCCTACTGCACGTAATTAGCTATGAACAACAACATAGCTTGCGAGATATTCACTTCTAAAGGTACACTACTTCTTCACTGTAGAAGCCACGGAAATCTCACAAGTGCACAAGTCAGCACTTCGAATTATTTCCATCTGGCGCGACCACGCGCAAACCGCTCCACACTCTCCAAGTCCTTCCCGTGACCGTGCGTCCGTCGCGCCGTACTCTCCTTCGCACCACACTTCCTGTACCGCCCGTGTCCTCTCCGGAAACGATGCTCCTCCCCCACCTCCATTCGTCTCTGCATGTGTCCTTTTTAGAAACGATCGCTGTGATTGGCTAGAGCGCTTCCGCCCTGTCACCAAGCCAAGGTACACTCACAAACTTAATGAAACACTTTCTAAATACTGAATTTACATTTAAATAACTTGAAATTAAATAAATATTCCTACGGCTGGACCATAAACACACTCTAACACACATTATTAAATACATAAACAAATTAAATAGACATATATCAAAGGAACAGCAAGCAAAAGTAGGCCAGTAGCCTAACGTCTCTGTGCTTTCTAAAACACAGTAAATAATTGACCAATTTCGTCATGCCTAGTATATATCGGATATAAACAAAGAAATAGAGGAATAAATATATTTATAAACATGCTGCTACCGTCTTTTTGTGCAACTCTGGAGTACTTATGGCCTGGTCCGATCGGTAGTAATTGGCCACTTTCACCTCCAATAACTCATGTGATATTCACGTTACAAGCCTGTACTTCATACCAGTTTAGGTTTACACAAATAGCTTTCTAAAGACACGTGGATCGACGAAATCAGACGAACCGTTTAGATTTTGGAAATTCGTTGCTGGGTGTTACTTGTATAATTTACAGTCAGATACTAAACTTTAAACTAATAAAGATATTGAAAATCTGAATACACCGTCAGAATCGTCGTGCAAATAATGGTGATGTACATGTTTCTTTTTGAGGTATCATGATTCATCTGGCTACTGTTAATTCCTATACGAACTTTGAAATGTCTGCCATTAAGTTTTCACAAAGTCCACCATCTTTGGCACTCCCGGCATGTCTCCTCCATCGACACAGCGTCACCATGGAATTCCCAGCCACGCAGCCGATAGACCACGTGGTCCGGCCTCGACTCCCGGCTATCGTTCGGCACCGTGCGACCGCCGGCGAGCAGCGGCCCGTCGAGCGGCACCAGCGCGGCCACGCCAACTCCAAACTTAGAATATTTTCAGGGCGCCACCTCTCGCCTGTTACCTCACAGGCTTCATTTACTATAGACTTACATCCACATTCGTCCTCCTCCATGACTGTGTGGTCGGCACGACTGACTGCCATACTTAGTGCCCCGGTTCAATTTCCGGTACTGCGTGCAGTCAGCCTCGTGAAGTCAAATGAGGAGCTATTCGCCGTTCCAAGCTCATGAAACCCGACAACGACTGGAAAAGCGGTGTGCTGACCATACCCGCCTCCATGCTGAATATAATGGCGCCACTGGCGGAGGACGACAAGGCGGTCGATCGGTTCCTAAGGTCCATCTAGGGCTAAAACGTGGAACTTAACCATTTTTACATCAACATATACTCTGATAGAGATTATTTGGCACTGTAATGAAGTATGCAGCGCAGGGTGGATAACTGCTTAAATCACTTTCTCGTGCTGTAATAGTCTAATCTTGTCTTGAAGATCCACCCATCAGACGGCTGAAGGATATCTCTAAATTCCCTTAATACTACTTCCTGAAACTTTGCACATAGGATATCACTTTGTAATTAACACCTAACTTCAACAATCTGCTAATCGGTTTTCACAATTTCGGTGAAGTGTAACAGTTGTGTTACTAAATGTGACACTTCTGTCACTCAATGTAACTGTGTTTTCTCTTTTGATGCTGTCAATTGTCAGGATGAGCATTCTAAAGCATTCTGTCAGGGTGAAAATATTAAATAAATTAACTTTTCTCTCTTAACAACATGTGGGCAGGATGGGTTCTTCCTTGGCTCGGTATGAGGTCGAATGAAACATCATTTTTACATAAGATAACTTTTATTGAAGATTATACAAATGTATCTTACGGGATGTTCTGGTTCGGAGAGCGGCGGCTGTGTCGTTTGTGAAGTCTTCTGCTGCGGCAGCGGCAGTGGCGGCGGTGGCGGCGGCGGCGGCGGCGGCGGCGGCGGCGTCTGATTACGCGTAGCGGTGTGTATCTCGTGTCGCCGTCTCGCCCAGCTGACGGGAGACGCGCAGCGCGAGGTGGCCGGTTTAACTATCGCGAGCGAAGTCGTGCATCGGATGATACCTTGGGTGTGGCGTCCCAGTGTTTCTCTTCTCTAAGCGGCCGCGTGTGTTCTGCGTCGGCTAGCGGAGCGGTGCGGCGGGAGGAGGCCAGTGTGGCGGACTCGAACCACGGACTCCTGCTTGCCAGTCTTCGGCTGTCAGCTCTTCATCCCAGCTCACAGGTGACTGCTGAGGTGAGGCCGTCTCCTTCCCGTCCTCACGAGTCACCCGGGTACGTAAAAATCAGACTTCCAATACCTTTTCACTTCTGTCTTCTGGCGCCGCGGCTGCTGCTTGCTATTCCATTACAGCGGCGGACTTGGTGCGACTGTGCATGATGTAGTCTCTTCTTGCATGACGGTCTTCAGCACCGAAACTGACTGAAAACTACTGCTACTCTTCTTTTCTTCCTTCGTCTCTCGTCTTCGTCTCCATCTGTCTTCATCTGTCGGGCCCACCACGTCTCGCGTATTTATTCACTTCAGTTCACTGGAGGTGAACGACTTCACGGCCATTGCCTCTTCTGTCACATTGAAAAGCTTCTCGAAGAATCTTCTTAACGTCGGTCATTGGCTCTTGGAATGTAGGCGGGGGCCTCTGATCGCATGTGACGACTGAGAAACACGTGAGCCGGTCATTGCCTCTTCCGTCACGTTGAAAAGCTTCTCGAAGAATCTTCTTGACGTCGGTCATTGGCTCTTGGAATGTAGGCGAGGGCCTTTGCTCACATGCGACAACTGAGAAACACGTGAACCGGTCGGGCGATGCCCTGACAGCTGAATCGACAGCGCCCGCTTATGTGGAACTCGCTGACTTCACGGTCATTGTCTCTTCTGTTCTGCTGTTCTGCCCACTGAATGCGAGTATGTAACTCTCTAAACTAAACCAAGTTTTCCATTTACATTCTAATTTCTAGTTCACTTTGATTTCACTAATTTATTTACTTAAGTACCACTCAACAGAAGCTACGCTCTCTCTCCAGTCACACATATCTATAACCCTTCTTGCCGTTCTTATCTGAATACGTTCGATACTCCTTTTCAGTTCTATATGGTATGAGTCCCAAACATTTGAGGAATGTTGTAAGATTAGATGCACAAGTGATGATTGCATTTATCTGCCGGCCGGTGTGGCCGTGCGGTTCTAGGCGCTTCAGTCTGGAACCACGTGACTGCTACGGTCGCAGGTTCGAATCCTGCCTCGGGCATGGATGTGTGTGATGTCCTTAGGTTAGTTAGGTTTAAGTAGTTCTAAGTTCTAGGGGACTGATGACCACAGATGTTAAGTCCCATAGTACTCAGAGCCATTTTTGCATTTATCTAATATTCTACCAACAAATCGAATTCTGCCGACAGCTGCAAATACGAGCGAAACATCGGTATTTTAGTCATATTAGTGATTCATAACAACGCGGACTAATACCCGAAAAAGATTTTATTCACTTCTGACTTCTTATTTCTGCAGAATTTTTCAAGTTGCAGTTGATTCCAAATAACTGCGTCATCTTCAGAATCTCTGAGGTTACTGTTCATATTGCCTGCCAGGCTACTGATATACAACGTAACAATAAATCCCCTACTATCACCTCCCGGAGCACGCGTGAAGTTATTTTTTCTTCTGTCGGTGGCTCTCCATCCAGTATCATATGCTGCGTCGTCCCTACCAATTAATCCTCAGCCTAGCCATAACCATCGTTTGGTACCCCCAGACGATCGTACTTTCATTAATAAGCTACTGAGTCAAGTCCTTTGTGGAGGAAATACTTTTTCAAATTGATCGCCTTGATTAACGGCCTTCAGAATTTTAGAAAGCTCTACATTATGTGACGTCTCTTGCAGGGTGTACCTTTTGCACGTATACTCTGAGGTGACCAAATTCATGGGTATACCTCCAAATATCATGTATCGGCGTACTGCAGCAACTCGACGTGGCATGGACGCAATAAGTCGTTGGAAGTCCCCTGCAGAAGTGTTGAACCATGCTGCCTCTATAGCTGTCCACAATTGCGAACGTATTGCCATTCCAGGATTTTGTGCGCGAACTGACCTCTCCATTATGTCCCATAAATGTTCGACGGGATTCATGTCGGGTGATCTGGATGGCCAGGTCATTCGCTCGAATTGTCCAGAACGTTCTTCAAATCAATCGCAGAAAAATTTTGGACCGGTGACAAGGGGCATCATTGTTTGGCAACATGAAGTCCATGAATGACTGCAAATAGTCTCAAAGTAACCGAACATAATCATTTCCAGTCAATAACCATTTCAGATTGGACCAGAGTATACAGCCCATTTCCTGTAAACACAACCCACACCATTATGGAGCCACCACAAGCTTGCACAGTGCCTTGTTGACAACTTGGGTACATGGTGGTGGTGGGACCAAACTGCTGAGGCTTACGCATTACTTAGTCCAACTTAGACTAACTTACGTTAAGGACAACACACACACACCCATGATTGAGGAAGGACTCGAACCACCGACGTGGGGAGCCGCGCGAACTGTAGCAAGGCGCCTCACACCGCGCGGCTACTTCGCGCGGCTGAGTCCATGGCTTCGTGGGGTTTGCGCCACATTCGTGCCCTACCATCAGCTCTTACCATCTGAAATAGGGACCCATCTGACCAGGCCACGGTTTTCCAGTCGTCTATGGTCCACGAGGTATTTCTCGAGCCCAAGAGAGGCGCTGCAGATGATGTGCTTTTAGCCAAGTCACTCGCGTCGGTGGTCTGCTGCCGTAACCCATTAACGACACATTTCGACGCACTGTTCTTACGATATGTTCGTCATACATCCCACATGGATTTCTGCGGTTATTTCACGCAGAGTTCCTTATCTGTCAGCACTGACAACTCTACGTAAACGCCGCTGCTCACGGTCGTTAAGTGAAGGCCGTCGGCCACTTCGTTGTCCGTGGTGAGAGGTCATGCCTGAAATTTGGTAATTCTCAACACACTCTTGACGTGTGGATCACGTAATATTGAATTCCCTAACGATTTCCGAAATGGAATGTCCCATGCGTCTGACTCCAACTACCATTCCTCGTTCAAAGTCTGTCAATGAGCACAAAGGACAGTTACACCTATGCACCGCACTTTTATACCTTGTATACGCCATACTACCGCCATCTGTATGCGTGCACATCGTTATCTCATGACTTTTGTCACCTCAATATAACACCAAAGAATGTGACGACTGTATTCAGTGACACCAGGGTATAATACGGGCGTACTGAGAGTTTCTAGTGTTGGTGATTCATTTGTCACAGTACTCGGCGAACAGAGGCAGCCTAGGAGGTCTGTTTGTGCACGCTCTGCTTTGATTCTGCAGGCAGAAACTGCGCTTTGTTTAAACGTGAGCAGTGTTTTCGACGTTCACACCATGCCTCATTGATGAATAAGTACTCCTGTCGAACAGCTTCAGCAATTTTAACAGGGTCGCTTTATGGGCCTGAGGGAAGCTGGATAGATGTCTCGACGAATTGCTCCGCATATTGGACACAGTGTATCGGTGGTGTGTCACTGCTTTCAAAATGTGTGTGTGAAATCTTATGGGACTTGACTGCTAAGGTCATCAGTCCCTAAGCTTACACACTACTTAATCTAAATTATCCTAAGGACAAACACACACACCCATGCCCGAGGGAGGACTCGAACCTCCGCCGGGACCAGCCGCACAGTCCACGACTGCAGCGCCTTACACCGCTCGGCTAATCGCGCGCGGCTCACTACTTTCAACAGTGGTCTGTGGAACATTTCTACATGTGTAGAACAGGGTTCTGGAAGTCCGCATAGTACAGGCGCACGTGCAGATTGACGCATTGACCGAATAGCGGTGGCTAACCGATCTTAATCCAGGGCTGAAATCTGGACACATCTTCAGCTGCTGCGTCATCAAGGACCATTGGGAACGGTCTTGGCGTCCTTTTCAGTGCCATATGTGCTTCATTTGGTCTAAATTTATTATACTCCTACGTGACACTAAAACGATCTTATCCTTGAAGTGAAATTACACAATTTCAGAGGCTTTACTGGGCTCATACAGACATGATTTTATGGATTTAGAGTGAAGCAGTGAGTGAAATTTTGTACCAAGACCGGGAATCGAACCCGCGCCTCATGCTTACTAGATAGGTGCGTTAGCCACTAAGCCACAGCAGTTCATAGAACTGCACAGATTACTCTGGCACACTTCCCTCCTAGATCCTAGTTCTCACTGTTCGTTTGTAGGAGGGAATTTAAAGTAGACTGGGGCGGCAATGAGAATTTGAATCGAGGAGGGAGGCGTTCTAGAGTAATACGTGCAGTTGTGTGAGCCACTGTGTCAAGGTGGCTTTGTGGCTAGTGTACAAGCCTCGAAAGCAGGAGACCCTGGTTTGCTTCCCAGCCTTAGTACAAATTTTCACTAGTCGCTTCAGTCTATGTACATAAAATTATCGTTGAAGGTGTTGCATTTTTCCGGCATTGTATAAATGGCATAGCTATCTACCGGGAAACGACAGAACCACTAAATATTATCGATGTGTTAGGCAAGGATGTCTGCCTGTCGCGGATTCCGTATATAGACTATTACATCAAGAGAGGTAAGTGCCGTGACAGCTACACTGAAATGTGTCAGTGCAAAGTCTTAACTTTGCTGGCGATCTGCTTATACTAGACTCTTCTGAAAATGACCAACAGGTGTTAATCTGTTCGTTAATTTCGTTGTAGACTACAATTGTGAAGTATCACAAATGGAGCCCAAGTGATATCATTCTGCGGGAGAGACATCATAAGATAAGAGAATATGAGTTTGTCATATAAAATTGACACATTAACAAGATTACACCATAGAGATTGAAAACTGGCCTCAGTGAAAGTCACGTACCGATGAAAAAAAAAATGGTTCAAATGGCTCTGAGCACTATGGGACTTAACTTCTGTGGTCATTAGTCCCCTAGAACTTAGAACTATTTAAACCTAACTAACCTAAGGACATCACATACACCCATGACCGAGGCAGGATTCGAGCCTGCGACCGTAGCGGTCGTGCGGTTCCAGACGTACCGATGAACCTTGGAAAAAGCGAGGGTAATCTCTATGGTCTGTGAACAGTATCGCTCACCTGTGCTAAACTACCAAGGTTTGCTTTAGAATGCTTCCAGTGATCATGATACCCGCCAAGACTATAAAATACAGTCCACAGTAACTGCAACGATCTTATAATTTTTAATGTGATCGCGTTTTCTTTTTTGGTCCACTGGAGCTGGTGGACAATATTGCTCTTACGTCTGAAAGCAACACGCAATTCCACTCCTGTTGGTTTCAGTCACAACGCTTCACCCTTCATGCTGTTTGGGATAGCGGTAGCAGATAATTTCTACCACCCGCCTTAATACTTCTAAGAATACAGCGAGGCGTTTTACAACGCGATACTTTGCTTCTGTCTCGCCCTCGGAGCTACCAGGCCTCGTAGTAAGTTCCACTCTCTCTCCGGCCAGAACACAAGCATTCTTAGAGATTCCCGGCGGGTTGGGGAAATTACACGATGTGGTGCTGTGCAAGTTTAATTAGACTTTTATTAGCGGACTGGAGTAATTCTCATGGCCGCTACAGTATTTAACCAGTCTAAACAATGATCGTCGGCTTCGTTTTGTCCTACGAGACAGTGTTAAAATTGTCTTAAATTATTCCAGCTACTTTCTTAAACTCCCAAATCCTACCACTAGACTGGAAAATGAACATCACAAAAAGTCACTACATAGTCACCAATTGGTTTCTAGCAGATAAACTCGCCCATAAACAAAACAGCAGAAAAAAGGAAACGCAGGCGAGATCATCACACAAGTTTTCACTGCAAAAAAGGGAATTTGTTGTCTTTTATTACACCTCGCCAAGTGCTCCAAATTCATTAAGTAACACCCTAAGTTAGTAAATGGTTCCATACTCTGCTATGCGGCCTCTTCCTTCCTCGTACGTGTACGCCCACTGACTTTCAAAACTCTCTTAGAAAAACGGCAGAAGGTCAAACCGAATTCAGCGCCTGCGCACAGGACCACACTGGTGAACTCTTTCAAAACTTTCTGCACAGGCAGAACATTTTCACTGATCACTATCTCGCACTCGTGACTTCATACAGCAACAAATTTGAAATATCTCCTCTTCCACACACCAAGAAACTTTCGCCATAGGGCCCAAGTCACCCTCCCAATACCGCAAAGGCTGCCCTCAAACTTCAGAATTTCCCTACAAAACGCTTCCTCCAGCGCTCAGCTCTCAACATTTGCCTCCTACATCCCACGAAGGCTGCCAGACTAGTCCACATTCCCGCGACCTCAGAATCTGAAATTATTTTACGTCCCGCCCTTTCAACTAAAGGGTGTGTCCTGGAAGTTTAGAAAATAAAATTCTCCAGCGAACCAAAAGGCAAGAGCGATGCGGTTTGCGGTGAGACTCATCGACGAAAGAAGTAGCTTACAAAACGCTTGTTCGTCCGATTCTTGAGTATTGCTCATCAGTATGGGACCCTTACCAGGTTGGATTAATAGAAGAGATAGACATGATCCAGCGAAAAGCAGCGCGATTCGTCATGGGGACATTTAGTCAGCGCGAGAGCGTTACGGAGATGCTGAACAAGCTCCAGTGGCGGACACTTCAAGAAAGGCGTTACGCAATACGGAGAGGTTTATTATCGAAATTACGAGAGAGCACATTCCGGGAAGAGATGGGCAACATATTACTACCGCCCACATATATCTCGCTTAATGATCACAACGAAAAGATCCGAGAAATTAGAGCAAATACGGAGACTTACAAGCAGTCGTTCTTCCCACGCACAATTCGTGAATGGAACAGGGAAGGGGGGGATCAGATAGTGGTACAATAAGTACCCTCCGCCACACACCGTAAGGTGGCTCGCGGAGTATAGATGTAGATGTAGATGATGATACGTTGTGACGTAAGTGTTACATCCTTAAGGCGATTTCTATGTTTGGAAGGGTGTGGGTTATCGACCTGTCAGCCCATAAGAACCTAGGCGTACCAGTTACAAATTATCCCCCTAGGGAGGTGCCACACGAATCTGAAGACTAAGTAATTACCTCCGTAAAATTTATATCTCACAATAACAACCCAGCTCTGAATTATTAACTTAACCTGACTTCTCAGAAATTGGCGAAAGCGAAGGGGAGCATTACGATTCTTGAGTAAAAAATACCCACTTCTAAGAATAACACACAAGGAATAAACACGGAGTTACTGTCATAAAATATTCCTACCTCTTTATAAGGGCAATTATGCTCTACTCTGACTTTAAACTCAATCACAGATCATCGTAACAATCCTGCTTAAATTGAACACAAGTATATTGTCTCCGCGGCCGAGCTAATCAACATGTGGCGTCCAAGGTGGTCCAATAGCGCAGGTACTCATGCTGCCATCAACTATTGGACGCAGTCTCCAGGCCGCGTTCGGATACTTTCTTACGGCCGGCTTGTACGCACTTTAAGGTCCGTTAAGAAACGCTCACACTTCCGCCACGAGCAGGCGGCCTTGGGTCTGCCAATATGCGACTCTGGGCGGAGTCCTTGTACATGGCCACTGTGCACAAGCAGTGGAGGGGGAGGGCCTTCATTATGCGCGGCTTGCTGGACATTCTTATGGCCACGTCCATGTCCCCGCCTGTACCAATACGCTACATCATGCCCAATCTGGCAAACGTTTCTGATTTCATCGTCGACTTCAGTTATGCTCACACTCACTTATCGATCACGCACAATCCTCCAAACAAAGATTTCTACACCAACCTGCTAGTAATGTAGTGTTGTATAGTAGTGTAGTCCAGAATTACAAATTACAAAAGTGTGATCTACCAATGCTGCACAGTGCAATAGACCAGTAGAGTGCTCTTCCTGGATTCCGGATGAACAGATGATTAAAGGCAGTATGTAGACTTTTTCAAGTTGTCATTATTATTATGATATTCTTTGTAGATTTCCCCCCTTAAACAGCATAATGCTTAGTTATTACACATATGAAATTATGGCAAAATATTATGTGCTATATTCATACCAATTCATGTGCAACATTCGCTCTGTTCTTTTATATCGATAACAGACTAAAAGAAAATAGTAAATGGCTCTGAGCACTATGGGACTTAACATCTGAGGTCATCAGTCCCCTAGACTTGGAACTACTTAAACCTAACTAACCTAAGGGCATCACACACATCCACGCCCGAAGCAGGATTCGAACCTGCGACCGTAGCGGTCGCGCGGTTCCAGACTGTAGCTCCTAGAAAATAGCAAATACACAAATAAATGACCCACCTACTTGTTTGCATGTCCCGCAACAACGTCGCACTCAAACATCCATTGATTCAGTGGGTCACGGTTCGGAGTCATGTCATCCTGCCTTTCCATGTCACATGTGATAGATTCGCCACAGATCAACGTCTTCACGGAACAGAATTGCCGGAGTCTCCGCTCTGTACAATTTTCCACTTAGTGGACGATGATGCTCACCACCTGACTTAGGCTGCCACCAGTGACGTCTGGAAACTGGGTCGCTGGTCGTTGCCCGGTATCTTCACGTTCCGCCGGACTCGGTTGGCCTATGGTCTTCCATGCATAGTGGGGACACTCATTTCCCCGCCACCAAAAATCACGCTATTGTATGGCTCACGTGTTGGACGATCACTTATCTGAATGTTGATGGCGTTAAATCATGCCTTGACTTGTAGCAGTACTTACAAACCACCCACATAACCGGTCACGTTACCGGACCTTCTTCGCCAAATACTTTTGCGCAATGTTTACGTCAGCCCCGCTCAGCGGTATGGTGCCACATGAGATCGGCACTCCCACTACCATTGCTGATGTCTGAGACACACCGCTCCAGATGTCTATATCGTGCCCCGCAGCAGGGTAGACACACGGCCGCATTATTTATATTATGCCCTGTATCAGGCCAAGCAGAGTACGTCACCCCTCCCAGGCTTCTACCATTCTTTCGTGCGCTCCTGCCTGGTAGTGGTGCCGGGGACCCTGTGGCCAGGCCTCGAATGTTGACCCGTGCCCACTCTGTCGCCACTGGGTGAGGTGGCGCAGTCCTTACTACAATGGACTCGCATTCGGGAGGACGACGGTTCAAACCCGCGTCCGGCCATCTTGATTTAGGTTTCCCGTGATTTCACTAAATCGCTTCAGGTAAATTCTGGAATGGTTCCTGTGCAAGGCCACGTCCACTTCCTTCCCGCCCGCATCTCGTGGTCGTGCGGTAGCGTTCTCGCTTCCAACGCCCGGGTTCCCGGGTTCGATTCCCGGCGGGGTCAGGGATTTTCTCTGCCTCGTGATGGCTGGGTGTTGTGTGCTGTCCTTAGGTTAGTTAGGTTTAAGTAGTTCTAAGTTCTAGGGGACTGATGACCATAGATGTTAAGTCCCATAGTGCTCAGAGCCATTTGAACCATTTGAACTTCCTTCCCCATCCTTCCCAAATCCGATGCGACCGATGACCTCGCTGTTTGGTCCCCTCCTCCCCCCCCCCCCCCCAGAATTAACTAACGAAACTATTCTGCCACCTCGCCCCCTCCGCTGAACAGGCGGATGCCTGCATGTCTTCCCATGCCCTAGCCCCTTCTTCCTTCTATGTCTACGGCATCACACCTCTTACCTTACTTTCAGTTTCACACCTTGTTAATAAAGACTTTGTCCAAGTGCAATGTCAAACGCTGGTTCCACCGGGTGGCTTTTATATTGTATTTGTTTCTGCGGATAAATATGTCTTGTTTAACTTGCTTCCTTTTCCAAGAAATTAAAAAAACAGAAAACAAAAAGGTGCCAAACGCACTCTTGTGTGGTGGCGCACAATCCCGGGGTCAGCCGGTTCGAATCCTGGCAGTGAAAAAAATTTTCACTGCCAGTATTTGGCCGGCAAGGGGCGAAGGGGTGATGGCATAAAGTTCTGATCACCAGTCTTTTCGCCAATGTCCTGAATTAAATACCAGACCTCTCTTCAGTGTCTCATGAATGCCATGTGACACTGTTTGATGGTGATCCGTCCGTCAGATTCGTATGTTAAGCCTGGTGGCCCCCTTGGTGCTATTCGTGAGGAGTAGCCTATGCGCCAGTACCACGTTTCATCCTCTCCCTTCTGTCATCATCATAAAACACAAAATCAAACATTACAAAATGGTTCAAATGGCTCTGAGCACTATGCGACTTAACTTCAGAGGTCATAAGTCGCCTAGAACTTAGAACTAATTAAACCTAACTAACCTAATGACATCACACACATCCAACCTGCGACCGCAGCGGTCGCTCGGTTCCAGACTGTAGCGCCTAGAACCGCACGACCAATCTGGCCGGCCAAACATCACACACACACACACACACACACACACACACACACACACACACACACACACACACACACACACAATGCGTACATGTAGAATTGCAAATATTGTAATAGACCATGCTACAAATAAACAAACAAAAATAAAAGTATTTTGTCTCGATAGAATCGCAGTAATACGCCACTAAATAACCTATCTATCATTGGCTCATAATAATTTTAAACAAATCCCTGTATAATCAAGATTATTCAAGATTAGCTCAGCACTAAGATCTTCACGAAGTGACATACAGATCAGAACAGAGAATTTTTATAACGTTCTTTAATTTTGTCAATCGACGCCTGCGAGGCTATGTACTCCTGGACAACTGTCTCATTGAAGTTAAAATCTTCTGGGTTATTAGGCCGCATCATGTTTCGTCTAAAATAATCGACGTTTCGACCCCTCTGCGGGAATCTTGCTCAGGATCTTCTACCGTCCACTACTGTTAGCAGAAGATCCTGAGGAAGATCCCAGCAGAGGGGCCGAAACGTCGACCACTTTAGAAGAGACATGACGCGGTCTAATAACCCAGAAGATTTTAACTTCAGTGACAACGGCAACGAATGCCAGCAGACTTACATAACTGTCTCATTCTCGCCCGGCTGTCGTCTGCACACTGCTATCGACCGATACTCGGGTCACCGATCGCTTTACCAGCAGCGGCGCCCCCTAACTTGCTCCAAGCTTTCTGCCACACGTATCACTTTCTCTTAACACCTTGCTCGGTCTGTGGTTGCCCCCTCATCTGCCTATGAAACTTCCCGTCATGACGTGCCTGCACCGTGCGAACTCCGGTAAGGTAATTTAAGGCGACCTATATAAGCGGTCCGTCACAACGTTTAGGCTAATGAATAAGATTTGACTCAGTCGCCTCTCGGTAGTGATGAAATGAAGATCGCGTTTGGCGCGTCGTGTGGTTTGGAGCCACGTCGAAATTCAAAATTCAGTGGTTGTTCGAGTATCGATACGCAATCAAATTTTGAATTAAACTCAAAAAATTGGGATCTAGGACAGTGGGCCATATTCGGTAAAGCCTTCCGGAAGAAATCAATGATCCAGCTAAGAAGGCACGCGTACTGGGAGATGTTCCGGAAGACCGAGAAACGTCGACGATGCGCTTCGTACATACGTGAACGTCCCAAAAGCACGTAAATGAGGAGAATATGCAAAAAAAATTGAACGAGAGCCAACACTTGAGCGTAAAAATAACAGAACATTGCAGTGTGCTGAAATCTAATGTTTCTCGCACTCTGAGAGACGAATTAGTAATGAGAAAGGTATGCACAAAGATAGTCCGCAGAAGGGGCAACCGATGAATAGAAGGGAATCCGAGTGCTAAAGTATCACAGAGATTTTGAACGAGGCGAAAGTGATCCTGAGTTTTGGACGTAGCAACAAGCGGCGAGACATATATTTCCGAGTACGATCCTCAGTCACGGCGTCGTTGCAGCCGATAAAAGGTGCTTCGACGCGCTGACAGAAGTCTTTGTTCATCTGAGGTTACACAGACCCGAGATAGCAGTGGGCAGCTAACCGTCAGGAATGCACACTGAGGTTGCAAAGGTCATGTGATAAAGATCAGCCAGAACATTATCTACATCTACATTTATACTCCGAAAGCCACCCAACGGTGTGTGGCGGAGGGCACTTAACTTGCCACTGTCATTACCTTCCTTTCCTGTTTCAGTCGCGTATGCTTCGCGGGAAGAACGACTGCCGGAAAGCCTCCGTGTGCGCTCGAATCTCTCTAATTTTACATTCGTGCTCTCCTCGGGAGGTATAACTAGGGGGAAGCAATAGATTCGATACCTCATCCAGAAACGCACACTCTCGAAACCTGGACAGCAAGCTAAACCGCGATGAAGAGCGCCTCTCTTGCAGACTCTACCACTTGAGTTTGCTAACATCTCCGTAACGCTATCACGCTTACCACATAACCGTGTGATGAAACGCGCCGCTCATCTTTGGATCTTCTCTATCTCCTCTGTCAACCCGACCTGGTACGGATCCCACACTGATGAGCAATACTCAAGTATAGGTCGAACTAGTGTTTTGTAAGCCACCTCCTTTGTTGATGGACTACATTTTCTAAGGACTCTCCCCATGAATCTCAACCTGGCACCCGCCTTACTGACAATTTTATATGATCATTCCACTTCAAATCGTTCCGCACGCATACTCCCAGATATTTTACAGAAGTAACTGCTACCAGTGTTTGTTCCGCTATCATATAATCATACAATAAAGGATCCTTCTTTCTATGTATTCGCAATACATTACATTTGTCTATGTTAAGGGTCAGTTGCTACTTCCTGCACGAAGTGCCTATCCGCTGCAGATCTTCCTGCATTTCGCTGCAATTTTCTAATGCTGCAACATCTCTGTATACTACAGCTTCATCCGCGAAAAGCCGCATGGAACTTCCGACACTATCTACTAGGCCATTTATATATATTGTGAAAAGCAATGGTCCCATAACACTCCCCTGTGGCACGCCAGAGGTTACTTTAACGTCTGTAGACGTCTCTCCATTGAGAACAACATGCTGTGTTCTGTTTGCTAAAAACACTTCAATCCAGCCACACAGCTCGACTTATATTCTGTAGGCTCTTGCTTTGTTTATCAGGCGACAGTACGGAACTCTATCGAACGCCTTCCGAAAGTCAAGGAAAATTATGACCATCGATATACTATCGACATAAACCCGCCCAGGTGACAGCAGCGTCGCCTGCAGAGGAATGGCTGCTAATGAGACACACGCACGGTGCATGTAGCATCAGTGAGCATGCTGTCCATTTGTAGAATTGGGAAGGTACGCGATGTATCCGAGTTTGACCGAGGGCGGATGGTGATCTCACGAGCATTTCACAAACCGCGCAGCTTATCGAGTGTTCGAGGAGTGTTGTGGTGAGTGTCTTCAACACGTGGGGGAACCAAGGTGCAGCCACGTTCAGGCGTCGTAGGGTTGGGCGACCACCCCTCATTACAGATGTCGGACGTCGTAGACTGGGCAGACTGGTGAAACAGGACAATCGGCGAACAGTGGCGGAACTAACATCAGATTTCAATGCTGGGCAGAGAACAAGTGTGGCTGAACACACAGGGCACCGAACACTCCTAAAGGTGGGCCTCCGCAGCCGACGACCCATGCATGTGCCAATGTCACCATCACGACATCGGCAACTACGATTGAAATGGGCACGTGACCATCGGTACTAGACATTGGAGCAGTGGCAGAGCGATGCCTGGCCTGATGCATCCCGACACCTTATTCTTCGTGCCCATGGGACGGCACGAATCCGTCATCTTCCTGCGGAACACCTCCTAGACAAATGTACTGCCGGACAGATAGGCTGGCGGCGGCTGTATTATGCTCTGGGGAACGTTCACACAGACATCTATGGGTGCAGTGAAGCTCGTGCAAGGCACCATGATGGTCAAGGAGTATCGTATACTAATTGCTGACCACATACACACCATCATGAGTATCATGTTTCCCGACGGCAGTGTCATTTTTCAAGAAGATAAATACGCCATGTCACAAGGCCCTAAATGTGAAGAAATGGTTTGAGGAACACAGTGGCGCGTTCCAACTGATATGCTGACCCTCCCCCCTCCCCCCCCCCAACTCGCCAGATCTGAACCTGGTACAACAAATCTGGGATGTGATTGAATGTGGCGTCAGAGCTCATCGCCTTCCTTCCCGGAATTTGCGGAAATTACGTGCAGATATTGGGCCAGCTCCCTCCATCTATCTACCAAGGAATCACTGCTTCCATGCCACGACCCGTCGCCGCTGTTATCCTTGCCAAAGGTGGACATACCGGCTATTATGTAGGTGGTCATAATGTTCTGGCTCATCACTGCACACAGATGAAGGTACCATTGCTCACAGATGGTGTAAATGGGCAGTGCATTGGTGGAGCTGTCATTTGTACTCAACTGATTGATGTGAAAAGTTTTCCGACATGATTGTGGCCACACGATGGGAATTAACATGCTTTGAAAGCTGAATGGTGGTTTTAGATAGACCCATGGGACCTTCCATTTCGGGACTTGTTAGGAAATTCAATATTCAGAGGTCCACCGTGTCAAGAGTGTGCTGAGAATACCAGATTTCAAGCATTACTTCTCACAACGGAAAACGCAATGGCTGAGGACCGTTGCTTGACAACTGGGAGCAGCAGCGTTTGCGTAGAGTTGTCAATGCTAACAGACAAGCAACACTGCGTGAAATAATGAGAGCGGAGAAATTTGGCCTTAATGGGCTATGGTAGCAGACGACCGACGTGAGAGCCTTTGCTAACAGCACGACGTCGTCTGCAGCGCCTCTTCTGGGATCGTGACCATATCGGTTATACCTCACACGATTGAAAAACCGTAGCTTGGTCAGATGAGTCCTGATTTCAGTTGGTAAGAGCTGATGGTAGAGTTAGAAAGTGGTACAGACCTCACGAAGCCATGGACCGAAGTTGTCAACAAGGCAAGCTGGTGGTGGTTCCATAATAACGTGGGCTATGTTAACATGGAATGAACGGAGTCCTCAGGTCCAGCTGGACCGGTCATTAAGTGGAAATGCAGACGTTCAGCTACTTGGAGACCATTTGCAGCCATTCATGGACTTCATGGTCCCAAACAATGATGGCATTTTTATGGGTAACAAGGTGTGTTGTGAGGACATTCTGGAAATTTCTAGTGAATAATATGGTCAGCCAGATCTCACGAATGAATCTCACTGAACACTGGTGGGACGTAACTGATAGGTCAGTTCGTACATAAAATACTGCGCCGGCAACGCTTTCGCAATTTAGGAGGCTTAGTGTATGTGCAACTTACCAAAATTGTCAAGATATTTTCATAATCTCGTTATGTCGCATTCCACGTTTTGATGTCACTTTTGGCATACGATTGTGCCTTTTATGAGAAATATTCATTTTTAAGCCAACAGCAATTATAATTTTTCTTCCGGTTGATGATGCTTTAATTAACCGAAATCGGTGACGAATAAATATTAGATATACAGCTGATGGCAAATAAAAATGCCTTTCTGCAAATATTTCACAATTGTAACTACACAGTTTTTTAGTTCCCTCTTACTCCATCTGTGCTTGTATATTTCGCTCTTAAGCCAGTCCCCCCAACAGTAATCTAATAGAGCAAGATGGGCTGACCTTGTTGACCAATAAATGACTCCACGGCGACCCATCCAAGACCCAAGAAACGTTTCAGTGAGGTATTATGTCATTCGCCGTACAGAATGTGCAGGAGCTCCAATGTGCTGAAAATAAGTAAGATGTCATGTGCCAAAGGAATATCTTCCAAGTTCCCTGGTAACACAATTTTGAAGAAAATTAAGATTTTGCACATCATTAAGATGATTACCTAAAACAACTAGATCGATTAATTGGTCATCAACAATAAAGCGCCACACGTTTACGGAGAAAAATCGCTTAAAATTTGTTCCCACAGTACCATAAAGATTTTCACATCTTCACACATGGGATTTGCATGTGTTATCGATGATGAGTAGAAGGTAAACGTTGATTCATCAGTTAATCGAATACGTGGAATACAACGTTCATTGCCTTTGATTCACTGATGGATTTCCTTTAGTCTGGCATCATCATCTACATGTGGATGTTACACACTGTGCTGATTATACGGATCCATACCTGTAATGTACTAGCGTATTACTCGTGTTTCTGGAATACCATGATGTGTAGCAAGTCTTCTAGAGCTGGCAGTTGGGCTCAGTTCTACCATTTCAAGAATGTTCTCAGCTTTAGTAATATCTTGTTGGAGGAGACGTCCAGATACAACATATGCGCAATCTGTCAAACGCTCTGCTAAATACTCTGCTATCCTGAACTCTGTGATTTGGAAATCGTCGTTCATTATCGCGAACAGCGGCTCAGGAATTCCCATTGCAAAACCTGTAGACAAAGATCGTGTCACTGTAATCGGCATTTATGGAGACCTGTGGCATTTCCACTACAAGGACGCATACTTTTTTTTGACTCTACACGTAATAACATGGTATTACAACGGGCCAACCGTTGTAATATTACGACGTGACGTAAACGTGTACACTTGCAGGACTCGTCGCCCGCCCCGCTACGTGCAAGTGAACTGTACATTTAAATGGTCAAAAATGGTTCACATGGCTCTGAGTACTATGGGACTTAACATCTGAGGTCATCAGTCCCATAGAACGTAGAACTACTTAAACCTAACTAACCTAAGGACATCACACACATCCATGCCCGAGGCAGGATTCGAACCTGCAACCGTAGCAGCAGCACGGTTCCGGACTAAAGCGCCTAGAACCGCTCGGCCACCAAGGCAGACTTGAAATGGTCAGTAAAGACGAACTATGTACCTCAGTGTCGCTTTGTTTATATTCGCATGTGAGTACTGGTGACGAAGGGCATGCGACAGACGCCCGTGATTTTAAAATAGTTTTATGTCTGATACGGTTAAGAAAAGTTTTTTGTTCAGAATAACCAACACTGTAACCCGTCATAACATGAACCTTTCCTCATTCACCCTGTATATTGTTAAGCGTAGTTCCGCTGGCTGGCTGGTTGAGTTTCAACTCACCCTCAGGTCGTCACTTGATACAAGAACCGTGGCTCTTAGTATGACCGTTTTATACACAGGATAACCGTACCTGAAATCGAACGGCAAAATTTTAACTACTCGCACCAGTTTGGTTCAGGGGTCCCTTTAGAGCTGCTCTACTGTCATGAACATCGGCCAAAACAAACTGTTACATTTAGTGATTAATATGTTGGATCAAAATAGATACAAGGACTGAAAATGTAAAAAGATTATTTTCGCATCCTGCTTCTCTCTTTGAGTTCTAGAGTAAAATCTTAACCAATCTGCAGTAAGTTGTTCTGTTATACGGTCTTTGCACATTATATAGCAGCATGCAGTAAACAATTGACGGCGTTTTTCTCGGTATTCTGAGCTGTAAAGCGTTTAGGTTTCCTTTGTGGCAGCTCCTGTGAGAAATGTTGAGAACTCTTTCACGTCCAGGAGATTTAGAAGACAGCTTCTCGGTAAGCCGCACTGGAGATCCTGGAAGCTATATGTGGCGATGCGGGACTTCGCTAAAGCAGCGCGCCTTTCCCCTCTTGTTTACCAAGTTTATTTCGGTCTTTCACTTCTTCCCGCCACCGCAGACTCCCAGAATACTGCGCGCCACCAAGTCTCTGCCAAAGTGCAAAGCCAGATGCGGCATAATGCAGAGCTCTCTTAGTACATTAGCGTCGTATGGAATTTTAGTAGCATTTTAGAAATAAGATGAGGAAAGAAAAATTCATAAATCTGAAGGAAGAAAATGTGTTCGGTAATACAACAACCTGACAAATCGTGGGCGACTTTGAATAAAAAATGTGTAATGATTTAAGAACGTGGGCTAGTACACAGCAGTAATTAAACACTGAGGATATCAAAGAGAACTTGAAGAGCATGAGATGGCCGATCCTGCCGCCAGAAACAGGATGGATATCGTCTAGAATGACAATATGTATCTGCTAACGAAGTGTTTCCTTGTTACGAGTAAAGCAATAGTGCATCAAGTGCCCCGCCTCAGCTGATTTAACGTACTAACATGATCAAAAATATCCGATTGATCTGAACTTCGGACAGAATAACTTCTATGCAGCCCACATAACGTAAATTTATTGGGGTTCCTCTATTTATCCGGTGCTACAGCCACGTGTAAAAAAATTAAACTCCGTCTTCAAGTCCTGAGAACAACGCGATAGTCGACCGACCGCCATGTCATCCTCGTTCATCATGGGATGACGTGTGAAGGAGCATGTAGTCTGCACACCGCAGTCACGCTCATTGGCGACGTTCCGACCTTGGAACCGCTACCTATCACACAGGCAGCCCTCAGTTGGTGCCACGAGGCTGAGTGCACCCTGGTGCAGCCCGCAACAAGAAAAATCCCTAAATTTACCAGGAGTCGAACCCAGCTTCCCTATATAAGAGTCCGTCGCGCTGCTTACCACTCGGCTATGGAGTCACAGTCATGACTATTTGTCACCACAAGAGACCACCATTCATGTGCGATTCGATCCATGGTGGCCGTCTTTCTTTGGTCGCCTTTTGGAGATGAAATGTCCAGAAGCGCTGTTCAAATGCCTAAAGAAAATATCGAAGACAATACCAAAAGGATGTCCGCAGGGGTCAGCGTGTGGCCCAGAGTTGTGTAACGTAGCATTGGAGCCCACTCTGCAGAACTTACATGACAGCGGTAACATAAGCGGACTGGTAGAATTATTAGATTACGTGCTGTTTGTTGCAAGTGCTGACTCCAGAAGAATTATAGAAGACAAATGGAATGCGGTGCTCCACGAACTTGAAGGCTGGTGTCGACATGTAGTCACTAGCATCTCACAATACAATGTACCTCCTGCTGAAAGGAAACCTAGCAAGAAATCCCGAAATAAAATTAAATTATGTGACGATTAGAAGAAGCGCAGTAAAGATTCTTTTTCCTCTCTTGTGGCAACCTCTTCATCTCAGACTAGCACTTGCAACCTACGTCCTCAATTATTTGCTGGATGTATTCCAATATTTGTCTTCTTCTACACATTTTACCCTCTAAAGCATCCTCTAGTACCATGGAAGCTATTCGGTGATGTCTTAACAGATGGGCTACCAAGCAGTTCCTTCTCCTTGCAATGTTTTCCATATATTCCTTTCAAAAAATGGTTCAAATGGCTCTGAGCACTATGGGACTTAACTGCTGTTGTCATCAGTCCGCTAGAACTTAGAACTACTTAAACCTAACCTACCTAAGGACATCACACACATCCATGCCCGAGGCAGGATTCGAACCTGCGACCGGAGCGGTCACGCAGCTCCAGACTGTAGCGCCTCGAACCGCACGGCCACTCCGACCGGCTATATTCCTTTCCTCCCAATTTTCCGGAGAACCTCTTCATTTCTTACCTCATCAGTACGCCTAATTTTCTACGTTCTTCTGCAACACCATATCTCAAATACTTCGATTCTATTCTTTTCTTTGTAGCGAGGTATATATGGGTAATTCTATACGAACGTCGTAACATTGCATATCACATACAGGAAGCAGGCAGAAAAGATACAAACGTGATGAATAAAATTATAACCATTGCAGGGAGGCAATATCGGCTTCCCTTGAAAACTTTCAGAGCATAGCATCAATCTATGGCAGCACTAGTCGTAGGGTATGGTGCGAACGTTTAGGCTCATAGATTGCTGTTAGCGAAGCTTACAGCCTCATTAGTCAGAAGTTACTAAGGTTAACGGGCGCCTACTGCACAACCCAGATTGATGCTTTGTTAGTGAATCTAGGAATGTGTCAACAGAACTTCGAAATTAGAAAACGGTGAGCCCTTTATTGGTTAAAGAAAGGAAATCAAATGGTAATACGAAGGATGCTTGGAACTGAGGCCAACCCGAGAAAGTTAATAAAAGTTCGGATATTACGAGTACAATTGTGGCGAAATCTATGGGACACTTCTGGCACACGCAGGAGAATATTCGAATTTCTCCCTAACATTAGGGAGAAAGTAAAAACGTGATTTCTTAAGCCGTCGAATGTATTGATATATTACCTGACTGGTCGTGGCCCGAATGCTACTACGTATCTTTACAAAATCAAAAGGCAGAGGAATTCGCCTGCCCCAGTGTGGGAGAACGGAGATCCCAGGCCATTCTGGTAATTCTAGCACATGAAAGGAACGTCTTCCTCAGAACAGCACGATAAACACTCGAATTGTTATCTATTAAGATGAAATTGCCATCAAAATGTCGGCGATACGATGCCGCTATTGATTGCAGTATACCTTATAGGGATAAGATAGCCCTCAACAACAACGGGAGATACACAGTGGCCTATGCAGTGCCACCCTAGAACATCACTCCCCTATTACCTTGTTGCACATAAGGAACTTTGACGCGTTTAGTATTACCAGGCCGTCTTGAAACATGGTGTCTGCAATTTTCAGGGCACAAACACATACGAGTTACGTCCGTAAACTACACCAGACACCAATCCTAGAGCGTCCATCCTGCATGATTTATTGCCCAACTGTAACCGTGTCCATGGTATTGTGGTGTACGACATGGTGTTCGCCGTAGTCGTCGGAAACTGAGGTTCACATCATGCAATCATCTAACAGTTTGATGCGATACATGACATTCGGTAGCCTCTTCGAACGCCGAATTCACTCCTGGAGTCCTCAGTCTACGGTTCCTTTGACTCAAATGTCGGAGATATCGATCATCCTGAACATCTGTAGACAGTTGACGAAATGTCCGGTGTAAGTCCTCAACAATACCCGCCAATTGGAACCCATTCCACGCCCTTATCACGTCACATTGATTCCAGTGTACACGTCGAGCAACTTCACTGGTTAAAATGTTCTGCTTATAACACTACGACGTGCATCTTGTCATTAGTCGCGATTACCCTACGTTGTGTGATGGGTGGTCCCCCTACTGTTCCACTAAAGTCTCTAAGGTATCTCTACTGGCACTTGATTTTCAACTGAATGCTGCAATCCATTCGAGTACGGCGTTCCACCTCAAGGCAGTACTCATGGTAACCACGCTTAAGTTTTCGAACAACATCAGGGGCGATATTCCGATCGGTACAGGAAGAATCACAATAGCGACATAATTCCATGGCGAATCTTGGTTATGCAATACTTTTTTGATGTGTTTATTTATCCAGGCCAGTCTGTCTCTAACTGAATGGCCTTGTGGTTGAGATAATATTCAGTGTATATCCAGTATAGCAGACTAGAAGTTCATTCGCGTGCTAGCTGTTGTTCATGATATTTATTTTATTTTGTAATGGTGTACATGTTACAAGAGAAGTCATGAGGAGAGAGCGGATGGTAGTTATTCCCGGTTAATTTCGAGAAGCTACTGATTACACAATCAGATGAACTAGTCGATGAGAAGCAGGAATGACATCTGATAATTCTGGAGCTTTGGGCAGATGACTCTGATTAGTTTCTTCTCGGCGAACTGAGAGTGTCGAGAGGGAGATGTTGGTTTAGGCATATGCTGCTGGTGAATTTCCGTGTTATTTGTCTTGGTTCGTCAAAATTTTTTGTTCCTGACCTTCGTCTAATTATTTATACTGCCAAGGGACCATAAATCTTACTACGTAACATAAATTTCATCTTGATACCCCCACCCATTCCTGAGAAAAAGGAGTCTTAACAGTCGGACAGACAGACAGCCAGACAGACGAACAACAGTGTGATCCTCCGTTTTAGTTGAGGTACGGAACCCTGAAATCAAAAGATTTATTCACCTTCAAGGTAATAACAAGACGCGACTCTTTGGAATTGAGAGCGGTAAGTACGAAGGGCGTTCAATAAGTAATGGAAAGCATTTTTTTCTTGAAAACAAATTTATTTGCTTCAGGGTTCCAGTACACCACAATATTCCCCGCTTCTTTGCTATAAAATCCTATTTTTCAACATAATCTCTGGCCCCGACGTCGAGCAGTGAGTGGTACCATGCGCGAATGCAGGCCTCCCCAGTAAGGTGGCGTAAAGTCGTCGCATTGAACAGTGTGTTGCGTCGATAACCTCTTCACCATCCACGTTCTGCTTTCCGCTGAGTGCACCCTTCATTGGACGAAACAGATGGAAGTCGGAAGGTGCGAGATCCGGGTTGAATGGTGGCTGAGGAAGAACAGTCCAATGGAGTTTCGTGGGCTCCTCTCTGGTGCGCAGACACGTGTGAGGCCTTCATTGTCACGAAGAAGGAGAAGTTCGTTTGCATGTTTATGGCGGCACACACTGCGAAGTCGTTTCTACAACTTCCTGAGGTTAGCACAATACACTTTAGAGCTGAAGGTTTTAGCATGACGGAAGAAATCAAACATAATAACCCCTTCAGAGTCCCAGAAGACCGTCACCATGATTTTACTGGTTGGGAGGGAGGGGGATGCTTTGACTTTTCCATCGGAAAAGTGGTGTGGCGCCACTCTGTGCGTTGCCGCTTTGTTTCCGGTTCGAAGCGATGAAGCCATGTTTGGTTCAAATGGCTCTGAGCACTATGGGACTCAACTGCTGAGGTCATTAGTCCCCTAGAACTTAGAACTAGTTAAACCTAACTAACCTAAGGACATCACAAACATCCATGCCCGAGGCAGGATTCGAACCTGCGACCGTAGCGGTCTTGCGGTTCCAGACTGCAGCGCCTTTAACCGCACGGCCACTTCGGCCGGCGAAGCCATGTTTCATCACCTGTTAGGATGTTCGACAAAAGTTAGCTTAGCCTCGTAACGTGCAAGCAATTCGCGCAGATGGTCCTTCGTTGCTCCTTATAGTCTTCTCTCAGGTGGCCAGAACCGAACAGACACACACCTATGAGTGCCCCAACTAGTCGACGACGAATGTGTAAGCACTACCAACAGATACATCCAGTTGAGCAGCGGGATGTCTGAGTGTGATCTGTCGCTCACCTCGAATGAGAGTGATGATGATAGTGATTAAAATTCTTCTGGGTATTATGCCGCGTTATTGCTAAAATCTAACATCAATAATAAACTAAAACCGACGTTTCGGCCGAATTGCAACGGCCATCCTCAGGGCACGATTGGTTTTGTATGGGGATAGGTGCTTCTATTTATTACAGACTATCGATGTCTGACGTCATTGCTGTAAAACTTTTAATTGGTCCTCTAATATGATTGGCTAGTCATGGCGTAAGGGAAGGTGGAAGGAAAGAAGCTATTCGTGGATGTCCATGTCGTCAACGATTGGTAGCTGCCCGCCAATCAGCGTTCTGCTTCTGGTCGGCAAGTTTTCCTCCTGGTGTGCGCGGAAGTGGACTGACAGTTGCTCTACAGCCGTTTGTGCAGATACGTCCCTGTTCCGTGTAGTTTCTGCCCCGCGACCGCTCGCAGCCCGTCGGACTGGGATGGCCGTCACCCAGGACGCCGGGAGTTTGTAGCCATCTTCTCTGTTGGTGTTGTCAGGCTGCTTAATAATTTCCATCGCCTCCCGTATTTTGCGTTCTCGCATCCAAGATTCTTTCGCCAGTACTCGTGCTTCCTGGAACCTGACAGGTTGTCCACAGTCACGGTGGTGTTCCGCTACCGCCGATTTATTAGATTAATGTAATCGTACATAGCGTTCGTGTTCTGCTACTCGTAAGCTGATAGGTCTCCCTCTTACATCAGTGATGATGATGTTTGGTTTGTGGGGCGCTCAACTACGTGGTCATCAGCGCCCGTACAAAGACCCAATTTTTTCCACAGTTCAGTCTTTTTCACAGTCCAATCTAGCGAGTGTCACGAATGATAAGGATGATGAGGAAAACACAAACACCCAATCCCCGGGCAGAGAAAATCCCCAATCCGGCCGGGAATCGAATCCGGGACCCCGTGATCCAGAGGTAGCAACGCCAGCCACAAGACTACGATCTGTGGACTCGAAGCCGGCCGAAGTGGCCGTGCGGTTAAAGACGCTGCAGTCTGGAACCGCAAGACCGCTACGGTCGCAGGTTCGAATCCTGCCTCGGGTATGGATGTTTGTGATGTCCTTAGGTTAGTTAGGTTTAACTAGTTCTAAGTTCTAGGGGACTAATGACCTCAGCAGTTGAGTCCCATAGTGCTCAGAGCCATTTGAACCATTTTTTTGTGGACTCGAATGAGAGTGTCCGCACGTTCCAACGTTGCAGGAGTCACAACTCTGTGCAGCCGGCCGGCACGGAGGAGAGCGGACAGGTTTACGCTATCTTGTTGCAAAGATGACAAACGTCTCACCCAACTACTCTCCGTGTTTTTTTTTTTTCACTGCCAGGTCTCTGCAGACATTCTGCAAGCGCCTTTGAATATGTGCAATGTCTGGTATTCCGCCAAAAGAAACTCAATGACAGCTCTCTGACTGGAACGCACCACCGTCACAGAGTCATTCTGAAGACTCGGTATAGCGCCGCCACCTATTGGAACTTCATGAAACTATAGGAGCTGAAGTGGGAACATTCGACCGTGTCCCACAACAAATTCCGAATTTTTTCAACCGAAACTGGAATAAATAAAAAATGTTTTGGATTACTTATCGAACGCCCCTCGCATAAGTTTATAAAAACGATGAGCAAGAAATGTCCGTCCCTTACCGAACGCGGAAGGAGGGGGTTTTGCTGGAAGATTGATAGTACTTGTGGCAGATGAGGATGCTGGAGGTCTTCCAGACAGCAAAAGTGAGAGCGCTCCCCGGTGGCTGGAGCAGCGCCGCCGGCAAGTGCCCCTGCTGTCCCGGGCTGCCCCGGCGCGCCGCGGTGGCCGCTTAGGCGACGCATCGACCGGCCGGTCGGCCTCCCACCAGAGGCCGCTATCGACTGGCGCGCTCCCAGCGGCCACAGGGATAGACAGCCTACCTACCACCATCTCCCATCTGCAGCCAGCAGCTTCAATCGTGCACAGTTAGCTTCCGGTTGCTCCTAAACGCTGACAGCCGCATGTGAACAAGCACACCGGACCAGAAACTAGTTACCCGCGGGAGACACCACGTTAATACGCTACTGGCCATTACAATTGCTACACCAAGAATAAATGCTGATGATAAACGGGTATTCATTGGACAAATATTTTATACTAGAACTGATATGTGATTACATTTTAACGCAATTTGAGTGCATAGATCCTGAGAAATCCGTACCCAGAACAACCACCTATGGACTATGGCCGTAATAACGGCCTTGATATGCCTGGGCATTGAGTCAGAGCTTGGATGACGTGTAAAGGTACACCTGCCCATGCAGCTTCAACACATACCACAGTTCATCAAGAGTAGTGACTGGCGTATTGTGACGAGCCAGTTGCTCGGCCACCATTGACCAGACGTTTTCAGTTGGTGAGAGATCTGGAGAAAGTGCTGGCCAGGGCAGCAGTCGAACATTTTCTGTATCCAGAAAGGCCCGTACAAGATCTGCAACATGCGGTCGTGCATTATCCTGCTGAAATGTAGGGTTTCGCAGGGATCGAATGAAGGGTAGAGCCACGGGTCGTAAAACATCTGAAATGTAACGTCCACTGTTCAAAGTGCCGTCAGTTCGAACAAGAGGTGACCGAGACGTGTAACCAATGGCACCCCATACCATCACGCCGGGTTATACGCCAGTATGGCGATGACGAATACACGCTTCCAATGTGCGTTCACCGCGATGTTGCCAAACACGGATGCGACCATCATGATGATCTCCGAGCTGATAGTCCATGCTGCTTGAGGCCGGCCGGTGTGGCCGAGCGGTTCCACGCGACAGTCTGGAGCCGCGCGACCGCAACGGTCGCAGGTTCGAATCCTGCCTCGGGCATGGATGTGTGTGATGTCCTTAGGTTAGTTAGGTTTAAGTAGTTCTAAGTTCTAGGGGACTGAAGTTAAGTCCCATAGTGCTCAGAGCCATTTGAACCATTCCATGCTGCTGCAAACGTCGTCGAATTGTTCGTGCAGATGGTTGTTTTCTTGCAAACGTCCCCATCTGTTGACTCAGAGATCGAGACGTGGCTGCACGATCCTTTACGGCCATGCGGAGAAGATGCCTGTCATCTCGACTGCTAATGATACGAAGCCGTTGGGATCCAGCACGGCGTTCCGTATTACCCTCCTAAACCCACCAATTCCCTATTCTGCTAACAGTCATTGGATCTCGACCAACGCGAGCAGCAATGTCGCGATACGATAAACCGCAATCGCAATAGGCTACAATCCGACCTTTATCAAAGTCGCAAACGTGATGGTACGCATTTCTCCTCCTTAGACGAGGCATCACAACAACGTTTCACCAGGCAACGCCAGTTAACTGATGTTTGCGTATGAGAAATCGGTTGGAAACTTTCCTAATGTCAGCACGTTGTAGGTGTCACCAGCGGCGCCAGCCTTGTGTGAATGCTCTGAAAAGCTAATCATTTGCATATCACAGCATCTTCTTCCTGTCGGTTAAATTTCGCGTCTGTAGCACGTCATCTTCGTGGTGTAGCGATTTTCATGGCCAGTAGGGTGCCATCTAACACCGCAAATGCCCTTCGCCAATGAAGAAGATAGTCCTCAAGTTTTTAGAGGTACCCAGGTGAAGCCACTCATTAATCTGATCCCGTAGAGTTACCGAACTCAGGGAAAGTTGATTGCTACATTTCACTCACTCTACCAAATGGTCCCCGATATTAAAATCGGATGATTTTTGCCGACTAATCGAGATGCGGTATGCTGCCCATGTGTTCGTCAAATCAGGAACGTAGGAATGCGATCCAATTAATAAGGCTGCGTTCATTTTTGAGGATCGGAGTACCCGTAGCACACTCATCAAGAAGCTATAGAAAAATTGTAGCTCTTGGATCAGCGAGAATGTTGAAATAAACATCGTAGTTCATACTAATAGTACCTAGTATGTGGGCCCAAATTGTGGTGTGGAAGAAACATCACAGAAACATGGCAGAACGGCTTCCGGCCTGAACAAAAATCTCCACACACTTTGGGCTAAGCACCTTATTGAGCAGTTCATACACTCACCACCTCGGATAATTTTAAAAGAGAGAAAATCACTACTTGTCTGACCATAGGACACGCCTCCAGTCAGATACTGGCCAGGTTCTCTATTATTTGGTCCAATGAAAACGTGAAGCTCCATGTGCTGCTGAGAGCAATTGCGTTTTAGAAGGTACACGACTGCAAATGTCGATTTAAGGGTCTCCGTATGAAATCTCGAAATTTTCAATTTTTGTTTTTTCAGTGATATTAATTTACGTAATTTCACCTTTCCAAAGACATATAGTACATTACTATTGCCTCATTTATGGTTCATTCATTCATTTAAACAAAACACTCTGTGGGAATGACCATTTTCTAAGAATAAGAACAGTTGAAGAAGGTAAGAGTCTCTAATTATTTAGGAGATGGGGATTCAGAAGCTTTCAAAGCAGTTGAGCATGAGAAGCCATACGGAGAAAATGTAACTATTACTAAACTGGAGCGAATAAGTCATATGCAAAAGTGAATGGATACAAGGCTGCGACGACTGAAAACTGCATTCAAGGGAATGAAACTGGAAGATGGTGGATGACTGCACTGTAAGAACAGACTCCGGCGCAGAAGATGAGAAAGGCTGCATGGGCAGTTTTATATCACCTCTCTTCAACGGAAGATACAGCTGTTCAAGGCCTATGCCCTCTAAGAAGTGATTCGAGGTACAAATACAACAGAGCACTGTTAAGAAATTTATTGACAAACCACCTATGCCTTTTTTCATAGTGGAGGTCTTGAATGAAATTTTGAAAGACTTGTCAGATGTAAGGCTTTTGAAGACATTTCTTCATGGCCGCACTCAGAATCCTAACGATTCCATCAACAGCGTGATCTGGGTCAGACTTCCCAAGACGGTGTTTGTATCAATTAGTACACCGCATTTTGGTGTCTCTGATGTAGTGACAACGTTCAATGAAGGAAATGCAAGTTGTGAGGTCCTGAAAAGAGTGCTAGAAGTTGTTGGTCGTTTCACAGCGAAGCAAAGGTTAAATTTACATAAAAAAAAGAGTTAGAGCATCAGAGAGAGATATTACAGCCCTTGAAACAAGGGCAAGACAACGCAGGCGAGCAGGAGAAAGGACATTGGAACATGAGATGGAAGAGGATGCAGACAACCCAGGTTACGGGACTGTTATGCACTGACAACTTTAATCAGAAAAGGACATTTCAGGATGAGATGAAAGATGTTGCAGACAACCCATCTTATGGAGCTTGAATGCACTGGCAACTTTAATGGCTCTCTCTCATAAGTTGTATTTTTTAATAAAAAAGCATATTTTTTCTCATCTTCAACTTGCCAGAAATTGTTCAAAATTACAGGGTTCACTAATCTGAGTATTCTGCAGTTTTCAACGCAGCGGTTTTCCTATTTTGTAAATCTCAAAGAAGTTGTAGCTCTATGTACACAGAAAAATACAGAGTTTCTTATTTAGATGTCCACTTTTTGCAAGAATAATTATTATCTTAAAACTAATCAGTATTTTCAGAAATTCTTTTCTTAAAATGTTTAGTAATGTGTAACCGAAAAGTCATATATATTACAAATTCTTTTCTCATTAATTTTCAATAAAAGGTGCCCTTCATATGAATAAATTTTACATTATTTAAGGTAGGGATTACCAATTTGCCAAGGCCCCTTAATACAATTTCCTTTTCAATTTTCGCTAGGGAACCGCCTGAGAAGGGCTTGCATTTTCTGACAGTACCAGTTCCTATCTGTTTCAACGTGACTACCATCGACAAGGCACGACACGTGTCACCAATCCCAGTTGGTTTGGACCTTTGCAAGACAGTTGTTCTTACGCCGTGTTACAAGGCTGCGACGGATTCTCCATTGTTTGTATACACTTTGGAGAATCTCTAATGCACCAACAGAACGATTAATTTCATTCACAGATGTGGTCTTGGAGACATTCAAACACGATACCTCTAGTGACGCTGGAGGCTCTCCTGACGGTCTAGTTATAGAAATGGTTTTGGGCAAGAAGTCAGACGTCGTTGTAAAGTCCCCATGTACGACGAACACACTGTTGAGCTGTAACTGATGTTTCCTATTTACGCCAGTACAAGCAGAAAACTCGCAGCCGTGAACACGTCAAATCTGGAAGGGAATAGCGAAGACTCCCCAAATCGGCAGTGAGAAGTACAGCTACTCAACTTGTCCGATGATGAACCAAGGACTTCAGCGCTCTTGCGAAGGCTCTTCTGCTGAGCGCTGCTGTCGAACTCACTAGCGCTGTCTGCGGAAGTCACCTGCCAAAGTACGCTCTTGCGATGATATGTGACAGTCCTCGCTATTGTCATGTCAATATGAAACTTCCTGGCAGATTAAAACTGTGTGCCCGACCGAGACTCGAACTCGGGACCTTTGCCTTTCGCGGGCAAGTGCTCTACCATCTGAGCTACCGAAGCACGACTCACGCCCGGTACTCACAGCTTTACTTCTGCCAGTACCTCGTCTCCCACCTTCCAAACTTTACAGAAGCTCTCCTGCGAACCTTGCAGAACTAGCACTCCTGAAAGAAAGGATATTGCGGAGACATGGCTTAGCCACAGCCTGGGGGATGTTTCCAGAATGAGATTTTCACTCTGCAGCGGAGTGTGCACTGATATGAAACTTCCTGGCAGATTAAAACTGTGTGCCCGACCGAGACTCGAACTCGGGACCTTTGCCTTTCGCGGGCAAGTGCTCTACCATCTGAGCTACCGAAGCACGACTCACGCCCGGTACTCACAGCTTTACTTCTGCCAGTACCTCGTCTCCCACCTTCCAAACTTTACAGAAGCTCTCCTGCGAACCTTGCAGAACTAGCACTCCTGAAAGAAAGGATATTGCGGAGACATGGCTTAGCCACAGCCTGGGGGATGTTTCCAGAATGAGATTTTCACTCTGCAGCGGAGTGTGCACTGATATGAAACTTCCTGGCAGATTAAAACTGTGTGCCCGACCGAGACTCGAACTCGGGACCTTTGCCTTTCGCGGGCAAGTGCTCTACCATCTGAGCTACCGAAGCACGACTCACGCCCGGTACTCACAGCTTTACTTCTGCCAGTACCTCGTCTCCCACCTTCCAAACTTTACAGAAGCTCTCCTGCGAACCTTGCAGAGCTAGCACTCCTGAAAGAAAGGAAGTGCTAGTTCTGCAAGGTTCGCAGGAGAGCTTCTGTAAAGTTTGGAAGGTGGGAGACGAGGTACTGGCAGAAGTAAAGCTGTGAGTACCGGGCGTGAGTCGTGCTTCGGTAGCTCAGATGGTAGAGCACTTGCCCGCGAAAGGCAAAGGTCCCGAGTTCGAGTCTCGGTCGGGCACACAGTTTTAATCTGCCAGGAAGTTTCATATCAGTGCACACTCCGCTGCAGAGTGAAAATCTCATTCTGGAAACATCCCCCAGGCTGTGGCTAAGCCATGTCTCCGCAATATCCTTTCTTTCAGGAGTGCTAGTTCTGCAAGGTTCGCAGGAGAGCTTCTGTAAAGTTTGGAAGGTGGGAGACGAGGTACTGGCAGAAGTAAAGCTGTGAGTACCGGGCGTGAGTCGTGCTTCGGTAGCTCAGATGGTAGAGCACTTGCCCGCGAAAGGCAAAGGTCCCGAGTTCGAGTCTCGGTCGGGCACACAGTTTTAATCTGCCAGGAAGTTTCATATCAGTGCACACTCCGCTGCAGAGTGAAAATCTCATTCTGGAAACATCCCCCAGGCTGTGGCTAAGCCATGTCTCCGCAATATCCTTTCTTTCAGGAGTGCTAGTTCTGCAAGGTTCGCAGGAGAGCTTCTGTAAAGTTTGGAAGGTGGGAGACGAGGTACTGGCAGAAGTAAAGCTGTGAGTACCGGGCGTGAGTCGTGCTTCGGTAGCTCAGATGGTAGAGCACTTGCCCGCGAAAGGCAAAGGTCCCGAGTTCGAGTCTCGGTCGGGCACACAGTTTTAATCTGCCAGGAAGTTTCATATCAGTGCACACTCCGCTGCAGAGTGAAAATCTCATTCTGGAAACATCCCCCAGGCTGTGGCTAAGCCATGTCTCCGCAATATCCTTTCTTTCAGGAGTGCTAGTTCTGCAAGGTTCGCAGGAGAGCTTCTGTAAAGTTTGGAAGGTGGGAGACGAGGTACTGGCAGAAGTAACGCTGTGAGTACCGGGCGTGAGTCGTGCTTCGGTAGCTCAGATGGTAGAGCACTTGCCCGCGAAAGGCAAAGGTCCCGAGTTCGAGTCTCGGTCGGGCACACAGTTTTAATCTGCCAGGAAGTTTCATATCAGTGCACACTCCGCTGCAGAGTGAAAATCTCATTCTGGAAACATCCCCCAGGCTGTGGCTAAGCCATGTCTCCGCAATATCCTTTCTTTCAGGAGTGCTAGTTCTGCAAGGTTCGCAGGAGAGCTTCTGTAAAGTTTGGAAGGTGGGAGACGAGGTACTGGCAGAAGTAAAGCTGTGAGTACCGGGCGTGAGTCGTGCTTCGGTAGCTCAGATGGTAGAGCACTTGCCCGCGAAAGGCAAAGGTCCCGAGTTCGAGTCTCGGTCGGGCACACAGTTTTAATCTGCCAGGAAGTTTCATATCAGTGCACACTCCGCTGCAGAGTGAAAATCTCATTCTGGAAACATCCCCCAGGCTGTGGCTAAGCCATGTCTCCGCAATATCCTTTCTTTCAGGAGTGCTAGTTCTGCAAGGTTCGCAGGAGAGCTTCTGTAAAGTTTGGAAGGTGGGAGACGAGGTACTGGCAGAAGTAAAGCTGTGAGTACCGGGCGTGAGTCGTGCTTCGGTAGCTCAGATGGTAGAGCACTTGCCCGCGAAAGGCAAAGGTCCCGAGTTCGAGTCTCGGTCGGGCACACAGTTTTAATCTGCCAGGAAGTTTCATATCAGTGCACACTCCGCTGCAGAGTGAAAATCTCATTCTGGAAACATCCCCCAGGCTGTGGCTAAGCCATGTCTCCGCAATATCCTTTCTTTCAGGAGTGCTAGTTCTGCAAGGTTCGCAGGAGAGCTTCTGTAAAGTTTGGAAGGTGGGAGACGAGGTACTGGCAGAAGTAAAGCTGTGAGTACCGGGCGTGAGTCGTGCTTCGGTAGCTCAGATGGTAGAGCACTTGCCCGCGAAAGGCAAAGGTCCCGAGTTCGAGTCTCGGTCGGGCACACAGTTTTAAACCGCCAGGAAGTTTCATATCAGTGCACACTCCGCTGCAGAGTGAAAATCTCATTCTGGAAACATCCCCCAGGCTGTGGCTAAGCCATGTCTCCGCAATATCCTTTCTTTCAGGAGTGCTAGTTCTGCAAGGTTCGCAGGAGAGCTTCTGTAAAGTTTGGAAGGTGGGAGACGAGGTACTGGCAGAAGTACAGCTGTGAGTACCGGGCGTGAGTCGTGCTTCGGTAGCTCAGATGGTAGAGCACTTGCCCGCGAAAGGCAAAGGTCCCGAGTTCGAGTCTCGGTCGGGCACACAGTTTTAATCTGCCAGGAAGTTTCATATCAGTGCACACTCCGCTGCAGAGTGAAAATCTCATTCTGGTCATGTCAATAGTTCTCATGGAGTAACAGATCGAGCCGAGTTTCGCTAGACCTCTGTGTGCGGAATCCATGTCCATTTTTATAGAGAAAGTTTTCCTACTCTAAAAACGTCATAATACATGAGCATAGAACATGTTTCATAATTCTACAACAATTGACGTCAACGAAATTGGCCTATAATTATGCGCTTCTGTACTAGGACCTTTCTTGAATGTGGGAATAACTGCGCCTTTTTCCAGTCGCTAGGATCTCTTTGTTGCTCTAGCGACCTACAATAAACCGTTGCTAGAAGGGGAGCAATTTCTTTCGCATAATCTCTGTAGAATCTTACAGGCATATCATCTGGTCCTGGAGCCCTTCTACTACAAAGCGACTGTAGGTTTTTTTTTTTTTTTTTTTTATTCCATTAGCAGGTAGTATCTACAATTTCGAAATTCGTACCATGATTGAAACGAGGGACCGACTTCTGATCTTTCGCTGTGAAACAATTTCGGAAGAGATAATTAATATTTCGGTATTCTCTCTCCCATTTCTCGTTTCGGTGCCGTTATGGTCACTGAGTAGCTGTATACATGATTTCGAACCACTTACTGAGTTTACGGAAGACCAAAACCTCTCAGGATTTTTAGCTAGCTCGACTGAAACAATTTTACTTTAAAAGTCACTGAACGTTTCTGTCATTGCTCGCCTTATGCTTATTTTCGCTTCCTTCAGCTTTTGTTTGTCAGGTAGGTTTTGATTTCTCTTACGTACCAAGTGCACCCGTGGTCTAGCGATAGCGACTTCGGTCCCGGGTCCGAAACCCGCAACCCTTTAAATTCTGTTTCGTAATCAGCATTGGCAGCGGAAGACTTCCAACATAAGAAGTCACCCTCGTTCTGCCAATGACCTTGCCAAAGAAGTACAGAACACTCTCTCGCCCTTGGGACGGGAAGCTGCCCCTAAAGGTGGAAGAATCAGCAATGATCAAAGCCATGAGGACGCAGAAGGCAATGTAAACCACTGCATTAAAGACACATAACGTGTATCCACAGGACATGTAGCCTGTAATCCAAAAAGTGACGATGATCTTTCCACTGGCAAAAGACTTCCGAATAGTGCCCCATGCGGACCTCCGAGGGGACTGCCAACGGGGAGGTGACCACGAGAAAAAGAATGAATAACCAACGAAACAATAACGTTCTACGTTCTACACCAGAAGTTTGAATGTGGTACGAAAGCTATATAATCTGAAAAGGGAAATGCTGTAGCTCAAGACTAGATATTGTGGGGTCAGTGAAGTGAAATGTAAAGAAGACAAGGATTTCTGATCAGATGAGAATAGGGTAATAGCAACAACAGCAGGAAATGGTGTAACGCGAGATTCGTTATGAATAGGAAGGTAGGGCAGAGAGCGTGTTACTGTGAACAGTTCAGTGATAGTTTTGTCCTCATCAGAATCGACAGCAAACCAACACTGACAACAATAGTTCAGGTATACATACCGAGGTCGCAAGCTGAAGATGAAGAGACAGAAAAAGTATACGACGGTATTGAAAGGGTAAAAAAAAGAGCACTCCGTCTTCAGGCCACGAGTGGCCTACCGGGACCATCCGACCGCCGTGTCATCCTCAGTGGAGGATGCGGATAGGAGGGGCGTGGGGTCAGCACACCGCTCTCCCGGTCGTTGTGATGGTATTCTTGACCGAAGCCACTACTGTTCAGTCGAGTAGCTCCTCAGTTGGCATCACGGGGCTGAGTGCATCCCGAAAAATGGCAACAGCGCATGGCAGCCTGGATGGTCACCCATCCAAGTGCCGACAACGCCCGATAGCGCTTAACTACGGTGATCTCACGGGAACCGGTGTATACACTGCGACAAGGCCGTTGCCTATTGAAAGGGTAAAAGGAGATGAAAATCTAATAGTCATGGGCGACTGGGATGCAGTTGCGGGCTAAGGAACAGAATGAAGGGTTACTGGAGAATATAGGCTTGGGACAAGAAATGAGAGGAGATAGACTTATTGAGTTCTGTAATAAATTTCAGCTAGAATAACGAGAACTCTGATCAAGAACAGCAAGAGGAGGAGGTATACTTGGAAAAGGCCGCATGGTACGGGAAGATTTCAGTTAGGTTACATCATGGTCAAGCAGAGATTCCGAAATCAGATGCTGGATGGCGTACCCAGAAGTAGATATAGACTCAGATCACGATGTAGTAGTGATGAAGAGTAGGCTGAAGTTTAAGAGATTAGTCAGGAATGATCAATACGCAAAAAAGTGGGATGTGGAAGAACTGAGGAATAACGAGATACACGTGATGCTCTCGAAGGCTATGGACACGTCAATGAGGAATAGTTCTGTAGGCAGTACAGCTGAAGAGGAATGCACGTCTCTAAAAAGGACAGTGACAGAAGTTGGGAAGGAAAACATAGATAACTGCGAACAAACCATGGGTAACAAGAGAAATACTTCAGTTAATCGATAGAGAAGGAAGCACAAAGATGTTCAGTGAAATTCAGGAATGTGGGATAACAAGTCGCTGAGGAAGGAAATAAATAGGAAGTGCAGGGAAGCTAATGGCTCTGAGCACTATGAAACTTAACATCTGAGGTCATCAGTCCCCTAGAACTTAGAACTACTTAAACCTAACTAACCTAAGGACATCACACACAACCATGCCCGAGGCAGGAATCGAACCTGCGACCGTAGCGCAGGGAAGCTAAGACGAAATGACTGCGTGAGGAATGCGAAGAATTCGAAAAAGAAATGACTGTCGGTAGGACTGACTTAGCATACAGGAAAGTCAAAATAACCATTGGTGAAATTAAAAGCAAGAGTAGTACATTAAGAGTGCAACGGGAATTCCATTATTAAATGCAGAGGAGAGAGCGGATAGGGAGAAAGAGTACATTGAAGACCTCTATGAACGGGGAAGACTTGTCTAATGTGATAGACGAAGAAACAGGAGTCGATTTACGAGAGGTAGGGGATCCAGTATTAGAATCAGAAATAAAGAGAACTGTGGAGGACTTAAGATCAAATAAGGCAGAAGGAATAGACGTCTCCACGTCATTTCATCAAAATTCCTAAAATCATTGAGGGGAAGTGGCAACAAAACGACTATTCACGTTGGTGTGTAGAATGTGTGAGTCCAGCGACATGCCATCTGACTTTCGGAAAAATATCATCCACACAATTCCGAAGACTGCAAAAGCTGAAAAGTGTGAGAATTATCACACAATCAGTTTAGCAGCTCATACATCCAAGTTACTTGAGAGTGTATTAGATGACAATCAGTTTGGCTTTAGGAAAGGTAAAGGCACCAGAGAAGCAATTCTGACGTTGAGGTTGATAATGGAAGCAAGACTAAAGAAAACTCAAGACACGTTTATAGGATTTGTCGACCTAGAAACAGCGTTCGACAGTGTAAAACGGTGCAATGTGTTCGAAATTCTGAGAAAAATAGGAGTAAGCTACAGGGAGAGACGTTTGATATACAATATGTACAATAGCCAAGAGGGAATAATAAGAGTGGAGGACCAAGAACGAAGTTCTCGGATTAAAAAGGATGTAAGGCAGCGATGTAGTCTTTCGCCCCCTATTGTTCAATCTGTACATCGAAGAAGCAATGATGGAAGTAAAAGAAAGGTTCAGGAGTTCGAATTAAAATTCAAGGTGAAAGGATATCAGTGATACGATTTGCTAATGACATTGTTATCCTGAGTGAAAGTGAAGAAGAATTACTTGAGCTGCAGAAGGGAATTAACAGTCTAATGAGTATACAGTATGAACTAAGAGTAAATCGAAGAAAGACGAAGGCAATGAGAAGTAGTAGAAATGAGCACAGAGATAAACTTAACATCAGGATTGATGGTCACGAAGTAGATGGAGTTAAGGAATTCTGCTACCTAGGCAGTAAAATAACCAATGACAGACGGAGCAAGGAGGATATCAAAAGCAGTCTAACTATGGTGAAAAGGCATTCCTGGCCAAGAGAAGTCTTCTAATATCAAATACCGGCCTTAATTTGAGGAAGAAATTTCTGAGGATGTACGTCTGGAGTACAGCATTGTATGTTAGTGAAACATGGACTGTGGAAAAACCGGAACAGAAGAGAATCGAAGCATTTGAGATGTGGTGCTATAGACGAATGTTGAAAATTAGGTGGACTGATAAGATAAGGAATGAGGAGGTTCTACGAAGAATCGGAGAGGAAAGGAATATGTGGAAAACACTGATAAGGAGAAGGGACAGGATGATAGTACATCTGTTAAGACGTCAGGGAATAATGTCCATGGTACTAGAGGGAACTGTAGAGGGCAAAAACTGCAGAGGAAGACAGAGACTGGTATACATCCAGCAAGCATTGAGGACGTAGGTTACAAGTGTTACTCTGAGATGAAGAGGTTGGTGTAGAAGAGAAATTCTTGTTGGGCTGCATCAAACCAGTCAGAAGACTAATGACTAAAAAAACCGTACCAGGTGAATTAGTTTTGTCATGGCTCGCTCTTCCATAAATCATAAATTATTCCTCTCCCAGTATCGTATCACCCATCTCATCTTCAGTTACTTCCCTTTCCGTAACATCATTGTCTCCAAGTTCATTTCCTTTGTATAGTTCTCCATATTTCTTCTGCATTTCAGCTCTCTCTTCTTTGCTTAGTGCTGGTTTTCTGTCTCTTGATATACATATAGCTACTTCTCTTTTCTGCAAATGTCTTTTCAATTCTCCTTTTAGCGGCATTTCTCTTTCCTCTATTTATGCATGCTTCAATATCCTTAAATTTCTCGTCTAGCCATTCCTGCCTTGCCAGTTTCCACTTCTTGTCAGTCTGATTTTTAGCTGCCTGTATTTCCTTGCCCCTGCTTCATTTCCTGCATTTCTAAATTTTCTCCTTTCCTTAGTTAGATTGAGTATCTTGCGCGTTAGGCTTTCTAGTGAGCTTTGCTCTTACGTCTATTACATCCTCTGCTGCCTTCATTACTTCATCTCTAAATGCTATCCAATCGTCTTTTATAGTGTTCCTTACTCTTGTTCCAGCCAATCGTTACCTGAGTTTCATTTTGAGACTATCAACTAACTCTTTTTCTCAGTTTATCTAGGTCCCGTCTCAAATGGTTCAAATGGCTCTATCGGACTTAACATCTGAGGTCATCAGTGCCCTAAACTTAGAACTACTTAAACCTAACTAATCCAATGACATCACACACATCGATGCCCGAGGCGGCAACGGCCTTGCCGCAGTGGATACACCGGTTCCCGTCAGATCACCGATGTTAAGCGCTGTCGGGCGTGGCCGGCACTTGGATGGGTGACCATCCGGGCCGCCATGCGCTGTTGCCATTTTTCTGGGTGCACTCAGCCTCGTGATACCAATTGAGGAGCTATTCGACCGAATAGTAGCGGCTCCGGTCACAGGAAACCATCATAACGCCCGGGAGAGCGGTGTGCTGACCACTTGCCCCTCCTATCCGCATCATCAGCTGAGGATGACACTGCGGTCGGATGGTCCCGATGGGCCACTTGTGGCCTGAAGACGGAGTGCATGCCCAAGGCAGTATTCAAATCTGCGACTGTAGCAGCAGGGCAGTTCCAGACAGAAGCGCCTAGAACCGCTCGGCCACAGCGGCCGGCGCAGGTCCTGTCTCCCCAGCTTCCTAGCTTTGTCTTATGTCTCAAGTTTTATTCCTCAGTTCAAAACTAATAAATTATGGTCAGCGTCCACATCTGCCCCCGGGAACTTCCCAGTTTAAAATCTGGTTCCGAAATCTATCTTTCCTTTATGTAAACTGTTTGAAGCCTTCCTACGTCTCCACGTCTCTTCCACGTACAGAGCCGTTTTTTATGATTTTTGAACAAAATATTACCTATGGTTAATTTATTCTCTGTGCAGAATTCTACCAGGCGGCCTTCCCTTTCATTTCTTCCCCCAAATACATATTCTCCTGTTATTTTTCATTCACATCCTTTTTTTTATATATAATTCCAGTATCCCATTACAATTAAATTTTCGTCTGCTTTTAGTATCTGTACACTTCATTTTACCCTATCACGCATTCTTTTAATATCTTCATCGTTTACGAAGCTAGCTGTCATTTATACTTGTACTGTTGTGGTCGGTGTGGCTTCGTATCTGTCCTGGCTGCGATAATGCGTTCACTATGATGCTCACAGTAGTTTACCTGCATTCCTATTTTCTTGTTCATTGTTAGACCCAATGCTGTCTTTCCCCTATTTGTTTTTGGATTTATGAACCCGTTCGCGCCCCATCTGCAGTACTGTTCTTCCTGCGACCACCTTTCATTAATTTCCATTATATCTAACTGGAACTTATCCATGTCCCTTTTTTAAATTCTCTGGTCTACCTGCACCATTAATGAATCGAACATTCCACGCTCCGACCCGTTGACTGCCAGTTTTGTTTCTCCTCATGGTGAAATCCTTTTGAGTAGTCCCTGCCCGGAGATCCGAATGGGAGAGTATTTTACCGCCGAAATATGTCACCTAGGAGGATGTAATTACCGTTAAGCATTACAGTAGAAAACCACACTGAATACAGAAGGAATGCATTTTGCTTTTATACCTTCACTTTATTTTCTTACAACTCACTACCGTCCTACAAGCTTTCCAGTCCACTGTGAGAAATACCTCCCCTTCTTCAGTGATAGCCTTTCACACATAGAACTTGTAAATTACCTGCGGAATGTACTGCTAGTGCCCCTACTAACTTAGTGTAATGGAAATGAAAACGTAAGAATCATAGTTAGTACTAATCGATGGAACCAATGGTCGGGAACTATACCGGGATCTGGCTTCAAATGCAGTAAATTATGTGATAAGAAAAATATATTTCATATGTAGTTATGTGATGCTTGTAGTTGAGAGAGACCTACCGACAAGAAGTAAGTACTGAAGGATTAGGGGAGAGTGAGTAGACCAAAAAGGAGGTAGGTAAAGTGGTGTTCTTTACTTTGCAGGAAGTGGACAGAATGAAGAAGTCTCACAGCTCTGGCGGCCGTGATGGCGAGAGAGATCTTAACAAACTGAGTGCTGGCCCCAAGCCTTGATTAAACTGAAATCGCTGGGCCTGTTTATTAAGTTTTCAGATAACTTTAATTCTCTTTATTTCGGTAGACCCCTTAATTACACTGTCGCAGAAACACCGCGTTTGCAACACTGTACTGGGCTTGTCCTATTCATTTCACGATTATACTCACGGTATTTCTTGGCGACAGCTGTTTTGTTTGGTTGTTTTAGTAGTTCCTTGCATCTTTCCTCACCCGTTATCATAGTCCGACTCACGTAAAACATGTCACATTCGCGTGAAATGCGGTACACACCCGGCTTTCGGAGACCTAGATCATCTTTCATATTACAAACGAGACACTATATCGTTGTTGACGGGAGCTAAATATTCTGGGTGCCATGTTTCCATAGGAACCTATCTATCTTTCCGGATATTGGGCCACCGTATGGTAGTTAAACGATTCTCAGTTTCTCTTTCTGCGTCTCAGTCTTAATTTCTTTCTCAGGCAGTTCCGATTTTGGCTACAACACCGGCTCACTGTAACGATCTGAGTACCCACACCTTCGTAACACAATTAGTAGGATCTGTAATTATCTAGGAAGGCTCTCCTTGTCTGAAAGTATTCGAGCTCTATGAACTAAAGCAATGAGCGTCGAATTTCTTTATGACGAATACTGATGACTCAAGTTGTGGAGGTGTAAGAAATGGTGAATTCGTTTTCTATAGAGTAGTCAAAAAGAATATGAAAAGCTTGTAGAGTGCTGCTGGGTAGTTTGTGCTGAGAAGTAATTGTTTGAAGAAAATTCGACACGTTGCTCCGTTTCCGAGTTAATTAGCATTGAAGTCAGCAAGTCAGACCGTTGCGCGAGCAAATTCAAGCGGCCCGCCTGAACGGTGTCGCTAAACGTGTTCATCGTTTGGTTCTCTAAAACTGAACGAGAGAGCGATACAAAAATTGGACATGGAACGGTAGTAAGGATCGAACCCGAACCAAAGCATGAGTCGTGACATGCGCTATAACTTATGCTGTGAGAACAACTGATGCTAATTGTGTCCGGCGGGCACTTGAATGGTAATTGCAAACGTCGCAATAGATCGAATTCTTTTAATAATTAATTCTCAGCACAAACTATCCTGCAAGACCCTCACAAGCTTCTCAGACTGTTCCTGAAACCACGTATATACAATATGACTCAGAGATCCGTCCGATGTTCTCTTAACTAACAAGTCGACGAAAGGTAGTTGGCTCTCTTTTTCAAGTCCCACTGAATTTTGTTTTCAGATGGGTAGATCCTAAATGATCCAGGAACTCTCCAATTTTTTTTGTTATATGTGGCCTCATCACAAACGTAACTTAGTCTATGCGCAACTGAATATTTGTGTAGCTTCTTCCAGACATTACTTCATTATTCAACTGCATCATCTGTAAAAAGTCTGAGGTTACAACTAATAATGACCGTAAGGCCACTAATATACACCATGAACAACAAGGGTCCCAACTCACTTCCCCGGGGCACATGAGAAGTTACTTCAATATCTGTCGATGACTCTCCGTCCAAGATATGCTGCATCCTCCCTACCAAGAAATCCTCACAACTGTCGCTTGATATCCTCATATGATCGCTTTTGATCTTCTTTAGTTAGACAGAAACACATTGCCACGAATGTTTCCGTTTTGCAGTTGCATCAAACACGACTCTACTCTTAAAGTAGCGAGTGAATGTCACTGAAGACACACACATTCTGAAGCACGAATTTTTATAACGTCTGGACAAACATGGCGAATTGAAGGTAGTGAAATCTGAGTTCGCAGGACAGGGCGGATCAGGTTCTGGTTGTGGAGGGGGACGTAATCAGTTACTGTTAGTTGCACAAAACACACAAACTTCTTTTCATTGATTAGTTGTCGTGAAATCAATAAAAAAAAAAAAGGCACCTCATGTTCTAATGAAAGCACGAAAGCCGTCTGACCATGAATAGTAATCATTCGAAACCGGTAATGGTACCTTTTGAATAAAGGAACTTAAAACAAATTTGTGGCTGCTAGCTGTCTCAACACCATCAACATCTGCTTTCAAATAACAGCCACGAACCATGTCATCACACGACAAAATTGCAAAAAATGCACTAATAACGAATATTACCGTCAAGTCATCTTCGCTTGTTACATGGATCCAATGTAACGTCTTCTGAGAGAACTGCGCTGCTTGTGCATAGCTCATCGGAGACATACACTAGAGAAGATCATCTAACAATAGCATCTCTCACGTGTTCAGTTCGCTTAAAAATCGTAAACTGGGCCGACACTGATGCTTTTGCCTATTTCGCTCCTAAAGGTACTGACGGCTACAAGTGTTCACTGTGATGTACATTGCCTTCCTGGGGCATACAAAAGTCTCATACTCGGGAAATCGGCACTTCATATTTCCATTCCGCCATCCAGATTTAGGCTTCCGTGTTTTAATTGACCCTTCGAGCCCCAACAACACAAAGAAATTTAATTTCTAAAATTTTCACAAAATTGATCCTTGCCATCATAGTAAGCAACGAATGCCAGAAGAAAGTGGCAAAAAGTAAACAGCTAATAGTTTTTAAGTTCTGGTTTCACTTTGAAGCTATTGGTACACACAATATTCAGTAACGCATTATTTCATGAAATTATATTTGGAAGCAATTTCGCATGTTTCCTAGGCACGATCCCACATCTCCAAACTTCCAAGAGCTCACAATGCCTAAAACAAATTATAGTCCCAAACAACAAGCAAAACTGGACCCAAAATTTAATAAATTTGTATCACAACTACGTACTGATGCACTGGTTTCATTTTGAAACCACTTATAGAAGCAGTAGTTTAAACGCAAATTTACGTAGCAATAACTTCAGATGTAAAAAAAATTCCAAAATAGCAGTTTTATTGCCCAGATCGCAGTTGATACATATCCCGATTACTAGTTTCAGCAAAGTTATATTGCCATCTTCAGATGGTCGGATACGTGAGTTATAAAGCCCCTACGCGTGGCCGTTGAAAATATGGCCAGATGGCAATGCGCCACAAGTAGCGGCTTTATAATTCACGTATCCGATGATCTGAAGATGGAAAAATAACTTTGCTGAAACTAGTAATCGGCATATGTATCAGTTACGATATGGGTTATAAAACTTCTATTTTGGAAGCTTTTTTACCTTGATATAGCCACCGCTCTATATCTGACAATGTCAGGTAATTACGCAATATTAGATGTACTTACTTTTACCGTCAGTGATCTTCTCAACATGGCCACTATAAAAAAAAGTCACAACCTCCTACAGCAACGTACACAATCTTCGATCCGACTGTTCTTTGAACGCTGTAAGTGACTGCTACAGTGCATTATATCCATAATAGAAGTACTTTAGTGTGCCACTAGATGTCTCTGTCTTGCAATGGGATGGTTTCCTTGAAACGGCGCGCTCGATTCAATCCGCATCCTTTATCCGATCATGTCCTTTGTCTCTAGTGACATCATCGACGACGGGACGTCAAACCTCAAACATCCATCCTTCCTCGGTTCCACAAAGTGATGACATTGGGCTGTTTGTCAGCACATTCAATTTACATTACCGCCTGGCAGAGATTTTTCAATTATAACCATAAAAGAAATTAACGATAATCGGTTATCGTTGATGAATAGGCAGTGTTCCACCTACAGCTTCTTTGATGTTTCCGACTGTACTGTGAAATGTGTGCCCGAGTATAAACCGAAAAAGTATTTCCATGGGTGCTGGTAGAGGAAGACAATGAATCTTTCCGAGCCTGCTTATCTGCTGGCTTCAATCTTTCTTCCCTCTCTCGTTAGGTGCCACTCGAATGGGCGCTGCCTCTTTAGTGATGCCTTGCACCTGACCTAGATGGGCCCGCCCCTTCGCACAGTCCCGCTCCGCCCACACCATAGCTCCACACCCTTCCCACCCCCCACCCCACCCCACCCCACCCCCGCAGCGTCGCCACAACTGCTCATTTATTCGGCGTCGTCTGCAAACTTTAGCATTCGTATGTATTCTGTTCGCACTTTTCCCTCTCTTCTCCCGTTTGTTTCCGTTTCTTTCATTGTTCTCTCACATACAAATGATACAATAATGGCTTTAAACTGTAATCCTTAACACTAACTTACCTCCATCTTTTTATTTTTAACACTCGCGCTAGCTTTTTCAGTATATTAACTGCCTGTCAGCTACTACACCTTATACCGCGAACTGCCATAGGTTACTCTGGGTCCACAGACATTCATCTGCCTCTGCGCCCTAAGAATCACTGAAAAATATCTAGTACTCGTAGATTGCAGTCATTGTTATCTCATATGTTAGTCTCTTCCCGTTGCAGTCATCGATGTGACGTAGAAAGAATGAGTACTTGTTAGCCTTGCCGCAAAGCTGTCTTTTCTATGTTTCTGTTTTCATTATGCCTACAGAATTGTTATATTGGACGCTGCAGGTATTCATAGTCATTTCTTGGATTTTCCAAGCACGTTTTCGCGAGGCTTAGGAACGCTTTTCCCGAGTGTCTATGAGTTCAGACTCCGCAATATTTCCGTTCCGCCGGCCGCTGTGGCCGAGCGGTTCTATGCACTTCTGTCTGGAACAGCGCGACCGCTCCGGTCGCAGGTTCGAATCCCGCCTCGGGCATGGATGTGTGTGATGTCCTTAGGTTAGGTTAGGTTAGGTTTAAGTAGTTCTAAGTTATAGGGGACTGATGACCTCACATGTTAATTCCCATAGTGCTCAGAGCCATTGGAACCATTTTTGAACCATTTCCGTTCCGCTCGAACGAACTATCCTTGTTTTGCGTATGTTGGATGTCTTATGTTAGACTTGACATGATATCGAGACGCGTAAACAGCATTCCGTTAACGCACGTAGAAATATTTTGAAAGCAAGCCCATTTATCGGCAAACTGCATCTTCCTACCCATAAATCGAAGTCCTGTTCTTACGTGATCGTTACACTATATTTTTGCGTACGCTGTTACCCCCTAAATACTTGTTTGACGTAAGCTCCACTACGTGTGTCTCACTAACGGTGTAGCCATGACTACTGTACTACATTTGTACGTTTCATAAAACACACTATTTTTACACTTAAGAACTACGTTTCAGTCATTTTCAATAGAATGGTATCCCTTCCCAACATCTTACTGGATCTTACCACAAAGTTTATTTGTCTAACTTTCATCATCTGTGAAAAGTCAGAAGTTTCAATTAACAACATTCACTAAAATATTTTCTGAAAACTGTGGTGCACAGCTTCAGTGTATTTATGGAACGATATAGGCTCACGAAACCACCAGAAACTGCTGCATTTTGTGTTTATGTGCGGACAACCAGTTTCGTTCAAGCGTCCATCGTCAAGCCACCTACACATTAACAAGAACGTTTATGAAATAGTACACGTCAAAATAATTAACGCGAGCTATTGTATATAGGAGACAGTTGCCATTACATCAAGTTATACGACGTTTCTTCGGCGTCAAATACGTATGTACTCTCAGATTCAGCATCCAAAATGAAACAGTTAACAATACGTTGTGCGTAAAGACATTAAGAACATTTTATACATATGTACACACGTTGCAGATATACACAAATCTGAATATCTTTAACTTTTACATGCGTCTATTAACTAATCAATTCTTCTATTAGTCACTAGATGCACAAATTGTAAGTCCATTTCACTTTCCTGTATACCGTCTCACTAAATTCGTATAACAAAGTAACAACTGAACGAGCTGATGTTCGTTTACATACGAGTACAGCTATTTGGCTTAAAAGTTCGGTTAATCGATCATAACCTCATCAGAGATGCATAACGTACATCTGCGTCCTTGTGTATGGACGGAAATAAAATCAGTGAAACAGAGGAAACCACCCGGACCATCAAGCCTTGAAATGTACAATGAGATGCAAAAAGATTACCCGGTCCGAATGATTTGGAGTGTGAGAACAAAGCATTGCTCAAAGCTCAGAAGTGCCAGTGTTCACAACTCTAGCTGCCTGTGGAGCTACAGCTTGGTGTTTACATCGTCAAGTAGAAACAATATAATAGTTTCAATATGTCGAGATTCATTGTAACTTAACTCATCGTATCATTTCTTTTGGAAATCATTATTCGAGTACTTAGAAACGGTCAAAACGAACACCATGTTGTTAGAATTACTATAACAACGAGCGTTTCAAATCTGTCTCAATGAGTGAGCGGCCGCCGGCACGGTAGACAAGCGTTTTCGGTCAGAGGGTTAGCTGGTCTTTGTAATATAAGAAATGAGTGAATAGATCAATGATGAATTTGAACGGGTGTCAAGGGACGTCCATGAAAAAATGCAACGAACAATAACGAATAAAATGAAATTAAAAAAAGAAAAAAATGAATAGGCTGACGGTTTACGAAAGTAAGTGACGAGCTTTCGAATCGTAATGTCATCTTTCTTTTTCTTATTTAGACGTAAGCAGATAACATTTTAAGCCTTAATTCGCTATAAATTGTGCAGTTGTAGGATTTTCTACGTTATAACCTACAAACAGACAAATGGTCATAGTAAAAATATTCAGAATAGATGTAATTTTCTGTAATTACTTCGACCGCCACCTGGTGTGTCTAGAATTTTCAGCTAAGAGAAAGGTAACAACTGATTGGCATACGTTACAGATTTGCTTCAAAATGGCTGTTATGAATGTTCGCGAGCAATAATTGCTCTCTTTGAAAACGGTGTTAGTGCACTTGAGATAGGACGTCTTTAAGGTGCTAATGCTTCCACAGCAAGGCGATGGATTGGGCGTGACGTCCAATACCTGGAAGACCACTAGTACTCTACACGGAGACAAGATGAAGAATTGGTCAGGGTGGCCCATAATGCTCATTTGTCACTCATCCGGGAACTAAGGAGAGCTTCAGATTTCCCGGGCACGTCAAGAACTGCTCTCAAAAAATTAAACGACCATGGAATCAGGTCCCGTCGTGCTCTTATCAAAGAACCGTTGTCTGACGAACAAGCCGTGGACAGTAATTGTGAGTTCCTGGGAAAATGTCGATTGGAGGAAAGTACATTTCTCCGACGAGTGCACCACTAAATCCACGAACAGAGGTCCTACTCTTATTTACCGTACAGATGGGCAACGATATGACGCGGGCTCCGTGGCAACAGGCGCTAGAAGTGGACGCGTAAGTGTGAAATGTTGGAGCTGGATGTCTTTCATGGGTGCAGGAAACTTGGAACATATCCAAAGCAAGTTAAATTCAGCATGCTATGAACATTTGCTTGAAAATGTAATCATCCCTGGAGCTCGACTTCGGTACTACGAAGGACGTCTCACCTACCAACATGATTATCATCCGTCACACACTAACATTAGGATTCAAAGCTGGTTTCAAAGAAGGGAGAATATTCAGTGTCATCCGTGGCGTCGAAAGACACGTAATGTCAGTCCCATAGAGCACGTACGGGCTCAGCTTACAAATACCCTCCTCCGGAACTGTGAATGCCGTATGGGATTTGGTTCATTCTTCATGGGAGAGAATTGCCATGGATGAGGACTTTTTCCATGGACTTGTCAGTTCTATGCCTCGAAGGACTCAAACTGTTCTTGATGTCAATGGCATGCCGTTAAGACACTGAAACTATACGTAACTACTCTTCATTTTATTTTATTTCAATTTTCTGTAAAAGGCCTACATTTCTTTCTGCGCGTTATAAGATTACGACGTGTGAACCTTTGTTTGTAAAACGATCGTTGCATCACTGCAGGAGGTAACGCAAAATATATAATATCTATCATCCCGATGCAGTTTTCACCTACATTGCAGTAAGGTGTGAAATGACTAATCGACCAAAAACTGTCATAGCTTGTGTGACCCGTTTCTGCTGGCTTTGCTTCAGTTTACTTGTTTTAGTGTATTTTTCGTAATATTTGAAAGAAGTGTGGTTGAATTATTAATGCAGTTTTCCATGTTTTTGATTACATTTGAAAATGACGACTCAGTGCGTTGAAAGTAGTTATGTAACTTTTTAAATAAATTTTTAATGACTATGGCTTCACGACCGTTTGTGGTGTCAAGTAAACATTTTAAGCTTATAAATTTACTGAGCCAACAATATTAATTTCAAAATACAAATCTATTTGCTACTGTATTATTTATATTTTTATGAGAGATCAGATGAATATCACCCTGCAAGGAAGATTATTTGTATTTTTATGTGAGATCAGATAAATATCACTCTCCAAGGATGATTATTTTTATTGTTGTGGGAGGTCGGATAAATATTACCTTCTAAGGAAGATTATTTTTAGTCATCAAATTCAGAAGCTTTAATTAGTTATTTACTGAAGAGAATATTGAGAAAGTAAAAACGAAAAAGAATATATGATTTACTAACAAAAAGTAAATAAAGCACGAAACATTTTCGTAGCGATAAATTAAAAAAAAAAACTTCGGTATGGTTCGATTCAGCACATAATACAGCTACAGGTACAGTCAGCTAACACGCTACCACAGAGCTACCGATCTCTTCATTTTAGCGTAACGGTCGACTAGGCCTACCGTAGTCGAAAAACGAATATTAAACTGGGAACAATAGATACTGGAAGGCGCAACCATTCGCTCGTGTAAACCGCGCGTAAGGACCTAGGAAAATACGGCAATCAGCCGATACGTTTCTCTTAGCTGGAAACTATAGAGACAACAGGTGTCGAAGTAATTATAAATAAATAAATAAATCCATTTTCAGTATTTGAATTATGAGCATTTGTCTATTTGCTTAAAGATTAGACTATTATAAAATGGAATCTTTTGAAAGAATGTGGAACCTAGAAAATCCTACAACTGCACAATTTGTAGCGAATTAAGGTTTGAAGTATTACCTGCACAGGAGTAAATAAAAAAAGACGCTTAACTCAAGTTAGGTTCGAACTCCCCCCTTTACGTTCGTAGACCATCAGCCTATCTACTGTTTTTAAACTTTCCTGCTTATATTTATTTAAGAAGGGATGTTGTCGGGGAGGGGCAAAGTTGGGAGGGGTTGTTTTAAGAGGCCTGGCCGCGATGCCTCCATCGCCGAAAAGGAACATATGGTAGGGATGAATGACCACAGGGGAACACTCATTTATTAATTGACAAAACTAAATCCATCTTTCCATGACTTGTCTCTGAAGAAAAGAAAACAAACACAAAGTTACACTTCTGGAATATCCACATGTGGCGTCGATGATCCATGGACTCCGCCGCCCTATCTTCACGGCATGTCTTCTCGTAATGTCGTGTAGGTACCCTTATCTTTCCGTCTCCTACGTGTGAACGTATCAAATTTATCTCCTCCAATGAATAATCCAGCTACGGGGCGGATCGTGGAAGATGCTTCGCAAGAAGTTAGAAAAGTTTGACTGTACTTTCAGCTCTTCACAATAGCACAATGACGGTTTTTAAATAGTTACAACCATCCACGAGACCTATGACATCACCTGCAAACAAATAATGAAAAGCGTGAAATCTCATCCACGTGACAGTGTTGTGTTTAGTCCTCGGTTAATAAACAGCGTCCGGGTAGAGGAAAGTGCGTGAATTGATATAAACGGGTGACATACGTGAAAAGAGAGTCAAAGTTTCACGCACAAAATACCAGATCTCTTCCGCCGGCTCTCAGTGTAGCCGGTGTTCCTCTGTATCCTGAACGTCGCAGTTCACACATCAAGGCGAATCTGCCAGATGGATCCTACGGAGTCTCCCTCGAATAATCTGTTAGCAGTCAAGTACCAGGTCGAAAGTGCTTCTGTATCTAGCTTTACCGCGTTGACAATGCGCCATACTACGTTCCAATGCAAGGTAGGACATGTCAGTTCGACGACATTACGCGACTGGCGGCAAAGTAGACTGCTATAGATGTCACTGGCCGTTGGTAAGTGAGAGACAGGGAGAAAGTCCCGCAGGCAGCTATCTATACTCCAGATGAAATCTCCTTTGGGTACTGGTATCTCAGTAAGGGCCACCGTAGGGTCAGGGGAAGATGGCGCGAGAGCCCCCACCAGTAAGCCTGTGAGGCTGGTAGGGCATCGCCGCCAAAGCTTGAGGCGCATACCAACATTTAGAGACACTGCCCTATCATGAACACTGACAAGGCCAAGTCCGTGACGTTCTTTAGGAAGCGAAGCTTAAACATCATTCCAGTGTTTACAAATGAACCGAATACCACGGCTACGACCTATGATTTTACGTATCGGTAGCGTTCGTGCTACGTGCGGAATTCCTGATGGCTGATAGACATTCATAAATTCGGTCTGGTGATGAAGGTCCAAAGCACAGAAATGATGATCCACATGTCCAGCATGGATGTGTTGCAAGAGGCTCCAATAATTAAGGGTCGTCGTGCGTGAGCTGTCGTCCGTGAAATCGATACCAGAGCATTTTATTACACACTCTGGGTGGGGCGAGGTTTGCAAGTATCATTCCAGTGCCCATATTCAAGGCCATCCATTTATGTGCCTTTATACTGCTCCTCGAAGCTGCGCCATTAGTAGCTAACCAGCTCAAGGCTCTGCGTACATCATGTTCGTCACGAAGAGTTAACATCAGATCATCTGCATACGTAGCGCACCTAAAAATGATGCCACCAAGAGACAAAGGCGGCGTCGCAGACCGCACAACAAAGGTTCTAATGCTAAAGCGTACAGTATTGTCAATAACTGGTATCCCTGTCTAACAGAGCTGTGAATCTGCAAGGTGTTCGACAGTCTACTGTTGACAAACACTTCTGATGTTGCGCCACATAGGAGACGGAGCACCACCTGTGCGAAAGCTCCCGGGTTATACATATTCTGAAGAACATACGACTGCCGCGATCAAATGCTTGACTGAAGTCTACCGCAGCCAGCACTCCCGGTACACGACGCACCGTAATCAGGTCCCTATAGTGGCACAGGGCTGCGCGGATATTACGAGTCCCACCCATAGATGCCTGATCCATTGATAGGACGCGAGACGTATTGCATAGGTGCCATTCCCTCAAAGGTTTATGATAATTATTACGCACATTTATGAACCTTTGCGAGATCTAAACGCTCGGTAATGCTCTGTGGCAGCCAGGATACATGTCCATCTGACAATTATGGGTCAGCAAGGAGCATTAACGATAACATCATAACAGGCAGTGTTGTGCAACCTTAGTAGGGACAAGATCCGACTATTCGGGAGTAGGATCTTACAATCTGAGAAAGTGTTCCGAGACAAACTTCCGTCATACTGTCTGCATCTACATCTACATCTACATTTATACTTCGCAAGCCACCCAACGGTGTGTGGCGGAGGGCACTTTACGTGCACCTGTCATTACCTCCCTTTCCTGTTCCAGTCGCGTATGGTTCGCGGGAAGAACGACTGTCTGAAAGCCTCCGTGCGCGCTCGAATCTCTCTAATTTTACATTCGTGATCTCCTCGGGAGGTATAAGTAGGGGGAAGCAATATATTCGATACCTCATCCAGAAACGCACGATCTCGAAACCTGGACAGCAAGCTACACCGCGATGCAGAGCGCCTCTCTTGCAGAGTCTGCCACTTGAGTTTGCTAAACATCTCCGTAACGATATCACGGTTACCAAATAACACTGTGACGAAACGCGCCGCTCTTCTTTGGATCTTCTCTATCTCCTCTGTCAACCCGACCTGGTACGGATCCCACACTAATGAGCAATACTCAAGTATAGGTCGAACGAGTGTTTTGTAAGCCACCTTCTTTGTTGATGGACTACATTTTCTAAGCACTCTCCCAATGAATCTCAACCTGGTACCCGCCTTACCAACAATTAATTTTAAATGATCATTCCACTTCAAATCGTTCCGCACGTATACTCCCAGATATTTTACAGAAGTAACTGCTACCAGTGTTTGTTCCGCTATCATATAATCATACAATAAAGGATCCTTCTTTCTATGTATTCGCAATACATTACATTTGTCTATGTTAAGGGTCAGTTGCCACTCCCTGCACCAAGTACCTATCCGCTGCAGATCTTCCTGCATTTCGCTACAATTTTCTAATGCTGCAACTTCTATGTATACTACAGCATCATCCGCGAAAAGCCGTATGGAACTTCCGACACTATCTACTAGGTCATTTATATATATTGTGAAAAGCAATGTTCCCATAACACTCCCCTGTGGTACGTCAGAGGTTACTTTAACGTCTGTAGACGTCTCTCCATTGATAACAACATGCTGTGTTCTGTTTGCTAAAAACTCTTCAACCCGGCCATACAGCTGGTCTGATATTCCGTAGGCTCTTACTTTGTTTATCAGGCGACAGTGCGGAACTGCATCGAACGCCTTCCGGAAGTCAAGGAAAACAGCATCACCTGGGAGCCTGTATATAATATTTTCTGGGTCTCATGAACAAATAAATCGAGTTGGGTCTCAGACGATCGCTGTTTCCGGAATCCATGTTGATTCCTACAGAGTAGATTCTGGGTTTCCAAAAACGACTTGATACGCGAGCACAAAACATGTGCTAAAACTCTACAACACATCGACGTCAGAGATATAGGCCTATAGTTTTGCGCATCTGTTCGACGACCCTTCTTGAAAACTGGAACTACATGTGCTCTTTTCCAATCATATTGAACCTTCCATTCCTCTAGAGACTTGCGGTACACGGCTGTTATTAGGGGGGTAGTTCTTTCGCGTACTTGTGTAGAATAGAATTGGTATCCCGTCAGGTCCAGTGGACTTTCCTCTGTTGAGTGATTCCAGTTGCTTTTCTATTCCTTGGACACTTATTTCGATGTCAGCCATTTTTTCGTTTGTGAGAGGATTTAGAGAAGGAACTGCAGTGCGGTCTTCCTCTGTGAAACAGCTTTGGAAAAAGGTGCTTAGTATTTCAGCTTTACGCGTGTCATCCTCTGTTTCAATGCCATCATCATCCCGGAGTGTCTGGATATACTGTTTCGAGCCACTTACTGATTTAACGTAAGACCAGAACTTCCTAGGATTTTCTGTCAAGTCGGTACATAGAATTTTACTTTCGAATTCACTGAAAGCTTCACGCATAGCCCTCCTTATTCTAACTTTGACATCGTTTAGCTTCTGTTTGGCTGAGAGGTTTTGACTACATTTACACTTGGAGTGAAGCTCTCTTTGCTTTCGCAGTAGTTTCCTAACTTTGTTGTTGAACCACGGTGGGTTTTTCCCGTCCTTCACAGTTTTACTCGGCACGTACCTGTCTAAAACGCATTTTACGATTGCCTTGAACTTTTTCCATAAATACTCAACATTGTCAGTGTCGGAACAGAAATTTTCGTTTTGATCTGTTAGGTAGTCTGAAATCTGCCTTCTATTACTCTTGCTAAACAGATAAACCTTCCTCCCTTTTTTTATATTCCTATTAACTTCCATATTCAGGGATGCTGCAACGGCCTTATGATCACTGATTCCCTGTTCTGCGCTTACAGAGTCGAAAAGTTCGGGTCTGTTTGTTATCAGTAGGTCCAAGATGTTATCTCCACGAGTCGGTTCTCTGTTTAATTGCTCGAGGTAATTTTCGGATAGTGCACTCAGTATAATGTCACTCGATGCTCTGTCTCTACCACCCGTCCTAAACATCTGAGTGTCCCAGTCTTTATCTGGTAAATTGAAATCTCCACCTAAGACTATAACATGCTGAGAAAATTTATGTGAAATGTATTCCAAATTTTCTCTCAGTTGTTCTACCACTAATGCTGCTGAGTCGGGAGGTCGGTAAAAGGAGCCAATTATTAACCTAGCTCGGTTGTTGAGTGTAACCTCCAACCACAATAATTCACAGGAACTATCCACTTCTACTTCACTACAGGATAAACTACTACTAACAGCGACAAACACGCCACCACCGGTTGCATGCAACCTACCCTTTCTAAACACCGTCTGTCCCTTTGTAAAAAATTCGGCAGAATTTATCTCTGGCTTCAGCCAGCTTTCTGTACCTATAACGATTTCAGCTTTGGTGCTTTCTGTCAGCACTTGAAGTTCCGGTACTTTACCAATGCAGCTTCGACAGTTGACAATTACAGTACCGATTGCTGCTTGGTCCCCACATGTGCTGACTTAGCCCCGCACCCTTTGAGGCTGTTGCCCTTTCTGTACTTGCCCGAGGCCATCTAACCTAAAAAAAACCGCCCAGTTCATGCCACACAACCCCTGCTACTCGTGTAGCCGCTTGCTGCGCGTAGTGGACTCCTGACCTATCCAGTGGAACCCTAAACCCCACCACCCTATGGCGCAAGTCGAGGAATCTGCAGCCCACACGGTCGCAAACGGGACGTCAGATCCGCCTGGCAACAGCGATCTGAACGCGCATTGGCTGAGAGTTTTGATATTTAAATGCGTAGGAGACAAGTGGAGTATCCCTGTTGGCTGAGGGAGAAAGGTGAGGTCTCTCTTGTGCGTCGGGTAGACGGTGCGAAGTCAGTAGCAAAACGCACGGTCGAGTAACCGGAGGCGGCTCCAAAGGGACGGTCGCGAGTAGGCGGTGGCAGTAGCAGAATTCACCACTGACGACGAAGATAGAAGTGACAAAGATATAAGTTAAAGTGAACGGTATTATCAGTGAACGTCACGTGTCGTGGGCAGTATCTATAACGGGTACTGAAAGTGATAACTGTGTTGTAAAGTGCTGAGTGTAACGGCGCAGCCAAAAGCTGCCATGTTGTGAAGTCTGTGACGCGTGTTTTAAAGTCTTCTTGAGTAAAACGATTATATTACAAAACGTTGTTAACCTTTAACAACTGGAATCCTGACACACTCCATTTCAGCAGGAGCACAAACTTACATTGAACCTACCGCTACTAATGCGACGAGGGACAACCGAAGCAGCAAGACACCAGGTTAGTAATAAAGAAACCAGATAATGAGGGCAGAGTCGCTTCCTTCTCGCTACAATGCCACACATAAAGAATTCGAGATGCAAGTAGACATGTGAAGATATATCACAGTTCAACAAAGGTAATGCTCGGTAGCCGTAATAAGTGATCCTCCCCAACGTTTGTGGGTTGGTATGATATGACACCTTCCACGAAGGCAGCCGGAAGTTGCATCTAAGACGTCATGGGCTCTTGACATACAATAGTCCAATAGGGTACCAAGTCTCTGGAACGTCCTATAAAACTCCAGGGGTAATCCATCCGGTCCTGGTGCCTTATTGGGTCCCCGTTTCCTTTGACATCCAATACTACTTCTTCATTCACCAGTCTAGCAGTTACTGTTAGAGTTGCAGAGTAACCATGACGTGCTACGAAACAGCGACAGCAGCAATGATCTCTGCATAAAATCTCTTCTCCGCATTCAGGTTAGAATAATGGGTAAAGTATGCGTTGTTTATGTCTCTTTGCGTGACCTGATGTGCGGCACCCTCTGCCATCACCTCCTGGATCAATATCCCATGTCTATGCTTTCTTTCCATGGCTATATGGTACATGGAGCGCCGTTCGTTGGCGATCCCGACCGTTTGACGAGTACGAATGATGGTCGCTTCCAAGTGTTGACGCGTCAACGTCACAAGCTTCGCTTTTGCTCCGTTTACTGTCATCTGGCGCTCCGGTGAAGGGGGAATAACCGAACACTCCCTGAGGATGGCGTAGTAGAACTATGTACTGCCGCGCCTCCATGCCGCAGTTTCCCTACTGAAAGTCTTCAAGGTGTGTCGAAGGCTCAGCTTGGCACAGTCCGGCCCCCACTATAAAGCAGACGTAACGCTCCTCGTCGTCATAGGCACAGTCCCCATGTGGCTCCCATCGCAGCTTAACATTTGGAAATTTCGAAATTTGTGGTAAGGTCTTATGGGACCAAACTACTGAGGTCATCGGACCCTAAGCTTACACACTACTTAATGTAACTTAAACTAACTAACGCTAAGGACGACACACACACCAATGCCCGATGGAGGACTCGAACCTCCGACAGAGGGACGCTTAAAACAACGGTGAGGTCAGGTGAGCGGTGTTAAATTTCCACGGGCTGCGGCTGTTGGTGACGAAATGTGGTGTTATAAATTTAAGTAAGGTGGTCAGTAAATTCTGCTGGTCACAGCTCGGTGGCAGTGACCGTATCCCTGAGAGGTATATATCGTGTCTACACTACTAGACGAATGTTCCGTGAAGTATGTGAAATCCGGTCTATCGACATAGATGATATCCCAAGTGTCTAAAAAACCGAGCTCGCGAAAACAGCACCGAGTGCTGGGCATGGTGAATGGTGAGGAATTTGGTCCTTGAGAGATTGGGTACGATTGAAATCACCATATCATATATCCTGCTTTGGATGACTGCGATGATTCCTCAGTAAAAAATAGCGCCTCTTGTTGGCACCGGACGTTGCGTAAACGTTTACGAAGTGTAGTCCTTGAACCATCAGCGCCATTGCCCTGGCTTTCGGTATGTAACCTACATCGGTGGCTATGAAACCTTCTTTGAGAAGTACTGTGACGCCACTGCCTGTATCTGATGCATGCGAATGCATGTCGTGTCTCCAGAGATGTCCAGGAAGCCAAGAACGTATACCTCTTGAAACGTTCATGAAGTTTCATATCAGCGCACACTCCGCTGCAGAGTGAAAATCTCATTCTGGAACGTATACCTCTTGCAATAAGGCCGCGTCAATGTCGGCCGCATAAAGTGTATCTGGTAACAATGACAGCTTCGCGCGCGACCGTATGGTATTGATGTTGATAGTAGAGAATCGACATGACTGTCGTTCCCCCTCGAAGACAACACCAGTCATCACTGTAAGCAGTGGCGACGGGTCTGGTCACTTCAACGCCACCCTGTCGTCTCTATTATCATGCTGTCCGGAGGAGAAGGGGGAGGGAGGGTGTAACTGCACCTCTTCTGTAAGTGATGTGCCCACCAAAGAGGCGTCATCCGTCCACGAGTCACTGGAGAGAGGCTGTCGTTGTGTTACATAGGCTACCAACCAGGTCCTTGTCGCGATTCCTCGCGGCTGCGACGATGTACTATCGCCCCCTCCATCAGCGAACGGGTGTCCAGTAGAAGAATAATCTATCCTGTCAGGTCCTAAAGAGGGAGCAGCGTCGATCGACTGCTTCGTAGCATCCACGGCACTGTCGAAATCAGTGCGACCGTGTCTATCTGTCCGCAAGGGACAGTCGTCAGTCGGCGCCCGTCGGAGTTTCTTGTGCTTGCGGTTCGAACACTGCTTCCGAGCGTGCGTCTCCGTGTCGGAATGTGAGTGCAGATCCGACTCCTTGCGCCTTCCGAGAGGAAAGCTTGGATTGGCACGACTCGTGGATCGACATCAAAATGGTTCACATGGCTATGAGCACTATGGGACTTAATATCTGAGGTCATGAGTCCCCTAGAACTTAGAATTACTTAAACCTAACTAACTTAAGGACATCACATACATCCACGCCCGAGGCAAGATTCGAACCTGCAACCGTAGCTGTCGCGCGGCTCCAGACAAGCGACTAGAACCGCTCGGCTACAACGGCCGGTGGTTCGACATCCATCCCCTCATTGTGTGGAGGCAACTGCTGCTCGGGTTTATCTGGAGAATTCCTCTGCACAGAGCGGGCCATACGTGCCTCATCAGGAACGTGTCCGTCTGTCTGAGGTGCTTAACTATCCTGAACCCGACCGCCATATGTCGTAGGTGCCGTCACTTGTGCGTAAGTAATTGGTAGAATCGAAGGAAGAGCATATTGTACGGCTTCTCCCTATGGAATCTGCATGATCCGCTACTGCAAACAATCAGAGAGAACACGACCCTCTTGTCCACATCCTGAGCATGTGCGCTGTTGTCCATCGTACATGATAATTGCACGACAACATACAAGTGTGAAAGAACATCCTCCATGAGTTCGATTTTGATATGTCTTATTCCATTGAGCACGAGACACATTGTGAAAGACTGCCATTTCTCAGTTACGTGGCTAATGACAGTCCAGGACGGCATACCAGCGGAGATACTTGTAACGGAATCGGCGGGTACCTCAAATGGTCACTGGAAAACTCAGAGGGTCCTCATGCCGAGGCCCGCATGTTCAACGGTAACAGCGCCGATATGTCCATCTCAGCTGCTGAAATGATCTTTGCCGGCAGGAACGGTAGCCATCTGTGTGTACGCTTCTTCGTTAATCATCTTAACATTGACTACATTGGTCGTGAACGAAAAGGGAGTACCAATAGTTTTCTGTGGGTGTAGACGTAGTTCGTCACGCAAAAAGTTTTCTACTTCGTGTGCTCTCTGTCATACATATTTGGCTTGGAACGTAATCTTGATAGTGTTCTTCCTATACTATTTCGCCATATTACTTCAATTAACTTGTAGTAAGCGACTAGACCGGCGGGAGGCTAGGCACACGTCCCTGCCGCTTCGTTGCTTACGGCCAACTTGTCCACTCAGCCATTGAAACAGATGTGAAACGCTCGTTGTTGTAGTATTTCTACCGACGAGAGGTTCCTATATTTTAACCGTTTCTACGTACTAAAATAATGATTTTCAAAAGAAATGATACGCTGCGTTAAAATGCAATGAATCTCGACATATGCATCCTAACTATTATATTGCTTGTATTTGATTTGATTTGACAGACCGCTATAGTTGTGGATACTGGCACTTCTGAACTTGGGCATGTGCAATGCTCTGTTCTTGGACTCTTAAATTGTTAGGGCTGGGCAATCTTTTTGCCTGTCATTGTACATGCCAAGACTAGGCTAGACTGGTGAAATCTTATTATAACAGTATTTGTTTATGGTTCATCTAAATTTTTATAAATTTTTGCTTTGAAAGTTTCGCATATTGGTACTATATTTTTTGTATATGAAAAAGTGTGCCATACTGGAGGTTAAAGTTCTTTGCATTGTATGTGAGTAACGTGTGTGAGATACAATGTAAATTAATTATTCCGTTAAATAATTTTCTGATGTCATTCTGTATTTAAAAATATTTGTGTGTATAAACTGTTCATGTTGATGTAAATTTGACTATTGTAAGAAATGGTCACGTTTAGGAACAATGTAAGAAACAGATGTTACGTAAGAGCCAATGTGATTTTGTTTAGAACAAAAGTGGCTGTGGGGAGTAGAAAAGGTGGCAAGGGCGAATTGGCGCGCTACCTAGAGCAGGCGCAGGATGTAAGTCTGTAGGCAGCAGTGACTGAGGCAACACCCTTGTGGAGCAGGAGAAGCATTGCCTCCAAATTTGCATAAAAATGCCTCTGATGAAGACTGCAAACGGCTTACGGCATAGCTGCGAGTTGTTGAGCTACTGTATGTAAAACTGAACGACGCAAAGAAGCGGAATTGAGCCCATACAGCAAGACACTTGCAGGCTGTGCTGTGGGTAGTGTAGCAGCCGTATTTGTTCGCCACACCCAAGCCTACAGCCACCAGATAAGATTTTTGTTGGTATTTTACTTTTGTACGGTGTAAACCATTAATTTAAACTGTGTTTTCTTAGTGAATAATCATTCTTGAACTTTAAAGAAACTGGTTCAACCTGTTATTTCATCCTTATCATACACCTAATTAGGGTTCTTTCCTGGTGTTTGATTAATCCTGTTTTAGAGATTTATGAAGAGCCAAGTTAACGTAAAGAGGCACCATTTAAATTATTTTTGTGTAAATAATGAATATATATGTGAGGGACTAAATCCTGTAGTAATGAAATCAGTCTCAGTAGTGGAAGAGTGTAAATTGAACAGAGTGAATTTAAATGTAATTTTGCATCATAAAATTACAGAGTTCATAAATATTTTTATCTTGAGCAATAGTTAAAGAAAAGTTATCTTAGTTGTTTACTGCAAGGCGGTAATGAAAATTTTAGTTAGTGTAATAATGGTCGATGCTTTAGTACATTACAGAGAAATAAAGTTAAACTATTCTTGTTTTGAAAGTTTTCTTAACTATTGTAAAGTGTTATCATTAAAGTTTGCTTACGTAAATTTCAGTCAGAATGAAGCAGAGTTACTAGAATCTGTTAAATGACTATACAGAGTTAGTTCAAAGAGTAATAGCTTTTGCAAGTATATTCCAGTAAGAAAGAGGTTTTCTTGAAGTAAAATGTTCAGTATAAAAAGTATGTGTGCATTAGTATCTAAGTATTTTGATATTTAAGTTGGTTGGTTATGGAGAGTGCTTTTCTAAAGGTCCACCCTGCCCAAATTTTTTTTAGTTCCCTTGAAGTTATCTACTGGGCTTTTTCTCTTTTGAAAATGTAATGTATAAGGGTGTGGTAGTCAAATAATTCCATTGTCTGCACCAACATTGTTCACTTGGGGTAATACTTGTTTGGAGAAGCATCTTAAACAGTAGCAAGAAAGTAGGCAAAATTCGTACTTCTGCTTTTCAAATACTTCATTGTTTCATTGCCTAAATAGGCTGGCGACCGATAGTACATATTTTAAACCACTAAATGAACCTGGAACTGAGCTGTCCTAGCTTCAATGTAGTACTATTCATACTGCGTTTCTTTCTAACCGCTGGGAAAGATCTTAGGAAAAGAATTGATTAGTCTGACTTACTTATCCATTAGACACAACACACGGTCAACTTCTGTAAAAAGAGTAACTCTATTGGTTAGATTTTCCTATTGATAGTACTATTCTCCCATAGTGTACTTTATTTGGAAATTGAACTAAATTTAGTAAGAGGGTTATATACGGCAACATCGAGACAGGGTTTTCTTGTAAATAATAGATTTCAGCTATCAGTTATCCTTTTTAATTTGTTTAAATTTTATTGGCAGATCTAGATTTCAGCTAGAAACTAGCCATTTTCAGTGCACTATCATTTTTGATCAATGCATGTAAAGTCTGGTGGTCGGGCTTCATCCACAGATCATTGAATACTACTGTTTTACTTCTAAACTAGTAGATCTGCCAATAAAATTTAAAAAGTTCGACTGACAGTTGAAATCTATTATTTAGAAGTCAATATAACAGTCGCTACGTGCAACAGCCTTCTGAATGGAAGGTAACCTGACAGGGTTTTCTGTTATTTCGGTAAAAGCATACTAAATTACAATTGTAGCGGTAGGGTTATAGTATGGCGCCCAATAGTACATCGATCCTTATATAGTATTCTTTAAAAATGAAAACTTGCCAAGATTATATCGTTGATTATTTCACTGCATTTACCCACAATCGCACATCTCGGGATTCCCATGCACGTTTTAGAATCAGAGCAACGAGAAGGCATGCACTGTCGTATTAATTTTAGTCGTAAGCCCTGTCATAATCTATGAGAAGAAATCGATAGGTGTGTGACATATGGAAGTTTCGGTCGGTCCGGTAGGCATGTTCGGATAGCCCACGTGTAAGACGACTGCTCGCAAATGGGTGGGAAATCCGGGTGGGAGTTCCTATCCGGCACAAATATTCATATGTCGCTTTAGGCAGTACATCTATGCCTTTTACAGTTAAGTGGAATTTAAAGAATAAATTTCAATATTTGAAATTTTTGTTCGTCATAAAATATAAATATAATGTTACATCTCAGTTTATAAACGCAGACTAGGCTTACAAATAATTCCATATATTGGCAGCCTAGTTAAAAACATTTCGATATTGTACTGTTTCATAGAATATTATGTAATTTCGATAACCATCTACTTCTATTGGCCTCATATTGTAAAAAAATGGGTAATGTTTTAATAGATTTTTAAGAGGATGCCCATCAAGATTACATTAGCCGAAGCAACGGTCACTTTACATAGCACAACTGACCCACAATATGTATACCTATATATATTATGTTTTTCAGTGTCTTTACGCAAATTGTGCCTTCAACTGTTACATTTAGATGCTGCAAGTGGCAATAATTAAGTACATATCACCAGTGAAACTTCCTTTAACCTGATGTAACGGAGTCCATGAACACAGCAGGTCACCATACGTGTTTTGACGTTCACTATTTCTTATACGTCTTTGTTAATATGTGGGTGACTTAAAGATGACCGCTTGGCCGAACTGCTATTTCTAAAATAAATACTCATTTAGTAGCCGTTCATCAACTACTGACTAAGCCATTTATGTACATTATGAATAAGAACGATCCTGTTATCTGGGAGACATCGTGTATTATTCTATGTCTGTTGATGACTAACCCAACACGCAAGTCTTGCATTGTCATCTTTGATCTTTGACAGAGCATTTTGGCTACTTCGTTTGACAGTTGTGTTATATGTGTGAAGTTTTCTGTGCAAACCAGGCGCAGACATTGGTTCCTTGTTATATACTTGTACGACTGGATACTTTTTGTCGTTCATGCTTCAGGGCCTGAAGATGCCTCGACTGAGGAGTAGAAACTGGTAGCGTAAATAGAAACTATAAAAATAAAGTATGTTGGAATACTATTTTTACAATTTGTGACAGTTTCTTCGTTTTCTGAACTACATTCAACATCTCCGACGTCATCCACTTAGTTCTTACTCTTGTCTTCATTTCCCTTTCTAAAGCCTCCTCTTTCTTCTGCAACGGACTCTTTCAGGAAACCCTAAAATTCACTGGCACTGCAGTTCTTCTCCACTGCATTCAGCCTTAGATTTAGTCTTTGGTGATACAAATTTTTCACACTTTCTTCTTGTAGAGGATGGATCCAATTTCTGGATCCTCTATAGTTGTACTTCCAGCATCGTCCTCTTTCCTCTTTCTCTTCCCCTTTTGCCTTGATCTTAATCGGAAAAACAAGTTCTGATGTGACCATAAAATGACCGCCGCCACACTCTATTGCTCTTATTACCCTTATGTCAGGCACCTTAATTGTCCGCTGCCTTTGCATTATCACGCAGCCTATAATTGATTTAGGGTCATTGACGGATTGGCCTAAATGTATTTATGTATTTCTCTTTTCTCGAATTGGCCATTCATCACAGTATACTTCCGATTCTTACAGCAGTCAATCAACCTCCTTCCCTTATCATTCTTACATGCCCTCCCCTTGATCCTACGTCAACATTTGAACTTTTTCCATTTCGTCCATTTAAGTCCCCCATTATTAACAATCCACGTCCATCTAGACATACAACTCCTTGTTGTACGTCATCAAAGAAGTACTTCTTCACGTCAGCGGCATCTTCATTAATTAGAATTTTATTACAAGAGGATTTATTAATGCACTTATTATGCTTTCATTCACTTCCTTCCACTTAATTGTTCCGTCTTTCCATTTCCTTCTTAAAATAACTGCTACTCCCGATCTTGCTCTTCCAGTTTTTTCCACACCACTTCATAACAGAATACAGTCTGCAGTCACTTCTTATCCACATCCTTTTTTTCCGTTTCTGTCCTTAGCAGGGTGTCCATTTTCAGTACTTCGATTTCTTTAATTACCGGTATATTTTCAAATTTTCCTTCTAACCCGTGTACATTCCATACTCCACAAATCAGCCTCTTTTTTCTTAACCAGAGTGTTGCCATTTCATCGACTCGGCTTTTTTATTTTGTTTGGGAAACATAGTGAAATATGTTTTTACCCCCACCCCTGCCGAGCCCACAGTCTCAAGGACCGGGATATTTTCTCAGGGAGGCTGCGGCCGTCCCGCCCCCCCCCCCCCCCTCCCACGCACCCAACGTTGCCGTTTCGAGAAAAAGAAGCTCAGAAACGGATAAAGGATAAAAAGAATGATTGTACCATTCGAGAGCAATTCTTTAGCAATATTAGTTTGGTACTGAATCGAAAGCTTTTCAAAACGGTGAATCGACCTCATTATATCTATCCACAGCACTTAATATGGAGGGTCCATAAGAATGGGTTACGACAGGACTGCGTTTTGATTCCTCTATTATTTAATATTTACACCAACGACCAGCCTGTCTCTAATAGCACTCAAAGTTTCATCTGTGCTGATTACCTCGCCCTCTGTTCCAAAAGTGAGACCTTCGAACAGTTGAAACTAAATCTTAACGATGCCTTGAAGGAATCAGATAAATACTACTGTAATAACCAGTTAAAACCAAATCCCAGCAAAACACAAATGTATGCATCCCATCTGAGGAATAGATAGGATCTCAAGAAAGTTCGTTTGACTTTGAGAGGAGTGCAGCTGGAACACAGTTTCCAGTCCAAATATCTTGTGATCACTGTCGACCTACATTGACTTTCATGCAACACCGTTTGAATGTAACGCAAGAAGTACCTGCAAGAAGCAACATATTGCGCGCAAAATGACGATAATATCCTCGGTTTCAGTAGCAAAAACATGAAAATACAGCTCTATCTCTGTTACACTTCAGTGAATATGCTAGTCCTGTTTGGCATAATTCTGTCCATGCTGAACACGTGGATACTGCTCTTAATGAGTCATGCAGAGGAATTACTGAATGTTTAAAACCCACAAACCGGGATGAGCTCTACCATTTATTTGGAACTGACGCTCCAGACAGTAGGCGGGAGATAGTTACATGCTGAAAAAGGCATAAGGTCTATATATACCTCCGGTAAACACCCAGAACATGGTCACCACCTTCATTCTTCACGACTGATGTCCAGGAAAACTTTCACAAGCGCACAGATATTACCGTCCATTAGACATATGAGCGATTATCTGTGTGGAAGATGAAGCTTGAACACCGCTGAATGACACCATCGGAAAATCTAGCTGCTGTTTTCCCTGTGGAAACCTTTGAATAGGCTCAGAACTTGGATTGCAAGTCAAAAGATGGTCTGCAGAAATTGGGTTGCTCTACATCATCAACCATTTGTGACTGAAGTTTAACAAGCTACAGAGTACATATACAATGTAGAATATGTCCTGGAGGATGTACCATTGATGACCTGATGTCCGAAACCTCTGAAGCCATTGTGCCTGCAAAATACTTGGCTAAAGTTGCTTAGATTGCCATCTTCTTCTCTATTTCTTTCGCTCAACATTCGTTTAATGCATACCAGTGTGAAGTGGAATCCGTTAGCTGTAATATAGTCTTCCATTTTTTTAAGCAGCAATTTAGTTCGAAAATTTTATTGTGTAGGTGCCCTATATGTATGTTTGTCGTTTTATGCTTTACGATAAATAAATACTTAAGACGTCTTTCAAAAAGAGCGTGAGTTGGGTTTCGCAAGCTCATTGTTTTCAGAAACCACTGTAAAAATAATTTTATTTGTACGTGTTACTATGTTTGAACTTCAATATGTTTTAGAATTCTGTTACAAATGGAAGCGAGTGATATGCACAGTAGCTCTACAGCTCTGATACTGTGAAAATATGTTACCCAGGCCCAGATAACTAATTGTGATCCAGTCATTAATGTATTATCTAAGCTATAAATTTCAATATGCACGACTTTAATGAGTAAAGCGATTTTAAGTCACTAGGTGTGGAGATTTCCACGAAGAACATTTGAAAACAAGTGGAAGATGTCTAACAGAAGCAATCTTTCAGTTAACACAAAAAAATTATGAAATACTGGAATGGGTTACATATATTGCACTTAAAGGATTTCTTTCGATTCACAGAATTACTTGTTAAATGATGGAAGTATGTCCTCTTCACAGACATATCAGTGTGGACGTCTATCTCAAAGTTTATTAGCCCCAAACAAAAATTACTGTAAACCAGGTGATTAAGGGGAAACGGAAGGGAAGTGGGCATTAAAAATTCGATTTTTAGATTTTAGCATATCTGATGTGTATGGTCTTTCCTGCGTGAAACAGTTTTTGTTTTATATAAATAAGAATTTTTTTGTGAGTTGTTATGGTTTTCCTGACGCTCTGTGCCACCTGGTATTTAAATGCCACGCCTTCCTTTTTGCCCCATGCAGAGACAGTGCCTAGCATTTATACTCCTTGTATATTTCATGTCTTCATGCGAAAACCGAAAATTTAAATGAATGTGTGAATTCTGTCATTTGGAACCTGTTACCGAAAACTGTATTTGTTCAGCTTATAACCCTCAAATTTGGTGTTTATGACGCTATTTTATGCTTCATTGATGGTGTAATTAGAAAACTAGATGTTTTGTAATTATTGGGCATAAAATTTAGTGGAAATACTGCAAAATCCTTGGTGTAAAGATAAAGAGAGAACCCGCAAATGAGATATTGCTAATTTAAAATACACAAAAGAAGCCGGACAGAAAAGGAGGGGGACCAAGAGAAGAAAAGAAGATCAGTATGGTGTAGGAAGATATTAGTGGTACGTAATTCTCACCAATAACTGTAAAATAATTGCAATATTAAACTTAAAATGGATTTTTCTCAAAACTACATTTTTTTACTTTCAGGTACCATTATTTGAGAAACTAATGGGGTTAGAAACATGAAATTTGGCCAATTTATACTGCAGATAGTAATAAGTTATTACAAGTAAATTGAGAACCACCAAACAATCAGAAACATTTATAATAATTAATGTACAAAAAAGTTGCATTTTACTATTGAAAGAATAATTTTTTCCTTCAAAACCATAAGAGGTATTATGTTCATTTTACTTGTAAATTGAAGCGTATATGTTATATATGCAGTGAAAATTTCATTGTTTTATCACTTACAGTTCTTTTAAAAAGTGTACCTATTCAAGGGGTAAAATAGCGTTGGCAAAATAGGGATAAAAATTGCCTTCCGTCTCCCCTTAATCAAGAAGCTCAAATTTTCAATACGGCAATGGTTGACCTGAAATAGTTACCTTACATTTTGTCTGCAAGTGCAGACCAATTAATTCCTTATCATAACGATCTGCTAGGTATGCTCAATGTAATTACGTATTCGCACACAGCCATGGTTACTGTCACTGTCGTGCGAATAGCTCTGCCATAGGAAAGCTGAAGGTGCATTGCTGCTGCCGCAGCTTTGAACGCCGTTCGTCTCCTAGGATAGGTGCTGATCCCCAGTGTACGATGCTGACCTACACAAGATGTGCACAGCTCCAGGTCTCTTCCAATTCACTCTCCTACAATCGTAACCACCGACTCCTCTAATTTTCACGGATTCCTAAGCTCTGCTGTCATTTCCCGCTAAGTACTGATGACCATTAATAGCGAAAAATACTTACATGCTGGCCCAGAAGAGTAGATCCTTCCAGCACAGAAAATCCTGCAAACACAGCGTGTCGTGGTACAATGTCAGCCACCTGACGGTACGCCTTCCAGCTTCCAAAAAAATGGCCGTTGCAGCTCCACCTTTATGACAGCATTGACTAATTTAATTTAACAATGGCGCAATTTTGCGCCAAGCACTAGCCACGCTCAGAGGTCTCCTGAATCTGGAAAGCTCCTCAGAAGACTAGGTCATTATTTTCTGCAAGTCGTCTTTCTGAAAGAAAGCGAGTGATGGTATCCTAACTTCTGCGCTGACAGACGCCTGAGGCTCCTGGCAGCGCTGATGACAAGGACCGCCTTTTTTGTAGCATTCTCTGTCCAACCTGTCTCAAATCCACTGTGCTGTGCTTGGCCATGCACACGAAAATCATCCAGAAGACAAGACATCACAGCAACATGTTAAATAAAACGAAACGAACATAGAAAGAGCAGCGCAACATGTCAAGATACTGTCACTCGATAAACTTTAAATAAAACGATTGCCCAAGAAATCTGCACTGTTATGTCTCTCTAATTACCTAATCAGCCTCAGGTTGAGTGAGAAAGGCACGTGAAAGTGCCCGCTGCGTTTCAGTGTAAATGGGTATGTCCTCTGCTCTTTTCAAGTAACTGGGAAAAGTACATTCAAGTCAAGCATGGAGAAACATTTTTCACAAATTCTATAAAAAAACTCTTCATAGAACTCAGTAAAGCATTGATGCTGTAACAGTAGCTTTCGACCTGGTTGTGCAACGGACAAAATCTTATTATTGTTCAAGTATATTTTAGAAATCCTGTGCCATCATCAGTGGATCGTATTTTATTGACATCTGAAAACAATTCCTAAGTGAAAAATTTGGCCTTAGAATGGTTTTTATCCGTTGTGATCTTTTTCTTAGTCCCTGAAAAGTTAAGTTTCGTAGGATCTTCATAAAATAGTCAGACCACTTTCATCTGCAACAATACGTTTTTTGTGAGGGTAGGAGAAGTATTCATGGAATTACTTTTTCGTTAACTAGACTTTTCCTCATTATCCCTGTTATCATATGCATGATATCTTCCAGACATAAGATCAGAAACATGGCACATATTAATAATAATGTAGCTCCTGCAGCCATGCAGCCAGTTGATGCTGAATACAAATTTTTTTTTAGTTTGGTATCGCGTCATAATGTAAAGAACTATACTGGAGAAAACAACATTTCAGCCACCGTTACAGTGGCCATCTCCTGGATCTACTGGCGTGCTTTTGCTGTGCAGAAGTCACGTATACTTTGTCATTATTACTCACTAAGCTTGGTGTTACATCTCAGTCTTAAAAAAAAAGGCCGTTGTTATAACAATGATATTTTTTAAAATCGTGAGGTAATGTCATAACACCGATCGGTATTAAAATTGCGATCTAATGTCACTCTCAGTGAGCAATAATGACCAAATATAAGCAGATCTGGATAGCTAAAGCACACCAGTAGACACAAAAGATGGCTACTGTAATTATGGCCGAAACGTTGGTTTCTCCAGTATAGTTCTTTAAATTATGTCGCAGTACTGTTATCAGAAAACTTTTATGTGAAAGGTGCATGTTATATTAGTGAGCAAGGAGTATTATGTTAAACTATTCATGTTTTCTTGCATGAGTGAAGGTGTTATTTAACTTGTTTCTTACTTTTGTTTTTTCTGCTGGTCCCACCCACGTAATCTGTCTGTGTATTGATTATTTTATCTGTTTGTGTTGTCGTTTCTGTGTATAGCAGACACAGTTAAAAAAATAAACCAGACAAACAAACATCGAGAGAGAGAGAGAGAGAAACACAGACATACAGACAGAGGGAGAGAGAATGTAAGTGATAGGACATTTCAAGACAAAAAATATTCAGATTGAGATGACGCGCCCCCAATGAGCACGAAGACAATTTTCCCTCGCTAAAGGAGAGTCTGTCTTCTCTTCGGAGGCATATACGATTCGAAAAGTGGTGACATGTGAACAACAGTCTCACTTAAGCAGTTTAAGATCATATCAGATAGTACGAGTGTCATTCAATTTAGCAGTCCTCCAATAGGGCACAGTTACAAGAGCACCCATACGATAGTGTGTGGAGTGGGGAAGGAGGGGTGTGGCATCTAGACCTGGAGGTATAGGTTAGTCTTAATGTCTTGGAAGACGAATGACGACTTGTAAGTAGGTATAAAAAAGTTCCACCTTCGACCCTGTCAAAAATCTCCGTAATACCAACTTTTAAATAGGTATCGGCACCCTTGTACAGACAGTTAATCAAATATTCTGTGCATCAATCAAGAAGTTTAATAAAACAGTGCAGTAGGCAGCAGATACATTCTATATTTGTGAGGAGCCACTCAGTAATAAAATTCGATGAAAATGTGAACTAATTAGGAAAAGACGCAACGAACATATCAGAAACACATAATCTCAAAGTGTAATGAATTCAGATTAACACTGCTGTTAAGCGTGAACCATTCAGAAGTGTGAAAGGTGGTGGAATCAATCTAAAATAGCAAGAGGTGAAAGCTACGCAAACGTACAGGCTGACATGTTTCTAATATCTTGATCTTCTTCGTTTGAAGAAAACAGAAGACAAATAATATATTTAGTAAGCAGTCACCTGCATCAAAAACTATGATTTCCCAACGCTGTATCTGTGACTGGCACGTCATTTTGAGATTTGAGCCACATCGCCATTTTTTATTGCAGCTGCATGACAAAAGTCAAAACGAGTTATTTAACCTTTTAGTAAAATTTGGCCAACAGCAGCCAATTGCTATCGACTGTTTGTTACCCACAAACAATATGGGAGTATATAAAATATAAGTTAAATTTTTGTGTATCTAATATAATTATAAACAATACAGTGCTGTAACCATGAAAATAATTATTTCAGCATATTTATGTAACCTTTCAATACATACCACGAATGTATGATTAGCGTGACCAAATACCCAAATAAAATAAAAACCTGAACCAGACACTGTCGAGCGACGAGGTATTGTTGAGCTTCAGGAAAACAGCAGATTTTCAAGATATTACCAACACCTGCTGTGTCATTCATCTTTGTGGTCATACGACAATTTTGAGAAATCAACTTTCTTTTATTTCAGATTCTGTAAGAACGTCTGAAAAAAGACTGCAAATTTTCTGCATGCGTTTTTTTTATTATCTTTGTCGGTCTCTAACTTGCCAGCTATTACCTGTACTCAAATTTCGTGTCACTGGCTACCTTACGATGCTATCCCTTTTTTATTGTCTTTCCTTCCATTAATAACCAAAAGGAGATGATAAAGCTGGCATCAACATGGAACTGAAAAGCACACTGCGTCACTATACATTGTCCTTTTGGAGTTGGGTGTTGTCTTCCTTTTACAGTAGAAATGCATACGCAGCCAGTTATACAAAAGCCGAATAAACAAATCATTACCAGGCGTGAAAAGTGACAGAAAAATCGTTGAACCGACCAGGAACTGTTCCTTGCATCTTTGGATTCATTGCTAAATTTAAGTTAAAGTTCATAAATTCTTCTGCCCTGTGTTCATCTTTTCTCAGGTAAATTTTATAGATTAGATTAGATTCAGTTTTCGTTCCATAGACTCAAAAATAAGATGATTCTCGGTGGGTTGGAACACGTCAGAAAGTATAAAATAAAAAACATAAAACTTGAATATAATACTTATTATCCTGGTTATTTGTCAAGAGGCTGTCTAAACAGGTGAATGGATTACGGTAACCTGGAACTGCTAATATTTACGGATTTAATACACTGTCAGAATGAAACATTGTTATGAACTTTTAATAAATTTATCATACGCAAAATATGTAATCTTGACTGTTGTGGCCAAGTGCTGTCGTATCAAATCTAACGGGCATTTTTCCTTAAGCTGGTCTAACAGTCCTTGTTAAGATATTCATCTACAGAGTAGAAGGGTTGCCTATCAAAAAGTCTTTCGAACTCTGTTTAAGTCGTGCGTTATCTGAAACCGTATTTTTAATGGTTGCTAGTAATTTATACTGAATACTGGACCCCTTTTTGGACCAAGATAAGTGATTGTAGGTCTTTATATAGATTGTTCTTATTCCAAGAATTGATACTATGTATTGAGCTATTGGTTGGAAATACAGATATATTACTTGCAACAAATTTCATTAAGAAATAAATATACTAAGAAGCAGTGGCTACAATTTAAAGTTCCTTGATCAGGTTCCTACATGATGTTGTTCAATTTACACCGCAAATGATTCTTATTACACGCTTTTGTACGCTAAAACCTTTTGCTCGGTTCGATGAGTTACACCTGAATACGACCTCGACTGACATAATAGAATGAAAGTTAAGAAAGTATGCAAGGTTTTCTTTATATTTATATATCCTACATGTGACATCATTTTCACTGCAAGTACATACTTATTTAGGCACTTCAGCAATTCTGTACCGTACTCGTTCCACATCTTTTTTACTTTTTATATTCCTGTACGTTATTTTAGTCAGAAGCTTATTACAGTGACATGTCAGACTGTAAACATTGACTATCTTATGTTTCATTAGTGCAGAATACTTATTTAAAGATAAGTAAACGGACGTTGAAGCTCACTTTCATTATATCTGTTAAAATAAAAATACCCACTGACGTAACTGAGGAAAGAATCCAAAGATTCAAAATTGTAGTTTCGAATAAAAATTTAGAACAAATCTCATCCTTCAGTTATTTAATCTGCGAAACTAGTAATGTTGAAGACAGTCACTAAGAAAAACTTATCGATCCGCAAGCAACATGCGGTATCATGCTAAACACTTCAATTTAGAGAATTAAACAAGACCAGAAATAAGACTTCAATTTTATAGATCCATGACAGTTTCTAGAATTTCTGTACGGGTATGGGGGAAGAAAAAATGTTTAGAGGCCATAATTGTGAAACGTGGTTCCTAAGGAGCGATCGTTTCGAATCGCGTAACGCTAGAGTTTTTCTGATAACTAAAACTCCGTGGGAACAGGCCTCGGAAGTCCCAACTGCCGTGTCATCCTCATCCGATAGGCATCACTAGATGTAGATATGGAGGGAGGGGCATGCGGTCAGCATACCGGTCTCCTGGTCGTTGTCAGTATTCGTGACCGGAGCTGCTAGACCTCAGTCAAGCAGCTTCTCAGTTGGTCTCACAAGGGCGCAGTTGCACCCCTCTCGCCAATAGCGCTCAGCAGACCCTGACAGTCATCCATTCAAATGCCAGCTAAGCCCGAGAGTGCCTAACTTAGATGATTCGGCGGGAACCTGTATTACCACCGCCGCAAGGCCGTTGGACATTCTGATAACGACCAGATGAGAAATCAATTGCATATTGGAATACGAGGACTAATTTAGTGGTATTAATTTTTTTTGCAAAAGTAAGAGGACATTTTATAAAACTCTGTGCATTGAACGTAAGTGTTTGTAAATGATAATTAATTGAAACCCTCAGCTGCCGACAGGTGTTGTTGATATACCTCGATGGAGACGGCTGAAAATGTGTGCCCCGACCGGGACTCGAATCCGGGATCTGCTTACATGGCACACGCTCTATCCATCTCAGCCACCAAAGACACAGATGAATAGCGCGACTGCAGGGACTTATCCCTTGCACGCTTCCCGCGAGACCCACATTCCTAACTGTCCACAATCCACATACGTAACGTACCTTATAGATATTTGCCCATCCACTCAGTCGCGCTATTCATCTATGTCCTCCGTGGCTGAGATGGATCGAGCGACTGCCATGTAAGCAGGACATCCCGGGTTCGTGTCCCGGTCGGAGCACACATTTTCAGCTGTCCCCATCAATTAATTATCATTTATCCTAGAGAAGCTGCACGGTCATCAGTGATATGTGTTCTTTCGAGAACAGTTACTATATATATATATATATATATATATATATATATATATATATATATATATATATATATGTGTGTGTGTGTGTGTGTGTGTGTGTGTGTGTGTGTGTGTGTGTATTTGACGTAAATGCTTCTGTTGCGTTCTGTATCCCTACACTGTTAATCAGTACTTTTTCTTTGTGATTAGTTACATATCATGAATATCTCTCACTCTCCGCCCTCTTCAAAGCAGAGTGTGACTTGAATCACTGTTGGCTTATCCGCTATCTTTTGGGCACGCTCATGGCACGAAGTGAGTGACCCCCTTACGCCGTAAGTCTTCGATCGCTCAGTAATTTTTATCGAAAACCAAGAGACTGATACGGTCGAATTAAAGACTATTGGATTAAAGAAGAAGCTGGCAGTTCCCAGTGTATACGTTAATGCAAAATGATAAGCAAATTTGAGGAATAACAGCATCCATTCCCTCAACCAAACACCCACGCATTTCGAATCCACTGAAGGAGTTGGCAGGAAGCTATTTTAACATCCGCCCAGATATTTCGCGTGTTACCTCCAAGTACTTAGTGATCTGAAGAAAATTCATAGCATGATTTCGTATTGGATGAGGATAAGTACAACCACGTGAGATTTTAGATTCCGTCAAAGACTGAGATATACACCCATGCTCATAAATTAAGAATAATTGCAGAATGGGGTGCCACACAAGGTGGCACTACACAAAACTGGCGCTAATAGCATAGGCACATAGGGAACGCACACCACATAGATCAGTGATAAGTCCACGGTATTGATGATAAGTTGAGAAAACCGTCCCGAAACACATGTGCAACAAAACGCCACTGTTTCCTGCCCATGAAAGCCGACATCAATAGGGGATATGATCACCATGCACAGGTACACAGGCCGCACAACAAGTTGCCATTCTCTGGATCAGGTGGTCGAGCAGCTCCTGGGGTATAGCCTCCCATTCTTGCACCAGTGCCTGTCGGAGCTCCTGAAGTGTCCTAGGGGTTTGAAGACGTGCATCGATACGTCGATCGAGAGCATCCCAGACGTGATCGATGGGGTTAGGTCTGGAGAACAGGCAAGCCACTCCATTCGTCTGTTTCTAGGTACTCCTCCACGATGGCAGCTCGGTGAGGCCGTGCGTTATCATACATCAGGAGGAAGGTGGGACCCACTGCACCCCTGAAAAGGCGGACATACTGTGCAAAATGGCATCCCGATACACCTGACCTGTTACAGTTCCTCTGTCAAAGACATGCAGGGATGTACGTGCACTAATCCCCACCCCACACCATCGACCCACAACTTCCATACACGTCCCTTTCAAGGGCATTAAGGGATTGGTATCCGGTTCGTGGTTCACGCCAGATGAAAACCCGGCGAGAATCACTGTTCAGACTATATATGGACTCGTCCGTGAACATAACCTGGGACCACTGTTCCAATGACCGTGTACTGTGTTCTTAACACCAGGCTTTACGGGCTCTCCTGTGATCAGGGATCAGTGGAATGCACCTTGCAGGTCTCCAGGCGAATAAACCATGTCAGTTCAGTCGTCTGTAGACTGTGTGTCTGGAGACAACTGTTCCAGTGGCTGTGGTCCAGAGCAAGGCTACCAGCAGTACTCCGTGGCCGTGTGCAGGCACTGATAGTGTGATCTCGGTCTTCTTGTGGTGTTGTACGCTGTGGAAGTACCGTACTGTAGCGTTTGGACACGTTTCCTGTCTTCTGGAATCGTTGCCATAATCCTGAGATCGCACTCTGTGGAACACGGAGGGCCCGTGCTACGACCTGCTGTGTTTGACCAGCCTCCAGTCGCCCTAGTATTCTACCCCTCATAAGGTCATCAATGTGTGTTCTTTGGGCCATTTGCAACACACAGGCACCATTAGCACGTCTGAAAACGACTGCACACTTACTCGCTGCACTGTACTCTGACGTGTACCAACACACCTCTGCGTATGTGGACTGCTGCCAGCGCCACCGTGCGACGACCGCAGGTCAAATGCACCGCTTGGTCGTACCCCGAGGTGATTTAAACCCGCAAACCGCTCACCAGAGCGTTGTTTCACCATGTATCAGCATTATCCTTAATTTATGAGCCTGAGTGTAGATTCTGTCATAGACCTGACGGTCTCTTATGTAGTCTAATGACTTCCTTAACTGTCATAATATTGTGTCGTGAGGAAGAGATCCGGCGAATTGGTTCGCCAAGGTAGGGTTGGACAAGCACTAAGACAACTAGTAGAAATTCTTGCTGTGTGCGGGCGGGCACTATCTTGCTGGAATGTAATCCCAGGTTGACTAGCCACAAAGGGCAACAAAACATGGCGTACAGCACCGTCTACGTACCACTGTGCTGTAAGGGTGCCGCGGATGGCTATCAAAAGCGGTCCTGACATGAAATGAATGGCACCCTTCTCCATCATTCTTGATTGTCGAGTCGTACTGCGGGCGACAATCTGGTTGGTAACTCACCGCTGTCCGGAGCGTTTCTAGACTCGTTTTCGCTGGCCATCATTTCGAAGCGGGTCTCATCACTACACATAATACTACTTCACTCAATGAGATTCCAGGGGGAATGTGTCAGACATCCCTGCAAACGGACTTGGTGAGCAGAGGTCAGTGGTAGCCGGCGCAAGGGGCGCAGCGAGCTCAACCCGCTTTCTGTGAGCCGCTTATTAATGGTCCTTATGGTCACTGAAGCACCATCTGCACGTCAGATCGATGATAATGAGTAATCCGGGGCTCTGAGTGCTTCTCTGACAATTTATCGCTCCTCACATTCTGTCGTCTCTCTATGGGTCTGCTTCCCTCTCGACGCTGTGTTCGAATATTCCTACCAACAGTGCCATCGCTCCTATTCAGATGTCGAGCGATTCGTCGATTATTCCAACGGGCATCTTTGAACCAACTTCATGTCCCCTCTGTCCGCCCCGATAGTTGAGTGGTCAGCGTAACGGATTTGCCTCCTACGGACTCGGGTTCGATTCCCGGCTGGGTCGGAGATTTTCTCCGATCAGAGATTGAGTGTTGTGTTGTCATCACCATTTCATCCCCAACCGGCGCGCAGGTCGCCCAATGTGGCGTCGAATGTGGTAAAACCTGTACCAAGGCGGCCGGACCTGCTCCGCAAGGGGCCTTCTGGCCAATGACGCAAAACACTCATTTCCATTTCCATGTCCTCTCTCAAATGCTAGAGTCTGCGTCTACTGTTCACGGACCTGACTGTGAGGCATCGTTAGAGCGTGTTCAAACAAGGTGTTTGGCAAAAGATAAAATTTTGCTAAATGTCAAGATATTGGAGCAAATATGAACTGTGTGTTTGTAATGGAATTCCATAGCTTATGGGAAGTTTCACGTTTCGCAGAAATAGCTAAGAAGCGTGCTGAATTTAGGACTTAATTCTACACTCAGAGCATAGCCACACAACCTCAATCCCATTACGATACGTTTGCGTGCGCCGGAGAAGAATTTTCACTGGAGCAGTAGTTATCATTCTCAAAATTTTATATATTTCTAATGTATAACTGATATCATAAACAGGACTCTACTTCTCCTCTCTCAACACATGGCTCGGAGGACATGATCTCGGAGTGCCACAGGAATCATTTATTCTGAGGCGTTGACGCACGCCAACGATTTCGACTGTATTCGGATTCCAAGATCTACTTTATGCGTTGTGCAGTAGGCCACTAACAGAGGAAACAAATACAGCACGTCACCATGAGCGGAAGATGGTTCAAATGGCTCTAAGCACTATGGGACTTAACATCCGAGGTCATCAGTCCCCTAGTACTTAGAACTACTTAAACCTAACTAACCTAAGGACATTACACATATCCATGCCCGAGTCAGGATTCGAACCTGTGACCGTAGTAGCAGCGCGGTTCCGGACTGAAGCGCCTTCAACCGCTCGGCCACAGTGGCCGGCTTGAGCGGAAGAGATTTCATAAATTCAGTGTAGCTCCATTAATTGATATACTATCACAAAACTCAACACTCATGTAGAAAACTCAAAGTTTTGTACTGTTGCAGCCGCACTTCAGTTTTCTGCCACCAGAGCGCAGCACTGAGCAGTTAGACAAGATGACAGGCGCTGCTGAAGCGTATGTTTTACTTGAAATGCATTCGCATCACTCTGCTGTGACATGCAGAACGAAGTTCAACAACGATCCCACTCGAAAGTACGCATGTGTCAGGACATGGTACAAAAAGAGGCTCATGCCACAACTGGAGACCGACAGTGTTGACTTCATCTACCAACAGGATGGTGATCCATTCCACTTCCATAACCATGTTCGTGAATTCTTGAACAGGAAATTGAGAAACCGATGGATCGGTCGTGGTGGTGATGATAATCAGCAATTCCTGTCACGGTGTCCACGCTCTCCCAGCCTAACCCCTTACGATTTCTTTTTTGTGTGTTTACGCCTCCTCTACCAACAAACCTACCAGAACTATGAACTCGCATCAAGAGTGCTTTTGAACTGTAGATACGGACATTGGGCGCTGAACTTGGAAACAACTTAATTCACGACTTGAGATCTGCAGAATCAGTAGAGGGGAGGGGAGCGGCACATATGGAGCACCTGTGCTATGTCAAAAAAAAAAAAAAAAAAAAAAAAAAATAAACTTTCGATCTTTTATACGTGTATGCAAAGCCCTCTTGTATCTCACATATTATAGCTACAGCGAATCTGTGAAATCACTTCAGTCATTTATAATAACCCCGTACTTTTGTGCTAACAAGAACAATATTCATACGGAAGTCAGTAGCGGTTCGTAATCACAATTTCAAAGTTGCATCGAAAACGGATCAACTGGGGACCAACGTTTACTGGAACGTCTCTAGTTCTGCTATTACATTCTTTCAGCTATGTCAGGATTCGCCATTAATTATGATATACTAAACAAAGTCCGGTCACGTTTTGTCAATAGTTAACTGCTTCGGTGAACTGGCCACGACCAGCACTCTTCATTTATATCCCAACTTCCGAGAAACAAACTAATAATATTAAAAATATGATACCGTTAGAGACATACGAAGGACGTACATGGTTAAAAATTAAAGAACTTTATCATCACTGTAGTGCAGTTATTGACATATAAACATTTAATAGGTACGTGTCATACAGTTCCACTGACATCTTGCAGCTGAACACACCAGCGAAGTACTAGGCTTTAAACCGGCACAATTTCCGTCTACTGTGCCTCATGCAGCCATTGGAAGTTTCTTCTATAGACATTACGTAACCTAATAACTGAAATTATTCATACATTACTATTTAAAATGTAAAAATCTCCGCATACCATGTAAAGTCCGTATGAACACTATAGGGAGTTCCAAGCTATTCAGTTGTATGGCTATTGGTATAATGGAATTTGCACGTTTTGAAGTCAAAGGCGTACATCGTAGTTGTCAAGACTTAGACGCCGCCGACGATTTGAGATCTTAGTCGTAGGTATGCCGGCACAGCATATAGGTTCATCATCTTTGCTTTGGAATAGGCTGGCGTCAGGAATTACGGTGGCCCTGAGAGCCTGAGCAAAATAAAGTCTATCTATCTGTCCGCTGGAAACAGGATGCTGTGCTAGTGCCTGCTGATACGTTGATTCTTACTTCTAAGCAACAGTATGAATTGATTTCAGTTATGACACCAGTAAGCACCACCTCGTTGTACGCCGCATAATAATTAAAAGTAACCGTTAATGTTTAATCAATAGAAGATGAATCAATAGTAAATGGTGCAGTAGAACAGATGTTTTAGTGGAACTAAAACAGCAAAAAAGGAACAAGTTCACTTCAACTGTAACAGCAGAATATGACAATAATGCTAAACAACGATGAAGTCATTATAGAAAAAGGTGCAGGGTGGAAGGAAAGACAACAGAGCAGCCTGCTTCACATCTGTAGCTAGTGGTAAGATTTTTATGTTTTTACTGTTAGATACGAGTATTGTACATTTTTATAACGTTGCATCATTTTATATTGTTATTTTGCTTCTGTCCCGTAGGATATTTGAGAAGACGCTTGGTGATGACTAATGCACCGAAACCGGTTAATAGAAAAAGAAGTGCGTCTTGGACTTTTATTTACATAATATTTTGTAGCTGCAAAGCAATACCTCAGGTAAATTGGATTGCTTTCGTCTCTCTTTTTCATATTGCTCCCAACTTCAATGGCTCGTCAAATCTGTTTGATTACCCGCTTACAGCTTATTTTTTTCCGTGTATGCACGCCTTGCATGTGTTTACAGGTCTTACAAACTTTGTCAATGTTCAGTTTACGCTTCTCTCTGCACAGTCATTAGTTACGCATTCTCGCGGTTTCGTTCGCGTTACGAAATCAGATGAGAAAAAAGGAATACGTAATGTAAATGAACGCGTTTCATACAAATGTGGGGCACTGAATTTTATAATACGTGTATTGTCACGGGACTTGTGTGAGAAACACATCGTAACACGTCAGACACAGTCGCAGGTTACGTACTCACAAATGGTAATTATGAATCAACATGCATAATTACAATGAGAGTGGAAATTTTATGAGAGGATTTCAAGTCTCTATTTAGAAACTGAGAAACTGTATTATTGAGATTCAGAGCTGAATAGCTGTCACCCATACTTTCTTCCTTGTTTATTGCAACACAACTCGAGAAAGAATTGTAAGTTGCGGCGTTAGTTACCATCCCGTGTCTGTAAGTCCACGCTTTCATTCAACACAGATTAAAAGTTGCGGAGCACATGATGACACATTGATGCATTCTGTCAACCTCGCCTATGCCTTGTGATAGGCTCATGTACCGAAACGCGAATCAGTTCATGTATGCTCACCGTGTGTGACAATGTATTCTCATATACGACTATCACAAACTGAGAATTGTGACAAGTCTTATTGTTAACACACGTAATTAATTTACGGAGAACTGGCATAACTTATCATATAACACTGACAACTACGACGTAATCGATGTGAGACAGCAGCTTTCTAAAAACTCTTATTTTATTTGCCGTTGTGCTGACATTATTACTCCATGTAAAAACAATGAAATACTCGTATGTGAAGATAGGAAGATCTCAGAACTTCGTAACGCTTACCTGAAACAATAAAATAACCTCTGGATCAGTCCCACAATCTAACCCAAATGTTGTCCTGGTATTTAAATACTGCTTACCAGCAAACGTTTTCTTACAGACATCGTCTGTACGCTGAGTAATTGAAAGGTGGCAAATTAGTTCGAAATAGACAAAACTACAGTAATAAATAATTGGCGACAAAAATTCATTACAGTTTCTACTACTCTGAACTATACTTCTTAGTTTTAAAAACTCTTGGCAGTAATGGATCTAGTTTTGTTGCTAATTATCTATCTAACCCTATGTGTGTGTTCTGAATATGCAAGTTATTCGTAGAAAGAGCACTGTCTTCTACTCAGTTATTACCGTCTGCACACCGTAGAACGCAATAGGTGTACATAAAAGCACAAATATTCACTGGAGCGAAGTCTGAACTATAGCCGTGATACTCAAGAGACAATCACACTACACAATGTACGGAAGTGTTCATAAAACTGTTCAGCGGTATTCAGTATATGTGCGAGTGGAGAAGTTAAATGTTATTAAAACACTGAATAAAAGATGTAGGGGAGAGAGAGGTGTAAGCGAACAAGTGGAAAACGTGAGTGGATGACTGACCATGGAACAAGATTAGTACTGCAAAGGTTAAATATATATTTATTCTTAGAAAGTGTAAAATAATACATTAATTAATGACTTTTAGTAATTAAAATAATTGTTTTACTTGATAATAGCAGGCATCTTCAGTGGAGTCCACAAGGAACATCAATGAGTTATTACCATCAGGTAATTATAAATTTATAGTATTACTACAGTTTTAATGGCCAAAATCAGTAAATGACATTCTACTACAATGTGCCAAAAGGTCTGAGAAATTTTCTGTACAACTATTACAGTCACAGAGTTTTTTTAAGTCAGTATGAATTGTTCAGTGCGTCAGATTTTTTTGGCAGTGGGCTCCAGTAATGATATATATATATATATATATATATATATATATATATATATATATATATATATATATGAGCAAGTGTGTGGTTTTCTCTCATTCTTATTCACGATCATTTGTTTGGTCATTTTTTATTATTTTTTTTCCCACTTATGAATGAAGGGTTTTGTGGCATAGTAGTGTAAGTCAGATTTTGACGAAAATGAGTTCACTGCTGTGTTATGTACTAGAAACTGAATGCAAAACAGCAGCACAATGGCGTTCTGATGTGAAATGGTTTGTATGATACATGTTATGGCAAAGTGAAGCGAGTCTGACTTTAAATACATTTTCTGTCCCACTACTGGGAAGTTTTCCTTTATTATTATTATTATTATTATTATTATTATTATTATTACTGTCATATTATTTTGCATCAAAGTTAACAGTTTTGATAATGTTAAAATAAAATAAACTTTGATGCAAAATAATATACTTTAAAATATATGTTATTTCACTTACTTATGCTCAAGTATTGTTGATTCAAAGTGAAATTGTTAATTTAAATTGAAATTTTTGATTCGAAGTGAAATTTGTAATAATGATGATGATAATATTAACACTACTACACTTAATTAAAGCTCTAGTATTAATATTATCCCTTATTAGACTCAATATAGACAAACGTCTCAAAAATGAGATCGACAGGAAGTGCAAAATGGCTAAGCAGGGATGGCTAGAGGACAAATATAAGGATGTAGAGGCTTATCTCACTAGGGGTAAGATATATACTGCCTACAGGAAAATTAAAGAGACCTTTGAAGATAAGAGAACCACTTGTATGAACATCAAGAGCTCAGATGGAAACCCAGTTCTAAGCAAAGAAGGGAAAGCAGAAAGGTGGAAGGAGTATATAGAGGGTCTATACAAGGGCGATGTACTTGAGGACAATATTATGGAAATGGAAGAGGATGTAGATGAAGATGAAATGGGAGATGCAATACTGCGTGAAGAGTTTGACAGAGCACTGAAAGACCTGAGTCGAAACAAGGCCCCCGGAGTAGACAACATTCCATTGGAACTACTGACGGCATTGGGAGAGCCAGTCCTGACAAAAGTCTACCATCTGGAGAGCCAGTCCTGACAAAAGTCTACCATCTGGTGAGCAAGATGTATGAAACAGGCGAAATACCCTCAGACTTCAAGAAGAATATAATAATTCCAATCCCAAAGAAAGCAGGTGTTGACAGATGTGAAAATTACCGAACTATCAGTTTAATAAGTCACAGCTGCAAAATACTAACACGAATTCTTTACAGACGAATGGAAAAACTAGTAGAAGCCGACCTCGGGGAAGATCAGTTTGGATTCCGTAGAAATACTGGAACACGTGAGGCAATACTGACCTTACGACTTATCTTAGAAGAAAGATTAAGGAAACGCAAACCTACGTTTCTAGCATTTGTAGACTTAGAGAAAGCTTTTGACAATGTTGACTGGAATACTCTCTTTCAAATTCTAAAGGTGGCAGGGGTAAAATACAGGGAGCGAAAGGCTATTTACAATTTGTACAGAAACCAAATGGCAGTTATAAGAGTCGAGGGGCATGAAAGGGAAGCAGTGGTTGGGAAGGGAGTAAGACATGGTTGTAGCCTCTCCCCGATGTTATTCAATCTGTATATTGATCAAGCAGTAAAGGAAACAAAAGAAAAATTCGGAGTAGGTATTAAAATCCATGGAGAAGAAATAAAAACTTTGAGGTTCGCCGATGACATTGTAATTCCGTTAGAGACAGCAAAGGACTTGGAAGAGTAGTTGAACGGAATGGATGGTGTCTTGAAGGGAGGATATAAGATGAACATCAACAAAAGCAAAACGAGGATAATGGAATGTAGTCGAATTAAGTCGGGTGATGTTGAGGGTATTAGATTAGGAAATGAGACACTTAAAGTAGTAAAGGAGTTTTACTATTTGGGGAGCAAAATAACTGATGATGGTCGAAGTAGAGAGGATATAAAACGTAGACTGGCAATGGCAAGGAAAGCGTTTCTGAAGAAGAGAAATTTGTTAACATCGAGTATAGATTTAAGTGTCAGGAAGTCATTTCTGAAAGTATTTGTATGGAGTGTAGCCATGTATGGAAGTGAAACATGGACGGTAAATAGTTTGGACAAGAAGAGAATAGAAGCTTTCGAAATGTGGTGCTACAGAAGAATGGTGAAGATTAGATGGGTAGATCACATAACTAATGAGGAGGTACTGAATAGGATTGGGGAGAAGAGAAGTTTGTGGCGCAACTTGACCAGAAGAAGGGATCGGTTGGTAGGACATGTTCTGAGGCATCAAGGGATCACCAATTTAGTATTGGAAGGCAGCGTGGAGGGTAAAAATCGTAGGGGGAGACCAAGAGATGAATACACTAAGCAGATTCAGAAGGATGTAGGTTGCAGTAGGTACTGGAAGATGAAGAAGCTTGCACAGGATAGAGTAGCATGGAGAGCTGCATCAAACCAGTCTCAGGACTGAAGACCACAACAACAACAACAACAACAACAACACATCCCTATATATACCTTTATTAAGCTGTCCTGATTTTTCTATTGTTTTTTACAAAACAATCACACTCTGAAAATGAGCAAAATTGACTTATACCAATGTGCCATGATCTCCTTCAAATATATTTGGTTGCAGCTGGTGTGATTGCTAATTAGATACATCTGTCCACAGTTATTATTATTATTATTATTATTATTATTATTATTATTATTATTATTATTAGAAACATCCACTTGAAAGGTATAAAATCATATATTTCACAAGCAAGGATCCGAAGTTTGACATGCCTTACATCAAAACTATTTACTTCCATCGTATCTGCAGATGTAAAGGCATCCCCACTTGTAGAATTTGAAATATTACTTACAACACGCAATTAATTTTTTCATGTAATATTCTAAGAATTACTTCTACTCTATCAGGTGTTCCTAACGTAAATTTACTAGTGGGCATGCAGCTGCTAGTCCACGTGAGTGCCGTGCAGAATTCCGCCCGCTCCTCCTGGCGGCCTATTCTGCGCTGTCAAGCGTGCTGCCGCCCTCATCGTGTGTAGGGGCCGTGCTGAGCCGTCCCGCCCGCCTGCCCGTTGTTCGCCAGACGTCGTGCGGGCCAGCGCTGAGACGGCACAAGTCGGCCTTAACGAACGCACGGGGGTCGTGCCAAGGAGTGCAGCGTGGCGAGCGGCGCCGCGGGCCGCCGCTCGATACTCGACACCTATGCCGAGGTCGCCGGGCCGACGAATGCCTCGCGTCGCATTTGCTTCCACAAACCTCACAATCCAGACAACCGCATTAAAGGAGCTGTCCGCTGGTTGACAACACCAGAAGAAGCTACCACAGTGCTCAGAAGATCTAGACGTACATTCAGGGAAGTGGCGAAGCTATTGAAAGGAATAGACCTATAATTGTTGTCGCCCCGGAAGGAAGATAATTAAAATTTATAGGACTGAACGTTTCATTTGTGCTACTATTGATGATGTTGCACATATGTTATTTCTCAGAAAGCCACTAACACTTCCACACATCAAAAGAGTAAGCATTCTTTTGTAATATAATTCGGCTGAAGTAACATATAAAGCGCTTGTTGATAAATGAAATACGTCCTGTATCGTTAACTTTTATTTGGTTTTTTGAACCGCCTTATACAACGAAACATAAGAAATAAAAATTGTAAAAGACGACTATTGGAATATTATCGTCCAAAATAATTGAAGCATCTCTCCGAAAAAAAAATCTCCGGATAGGTGCTATTAGAACTCGCGTAGCAGGGGTGCCGTACAAATTCAGTTATGAATGGAAACAGTTTACCCATCTCTAGAATCGAGAATGTCAACTATTTTTCCTGTTATCGACATCAATACTGGCAAGATACCGGCCCCTGGAATTCCAAGAGAAATGAAAAAATATTTTTTCTTGTGATATAATTAGAAATTTTCAATTTTCGGATTTTTTCCTTTACTTGTAGCGTGAAACCTTGCGTCTTAGCAAATTTTCACGATTCTATGTCAATGGGAAGTACTCTACAGATTGTCATGGGTTAGTTTGAAAGTATCAAAATATGTGTCACAAATGACCGTATTTTCTGATTGCATTGACTTAGGAGCTTATATTTATTACACCGTCGAGTAGCCACAAACTTTAGTATGTGACATAAATTTCAACTTGATATGCCTACTCATTCCTGAGGAAGAGGGGTCTAAATACGCTGACTGACGGACAGATAGTCGGCTAAAAATGACAGAAATTTGTTTTCCGCGTGATGTAATTACAAATTAACAACTTCCTGAATTCTTCCTTACCTGCATTGTGAAACCTTGCTGCTTACCAAATTTTAACGGGTCAGCGGGTCGTATTATAGATTTTTGATGAGTGATTTTGAGAGTATCAATATGTGTGATATAAAGAACAATATCTTTTGATTGCAGTTACTTAGATGCTTCAGTTTTCAACACTTCCAATGAATAGTAGACCTTAGTATGTGACATAAATATCGATTTCATACGTCTACACGTTCGTGAGACAAAGGTCTTTTAACAGCCGCAGAGAAAGAAAGACAGACAGACCGACAGCAAATTAATCCTATAACGGTTCCGCTTTTGGCGATTGATTACGGAACCCTAAAAATGGATTTACATTTACAGACAGATAAAATCATCGTGTACTAGAGAATGGCGTCACACTTACTCCAAGGCGACTGAGACACTTAACTTCCTTATCATATTACTCGAACGTAGAATGTCAATGTCCCTACGGCCAAAAATCTTGCTGTTATTCCATGCAAAATTTTCCTCAAGCACTTCAACGAAAGGTGGAAAAAGTTTCAAATGCAACAAAATTATATAAGGAATAAACATCATTAGGAGTTAGCTGTCATTATAGGGTACGGTTGTGGCGATATTCAGACATCAAAATATACGGGAAATAAGCAACACCGAACGCACGTTATTACATGCGTAATGCACATGCCTGAAACACGAAGGAAGGAGGATAAAGTGAAGATGTAGAAGATGAAGTATTCTTTGAGAGGATGGGTGGAGAAGAAAAAGAATTGTTAAAACTGACTACAAGCACTTATTTCGCACTACATCACGAAATTTTCTTTTTGAGAAACGGCTTTTTGATCTAAGGCCACGATTTTGTAAGAAAGATTCTTTGAATATGCCAGTAACTAAAAATTTTTGTTGGGCAAGTTTTGAATGCTAAGAAGATTTCCATTAATGCTGACCAAAGTACTTCACTGTGATTGTTTTCTGGAAATCAGTGGCATTCACAACGATAATATTTCAGAACAACATAAGCATTATAATTGAAGAAAAAGTAAACAATTTGAGTATCTTTGTCTATGATCCCTTTCGGTTATCGATGTCATTCATTGGACTTTTACCAAGTGCTCGTTTCGTGAAACTTGAACAAAGGTTGATTTACTCGTATAAAAGTTGTTTCCAAGTTGTCATCCCACATTTATGGGATTTACAACAGGACGAAGTACGTATCATTTTCAACGTGATCTCTTTTCTGTCTTACACTAGGAAATATACAAAATAATGTATCCCAGCATTCCGCTTCTCCATGACGAAACGGAGATAGTTACTCAGTACTTCTCTGTGGATCAATACATCTGTAACCAATTAATTAGTGTGATACCATCAGCACCTACTGCTTATGGCTGCCACAGAAGTGAAGTATGAGCACCGACACTACTGTGTGGCTTGTGAATGCGGCACGCCACGTTTCAATCGCACCACTGGCCGCCCTTATCACCACGATTGGCTGCAACATACTTACGCGAATCATAGTAACTAAAACCGTATATATCTAGTAAAAGTACGAGACTGCAATAGATTATTCTTTATAGTTGCTCCTACGTCAAGTTACCACTCATTATTATACCTACTCGAGTATAACTGAATTTGGAAATTTTGGAACACTTGGTACTTCACCTATCTGTTTTGTCTTAGTGTAACTCTCAGAAGTAGTAATGCAGTAGTCAGAAACTTCGTTAACATGTTTTAGACAGAACGGTGCGCTGCCGAAGATGAAATTTAGAGGTTATAAGTGTATCACATTCACTTAACAAAAAAGAAAAAACTCTGAAATCTTCGTACAGATGTACATTCACGCTATGTAAACCACTTTACAGGTCATAGCGAAGGGCCCTTCTCACCGTTAATAGCCAGTTCTAGTCCCACTCCCGGAGAAGTATGTACGAGTACATCTTCCTACGACACGGTGTCTCTCTTGCTCTCATATCTCATTCTCACGATACCTGCACGAGATGTAATACAGGGGAAGCAGAATTGTTACAAAGTTTACGTCGAATATCGGTTCTCTATATTTATACACCAGGGTGCCGTTAAAACAACGTGGTCTTTCTTCCAAATATTGCCGCTTACGTTCCTTGAGTGCTTCCTAAAAACTTCCTTATTAGTCAGTGCGTGTCTCTATTACATCGGCATATATTATCCGACAACTGGATGTATGAGGACTCCGAATGCTACAGTAGACCTCTATATTAAGGTGCAGTAACGTTTCTTCTGTGTTTACTTCAACAGACGCAAGGTCATTTGCCTTTTCTGCAAATTTCATACGTTAGATGCAGTTTCTAGTGTAGTAACAAAACTTCTGGGCCATGATCCACCATTAGATACAGATTGGCTGGAGACTTAGCGACAACAGAACATTATGTTTGTTAACAATCTTCAAAAACTTGTTCTGAAGGCTGGTAAACAATTCGCGCCAAATCGCTTCAGTTTCTCTTCGCTCTCCAGAGTACATCCTGGAATTGATGGTCAATGCTCTTGAGGAGTCTGCGTGATTCTCCTCTATTGTTTACGAGGAGAAACTACTCACTTATAATGTGAGGTGTAGACGGGGGGGGGGGGGGGGGTGAAGAAGAGAACAGAATCCTTAGTATTAAATATGCGAAAATAATTTCAGTTGTACGGGAGGTGAATAGCTGACTAGGATTTATTGGGAAGGTCTGAGAACGTATATCGTAACAAGAAAGGAGACCACATACAGACCGACTGTATGGCCCATGCTCCAATACTGGGATAACACCAAAACAATTCAGAGGTGTGCAGCACCATTCCTTATCGGTCGGTTTGATCAGTACGAGAGTGTTACGGAAATGCCCTCTGAGCTTAGACGAGATCCTTGGGAAACGACTAGAGGATCCTTTTGCGAACCGCTATTGAGGAAGTTAGGAAAACCGCCATTTGAGAGAGACTGCAGAATGATTTTACTGCCTGGAACGTTCGTATCGCACAAGGACGGTAAAGACAAAATGAGGGGTAATAGCCATTATTTTCCCCTCGCTCTGTTCACGAGTCGAACAGGAAAGCTAATGCCTAGCAGTTATGCACCATACAGTGGATTGTGAAGCATGTACGTGAATGTAGGAAATAGATCTAAAGACGTTAAGTCTTTGGCGCCCATGCTGTCGACTGCAAGCCGGTCCTCCAGAAGGGACAGAAGACAGCGCCGCAGGAAATGTCCACGGCGCCAGAAGGAGGAAGAGGTTTCCGGAGCAGAGAGTTCCCGCGCTCGAAGCGTCCCGGGCCCTGCACTCGGCCACTCCCACGCAGCGCAGCTTCCGCGAATCCCTGTTTCCCACCACCGCCCTCAGCGGACGCCAGATTTAAATTTAATCACGGCCTCACGCCAGAAGAGCCACTGTTGTCCCTATGGTATAGTTAAATGACGTGTTCTTTCCGGTCACTGTCCGAGACAGTGGCTACTGCATTCGCTATATGATACAGTAGTCGACAGTAACTGTTACCCCTGACCTGCCATTTCTACGTTTCTTATCATTCGGGGCACTGCGCTTCAAGCATGAAACAGTTGCACTCTGCAGCCCATGGAAAGTCGCCTAGAGCAGATTCTCGAACCAAACGGCTATCTGCGAATGCACCGAAATCAAGGAAGTATGCACGTAACATTCCCGTGTAGTAAAGGCGTAACAGAAACTTTGCAGTTCACTTAAGTGACTCCAAGAATCGACAATAACCGTCACTGTCCAGTACTAGAGGAATTTTACGCTGTCTCGTCAGTCATTCACAGACTGATGTACTTCTAAATTTAGTACAGAATTACTGCGGCGATTTTCCTACAGCAGTTGAGAACTCAAGCCCTCCACTGCAATTCATTTCACTTGGGGTATGCGGGGCTCGTTGCTGTACGTTTCGGCCCGTCTTTCCCGCGAGACGAGACTGGAGGAGTAAGCCTAGGAGATCGATAACACGGAGATTCCTCTCGGTTGTTTACACAGGAGAGGTACGCCGCGAGGTACAGCGGCCTGCGCCTCAGTCTCCAACAATTGAATTCTGAATTATAATAGGATCACGTATTTTGGCACACTTGATTTTCAAAACAACAGCCGAATAAAGCCGGTGTGATTCCTTAGCAGATACGAAAACGAATCTGAAGTAGGAAGATTACTGAAGGGGTTACTATCAGTGAAGCCTAGAGTTAATCCTTCATATTCCAAAGATTGGAACATAGGTATTGTTTATGTGGCTATTTAAATTTAAAGCGTAATAAAGAGCTGGGATGATTGAAAGCTGTAGATTGTATTACTTTCAGCAAGAGTTCCTTCTATACCCATTATGCTGAATTCAGTTAATTTTTCCTAAAATAATGCATCTTCGGCACAAACTTCCCCTGAATATACTGTCATAACCCTTGTATATATTATATATATTCACTATAGTTTCATAGTTTCCTTCTCTCGTCGAATTATGAATTATCTGGCAAAAGGATTGTAGAACGTTGATTCATTACAGGAGCTCGTAAACGTTGGTTCGTAATAACTAGGCTCCTAAACTCAACGATGAACCCACATGACTCGCGTAATCGGAAATATTTACGTCTATTCTAAGGTATGTCAGAGGTTTGGAGCACATGCCGCAGATAGTGAAGACAGTAATTAAAATTGTGGAGTAAATGCATCCTTTTTCCTGCTCGTAATTTTGGAGTGTATTTCGACTGTAAATTAAGAAGAGGAAGACGTTGATAGTTGGGATTGTTAAGGCGTATTTCGACGAATGCTGGCGCACACAGCACGGCACAGCACCACCACAGGCGACGCCGTCGTGTCCGAGGCCGGCTTCGCTGGCTAGCAGGCAGCACGCACACTAGCACTCACCCGGATCCGGACACCCTCCGGTGGAGGCTGCGGACGGACATGGGGGTGGCACGCGCGCTCGGGGGTGCTGTGCGATGAGGGCGGCCGCTCCTCGCATCGCCGCGCACCGCACTGCACCGAGGAGGCTCCCGCACTGAGCCGCCGCCGCCGGCCCACGCCGGTCGATGGGCGCCGCCGCCCCTCCGCCGCCGCCCCCGAGCCCGCGCAGCGCCGGCGCCGCCCCCGACGCCGCCGCCCGGCCCCCACGCCGCCCCCGATGCCGTCGCCTGGCCCCCACGCCGCCCCCGACGCCGCCGCCGGCGCGCGCGCGCTGCCTCCCTATTGATCCTTCCACCGCTACCTCCGCCGCCGCCGCGGCCGCTACCGCCTGCTAGCTCCGTCGACCGTGGCGCGCCCTTTGAACCGGAGCGGCTCGCCGACATGCCTGACAGAATCGTGTCGTACCCGAAGAAATCTACCGGGTGATCAAAAAGTCAGTATAAATTTGAAAACTTAACAAACCACAGAATAATGTAGATAGAGAGGTAAAAATTGACACACATGCTTGGAATGACATGGGGTTTCATTAGAACCAAAAAAGTTCACAAAATGTCCGACAGATGGCGCTGGACAGCAAATCGTCTGTGACTGTGCATGACAATCGTGTATAAAAGGTGCTGTAATGAGAGAGATAATCATTCCCCCTTCTACTCCGCCAGCCAGAGTGGCCATGCGGTTCTAGGCGCTACAGTCTGGAGTCGAGAGACCGCAACGGTCGCAGGTTCGAATCCTGCCTCGGGCATGGATGTGTGTGATGGCCTTAGGTTAGTTAGGTTTAATTAGTTCTAAGTTCTAGGCGACTGATGACCTCAGAAGTTGAGTCCCATAGTGCTCAGAGCCATTTGAGCCATTTGAGCCCTTCTACTCCCCGCCATCTCTTGTGCCTCCTTCCAGTGTCTCTGCACTCCCTCCTGCCCTGTCTTCCCTCTTCATCTGCCGCCCCACGTGTCTCCTGCCTCTTCGTGTACCCACTGATGACCCTCCTCTCTTCATCCCGCCGCTTCCCCTGCTGCCCCATGATCTCCCCTCCCTTTCCATCCTCTCTGCCCTTTCCCTCGGCAGGTCCCGCCTGGCAGTTTCATTCTTCATCGTGTGTGCTCCAAGTAGGTTTTAAGTGTGTTGTTCCGGAGTGTTTTTACTACTGTGGCCGACTTTTAACCTGTGCATGTCCATTCAGTGTCTTCTCTGAGTTTTGAAGAATCGCCAACTGTGTTTTCTAACTTTCTGGTGACTTTTTTAACTGTCCTCCATGAACGTCTCCGTGTTAGTCTATTTTTTACCTCCATTTTCTCCCATTATTCTGTTTTAAGTTCCCCTTTATCGTCTTATGTATGTAACATTTTATTCTTATTTCAAGTTGTCATGTCACTCGGCTGAAGAGCGGCGGATTGTGCCGCTGACAGCCCTCCCCTGCCCATATGGGACAGGGGAATGAAATCATAATAAAGAAAAAAAAAGAGAGAGAATCAGATGCGCCAACAGTCGCAGCATGTTGACGTTACCGGAAAAGGCGCTTTTAGTGAAGCTGTATTATCAGAATGGGGAATGTGCTAGTTCAGCGTTACGATCCTATCGCCATAGGAAGGGGATTCGAACGGGTTGACAAATGCAGCTGTGGCGAGAATGAATTCGAAGTTCGAAGCCACGGGTTGTTTAGACGATAGACCCCGTAGTGGCCGACCGAGCACAAGGCGTAATGCTGCTGAGACAGTTCAGGAAGAAAGGGAGACTGTAGCGGGTTCGTCTATGCACGGAGAAGTCAGCGATCGTGCAGTCGCAAGTCGCACCGGCATTCTGTACACTACTGTTTTGTTGGTACTTAGGCGTACCCTCCGATGCTATCCGTACAAAATCCATCGGCATCATGAACTGTTACCTGGCAATTTAGTGAAGCGGAGGGCATTTATGGTGTGGGCGTTTCGAAAGATGGCGGGAGATGACGATTGGTTTAGTAACGTGTTGTGGACCGACGAAGTTCATTTCATGCTCCGAGGGTCTGTCAACGCCCACAACTGCAGAATTTGGGCTACCGAAAATCCTAGAACTGTCGTGGAAACTCCATTATACGATGAGAAAGTCACGGTACGGGTTGGATTTACCACATCTACCATTATCGGGTCTTTTTTCTTCGAGGAAATGCGTGTTTCTGGTTTTGTAACTGCTACTGTGACGGGTGAGCGGCACGCCGATATGTTACAGAATCGTATCATCCCCAGCCTGGCTGATAAACACCTGCTGGAACGTACGATGTTTATGCAGGATGGCGCTCCATCCCATATAGCTAGAGACGTGAAAAATCTCTTGCGAGCGTCGTTTGGTGATGATCGTGTGATCAGCCACCACTTTGGTCATGCTTGGCCTCCCAGGTCCCCAGACCTCAGTCCTTGCGATTATTGGCTTTGGGGTTACCTGAAGTCGCAAGTGTATCGTGATCGACCGACATCTCTAGGGATGTTGTAAGACAACATCCGACGCCAATGCCTAACTCCGGACATGCTTTACAGTGCTGTTCACAACATTATTCCTCGACTACAGCTATTGTTGAGGAATGATGGTAGACATATTGAGCATTTCCTGTAAAGAACATCTTTGCTTTGTCTTACTTTGTTATGCTAATTATTGCTATTCTGATCAGTTGAAGCGCCATCTGTCGGACATTTTTTTAACGTTTGTATTTTTCGGTTCTAATAAAACACCATGTCATTCCAAGTATGTGTGTCAATTTGTACCTCTCTATCTACAATACTCCGTGATTTATTCATTTTTCAAATTTATACTGACTTTTTGATCACCCAGTATATGTACACTAGCTGTTACCCGCTGCTTCTCTCGCATGTCAGTACTTTTGTTATAAAGAGTGATGGTGAGTAAGTAAGCTAGTAATTTTACAAGGTGTCTGTGTGCATAATGCTGTAGACACGTATTTATAAAAAAAATATATGCAGTGAAGGTTTGCAGGCACATAACCAACGTGTTTCTATTATTTTACTGTATGTCGAATATGAAATCATGCATTATACAGAGTGTATTGAGGGCGCGTATCAAAAAGAATCATCAGATCTGGCACATCTACACTTCTGAAACCAATAAACATATACAATGAATTTTGTTTTTTTACTATTAGGATACTCAAAAGGTTTTCCTTTTTCATACCTTTTCATATATCTTCAATATGCTCCCTTTGAGATGCACGGCATATGTCAATGCGGAATTCAAATTTTTCCCGCACTGCAGGGAGCTTATCTTGAGTTAAAACTTCCACAGCCGCTGTTATGCAATGTGTCTGTTCATTGATTGTTGTTCTTAACGGAGGCACGTAAACAGAATCCTTTATAAACTCCACAAAAAATAATCAAAGTCATGTCCGGTGGCCTCAGAGGCCAGTATTGTAAGGCTGAATCATTAGGCCCAGTGCGACCGATCCATCGTTCAGTAATCTTTTGGTTTACAAATTCCCGTTCTTTCAGATGCCAGTATAGCGGCGCTCAATTATAATGGCAGCTACTTCGCAGTTAATAATTTAGATACTAGTCTCGAAGTAAGGATTAAACACACAGAGGACCGTATAAACATTGTATTCATCACGCTGAATCGTATTATGTAGAACATATCGAATAATAAAAGCATTTTCACATATATGATACAGTTCAAAAGTTAGAGAGTATATTGCATCTTTCGCATTATATTCTTCAAATCAATGAATATGTTGTACTTTCTAAAGAAGCATATGTTCCTCCTCAGCGTTCAGGTTATCTCCATACCAAATTTTATCAAAATCGGCTCAGCGGTTTGTCGTGAAAGCGTAACAGAGTTACTTACGCATTTATAATGTTAGTATGGATAACGAAATCTGACAGAAATGCTGTTACAAATTGTAACGACTGTGATTCACAATAGAAGTGCAGTTGGGCTAAGCGTTGCGGTGATCGTCTCTAAACTAACGTTCATACTTATTGCTATGGTTATTAACAGATCGAATCGGACATCCGAGACACTTCATCAAATACCACATATCTGAAACCACTTACTAGTAATTTTTAGTCTTTCTTTTTACTTTCGCAAAGGTATTTGTTTTCTCATAGCTTTGAAGTTCTTTCCACGAACCTTCGGTGACAATTCTGAGGAGAGGACGTGGTCGTCTAAGTTCACTTGCAGAAAAAAACTTTCTTAATTGTTAAGTCAGAAGTAACAATCGTTAGGCGGAATCTGACAATAATAAATATTTTCGGTCAACATATTAAAATACTCTCTAAGACAAAAAATAAAAATAAAGAAGACGCCGCAACACAAAGGAATTATCCGAATGAGATGGAAATCGGTAGATGTTACATGTGCAGGAAAACTAGTCGTTACAGTTTCAGGAAAAATAGATGATTTGCTCAACAGGAAGAGCTTCACAAAATGAGCAAGACAATAACGCGTTGATCACCCCTGGCTCTTATGCAAGCAGTTACAGTGCATGCCGCCGCGATGTTTTAGCCGACGGCCAGCGGACGAAAAAAGAATGGTATCCGCAATGTCAATAGCCTCGCTGCGCTCTGTAACAATGATTGATTTTTGTCTGGGCCTGTCATAGTATCTAGTTTTGGTTTGCACATCCTTGCTTGTTCAGATGTCAGATATAATGCAGTTATTGATCTTTCCATCTCTTCTTAGGATGCCCAACATTTGTTTTCCCTTGAGGTGTAAATTTGTATATTAATTTACATATTCGTTCATGTGACACTCTTTGAATGTGTTCATGCCATTTCTTTCTGTACTCCTTTGTTATCTGAATTACGCTTTTGACGCCTAGTTTATTTCTGATTTCACAATTGTTTATGCGATCTGTGAGTATGTAACCAGCTAGAGACCTTAGGAGCCCCATTTCTGTTGCTTCATTGGAACTGGTACCGCTTTCACCTGTTTCTTGATTTTTTTTTTTTTTTTTTTTTTTTGAGGAGGGTGTGATTTATAGTATCTACCAGTTATCGGAGTTTTTGCAGTTTGTATTCTTGATCTTTGAATGTAATATATGAGACCTCGTACAGCAGATATTTAAAAGTATTTATTTGTTCTCACGAATCATAATCAGTTATTATTATTTCTTTCTTTTCTCAGGCGTTATGTCTGGTCAAAAATGGAAAGTGACGCACACCTTGATCAAGCGTGACTTCCTTTTAACTATACACTATATGTTACATTGCATTTAGGAACTTTCGGGTAATTGAACTTGTATCAATAATTACGGATTTCTGTAGTTGTATATGTAAGTTTGGATGTAGCTGTATTGCATTGATGTACTGGTGGATATTGTGTGGTATGACTCCTGCAGTTGATAGTGTAATTGGTATGATGTCAACTTTATCCTGATGCCACATGTCCTTGACTTCCTCAACCAGTTGGATTTATTTTTCGATTTTTTCTCATGTTTTCTTTTGTATATTTGTTGTATTGGTTATGGATATTTCGATTAGTTACTTTAATTTCTTCTTTTTATTGGTGAGTATGATGTCAGGTTTGTTATGTGGTGTTGTTTTATCTGTTATAATGGTTCTGTTCCAGTATAATTTGTATTCATCATTCTCCAGTACATTTTGTGGTGCATACTTGTATGTAGGAACGTGTTGTTTTATAAGTTTATGTTGTAAGGCAAGCTGTTCATGTATTATTTTTGCTACATTGTCATGTCTTCTGGGGTATTCTGTATTTGCTAGTATTGCACACCCGCTTGAGATGTGATCTACTGTTTCTATTTGTTGTCTGCAAAGTCTGCATTTATCTGTTGTGGTATTGGGATCTTTAATAATATGCTTACTGTAATATCTGGTGTTTATTGTTTGATTCTGTATTGCAATCATGAATCCTTCCATCTCACTGTATATATTGCCTTTTCTTAGTCATGTGTTGGATGCGTTTTGATCGATGTGTGGCTGTGTTAGATGATATGGGTGCTTGCCATGTAGTGTTTTCTTTTTCCGATTTACTTTCTTCGTATCTGTTGATGTTCTATGATCTAAAGGGTTGTAGAAGTTGTTATGAAATTGCAGTGGTGTAGCCGATGTATTTATATGAGTGATTGCTTTGTGTATTTTGCTAGTTTCTGCTCGTTCTATAAAGAATTTTCTTAAATTGTCCACCTGTCCATAACGTAGGTTTTTTATGTCGATAAATCCCCTTCCTCCTTCCTTTCTGCTTAATGTGAATCTTTCAGTTGCTGAATGTATGTGATGTATTCTATATTTGTGGCATTGTGATAGTGTAAGTGTATTGAGTGCTTCTAGGTCTGTGTTACTCCATTTCACTACTCCAAATGAGTAGGTCAATATTGGTATAGCATAAGTATTTATAACTTTTGTCTTGTTTCTTGCTGTCAATTCTGTTTTCAGTGTTTTTGTTAGTCTTTGTCTATATTTTTCTTTTAGTTCTTCTTTAATATTTGTATTATCTATTCCTATTTTTTGTCTGTATCCTAGATATTTATAGGCATCTGTTTTTTCCATCGCTTCTATGCAGTCGCTGTGGTTATCCAATATGTAATATTCCTGTTTAGTGTGTTTTCCCTTGACTATGCTATTTTTCTTACATTTGTCTGTTCCAAAAGCCATATTTATATCATTGCTGAATACTTCTGTTATCTTTAGTAATTGGTTGAGTTGCTGCTGCCAGTAGTTTTAGATCATCCATGTATAGCAATTGTGTGATTTTGTGTGGGTATGTTCCAGTAATATTGTATCCATAATTTGTATTATTTAGCATGTTGGATAGTGGGTTCAGGGCAAGGCAGAACCAGAAAGGACTTAATGAGTCTCCTTGGTATATTCCACGCTTAATCTGTATTGGCTGTGATGAGATATTATTTGAATTTGTTTGGATATTAAGTGTGGTTTCCCAATTTTTCATTACTATGTTTAGGAACTATATCAATTTAGGATCTACTTTGTATATTTCCAATATTTGTAGTAACCATGAGTGGCGTACACTACCAAAAGCTTTTTGGTAATCAATGTATGTGTAGTGTAGCGACCTTTGTTTAGTTTTAGCTTGATATATCACCTCTGCATCTATCATCAGTTGCTCTTTACATCCTCGTGCTCCTTTGCAGCAGTCTTTTTGTTCTTCATTTATAATTTTGTTTTGTGTTGTATGTGTCATTGATTTCTGTGTAATGACTGAAGTTAATATTTTGTATATTGTCGGTAGGCATGTTATGGGGCGATATTTAGCTAGGTTTGCTGTGTCTGCTTGATCTTTAGGTTTCAGATAAGTTATTCCATGTGTACGTGTATCAGGGAAGCAGGGAATGTGTATGGGTCAGCAATGTAACTATTAAATAATTTAGTTAGATGTGAATGTGTTGAGGTGAACTTCTTTAACCAGAAATTTGCTATTTTATCATTTCCAGGGGCTTTCCGATTGTGAGTAGAATTAATTGCTTGGGTGACTTCATGTTGCAAAATTATCACTTCAGGCATTTGTGGTATCATCTTGTATGTGTCTGTTTCTGCTTGTATCCACCGTGCATGCCACTTATGCTGTACTGGGTTTGACCATATGTTGCTCCAGAAGTGTTCCATGTCTGTTATGTTTGGTGGATTGTCTATTTTAATGTGTGTGTTACCTATTGTCTGGTAAAATTTCTTTTGGTTTGTGTTGAAAGTTTGGTTTTGTTTCCTTCTATTTTCACTTTTTTGTATCTTCTAAGTCGTTTGGCCAATGCTTGTAATTTCTGCTTCTTTTCATCTAATTGCTCTATCGCTTCTTGTTGTGAGATTTTATCTAACCTTTTTCGTTTTTTTTCTGACATTTCATTTCCTATAAATTGTGTTAGCTGTCCGATGTCTTTTCTCAGTTTTTCTATTCTGATCTGTAGCCTGTGTTGCCATGCTGGTTTTGTGGGTTTCTTCTGTGTGTTGGTTGGTTCTGATCTCTGCCTAGTGCGTATATTTAGTGTAGTGAGTGCTCCTATATAAAACAGTAGTTTTAACTCTTCCATAGTTGTGTTTTCATTTATTTTGTTGTGTATGATTGTGTTGATAGTTTTTATTGTTGTTTCGACTTATGGGTTATTATTATTATTATTATACACTTTGTTAACTGTATCAAATGCTTTCTCACAATCAGTAAAGTCTTTGTGTGTGGTGTGAGTGTGTACTCTGTGTTTCTCAAAAACGAAACACACTATCTAAACAAAATCTTCCAATCCGAAACCCATTCTGTTGTTCTTTAAGAAACTTTTCCTGAAGTACTTTTAGTCTCCTCGTTGTTACTCTCGCGTATTTCTTGTATCGAAAGCTCCAAAGACTAATACCTCGATAATTGTCACATATTCTACGATACTCTATTTAAATAACGGCATAAGAAGTGCAGTTTGCTAATTTTCTGATATCCTACAGTTTTAAGCCTGTTTTTATATGAAATGAAAATGTTTAGTAACATTTACGAGCTGGTTGACGGTGGAGGTTGTCCGTTTCACACTGAGAATATTTGTAATGCATACAGTGTGAGAGGAGCACAGCCACGTATCCCACAGAAAATAGAGATCAATCTGTGAACGTTTAAGAAATAAGTACATGTGTAGATGCGACTCTTTTAACAATAACACCGAAATTAATGAAGGTCATGTAAATGAAAATACTTTGGCATGTAGACCGAAAATATTACTGGAAGCTACTGTCAAACGATGATCATTTCTGACATACTGCAAGGGAACGTAGTTAACCCTGTCCTCTACTCAGAACTGTCAACCGAACCTGCATATTAACGTGAAAAGTACTTCAAAACTGTTGGAAAACTAATATTTTTGAGAATGCGAGAAACGTAAATAAATATTAACACGAAGTACACTTAAGGGAAAAAAAGACGCACCACGAAGGAATTATAATTTCAGAAAAATTAAATGACTTATTCAAGAAAAGATCTTCACAAATTGAGCAAGCCAACAACGTGTTGGCCCACCTCTGGCCTTTATGCAAGCAGTTATTCGACTTGGTACTGATTAACAGAGTTATTGAGTATCCTCCTGAGGGATATCGTGCCAAATTCTGTCCAAATGACGCGTTAGATGGTCAGAATCCCGAGCTGGTTGTAAGGCTCTGCCCATAATCCTCCAAATGTTCTCAATAGGGGAGAGATCCGGCTGCCTTGCCAAGGTAAGGTTTGACCAGCACGATGACAAGCAGTAGTAACTCTTATCGTGGGCGGGCTAGTATTATCTTGCTGAAATGTAAAACCTGGATGGCCTGCCATGGAGGGCAACAAAACAGGCAGTAGAACTTCATCGACGTACCGCTTTACTGTAAGGGTGCCAAGAATGACAACTGAACGGTCCTCCTATGAAAAGAAATGGGACGGCAGACTCTTGTCTGTTGGGCAGTACGGCGGGTAACAGTCAGGTTGGTATACGACGGCTGCTAAGGCGCAAGCCGTCTCTGGAACTGTCCTGAACAACCATTTAGACTCGAGGGAAGCTCCAACGACGGATAACCTCTACAGCAAAAATTAAACGCTGTCGGAGCCAAAGAATGGGGGAAATTACGACAGTAACTTTAAGATAATGCGACAACAAAACAAATTATGTAACTTGGTAGGCTTTTCCAGTGTAATAAGTCTTGAAAGTCTCTTCCGGTTTAATGCTGGATCCTAAAATCAGATAAGTTCAATATTTCGGCTATCCAACTGTTCACCATCTTCAGGAGAACGCTGCTTCTGCTGATGAGTCCCGCTGAGAACTGATACGAGGCTGTGAATCAACTCCCTATATATCGTACCGGACAGGGCGCATGCGCTGTCCATCACAGTTGCTGCCCTCCAAGGCAGAGCAGGTGCGCTGCCCTTAGTAGAACACCGGCGGCAACGATATATCGCACTCAGAGACGATCTTCGAACACTGGGACTGGCCCCAGTGAAGAACGTTCTGTTTTGATCCGGGATGGTACATGATTCCACATCCTGCTAAGAGGAAACCCATTGTGTCAATTAAATTATCCGCCAACCTAATTTCAATTGCCTCTTTATAGACACTGTTCCAAAAACCGCAAGTGTTACCAATAATCGAACGGCCGATGTAAGCCTTCCCACACTGACAGGGAATTTTGTATATACCAGTCACAATGTCGGAAGGCTTACAATGGCTGTTCGATTTGCACAGTTCATTACAGATGTGTGAAACATCGCCGTAGTACGAGGCAACAACAGATGGAAAAATCGGCTGTCGTGAACCATTGCTTAAACGCAAGACACGGTTTGAAATTTGATGAAACTGTGATAGTTGCTAACACTCCCGGCTTTTGGAACAGTGTCTATAAAGAGGCAATTGAAATTAGGTTGACGGATAATTTAATTAATAGAGACAATGGGTTTCCTTTTAGCAGGACGTGGAAACCTGTACCATCCCGGATCAACACAGAACGTTCTTCGCTGCGGCCCGTCAGAGTGTTCGAAGATCGTCTCTGAGTGCGATATATCGTTGCCGCCGGTGTTCTGCTAAGGGTGGTGCACCTGCCCTGTCTTGGACGGCAGCAACTGTGACGGACGGCGCATGCGCCCTGACCGGTACGATACATAAGGCGTTGATTTGCAGCCTCGTATCAGTTCTCAGCGGGACTCATCAGCAGAAGCAGCGTTCTCCTGAAGATGGCGAACAGTTGGATCGCAGAAATATTGAATCGAGTTGATCCGGCAGCGAACCCGAAGAGACTTTCAATAAATTATTTGCGCAAAATGTAAATGCATCGAGTGCATAGAAATCTTGTAACCTCACACAATCAGAAAGGAAGAAGCAATGTTCCATTTTTTGTTTGTTTTGATCTGTACTGTGCTTTTACTTCAGCTGCTTGAAGATACTTCTTTAAAAACTGACTATGTGTAAAGGAAGACTACGGTTAACGTCGTGTCAGCAACGAGGATCCGGAGAACATACCAGCTCGACAGGAATAGAAGAGAATATCAGCTGTCTCCTTTTCACAGGAACTGTTGCGCACGGAAAAGTTCGGCGCGAATTGCGATTTTTATTTTTTTAAAGTTTTATTCCTACGTGCGGCCAGGCAATAGAGGCCGACCCTGCCGATGTGCTAATCGAACGAGCCACTGACATTAAGCGGGCTACACCAGCGTGTGGCTGTGGGGCCACACCGGGCACCCCGGATCATGTGGTGTATGATTGACACCTCTTCGACGATGTAGCGGCACAATTAAGACAACAGCTACCAAATTACGACACGTGCCACCTGCTCAGGCAAGAGTACAATTTCCAAATCCTGAATAAACTTTCCAATGAAATATCAAGCAATGTTATAAATGAATTCCTGAGGAACAGCAATTAATAGATCATACCTGATTAGACTCGGTACACCTGTTCCGCCGAGGCGTGGACGTGGCCAGCCGCTTCACAGCTGGGATCCGCCACGTCTAGGTTTAGGGGGGAGGGAGCATATTCTGATTCAGACACTAACCGGACATGACTGTAGGATTTAGTATTAGGTTAGACGTAGGATAAGATAGGATAATTTAGCATAGTACAGCAGCGATTCACTATTCTGGGCCAGTCCGTTGCCAGGGGCACGCCCACTGGGATTAGATCGGTGGGCACCGCCAACAATGCAGGTTTATAAACGCTGGAACACCTGTAACGCTGCAGGTAGAGTAGATTAGCAGTAAGTAGTAGATAAGTAAAACACCGATAACCCAAAGACATAGCAAGTAATGCCCATAGTGGAAACAGGATCAACACTACATTCCTAGAACTCAGATAAGCTACAGTAATTGTAATTAGTATAAATTAGGACCCAGTGGTGGGTTAATGTATCATGATTTGAAGAATAAAGATTTTTTTCAAAAAAAAAAAACACTGACATTACACACCGGAACGCGGGCGAGGCGCACGGAATCGTTAACGCCGCAACACAGTGTGACCTAGAATGACGTAATATTTTGTAACTCGGGCACCTACGTGCTACTGAGAAACTCACATGTTGCAAATTTAACCAGGCCTAGCAACGTGTGACTGGGGTAGAGCAAACTATGAAAAGCTGCCAGGACAAGTACCATGAAGCAAACTTACTTCGCTACGGTCGCAGGTTCGAATCCTGCCTCGGGCATGGATGTGTGTGATGTCCTTAGGTTAGTTAGGTTTAAGTAGTTTTAAATTCTAGGGGACTGATGACCTCAGAAGTTAAGTCCCATAGTGCTTAGAGCCATTTGAACCATTTGAACAAACTTACTTATCCCCCTCCAGAAGGCCTAAGTCGGAAGGTTTCCCGTAGAGTTGTAAATGAAGGGTTTATTTCAATAGTGGTACAAGTCCATTTTTTTCATTCTGAGTTACAGAATCTGCAGTTGAGATATCAGAAATATTCAAGTGTATATACTTGAATATTTCTGATATCTCAATTCCAGATTCTTCAGCGATCATTTAACTTTAGGACTCTGTATCTCAGAATGAACAAAAATGGACTTGTACCACTACTGAAATAAGCCCTTCAAATAATAATCGAACTTAGGGGCTCACAACATTCAGTCGTGGCGCCATTCCGTCTGGGTCTTGAAGCGGAGACGGGCTTTCGAGTTTCAGAGGAACCACGACCCGCCCTTGGTGAAGGAAATCAGTTGCTAACATGCCGCAGATTAACTTGTCGAGTTCCAGCACAAGGCGCGCCATACCTGTGGCGTGGTGACTGCGGGACTCGGACGAAGTTTGGCCGATGCGGGGAGCTGGGGTCCAGCCAGGCTCTGCCCTCTGAGCTACTTTCGCCGACGAGCTGCAAGCGGTCTACGATCTGGCTGGGGGAGGCGCAACCTTGCGGCCTCCGGGCCACACAGATATCTTCAGCCACTGTGCTGGTCTTCCCCTGGGCGGTGATCGGAGCATTGGTGCTCGGCATAAGGACGTCTAGCATTGTCTAACGCATCCTAGTGCACGACATGGGGACAAGAGAACGCTCGTGGGTGCTTAGTCGACACGACTCCGGAGGGCATGGGCGGCCCACCCTTGTTTTTGTAACTGGCGGTCCGCGGTCGCTACGGAAGCAGCCAGCGCGACCTAAGACTAAAGGCGTCATCGGGCGTTACGGAGTCGTCAGTGCAATCCACAATCGGCTGCGTCTGCACGTACACAATGCGGTGCTGAGGCGGGCCGGAGTGGTGTATAAGGATTCTTGAAGCAATATCTGTCAATGCTACCACTCTTTCATTGCACACCTTGTTGAATCTGTCCTCTGCTAACCATTTCTATCGCCCTTCCTGACGCGTAGGGACCCGGAATAAGCCGGATCGTTACAGAACAATATTTAAATCTAGATGGCATAGTAGAGGTTTGAACCCCGTTCCTCCCGACTTGTGACCATTACCTTGGCCACAGCGAGACTTTCCTCAGTTCCGATCTGTGAAAGATGAAGAAGGGAGGAAGAAACGAATACCAATTAGGTTCCTCACAGAGAATGCTGACGCAATAGCTCCATACTTCACAATCATATACGACCGTACCCAAAGACTGAAAAGTTGCGCAGGTCACCTTAATATCCAAGAAAGGTAGTAGGATTAACCCACTTAATTACAGGCGCATATCATTAACATCGATACGCAGTAAGATTTTGGAACATATATTGTGTTCGAACATTATGAATTACCTCGAAGAAAACGATCTATCGACACACAGTCAACACGGATTTAGAAAACATCGTTCTTGTGGAACACAACTAGCTCTTTACTCGCATGAAGTGTTGAGTGATATTTACAAGGGATTTCAAACTGATTTCGTATTTCTCGATTTCCGGAAGGCCTTTGACACTGTATCACACAAGCGGCTTGTAGCGAAATTGCTTGCTTACGGAATGTCGTCTCAGTTATGTGACTGAATTCGTGATTTCCTGTCAGAGAGGTCACAGTTCGTAGTAATTGACGGAAAGTCATCGAGTAAAAAAGAGTTATTTCTGGCGTTCCACAAGGTAGTGTTATAGGCCCTTTGTTGTTCCTTATCTATATAAACGATTTGGGAGACAATCTGAGCAGCCCTCTTAGGTTGTCTGCAGATGACCCTGTCATTAGAAAATCAATATAAATTGCAAAACGATTTAGAAAAGATATCTGTATGGTGCAAAAAATTGGCAATTGACCCTAAATAAGGAGAAGTGTGAGGTCATCCCCGTGAGTGCTTTAACGAATCCGTTAAACTTAGGCTACATGATAAATCAGTCAAATCTAAAGGTCGTAAATTCAACTAAATACCTAGAGATTAAAATTAAGAACAACTTAAATTGAAAGGAACAGATGTTATGGGAAAGGCTAACCAAAGACTGCGTTTTATTGGTAGAACACTTACAAAATGTTGCAGATCTAATAAGAAGACTGCCTACACTACGCTTGTCCGTCCTCTTTTAGAATACCGCCGCACGGTGTGGGCTCCTTACCAGATAGGATTGACGAAGTACATCGAAAAAGTTCAAAGAAGGGCAGCACGTTTTGTATTATCGTGAAATAGGGAAGGGAGTGTCACTGAAACGATACAAGACTTTGGATGGACCTCATTAAAACAACGACCTTTTTCGTTGCGGAGGAATCTTCTCACAAAATTCCAACCACCAACTTTCTCCTCCGAATACGAAAATATTTTCTTGACGCCGACCTACATAGGCAGGAACGATCACCATGATAAAGTAAGAGAAATCAAAACTCGTATGAAAAGATATAGATGTTCGCTCTTTCTGCGCGCTATAAGAGATTCGAATAATAGGGAATTGTGAACGTGGTTCAATGAACCCTCTGCCAGGCACTTAAATGTGGTTTCCAGAGTATCCATGTAGATGTAGATATAAACCGTCCCTTCGACAACGAGGCCATTAGAGACGGAGCACGAACTCTGATTGTGTCGAGGATGGGGAAGGAAATCGGCCATGCCCTTTCAAAGGAACCATTCCGACATTTGCGTGGAGTGATTTAGGAAAGTCACGGAAAACTTAAATCTGGATAGCCGGACTTAAGTTTGAACCGTCGTCGTCCCAAATGTGAGTCCATTGTGCTAACCACTACGCCACTTCGCTCGGTTAAAGGCGAAGAATAATTTTATGTTCAATCAAATAGAATGTTATATGAAAAATGTAGAGGTTGTATCGATATTATGACGTTCACAGAAGGACACTATACCACAAGCGGATGCATTCACAGTATGTTCTGTAATTTTTACAGTCGTCCTAACTTTGTATTCACACCTGTACGTCACTATTTATTGTTTGAAACGAAATCGATTGCTGATAGTAGTACGTTCAGTAATGCCAACGATATTTACTTGCTAGCCTCGGTGCGAAATACTGCAACCGAATTTGCGAGATAAGGCTGGTGCAGGCAGATGATTTGTTTTGTATGCTTCTGTGCTGAATATTACACATTGAACTATTCCAGATGAAGTGTTTTATTGAAACCGATAATAAAGAAAAGCGAAACAGGAGAGAGAGAAAGGGTATAAATTTATTTCAAAAGATTTTTGATTTTATACGAAAACTGCAGTAAAAATGATACCTTATAATTTTAAGCTTTTATTTTATTCAGGCGTAATTCAAGAGATGCGCTTAACTTTTTCCGTGTTTCGTAACACGATCATCTTTCTCCAAGATGATAAAATCGTCAGTTAACCCTGTGTCACACATGTCCACTGCAGTGGACAGTTTTCTTTGCTATTTCAATCAGTCTTGAGCCTGCAAATGCACGCACGGCGCATCATCAGTAGGGAGCGTCCATTGGAGAGGACTGCGTGCATTTGCTACCTCAGGACTGATTGACAACGCCAAAGAAGCGACATTAACAGCTGTCCTCTGCAGTAGGCAAGTGTACCACAGGGTTAATCCTCCAAAAAGTATAATTCCTAGGGGTAGTAAGCAATTCTTTAAGTGGAAAAAGATACTACTGAAAGCGAAAGTAATATAATCTGAACACAGGGAGGGTACGATTCTGGATCCACCAGCAAAACAAACATTCTTCTTTGCATGTCTTAGTGGGCGTAAAATAGCAACAGAACCATATGATGATAAAGATAATTCAGCACCGCGATCCAATCTCGCACACTTTAAATCCTAATTTTTAGTGTAACATAGCATCATCTGGTATTTTCTTATTCTTAAGGTTGGGTTTTTGCAATTAATTATCGCTTATATTTAAATAAGTATCATCTACAATGACCGCCCGGTTAGCCGAGCGCTCTAACGCACGGTTTTCCGGAGCGTGAAGAAGCGCCTGGTCCCCGGCACGAATCCGCCCGGCGGATGTGTGTCGAGGTCCGGTGAGCCGGCCAGTCTGTGGATGGTTTTTAGGCGGTTTTCCATCTGCCTCGACGAATGCGGGCTGGTTCCCTTTATTCCGCCTCAGCTACACTATGTCGGCGATTGCTGCGCAAACAAGTTCTCCACGTACGCGTACACCACCATTACTCTACCACGCAAACATAGGGATTACACTCGTCTGGTGTGAGACGTTCTCGGGAGAAGGGGATCAAACCGGGGGCCGAAACGCACAATAAACTTGGGTTCGGTGGGGCGGCGGAGGGGTGAAGTGGAATGCGATAGTCGTCGTGGGGTTGTGGACCACTACGGCTGCGGTGCGGACGGAGCCTCTCCGCCGTTTCTAGGTCCCCGGTTAACATAGCATCACATAACATAACTCCATCTACATTTATAATTACATAGACACTCCGCAAGCCACCGTACGATGCATGGTAGAGGGTACCCTGTACCACTACTAGTCGTTGCCTTTCCTGTTCCACTCGCAAAGAGAGCGAGGGAAAGACGCTTGTCTGTACGCCTCCTAATTCCTCGCATTTTATCTTCGTGATCTCACGTGCGATGTATGTTGGCGGGGGCACAATTGTTCGGCAGTCAGCTGCAAATGCCGATTTTTTCCGAAAAGAACGACATCCTTCCAGGGACTCACATTTCAGTTCCTGAACCATCACCGTAACACTTACGTTTTGTTCGAACCTACCGGTAAAAAAATCTAGCAGCTCTCCTCCGAATTGCTTCGATGTCTTCCTTCAATCCACCTGGTACGGATCCCAAACACTCTAGCAGTAGTCAAGAACAGGTCACCCCAACTTCCTATATGCTGTCTCCTTTATAGGTGCACCGCTATTTCCTAAAACTCTCCCAATAAACCGAAATCGACAATTCGCCTTCCTTACCACAGTTCATATCACTTTGCAACGTTACGCCCAGATATTTAAATGACGTGACTGTTTCAAGCAGGACAATAGTAATACTGTGTCCGAACATTACAGGTTTGTCCTTCTTACTCATCCGCATTAACTTACATTTTTTCCCATTCAGAGCCAGCTGCCATTCATCACACCAACTGGAAATTTTGTCTAAATCGTCTCATATCTTCCAACAGTCACTCAACTTCGACTCTTTACCGTACACCCAGCATCATCAACACAAACAATCGCAAATTGCTGGCCACCCTGTCTGCCAAATCATTTATGTGTATAGAGAACATTAGAGGCCGTATCACACTTCCCTGGGGCACTACTAACGATACTCTTGCCTCTGATGAACACTCGCCGTCGAGGACAACACACTGGGTTCTATTTTTTAAGAAGTCTTCGAAACACTCACGTATATATGAATTTATTCCATATGATAGCAACATCGACAACAACTTGCAATGATGCACCGTGTCAAACGCTTTCCGGAAATCTAGATATGTGACATCTGCCAGTTGCCCTTCATCCATTGTTCGCAGTAAATCGTGTGAGAAAAGAGCAAGCTGAATTTTGCACGAGCGATACTTTCTAAAACCATGCTGATTCGTGGACATAAGCTTCTCAGTCTCAAGAAAGTTTATTATATTCGAACTGAGAATATGTTCAAGGATTGTGCAGCAAACCGAAGTTAGGGATACTTGTCTACAATTTTGCGAGTGCGTTCTATTACCCTTCTTATATATTGGAACCACCTACTCTTTCTTCCAGTCGCTTGGGACTTTGTGCTGGGCGAGAGATTGACGATAATTGCAGGCTAGTAAGGGGAGACTGCCGTAGAGTACTCGATATAAAATCGAAATTGTATTCCATCCGGACCTGGTGATTTATTTGCTTTCAAATCTTTCAGTTGTATCTCTTCTCCAGGGATGCTTATTATTGTGTCGTTCATAGGATAGTCTATACCAGGGCTTCCCAACCTTTTCAGCTGGCGAACCCCTTCTTCAGCCAAAAATCCTTGGTGGACCCCTAGTCAGGCAAGAGTACAGTAACTTTAAATTTCAGAGTGAAACCCATGGGAACTGAAAGCTTCTTAATGCAAGTACTATGTTCCCAATGACCCCCCTCCCCCCTCCCCGAAGTATCAATAGTCTTTGGTTTAGAGATGAATGAAAACAACTTGAAATTAACGATCCAATTTGAGTTCCCACTGTATCCAGACACTTGCTAGTGGATTTACTCCCTTTGTTCAACACACTATAGCCTGATTAAAATTACTTGATATTTGAAATTTCACACGTTGGAGCTGCCTTCCCCCAAGAGCAATCAACGTCACGTCCAAACTGTTCGCTGTTGACAAGTTGCCGCTTGTGGTCTGTTCACTTCCACTGTTTGGCTCCTGTTGTGTAAGGAGCATGCACATTTCGTAACAGTCGCGCGCGCTTTCAAATCTTTCAGTTGTATCTCTTCTCCAGGGATGCTTATTATTGTGTCGTTCATAGGATAGTCTATACCAGGGCTTCCCAACCTTTTCAGCTGGCGCGCGCGTGTGTGTGTGTGTGTGTGTGTGTGTGTGTGTGTGTGTGTGTGTGTGTGTGTGTGTGTGTGTGTGTGTGTGTGTGTGTGTGTGTGTGTGTGTGTGTGGTTTTTCGTGAAATCCGAAGAAAAATGTTCAAATGTATGTAAAGACTATGGGACTTCACACACTAGTAACCTAAGTTTAACTTCCGCTAAGGAAAACAAACACACACACAACCACACACACACACACACACACACACACACACACACACACACACACACACACACACACACACACACACACACGCCCGAGGGAGGACTCGAACCTCCGGCGGGCGAGCGGCCGCGCAATCCACGACGACCTGTCGCCTGAGACTGGGCGGCCATTCCGCGCGGCTGTGAAGAAAAGAGGCAGACCCATGATTCGGGATACAAACACATCACGAAAGAAAAGAGGCCAAGGAATTGCCTTTAAAGGACTATTGTGACATCTGTTGTGCAACGTGTGGGAATACATTCACCCAGTTTACATGCGTTTCCAAAACCGGGTTTCGTAAACCGATGTCCCAGTTCCACTTTTGGTTGGTCAGGTAAACACTACAAAATCTGCTTTTATAAAGCCGTTTTCCAGTTGCACAATCGATTTTCGTGCCCGTGTAAACAGGTCGGAAAGTCTAGTTATTTTTACGTCTCTCCGTATCTACTGAACGGCAGTTGGGAGCTGGCAACTGGCAGGTGGCATGGCAACAGTTCAGCCACAGCTGACAACTTCAACTAATACTTGGACACTATATCGTGGCAGTCAGCCTCTATTGTAAACAAATTAGGAAAACAAACAGATTCTCTTATTTGTATATAAGAAGACAAAGCATTTCACAGAATGTAAGATTCAAAATGGTTCAAATGGCTCTGAGCACTATGGGACTTAACATCTGAGGTCATCACTCCCCTAGAACTTAGAACTACTTAAACCTAACTAACCTAAGGACATCACACACATCCATGCCCGAGGCAGGATTCGAACCTGCGACCGTAGCGGTCGCGCGGTTCCAGACTGACGCGCCTAGATCCGCTCGGCCACACCGGCCGGCAGAATGTAAGACCTTTTTTTCTCAAAGAAAACAATTATGGCAGGGGAAGTTTACCTTTTACAAGGTAGCACGTGAAAAGTCCTCATTTGTTTAAGCTCGCAGCCAGTTGTCAAAATATAGTGTCAGCAAGTAATTGTAATTGAAGTATAGGCAGGCCATATTTTTAACTGAGAGGACGGAATATATTATAAAGAAAAGAAATTAGCTTTAGAGATCATTTTAATTTTCGTAACAAACATATCAATGCCAACAGAATTCTGTTAATAATTATCTTGTAAATGATAGAAGACAGAAACAAAATTCCTACAGAGTTATAGTTCAGTTACGTTCACTGAGCATCTACAAAGAAAAATGCTTTCTTCTTTACTATACTTGAGTTTGTAGGAATAATAATGGAATCCTAATGTGATGGGTGAGGGTGCTTCTGCTGACACAATTTTTAAAAGTTGGGTTCAGTTCTTGACAACTGGAGACGGATGTCTGGTTCCGCATCTAGACAGCTTCGGTGCTTAGTTTTGTGGGCAGCATAGATCGAGAATCCAGAATCACACATGTATGTTGTGGCAAACGGAAGAAGTACACGTTTTGCCTTTTCAACAATGGGGTAGTATTTCTAGTTATCCAAACGGATCCAAAAGTGTGAGTAAACCGTCAATGTCAAAACTTGATTTCAGGGTAGGGTCTCTGGCAATTTCTAACAACAACTCATATTCATTTGGTGATAGAATGTTCGGCTTTTTGGATACAGTGAATGGGTTGACCACCCATTCGTATTTCTGCAGCTTCGCATCTTCATCTGTTGGGAAATAATGCTCCAACAATGACATCAAGCTTCAGAGATGTTCTAGGATTTGATAAAACAAATTCTTCCCATTCACCAATGTTTTGTCTTTCAAAAACTCCTTGAGAAGAGGAAAACACTCGACCTCACCCTCCTAGACACTCTCTGCCCAACAATTGATTTTCCTCTTGAATGCTCGAACTTTGTCGATAGCAGTGACCTTTGTTTCACTTTGCCCTTGGAGTTAAATATACATTTCGTTCATTTTGGAGAAAATATCTGACAAATAGGCAAGTATACACTGCCAATTTTCGTCATTAATAAGGTCTGCTAATTTCGTGTTATGCTCCAAAAGGAAAGCTAAGACTTCCAGTCTTAATTCATACAACCGAGAGAATGCATTCCCACGTGAGAGCCACCTCACTTCTGTGTGGAGAAGCAGGGAACGATGAAGGCTTCCCATGTCTTCACACACTATTGTGAAGTCTTGACTTCAACAGCCTTGATTTTATGTAGTTAATGATTTGAATGGATTCGTCTAAAACATTCTTGAACGAAACAGGCATTTGTTTCGTAGCTAAAGCGTACCTGTGGGGAGCACAATGACTACTGCTGCAATTCTTGGCGTTTTATTTTCGTTATTGCTCCGACTGTAGGACCCGTCATAGCTTTTGCACCATCTGTTCACACATCTATGCAATTAGACAATGAAACTACGTTAGTCCTTAAAAAATCATTCAATAGACGGAATATTTCAGCATCTGTTGTGTTGGCAGGTAGTATGTAATATAATAATGTCGTGTGGCTAGGGCCTCCCGTCGGGTAGACCGTTCGCCGGGTGCAAATCTTTCGATTTGACGCCACTTCGGCGACTTGCACGTCGATGAGGATGAAATGGTGATGATTAGGACAACACAACACCCAGTCCCTGAGCGCCGAAAATCTCCGACCCAACCGGGAATCGAACCCGGGCAATTAGGATTGACATTCTGTCGCGCTGACCACTCAGCTACCGGGGGCGGACTTCGCAGGTAGTGGTCTGCATAATAAGAGGTCCTCCTCAAAACATGCAGAATATTCATAACGGACAAAAGCCAATAAAATCGCTAATCCTGCATCATCGGTGGATTCATCTATCTGCAGAGAAAATGAATTGTGTTGGATGCGAGAAACAAGAGTGTCTTTCACATCATATGACATGTCAACAATGCGTCTCTTGACAGTATTGTTTGATAGTGGCACCGAAGATAGCAAGCTTTACTGCCTTTTCGTCTAGCATGCAAGAAACAATATCATTAACACACGGTTTTATGAGATTTTCTGCAATGGTATGAGCTTTGCCTGTTTTTGCCGCTCGATAACTAACCAGGAAAGAAGCTTTTAATGAATTTTCATGAACTGTTTTTGCATGAGTTTTCATGCAACGTTGAGAGGCAGCTAGTTCAGTACTCTTCCTTTTGAAAAAAATCGATGTCTTTAGCCCGGAAATCCGGGTATCTTCAAAATGACGGCGCAATTTAACTGGAACCATTGAACTGTTCGGAAGGACTTGCGCACAAATTACACACTGAGCTTTACCCTTCTTTGTCTCCATAAAGCCCATTTCTTTCGGTGTATTTACGCTTCTTGGTTATTCCACTTCCACAGGATACTGCAACCAATGGAGTACTTGCAGCGTTTTCACATAATAAATCCGGCTGTGGAGCTTCTTGTGGTTGTTCCTCCTTTGGTCGTCCTCCCTCCTCATTCATTTCAACTGGAAACTTCTCTTGTGAAGGCGATGGAGAAACTACACCCTTCTTCAATGTTCCTTACTTCAGCCACCTATCCATGTTATAAGTAATAAACGGGTCAAAAATCGACTTATGAAATAGGTAGTGCGCTGGCAAGGCAAGTTTAACATTTAATGATGCCTGGGGCCGCATACGTGCCAGCGAGCGCTGTGATTGGTCGACAAAGCTCGCTCCGCACATGCGTAAAAGGTTTCAGCGCATCTAGCGCCGTGAGCCGGCGCACAAGCGACCTACGTATTGTTGCGAAACAGTCTATCAGAGAAGCCGCATTCTCCGGCACTAAATTGTGTATGCGTTCTCACTTAGGAACCGCAAAGGCTGCTTGGGAATACGACCTGAAGTAAAAGTACACATGTTTTTCACACGAAAAGAAAAATAGTGATGAATTTGATTTCCACATTTTTATTCAATAATTTTACTCATTATTTTACACAATTTGGTGAAAGGTGGCCGCGGACCCACTACAAAGAGCCGGCGGACCCCTAAGGGGTCCGCGGACCACAGGTTGGGAAGCCCTGGTCTATACGATGGTCAAATGACGGTATGTTGGTACGGTTCTCCTTGTGAACTATTTCTTGAACACGAAATTTAAAACTTCGGCTTTCGTTTTACTATCTTTAGCTACCACACCATACTGGTCAACAAGGGACTGAATGGAAGCCTTAGACCCACTTAGCGATTTTACATATGACCAGAGTTTTCTCAGGTTCCCTGCCAGATCTTTTGCTAAGGTGTCACGGTGGTAGTTGTCGTGTGCTTCACGCGTAGATCCTTTCACAGACGTACGAATCTCTAATAACCTTCGCTTGTCGTCATTTGTGCATTCCATTTTGAACAGCCTCTGCTTCGTCAACATCCTATGAATTTCGTTATAAGTAGGCCTTTTCCGTCCTTTATCCACTTACTATGCACGTAACTCTCGAGAGCACGATTTACAGCCGGCCGCTGTGGCCGAGAAGTTTTAGGCGCTTCAGTCTGGAACCTCGCGACCGCTACGGTCGCAGGTTCGAATCCTGCCTCGGGCATGGATGTGTGTGATGTCCTTGAGTTAGTTAGGTTTAAGTAGTTCTAAGTTCTAGGGGACTGATTACTTCAGATGTTAAGTCCCATCGTGCTCAGAGCCATTTGAACCATTTTTTAACCACGATTTACAGTCTGCTTAAGCTTTGCCCCTAATTCCTCTACATCCGCCTTACAGGTACTAAGTGAGGTCAGTTCATTGTCTAAGTGAGCTACTAACAACTGCTTATCTGCAGTATCTAGCAGAAACACTCGCCTAGCCTTCTTGGCTGATTTATTAACTGTCGCAACGACCGGAACGTTCGCACCAGAGGCAGGTGTGGTCCTCTGCTTGTCAGACCGTGTTGACCAGCTAAGTTCAAACTGGCTAAACGCCATTTTTATCACTTTACTTGTGAGATTTGTTCAAACCTCACTCTTTCTACGCACAACTCTAAAATCCCATGTAAATCATTTTCTAGTGCAGCAATGAAACATGGTTGCAAGTCAGTATGATGCAGAAGTCACTCAGAGCGTTTAACGCCTAGGCGTCACAAGTCGCCGCTTTGGTCGCCAAGCTGAGAGGTACGGCAGAGGCGGCGGAATAAAAAAAATGTAGACAGATTGTATCATAATCAGCAACGAAAACTGACACAGACGAAAATACACATCAACTCTCGCAGAAGCGAACACGGATGCGCAAACAAGGAGTTTATGAGATAGCTGAGAATTTGTGCTTACCAGCCGCCACTGATTTCCGTATTAAATGTTGTCCTAGTTGGTATAAATGTATTTGTTACGTGAACCTGTTACATTAAGTTAAATTTTACCTAACTGTACCTCACACAAAGTAGATATTACATATGTAGGGTTAATCACCTTCAACTTGTGTGTACGTATACAAAGTGAATCACCCTAAAACTTGCACGGCAAATATTTCGATAGTGGAGGACACCAATCATACGCGAATTTCCCAGATTGAAATGGCAGCAGAGGCCCGCCTACGCAGCCCGTACACAAAGTTTTATGAGTTCCAAACGTGCATTTAGTCTTAAAAAAGGTACAAATATTTCAGTGGTACAATGCACATTGACAGTATCACAATCCAAGCACTATAAATTATAACGTCAATGGTGTTCGTTGCAGCAGTCTAGTGCAACTACACTCCTTGAAATTGAAATAAGAACACCGTGAATTCATTGTCCCAGGAAGGGGAAACTTTATTGACACATTCCTGGGGTCAGACACATCACATGATCACACTGACAGAACCACAGGCACATAGACACAGGCAACAGAGCATGCACAATGTCGGCACTAGTACAGTGTATATCCACCTTTCGCAGCAATGCAGGCTGCTATTGTCCCATGGAGACGATCGTAGAGATGCTGGATGTAGTCCTGTGGAACGGCTTGCCATGCCATTTCCACCTGGCGCCTCAGTTGGACCAGCGTTCGTGCTGGACGTGCAGACCGCGTGAGACGACGCTTCATCCAGTCCCAAACATGCTCAATGGGGGACAGATCCGGAGATCTTGCTGGCCAGGGTAGTTGACTTACACCTTCTAGAGCACGTTGGGTGGCACGGGATACATGCGGACGTGCATTGTCCTGTTGGAACAGCAAGTTCCCTTGCCGGTCTAGGAATGGTAGAACGATGGGTTCGATGACGGTTTGGATGTACCGTGCACTATTCAGTGTCCCCTCGACGATCACCAGTGGTGTACGGCCAGTGTAGGAGATCGCTCCCCACACCATGATGCCGGGTGTTGGCCCTGTGTGCCTCGGTCGTATGCAGTCCTGATTGTGGCACTCACCTGCACGGCGCCAAACACGCATACGACCATCATTGGCACCAAGGCAGAAGCGACTCTCATCGCTGAAGACGACACGTCTCCATTCGTCCCTCCATTCACGCCTGTCGCGACACCACTGGAGGCGGGCTGCACGATGTTGGGGCGTGAGCGGAAGACGGCCTAACGGTGTGCGGGACCGTAGCCCAGCTTCATGGAGACGGTTGCGAATGGTCCTCGCCGATACCCCAGGAGCAACAGTGTCCCTAATTTGCTGGGAAGTGGCGGTGCGGTCCCCTACGGCACTGCGTAGGATCCTACGGTCTTGGCGTGCATCCGTGCGTCGCTGCGGTCCGGTCCCAGGTCGACGGGCACGTGCACCTTCCGCCGACCACTGGCGACAACATCGATGTACTGTGGAGACCTCACGCCCCACGTGTTGAGCAATTCGGCGGTACGTCCACCCGGCCTCCCGCATGCCCACTATACGCCCTCGCTCAAAGTACGTCAACCGCACATACGGTTCACGTCCACGCTGTCGCGGCATGCTACCAGTGTTAAAGACTGCGATGGAGCTCCGTATGCCACGGCAAACTGGCTGACACTGACGGCGGCGGTGCACAAATGCTGCGCAGCTAGCGCCATTCGACGGCCAACACCGCGGTTCCTGGTGTGTCCGCTGTGCCGTGCGTGTGATCATTGCTTGTACAGCCCTCTCGCAGTGTCCGGAGCAAGTATGGTGGGTCTGACACACCGGTGTCAATGTGTTCTTTTTTCCATTTCCAGGAGTGTAGTTTACAAGATATCTTAGTTTAACATTGTAAACACCTACAGTTGTTTTTTTTTTCTTTTTCTTTTTCGTGTTGCAGCACAAACGAATGTGAATTTCACGTGGGTGCTCATGTGCAACCCAACACAGATGTTAATAACTCTCCAGAGCCGTCGTGTTACGAAACGTGACATTGCCTAGGACAAACTAAAGCCAAACAAAGATGAATGCAGTACGTCTGTGAAGTCTGACACGTAAAGAACCAAAACACCCACAAAGCCTGTGCTCAGAATGACCACCACCACCACCAGCGTCAAGACTAGCTTGCAGTCTGCCATGCAACCATTGCTGCACACGTTCCAGCATTTCAGTGGAAACTGCAACGTAGGCATTGTTAATACGCCGTTTCATATCATCAGCAATTGCTTGAAGAGGTTTACTTGGTTGACGTCTATTGGGATATCTTTAGGCGTACGCCGCACACGAACGAACGGCATTCTTCCTGCATGTCAGTCTTTTTCTGATTGGGAAGTACCATCTACCAAGCATGTCCTGCTGCGTTCACTATCTACGTCTACATCATACTCCGTGAGCCACCTAATTATGTGTGGCGGAGGGTATTTTCGGTACCACTGTCTCATCCCTCCAACCCTTTTCCACTCGCGAACAGTGCGTAGTAAACTGATGTATTAGCTCTCATTTCTCGAATTTTCTCCTCGTGGTCAATATACGAGATGTACGTGAGGGAAGTAATATGTTGTCCAACTCCTCCTCAAAAGTGCTGCCCCGAAATTTCAGTAGTAAATATCGCCGAGATGCACAACGTCTGTCCTGTAACGTCAGCCAGTGGAGTTTGTTCAGCATCTCCGTGACGCTCTCTCGCCATCTAAACGATCCGGTGACGAAACGCGCCGCTCTTCGTTGGCTCTTCTCTATATCCTCTATCAGTCCTACGGGATATGGATCCCAGTTAGATGAACAACACTCAAGAATCGGGCAAACAAGCGCCTTATAAGCCCTTTTCTTCGCGGATGAGCTGCATTTTCTTAAGATTCTTCCAATGAATCTGAGTCTGGTATCTGCTGTTCCTAGTGTAAATTTTTCCGTCGTCATCACCGGTCGCGTGACTCAGTTGAGAAAGTGACCGTTTACTACAGGCTCCATACTCAGTGTAGCGGCAGCCGCCGGGCCGAGAAGACGCGCAGCAGCGCCGCCAGCAGTAGCAGTTGTCTCAGACAGTAAATTACTCTTTTTTTACAAGCTTCTGCAAAGAAGTGATCTGTACGTGTGTATTTTACTGTGTTAACTAGTGGTAAGAAAATTAATAGTAGTTTTTATTTTTGCTTAAGTCTCGTGAATAACTTTGTGTAGGGCGGCTTCCAAGTGTAAATTTTCCCGTCGTCAGAAACTCCGTCACATCACTAAGTTTTAATTTTGTACTAGTAGACAGCATACAGTTTAGATCAGTGCAATCTAGTTTGAATATTTATTTGGAAGTACTCTGGGACCAAACTGCTGAGGTCATCGGTCCCTAGGCTTACACACGACTTAATTTAACTTAAAAAACTTACACTAGGGATAACACACAACCATGCCCGAGGGAGGATTCGAACCTCCGACGGGGGGAACTGCGAGAACCGTAGCATGGCACCTCAGACTGCACGGCTACCCCGAGCGGCTGAATATTTCTCTCGTGCAGTACCTTTTCGGTAAACAGGGTTTCTAATAAGAGCTATTTGTAAACATATCAATTTCAGCAGAGAAATTTATTTCTGTTTAATAGCTTCTGGTCTCAGAGTACAGTGAGAAATCTGCACAACAATTTTTAGTGTTACTTTATTCTCCTTTAGTGTATTTTGTATACATTTCAAATTCAATAGCGCCATTTAAGACCTTATATCTATTTTATACATCGTACGATATGGCTATTGACTGTGCTTGTTGTGAGCGAACACAAGAAGAGTTCGCTGCTGTCCCTAACCAGCTGGAAGCTGCGTTGGCTGCCGTCGACAAGCTTCTAGATAATGCTCAAAATTGCGGTGACGTAGGGGCGCCAGTGACGAGACCTGCAACGGCTTTGGTGCCACTGGAATCCCCTGGTGAGCCGGACGTCGCTGCAGCTTCTGATATGCAACATCTGTCCGGTCCGTCCTCACTCCAGAGTGGGTAGTAGACATTGGTGCGTTCGCATGTCACTGGGCGGAAGGCGAAAGAGGGAGCAGGCCGTGCGGTTGGCTACCTACGTCTTAGCAACAGGTACGAGGTGTTACCCAATTTTGATGATAACTCTGAGCCAGCACGGTATGCCTTTCCTGTTGGGCTAGTGGTCGATTTTCCTGCCCAGTCCTGACAAGCATAGAGGCTGGGTATGCTTGTCATTGGGAGCTCCAATGTTAGGCGTGTAATGGAGCCTCTCAATGAGACAGTAGGCAAGGCGGAAAGAATTCCAGTGTGCATTCGGTATATTTGCCGGGAGGTATCATCCGTGATGTCGAGGAGGCGCTGCTGGCGGATGTCGAGCGCACTGGTTGCAAACGGCTGCATGTAGTCTCACATGTTGGCACGAATGACGCCTGCCGCTTGGGTTCTGAGGCCATCCTCGGCTCCTCTAGGTGGCTGGTTGTTTTGGGGAAGGCAACTAGCAACACACGCGGGGTGCAGGCTAAGCTATTTGTAGCATCGTTCCCAGGATTTGTCGCGGTCCTCTGGTCTGGAGCAAAAGGGAAGGTCTAAACCAGAGGGTCAGACGACTCTGTATAGGCTGCAAATTTCTGCACCTCCACTATTGGGTGCAGAATTGTAGGGTCCCCCTAATGCTTCAGGCGTGCACTACTCTCAGGAAGCGGTTACTAGGGTAGCGGAGTACGTGTGGCGTACACATGGGGCTTTTTTAGGGTAGACAACCCCTCCCTTGGAATCAAAGACCATTTGCCTGTTGAAACAGCCACAGTAATCTCAGAGAATCTTGGTCCTCGCAGATCAGAGATATAAAAGATTAATATGATTTTAGTAACCTGCAGGAGCATCCAAGTAAAGGGCCCATAATAAGTATCGCTTACTGAAGGTGATAATGCATAGATAGCATTGGGAGCAGGAAACTGATTGATGCCAAACATCAATGACAACGAAATCCTAAGTTCAGATTGGAATGTTTATAGTAAGGATAGGTTAGTGGCCAATGTCTATTGCAGCAAAAATTTCGATAAAATTTTGTGAGGTTATCTCGGATTCAGAACTGAATTAATCTGGGTGAAATTGAGTAGCAAAGAACGGTCAAAAATGGCCATCGGATGATTTTATAGACCACCTGTGTCAGGATCTATAGTTGTAGACCGCTTCAGGCAGAAATTTGCAGAATATCATTAATAATTTTCCTTCTCATGTCGTTGTAATAGGGGGTGACTTCAACATGCCAGGTATAGATTGGGAGTGTTATGCCATCAAAACTGGTGCCAGGGACAGGGATTCATGTGGCAGTGTTGTGGATGTCTTGTCCGAAAATTGCCTTGAGCAGATAGTTAGAGAACCAACTCGTGAGGGTAACCTCTTAGACCTCCGGGCAACTTACAGACCTGAACTTCTCGAATCAGTTAACGTAGAGGATGGTATCAGTGACCAGCTCTGACAGCATCTACGACGACGGGTCCTACAACGAACGTTAAGAAAGGTAAGAAGATATATATGCTCAGCAAGAGTAACAGGATACAAATTTCAGAATATCTCAGCAGTGAGCATCAAATATTCTGTGATGAGGACGGAGAACAAACGGAAAAAATTCAAAGGCATCGTTCAATATGCCCTAGACAAGTATGTTCCGAGTCAGCTTTTAAGGGATGGGAAAGATTCAGCATGGTTTAATATCCGTGTTAGAAAAGCGCTACGTAAACCAAGAGCACTTCATCGCAGATTGAAGAGTAGCAAAAACCTAGCTGGCAAACAAAAGCTGAAATAAGCGAAAATGAGCGTAAGGAGAGCAATGAGAGAAGCGTTCAATGATTTTGAAAGTAAGACGTTCTCAACCGACCTGAGTAAAAACCCTAAGGGATTTTTGTCGTATGTAAAATCAGCAAGTGGGTCAAAATCATCTATTCATTCTCTCAGCGACCACACCGGCACCGAAACGGAAGATAACACAGAGAAGGCCCAAATACCGAATTCGATCTTCCGAAGTTGTTTGAACGCGGAAGATCGTAACACTGGCCCTCCTTTCAATCGTCGTACGAATGTCGAAATGGCAGATATTGAGATAACCGATCGCGGAATTGGAAAGCAGCTACACTCGCTTAGTATTGTAAAGCGTCAAGACCAGATGAGATACCTATAAGATACTATAAAGGTTATGCGAAAAAAATTTGCTCCACTTCTAGCAGTAATTTATCGTAAATTTTCTTGAGTAACGGATGGTACCTAACGACTGGAAAAAAACGCAAGTCATTCCCGTTTTTGGGAAAGGCCATAAGACAGATCCACACAATTATAGATCTATATCGTTGATGTCAATCTGTTGTAGAATTATTGAACATATTTTATGCTCAAGAATTATGACGTTTTTAGGAAAATGAAAATCTCCTCTATAAAAATCAACATTGATTTCGCAGGAATCCTGCGAAGCTCAGCTTTCTCTGTTCCTTCATGAGATCCACAGGGCAGTGGACAACGGCGCTCAGGTTGATCCCGTGTTCCTCCATCTCAGTAAGGCATTTGACACCGTCCCGCGTTGCAGCTGAATGAAAAAAATACGAGCTTACGGAATATCGGAGAAGACTTGCGATTGGATTTAAGACTTCATTGCTGATAGAACTCAACACGTCGCTCTTAAAGGAACAAAATCGGTAGATGTAAAGGTAATATCCGGAGTACCACAGGGAAGTGTGATAGAACCGTTGCTGCTTACAATGGATGTAAATGGTCTAGTAGATAGCGTCAGATGCTCCTTAAGGCTATTCGCAGACGATGCAGTTGTCTGTACCAAAGCAGCAACGCCGGAAGATAATAAGAATCTGCAGAATGACCTGCAGAGAAATGATGAATGGTGCAGGTTCTAGCAGTTGATCCTGAACATAAATAAATGTAACATACTGTGCATACGCAGGAAAAGAAATCCACTACTGTACAGCTACACTATTTATGACAAAGAGCCGGAGACAGCGTCTGTCGTAAAACATCTAGGCGCAACTATCCAGAGCGACCTTACGCGGAATGGCCACACAAAACGTACAATAAGTGAGGGACCGTCGCAATGCACACGTCACAATGTGAACAAGCACAGAATCGTCACCTAGCATGTAAGTGATAGGATCGAACAAACAGCTGCCGGTGTTTACTGTGTTCAAAATACGACTTCTCATAAAGTACTTACACTGGCTTCCTGCAACAGACACCACTGGCATTCTCATTTTGCTGCTTTTAAGATTTTACTGTCAATAGGTATTGTCCCATTAAAAATCTGTAACTGCTGTATAAAACTGCACTTACGTCAACGTCTCACAATATGTTTATTGGCTGCAAATACGCGCCCTTGCCTATAAGTCAGTTCTATGGCATCACCGTATCCATGGTGACTTCCACGTACGAAATATTTGCAGTGCAAGTCTTAGGTGACTCGCCCTAAGTATATACAGGGTGTAACAGGTATAATTGTAGATATTTCTGTTAGTAAATGAGGACAGTGTACTGAATAACATTACGTCAATATTTACGTCATTTGCAGACTAATAAATGTAGCCATTACAAGTCGTATCTTTGTAGTCTGGTTAATACCTCCAAATACATGTGGCAAGAGCAAGCCATTGATGCTTATTTTCCCCTGCGCAGCAGATCAGATGAAGTCTGGACGTGTGGGCCAAAACGATTAGTCTATACTGACACTACAGTCCACTTAGTGCTGCAGTACGACCGAGCAGAAAACATCAGGTCGTAAAGTTCGTAACTTGTTTGCAGGAAGATTGTTCGACGCAGAGAGAAAAACAACGATATTTATGTGTGAACATGTTCAAGTACTATCACATACCACATATATTTGCACTTATACCGTTACACCTAATTTTTAACTTTCTTCTCTTACAACAGGTCTCAAACAGTCTCTTCTGTTCTAGTTTTCCCACTTTCCATGATTCACTACCATACAATGCTGTGTGCAAATGTACATTCTTCCACAGTTTGATGCCTTCGTTTGATACCAGGAGACTTCTGTTGACCAGGGATTCCCTCTATGCATGTTGTAGTCTGCTGTTTATTTTCTCCATGCTTTGTCCGTTGCGGATTATTTTGTTTCCAACGTATCAGAATTCCTGAACTTCGTCTACTTGGTAAACACCAATTTTGAGGTTAACTTCCTCGCTATTCTCATTTCTGCTGCATGTCATTACCTTTTTTGTTTTCCAGTTTGCTCTCAGTCCATATTATGTACTAATTAGACAGTTCATTCCATCCAACAAATCCCGTAATTCTTCACTTTTATTGATGATATCAATGTCATAAGTTAATCTTATCGTTATCCTTTCCCATTGAATTTTAATCCCACCCTGTGACATTTCTTTTATTTCCCTCAATGTTTCTTCGATGTATAGACTGAGTAGTAGGGAGAAAGACAACATCCCTATCTTACTCCCTTTTCAATTCCAGCATTTGGTTATTTCTTATTCTTTCCTCTTGCTTCTTGTACATACTGTACATTACACGTCTTTCCCTATATCTAACTTCTTTTTTATTTATTTTTTACAATTTCGAACATCTTGTACCATTTTACATTATCGAACGCTATTTTTAAGTCGACAGGTCCTACAAATGTGCCCTGATTTCTCTTCATACTTGCTTCCATTATCAAGCCCAACGTCAGAACCGTTTCTCTTGTGCCTTTACCTTTCCAAAAATCAAACTGATAGTCATCTACAGATCATCAATTTTCTTTTGAATTCTCCTATATAATCTTCTTCCTGTCCTTAAGCTGCTTTCGGTATTGTGTCGAGGATACTTTTCCAAAAGTGTGATTATGTGTCACCGGTCTCATAGATTCTGCCCACCAACTTGAAAAGTCGTTTGGTTGTCACTTACCCCAATGATCTTAGGAATTCAGATGGAATGTTATTTATCCCTTCTCAATTCTTCCAGAGCTCTTTTAAATTCTGAGTGAATTATTTATGACTTTGTTAATAGAAAATTTCTCTTTCACTGTACTTGGAAATTTGTGTTCTCTTTCTCAGTTACATAAACAAATACTTTTATCATCTTTATCAATTGTGAGTTGTGTTCATCCCAGATATTCTAAGATTTCGCTTCTTACTGGTAGTTCACATGTGAACATACAACTCAAGCAGATAAAGAGAGTCTTATGTTTAAAAAGTCAGCATAAAATTAGATACCTTTTTGTATTTATGTCCCATTTTTAAGTGTAAAATGAAAAATTGTGAATCCCTTATTAACCATTTGAGACTAAGTTTTTTTTGCATTCTCGCCTGCTTCTCTGGACTGAGTTATTTTGTATTTATTGTATTACATAGGTTTTTGAAATAAAACGAACTACTGTCCTCCTATTTTCTCATCAAATCATTTAATTGTATAATTATTACATGGAAGCGTTAAAGTTTTTGTTGAGGTAAAGTTTCGACAGAGTAGTTAAAACAGCGCCAAAAATACCAAGGCCACAAGTATCTCCAATTTCTGTTCCTTTTTCTGTGTACACTTTAATATCTGAAATGAATCTATTTTCGACATGGCACAATTTAAAAACTTTTATTCCAAGTTTCTGCCTTTTGCTTCTTATATACTGTTTGAAAACAAGTCTATCTTTCAACATAATTAGAGACTCGTGAGAGCATAAATCTCTGTCTGGATTTAGAATTGACATGAATTTCACTGGCAAAAATTCACAATATGCTTTATTTTATGAACCCTATTCGACCTCTCAAAACGCCTGCATCACTAAATATTCGACGAAATGTAAGAACCTGTATTTGGGTATTAGTTTCGAAAAGGAAAGTGTTTCAGTCAGTGGGTCTGTTGACCAAGAGCCCTTAATTCTTTTTTACGTGAACCATTGGCTTACAGGCAGCTAAAGCTGATAGATCTCGTGTGTACTTGCTCCTGTCCGCTGTATTCCCATGGAAGATCCTTGACATCGTTCCTTCACAACTTTACAGAAGCTGTGAGTTTCGCTGGCAATGTATCCCGTCAATTGCTTGTCCAATGTAAGTTCAAAACATTCACTTTCACTGGGTTCCTCATTTAGCCTACAATGACTATTGACTACAGAATTATCATTAGAAAAATCGTAATTTTGAGGCGTAAACACGCCGTCTTTCAGCCATCTGTAAACACTGTTTCCTTTTTTCTCGTATGTGAAGGGCCCGGTTCGTGAGTAATTTCGACTTCACTCTTAGAACGTTCACTTTCTCTTGGTGGTCTTCGAAATAACTACCATATTTCGCAGCCGAGTGTTCATTTAGGAGTATTTCTCTAATTACATCGTCACTCAAACCTTTCCACCGCTTCTTCTCACAAATCAAAGAAACACAAGAAATGTAAATATCGAATTAAGTTCCCACAGATCGAAGGCATAGAAGGTCTCTTGAAAACCAAATAGATCCAGATGTTCGCAACAGATTTAAGCAGCATTCAGTCACAGAAGGGCGCAATCATACCGATAAGACACAGATACACATGACAGAGAAGCGAAAATGTACACAAGGTCGTAGGCTGGCGAGACAATATGTCTACCGCCGTACCGGTACGACTACCGTACGCAAACTTACTTACGAAGTAACAGACATTTTATATATTCATTCCTTGCAATAACTTTTAAAGCACATTTTTACTGAAGTTAGGACATTAAAAAAGGTCACGTAATTTTTGTTGTCAATAAAAGCTGTTAAAGGTCTTAGGAATTACGTGAAGTGGATATAAATTGCTACTTCTTTTAATATTTAGCACTGGAAAATGATTCAGAACTTTATTTCCGTTACAGAGGAATCTCTATGTAAAACTAATTTTAAAAGAGAAAATAACCCATTTTCAAGATCACAAGGAAGAGATTCACAATTAAAGGTACTACCAAGCGCCCAAGAAAAGGTAATGTATGAAGAATATGAATTTTTTCCTTTTGGGTGGATTATTTGTCGACGTGATACAGAATTTCCTCTCCAACACGGTTGTTTCTCATTCCTGTCACCTTTTTCTGTTATATTATCTTTTTTCTCTTGTCTTTTCTATTGTCAGTTTTCTTTCTATTCATATATTCCTCTTTCAATAGTTAGGTCTATTTTTCTTTCCTTCTCGTACCTTCATTGAGAAAATCTTTTGTTACATTTTTCCTCCGTCTTACCTCTATCCTTATTATCTACAGCTGTAATGATTTAAAATATAGTCTTAAAAGCTGCCTCATGAAACACGTCAGTATTGTGTAAAGACTGAAATAATTAATAATTTTTGGACGTTAGAGAAGGCCTAAAGGCTCTTTGTAAGTACAATAAATGCTTAAATAAATTTTAAACAATCTCACGTGAAAAGCAGTGACTGTATATTGGTTAAAATTATCGTTCTAAGTAGTGGCCGACAGCTGCGTTAACCGACCATTGCGTCTGCATTTAGGCACCACCGCATAACAGGTTGCCCTGCTACTCTAAGTTGGTCTATGACTCTACAGTTACAGCAACGACGTTAAAAAATAATAAACTTACATTTAACTTTTAACAGTAGCATCAGGCGTGCTTAAATACATTCCTGCAACAGTTCACGGAAGGTCACACGTATCGGCATATAATCGAGCTTCAGTTATTTAGGGAATAAAAGCCGATGAGAATATCGTAAAGGGCATATCACTGAAAAGAATAAAACAAATGATACTTTCAGAGCACTTTCACACAGCCGTAATATTTTAAACAGAGAAAATGCATAGGAAAAAATGTCGCATAATATTAGTATGTTTTGAAACTAAACGTTTTGTCGCCTTCAAAAGTCTAATGGATTTCATTGATTAATGCAAAATATTCGTAGATTATTTGTTAAAACTCGTCTAAGTACGTTTTCACAACAAAACATGGAATGTTACGTCTTTTTTACTTTATTTACTTTCCCTTGTTGTTTCAACTCCACTCAACAACGAAGCTGAACCTTGTTTATATTTGATGAGAATAAACGAAGAGCTCCAACGTAAACTTTTTTTCACATCTTCATCTACATGGTTACTCTAAAATTCACACTTAAGTGCCTGGCAGATGGTTCATTGAACCATTTTCATATTACTTCTCTACCACTGCACTCTCGAACGGCGCATGGGAAAAAGGAACACCTAAATCTTTCCGTTCGAGCTCTGATTTCTCTTATTTTATTATGATGCCATTTCTCCCTACTTAGGTGGGTGTCAACAAAATATTTTCGCATTCGGAAGAGAAAGTTGGTGATTGAAATTTCGTAAACAGATCTCGCCGCAAAGAAAACCGCCTTTGTTTCAGTGACTGACACCCCAACTCACTTATCATATCAGTGACACTCTCACCCCTATTGCGCGTTAACTCGAAACGAGCTGCCCTTCTTTGCACTTTTTCGATGTCCTCCGTCAATCCTACCTGGTAAGGATCTCACACCACGCAGCAATATTCCAGCAGAGGACGGACAAGTGTAATGTAGGCTGTCTCTTTAGTGGGTTTGTCGCATCTTCTGAGTCTTCTGCCAACAAAGCACAGTCTTTGTTTCGCCTTCCCCACAGTATTATCTATGTGGTCTTTCCAATTTAAGTTGCTCGTAATTGTAATTCCTAGGTATTTAGTCGAATGACAGCCCTTAGATTTGTGCGATTTTTCGTATACCCAAAATTTATCGGATTTCTTTTAGTACCCATGTGGATGACCTCGCACTTTTCTTTGTTTAGTGCTAATTGCCACTTTTCGCACCATACCGAAATTCTCTCTAGATCATTTTGTAGTTGGAATTGATCGTCTGATGATTTTACTAGACGGTAAAGTTCAGCGTCATCTGCAAACACTCTAAGGGGGCTGCTCAGATTATCACCTAGATCATATATGTGAATCAGGAACAGCAGAGTGCCTATGGCACTATCTTGCGGAACGCCACATATCACTTCTACTCCATAATTTACCGCCTATCACTACGAACTGTGATCTCTGACAGGAAATCACGAATCCAGTCACACAACTGAGACGATACTCCATATGCACGCAGTTTGATTAATAGTCGCTTGTGAGGAACGGTATCAAAAGCCTTTTGGAAATTTAGGAATATGTAATCGATCTGAGATGCCTTGTCGACAGTACTCATTACTTCATGGGAATAAAGAGCTAGCTGTGTTGCACAAGAACGATATTTTCTGAATCCGTGTTGGTTATTTATCAGTAAGTCATTTTCTTCAAGGTGATTCATAATGTTCGAGTACAGTATATGCACCAAAATCCTACTGCAAATTGAGGTCAGTGAGATGGGTTGTACTGTCACAACTTTTCTACGAGTTTTCTACTTGTCATTTTCATGCGAAGTGTCAGATTCATTTCCGGTTCGTTCCTTTATAGCCGCTGGACTGCTGACTGTTCCACAGAGGAACCATTGCAGCATCTTTCGCCATAAAACGAGAACTTGTGGCGTATGTTTGACACGAAACGGAAAGGGGTGTAGCATGAACACTGGCTATAATCTAAACATAGCTCTTCATACTTGATAGACCTCAGATAAGCGCGTATGTACGCGACATACGGGCTCATCTGAGATCCTGTTGAAAAACAGCTAATGCCTGTATCGAGACCCTTACCTTTTAAATCTAACAGAAGCGTTTTGCTTTTTTATATAAATATTTTTAACTTATAATCGGAACGATGAAATGTTTCGTATATTCAGATGAAATGGAGGGTTCGATTGCTTATCTATATTTTCATCCCATAGAAGCACAACAGGGTTTTTCCCGTCTGACTTCTAGCATGGTCAGTGGTGAAATGCGATATAAATGATTTTTTGTATGTGTGTCTGTATGTCCGTAATCTGTTATGCCCTAAATTTTCTAGTTACAGTTGTCGGGTTCATGTCCAGTTCGTTCGTTTACAGCCGCTGGACGGCAGATTCCTCTGCTAATAACCCGACTGGTGGGCCAATCACGTACCGGAGGTAGGGACGGGTCCTGGTGCTGCTGTCTGTTTTGCCCGCTGCCTTCAACGCGTGAACATTAGAAGCTCCTGACGTAGTTCTGCTAACGCTACATTCCATGCGGAGCTCGGTTGAAAACAGCTGTCTGAGTGGACAAGGCCGACGTGTACTCTTATATCCACAGCCTCTTTGAAAAACAAACATGTGTTTTTCGTTGATGTGGTGCTCTGTCACTGTCGACTTCTCTGTTTGGTCGAAGCGAACGCTCCTACATGATCTGAATAGTGCTGCAGGATACATCGCTGCCTCTGGCCGAAGTACTGCATGCCACACTCGCAACTGCTGGTAGAACTTTCTTGATCTTAACTGTTGAGTGGAACACCAGGCCCTTGGTTTGTTCTTCTTCATTGCTTTATTTCTTCTTCTTGTTCGCTCGGAGAGCGCATTCATTTGTGTCTCCGAGTTCCCGTTCTTGTTATTGGTCCACCGACTGGGCCCTCTGTGGAATAGTCCGCAGTCTAGTGGCTACAAAGAAACGAACCGGAAATGAATCTGACACTTCGCATGAAGATGACAAATAGAAAACTCGTCGAAATGTTGTGACAATACGACGCCATGACTTGGCTGATAATCAGAAAAGTTGTCATCGATTAAATTCACCGAGAAAGCTTGCATTCCCACACAGCCATATAAAACTTCGTGTTTTGTAAAATGTTTCAATAGTGTTGGTAAAAATTTCAAGTGATGGTTTCATGTAGAACTGCTCACAGAAATGTGTGTCTTGTTTTCAGTTGGAAGTGGAGATATAGCGACTTAGAGTCGAAGCGTGTAGTTACGATGCGATTAAGTTTGAAACAAATACTAACAAACACGTAACTTACATCTAAATCATAACATACTGCGGCAACTAAAAGCTCGCTGTGGTAATACCCGTAACACTTTTGTAACTCTACACATGATTCCACTTGGGAGAAAGTGGAATATGAAGTCTGCCTGAAGCACCCCTCTCGCTTCAAGACTGAGCCTCTACCCGTTGCCAGCTCCCCATCCGGCGGAGGACAGAAAGGATAGGATGAAAATGAATAATTTCCCTCTCCCCTCCCCCGATAAATAGCTCCCATACTACAGTGAAACATCAATGGGTTCAGGATACACCTGCACAGAAACGCCCCTTGTGCTTGTGTTTACAAAAAGACAGTTTAAAGCTTCTGACACCTCTGTGCTACGAGGAAGCATCCTCCATCGCAAGGATGACCTGAATGAGGAAAGGGCTAAGAGAGCAGTTGCTGTGTTTGGCAATAACACACGTCACTCCTCTCTCTGTCCCTAGTTACTAACCTGCAAGCAGCTGCTCATGATGTTCATGTGGGTCAACGGATTACCATTTTCTCTCTTTATTTACCGCTGCAGGGAGACCAGTGATATCTTAGACCAATTCCCTCACCCACTTCTCCTTCTGGGAGACTTCAATGGCCAGAATGTATTATGGGGCTCATATATTCTTGCCGCAGGGGTCGAGTTTTAGAATGCCTCATGTCGTAACAGAAACTGTGCATTCGCAGCACAAGCAATGCTATTCATTTCAATGCTGCCGCTGGATCATCATCCACTGCTCCCCGTCCCTCGCATTTTCGGCTCAGTGGCAAGTTACTGATTACCATTCCAATTACCACTTAGCACTCTGGATTTACCTACCGGATGGAGCAATTCTTGAAAGAAAGCCACCAAGTGGGATGATCAGCAGAGTCAACTGGAGGCTGCTCCGCTAGCTGGCTGTCTCTGGACACTGAGAAGCGTCCAGGAAAGGATGGACCACATTGCACAAGTGATCCACCATGCCGCTAACTTATCCATCCCAAATGGGACTTTTAATTTTTTTTTTGTTTTCCTCTTGTCTTACTAGGACTTTGACAGTTTTAGAACATCTGACCGTTTTAACGCCGTCTTATAGGATGTGAGCTAATATGATTGTGCGAGTAATCATGAGTGAGATTGAAAGAGATTGACTGCACTTACATCACAGATTGCTTCTTACTTCCTTTATCGCATTTCCTTCGTTTGACCATATTCGATTTGACTGATTATCTTATGGGCGTTAATAAGCTAAAACACAAACACACGACATGAAGTTTATTCAAGTGTTTCATGAGAGAAAACAATCTGCTGTACGTGAAAGCACACTAGTCAGCTTCCTAGTCTAATAGAATGTGATTCAAAAGTGCTTACCCGTTTCTCCAAAGAACTGTGTGCTCGGCGCTATACAAAACCAGCAACAAGCAAGGCAACTGTGGTACACCACAGAGCACAGGTGAAGGGGGTGAACAACGGCTGCAAAGATATGCACGGGCGAATAGACGTGCTACTGTTGAGCAACTAACCTCCTAGATGAACCAAGGGGATACCAACAGCGTGTCCTCAACGACCGTTCAGAGAAAGTTGCTGCCTTTGTGCCGCCGCAGTAAGGGCCTGGTCCATGCACCCATGCTGACTACTGTTCATCGACGACTAAGACTGGACTTAGCACGCAAATACCGCAACTGGACGTCCATTGAGTGGCGACAGGTGGCATTTTCGGACGAATTACGCTTTTGGCACCATCGGGCAGACGGCCATTAGCGTGTGCTGCGTGAAACGTCTGTAAACAAACCCCCTGAAACAATCGTCGGAAGGGTCCAGGTTAAAAAATGGTTCAAATGGCTCTGAGCACTATGGGACTTAACATCTATGGTCATCAGTCCCCTAGAACTTAGAACTACTTAAACCTAACTAACCTAAGGACATCACACAACACCCAGCCATCACGAGGCAGAGAAAATCCCTGACCCCGCCGGGAATCGAACCTGGGAACCCGGGCGTGCGAAGCGAGAGCGCTACCGCACGACCACGAGATGCGGGCAAGGGTCCAGGCTAGCGGACAGTTACTGGGTGATCTCGTCATTCTGGAGGACACAATGGATCAATGCTTCTATCCTTGGGGACTATAAAGACTCCTACATGCAGTTTGTTTTTCCTCGGCACGATGGCATCTACCAGGATGACAGTACAACATATCACATAGCTTTAACAGTACGTGCATGGTTCGAAGAGCGCCAGGACAAGTTTACCGTACCTCCGGATTTAAACCCAATCAACAGTTTTAAAAAAAAGATAACACACCTCGGTCGGGCTGCTCGCGCCGTGGAATCTCAACCGTGAAACCTAGCGCAGCAGGCGACGGGACTGGATTCGGCTTAGTTCCATATCACTGTCGGTTCTTTCCAGAATCTCGTTGACTCCCTTGCTGCACGTCTCGCGCTGCAAAAGCTAATTATTCAGTCTTTTGAAGGGTGGTTACATTTATGTGACTTAACAGTGCATATTAATGTATTCTCTTTCGAACAGTGCACCGTGTCTTAGTACCCCTATTTTGTATAACACAAGTACAAAAATAGATTTCAGTGGCAGGGCAGTTGTTTTGGAGTACTGCTATGAAATTCAATGTCTCTCTTGTAGTAGCTACTAAGGAATTACATTTGTGAAACATTAGACTAAAGAACAGGCTTTTGGTTAACAAGCAGTCTGCAGTCTGCTAAAGCGCACAAATTGGTGTCGTGTGTATTTTAGATCTTTAGAAAAAAGGTACAAGCTACAGATAAAGACGAGTAATGTGTAACATGTACAGAACCGAGAGGGAAGAATAATTACGGAAGGCAGAGACAGAAGTATTCTTATTAAAAAGAGCACGACACGGTTGCAATATTTCTCATTTAATGATCAAACCTTGCAGTGAAGAAGTCATAAAGAAAATAAAAGAAAGATTCAGGAAAGGGATTAAAATTAAGTGTTAAAGGATACCAATAATAAAGTTTGATTTTGACACTGGTATCACAACATGAAAGTGAGGAAGATTTAAGAGCATAAGGAATGGGATGAACAGTCCCACTGAGCAGAGAGTACGGATTAAGAATAAACCAGAGATAGATTCAAGTGTTAAAGAGCAACAGAAATTTGCTTATCGACAAACTTAGCATCACAACTGGGAGAAGGCAGACCATGAACTGAAGCAATTCTGCTGCCTGGAAAGCAAAATAGCGCACAGCAGAAGAAGCAAGGAGCGAGCAAGAAACATACTATCACAGCATCACTCACTTTAAGAAGTCTACCAGTATTTATCATGCTGTAGACCTTAATTTGAGAAACACATTTGTCGAACTTGTCTGGAGGACAGTAACGGACTCCGGGAAAACTGGAAAAGAAGAGAATCTAAGAGTTTGAGATATGGTGTTACAGAAGGATGCTGAAAATTAGGCGGACTGAGAAGATTATAAATCAGGACGTCCACCTAATCGGTGAGGAACCGGGTCTGTGGAAAACACTTAACTACAAAAAGGAACACGATGGCGGAATACCTACAAAAGCACCAGGGAGTAGCACAGGGAGCTTCAAATGGAAAATATTATGCGTGTACACAGACACTAATAAGAATACAACACATACCTGATCATGTTCGATGAAGATGCTACTCTGATCATGTGATGCGTGAGGGGAAATGGTAGCGAGCTGTTTGAAACTAGTCAGAAGACAAATATGTCAAAACATTGGCCAGGTGCGACTAGGATTCGCGCTGTGTGGGTTTCTTACAAACTTAATTACGTATATACACAGTACATCCACCCCAGGAATCGAGAACTTCGACGATTTTTGCCTATCATCGACATTGAGACTGGCAAGATACCGGTGCTGAGAATTTGAAGAATTTCGAGAACGTTTTAATTTTAAGTTTGAAGTCAGATAAGAAATGACAAAAGAAATATTTTTTTCGTGTGACACGCTAACAAATTAACATTTTTCTTACTTTTCTCTCGTGCACTGTGAAATCTTGGTGCTTGCCGAATTGCATGGTTCTATGTCAACTGGAAGTACTCTTTAGGTTTTAGTGAGTGAATTTACGAGTATAAAATTGTGACAAATGGCCGTATCTTTTGTTTGCATTGAGTTAAACGCTTAAGTGTTTTACACCACCTAGGTTAGTACGTGACGTAAATGTCAACTTGATAGTCTACCCGTTCATGAGGGAAACGGGTATTACCAGTCGGACAAACGGACAGACGGACGGACAAAAACGTGGTCCTGTGAAGGTTCTGTTTTTACCGACTGAGGTGCGGAATGCTAAAAATGAAGACAGGCGAATCAGACAAGTGCGGTGGTGCTGTCAGGCGCTGACCAACTGCACGGAGCTCTGCCTTGGCACACTTGGCAGGGGGGTTACGAGATAAGGAGGTCAGTGTGGTGCGGGCGTTCGCCTGGAGCAACAAGCCGCCGACGGTGTCTGGCTCGCGTCCAGCAGTTGCGGTCACTGCACTCCTGCTCGCTGCTCCCTGACCCAGACACAAGAGTTCACTCTTACCCGCCGTCGGAGAACACGTACATCTATATCTACACCTACAAACGTATTCCGCAAGCCACCATACGGTGCACCGTGGGGGGTACCTTGTACCACTTCTAGTCATTTCCTTACCTGTTTCGCCGGCCGGAGTGGCCGTGCGGTTCTAGGCGCTACAGTCTGGAGCCGGGCGACCGCTACGGTCACAGGTCCGAATCCTTCCTAGGACATGGATGTGTGTGATGTCCTTAGGTTAGTTAGGTTTAATTAGTTCTAAGTTCTAGGCGACTGATGACCTCAGAAGTTAAGTCGCATAGTGCTCAGAGCCATTTGAACCATTTGAGCCTTACCTGTTTCACACGCGAATGAAGCGAGCCTGATTTCTCTTGTATTTCTCGTCCTTACGCGAAATTTGCGTTGCTAGTACTAGAAACGTTCTGCAGTCACCTTCAAATGGCACTCTCTAAATTTTCTCAACAGTGTTTCGCGAAAAGAAAGTAGTCTTCCTACCAGGGATTCCCATTTGAGTTCGCGGAACATCATCTTAATAATCGCATGTTGATTGAATCTACCGGTAACAAGTCTAGCAGCTCTCCTTTGAGTTGTCTAGACGTCTCCCTTTAATCCGACCTGGTGTCGATCCCAAACACTAGAGCAGTATCAAAGAATGGGTCACACTACCCTTCTATACGCGGTCTCCTTTACAGATAAGCTTCACTTTTCTAAAATTTCGCGAATAAATCGAAGACGACCATTCCTCTTTCCTACTAATGTCCTTATGTGTCCGTTCCATTTCATGCCGCTTTGCAACGTTAGCCTAGTATTTAACCGACGTGCCTGTGTCAAACAGTACATCACTAATACTGTATTCGGTCACTACAAGAGTCAATGAATGTAACTCCATGTTCTGGTGGAGTATGGGACTACGGCTGTTCAGTGTTCAATAAAAACAATACCAATCGCAGCTGTATAGGTTTATTTCCAGGCAACCAGTTTCGACGTTATACTACGTCATCTTCAGGCCTAAACTGCTCCAATCCAGTAACCTCCGTGTTATAAATATATCAGTGCCTTTAACTGGTCTCGTAATAGCTATTATCAGCATATGTGCTCGCTGGAAAGCAGTCAGTTTAAATGGTTCAAATGGCTCTGAGCACTATGGGACTCAACTGCTGAGGTCATTAGTCCCCTAGAACTTAGAACTAGTTAAACCTAACTAACCTAAGGACATCACAAACATCCATGCCCGAGGCAGGATTCGAACCTGCGACTGTAGCGGTCCTGCGGTTCCAGACTGCAGCGCCTTTAACCGCACGGCCACTTCGACCGGCCAGCAGTTAGTAGGTTGCCTAAAATAAACCTATACAACGGCGAGTGGTATTGTTTCTATTGAACACTACAACATTGGTCTTACTATTCACCTGCTTTTACATTCATTTTTCTACATTTAAAGCAAGCTACCATTCACCACACACAAATAGAAATTCTAAGTCAACCTGTATCCTTCCACAGCCGATTTTTTTCCCTTTATTGAATTTGGATTACCCCCGAAGAGGTGGGGAGGGGGGGGGGGGGGGGGGGGGACTGCCAACAGCTTTGTGCGCCGCTCTTCGGACTACAGAATTTGTTTTGAAAAAATGAAAATAATAAATAATAAAACCAGGAGACCGGTGACTTAAATGGTAAAATGGCGGAAAATTTTGGAACTTAAAATATAAAATAAAGAGTTGGGGATGCTAATAAAATACACAGGAAGCAGGCAGGTAAAATAATAGACAATTAAAAAACACAGCGACAGTCTGGTTTTTGTTCGCAAGAGATATAAAAATCACACCCAGCGACAACATGATTTCTGTTCGCGACACTTTGGAAAGACGCACAACACTGAACATTCACTTTAACACTGCACTAAAAAGTTGGTACAAATATGACACACCACAGCCTATGGCAGACGGGGTGGGGGGGAGGGGGGGGACCTGGACAGATGATTGGGAAGGAAAGGAAAAACGAAGTGAGGGGAGAGGGGGGAAGGAGCCGACAGAGGACGAGGACCCATAAGAGGGGGGGGGGGAGGGGTCTGGGCAGACGCGAGATGGAGTAGGGAAAGGCAGAAGAGGCGAATGCAAAAGGACTCTGGGGACGGGGGGGGGGGGGGATAAAGGAGGCAGAGAGAGGGTACGCAGGGAAAAAAAACAGGATGGAATGGGGGAGAAGAGGGACCACAGGGAAAGAACAGAGGAAAGGAGGGGGAGATGAGGATCAGAGTTGATAGGAGGGATAAATGGAGGGAGAGAGGGCATCATCAGGTAGGGGCAGTTGACGGAAGCCACCTTGGGAAAGGAGATGAGAAGTGTAGAGACAGAGGGTAGGAGGGACACAACGGTGATGACGCGGCAAACGACAGGGGTTGGAGAGGAGTCCACAGCCGATCAACGCCAATACTTCTCTATATACCGCAGCGTCATCACCAAACATGCGCAGATTGCTGCTCGCCTTATTTGTCTCATAATTTGTATGTAAGAGTGTGCTGAAAAGTGATGCCCCCTAATTTTTATGTGAAAACTCTTGAAGCTTTTTAAGTAAGACAAACGTTATTAAAATTCTACGTGTTTCTTCTTCACGCCTATATATTTGCAGCATTCTGCCGCTAGAGGGTGCCGAATTATAGAGTGTAACATGGCGGTGTATTACGTCCATGTGTGAGGAACAGCATGCTGTAATCGGGTTTCGTATTTGAATAGTTCGTGCACTTGAAACCCGCTCTCCTTCAACATGACAACGGCAGACCGCACACGATAGCTACTACATCCACAAAAATTCATCGCCTTGGGTACAATGTCAACGATTACCCTTCTTACAGTTTCTACTTGGCCCCATCCGATTTTCATCTATTTCGCGAACTTATAGAACACCTTTGAGGTCTTTAGTTTGAGAGTGACGATGCGGAGAGAGCAAAGGTGAGGTTGTGGCTCCGTTACCAAAACCACATATTCTACAATAACGATATGAACAAGCTGTTCTCTCGTTGGGAGAAATGCGTTCGCCTCTGGGTGACTATCTTCAGAAATAAAAATGTAGACATGAAGAAAAAAGATGGAGAATGCTAATAGCGTTTGTTTTATTCAAAAAGATTCAAGGATTTTCACATAAAATATTCGGATGCTGCTTTATTTTTAGGCATGCCCTAGTGTATATAGAACTAGGGCCTTAATATCACACTTCCCCAGGACACTCCACACGGTATCCTTGGCTCTGATGAACACTCCCCGTCGCGGGCAAATTACTGGCCTCTATTACTTAAATAGTCTTCCAGCCATAAACATATTTGGGAATGTATTCCGTATTATCGGATCTTCGTCAACAGGCTGCAGAAAGCATATTGTGTCAAACGCTCTTCGGAAATTAAGCAATAAGCCCAAACACAGCCGGCCCATCTTTTTGAGTTGTCTCTGTACTTTTTGCAATATGAGGTACCATAGTGCGTAACTGGACACTTCTGGATTACCAGACCTCTTCCTACCTTACTCCAAGACTACTTAGGTAAATGTGGCCCTGCATGGCGACGACACAGTTGGAGGGATGCTGTCCGTAGCTTCCTGCTTAATGTGGTTTTAATATGCCAGTTTCGCAAATGGTGAATCTGATCTGTGACATCCTGCTTGTTGCGTGGACCAGCATTTCATTTTGAGAAAGTTGAGTCTTCTTTCTTCCCACATTATGGGCTTAAAGATTTACTGACTTACACTACTGGCCATTAAAATTACTACATCGAGAAGAAATGCAGATGATAAACGGGTATCCATTGGACAAATATATTATACTAGAACTGACATGTGATTACATTTTCACGCAATTTGGGTGCATATCTCCTGAGAAATCAGTACCCAGAACAACCACCTCTGGCCGTAATAACGGCCTCGACATGCCTGGGTATTGAGTCAAACAGAGCTTGGATGGCGTGTACAGGTACAGCTGCCCATGCAGCTTCAACATGATACCGCAGTTCATCAACAGTAGTGACTGGCGTATTGTGACGAGCCAGTAGCTCGGCCACCATTGACCGGACATTTACAATTGGTGAGAGATATGGAGAATGTTCTGGCCAGGGCAGCAGTCGAACATTTTCTTTATCCAGAAAGGCCCGTACAGGACCTGCAACATGCGGTCGTGAATTATCCTGCTGAAATGTAGGGTTTCGCAGGGATCGAATGAAGGGTAGAGCCACGAGTCATAACACATCTGAAATGTAACGTCCACTCTTCAAAGTGCCGTCAATGCGAACAAGAGGTGACCGAGACGTGTAACCAATGGCACCGCATACCATCACGCCGGTGATACGCCAGTATGGCGATGACGAATACACGCTTCCTATGTGCGTTCATCGCGATGTCGCGAAACACGAAGCGACCATCATGATGCTGTAAACAGAACTTGGATTCAACCGAAGAAATGAGGTTTTGCCATTCGTGCACCCAGATTCGTCGTTGACTACACCATCGCAGGCGCTCCTGTCTGTGATGCAGCGTCAAGGGTAACCGCAGCCATGGTCTCCTAGCTGATAGTCCATGCTGCTGCAAACGTCGTCGAACTGTTCGTGCAGATGGTTGTTGTCTTGCAAACTTCCCCAACTGTTGACTCAGGGATCGAGACGTGGCTGCACGATCTGTTACAGCCATGCGAATAAGATGCCTGCCATCTCGACTGCTAGTGATACGAGGCCGTTGGGATCCAGCACGGCGTTCAGTATTACCCTCTTGAACCCACCGATTCCATATTCTGCTAACAGTCATTGGATCTCGATCAACGCGAGCAGTAATGTCGCGATACGATGAACCGCAATCGCGATAGGCTACAATCCGACCTTTACCAAAGTCGGATACGTGATGCTATGCATTTCTCCTCCTTACACGAGGCATCACAACAACGTTTTACCAGGCAACGGCGGTCAACTGCTGTTCGTGTATGAGGAATCGGTTGGAAACTTTCCTCATGTCAGCACGTTGTAGGTGTCGCCACCGGCTTCAACCTTGTGTGAATGCTCTGAAAAGCTAATCGTTTGCATATCACAGCATCTTCTTCCTGTCGGTTAAATTTCTCGTCTGTATCACATCAGCTTCGTGGTGTAGCAATTTTAATGGCCAGTAGTGTATGAACACCTGAGAATGTGAGGTTGTATCATGAAACCGGTCATGTTCCTGTAAATAAAGTTTCATATACAGCTGGATGCGGTTTTTGCGTCAGATATGGATTGCTTCAGCTGCGATTGCCCACAACATAAAAGGTTACTCACAACATGAAACTGTTTGCAATATCAATGCATGTCACCTTTCTAATAACTACACTGAAACGTAGCCTCGGGTGTTTCCATAAACATCTTCACAGGCTGCACATCGTAGAGATACCTTTCTGCTCTTGCAGAGATGAAGAGGACACAGATCACCTTTTGTTTCTTTTGGATATGCTGTAGTTGAATGTCACTATTAATTCAGCCCAAACATCTCTGGTAGCAGAAAACTTAATTCCTATTGTGTTTTAGTAATATGGGTATCAGATTGCACGCTTACTATTAAAACACTTGCTTGCCACAGCGACACAAAGTAAAATGTCACACACAATAAGAAATAAGCAGTAATACCTGTTAACATGTGATACAGTATAGTACTTAACTTCGATGCTGTTTGATGCATGGCATTTGATATTGTATACCTTGCATAGTGAAATATAAATAACTTTGTCACCACTAGGATTGAATGTAATGATGAAGACACCAGTTTAATTGTGCTAGTTCCCTACGAATGGCGACTGCAAAGTCGGAACGTTGTCTTCGGAACGGAACTCTTATAACTGTGCTCTGTAGCGTAATTGCGAGAACTGCACGCAGCTGCCTGCAGGCGCCGAACTTTCTCGCCTAACTCCAAGATCCGAACTGTGTCGTAGGATCGGAACTGTGTCAGTGTCCACGACAAGTCTTTTTTCGGTTCATTCTCCGCCAGTACAAGGCGAACGCAATGAAGTCTGTGGTAGACAGTACTCTCTATGGTGGCTGACAACGCTGTAGACAGGCTACGAAGTCCAGAAGGACGTGGCGCGGAAGCAGGGAGAGGTCCCAATTAGTGAACGCCATCTGTAGGCTCCTGCTCAGAACTGCGGGGTGCCAGTAGGTTATGCCCGTGTTGCGGCGACCTCTCGTGGTATTTTTTGTGCATGTACCCTTAAGCCTGGTAAACAAGACATGAGTTGCACCAGACTACATGGAAGCACTACAGTCCTTATAGCTGAGTATCTATAGCATTGCCCAGTTATGAACACAGACAGAAAAAAAAACTCCGTCACCAAGAAGGAATTGTGTGACAAATCAGAGGTGGTCGGCATGTTTCTACATCTGAAAGATGATGTCTAGACCTCCTCGGACTTTTAGCTTCTAACACTCTTAAATTAGTTACCTAAAACAGGTTCTATCACTTACAAAAATAGGTTATAAAATCAGAAAATAGGTGACCAAGATCTGACATTTTACTGTCTGTAAAAATAACTAGTAACAGAAGTCCACATTGTACGATTATTATTGTCCATGTCCATAATTACAGTAAATAACCAACACTTTCTCCAGATTTTCCGTTGAGAAACTGTATCTCTTGTCTGTTAATTGCATTTTATAAGCCTAGAATGAGCGTTCCACGTCAACAGATGTCACCGAAGCATATTTAAATGACGGTATCGGGCACAAGGGGACCGCACACTCATGTTCTGTTGATTTACCTGATATGGCGTCAGCCACAGTGCAGAAGGTGGTCAGTCAGAGTTTTTTTTTTTTGTAGTATTGTCTTTAGTTCTTCACTAATTTACATACCAATAGAACCTGGGACCAAGATGATTTTTTCTTTCGTCTCTTCTATCAATCGCAGTTTCTGGTTTCTCTGAACACTCTAGAGCTTTGATGATAGGCACCAAAAATGAATAGATTTCATGTATGCAATCTCATTGGAAATTGTTGGATCCTTTAGAAGATATTTAGCTGGGGTAATTATCACTGCCTCCTCCCGCAATTTAAGAACAATGTTCTTAATGTCTTCCAAATGCTCACTGTAATATTCCACGGCCTTTTGCCACGTTCCCCATCGAGTAATTATGGGTTCTGGTAAAATTGGTACATTGGGAAGTTCCTCTCGAAATAACTGGATTCTTGTACGTGCTTTAGTATTAAAAAATTTTTTGATGGTTGAAAGTGACTTATTTACATGTGTAAATTCGAGACTACAGCTACACGATTGATGGAATGGGCAAGACATGTAATTTGGAGCAAGGCTGGGTAAAATACTTTCAACAATTTAACAGCAGCAATCATGTATGAAGCTGCATCAGTGTGGATTACAAGTACTTTATTTTCAATAGACTGTTAGAGAAAAGTAATTTGAGGGCTTTATTAACAAAGTGATCAATTGCTTCCTTGTTAGTCTTTTTCAGCTCCTTGTTGTAGATCAGATGAGGTACAGAACGAGTGCCAGGATCTAACTTTCCAACAATCAAATTAGCCACATATCGACCTTGTCTGTCAGTTGGCTAATCGACAGAGATCGACTTGTATGAATCGCCTATATCTTCTCTTATTCTGCTCAATGTATTTTTATTAAAAGTATCTAAATGGTTCTTTCTCAGTGTGGATTCTGATGCAATGTTGCGGAGACAGTATTTCTCTAGGAAACTTCTGAACTGGCTATTATCAACTGCTTTGAATGGTATGTTTGCTGCAGCAATGGGTCGACACAGGTAAATATAAAATTCGTTATTCTTTGTTGCATTTGATTTAGTTAAAACTTTTATTTCAAGTTTGGTTCATTTTTTAAAATTTGCCTGGTGTTTAAGCCTTGCAACATGCTGACTTAAATGCGACCTCTGTTCAGAAAGAATCTAAAAACAAAAAGAATTGAGAAATACTGTGTGATAGAATTTATTTACGAGATCTACTTAGCAAAATTAACCTACATTATGGGTTTAGAAGCAATATTTTTGCATTCATATGTGTCTGGTCCAAGTTAACTCGGTAAAAACAGTGACATCACTGTTCTATGAGTGCCGAAGCAGATAAAAGTTTAACATTTTAATTACAAATTTGCTGCAGACATTGCAGTGAATAACACTTCCGTCTGTAGAGAAAACAGAAATTCCTGTGACAACTGCCGAATCAGAGATGATTTGGAGCTGGCTGCTTTCGGCATGCTTGACTTTCCACAAATACACTGTAACTGTGAAATATTTCACCACATCCAAGCAGCACGCTGACCGACTGAATGAAGACAGTGCAGTTGTTTTAAACTGGCTGTTCCGACAGGGCAGGAAGGCGCCCGAGGCAGATCAAGGTTCATCCGTCTTCTGCAGGCCCATTTGATGGTTCATAGCGGAGCAGGGCGGGCTGGAAACAGCCTGGCGTATGCTCAAATGGTCCAAATGGCTCTGAGCACTATGGGACCTGACATCCGAGTTCATCAGTCCCCTAGAACTTAGAACTACTTAAACCTAACTGATCTAAGGACATCACACACATCCATGCCAAAGGCAGGATTCGAACCTGCGACCGTAGCGGTCTCGCGGTTCCAGACTGAAGAGCCTAGAACCGCTCGGCCACAGCGGCCGGCATGTATTAGCCGCGGCAGAGTTAAGTAGTTGATCAGATGAAACATGGGCTGAAGTACGTAGACAGGACAATATGCATCATGGATTTGGGACAAATAAAATTTGGATTTCGAGAAAAATAAATTCGTTTCTGAAAGTGTGTAAGGCAACTCGGTGGCTCAATGGTGCCGGGACGGTAGTTCAGCGCCATGAGTTCCGCCTCGAGCGCCGAGCGGGAAGGTAGCTTGCCTTCCGTCACACCGCAGTCGCACGCGCATGGAGAGCTCTTTCCTCAGTGTTGTTTGTATCTCCGTGTGTGTTGCATCGTCGTTCGGTCCGCTGTGTCAGTCTTTAGTGTGTCAGTGACCATGGTGTGCAAGTGTGTTCCGAAAAAAGGTACGGGAAGCTTTAGTTTTGACAAATCCATGTGTTCCGTGCAACTTGGATCTTTGGAGATTTGTGACTCCCTCGTCGTTAACACTCGTGAAACGCCTCGTACGGTTCATACTGCCTATTTTGCCTCTGATAACTCTGTCTTTTTCATTAAGTTTTTGGATCCCCTGCAAGTGGAAAGGCTGGTTTTGCATTGTGGTTCTCAAGTTTCATTTACGCTTCATGATGGCACCAGAAGTATGGTATTTCTTCCTAACGCGGAACTCTATCACACAAATGTCCAAGTCCTCAGTCTCCTGCCGGAGGTGGGGACAGTTCATTCAAAGGAGGTTTCGCTCGCTTCTGTGGCAGGGGTATACGGTGCAAACGCTGCTCCACTCAACACCGGGTGATTTGTTTAACATGTCCGCTTAGTTGAGATGGTGGTCAAACGTAACACTGCTTCCCATCTATGGCGTTCACTTAACGAGTGAGGACATACTTTCTCTACAGTGAAAGTGGCAACCTTAGATCTAATTGCCCGCGGTAAGTATTTGTATTGAAGGCCGCATTTGAACAGCGTCGAAAACTGACGTTAGCTGATCTCGTTTCGCCTAGTCGCGAGATTCGTGCAACGTCTTCCCCGGGTGAAACAGAACAACAAATGGTTCAAATGGCTCTGAGCACTATGGGACTCAACTGCTGAGGTCATTAGTCCCCTAGAACTTAGAACTAGTTAAACCTAACTAACCTAAGGACATCACAAACATCCATGCCCGAGGCAGGATTCGAACCTGCGACCGTAGCGGTCTTGCGGTTCCAGACTGCAGCGCCTTTAACCGCACGGCCACTTCGGCCGGCAAACAGAACAACAGAGCGACTTGCAGGCTATTGCTCTTGGTGCAACGTAATAGACGTCGCACACAGGATGGTGAAGAGTCGGAAGCGTCTTCTCCTCACTTACCTCTCCCTGAAATAAGTTTCTCCGTTGATGTCTTTTCTAGTGCTGAGTCCTGCCCTCACATGGGATCGGTGGTGCGAAAACAGCTGCTGATGTCTCCGCCGTTTTCTTTTGTGTACGGCCTGCCGGAGTGGCCGCGCTGTTCTAGGCGCTACAGTCTGGAACCGCGTGACCGCTACGGTCGCAGGTTCGAATCCTGCCTCGAGCATGGATGTGTGTTATGTCCTTAGGTTAGTTAGGTTTAAGTAGTTCTGAGTTCTAGGGAACTGATAACCTTAGAAGTTAAGTCCCATAGTGCTCATAGCCATTTGAAGCATTTGAACCTTTGTGTACCTCTTAGAGCTGAATTAACTCCTCTGGAACCACCCAGGCGTAGGGAAGTCGAGGGACCTTCTTATGTTTCAATGATTCAGCAGCGCACCCCTTAACCCACCTGTTCCCTTAAAGTGCGTGAAGGCGATTGGTAGCCAGGAAGTATTACCTGTCGATCCAGACGTTCTGTTGCCTATTCCCTCTCTTGTGTGTCGATCTGAATTGCAAAGATCCTATTCTGCGGAGTGGGACTCTGAGGCTCCTTATTTGTCACTTCCATGAACAATGTTCAAGAACCGTCTACATCCTCGACTGCAAATGCTGTATTGCATCGTAGTCGCTGTGACTAATGCGTCAAACCTGAACGGAAGAAGAATTAAAAACCTTTTTTTAAAAACTCCTAAGACGGGGATAAGTTAGCTTAAGTTAGATTAAGTAGTGTGTAGCGCTTGGCGGGCTCAGACGGTCGGCCCTCCAAGTGCTAGGCAAGACCGACAGCGCTCAACTTCTGTGATCTGACGGGAACCTGTGTTACCACTGTGGTAAGGCTGCTATCACATACATAGACGATGTGATGAAAGCACTCCGTTCTCCTGCTGAGATTCCGTCGCTCAAGGCTAAGATGGATGCCTTTTGCCTTATATGTGGTGCCCGCAACAAAAAAAAAAAAACAGGACGACCGCAGAAAGTGAAACAACCGAGATGTGAATGTGTAGATTGCGCGAGAGACTCAAAAAGGTGCGCCGAGCAAATAACACAGACGCTTTCCTCTGAGTACTTAAATTCCCAAATCTCCTCACATCGTAATCGAAAAATGTAATGCTTCCATAAAAAATACTAGACAGCTGTTTGTTTCCTAGCCATCATCGCGTGAAGGGGAAAGATCTGAACGATGTAGTATGCTTTGCACAAAATGCAGGTATCCAGGATCCGAATATTTTGAAGCAGGTTGAGGGAACGCCGTTCATGTTTCAGGATTGCACTTTGTATATTCTCCGTAACCGACATCCAATTAAGTGTAGCCATTTTAACTGGGGAGCGATCAACTCTCAGACTTATGGCCATCGACCACTTCAACCACTATTACTCACGGAATGACAGCATTATGAAAAATTATCTCGATCACTTCGTTTCAGGGTCGGTTGATGAATTTACGGGGTTTTCATAATGCTGTCATTCCGTGAGTAATAGTGGTTGAAGCGGTCGATGGACATAAGTCTGAGAGTTGATCGCTCCCCAGTTAAAATGGCTACACTTAATTGGATGTCGGTTACGGAGAATATACAAAGTGCAATCCTGAAACATGAACGGCGTTCCCTCAACCTGCTTCAAAATATTCGGATCCTGGATACCTGCATTTTGTGCAAAGCATACTACATCGTTCAGATCTTTCCCCTTCACGCGATGATGGCTAGGAAACAAACAGCTGTCTAGTATTTTTTTATGGAAGCATTACATTTTTCGATTACGATGTGAGGTGATTTGGGAATTTAAGTACTCAGAGGAAAGCGTCTGTGTTATTTGCTCGGCGCACCTTTTTGAGTCTCTCGCGCAATCTACACATTCACATCTCGGTTGTTTCACTTTCTGCGATCGTCCTGTCTTGGTCAGATTGTCGACTTCGGTCGATTCAATTTTCAGTTGAAACATGTCCGTGAATTTTCTTCTGCTATCAGTTACTTGGGAGGCTATACTCTACAAGCCCGGCTCTCACCAACAAATTTTTGTCAATGTGCGGGAGAGGGACCGACTGAACAGCGCCTGTTAAATGAGCGTTTCCGAAAAATTCTTGGAAGATGGTGTAGTTACAGCTTAGCCTGTTCTACCAACGGCGGTGGCGTCCTTGTGGTATCAAGTGGTTCACAATTTGTTATCCATCAATGAGCACCCATTTCGTATGGCACTTAGTGTCACGGATCAGTGCAATTTCTGTCCTGTCACAGACGTGCTACAACATAGATTTATCTCTCATGGTGTCGAAACGATATGACACTGGCTTAGAAGACAATTAGCGCCTGATACTTTGTTGCTTTCAAACACCTCCTATTTTCAGAGGGCAAAGTCACACACAATTGGATGGCTGTTCGACCAATATGTTCGTTACATTTTAGATGAAGGGGGCGATACAGCACTCGCCTTCCGCCAATATATGGCCACTGCATATTACAAATTTCGGCACCTGCCACGGTATCGCAATTTATTTGCCAGTTGACCCATGTTCAAAATGGTTCAAATGGCTCTGAGCACTATGGGACTCAACTGCTGTGGTCATAAGTCCCCTAGAACTTAGAACTAATTAAACCTAACTAACCTAAGGACATCACACACATCCATGCCCGAGGCAGGATTCGAACCTGCGAACGTAGCAGCCCCGCGGTTTTGACCCATGTATTTCGTCGTCAAGGTAGCGGTTGAATTAGTCAGCCCTCGTGGTTTTCTGGACTTGGCCCCTTTTCAGGTATATTGTCTCGCAGTTAATTCATTTTTGCTGCCCTATTGCACTTTAAAAAAAAAAAAAAATACGAGTAATCTCCTGATTGCATGGGCGCGGAGTCCACGAATCGAGTCTCGCTGACAGCACTTTTACTTTTATCCTTTTGACCTAAATGAAAAAAAATGTGTACGGTTACATGACTGGCCACCCTCTGTAATTAAAAGTGAGTCAAGTTTTCATCGATAGAATAAAAGAGGTGTCCACACAGACCTGCAGGAAAAAAAGATGAAGAAACAGATAAGAACGAAAAAGCTAAGTGGTAATGTGCCAGACTCCAACTTCAAATATCCCATGTTCAGTTCTCTGTGAGTCCTATGATTTTTATCTGCCACTTATCACTTCTTTCACCTCTGGCACTGTTTGTTGTGAAAGAAGCTGAGCTGCACCATGGTCCGGAATCCACGTTAAACTGTAAGCACCCCTATAACTGACTGTAAATCAGTTCGAAAATCAGTGGAAGATAACGGCATACCACCCTCAACAGGACCGTGCATAGTAAAGCACTGTGGTATTCAAAACAATTTTCGCATTGATGACAGCTCTATTTACTAAAGCATGGTTTGCAGATTATCACAGGTGCTGTTCAATTTGAAAGCCAAAGAAGCAATGAAGGATGTGAAGGTAAATTGCGGAAAAGCAATAACAGAGTAAGCGGAGGTCATACCAACGATAAGGGCCGTAGATCATGTAGCGTTTCTGCTCGGATGGAAGCAAGTTACGGTGAAAGCCTGACCTCCTTTAATTACTTTAACCTTTGTGTTTTTTATGAGACTATGACTATGGTTTTTATGCCGTGAAATGCGACGCCTTATATACAATCCTACCCACATGCAAGTAAACGCAATCTGACTGTGTTGACGAAAGAAGGTCATTAGCTCATTCGAAGGAATAGAGTGAGGGAGGGGGGTTTATGAGAGTTAAGCTAGTAGAATTGATATCCGAATCCACATCGTAGACTTTACAAACAGACTGACAGTTGTGTAAATAATTTATGTCTTAAAGATACAACTTGTGCAATGATTTTGTTTTTGCCAGCCATGCCCTAAGCTATCTAATAATCTGAAAAACCGTGAGCTTGCATAGTGGTAGAAATTATCTCGATCACTTCGTTTCCGCCGGCAAGTGTCTCTAAGGTCTACAGTGATATATACTTAAATATATAGATGAAAATTCTTACATAACATAATTCTGATCACTGCTTAAGGCAGGCTACTTCATCCCAGAACGATGTACGTTTCGAGAACGTAGTTCTATTGTGAACACGTGTGGAGATAGGGAGCACGTGGAAAGATTTATTAAACCAAGACCGTGGAAGAGGATAATAAATTTGTAAGATCTCATTCATACTCAAATGTACTATAATGATCAGTGTTCATCTGCAGGGTAATATCCTTCATGAGTAAATTGAATTCATCAGGAAATGTGCTTTTACATTCCCACCGGATATCATAGACGAAAGAATATTATAAAATAGTGTTATTAGTTTGTGAAACATGGTCTTACGTATGCAGGAGCATTGAGGGAAGTCACTTAAGAATTTGGGCAATGGATGTGGAAATGGATATTGATCCTCATATGTTGTAAAGTAGTTGAAAATGCGAACAGTGACCTAACGTTCCCCACACCAAATCCGACTGCAAGATGTAATGCGGAAAGAAACATAATTCTCCATTATCTCAAAGGCCAAGTAATGTATAATCCAGTAATTTACAATCACATAAATATGCAAACTCAGCAACGATTTCACCGTAATCTACATCGAAGTCGGCTGAAAGCACCCATTTCACTATCAGAAGACAAAGCACCTGTACTAAGAGGCAAACCAGCCCGTCCAGTCGTCACAGAGGTAGGATCAGCAGCAGTGTCCCTTTGTGCCTCCAAACTGATACATAACACCCAGCATTCTGACTGTCCGAAGCCAGACGAAGCTCTCTCACCTCGTCAATATAATCCTTGCAATTCATACCCAGAGATGCACCACGATAGTAGACTGACAGGTGACTGCAGATTTTTGAGGCTGACAAGTGATGGTCCTAGCGGACACGAATAGGCTGATGAGAGACGTTTGTGACAAAGCAGACTACTTCCAAGAAGACCAGTGGGGTGGAATGGACTGGATATTTGTCACAGAATGTTGCTTAAGAATAAACAGGCTGACGACTAAGACGATGAAGGGTATTAGTAAGGAGAATAATAGGAGGACGTGCTGAATAACATCTACATCTACATGGTTACTCTGCAATTCACACTTAAGTGCCTGGCAGAGGGTTTATCGAACCATTTTCATACTACTTCTCAACCATTCCACTCTCGAATGGCGCGTCGGAAAAAGGAACACCTAAATATTTCCGTTCGAGCTCTGATTTCTCTTATTTTATTATGATGCCATTTCTCCCTACGTAGGTGGGTGTCAACAAAATATTTTCGCATTCGAAAGAGAAAGTTGGTGACAAATTTCGTAAATAGATCTCGCCGCAAAGAAAACCACCTTTGATTCAGTGACTGCCATCCCAACTCGCGTATCATATCAGTGACATTCTCCCCCCTATTGCGCGATAACACGAAACGAGCTGCCCTTCTTTGAACTTTTTTTGTCCTCCGTCAATCCTAGCTGGTAAGGATCCCATATCGATAAGCAATATTCCAGCAGAGGACGGACAAGTGTAATGAAGGCTGTCTCTTTAGCAGGTTTGTCGCGTCTGCTAAGTGTTATGCCAACAAAGCGCAGTCTTTGTTTCGCCTTCCCCACAATATTATCTATGTGAACTTTCCAATTTAAGTTGTTTGTAATTGTATTTCCTATGTATTTAGTCGAATTGACAGCCCTTAGATTTGTGCGATTTATCGTATACCCAAAATTTATCGGATTTCTTTTAGTATCCATGTGGATGACCTTGCCCTTTTCTTTGTCTAGTGTCAACTGCCACTTTTCGCACCACACAGAAATTCTCTCTAGATCATTTTGTAATTGGAATTGATCGTCTGACGATTTTACTACACGGTAAATTACAGCGTCATCTGCAAACAATCTAAGGGGGCTGCTCAGTTTATCACCTGGATCTTTTCTATAAATCAGGGACAACAGAGGGCCTATGACACTACCTTGTCGAACGCCCGATATCTTTTCTGTTCTACTCGATGATTTACCGTCGATCACTACGAACTATGACCTCTCTGAGAGGAAATCACGAATCTAGTCACACAGACGATAGGCCATATGCACGCAATTTGATTAATAGTCGTTTGTGAGGAACGGTATCAAAAGCCTTCTGGAAATCTAACAATGCCTCCGAATTTTTTATTCTGTTCTCAATAGCGATTGACGTATTACGTGCCATGCATATTACTCAGTCGACTTTCCCGCTACTCCGACGCAAGTTGCAACCCTCTGACGCTAGAGGCCTCCGAATGGTAGCATGTAACACTGTAGTGTGTAACGTAACTGCGTGTGAGAAATACCATGTTGTAATCAAGTTTCTAATCGCAGAAATCGTTCCTCCAATTGAAATTCATAGAAGAATGAAAGGTGTGTGCGGTGATGATGGGTTCCTTAACAACAATGTGACATGTGATGAAACCTGGACTCATCCTTTTGAACCCGAAAATAAGAGTGTATCAATGGAGTTCCGCCAAAAAGGATCACCGACGACAAAAAAAGTCTAAGGACGTAATATCAGTAAGCAAAATCATCCTCACAGTATTCTGGGATGTTCAAGGTTCGGCACATATTGAATACATGCCCAACGACAACACCATGAACTCTTCAAGGTACTGCGGGACCTTCAGGAAACTTAAACCACGCATTCGAAGAGTTTGTCCACACATTGAACACCCTCTGCTTCAGCATGACAATGCAGATCACACAGGAGCGCTGCTTCATCTCCAGAAATCGCACGCCATCGATCATCCTCCGAACAGTCCCCGCTTCGGGCCATTCGATTTTGTTGAGAGTTTTAATGCATGTAGATACTGTCAGTAAATTACTTCAGTTGAGAACACTGACGAACGTATTACTGTACGCTTTATTACACCACTTTAGGTTAAATCTGTTCAAGGAACATAACATGATGCATGACGAGACATAACCCTGTAACATATAAACACTGGCAAGTATACGCACAGTCAATTGGGCACTTACTGAGCCTGAGCAAAGCAAAAGACATACCAAGATCGTGGGTCACACGAGTCCATAGGATGTTCATTTGAATTCTCTGTGGCTAAACTCGGCACACACATTTTCTTCAGAACATCTTGACTCATACAGTTCATAAATTCTTAATCTTTTGTCATTATGTCTGCTTGCGTATCACTTATTTGTAAAAATACTGCGTTTACTACTTTATTAGACACAACTTGATCAAGATCAACAGACAAATTTAATTCACCGTGATTATCATTAAATAAAGTTACACACTTTTCATAGCCTATCAGTTCATACAGTAAACTTCCCCAATAAACGGTCTTTCGACAAATTTCAGAAAAAACCATATATTCTGTGATAGAAAGAGCAACAGTCTTCTGCTTGTCTATTTGCCGTGATTCTACAGAACCACACAAGTTGAAAATAAAACGAGTACCTGATTTCTCGTCTAAGGAACAATTTGTCCAATCATCATCTAAAAACCACATAATTCCAAGTCCCTTTTTGTAAACTTAAGACAATAAGCCCTAATTTTCTTCAAATATCTCAAAATTCTCTTGGTACATTTCCAATGCTTGTTAGAATATGAAGTTTAAACTTGCTTAAATAGCTCACGCTGAAAGAAATATAAATGTAGACAAATACATTAAGCTACCTATTATGACTTGATAAGAAACATCAATCTTTCATTCTTCACTTAGAAAATCAAGTTTAGTTTCAAAAGGAGTTTTTACAGTCTTACACCAACTCATACTGAACCTCTTCAAAAACTGATCGATATACTTCCCTTGACTTAAAGGCAACACTCCATTCACTTTGTCATATCTGATTTCCATCCCTAAACAACCTTTATCTATTCCTAAATTCTTTGCTTTGAATTTTAAACTTAACTTACGCTTCAAGAAAACAGTCTCACATGTGTCATTTGAGAAAATATAAAAATCATCAACATATAAAGATACCACAGTTACAAAGACTTGGACCTTCTGTTTTAAACTCAAACAAATTTCTAGTCTACACCTGTTGTGACCCAAACATTTTAAGGAATCATTTGTTCTATGATTCCATACTCTGGATACTGTTTTAATCCATACATAGCTCTTTTTAGCTTTAAAATGTTTCCCTTAACTTTACAAAGATTAAGGATGCTTTATAAAAATTTCCTCCTTGAGAATACCATTCAATAAAGCTGTCTTCACATCATGATGTGTGATGTTTAAATCTAGTTGAACGGATAAAGCTATTAAAAGTCTAAGTGTGGTACCCCTTATAACAGATGAGGTCTCATGAGAATCAGTTCCAGGTTTCTGAGTGAACCCTCTTGTCACTAACCTGGCAAAAGGCTGCACTTTATTGTCACTGTTGACTTCTTTCTTAAACACCCCCTTTTATTCCACAACATTAGCACTTTCTGGAAAATCTACAACTTCTCAAGAATCATTGTCTTCAAAAGCTTGTATCTCTTCATCCATTGTATGTTTCCATGCTTTTTCATCAGGTCTGGATAGGGTCTCCTCCAAGGTTTCTTGGTCTTCCACCTGATATGAAGTTCCTGCAAAAAAAGTAGGTCTCATAATCATCTTATCACCCATTTGGTTTGAACTGCCATTGTGATCTTCTGTCCTTGCTCACTTCATCTTTCTGCGAAACAAATTTTTGATCATCAGTTTCTTCCTCTGACTTAACGGAATCTTCTGAAGCACCAAGCAAAAAAGTCTCCTTTGATATAGGATCAGGCTTCTTTTTATCTATGCCCACTGAATTCTTGATTTCATCATTATTCTTTACTTCAAGTTCTATGTCACTGGCATTTTACATTACAGTCAAATCTCTGCTTCTCACTACATGATTTGCTTCGGGATCATAAAGCTTACAAATTTTTGTGGTATTGCTATATCCCAAACTGTACGAATACATATTGGGTTGGTTTCCTGCCAACCCACAGTTCATAGGGTGTTTTATTCTCGAAACTTGAGCTTCCTGCTCTATTGTGCAAATATGCTGCACTGTTAACAGCTTCAGCGCAAAACCTTTTATCCAGTTCATCATCAAACAGTATGAAACTTGCCTTTTCTACAAAAATCCTATCCAACATCTCTGCAGGGCCGATTTGTTCTACTGTTTAACTACTAGTCAATTGATGTATAATCTATGCTTTCTCAATACACAGTTAAAACTCACACTATAGAATTCTTTACTATTATCTGTTATTACTATTTTGATTTTCTGCAATTTTTTGAAATTCTTGAAGTTTTTCTCAAGCTTCACCCTTTCAGCTCTAATAGTCTTTCGAAATGAGAAAATACTTTGCACCATCAAATGACGTGACTTCCATTGGTCCACAGAGATTTGCATGTATAACCTCAAATAGCTTGGTAGCTATACTGCCTTCATGTAAAAAGGCTGTTTTGTTTACTTGCCCTCCTTTCATACCACACAATTCTGCATACAAATATTGATCGTATATAAACTAAAGATGGTGCTGTTTTCCTTCAACATCACCATCTGTCATTTTTATAAGATCCTTTGCATTTAAATGTCTTCATCTTGTAGGCCAACTAAATGCAGTAATCACTCCTGGAAAATTATTTTCCTTGTCAATGTTCAGCTAACAAACACCGTTAACGAAATCTGCTTACAACTAATCCTTGATTCCTGTTAAAAATGTGAAATGATCAGCACTAAATTCAACCGAGTTTATTTGCTCAGACAGCCTGTTCACAGACAGTAAATCTGTTAATTCTGGAGCACACATGCAACATTTTTCACTGCAACATCACAGCAAGTCTTTCCAACTACTGCTGACGGATTCTCAAAACTCGTTGAGGCTGTGAACCGCCAAAATAACATTTTAAACAGTTTTTTATTTGCAGTTAGATGCACACTAACACCAGAGCCAACATACCAATCACTTCTGTTAAAAGAACCACTTAAAAACACTGCACATTGAAGATATTTGAGGTTCTGCTTTGTGCTACATTACTAAGCTTCCTGTTAGGACACTTACTTTCAACATGAGCTGGTTTTTGCACTCATGGCAAACAACTTCTCTCTTTCCAGATTCGTCAAACAATTTCAATTTCTACCGCAAGTCGTTTTGCTTCTGTTCCATGAACATGAAAAGACCAATCAGCAGAATTATTTTCGTCTCGCCCATGGCACCTTCAGATACATCCACTTGTGAGATACATTTTGCCAGTCCTTAGAGAACAACTCGTTCTCGATTGCAAAAGCAAAATCTCCTTAATTTCCACGTTTTTTCAGGTTAGGAACATTAACCACATAATTTGTCGCCTATCTGGTGAGTAAAATAATACTTCTACTGAACATCAGTATCCTGGACTGTGGCAGTAACTCGTCGCAAGTTCTAACACATGTGGGTATTCCCAGTAAATTGCTTCTACCGAGAACACTGATGAGCGTATTATTGTAACTTCATTAGACCACTTTAGGTTAAAACAAACTCGCACTTCACACTGCACTGAGTGCTACATGACATACCTTACGAATAGCACAGCACGACAGACGAAACATAACTCAATAATAGGTACACACAGATAAGTAGTTAGCAGCCATGGACTGTGCGGCTGGTCGCGGCGGAGGTTCGAGTCCTCCCTCGGGCACGGGTGTGTGTAATGTTCTTAGGTTAGTTAGGTTTAAGTAGTTCTAAGTCCAGGGGACTGATGACCTTAGATGTTAAGTCCCATACCATTTGAATATTAGTAGTTTTTATTACAAATAAGAGGAATGACAATACTGAACTTGTATTTACAATAAGTGTCGCAAGCGATGGGCGACATTCAGTCAGCAATGATTTACGCTATAGTTAATGTCCAAACAAGCAGTGGATATGCATCACTAATATTCTCTCGTAGCACACTCTGCCAGGCCGTGCTAACACCCTGCGAATACTGTCCACTAATGTCCGGCCGGGACTGGCAGGAGCGGCGCTTATAGTCACTTCGGTTAGATGCCGCTCCTATCATGGTGACGTCAGGTTCAGCGCGCTATTGGCCGACGTCGTTTCAGCGCCTTCTCTTCTTTTGCGTTCCTCATCTTCATTCCGGCGCTTGTGGTTACGCCAGAACAACATAAGTCTTCAGTTGCTAATTTTAATATTTTTGACTAAACTGAAGATTTTCATTTGTTTCGTCTGTTTCACTTTGATAGTGATCAAGCGGTGCAAGCAGAGGTGCCGTTGCGGCTTCGTTAACCATGTCAAACATTCTGCATTGACGGGATCAGAAAACTAGTCTCTCGTTGGGAGAAATGTGTTCGTCAGCATGGTAACTGTGTTGAGAAATAAATATGTAGACAGAACAATAAGTATGTAGAATGTTAACAAAGTTCAAATTGTTTAAAAAGTTTAAAGAGCTTTCATATATTAAACATTCGGAAGCACTAATTTTCAGCACACCCTCGTAGCTTGCTTAACATCTAAACTGGAAACGAAATAGTTATGGAAGAAGTGAATGGACTCTCCTATCTAGGAAGCAAGATTACACAGGAAAGACGAAGCAAGACAGATGACAGAAGTGGATTGCCACAGGTGAAGAAAACTGTCTCACATAAAACATCTCTGTTGGTATCAGATAAAGAAGTTCTCGATGGTTTTAGGTCTAGACAAAAGTATTGTAAGAAGGTGAAAAGTGGATCATTGCTAATCGGAAAAGAAAAATTGGAAGCTTTTGAAATCCGGTACTACTGAAGAATATTAACATTAATTTTCACATGAAGTGTTGAGTGCTATAGACAAGAGATTTTACATCGATTCCGTATTTATGGATTTCCGGAAGGCTTTTGACACTGTACCACACGAGCGGCTGGTAGTGAAATTGTGTGATTATGGAATATCGTCTTAGTTATGTGACTGGATTTGTGATTTCCTGTCAGAGAGGTCACAGTTCGTAGTAATTGACGAAAGTCGTTGAGTAAAACAGAAGTGATTTCTGGCGTTCCCCAAGGTAGTGTTATAGGCCCTTTGCTGTTCCTTATCTATATAAACGATTTGGCAGACCACCTCAGCAGCCATCTTACGTTGTTTGCAGAAGACGCTGTCGTTTATCGACTAATAAATTCATCAGAAGATCAAAACAAATTGCAAAACGATTTAGAAACGATATCTGAATGGTGCGAAAAGTGGGATTTGACCCTAAATAACGAAAAGTGTGAGGTCATCCACATGAGTGGTAAAACAAATTCGTTAAACTTCGGTTACACGATAAATCAGTCAAATCTAAAAGCCGCAAATTCAAGTAAATACCTAGGTATTACAATAACGAGCAACTTAAATTGGAAGGAACACATAGAAAATGTTGTGGGGAAGGCTAACCAAAGACTGCGTTTTATCGGCAGGACTCTTAGAAAATGTAACAGATCTACTAAGGAGACTGCCTGCACTTCGCTTGTCCGTCCTCTTTTAGAAAACTTATACGCGGTGTGCGATCCTTACCAGATAGGGCTGACGGAGTACAACGAAAAAGTTCAAAGAAAGGCAGCACGTTTTGTATTATCGCGAAATATGGGAGATAGTGTCACAGAAATTATACAGGATTTGGGCTGGACATCATTAAAAGAAATATGTTTTTCATTGCGAACCTTCTCACGAAATTCGAATCACCAACTTTCTCCTCCGAATGCGAAAATATTTTGTTGACACAGACCTATATAGGGAGAACGTTCATCACGATATAACAAGGAAAATCAGAGATCGTACGGAAAGATATAGGTGTTCGTTCCTTCCACGCGCTGTACGAGATTGCAATAACAGAGAATTGTGAAGGTGGTTCTATGAACCGTCTGCCAGGCACTTAAATGTGATTTGCAAAGTATCCATGTAGATGTAGAAGTGGGGAGATAAAGTACAAAATATAGAAGTACTAGAAAAAATAGGAGAAGAAAGAACCTCAAGGCAGACCCTTACCAAAAAGAAGGGACAAGTTAGCGGTGTACTTGCTCCGGCATTCAAATACAGTTCAAAGTGAACTGTCAGAGAAGCGAAGACGATAAACACTCGTACAATACCTGAAAAAAAGCGAAGCTCGCAGAAGGAGAGAACGAAACAAAATTAAACTTCATGGTGTGAAAGGATACGTCTTAGTGCACGCACTGATTCGAATGGTATAGATGTCATCAAGTCTTTGTATACTCTTCTGAGGCATATTGGACCACAGCTGTTTCACTGGTCCTTGATATCTTTGCCACTACAACTGGGACGGGTTGGCGTCCGACTTGATACCACAAAAGTTTCATCGAGGACAGATATGTGGAGCAAGCTGGTCACGAAAGTACGTCGCCATCATGAAAGTAAGTACGAGTTGTGTCGTGTGGACGAATATTGTCCTGTTGAAAATCGGCACCACGTTACCGTCGCTTGAGAGATAACACATGCGTATTTTGGATGTCTGTGACGTACTGTTGAGCTGCCAGAGTTCCCTCATTCACTACCAGCTGTGACCTCAAAATTGTGCCCGATGGTTCTCCTCATCATGACGCCACCGTCTCATTAGATCACACTGTTTTCCGCCCCGATAGCTGAATGGCCAGCGTGACGGACTGCCGTCCTATGGGGCCCGGGTTCGATTCCCTGCTGGGTCGAGGATTTTCTCCACTCACTCAGGGACTGGGTGTTGTTTTGTCTTCATCATCATTTTGTCCCCATCCGGCGCGCAGGTCGCCCAATGTGGCGTCGAATGTTATGAGACCTGCACCAAGGCGGCTGGACCTGCCTCGTAAGGCTCATTTCCATTACCCTGTACTCGACGACGATACTCATCCGAGACTCATCGCTACACAAATGCGACAGCATTCATTTGCAGTCAACGCTTTGTGGTCACGGTACCACATCAAACGTAGCCGTTTATGTTATGATATTAACGGCAGTCTATACATAGGACGGTAATTCTCTAGTCCGGCTGCTGGTAGGCTCCGAGCATTTTTGCGCGATGGCACAGACTATCGAAGGAGTATTACTTGTTCCCGCATGACAGTCGCAGTCATGAAGAGGTTACGATATGTTTGTTGCATAGTATGGCGATGCTCCATTGCGGTGGTCACATGTGGTGGACCGGAACTCTGGCGACAAATATGCCTTCCCTCACTACGCCACACCATAGTCCAACCTCGGACAACCGTTACACCATAATGCCTCACAAATCTGGATGTTGCACGATTCGAGCAGCTGCCAAATGTATACCCATAAATGAAGCCCCTTTCGAACCCTATGATGTTCTGGTAACGCCAGCTTGAAAGAATATGCGGCCTCTTCGTGTCCTTCACAGTCATCACTAAATCTCTGGCGCTACTGAGGTTCCTTATACATCTGACTAGGACTGCCAATAAAATTCCGATATTTCTCCAAAAAGACGCAGATAACAGCCGGCCATATTTTTACCACGACATATCGATATCAAAATGGCAATATTGAACTTGTTCTTTTGAAATAGTAGAACGTAATTTTACTTTCACTGTGTGAAGGAGTCCTGCTACTTTTTGAGCTTTCATTACGTGCAATCTTTCTTTTGAATGTGTGAAGCAAGCACAAAAGGTAGTCCGACTGCACTGCGTGGGAGGGGGGAGTGGCGGCGTGAAAGGCTTAACAGAATTTCCGATAGGAAGAAATAGCACACTAGTTGCGTTCTACAACTATTGTGCTATTTCTTCACATCGTCATTCTGCAAAAACAGTTGCTGTAAATCAGGAACAAAAACCTGAATGTCAAGAACGTTTAACTTCACCACTCAATTTTGGCACTGCAACTGCTAGGTCGCTGGCGTTGGCAGAAATGAAAAAACAGGGAAGCCGACGTGAAGTGTTTCGGACAAATCCGATATGTGACAAAACTGAAAGAGAGACCCATTTGACACCTTTTATTGTGCCAGTTACATGCATTTAGCATTGTTAGCGAAGTGGTTATCGCCAAGCGCGAACGTGCACTGTTTTCCTTTCAATTCTTGTTCTAAAACAGGCTTTTTGATGTACAGAATATCTAATGATAAATCAATACTTAAATATACAGCCCTAAAATTGGCAGTATATTTCCAACGTGAAGCCGATATTTTTATACGCCTTTAAGTCGATACTTTTCTTGTCGATATATATGCATCTACCGATTTCTCTTTAGATATGTTGAGTGTCGACAACGATAGTTTATAAATATCGATATATCGGTTTCACAATATTTTTAAAAATATGAACAGGCCTATATCCTGTCAGTTGTGGTAACAACACTAAACAGGAACATCATTAGCGCGTTCTGCTGGCTGTTCTACCTGGCACATACATTTACTACTCCATGTATGATGTTATCTTGACATTCTACCACGTCTTCTGGGTGTTTCACTGTTGTCAGACGGTGTAGTATGAAGAAACAAGCACTGCAGTAAACAGAGGAGATTGTACAGGATGTTTTACGTAATGATCACATAGAGGTTAAAAGATTAGCATCGGAAAGGAAACAAGGACAGAATCGAACCAGTCGAAAGACAAAAGATTACAAAAGATAGATGACACAGTAGGTGCCTTTTCCATGCTGGAATTGTAAACGATATAGAGAAGACACAACGAAGAGCGCCACATTTCGTCACGGGATCGTTTAGTAGTCGCATCATTGTTACGGAGATGCTCAACGAACCCCGGTGTCAGACGCTACAAGACAAGTGTTGTGCATGGAGAAGTTTACTGTTAAAATTTCGTAAGTGTACGCACTACGAACAGTCGGGTAACATTATCTCCTCTGACAGGCATCACCTGGACCAGAGAAACTGAGAAATTGGATCTCATACTCATATTTATGGGCAGCCGTTCTCTCCAAGCACCAATCGCCAACGGAAGAGGAAAGGGACGAAAAGATAGTGGGACTAAAGTCTATACTTAGAGGTAAAAATAATAATTTCTGAAGCACCGTAGCAGCACTACTACGCTCTCGAGCGTATCAATACGCCCAACTCTCCCCCCCCCCCCCCCCTCCCAGAAGCATTAATCCCAGAGAAAAGAAATACAGACCAGAAAACAGCGTAAATACGGCTTAGCCTCAGTGAGAAGACTGGGTGGGAGCAACCTGGCGGGATTCAGCCAATCGAACAAATACCGAATTCACAACACGGATCCCGATTTCACGCAAGCAGAAGCGAAACCGCCGGCCGGCAGAGCTGCGTGGACAATAGTAGGGTGTTCCGGGCGCGCGGCCGATCCCTCGCGTTCCCGTTTGTTTACCTCTGCTCTTTTACCATTGTCGACGCTAATGACGTTCGACCGCGCTGCGCCAGTGGTATGGCGGCTGCAGTCCACTCTTCTCCACTGGACTGCGATTCACTGCGCTGGCTGCAACCCGGAACGCGCACTTGCTACGTCTGAGAGTTGCTTCGTCTTATTTACAGTTGTCCTCTGCGTATACTTGTCAAAAGTGCTAAAACCAGAAAGTGATTCCGACTAATTGTTTAATTCTGGCTCGGACTGCTGTGCTAATAGTACAGTCAATGGCTTATTGTTCTCTGCCTGTGAGGTTACAGGCCTGGCTGGGACCTGGCCGAGCTGCGCGGCATCGAGACGACCGTGTCCCAACCAGTGAGGACCAACACGGATCGAAGGGGAAAAAAATCCGTGTAGTTGCAAATTTTTATACTGTGGTGGAAGGGAGTGTCATAAAGAAGACTAAAAATCGTGATTGGTGGTGCGTGAGCGTGTGGGGCGGTGCGTTTAAACGTCATCTTTGTATGTTTTTCTAGAATTTCCCGAAAACCGGTGCTTCTAGCAAAAAATTTCTCAGTAGAAAATTAAACTAAAATGAAATTTTCACTCTGAGCGAAGTTTGCGCTAAAACTTCCTGGCAGATTAAAACTCTGTGTCGGGCTGAGAATCGAATTCGAGACCTTTTCCGTTCACGTGCAAGTGCCCTACCGAATGAAACACCCAAGCACGACTCATGACCTTCCCTTACAGTTATGAGGTGGGACACTGGCGGAAGTAAAGCTCTGAGTTCAAATGGTTCAAATGGCTCTAAGCACTATGGGACTTAACATCTGAGGTCATCAGTCCCCTAGAACTTAGAACTACTTAAACCTAACTAACCTAAGGACATCACACACATCCATGCCCGAGGCAGGATTCGAACCTGCGACCGTAGCGGTCGCGCGTTTCCAGCCTGTAACTGCTCGGTCACACTGGCCGGCAAAGCTTTGAGGTGGCGGCCGCTGCTACTACAGTCGCAGGTTTAAGAAGTTTAAAGTCTAGCGGACTGATGACCTCAGATGTTAAGTCCCATAGTGCTTAGACCCATTTGAACCAAAGCTTTGAGTCGTGCTTAGGTAGCTCAGTCGTCAGAGCACCTCACCTCGAAATGCTAAGGTCCCAAGTTTGACTCCTGGTCCAGGATTGTTTTATACTGCCAGGAAGTTTGAAAATTAAACTATACTACATTTCCTACAAAACCCCTCCCTATTCATACTTACTCTAGAATTAATAATTTCAGCGTTGCAGGGGATGTAAAAATCGCAGATTATTAAAAGTAGTATTTAATGTTATAAAATTCGAAACGCAAGTCGCCGAAGTGGCGTCAAATCGAAAGACTTGGACCCGGCGAACGGTCTACCCAACGGGAGGCCCTAGTCACAATACATTAACATTTTTTATGTTATAAAATTAATGTTTATTGTTAAGTCAGTTAAGAACAAATATTAAACGTGTGTACCATATCTAAGTGAAGGAGAACCGTATTAAGGAAAAAATTTTGTTTTGGGGATATAATAGTGCGGAAAGAGAGGGCTGGAGGTCAGAAGTTCGAGGATAGGTAGGTCGCCAGTTTGTGGCAATGTATTTCTCTCCTTTTAGGTCTGCGAACTGAAGAGCGAGCAGGCGATTCCCCCACTCTCTACCCCAATATGTCACAAAACCACTACAGGGTACACCGACCCTTTCGCAACCAGCCTTAAGACCGGTACCCACTAGCGTGCGGCAGAGGCAAACAGTTCGCAGAATTGGCTTTCCCACCTGGGAGCAGCAGACGCTAGCGATAACCAATGACAGACTGTCACTGAGGTATGGCTGGGGATCCGGGGAAGTGTGCGACCCATCTGATTAACTGTACCAGGAATCTATACAAAATAAAGACGAACTTTGTGAACACGTTTCATTTTGTTTTAAATTTTCTTTATGACATTCTTTCACATATTTCATTATTCATGTTTTCTTATTTCACCGTCAACACATCTGATGAATTACAATTTATGATTGTTCCATATCTCGTTGTGTAAATTTAGAAAACCGATCTCCCTAAAACAAGAACTTGCTCTGGCTCTCATAACAGCTTATAGCATTACCTTTTGCAGAAGCTAAATGCAGTTTACTGTAATAGCAGTAAGTTATCATCTGCGTTTTAGGCATTATTTATAACAGAAAATGTCTGACAGTCGATCTCCAATGTTTCCTGTGTTAAGATTACATACCTTAACTGCTCGGCTAGTGTTAGTTAATGCAACCATTAATGAAGCAGTATTGCAAGCTAAACACCATCTGCAAACTGCCAATAGCATTTTCATATCCAAGATTGACAGAAAGTCAACATCTGACACAGTGGTATAAGTTTGTAAAGTTTATACGGCTACTAACATCACGGATGAAGAGACTGAAGGAATGTATGATGAGATAAAATAAATTATTCAAAGGGCTAATGGAGACAAATGTGAAGAAAGACTATAATTTAGTGGTAACATAAGATAAAATAGGCAACAGGGACTCAGGGGAAGGAATGAAAGGAGAAACCACGTCGTAAAATTTTGCACAGAGAAAATTTAGTCCTAGCTATCATTCCGTTTATGAATCATGAAAAAATTTTATTACGTGGAATAGACCTGGAGACGATGGAAGTTTTCAAACGCGTTATACACACATCAAAAAAGTCTTTGCATCACCCCAGTTCCCAGAACACTTGTAGATAGACGTTGACTGTGGATATCACAGACAGTCCCTTTGACTGTTCAGAGATGTCACTATATCCGCCCAAAGATGTAAACAACCATGCACGAGCAGCGCCTATTAGGCGATGGGAATCCGACAGCCAATCACTTCCAGTCATTCTACCAGGTAAGAGTTAATACAGCTCGTGTTGTCCGTAGTTCAACCATGCCTAGTCGGTCAATACTGCGGGTCGATCGCGACCGCATTGTCACTTTGTGCCAGGAAGGGCTCTCAACAAGGAGAGTGTCCAGGCGTCTCGGAGTGAACCAAAGCGAAGTTGTTCGGACATGGAGGAGATACAGAACGACAGGAACTGTCGATGACATGCCTCGCTCAAGCCGCCCAAGGGCTACTACTGCAGAGGATGACCGCTACCGCTGGATTATGGCTCGGATTAAGCCTGATAGCAACGCCACCACGCTGAATAATGCTTTTCCTACAGAAACAGGACGTCGTGTTACGACTCAAACTGTGCGCAGTAGGCTGCATGATGCGCATCTTCACTCCCGACGTCCATGGCGAGGTCCATATTTGCAACCACGACACCATGCAGAGCAGTACAGATGGGCCCAACAACATGCCGAATGGACTGCTCAGGATTGGAATCACGTTCCCTTCACCAATGAGTGTCGCAGATGCCTTCAACCAGACAATCGTCGAAGACTTGTTTGGAAGCAACCGGGTCAGGCTGAACGCCTTAGACATAATGTCCAGCAAATGCAGCAAGGTGGACGTTCCCTGCTGTTTTGGGGTGGCATTATGTGGACAGACGTACGCCGCTGGTGGTGGTCATGGAAAGCGCCGTAACGGCTGCACGATACGTGAATACCATCCTTCGACCGATAGCGCAACCATATCGGCAGCATATTAGCGAGGCATTCGTCTTCATGGACGACAATTCGCGCCCTCATCGTGCACATCTTTCGACCTCGTCCCACGCATCACCCGATCGGACTACGGCTGTGGCTGCCCGGGATACTGCCCACATTGAGGCTGACCCCTCACCCGTGGTAGAATGGGAGGTCGTCTGAAGGTGTGGCAGGGGGCGAAAGACTTTCAGGAGGGCTGAACGGAAGGCCTCCCCAGTTTGTCTGACGAACCGGTTTCAGGTTCTGTCTCCGGCTGATACTGATCTTCGGCCGGACATGGCTACTTGTCCTGTTCCAGAGGTTGCCCCTCAGTCTACAAGATCCGGGCGGTCGCAGAGAGTGGGCTTACTGGTAGCTGGGAGCTCCAACGTCAAGCGCGTAATGGGGCCCCTTAGGGATATGGCTGCAAGGGAGGGGAAGAAAACCAATGTGCACTCCGTGTGCATACTAGAGAGAGTCATTCCAGATGTGGAAAGGGTCCTTCCGGATGTCATGAAGGGTACAGGGTGCACCCATCTGCAGGTGGTCGCTCATGTCGGCACCAGTGATGTGTGTCGCTATGGATCGGAGGAAATCCTCTCTGGCTTCCGGCGGCTATCTGATTTGGTGAAGAATGCCAGTCTCGCTTGTGGGATGAAAGCAGAGCTCGCCATCTGCAGCATAGTCGACAGGACTGACTGCAGACCTTTGGTATAGAGCCGACTGGAGGGTCTGAATCAGAGGCTGAGATGGTTCTGCGACCGGTTGGGCTGCAGATTCCTCGACTTGCGCCATAGGGTGGTGGGGTTTCGGGTTCCGCTGGATAGGTCATGAGTCCACTACACACAGCAGGCGGCTACACGGGTAGCAAGGGTTGTGTGGTGTGGACTAGGCGGTTTTTTAGGTTAGATGGCTTCAGGCAAGTACAGAAAGGGCAACAGCCTCAAAGGGTGCGGGGCAAAGTCAGGACATGCGGGGACCAAGCAGCAATCGGTATTGTAATTGTGAACTGTAGAAGATGCATTGCTAAAGTACCGGAACTTCAAGCGCTGATAGAAAGCACCGAAGCTGAAATCGTTATAGGTAAGGAAAGCTGGCTGAAGCCAGAGATAAATTCTGTCGAAATTTTTACAAAGGCACAGACGGTGTTTAGAAAGGATAGATTTCACGCAACCGGTGGTGGCGTGTTTGTCGCTGTTAGTAGTAGTTTATCCCGTAGTGAAGTAGAAGTGGATAGTTCCTGTGAATTATTGTGGGTGGAGGTTACACTCAACAACAGAGCTAAGTTAATAATTGGCTGCTTTTACCGACCTTCCGACTCAGCAGCATTAGTGGCAGAACAACTGAGAGAAAATCTGGAATACATTTCACACAAATTTCATTAGCATGTTACAGTCTTAGGTGGAGATTTCAATTTACCAGATACAGACTGGGACACTCAGATGTTTAGAACAGGTGGTAGGGACAGAGCATCGAGTGACATTATATTGACTGCACTATCCGAAAATTACCTCGAGCAATTGAACAGAGAACCGACTCGTGGAGATAACATCTTGGACCTACTGATAACAAACAGACCCGAACTTTTCAACTCTGTAAGCGCAGAACAGGGAATCAGTGATCATAAGGCCGTTGCAGCATCACGGAATATGGAAGTAAATAGGAATATAAACAAAGGCAGGAAGGTTTATCTGGTTAAATGGCTCTGAGCACTATGGGACTTAACTGCCGTGGTTATCAGTCCCCTAGAACTTAAAACTATTTAAACCTAACTAACCTAAGGACATCACACACATCCATGCCAAAGGCAGGATTCGAACCTGCGACCGTAGCGGTCACGCGGTTCCAGACTGAAGCGCCTTTAACTGCACGGCCACACCGGCCGGCGAAGGTTTATCTGTTTAGCAAGAGTAATAGAAGACCGATTTCAGACTACCTAACAGATAAAAAAAAACCATGAACCATGGACCTTGCCGTTGGTGGGGAGGCTTGTGTCTCTGCGATACAGATGGCCGTACCGTAGGTGCAACCACAACGGAGGGGTATCTGTGGAGAGGCCAGACAAACGTGTGGTTCCTGAAGAGGGGCAGCAGCCTTTTCAGTAGTTGCAGGGGCAACAGTCTGGATGATTGATCTGGCCTTGTAACGCTAACCAAAACGGCCTTGCTGTGCTGGTACTGCGAACGGCTGAAAACAAGTGGAAACTACAGCCGTAATTTTTTCCGAGACCATGCAGCTTTATTAAAATCCATGGAGAAGCAATAAAAACTTTGATGTTCGCCAATAACATTGTAATTCTGTCAGACAGCAAAGGACTTGGAAGAGCAGTTGAACGGAATGGACAGTGTCTAGAAAGGAGGATATAAGACGAACATCAACAAAAGCAAAACGAGGATATTGGAATGTAGTCGAACTAAGTCGGGTGATGCTGAGGGAATTAGGTTAGCAAATGAGCCACATAAAATAGTAAATGAGTTTTGCTATTTGGGAAGCAAAATAACTGATGACGGTCGAAGTAGAGAGGATATAAAATGTAGACTGGCAATTGCTAGGAAAGCGTTTCTGAAGAAGAGAAATTTGTTAACATTAAGTATAGATTTAAGTGTCAGGAAGTCGTTTCTGAAAGTATTTGTGTGGAGTGTAGCCATGCATGGAAGTGAAACATGGACGATAAACAGTTCAGACAAGAAGAGAATAGAAGCTTTCGAAATGTGGTAATACAGAAGAATACTGAAGATTAGATGGGTAGATCACACAACTAATGAGGAGGTATTGAATAGGATTGAGGAGAAGATGAGCTTGTGGCGCTACTTGATTAGAAGAAGGGATCCGTTGGTAGGACATGTTCTGAGGCATCAAGGGATCACCAATTTAGTATTGGAGGGCAGCGTGGAGGGTAAAAATCACAGAGGGAGATCAAGAGATTAATACACTAAGCAGATTCAGAAGGATGTAGGTTGCAGTAGGTACTGGGAGATGAAGGAGCTTGCACAGGATAGAGTAGCATGGAAACCTGCATCAAACCAGTCTCAGGACTGAAGACAACAACAACAGATCAAAACGAAAATTTCTGTTCCGACACGGACAATGTTGAGTGTTTATGGAAAAAGTTCATGGCAATCGTAAAATGCGTTTTAGACACATACGTGCCAAGTAAAACTGTGAGGGACGGGAAAAACCGACCGTGGTTCAACAACAAAGTTAGGAAACTACTGCGAAAGCAAGGAGAGCTTCATTGCAAATATAAACGCAACCAAAACCCCTCAAGTAAACAGAAGCTAAACGATGTCAAAGTTAGCGTAAGGAGGGCTGTGCGTGAAGCGTTCAGTGAATTCGAAAGTAAAATTCTATGTACCGACTTGACAGAAAATCCTAGGAAGTTCTGGTCTTACGTTAAATCAGTAAATGGATCGAAACAGCATATCCAGACACTCTAAGATGATAATGGCATTGAAACAGAGGATGACATGCGTAAAGCTGAAATACTAAACACCTTTTTCCAAAGCTGTTTCACAGAGGAACACCGCACTGTAGTTCCTTCTCTAAATCCTCGCACGAACGAGAAGATGGCTGACACCGTAATAAGTGTCCAAGAAATAGAAAAGCAACTGAAATCACTCAACAGAGGAAAGTCCACTGGACCTGACGGGATACCAATTCTACACAGACTAAGCGAAAGAACTTGCCCCCTTCTAACAGCCGTGTGCCGAAGTCTCTAGAGGAACGGAAGGTTCAAAATGATTGGAAAAGAGCACAGGTAGTCCCAGTCTTCAAGAAGGGTCGTCGAGTAGATGCGCAAAACTATAGACCGTTATCTCTGACGTCGATGTGTTGTAGAGTTTTAGCACATGTTTTGTGCTCGCGTATCATGTCGTTTTTGGAAACCCAGAATCTACTCTGTAGGAATCAACATGGATTCCGGAAACAGCGATGGTGTGACACCCAACTCGCTTTATTTGTTCATGAGACCCAGAAAATATTAGATACAGGCTCCAAGGTAGATGTCATTTTCCTTGAGTTCCGGAAGGTGTTCGAACAGTTCCGCACTGTCGCCTGATAAAGTAAGAGCCTACGGAATATCAGACCAGTTGTGTGGCTGTATTGAAGAGTTTTTAGCAAACAGAACATAGCATGTTGTTATCAATGGAGAGACGTCTACAGACAAAGTAACCTCTGGCGTGCCACAGGGAGTGTTATGGGACCATTGCTTTTCACAATATATATAAATGACCTAGTAGATAGTGTCGGAAGTTCCATGCGGCTTTTTGCGGATGATGATGTAGTATGCAGAGAAGTTGCAGCATTAGAAAATTACAGCGAAATGCAGGAAGATCTGCAGCGGATAGGTACTTGGTGCAGGGAGTAGAAACTGACAATTAACATAGACAAATGTGATGTATTGCGAATACATGAAAAGAAGGATCCTTTATTGTATTATTATATGATAGCGGAACAGACACTGGTAGCAGTTACTTCTGTAAAATATCTGGGAGTATGCGTACGGAACGATTTGAAGTGGAATGATCATATAAAATTAATTGTTGGTAAGGCGGATGCCAGGTTGAGATTCATTGGGAGAGTCCTTAGAAAATGTAGTCTTCATAAAGGAGGTGGCTTACAAAACTCTCGTGCGACCAATACTTGAGTATTGCTCATTAACGTGGGACCCGTACCAGGTCGGGTTGACGGAGGAGATAGAGAAGATCCAAAGAAGAGCGGCGTGTTTCGTCACAGGGTTATTTGGTAAGCGTGATAGCGTTACGGAGATGTTTAGCAAACTCAAGTGGCAGACTCTGCAAGAGAGGCGTTCTACATCGCGGTGTAGCTTGCTGTCCAGGTTTCGAGAGGGTGCGTTTCTGGATGAGGTATCGAATATATTGCTTCCCCCTACTTATACCTCCCGAGGAGATCACGAATGTAAAATTAGTGAGATTCGAGCGTGCACGGAGGCTTTCCGGCAGTCGTTCTTCCCGCGAACCATACGCGACTGGAACAGGAAAGGGAGGTAATGACAGTGGCACGTAAAAAGCCCTCCGCCACAAACCGTTGGGTGGCTTTCTGACTAGATGTAGAATAATTTTATTCAGGATAACGACATCGCTCGACCTGAGTAGCCAGCATGTTCTCCAGACATGAACCCTATCGAACAATCCTGGGATAGGTTGAGAAGGGCTGTTTACGAACGATATGACCCACCAACCACTCTTAGGGATGTACCCCGAATCGCAGTTGAAGTGTGGGACAATCTGGACCATCAATGCATCGATGAACTTGTGGATGGTATGCCACCAAGAGTACAGGCATGCGTCAATGCAAGAGGACGTGCTACTAGGTGTTAGAGGTACCGGTGTGTACAGCAATCTGGACCACCACCTCTGAAGGTCACGCTGATTGGTGGTGCAACACGCCATGTGTGGTTTTCATGAGCAATAAGAAGGGCGGAAATTATGTTTATGTTGATCTCTATTCCAATTTTCTGTACAGGTTCTGGAACTCTCGGAACGTAGGTGATGAAAAACTTTTTTTGGTGTGTGTATATTTGTAACAAACAGTTTTCGAAACGCCGACTGAAGGTAATTAATTGCTTGCAAACTGCAGAGTGGAAGTGAAGACATAGCAAAGGGACATGAAATTAAGAAAATATAAGTTCTGATGCAAAGAGTTTCGAGAATGTCAGTGGGATCATTAGACAATGATCGATTACAACAGGGGAAGGAACACACTACAAGACGAACTGGTAGTTTTGAGAGATGGAATAATGAAACCACCAGAGAATAAAAGTCGTAAAAAAATGCAGCAGAAATCCTTGGACAACACATGTTATACTGAGTTTAATTGAAATAAAGACAAAGTATAAAAAGCAAAAATGAGGCAGCCAAATGGAATGCAGATTTCTAAAAAGTGAGTCAGAGAAACTGCAAAATTCAAAGTGATAATGGCTGTGTGGAAAACAGAGGGCTGTTAAAGTATGCGTGGAAAATCTGGGTGCAATGTATAGGAAATTAAAAATTCTCTGGGCAAACGGCTGCAGCTCCATGTCTAACAAGAGCTCGGTTGTTTACACAGAACTAAGTGCAGAAGGGAAGGTTGGAAGGTGGAAGGATTTTTAGAAGGGAAGCAGGCTATACAAACGAAATTGAACAAAATGTGAAATTCCTGTGATATATCTGAACACGTGAAACAGTACTGATTCTACGACTTTTCTCAGAAGATAGACTGAGGAAAAGCGAATCTATGTTTATAGTATTTGTAGATTTAGATTGTTAATAATTAGATTTTTCCCGCGAGTTCGTCCGCGTGCATCTCGAACGCGCATAAATTTTGAAAAATCCCAAAGCTTATTATCGGTGAGAAAACGGATACAAAAAGCTGAGAGCGAAACTGTCAAAAGGGCGCAATGGTAAAACACTAATATGTTTGTAAGTCATAGATACAGATATTTGAAGTATGAAATGCCAGTGTAATAAAATGATCCTTACACGAAACTGAATCGATCCACGTCAAAATAAAGTTTGCCATTTTTACTAATTTACATAGACAACTCACGCTTGACCAACAATTTTATTACGCCAAAATTGTTTTCACAAAAAAGTATCTAAAAGTTCCTAAGACAGTTTCCCTGTACCTGCAATGGAGTCTGATTTCCCTGTACTGACACAGTACTGTATGTATAGATAACTCGACATTCAGGCGGCATACAGAGATGAAACATGTACCATATTTTACGTTAGATCTCCAACAACACAAATATGAAAACCGCATGCAATTTCATGCAGTAGTTTTAGCGTAATGCGCGTACAAACATACATACAGATAGACAAAAATTCTAAAAATAATTGTTTTAGCTTCTATTGCTGTTATAAAGGCCCTGATATTAAGTTTTATTAAAATGTTCCGATGTACAGACATCGGCCAGTTACAATTATATTATACGTATAGACCTTGACTGGAATGCACCCTTTGAAACTCTGAAGGTATCAAGGATAAAGCACAGAGGCTCAATACTATCATGTACAACTTGTACAGAAACCAGACAGCAGTTATAAGACTTGAATTACTTGAAAGGAAAACAGTAACTGCGAAGCCAAAAGCAGAGAGGATATAAAATGCTACCTAGCAACAGCAAGAGAAGCATTTAAGAAAGAGAGAGAATTGTAAACATCAGACATAAATTTAAATGTTATGAAGTCTTTTCTAAAGCATTTGTCGTAAGTGCAGCCTTGTACGGAAGTCAGACATGGACGATAAAACAGTTCAGCGGAAAAGCGGAAGGGAACTTCGGAAATGTGGTGCTGCAATATAATGTTTAAGATTAGATGAGCAACCTAATGAAGAGGTACTAAAACTATCTTAGGAGAAAAGGAATTTATGGCATAATTTGCCTAAAAGAAGGGAGTGGTTAATGGAAGATCGCACGAGGTGTCAAGAAATCTTCAGTTTGCCAATAAGAGAAGTGTGATATTTGAAAACTGTAGAGGGAGATCAAGACTTGACTAGAATAAGCAGCTTCAAAGGAATATAAGTTTCTGTAGTTTTACAGAAGAGAAGAGGCTTACACCGGACGGTCTAGTGTAGAGAGATGCATCAAACGACCTTTTGTACTGAAGATCACGACAAGTAAACAGCGACGTGATTACATGTAGTTATAAAACATTTGAACGGTTTTAAGTAAGCAAAAGCTCTTGATGACCCTAAAATATTTAAAAAACAGGGGCTACACAGCGATTACGTCTTGTAAGACAACAAGAGGTTTCGATTAAATCTCAGTAGCCCACATAGAACTTAGCAAATATCAACGTGTACATACAACGATATTCTTCTTCGACAAGCTACTGAATGTTGTTAAAAAAGTACAATGATTCTTATCTCAGTGAATAAAAAAGTTTCGAGTATTAATCTACAATGAAGTATATGTCTCTTTGTGCGCTGTTATCAGCAAAAAAAACTCGTTGCGATTTCTTGAACTGTTTGTGAAATGGCGAAATGACAGTTGTTACAAAGGCATTTTTCCCAACGAACAGGGACAGAATTGGTTGTACCACTCACGATATGATGATGAAGTCCCATACTCCGAGGAGCGTAGGGAACGATGCAGGAGACCCGCACCGCCGTACGAGGCAAGGTCCTAGCGGAGGTGGTTTGCCATTGCCTTCCTCCGGCCGTAATGTGGATGAATGATGATGATGATGATGATGATGATGATGAAACAACAACACCCAGTCATCTCGAGGCAGGAAAAATCTCCGACCCCGCCGGGAATCGAACGCTGGACCCTGTCTGCGGGAAGCGAGAACGCTACCGCAAGACCACGAGCTGCGGACACTCACGATTTATCTGCTGCATATAAAAATAAATATCTCAAGAATGGAAAGAAATATCAGTCTGCTCTCAACCTTAAACACAGTTTGGAATGATGACTACACTTCACACAACAGAGTCTGATCTAAAAGGAACCAAAAGCAAAGTCTATGCAATGCGTTTTTACTTCTGCGAACTCTAAAATTTCGTGCAGTGTTTTACTTACTTTCATGCTACACAGTAACTATGATGAATAATGAAAATACGAGGGCAGTTCAATAAGTAATGCAACACTTTTTTTTCTGAAACAAGGGTTGTTTTATTCAGCATTGAAATACACCAGGTTATTCCCCAATCTTTTAGCTACACAACACTGTTTTTCAACGTAATCTCCATTCAATGCTACGGCCTTACGCCACCTTGAAATGAGGGCCTGTATGCCTGCACGGTACCATTCCACTGGTCGATGTCGGAGCCAACGTCGTACTGCATCAATAACTTCTTCATCATCCACGTAGTGCCTCCCACGGATTGCGTCCTTCATTGGGCCAAACATATGGAAATCCGACGGTGCGAGATCGGGGCTGTAGGGTGCATGAGGAAGAACAGTCCACTGAAGTTTTGTGAGCTCCTCTCGGGTGCGAAGACTTGTGTGAGGTCTTGCGTTGTCATGAAGAAGGAGAAGTTCATTCAGATTTTTGTGCATACGAACACGCTGAAGTCGTTTCTTCAATTTCTGAAGAGTAGCACAATACACTTCAGAGTTGATCGTTTGACCATGGGGAAGGACATCGAACGGAATAACCCCTTCAGCGTCCCAGAAGACTGTAACCATGACTTTACCGGCTGAGGGTATGGCTTTAAACTTTTTCTTGGTAGGGGAGTGGGTGTGGCGCCACTCCATTGATTGCCGTTTTGTTTCAGGTTCGAAGTGATGAACCCATGTTTCATCGCCTGTAACAATCTTTGACAAGAAATTGTCACCCTCAGCCACATGACGAGCAAGCAATTCCGCACACATGGTTCTCCTTTGCTCTTTATGGTGTTCGGTTAGACAACGAGGGACCCAGCGGGAACAAACCTTTGAATATCCCAACTGGTGAACAATTGTGACAGCACTACCAACAGAGATATCAAGTTGAGCACTGAGTTGTTTGATGGTGATCCGTCGATCATCTCGAACGAGTGTGTTCGCACGCTCCGCCATTGCAGGAGTCACAGCTGTGCACGGCCGGCCCGCACGCGGGAGATCAGACAGTCTTGCTTGACCTTGCGGCGATGATGACACACGCTTTGCCCAACGACTCACCGTGCTTTTTGTCCACTGCCAGATCACCGTAGACATTCTGCAAGCGCCTATGAATATCTGAGATGCCCTGGTTTTCCGCCAAAAGAAACTCGATCACTGCCCGTTGTTTACAACGCACATCCGTTACAGACGCCATTTTAACAGCTCCGTACAGCGCAGCCACGTGTCGGAAGTCAATGAAACTATACGAGACGAAGCGGGAATGTTTGAAAATATTCCACAAGAAATTTCCGATTTTTTCAACCAAAATTGGGCGAGAAAAAAAATGTGTTGCATTACTTATTGAACTGCCCTCGTATATTCAGTCCTTTATCGAACGAAGGATTTTGGTTCTAAGTTGTGGAAGAATCAATTTTTTCACTGAATACCTTCCTTAAAACTTGACAATAAGTAATCCATATCGGCCGGCACATCAACACCAGTGCTTCGGCGACAGTTCGTGTGGCCGGAAGGTCTACACGTGACGTCACGCTCAGCGCGTTCTCTGATTGGTGGTGCGGACCTTCAGCGTGCCACCGGGCAGCCGACGCCGTCAACAGTGAGCCTGCCATAACATGCCACTGAGGGCATTTCTATGGTAACCCTACCGCTGCCTTGTGGCATATTTTCAAAAAAGTGTATTAACACTACATTGAATATAGATATGTAGTGTTGAGTTACAATACTAACGTAAGGAAAAAAAAGTAGACATTCTACATAAATCTCTGCACACTATTCTACCCAGCCAGAAGGGAAATTGATTCTGTCATCCTTTACGGCAATCGTACCATTCTTCTTGGAAACGCAAGTTCCCTACACCACGAGTGATGCTCGTTTTTCAGTTCACAGGCAGACTATACCTCCTCAGCATTTTTCTTCCAGTTCTCTTATGCAAGTAGACAAAATGTTTATATAGTGGAGTTATTTGTAGTTCATTAAATGAGTAATTGTTTGCAGTCGCTGAGCGAGCTTTTATGTAAAGTACGTTCCTGCAAGTAATGGCTGAGAAGTGATTAATTTGTGTGGTGTTGTCTGTTACCTATGTAGTGCTGGTGGCAAAGGGATTGGATTGGTAAATGTGGTACCTTGCTGCTGTCTGTCATTGACAGCAAACCGTAAAGCTGTGTAACTGTTTTATAGTCACGTCGGGGTGAACTCATGAATGATCAGAAAATGTCTGCACTTCTCTCACCATTAATTATGTTCTAGGTTGCCTACGTAAATCTCTTCCACTCAGGAATTGCTGGCACTCGTATAGTGGGCAGCACTAAGTGTAGCCACTTATCACACATTCACTTTATATGCTGCAAGATAGGTATCAATATATCTGATGGAATAGGACTGATTACGAAACTTCCTGGGAGATTAAAACTGTGTGCCCGACCGAGACTCGAACTCGGGACCTGCCAGGAAATTTCATATCAGCGCACACTCCGCTGCAGAGTGAAAATCTCATTCTGGAAACATCCCCCAGGCTGTGGCTAAGCCTTGTCTCCGCAATATCCTTTCTTTCAGGAGTGCTAGTTCTGCAAGGTTCGCAGGAGAGCTTCTGTGAAGTTTGGAAGGTAGGAGACGAGGTACTGGCAGAAATAAAGCTGTGAGCACCGAGCGTGAGTCGTGCTTCGGTAGCTCAGTGGTAGAGCACTTGCCCGCGAAAGGCAAAGGTCCCGAGTTCGAGTCTCGGTCCGGTACACAGTTTTAATCTGCCAGGAAGTTTCATATCAGCGCACACTCCGCTGCAGAGTGAAAATCTCATTCAGTACTGATTACGTTTAAATCTTGAACAGGAATCTACTGTAATGCATTGCATGGTTTGTGTTGGTGACCAACTTCTCTTACAGAGGGCGCCAGATTAAATCTCTGGACCTGCTCAGATGTTGGGAAGAGCTGCGAAATTCCAGCCATTGATAATGATAACAATGAAAATTGACACTATCGAATACACGTTGGCGAAATGGTACGTTTATGGCACGCTCTGCAGTGTCGTAGACAGTTGACGGCTCCACCTGTTGAGTTCTTTTAAATAACAGCTCATTTAACAAGTGCAAATTATACTCACTTAATAAAATGAAAATAACCCTAGTATAAAAACATTAGCTCAGTGAATTTATTTTGCTTACTCACATGAGAGAACTGGATAGGAAATGGCGGGGAGATTTAGTCTGTCTGTAAAATGACTAGCGAAAAGCACCCGTGGTTGGGGAGGTTGTCTTTCCCAGAAGAACATTATGACTGCCATACAAGATGACTAAGAATCAGTTTCCCTCTTGCATTCTAAGGCAGTGATAAGAGATTTACGTAGATTCTGTCCGTATAAGTTTATTGCGTGATGATTAACAGTAATTCACACACACACACGTGTGTGAAATCTTATGGGACTTAGCCGTTAAGGTCATCAATCCCTAAGCTTACACACTACTTAGAGGGAGGACTCGAACCTCCGCCGTGACCAGCCGAAAGGTAATTCATATCAGAATTCTATGTAGAACATACTTTGCGGAAAGTCAGCACCTCTGGACATATCTGCACACTGCGTCGTCAGTAGACTATAAGGCTAGTTGCTGAAGGGTCAGTATAACTTTGTGAAAAGCCCTGTAGTTGCATTTTGTGATGCAGAGGGGTAGAGACAGTGGGAAGTTGCCCTCTTGCTCTTCCAGTCTGAAGCCTATGAAGGACGGAAGTGCGTGACCAGAATCTGGCGACCTACCTACCCTCACATTTCTAACCTCCACCCCAATTTCCACACTGTTACACACACAGAATTCAATTATACACATTTAATATTTGTTCTTAACCCAATTCATTTAAAAAACAGTAACGTCGAAACTATTAATCCTAGACAAAAACTGAATAGAACCTTGATTGTAGGAAATGTAATGTAGTTTAATTTTTTACCAAGAAACGTTTTCGCTAGAAACCGCGGATTTCGAGATTTTCTAGAAAAACATAAAAAAGTGACCTTTCAACGCACCTTTCCACCACCTCCACGCTCTCACCATACCGGTCACGATTTTTGATGCATAGTTCATGACACTTCCCCCTACCACTGGACAAAAATTTGTAATTACAGAAATTTATTCCTCTAATTTTCCTTCGTTGGCTCAACTAAAGCATAGCTCGCTTACGGCGTGCACCTGGACATCGGGCGACAAGAAGCGGCACGTAAGCCCCAGTAGTTGGAGTAGACGTGTACACTTTCTAGCTACTCAATATAACTCGCAAATACATGAGAAAACCAGAATTTAATTTAATTGAGACTCAAAGAATATGAAGATATCAAATTGTACGTCTTGATTTCACGAATTGATTGCAGCATTGCACTTCGCTGCTTGGCCTTTAGTTCACGAGTAAGATAGATTCCCTTAATCTATGACATAACAAACATTTTAGCATTAACTATTGGCAATCCAATGTGGTCACTCTCTTCATCGATGTGTCAAACTGAAGTTTATGTAAACAGTAAATACAGTAACTTGGTTTATCTGAAACCCTAATGGTAGAGTAACAGCGACCTTAATAGGATTCAGTCAAATAAACGAGAGCTCAAAGTAATCCCCAGAAACTCGTAGCATGACATCAGCATGTGTTCGTTAGAGCTTTAACCTTACCCTAACTGGGTTTAATGTTAGTTCTAAATAACTTTTACGTGCCAACAATATATATTATGTTGGTAGGTTGAAACAGGCCATTATGTAATGCGGCCACCATTTAAACCTCTTGTGTCTTAACTATGAAGTGAGTGTATCACAAGAAATAATAGACATTTTTGTACGTTTTTGATATAGCACAGTTATTTACACATGCATATAGCCTTATGTTTTATTCATCTGAAAATGGCAGATGATATCACTATGTTTTTACTGAGAACTACTATATTTTTCATGTTAGAATGATTTGAAAGATGGGAGCGTAATCAGTGTGGGATGACGGCCATTTGGCGTGTTCTATCGTAGTGAAGTTTTTACATTTGTTTGGGACAAAAACAGTCTCGGCTGCGATTTCTAAAGTCAATGACGCATTTCACCCTTTTAGGGCAACATCAGATTGTGTAAAAGTAGCTGGATACGCGACTCGTCATAATACCACATCTAATATTAAATAGACACCAAGGAAACCGGATATATAATCCATCTGTCATGACACATCTAAACCTGAAGTGGATCTTGGGCGCACCAGCCGGTTCCGTCGTGGCAGTAAAAGATGGGGCCACGCTTACGAAACCGCTGTATGAGCCACATACGGCTTTCAAAATAAACAAGGTATTTCATCAAAAGACCGGTATTCTCATCCGTCAGAGGGACAGTTTTGGAACTCCTGGACTAGAAGCTACGCTAGTATGAAACCATGAGGAGTTCATCTTTGCCATCGATAGGTGCGGGCAACACACTTACCAAATCAGCCATGCAAGACCGAGGGCTCATACCTCAGTCTGCTGATACCTCTCTTCTGTTCATCTAATTGTACAAAATATCTTGTTGAACAAGCACTCCTTCAAGAAATAGTATCGCGGAGTATCGCTTAGTCATAACCTACGGGTAGTCCAGAAGGTAACTATTCCATTCCACACCGGAGCGTAAGCCATTAAGAAACTTCCTGGCACTATACATTCGCCAGGAAGTTTCAGAAATAGCGTCCCTTTCTTAAACAATGATGTCGATGCAAACCTCACAGTCAGCACTCATATTCTCTTCTGCATGAGAAAATACGTTCGTAACCAGTCTATGTGTGCTTGCACGCCAAACACTCGGCCTCGCTTTCTGTAGTAGCTACTATAAAATACCCTAGCGCTTCCATTACAAATGAACGCTCCACTACGCACTTCCTCCACGTAACGGCAATCCTGCCCGCCTCCTACCACCTACGTTTTGTCTGTTGACCTTTCCCAATGCCACATTCTCTCTCATATCACTTCCCCTCCAGTGCCGCCTGCTTCCACATCGCTCACCTACCACCGTCTCAAGGAGCATAAGTAGCCGTTTTTATTGCTGCGAACGTATTTTATTTCTTTTAAGGTTTTTCACAGAAAATCTAAAGGATGTAAATAGCATTTAAAAATCAAAAATATTTGCCTAGCGCTGAGGTGAGTGTTGTAAAGTGGTGCACTTTGTAAAAGCACACAAGGAACTGTTATTGTACTTGTAGCAACTGCAAAATAGGAGACTGGCTAAAAACACTGAAGCACCAAAGAAACCGGTATAGGCGTGCGTATTCATATAAAGAGATATGTAAACAGGCAGAATACAGTGCCGCGGTCGGCAACTTCTATATAAGACAAGTGTGTGGTGCAGTTGTTAGATCGGTTACTGCTGCTACAATGGCAGGTAATCAAGATTTAAGTGAGTTCGAACGCGGCGGTACAGTCGGCGCATGAGCGATGGGCCACATCATCTCCGAGGTAGCGATGAAGTGGGGACTTCCCCCTACGACCATTTCACGAGTGTACCGTGAATATCAGGAATTCGCTAAAACAGCACATCTCCGAGGCTGGAAAAAGATCCTGCAAGAATGGAACGAACGACAACTGAAGAGAATCTTTCAACGTGACACAGGTGCAACCCTTCTGCACACTGCTGCATATTTCAATGCTGGGCCGTCAACAAGTGTCAGCGTGTCAACCATCCCACGAAAAATTGCTGATATGGGCTTCTGGAGCCGAAAGACCACTAGTGTATCCTTGACTGCACAACACAAAGCTTTACGCCACGCCTGGGCCCATCAACACTGACTTTGCACTGTTGATGACAGGAAACATGTTGCCTGGTCGGACGAGTCTCGTATCAGATTGTGTCGAGCGGATGAACGTGTACAGGGCCATCAAAAAGGGCCAGCATGCGCATCATTCAATGAAACATCATCGATATGGGCTTTCGGAGCCGAAAGCCCACTCGTATACCCTTGATGACTGCACGACACAAAGCTTTACGCCTCGCCTGGGTCCGTCAGCACCAACACTGGACTGTTTATGACTGGAAACATGTTGCATGGTCGGGCGAGTCTCGCACCAAATCCCACAGACATTAACATTATTGAGGATATATCGAATGCCTTGCAACGTGCTGCTCAGAAGAGATCTCCACCCTCTCGCACTCTTAAGGATTTATGGACAGCCCTCCTGGATTAATCGTGTCCATGCCGCGTGGTTTTGCGGCACTTCTACGTGCTCGCGGGGGCCCTACACGGTATTAGGCAGGTGTACGAGTTTCTTTGGTTCTTCATTGTAATACGAGGTGTGACAAGAAAAGTGTCTCAAGGCTGTTCAAATCACTAAGGAACTATTTGTGCCAGGTTATCACTGTGCGGCTGTGTGCTGAACTTGTTTTGTTTCCTACGCTGTGACTATTTACCATATGTCATGGCATCACTGTTGCGTTTCAGTGTAAACAATTAGGACGAATCTGACGGATATGTAAGCTATCTTATCTTTGTTTCACGCCGCGTGCGGATATGCAAGTCCAACGGTGGACCATAAGAAGGTCTTCCTTGGAACTACTGCGAATATTCGATAAAATTTCAAACATATCTGAACAGAACTTTCCTTTATATCATGTTATGCGTCAAGAGCCAAAGCTTCTTTTTTTTGTGTGTGTGTGTCATCAGTCTACCGACTGGTTTGATGCGGTCCGCCACAAATTCCTTTCCTGTGCTAACCTCTTCATCTCAGAGTAGCACTTGCAACCTACGTCCTCAATTATTTGCTTGACGTATTCCAGTCTCTGCCTTCCTCTACAGTTTTTGCCCTCTACAGCTCCCTCTAGTACCATGGAAGTCATTCCCTCGTGTCTTAGCAGATGTCCTATCCTGTCCGTTCTCCTTATCAGTGTTTTCCACATATTCCTTTCCTCTCCGATTCTGCGTAGAACCTCCTCATTCCTTACCTTATCAGTCCACCTAATTTTCAACATTCGTCTATAGCACCACATCTCAAATGCTTCGATTCTCTTCTGTTCCGGTTTTCCCACAGTCCATGTTTCACTACCATACAATGCAGTACTCCAGACGTACATCCTCAGAAATTTCTTCCTCAAATTAAGGCCGGTATTTGATATTAGTAGACTTCTCTTGGCCAGAAATGCCTTTTTTGCCGTAGCGAGTCTGCTTTTGATCTCCTCCTTGCTCCGTCCGTCATTGGTTATTTTACTGCCTAGGTAGCAGAATTCCTTAACTTCATTACTTCGTGACCATCAATCCTGATGTTAAGTTTCTCGCTATTCTCATTTCTACTACTTCTCATTACCTTCGTCTTTCTCCGATTTACTCTCAAACCATACTGTGTACTCATTAGACTGTTCATTCCGTTCAGCAGATCATTTAATTCTTCTTCACTTTCACTCAGGATAGCAATGTCATCAGCGAATCGTATCATTGATATCCTTTCACCTTGTATTTTAATTCCACTCCTGAACCTTTCTTTTATTTCCATCATTGCTTCCTCGATGTACAGATTGAAGAGTAGGGGCGAAAGGCTACAGCCTTGTCTTACACCCTTTTTAATACGAGCACTGCGTTCTTGATCGTCCACTCTTGTTATTCCCTCTTGGTTGTTGTACATATTGTATATGATCCGTCTCTCCCTATAGCTTACCCCTACTTTTTTCAGAATCTCGAACAGCTTGCACCATTTTATATTGTCGAACGCTTTTTCCAGGTCGACAAATCCTATGAAAGTGTCTTGACTTTCTTTAGCCTTGCTTCCATTATTAGCCGTAACGTCAGAATTGCCTCTCTCGTCCCTTAACTTTTCCTAAAGCCAAACTGATCTTCACCTAGCGCATTCTCAATTTTCTTTTCCATTCTTCTGTATATTATTCTTGTAAGCAGCTTCGATGCATGAGCTGTTAAGCCGATTGTGCGATAATTCTCGCACTTGTCAGCTCTTGCCGTCTTCGGAATTGTGTGGATGATGCTTTTCCGAAAGTCAGATGGTATATCGCCAGACTCACATATTCTACACACCAACGTGAATAGTCGTTTTGTTGCCACTTCCCCCAATGATTTTAGAAATTCTGATGGAATGTTATCTATCCCTTCTGCCTTATTTGACCGTAAGTCCTCCAAAGCTCCTTTAAATTCCGATTCTAATACTGGATCCCCTATCTCTTCTAAATCGACTCCTGTTTCTTCTTCTATCACATCAGACAAATCTTCACCCTCATAGAGGCTTTCAATGTATTCTTTCCACCTATCTGCTCTCTCCTCTGCATTTAACAGTGGAATTCCCGTTGCACTCTTAATGTTACCACCGTTGTTTTTAATGTCTACAAAGGTTGTTTTGACTTTCCTGTATGCTGAGTCTGTCCTTCCGACAATCATATCTTTATCGATGTCTTCACATTTTTCCTGCAGGCATTTCGTCTTAGCTTCCCTGCACTTCCTATTTATTTCATTCCTCAGCGACTTGTATTTCTGTATTCCTGATTTTCCCGGAACATGTTTGTACTTCCTCCGTTCATCAATCAACTGAAGTATTTCTTCTGTTACCCATGGTTTCTTCGCAGCTACCTTCTTTGTACCTACGTTTTCCTTCCCAACTTCTGTGATGGCCCTTTTTAGAGATGTCCATTCCTCTTCAACTGTACTGCCTACTGCGCTATTCCTTATTGCTGTATCTATAGCGTTAGAGAACTTCAAATGTATCTCGTCATTCCTTAGTACTTCCGTATCCCACTTCTTTGCGTATTGATTCTTCCTGACTAATGTCTTGATCTTCAGCTTACTCTTCATCACTACTATATAGTGATCTGAGTCTATATCTGCTCCTGGGTACGCCTTACCATCCAGTATCTGATTTCGGAATCTCTGTCTGACCATGATGCAATCTAATTGAAATCTTCCCGTATCTCCCGGCCTTTTCCAAGTATACCTCCTCCTCTTGTGATTCTTGAACAGGGTATTCGCTAATACTAGCTGTTACAGAACTCAGTTAGTCTTTCTCCTCTTTCATTCCTTGTCCCAAGCCCATACTATCCTGTAACCTTTTCTTCTACTCCTTCCCCTACAATTGCATTCCAGTCGCCAATGACTATTAGATTTTCGTCCTCCTTTACATACTGCATTCCCCTTTCAATATTCTCATACACTTTCTCTATCTGTTCATCTTCAGCTTGCGACGTCGGCATGTATACCTGAACTATCGTTGTCGGTGTTGGTCTGCTGTCGATTCTGATTAGAACAACCCGGTCACTGAACTGTTCACAGTAACACACCCTCTGCCCTACCTTCCTATTCATAACGAATCCTACACCTGTTATACCATTTTCTGCTGCTGTTGATATTACCCGATACTCATCTGACCAGAAATCCTTGTCTTCCTTCCACTTCACTTCACTGACCCCTATTATATCTAGATTGAGCCTTTGCATTTCCCTTTTCAGATTTTTCTAGTTTCCCTACCACATTCAAGCTTCTGACATTCCACGCCCCGACTCGTAGAACGTTATCCTTTCGTTGATTATTCAATCTTTTTCTCATGGTAACCTCCACCTTGCCAGTCCCCTTCTGGAGATCCAAATGAGGGACTATTCCGGAATCTTTTGCCAATGGAGAGATCATCATGACACTTCTTCAAATACAGGCCCCATGTCCTGTGGATACACGTTACGTGTCTTTAATGCAGTGGTTTCCATTGCCTTCTGCATCCTCATGTCGTTGATCATTGCTGATTCTTCCGCCTTTAGGGGTAATTTCCCACCCTAGGACAAGAGAGTGCCCTGAACCTATATCCGCTCCTCCGTCCTCTTTGACAAGGCCGTTGGCAGAATGAGGCTGACTTCTTATGCCGGAAGTCTTCGGCCGCCAATGCTGATTATTTATCAAAATTTAGGCAGTGGCGGTGATCGAACCCGGGTCCGAAGACGTTTTGATTATGGATCAAAGACGCTACCCCTAGACCACCTAGACCACAAAGCATACAACGTAAGAAAAATAATGCCCTTCGTTTACTCATTGTCAAAATTCGAGATTTCTCTCGCTGACATTTTCTAATGATGAAAAATACGTCCCATTTCTATGCTTATAGTTTTCCATGCTTCATTTACAGTAAATTCATATAATTTGATCTTCTTGGCAAATTTAATTCTCCGCCAAACCGGGACTCACGCTCGTGTTCTTATCTTCAGCTACGCTACCCAAAAAATGTTCAAATGTGTGTGAAATCTTAAGGGACTTAACTGCTAAGGTCATCCGTCCCTAAGCTTACACACTACTTAACCTAAATCATCCTAAGGACAAACACACACACCCATTACTTTTGAATGCATTATGGGAACAGCAGTGATCAATGTCTTGTAAATAATTACTATTAAAAACAGTCTTGATCACGATTTATTTTACAGGTGACCGGTTTCGACCACTACTGTGGTCATCTTCAGACCAATGAGTTGGAACGCCTTTCTGTTGGAGAATCTCCAACAGAAAGGCGTTCCAACTCATTGGTCTGAAGATGACCACAGTAGTGGTCGAAACCGGTCACCTGTAAAATAAATCGTGATCAAGACTGTTTTTAATAGTAATTACACACACCCATGCCCGAGGGAGGACTCGAACCTCCGCTGGGACCAGCCGCACAGTCCATGACGGCAGCGCCCTAGACCACTCGGCTAATTCCGCGCGGCTACGCTACCCGATAACGCCTAAAGCTAGAGGGAGAGCATCCAGGGATTTGCACGGAATCAGAGAATAAGAGGATACTGTCTCCTCTAAAACTGTGGGACGCAAGTTGTAGGGCTAAGTCGTCACTTATTTCAGATACTCATGAATCAGACTAAGGAATCTTCCACAGAGGGCAGGTGATGACAGACGTGGATGCAGCCAAATTATCAGCTTAATAAGGCAAGCTCGCAAAATACTGAAACAATTATATACAAAAGGATGGAGAAACTGGTAAAGGTTGACCTGCTGAAGCATCAGTTTGGATTCCTGACACATGTAGCGCCACGACTTTTTTAGGAGATAGACTCAAGAAAGATAAATCAAGGATTTGTGGATTTACCGACAGCTTTCGACAAATCTGGCTAGCGTACATTCACTGTAATTCTAAAGGTAGCAGGAATAAAATACACAGGGCGAAAGTTTATCTACAATTTGTACAGGAATCAGACAACAATACGAGAGGCGTTCAAAAAGTAGTGCAACACTTTTTTCTCGGCTAATTTCGGTTGGAAAAATGTGGAAATTGTTGCTGGACATCGTGGGATATTCCTTCTTCGGCTCCTATGGTTTTACCAGTATGAAGTTCTGATAGGTGGCGGCACAAATGTAGCCATCAAAATGGCGCCTGTAATGGAGGTGCGTTCCTAGCAGAGAGCTCTCATTGAATTCCTTTTGGCGGAAAGCCAGAACATCTCAGATATTCGTAGGCACTTGCAGAATGTCTACGAAGATCTCACAGCGAACTACAGTACGGCGAGTCGGTGGCCGATGTTTCTGTCATCATTACAAGAAGGTCGCGTAAACATATCCCATCTCCCGCGCGCCGGCCAGCCACACGCAGCTGTGAGTCCTGCTATGTTGGAACGTGCGGACACTCTCATTCGAGGTGATCGACGTATCGCAATCAAACACCTCGCTGCGCAACTGGACGTCTCTGTTGGTAGTGCTGACACACTCGCCCACCTGTTACGGTGCTCAAAAGTGTGTGCTCGCTGGATTCCTCGCCGCCTAACAGAAGACCATAAAGAGCAACGACGGACCATCTGTGCGGAACTGCTTGAGCTTTACGAGGCTGATCGCGACAATTTTTTGCCGAACATCGTCATCGTCACGGGCGATGAAACATGGGTTCATCACTTCGAACAAGAAACAAAACGGCAACGTATGGAGAGGAGCCGCGCCGCCTCTCCAGAGAAGAAAAAGTTCAAAGCCGCACACTGAGGCGATATAGTCATGGTGACGGTCGTCTGCGATTCAGAAGGGGTCATTCTGTTTCATGTCCTCCCTCATGGTGGAACAGTTAACCCTGAAGTGTACTGTGGTACCCTCATGGGATTGAAGAAACGATTTCAGCATTTTCCTCGTCACAAAAATGGAAATAAACTTCTGATTCTCCATGACACCGCAAGGCCTAACACAAGTCTGCACACCGCAGAGGAGCTCATGGAACTCCATTGGACTGTTCTTCCTCAGCCATCCTACACCCTGGATCTAGCACCTTCGAACTTCCACCTGTTTGGTCCAATGATGGATGTATCCAGGAGAAGCAGTAAGTGGATGATGGGGAGGTTATTGGTTCAGTAACACGTTGGCTCCGACGTCGAACAGTACAGTGGTACCGTGCGGGGGTACAGGTCCTTTGAGTAAGGTGGTGTAAGATCGTCGCTTTCAACGGAGATTATGTTGAAAAATAAAATTTTGCAACAAAAGGAGTAGAGAATAATATGCTGAATTAGAATCCTGAATAAAACTTACCTGCTCGGAGAAAAACAATTTGCTGAGTAAGTTCTTAAACGCCCTTCATTGGAGTCGAAGGACATGAAAAATTCTTAATGTAGTCGAGAAGGGGGTAAGACAGGGTTGTAGCCCGACAGCAATCTTACTCAATACGTACACTGTGCAAGCATTAAAGGGAACCAGCAAGAAATCTGGAAACGGAATTAAACTTCAGGAAGCGTGCGTTAAAACTGACGTTTGACGATGATATTTTAACTGTCGGAGATAGCAAAGTACTGAAGATTACTTGAACGGAGTGAGTAGTGTATTGAAAAGGGGCCAAAATACGAAGAATATAAAATGTAGGCTAGCAACAGTAACAAAACCATTTCTAAAAACGATAAATTACTTAACTTTAATATAAGAGCAAATGTTAGGAGGTCTTTTCTGAAGGTAATTGTATGGAATGTAGCCTTGTACGGAAGTGAAACATTGGCGATAACCTTTCCAGACAAGAATAGAACAGATGGGTAGACCATTTATAAATGAGCAGGTACTGAGTCGAACTGGGGAGCAAGAATGAATGGCACAATATGGATAAAAGCAGGGATCGGTTGATAGGACGCATTCTGAAGTAACAAAGAATAATTAATTTGGTAACGCCGCATGTGCTTCGAGGCAAAAAATGTCGACGAAGTTCAGGTCAAGACTACAGAAAGTTGGTCCAAATGGTGTAGGGTGCGGCAGTTGTGCAAAGATGAAGAGGCTCGCGTAGGATAGACTAGTGTGGGGATCTGCACTGAAGCAGTTGTGGAACGGCAGATCAAAACAAGAACAGGCAGAGAAATTTTTTATCAACTTTAGAGCATAGCATTTTGACAGTGTTATGACCAGACGAAACCTCTGTCATCCGGCCATAACTGTGGGTTCTTTGACTTCTTAGGTAACTAGGTCATGAGGACTACAACATATGAAATATTAGTTCGCTTTATCACATGAATGAATAAAACAATTTACTTAACTTGGTACAATCCTTTGCCACAGACGTGCTTCGTAATTTACTACTGTCGTTGACTTTTCAAGCACCACTTTATGCAATAATTAACAAACTCTTCTCTTGAAGTACAGTTTTCAACATTTACAAAAGTACATTTCCATCTGAGCATTTGAGTTAGTTGTATGTTCCATTGTCGGGTAGCACGATAGATCGTAATGATGTGAAACGAGTAATTTTATATTCACATCTACATCTACGTGATTACTCTGATATTCACAATTAAATGCCTGGCAGAGGGTTCAATGAACCACCTTCAAGCTACCTCTCTACCGTTCCACTCTCGAACGGCGCGCGGGAAAAACGAGCACTTAAATTTTTCTGTGCGAGCCCTGATTTATTTTATCGTGATGATTATTCCTCGCTATGTAGCTGGGTGCCAACAGAACGTTTTCGCAATCGGAGAAGGAAACTGGTGATTGACATTTCATGAGAAGATCCAGTCGCAACGAAAAACGCCTTTGTTTTAATGATTGCCACTGCAACTCATGTACCATGTCTGTGGCACTATCTCCCCTATTTCGTGATAATACAAAACGAGCTGCCCCTCATTGAACTTTTTCGATGTCATCCGTCAGTCCCACCTAATGCGGATCCCACACCGCACAGCAATACTCCAGAATAGGGCGGACAAGCGTGGTGTAAGCAGTCTCTTTAGAACACCTGTGCACATTTTAAGACCTCTGCCAATGTATCGCAGTCTTTGGTTGGCTCTACCCACATCATCTATGTGATCGTTCCAATTTAGGTTATTTGTAATTGTAATCCCTAAGTATTTAGTTGAATTTACAGCCTTCAGATTTGTGTGACTTATCACGTAATAGAAATTTAGCGGATTTCTTTTAGTACTCATGTGAATAACTTCCAACCTTTCTTTATTCCCCGGCCGCTGTGCCCGAGCGGTTGTAGGCGCTTCAGTCTGGAACCGCGCTGCTGCTACGATCGCAGGCTCGAAGCCTGCCTTGGGCATGGATGTGTGTGATGTGCTTAGGTTAGTTAGGCTTAAGTAGTTGTAAGTCTAGGGGACTGATGATCTCAGATGTTAAGTCCCATAGTGCTTAGAGCCATTTTTTTTCTTTATTCAGGGTCAATTGCCACTTTTCGCACCACACATATCTTATCTAGATCATTTTGCAATTCGTTTTGGTCATCTGATGACTCTACAAGACGGTAAATGACAGCAACATTTGCAAATAATCTAAGAGGGCTACTCAGATTGTCTCCTATGTCGTTAATACAGATCAGGAACAACAGACGGCCTATAACACTTCCTTGGGGAACGCCGTATATTAATTCTGTTTTACTCGATGATTTTCCGTCTATTACTACGAACTGTAACCTTTCTGACAGTAAATCACGAATCCAGTCGCAGAACTAAGGCGATATTCCATAGGCACACAGTTTGGTTAGAAGAAGCTTGTGAGGAACGGTGTAGAAAGCCTTCTGGAAATCTAAAAATATGGAATCAATTTGGCATCTACATCTACATCTATACTCCGCGAGCCACCTTACGGTGTGTGGCGGAGGGTACTTATTGTACCACTATCTGATCCCCCCTTCCCTGTTCCATTCACGAATTGTGCGTGGAAAGAACGACTGCTTGTAAGTCTCCGTATTTGCTCTAATTTCTCGGATCTTTTCGTTGTGATCATTACGCGAGATATATGTGGGCGGTAGTAATATGTTGCCCATCTCTTCCCGGAATGTGCTCTCTCGTAATTTCGATAATAAACCTCTCCGTATTGCGTAACGCCTTTCTTGAAGTGTCCGCCACTGGAGCTTGTTCAGCATCTCCGTAACGCTCTCGCGCTGACTAAATGTCCCCATGACGAATCGCGCTGCTTTTCGCTGGATCATGTCTATCTCTTCTATTAATCCAACCTGGTAAGGGTCCCATACTGATGAGCAATACTCAAGAATCGGACGAACAAGCGTTTTGTAAGCTACTTCTTTCGTCGATGAGTCACATTTTCTTAGAATTCTTCCTATGAATCTCAACCTGGCGCCTGCTTTTCCCACTATTTGTTTTATGTGATCATTCCACTTCAGATCGCTCCGGATAGTAACTCCTAAGTATTTTACGGTCGTTACCGCTTCCAATGATTTACCACCTATGGCATAATCGTACTGGAATGGATTTCTGCCCCTATGTATGCGCATTATATTACATTTATCTACGTTTAGGGAAAGCTGCCAGCTGTCGCACCATGCATTAATCCTCTGCAGGTCCTCCTGGAGTACGTACGAGTCTTCTGATGTTGCTACTTTCTTGTAGACAACCGTGTCATCTGCAAATAGCCTCACGGAGCTACCGATGTTGTCAACTAAGTCATTTATGTATATTGTAAACAATAAAGGTCCTATCACGCTTCCCTGCGGTACTCCCGAAATTACCTCTACATCTGCAGATTTTGAACCGTTAAGAATGACATGTTGTGTTCTTTCTTCTAGGAAATCCTGAATCCAATCACAAACCTGGTCCGATATTCCGTAAGCTCGTATTTTTTTCACTAAACGTAAGTGCGGAACCGTATCAAATGCCTTCCTGAAGTCCAGGAATACGGCATCAATCTGCTCGCCAGTGTCTACGGCACTGTGAATTTCTTGGACAAATAGGGCGAGCTGAGTTTCACATGATCTCTGTTTGCGGAATCCATGTTGGTTATGATGAAGGAGATTTGTATTATCTAAGAACGTCATAATACGAGAACACAAAACATGTTCCATTATTCTACAACAGATTGACGTAAGCGAAATAGGCCTATAATTATTCGCATCTGATTTATGACCCTTCTTGAAAATGGGAACGACCTGCGCTTTCTTCCAGTCGCTAGGTACTTTACGTTCTTCCAGCGATCTACGATAAATTGCTGATAGAAAGGGGGCAAGTTCTTTAGCATAATCACTGTAGAATCTTAAGGGTATCTCGTCTGGTCCGGATGCTTTTCCGCTACTAAGTGATAGCAGTTGTTTTTCAATTCCGATATCGTTTATTTCAATATTTTCCATTTTGGCGTCCGTGCGACGGCTGAAGTCAGGGACCGTGTTACGATTTTCCGCAGTGAAACAGTTTCGGAACACTGAATTCAGTATTTCTGCCTTTCTTCGGTCGTCCTCTGTTTCGGTGCCATCGTGGTCAACGAGTGACTGAATAGGGGATTTAGATCCGCTTACCGATTTTACATATGACCAAAACTTTTTAGGGTTCTTGTTTAGATTGTTTGCCAATGTTTTATGTTCGAATTCGTTGAATGCTTCTCTCATTGCTCTCTTTACGCTCTTTTTCGCTTCGTTCAGCTTTTCCTTATCAGCTATGATTCGACTACTCTTAAACCTATGATGAAGCTTTCTTTGTTTCCGTAGTACCTTTCGTACATGATTGTTATACCACGGCGGATCTTTCCCCTCGCTTTGGACCTTAGTCGGTACGAACTTATCTAAGGCATCCCCCGTTGATAGCTCTCATTACTTCACGAGTATAAAGAGCTAGTTAAGTTTCACAAGAACGAAGTTTCCTGAATCCGTGCTGCAATAAAACGTTTTCTTCGTGGTAATTCATAATGTTCGAACATAATAAACGTTCCAAAACCATATTGCAAATTGACGTTAGTGATATGGGCCTGTAATTCTCCGTATTACTCCTATTTCCCTTTTTGGGTATTGGTGTGACTCGAGCAGTTTTCCAGTCTTTAGGTACGGAACTTTCTGTGAGCGAGCGATTGTATATAATTGCTAAACATGGAGCTATTGCATCAGCATACTCTGAAACGAACTTGGCCGGTATATAATCTGGACCGGAGGCCTTGACTTTATTCAGTGATTTAAGCTGCTTTGCCACACCGAGGATATCTATTTCTATGTTTCTCAACTTCGCAGTTGTTATTGATTGGACTTCACGAATATTTACTTCGTCTTCTTTTATGAAGGAGTTTCGGAAAACCGTGTTTAATAACTCTGCTTTAGTGGCACTGTTATCAGCGACTTCACCGTTGTTATCACGCAGTGAAGGTGTTGAGTGCGTCTTGCCGCTGGTGTGCTTTATATATGACCAGAATCTCTTTGGGTTTTCTGCCAGATTCCGAGACAGAGTTTCGGTATGGAAATTATTAAAAGCATGTCGCATTAACGCACGCGCTATATTTCGAACTTCTGCAAAACTTTGCCAATCTTGGAGATTTTGCGTTCTTTTAAATCTGGTATGTTTCTTGCTTTGCTTCTGCAACAGTGATCTGACCCATTTTGTATACCATGGGGGATCGATACAATCACTTATTAATTTATGTGGTATATATTTCTCATTTGCTGTCGATACTATCTCTCTGAAAACATTCCACAACTTTTCTACGCTTACACGACCAGATCGGAAGGCATGGCGTTAAGAGCATTTGTATCTGCTTTTTTAAATAGATATACTTTGTGTTTCTTTTTGATGGTTGTAGGTGTTACGGTATTCAGCCTAGTAGCAACTGACTTGTGGTCGCTAATCCCTGTATTCGTCACAATACACCCTATTTGTCCAGCATTATTTTTTGCTAAGAGGTCAAGTATGCTTTCACAACCATTTACGCTTCGAGTGGGCTCATGAACTAATTGTTCAAAATAATTTTCTGAGAAAACATTCAGTACAATTTCGGATGTTTTATGCCTGCCACTGGCTTTAAACGTTTAATTTTTCCAACATATCGAGAGTAGATTGAAGTCACCACCGACTATAATTGTATGAGTGGGGTACCTATTTGAAATGAGACTCGAGTTTTTCTTTTTTTTTAACTGTTCATGAATTATATCTTCCGAGTCGTGGGGTCCGCAAAACGATCCACTTAATAGTTCAGTCCGATTGTCAAGTACAACCTCTAACCGTATTATTTCGCAGGAACTATCTAATTCAATTTCACTACAAGGTAAACTTCTGACAGCAATAAATACTCCATCACCTACTGTATTTAATCTATCCTTTCTGAAAACTGTTAGGTCGTTTGAAAAAAATTCGGCCTAACTTATTTCCGGCTTTAGCCAGCTTTCCGTACCCATACCTGTAACTATTCACATCTCAAACTAATTTGTACACAGTCACATTCTGAACATTTCTAATTTTTTTAATTTTTTTTATTGCAGAAAGAAAAAAGATATACAGATGTGAGTAATTCCTACCCACCTCCTTTTAATGATTACAGAAATACAGATAATTCTACGGAATAGGAAGAGTTGTCAAGGAGAAACGTTTACAGTCTGTTTTCAAATTTTACTTTGCTATCTGTCAGGCGTTTTATATCACTAGGTAGCCTAAGTGATCAATCATTTTTGGTGCAGCTTTATGCATCCTTTTATGTATTAAAGTCAACCTTAATTTGTAATGACGAATGTAGTTTCCCCTTCAGGTATTGTGCGCAATTGCTCCTTTTGAACTACAGTGGATTATTTACAACAAACTTCGTGTGTGTGTGTGTGTGTGTGTGTGTGTGTGTGTGTGTGTGTGTGTGTGTGTTGGGGTTTATGGGCGCTCAGCATCGAGGTCATCAGCGCCCACAAACTTCGTGAGGGAATAACTATACTGTGAAGCAGTAGTCAGTATGCCCAATTCGAACAGGTGTCTAAATGATGACTGTCTATGAGCATCACATATTATTCTAAGAGCACGTTTTTTAGTAATGAAAACTTTCTTTCTTAAGAATGATTTACCCCAGCACATTGTTCCATATGACATTATTAAATGAAATATCCGGAGTATGTTAACTTACTAATTTGTCTCTCCCAAGATTTGAAATGATTCTAAGAGCAAATGTGGCTGAACTAAGCTGTTTTAGGAGTTACAAAATGTGTTTTCTCCTATTTAAATTCTCATCGATATGGATACCTAAAAATTTTGAGGGTTCCGCCCTGTTTCTTATTTCATCACCACATGTTATACTTATAATTGGTGTAGTATAACATTCAGTTCTGCACATCTAAAATTGAGGGTGCGGCCACTCGCAGAAAATCAGTCAATAATACTTAAAATTTTTTGTGTACCGTTTCTTCTGTTCCTGTACGTATGCTTGGATTGATTACAACGCCACTTTCATTTGCAAAAAGAATTAATTATGTTTGTTTTATACCAACGGAAGATCCTTTACACATGAGGAAGAGCAGTGGACCTGAACCGAATCTTGGGGACCCCCATACGTGATTTCTCCCCAATCAGAAGTATGTCCCTGGACTATATTGCTTGAATTACTAAGTACAACTTTCTGCATACTTCTGTTTAAGTATGACATTACACATTCTTTAGCTATACCATCAATCCTAAAAAACGTCAGTTTATCTAGATTACTGTGACTCATTCAGTCAAGTGCCTTAGAGAGATAGTAGTTGTTGATTAATGGTTTAAAATCTGGAGAGTTAACATATAAATGGAATTCTCAATAGAGAAACCCTTCTGAAGCCCAAACTGTGACTTGCTAAGTTTACTATTGTTGCTAAGGTGAATGAATACTTCACCTTCTCAAAAATTTTGGAGAATGATTTAAGCAGTGAAACAGGTCGGTAGTTACTGAGATCTCTCCTATCGTCTTCGTCGTAGGGGAGTTTAACAATGACATATTTGAGTCTCTCTGGAAAATTGCGTTGAGGGAGTGATGCAATACAAATTTCGAATAAGACTGCGGTTATTACATGGGAACAAATCTTTAGTACTCTATTGGGAACACCATCAAAACCGGCTTATTTTTGAGAGACTATATAATTTTCTTAACATTAGGAGAAGTTGGTGATACATTCATATGACTGAATTTTACGAGAGTTACATTTTCAACACACTGTGATTTTGCCCTTGAACTGTTTGTCCCTATGCTTTCTACTATATTTAAGAAATGATTATTAAATGTTTTTGTTAATTGTGATTCATCATTTATAGCGCTTCCATTCAGTTGAGTGGTGATGATGTCTAGTTCTGTGGCTGTTTGTCCTGTCTCTCGCTTCATTATATTCTAAATAGCCCTAAATCTGTTGTTGGAAGCACTGATTTCTGACGTTATGTGCATGTTGCGTGATTTTTAATAATCTTGCTTAGCAACTTCGAGCAGTCTTTTTAGTATGTACTGTAGGATCGCTACTTGTTCTTGTCAAAATATACATTTCATTTTTCCTCTCATAAGGTAATTTAATACTTTTAGGGATCCATGTCTTTTTTATGGCTGTTTGGTATTCTTTCTGATTAGCTTATGCAGAAAGCTATTTGCAAATAATGATATGAATTTATCATTAAGTAAATTAAATTTTATGTTAGCATTTGGTTCATTTTAAATTACATCCCAGGTCATCTCCTGTAAGCTGTTCTTAAATACATTTGTCCTAGAATCAGTAATTATTCTGATTTTCACTAAGGAGCATCCATACTATAAGGCACTATGTTGTTTATCCTAACTGTGCATCGTAATCAGAGACAGCATTTGTTACTGAGTACACATTTATTTTCTTGCTTTGAACTTCATCAAAGAAAATAACAATTAGAGTCCTACTGTTTTTATCTATCTGTGTTGGAAGTTAATTACTGAGATCAAATTGTAGGATTCAAATAAGGTTTCCAAGATCATTTTTCTTACCAGAATCCTTTAGAAAAGCTACACTGAAGTCACCACAGACTTAACTGCTTGCTGCTATCTGACAGATAGCCTAGTAAGGAATCCAGATTCCTCATAAACAGTTCAAAATTTCACAATGGGAATCTATATACAATTGTAATTAAAGACTACTTTTCAGTATTACTTCACAATCACACATTTCTGTGTGTTGGTCACTACAAAATCTACTTGCCTCAATGTTTTTGAACTTATGTTCTGTCTTAATACATGTAACACCTGCTCCTTTTTCCCATGTTAGTTCTGCACAAGTACGCTGCAATAGTGTAATCTTTTATATGTAACTTATCTAACCATGTGGTTATGTGGTGTTGAGAGAGGCGCAAGTTGTATCTTTTCAAAGCTCTCTAAATTTTCCAGACAGGCAAGAAGCTCTTGTCTTATTACTCAGTCATCTAATATTTTCATGAAATAAGCTAACCTTACTTTTCATCCTGAGGCGTTTTATGAGACTCTTCTGTTATTTTCACTTATTTCAAAACAGAGTGCCAGAATCTTAATTCTAACCTAAACGTGCCTCTCCGACACCAGTAACCACAGTGACCTTGCTATGTGTGATGGTGATCCCCTATATATTACCTGCAAGAAGCTCAACCAACCTGTCTTTCCCTCTTCTGTTCAGGTGTAGGTCATGTCTAGTATATCCGCATCTCTCAATTGTAGCAGCTGGCACTGCACTCATAAGAGATTTCATTTCAGTCAGCAGCAGCCAGCTGAACTCAGTGTTTCCACGACTCACAGCATTGTTTACCCACGGCTGGTCATGGTGCTGCAGGACCTCCACAAAACTCACATTTGTATGTGAAGTTGCAATTCATATTTCATCCAGGTCACCCCTAATGCTGTAGTTAACTGTTTTAGCTAGTCGGTTCCCTGCTCCACTAACTACAATAACCTAATCCTCTGCCAAAACCATCGCACAATTCCCTATGTTCTCTGTGATTTGGCTTCACAATGCTTGTGAACCGGTACCCTGTTCCTAATTTCTCCTGTACATCTGGCCTAGAGCCCTGCCACTACTACTACCTGGCAGCAAGACCGCCTTCTTCCTACTTTCTTTTGGTACCGAGTTACATTGAATTTCTTTGCTAGAGGTCTGCTGCACCCTGCTGTGACCTACAGCTGGATGAGGCTCTTCCCATTCTACTTCAGGTAACAAATCAAATTTATCCAATACTGTTATCTCAAATGCAGATGACGCTGAAGAGCTGTTGTCATTTCGCCCATTGCCTCTTAGCTTTACCCAGTTCCCGGTACCCGGCACAGAGAAACGGTGTACTCAGAACACAGGTACACCGGGCACGAACTCTGTCAGATCCGGATAATTTGGCGACGGAGGTAGAACATCTACAGTCCATGTTCTACAAAAATGGGTACTCTTCTCGAGATCTTCAAAAGGCGTTGCACCTTGTTTCCCCACGAGAGGTTCCTGAAGAGATACAACAAGAAACGCAAAAGGTTGCACATTTGCCATATGTTGGGCTGATATCTGCCAAAATCAACAGAATTCATCGCAAATGTAACATTAAAAGCGTATTCCATCCACCCAACAAGATTCAGGCTCTGCTAGAGAGAGTGAAGGTTGACCTGCGTCTACAGAAACCGGGGGTTTACCACGTACCATATGAATGTGGCATGGCATATATCGGCCAGACGACTAGGACCTTTAAGATCAGGTGCAAAGAGCACCGAAGGCACACAAAACAGACAGGCAACCATGTCAGCGATTGCCGAACATTGTTTAGAACTCAATCATTCTGTGAAGTATAATGATGCCAAGATTTTAACACAAACGTCGAGATACTGGGACAGCGTCATCAAAGAATCTCTTGAGATTAAGGTTGCCGAGGATCCCATTAACAGGGACGCCGGTTTCCAGCTGAGCTCGGCCTGGAACCCAGCACTCGATCTTCTGAAAACGCAACGTAAACAACATCCAGACCCCAAGAGAAGCAAGTATAAGGATGGAATTAGAGATGACAGCCCAGTACATGTAACTAAGGACGTACATTAATGCCACCTCAGACAACAAAGTATCTGAGGACGCTCTTTCGAGTCTCGAGCGACGATTTGAACACAATCGGCCTGAAAATGACGCTGCAGCCGCTCCTAGGAGGCAAGAACTTCGGACGGAACGCCTAACACGACACAGCACGGTAACAGGACGGCCTAAATCACAGGACGACTCAAATGACGACAATCGGAAGATAAAACGTCTAGCACAGCTTGGACGCCATTCAGAGTTTAACTCAGCTATAACGACAACGGATAATAACCAGAAAGTAAGCGCACAGCGTTCCTAACAGCCGCAGCTAAAAGAAAACGCTACCGCCGTTGCTATTGGTCGGCGTACACCACGGACAGAGCGCCAGACGCGGCGCGGACCGCAGAGGGAACGCCTAGCACAACGTAGGCATAAATACCGGACTCGTTCCACACTGGAATCAGTATCAGACAGCACCTGAAGAAGACTGCGAGTAACGCAGTTGAAATATCGTGCAGGAAAGACGCGAATAACCGGCAGAAACCCGATTAATCAACATGACAACGCCTCGCCGGGAAAGCTTGAAGAATTACAAGAACTTCGCTCTGCACGTAAATAACCGAATAGTTCGAAAGAAAACATTTTTCCTGCTTGATGATGTTGATTGCTTCAACATATGTCATGTCACGATCGGGCTGAGCTCTTCCCAGATCGGCTCTATAGCGAGCTCCATGCGAGGGCGCTGTGGTGCTGAGAGAGTGTGTGTCGTCTGGTACGCGTCCCATTTGCTGTCGCGGACTGCAGTGAGACATTCTAATGTCTGTGGTATTGATATGTATTACTGATTTTGGCGTGGGACCGCGATCTCTGGAGGATACCATAATCAAGAATTTGCTAATCGACCTATCCATATAATTTACAAAGGAAATGGATGATGAAACATATCCACTCGGCCGCTTCTTGGAAATCCAAACCCAAGACTATTTATCGATATTTGTAGGACATACAGAAACAATGAGGCAGAGGCTGCTTACGTAGCTCAACTTTGTTTAATATATATGACTGTATCGTCTGTATCCTTGTGATGGTTCACTGTGCAGTGTAGTCATCTGCCCGTTTTCTTATGCTTGCTTACGGATACGAAAAGAAAACATACTTCATAGCATAGTCCCCTCAAAGAGCATCGCTGGAACCCGCAGGATTAACCTCTCCTTCCATGACGCACAACACAGAAGAATTTGATTCAAAAAAATGGCTCTGAGCACTATGGGACTTAACTTCTGTGGCCATCAGTCCCCTAGAACTTAGAACTACTTAAACCTAACTAACCTAAGGACATCACACACATCCATGCCCGAGGCAGGATTCGAACCTGCGACCGTAGCAGGAATTTGATTGCTGAACACTCTGGTAATAAGGAATTACACGACGCCGCGTCTACTTTGTTCGAGATCTAAATGCAAATGAACATTGCTAACATTAGGATTGGAACTGATATCTCAGGCCCAGAGCCAGTTACAATGACTTCGTCTGCACTAACATACATCTATAACAACATAGATAACCAACCCATTTAATAATTGTCTTAACTTCCCATTTTTCTTCTTTATATCCAAAGGTGGCATAGTAAAGGCATTTGCACCAGAGTGAAAATCTCAATTCGGATAAAAATGCGAGGTTTGTGAGGGATCTATTACATTTCATTCTGCTGTGGTAACTTATATTAAACTTCATCTGAAATTCGCTTTTTTGGTTTCAAATGCCATCATCGAAAATGTATGCTGTCATGACGGGCTGAAAATGTCTACTACCCGATTTCATAATGTTGTTGACGTTTTGTTAATTACCTGCTCGTTACTCCAGTAAATTATTCCTGAAAAAATATCAGGCAAAAATAAAAAATCTGACTTAATATATTTTTGCGTATGCTTACCGCGACCAGAGTCAGTTGACATAAAACTTTCTGGAATATCGTACTGCGTCCTAGTGTAAAAAACTGTACTGGAGAGACCAGTGTTTCGGTCATGCTAACAGTGGCCACCTTGTGGGTCTACTGGTGTATACAGTAAGCGTGGCTGAAACGTTCCTTTCTCCAGTATATACTTTTACATTAGGACTCGATACAATGCTCAGAAAACTTTTGAGTAATTGTGAAAGATACTTCTAAATCCAAAGCATATTGAACGAAGGAATGTTTTTCTACCCTCTTGCCGAAAAACAAACCATTTTACTTTAGCAGGCTTTTGTAATTTTGTGTAAGAGTAGCGGAGAAGAGTTACTTCACTTGGTTTTTATTTGTTTCCTAAGCACATTCCACATAATCGATAAAGCTAAAGAACATCGTTAAAATGAACATACAAAAAATCGTAAAATGTTAGTATTTCACGCTCAAAATTACTTTTGAATGCTCATAAATATTCTTAAATCCATTTAAATATTCAACAGTACTTTAAATTGAAATCCACTTATAACTGCGCAGCACTGATCGACTTCCGTTTGTTCGTTGCCAATGAAATATACTTGCAGAAATCTACAAGATTAGTTTGGAGATAGTAACGACAATCACACTCTATGATAGACTTGGCCTTTAATCGAAAAAACAGGACTGAATTGATGTTCTTGACTGCTCATGGGTCATGGAAGTAACACCAATGTTATCATTTGAAAGCAAGCATTGTACGCTTTCACATTTTGTAGAAAATGTTTTGATTCTGAAGTAACTCCAGTTATATAATGTAATTCCCATGGAGGCACTTCTGAATGTGCTAATCAGATTTGTCCACTCATACAACATATACCTGACATGTGATTGACTTCTTGATACAACAGCCAAGATCTCTTATTGCCTTAACGATGTGCATCTCCCTTTGTTCTGGAATATTTACATCGCTAGTTAGAAAATGTATTCACTTATTACTAAACTTCGACATGACTTGATACGGATGAATCGTGGAATACCGGTATCGAGAGTTTAGACGTACTACTGGAAGTTGTACGGGTGATTCAAAAAGAATACCACAACTTTAAAAATGTGTATTTAATGAAAGAAACATAATATAAGCTTCTGTTATACATCATTACAAAGAGTATTTAAAAAGTTTTTTTTTCACTCAAAAACAAGTTCAGAGATGTTCAATATGGCCCCCTCCAGACACTCGAGCAATATCAACCCGATACCCCAACTCGTTCCACACTCTCTGTAGCATATCAGGCGAAAGAGTTTGGATAGCTGCTGTTATTTCTCGTTTCAAATCATCAATGGTGGCTGGGAGAGGTGGCCGAAACACCATATCCTTAACATACCCCCATAAGAAAAAATCGCAGGGGGTAATATCAGGGCTTCTTGGAGGCCAGTGATGAAGTGCTCTGTCACGGGCTGCCTGGCGGCCGATCCATCGCCTCGGGATAAGGTTTCATAACTAACCTTTTTCGTAGGACTCTCCATACAGTTGATTGTGGAATTTGCAGCTCTCTGCTAGCTCTGCGAGTCGATTTTCCTGGGCTGCGAACAAATGCTTGCTGGATGCGTGCTACATTTTCATCACTCGTTCTCGGCCGTCCAGAACCTTTCCCTTTGCACAAACACCCATTCTCTGTAAACTGTTTATACCAACGTTTAATACACCACCTATCAGGGGGTTTAACACCATACTTCGTTCGAAATGCACGCTGAACAACTGTCGTCGATTCACTTCTGCCGTACTCAATAACACAAAAAGCTTTCTGTTGAGCGGTCACCATCTTAGCATCAACTGACGCTGACGCCTAGTCAACAGCGCCTCAAGCGAACAAATGTACATCTAAATGAAACTTTATAGCTCCCTTAATTGGCCGACAGATAGTGCTTAGCTCTGCCTTTTGTCGTTGCAGAGTTTTAAATTCCTAAAGTTGTGGTATTCTTTTTGAATCACCCTGTATATTAATGTATACTCTAGCCAGATCCGAATAAACCTTAATCCAGGGCCGGCCACGGCGTGCCAAACGGCACGCGGCAGTGTGTGGCCCCAGGAGAAAGTGAAGAAACTGAATTGAATTTCTGAAGTCACACGCTTTATTCCACTATCTATTGCAAATATTTTTCGATGGGACTGGATGAAGTGTGTAGAGACTATATATTACTACGAAGTAAGTTGGTTAAGTTAAGGGGCATGCCTGGAACAATTTTTCGATTTAAAGCCCCCTATCGTTAAATTTATGGAGGAAAAAGAGTGCAGGAGCGAAAATTAGAACATTGGGAATGGATTGAGGACCTCACATTTTAAGTGGAGTTAACTGTACACTGCCCATAGTAAGACACCGAAAAATGAGAAACAACTTAATTCTGATTTGATGCGGATGCATTTAAAAAGTAAATCTTGACATAGAAAGAACAAATTCTGACAAGAACACAGTCCAGTTCCCTACACTCACAGGTACTAAGGAATATTGGAGGTCTGAAGAATTCATAATGGTCTTGAAAGAATCAGAGGGTAGCTTTCTAAAAGTTTTTGAGGACACTGCCAGTCTTACATATGTTTTTGAGAATGTCACTGCAGTTTGAAGCGCCCCTGTGCACTGACCTGCCAAGTAATCCCCCTTTCAAAGACAAATCCTTTCACGTTAAAACTGTCTAGGACGTCTACAATGTTCTCCATAGTGATAGTTTCCAAGTCCCCATAATGAGTCTGCAAACGTGTAAAGTGTTTCGACTAGAATATATGTGTGAATGGCTTTTTTCGATTATGAAACTAAATAAGCTATGATTATGTTACTGCGAAAATCCGTGAAATGGTCTGCATCGGTCTATATGGCGACAGTTTGTCCCAGATAAGAATTTATGTTTTCAGCGTGCCAAAAATAATTGCATAGTACTGAAAGTTTGTTGCGTTTGTGAGCCACGTTGTTGAGAAATATGAAATCAAGCCGTATGCAATATGACGGTACTGCCATTTAAATACGGCAGAAATGAGCAGTCGCACTAAGCGTTATGGCACTTGGGCCAAGATGCGGCTCACAGGCCGAATTCTTGGCCACCCCTGCCTTAATCAAAGAAATGCGATAGAGAAATGCTATGTTACGTTTTATTAGGAGTACAATGTGTCATAATCCAGTTGGAAATTCTTTTTTCTGCTTACTATAATCATAATAACAATAATAACGGCTGCTGCGGTGTTAACAGTGTCATATTTAACTTTCCATAGATGGCATAATGAACTGCTGCTTCCAGTACCCCTTCAATTTCTATTCTGGAATCTCCGAAGGTATTACCTAGTCAACTTTGTAGTCTTGCTGCTACTACTACTACTTTCTCATCTCGTATTCTTAATTTATATTGTACCTCTCTCAAATATTTTTTCAGAGTTTCCATCATTTCTTTCGCATACTGCTGCAACTGAGTTGTTATTCTGTGCATAGTTTTGTGATGTTCAACATTCCTTATTCAATATTCATTATCTGTGTCGGATGCCAAAGGGTTGTCTCTGTGTTCCCGGCTGTCTTCTGTTACCCCCAGTGAATTATTTAAATTCAAGTCCAAAATGTTGTTTTCAACAGCTTTCCACCTGCGTTTAACCGACCTCTCTTTTGTACTAGTGACTCAGGAATCATCCCTGTCAGTTGTTGCAGTTGAATCCTCGGCTTCTTGCAGGAAATTAATTTCCGATGTTCTGTCTGCATATCAGTCAGCATTTCCCCTTTGATCGCCTCATTAGATAAGTCTATGAACATATGCTGTAATCATCGTACTTCATTTTTTACTTCTGCCTCACATGTAAGACCATTATTCTCACGATAACATGTTTTAACATTATCCTCGACACCACCTTATCTTTAGTCCCCTTCCTCCTCAGGATGAAGGTGGATCTCATTGAAAACAACATATAATATAGCAAACTAACTAAAATAACATAAACCTAGTTTACCTAGTACAAAATTAAATTCACATAACCCATTCCTCTATTACTTAACCATAAACCTAAGTCCATAGGATACATTCTGTGCTAGCTTAGTTCTATGTGATAATTCTTCGGCGATAATGATGACAGTACTTACAATAACGCATCGGCGGTAGCCTTAAATTGCTCTACCCAACTAAAATGCAGTATCGACGTTTTTATCGTCAACTACAACTTGACATTGACCGGTAAAGTCATTTCCACTATCTGATACGATTTTGCACTTTTCATCAAGAATTTCTTAGTCCATACTTTTGGGATAAAAGGGTTCGTCAGTAGGACACACTTCCATTATCTGTACTGAGGTAGCTTATTTGTACCTTGTCGAATGAGTTCTTGACAATCCAGTACTTTACTGTTAGCCTGCCTGTTGCCATACGTATTTCAACGGTTTTGTGAATTGCTTCACATGTGCACCCTGTGTACCCAACATCAGCTGGGTGACGTCAAAAGTTGGAGACATATTTCGTCCTTCCACTACACTGTATCTGTTCCTGTACGAGCTTTGGAGTTGTTCGCACTCACCACATAACTTAGATTTATATTCCAGTCTGTTGGTCATTGAAGTAATAACGTTTTCTCTACTGGATAGCGAACTTGCTCTGTATGAATATTTGATTGTGGGTGAAACGGACTAGTACACAACTTCCTCACTTTTAACGGTTGACGTAACTGCTTCATCAGATCAGAAATAACATTAGTTTCTTTATCTGTGACTGTAGTTTCTGGTACTCCACATTTAAGTACCCTAATGTTAACCAAGGCCTGGGCTAGAGGGAGCGCTTTTTGATCGTATCATCAATAAGTATCTCGAAATGGTCGATCATAGTACATTCTTACTCCTTGCTAAACTATCAAATGGTCCTAAAATGTTAATTTTTACCATTTTAAATGGCTTATCTCATTCTGGAAACCTTTGTAGCTGTGTTTCCTGGTGGCTCAAGTCTATTCACTGAGGACTTGGGATGGAACTTCCAACGTATTGTTCCACATCCCCATGTTGTGTCCTTGATCAAAATCTCTCTGCAGTTCGTCTGCAGTAACTGTTTTACTTCCATGTCCTGACAGCACATTGTCATGTGCTTGTAATAACACTTCGGTTCAGAGTGCTGCAGCAACGACGATGCATGGTCCGCAAATCGTAGACTTTCATAGTGAACCTTCGCGTATAAGAAACCGTTGTTGCCTGCTGTGCAATTTACGATTCGATACAATTACTATAATTCCTGACCAATGGCTGTTGTTGTGTTCTGTTGTGCCTTTTTAAGGCTGCTGATCTACGAACTGTTCTGTCAATGGCTGGAGATGCTTTGATGGTCTACATTGCTTGTGGGACACGGGTGTAAGATTGACAGAATCCAATGTTGTGTCATGGACATCGCAGGCAGTAGACTATCTAAATCAGATAAATATTTGTACTGCACTAAAAAAGACTCTAAGACCGACCGATCATTACCCTTTAAATGTAGCTCTACTACACAACGCAGTTGTGTTGACATTATGCTCCAACACTGACATCTCGATATCTTCTTCATCGAGATATTCCACTGTAACTATTGATAACCCCTTCGGAATGCTCACTTGATCCATTCCGAAATTGTCCAGTCTTATTGGCACCATAACTTTGCCGCCTATGTTCGTTGCATGTGCTGTAGTTCTTCGTACAAAACAATGCTGTTCATCCAAAATGTCATTACTCGACAGCTTGGTGCGGTACAATACACAATAACACAAATTAGTTTCCCTGTGTCTGGCATTACTGTTATGCTAACCAACTTTTAATGCTCTTTTGCATAGTTTATATGGTTCCACCTCAGCAATGGGCGTACCTTATGACATAGAAGCATCTGAAACTACTGTACCCATCGTACTAGTGTACGATTTTAGCTTGATGCCTAACTAGAATGTCTAACCAAAGAATTACAAAAAATTATTGTCCCACAGTTGGCAACACTGCCATTCGCTAAAGAAAACGTGTTTCCTAAATTTAACTTGAGCTGTGTTTTCCCTACTGAATCTATCTTATCATCCACTATTTCTCGCAATCTGTATCTCTGAGTATTCAGTCTCCTCTCGTCCACTGGGCCGAGACCTGCAACCAATACGTGGCTCCAGTATCCTCTAGAAATTTATACTTTTTATCATTCACCCAAATTACCAAGCAACAATTCGTCGCTACATACGTTTCTATTGTACTGCAGTTTATTGAAAACTGCCTCCCGATGGTAGGAATATTCCCACCGGCATTTGACTGTTTCCATTTCCCATTGTGTTTTGCCTGTTTTTTTGCATCCACAATTCCGAGCCTTATGACCGAACTGCTGATAATTGTAACACAGTGCTTGACGAAGTTGTGGATTCAAATGCCCCTGGTGATCGCAAAGGTAAAATTCCTTACTAGTCGTAAATATGTTTCCCTCATAGCGCATTTTTGTTGCACTGTATTTCTTGCAAGCGTGTACCAACGCCAAGCGCTGCAATTAAATCCTCAGGGATTTCCATTCGCATCCACTAAGAAAAATCTGGGGAATCCCTCTCAGGAAAACCTCTAATGCTCTATCCTCTGCTTCTTCAAGCAGCACCCTGTCTGCATCTGGCTATTGCGTCAGCTCGCAAGTATGCGCATTCACTGTGTTTTCTGTCAGAAAATGACTCAACCGTTTCATTCGCTTTCTGTGTCAAGCTACGGAGTTTTTCTCTAAAAAGCCGCGGACTGTTTTGCTTTATACACTTTTGCCGTAAACCGTTTGCTAATTCTGCAAATGTGGACGCCTTATTAAGAGTTTCATGATACACGATATAGGTCTTAACCTCGCCCTTGATATATAACCTGGGCCGTCCACAAGCATGTTTCATCTGACCAACTACTTAACTCTGCCGCGGCTAATACATGCCGGCCGCTGTGGCCGAGCGGTTCTAGGCTCTTCAGTCTGGAACCGCGAGACCGCTACGGTCGCAGGTTCGAATCCTGCCTTTGGCATGGATGTGTGTGATGTCCTTAGGTTAGTTAGGTTTAAGTAGCTCTAAGTTCTAGGGGACTGGTGACCTCAGATGTTGAAGTCCCGTAGTGCTCAGAGCCATTTGAACCATTTTTTGCCTAATACATCGTTTATGAATACAGTAACGTCTCTGATGTTTTTCCAGAGAAGGGGCTATGAGAATCTTGGCAACAAGAAAAGGATGAGAAAGAAACATTTACTACATTTTAATTTTCACCCAGACCCGATTGTGGTGCTTACCTGCCTGCACAGCCTGTAACTACTGATTTAGCTGTTGATTGTGTGATTTCTGCTGTTCACTGCCCTCTAACAATTTAGAAACTTGATTCACATGAGTGTTTATCGTATCACTAGTACTAGCTGCTCGCGGCTGCACCATGTTAGTGCACTTCACTTTTCCTTTTTTCTCGAACAAATTAGTACCACTTCCAAACTTAAATCAATGACTATAGTTGCGACCAGGGTAAGTACATCTAATTCTTACACCTAATCACTGCTGAATGACACTATGAGGAATCATCTGCAGCGTGTCCACATTCCTAGATGTAGCACATTTTGAAGATATAAATTCATCACAAGTTACACTATGACCTGTTAAACTACAAATTTTACTCTTGCCGACTGTTACCCTTAAGTGCGGATAAATCAACTGGATCACTTGGCCTACGAAAAGAACATTTCCAGTCTTTAAGTCCTGTTCTGGACATGGTAAATAATACAGTTTCGTTGAAAAGAAGTACAGTATTCCTTTCCGACTCGCAGGGAATGTTGCGGATGTTGGTGCACTGGGGCGGAACCACTTCCAGAATCTCTGCCGTCCTTAGGCTTGACCAGTATTTCTTGCTCTACAATTCGAATTAGTGCTGGGATTCAGCACTTCTTACATAAAATTTGAAAGGGTCGCCCACTCCAGGCCTGGAAACCCCTACTGTTCCGTCAGGATGGAGACTGAGTAACATGTGTGTTATCGCCAGACGCAATAAAATAAGAATAAATATTTCTTTCATTTCACAGCATATATCTTCTCGCCGTGTCTTCCACAGTAACTGGTGACTTCATAGGCTGGTGTGGAATCTGATGAACCCAGAGACAGACTCAGGGCTGCCGAAGGTCGTTGCATCAGCCCCGAGAGCTGGCGTTTTACTCTGAGTATGGCGGGTTGCCCGCCCGTTGGCTCGGTATATGCTTCCTGTCGGCTGGTCTGCTATAGATGAGGCCGCAACTGCAGCGCGTATGTCTTTGGCTCACACGCCTTCCTCTCAAGTCACTGCACATGTTGTCCTATCAGACAGACCTCGGTGTTGGATGCTATGATGTGATGAATGCTGATCCTGGCCTGCCGGTTTGGTAGGCCATCTGGCCCAAACGATGCTGAAGGTTCAGGGCAGCTGGTGATACAAACTGGAACTGTGTTGGTAGACTCATGGACTACCCATCAGTGATGGTTTCAGTACTGGATGCTGGTTCGTAGTCACCTGTGGCTCATCACCTCAGGCAGAGAGAGTGTGAACAGTACTGGAACAATCACACAACATGTTCCAACATAATAATCACAGAAACGACTGCAAACGACGTGAAATTCATCGAGCCTACTGACTGACAGCTTCTAGGCTATGGGGGTGGACAATTTATGGCGTCAGCTGAGTGGTCAGCGCGGTCGTCTGTCACGCCAGGGGGCCCGGGTTCGATTCCAGGCTGCGTCGGAGATTTTCTCCGCTCGGGGACTGGGTGTTGTGTTGTCCTCATTATCATTTCATCATCACCAGTGGAAGGCAATGGGACACCACCACTGGAATCACTTCCCTGGACACTCATGCGGTGGACCTCTCTGACGAGGCTTCCCCATGGTAAGACCTGTCGTAAGGCAGAACACAAAGTTTTTATTAATGGCGTCAGGGAGATGGCTTTTCTGTAAGACGTCACTTGTAATGACTGAATCAGTCTCGCTCATTACCAGTCATCAGCAGTCTTCAGTTTTGCTATTGGCTTAATTTGTTTCTGTATCACAACTGCTTCGTCAGACCCCTGATAGGTGTTGTTGCATCCTGTCTAGTATTTCTTACATAATGTTACGAGAGTATCAGAGGCAGGTTGGTCTGCACTTGTACACGTTTCCTCTGACCTCGGCCGCACTCATACTCAGAAGTGTTGCTGTCACAGTCTTGCTGCCCGACTAACCGTTTCGAAATTTTTAAGCCTAACGACTGGATCTTTTTGATACTTAACGGGCCATAGAGCTTAGAAAAAGTTTCTCCCCCCCCCCCCCCCCCCCCCTCTCTCTCTCTCTCTCTCTCTCTCTCTCTCTCTCTCTCTCTCTCTCTCTCTCTCTCTCTCTCTCCTGTCTTCGTGTGTAACTGTGTTCGACTCCAGTGCCTGACACAGAATTCCCTTAAGGAGTCTAATTGTAGCAGATTGTAAGGAAAACCCCATGCTCCTGCATTTTGTGACCTTATTTACAGGGACATGAGACATCAATGAGATACCTATATCGAATCAGTAGGTAGACTTCTTGAATATGTTCTATAAGGCATCTAACAGCGAGAAAACATGTTTTGAAGGCAATAATTCGGAATTCAAGCATTTCCAGACACATGTTGTAATGAAATTCTATTATTGTCTACAAATGGGGATTACGAAGTTGAAAATATGCCCTCTATTTTTCAGACACGCTGTATATCAGTTGCGGTCGGGCGAGCCGTGGTCCTCCACCGATTCAGTTCCGCCATTGGTGCTACTCGGACATATTCCATGGGAAAACCTCTACAAGCAGCATTCACAAAAATTACGGAAACATGTGATAATGAAAGGCTGGATCACATCTAGCAGAATGCTCAGGATAGCCCAGTAGCTAAGGCGACTGCTCACAGTAAGTAGGAAAACTGGTTTCGATTTAGAAATTTTCAGTTGGCACTAAACAGCTGATGGTCCTTTCAGTACATCCCGGCCATCGTGTCTTTGCATTCAGTTTGGGGGGGGGGGGGGGGGGGGGGTGGCAGTGGAGGGATGTATGTAGTCAGGAAACCGCTCTACTGCCGTTGTCTATTTCCTATACCTTGGAAGCTCTGCTTCTAATCCAAGTAGCTCCTCAATTCGTGTCTTGAGACTGAATACACCTTATTCCAATCCATTTCCTAACCACATACTCCTAGTTGTACCGTTAACTGCAGCTGGTGAAGTGAAACGTGATTAAGGAAGTGTGATTTGTGGAAATAATGATCTGACACCGTCTTGGTCTCGATGCGGTCGCCTATTTTGATGTTTTGCTGATTCGGAGCTGCAAGGGGCCGCCAAATAACATTGTTCCAGTAGTAGTTTAGGGACTTCGTCTCGCATTGTATATTTTGGGTGCTGAAAGAGAGCCCAAATTTTCTTGCAAACTACTGAAGTAACTCAGAATCCGACGTTGAAGACCTGTATTAACTCTTCTTAATGCAACAACTGATTACTTCCATTCACAAAAACTTCCATAGTGCTTGAAATAAGGCAGTCTTGATTCTAAATTGTCTTATATATTTATTGGCAATGACGTGTTTCGCCAGTGTAGGGGCACCTTCAGATTAACTTATGAAGTAATGTGGTGAGCTAGCGTCAGTCCTTTAATGCCATCATATGTCATTAAGACAAAATTATAAGGAAACGTCGTCGCAGGTGCGCGCGTGTGTCTGCGCGTGTCTGGCGCGCGTGCGCGTGTCTGGCGCGCGTGCGCGTGTCTGGCGCGCGTGTGCGTGTCTGGCGCGCGTGTGCGTGTCTGGCGCGCGTGTGTGTCTGCGTGTGTGTCTGTGTGTGTGTCCTTAGGATAATTTAGGTTAAGTAGTGTGTAAGCTTAGGAACTGATGACCTTTGCAGTTAAGTCCCATAAGATTTCACACACATTTGAACATTTTTGAAACGTCGTCCTATCATTAGGCAAATTATGTCTCCCATGCTTTTATTTGTCTAATGACGACAGAGTGATGTTTCCTTATAATTTTATCTTAATGCCATATGATGACTAAAGGATGGATGTAGAGTCACCACATTACTTATTATGTTAATCTGAAGATGCCCTAAACGCGAAACCCATCGGACAAGTACACAAAATAATTTGCAGCCAAAACTACCTTATATCAAGAACTTCATAACCGATTTCTGTGCCAGCGCCCAGCATGAAATGGAACCAGTTTTAAATTTGTCTTCAAAATACAGTAAGTTATGATGACTTATGTTTGCATCATCTTAGTTCAGACAAGATTCAGCTTACAGTTCATTACATTTTTGCATTTCTCATCGTCCGCACCGTTGTCGTGGAAACCCATTTTTCTGTAGCTGCAAAACTACTCCAAGCTTCGACGTCAACAAACAAGCGGCCCCAAAGCAGATGAAGAATCACCGTCCCACCATGTAGATGTTATGCGCCCACGTCTTTCACAACACCTGCACATATTAGCCATTCTTCCCACAGTGTGACGCGCAAAACTTAACTACTAACAAAATAAACTGTCTTCAAATTTCGCAGACATCTTTCTTCATTATGAAAACTCGAGAGACGTAATATTTTATCAAAACTGATATGTCACATCTCTCCAGGTCCTCCACATTGCAGTCAAACATGTTGAATCCTTAGCTATGGAGGTGGATCTACACTTATTACGAGTGTTAAATCTGAGTTCTGATAAAGTTTTATTGCACCTGCTTCTGTTGAATTTCTGGTTGATTTTATAGTCATTTAAGGCACTTTTCAGTCTTAAAAACGAAGTGCAGATTTAAAGTTATAGAAAATAGCACGCAAACATCTATTGGAAAGTTAAGCTTTTCCACAGAACGAAGGGCAAACTATTGGCATTGAGTTATTAATTATGGTAAATTTTTGTCTGTCATTGAACTGACTGTCACACTTGCATTGCGTTAAGCCAGCTGTCACAGTCGTAGGACACTGGACTCGCATTCCGGAGGGCGGAGTTGAAATCCCTGTCTGGCCATCCAGGTTTAGGTTTTCCGAAATAGCCTAAAGCAAATGCGGGACTGGTAGCCCTGAAAAGTGAACGGCCGTATTTCTCCTCAATCTACGCTCGCGGTCCGTCTGTAATGATATGGTAGGCGACGCGACGTTAAAACCTAACCCTCCTTGTTATTCGTCCAGTACCGTGACAGGAAGAACATTCGTTGGCACTTGTAGCACTGGTTTTCAGTTACTTTCAGCATCTTTCCTTTTAGCTTATAAATGTCCTACTGTTCTAAACACTGGTTTAACAAGATAAGTAGTTAGAGGAAGCCCTGATTTACTGAAGCTGTGCCTTGTTGTATTTGTATTCATGAACCAGAAATCAATTTTATAACGTAATCTGACTTCGAAAATAAGAAAGCGAAACAATCACAGTAGAACACACAAACCGCGCAACTGGCAACTGACAGGCATAGCTTGTATAATAGAACATTAAACAATATTAAAACATCCGGCAAATTCAATCAAAACTGCAGTGTGTGGAGACGGTCAGCTTACATAGTCAAATCGTAGAAATGGATGGTGTCGTCATCGTCGTTCCCCAATACAAAATAGTACCTCAGAAAATGGTTACTTACTATTAACGCCTCACCAAAGCAATATATAATGTGGTTCGATAGATAAACTCTGTATGTAATACAGGGTGCGGTGCGGGAACTTCCTTATTTTTAAAAAGTATTAGAGAATTTTTTTTCTTTACAAAGAGTAACGGCTAAAATTTTATTCCATTAAGTTTTGAAAATTATATCTTGAAGGTGGCCTCCGCTCTGCTCAATTCATTTGGAGAGTCGAAATCGAAAGTTTCGGTTCACTTCTTCCAACATGTCTCTGTCGATGATGACAATAGCAACACGAATATTTTTCCGTAGCTCAGCCAGGGTCAGTGGACGATTGGTATACGCCAAGGATTTGAGATAGCCACATAAGAAAAATTCGCATGGCTAAATATGGCGAGCATGATGGTATTAGACAAAGAATGGACGATAATTATGTAAACTACATTGAGTTTCAATTAAACAGTAGACACAAGCCACGTGTCTTTCGTAATACACATGAAACATGGATCGACATTCTAGCAATCAGAAATCTAAGTTTTCTATACTCTGCGTCCAGCAAGGTACTGGACAATTTATAGTGCAGAAGAGAATGACGAGAGTGAGTGTTTAATTCTGCGCATTAAATGCCTATGACACGCTTTTGTAATCATCTTTCATCTCACAAAAAAAAAAAACGATCCCTGAGTAATATTTCGCCCCTAAATATCAGATCATGTTTGCAATTCACCATAGGTTCAGTACGCCAAATGACTGCGAAGTAACTGTGCTAATACGAATATCACGGGACAGGAATCACTAAAAACGTGCCCCATTATCAACCACTACAAATAAACTATTGCACCAAATTTAAGCTGACACCTCGGAACTGCTGCAACTCCTCACCTCATTGACTTGGACAAAGTGTGCCGTTCAGTCACTCGAAAGCATGGCCAGTCTAACAACCAAGCCCTCTCATTCGCTGAATGTGTACGTATCTCACCAGAGGTACACACGCTACCACAGCAGTGTCTCGCAGACACACAATCCAGAGCCTGCATTAAATATCGATACTGATTACAGAATACCTTAGCGAAAACATTAGAAAAAGTAGTTTTGAGAGTTACGGATACAAGAGTAGTAAAATTTGAAGTGCCATTTAATACCTAATTTTCAAGCTGTTCGGCTTCATTGACACCTTTCTATTCCTTTCTTAGCAAGACATTTGCTCAGCAGGAGTAACTGATAATTACATACATTCAATAAACATGAGCGTAAATTGTTGGTTATAGTCTTCATACTCCTTGCACATTCTTTGCTACAGTATAACGATAATAAATCTTGTTAGATAAATAATACTCACCCAGTGTACCATGTCTTCATGTTACTTCTCCAGTCTGTGTCGCATCGTAATGTCATTAGATACAAAGTACTCATGCAACAGAAAGCACAAAATTTGTTTATTACATATGCAGTTTGTGCTGCAGGATAATGTCAAAGGATACACAATTCTGAGGCAACGGAAAGCACAAAATTTAACTGTCAGAATATTTCACAATATGACCAACAATCGTAGGTTATGACACGTATAAACTTCGTTTGGAGTCGGCATGTGTATCTGTTGCCTTAGATGCAACGTACTAATGTTTCGTGCACCGTACTATAATACAGCACAGTGTTTCCCTTGGCACAGTCTTACCACAGACACCTACAAGAGTTCTCACTTTTTCGAGACACTGTAATTGTCTCCGATGGCGAAGCTTAGTTGATATTTGGCTTAGAGGTGCCTACAATCCTCCCCTGCAGCGGTGCAAAAGTGTGATGCCCTGCGAAGTCACTCAGAGGCTCGACGACACTTCTAACAGCAAGGCGTCGAAAGGCGCGACGAAACGGCCACAGCTCAGAAGTTCAAGTGAGTTGTAAGGTGGGTTACTGACGTCACATTGGCACCAAATTTCATTACAACTTTGCCCAATGCCATTGTGAACGTGTCACACGATGGGACGGTCGTCATACCTCCTCTTGCCCACATGTCACCCTTTCTTTTGACGTCTCTGCCGAGGTGGTCAGAACCACGACACTGGGAGGCTGAAATCACGCGTTTTTCTTATGGGTGGCCAAAGGAAACATTTCAGGCACATCGACGCTCAGAATCAACACGAAAAGCCCTCAAGAGGTTTGCATAAAGGGCGTTAATAAAACGGTTCTTTTCCTTGGGGCTTTCTCGCACATTTTGCGGTCGTAAAAGATAGTTCACTGTATGATGAGCAGCTGTAAGATGTACTTGACAATGTTCGCCAGACTCAGTAAAAGGGCATCGTGAGCCTGCAACCCCATTGAACGAGACATTACCCCTTTGCAGTATAGTTCGATGGCAATTTTTTGCTCTGGTATACAGGATGGAACCACTAGGGGCAATATCTGAACATGATCCGAAGCATCAAAGAGTGTTTATGCTTTTTCAGCCCTCCTGTTTTGCGCCCTCTTGTGGCGTGATCTCAGAGGGGTGAAACACTGACGTGTGCATGAATAAAACGGCAAAGTGTGTGTCTAAGATCTACCTCTTTGGCAACACGCTCACTGCCACCCACGTACATTTGTAGTGCATGTTAAAAAATGTATTATCAGGAGCTTTGCATCCATTCAGATGAGTGGTTGGTCTATCGCCTGTGAAAAGGCAACCCCACGTAAGGGGTGTTGGAGGGGCTGCAAGTCCTCTGGCGCCTGAGTGGTGACCAAGTACCACTCAGCTGAATAGATGTCGAAGTTTCTGGCAGTATATTTTTTAACATGCACAACAAAGGTGTTCAAGATGTTCACTCCCTAGGCTTGCACACTACTTAAGCTAACTTAAATTAACTTATGCTAAGAAAAAACTTAGCACAAGTTAATTTAAGTTACTTTAAGTAGTGTGCAAAAAAAAACTTACATTGTAATTCTATCAGAGACAGCAAGGGACTTGGAAAAGCAGTTGAACGGAATGGACAGTGTCTTGAAAGGAGGGTATAAGATGAACATCAACAAAAGCAAAATGAGGATAATGGAATGTAGTCGAATTAAGTCGGGTGATGCTGAGGGTATCAGATTTGGAAATGAGTTTTGCTATTTGGGGAGCAAAATAACTGATGGTCGATGTAGAGAAGATATACAATGTAGACTGGCAATGGTAAGGCAAGCGTTTCCGAAGAAGAGAAATTTGTTAACATCAAGTATAGATTTAAGTGTCAGGAAGTCGTTGTTGAAAGTATTTGTATGGAGTGTAGCCATGTATGGAAGTGAAACATGGACGATAAATAGTTTAGACAAGAAGAGAATAGAAGCTTTCGAAATGTGGTGCTACAGAAGAATGCTGAAGATAAGATGGGTAGATCACATAACTAATGATGAAGTACTGAATAGAATTGGGGAGAAGAGGAGTTTGTGGCACAACTTGACAAAAAGAAGGGACCGGTTAGTAGGACATGTTTTGAGGCATCAAGGGATCACAAATTTATCATTGGAGGGCAGCGTGGATGGTAAAAATCGTAGAGGGAGACCAAGAGATGAATACACTAAGCAGATTCAGAAGGATGTAGGTTGCAGTAAGTACTGGGAGATAAAGCTTGCACAGGATAGGGTAGCATGGAAAGCTGCATCAAACCAGTCTCAGGACTGAAGACAACAACAACAAGAAAAAATAACACCTATGCTCGAGGGAGGACTCGAAGCTCCAGCAGGAGGGGCTACGCAGTCCGTGACATGACGCCTCAAACCACGAGGCCGCTCCACACGGCCAACGAAGGGATATAAGTGGCACTGAATGTATCGCAGAACTAGCAGATTTTGGAGGGATCCGTTGCTGTTTCATTTACGTAGATGTCAATGTTGTTCCCCTCCTTGATCATACCACAGGAGGGTGTGAAACAGGAGGGCTGGGGCACTATTCTGTATCTTCAGCCATTTTGCCGATCGGTTCGGTGCGCGAGTGCACGGAACGGTCTTGTTTTCGAAACAGAGCCCCAACATTATTCATTAAGCATTTCGAAAGCGATACCTAGCGAACCGGAATGCTCTTGTCAGTTCAACTCGCGCCAACCAATGTAAAGCAATGTGCCTCAGATCCGCGCATGCGCATTGCAGCGCCACAGTGGCACGAACTCGAAGTGGCTATCAGCCGACACGGGCATGCCATTCTTCACACTACCGAAAATTGTAGTTATAAAACGTAATACTATTCAAATTTCGCTGACATTAAGCATTTCGAAAGCGATACCTAGCGAACCGGAACGCTGTTGTCAGTTCAACTCGCGCCAACCAATGTAAAGCAATGTGCCTCTGATCCGCGCATGCGCATTGCAGCGCCACAGTGGCACCGTGGCACGAACTCGAAGTGGCTATCAGCCGACACGGGCATGCCATTCTTCACACTACCGAGAATTGTAGTTATAAAACGTAATACTATTCAAATTTCGCTGACCACGGGCTTCCATGAATGCATGATAACGATAGAATATTGACTGTGTTCTGGAAACTGTCGTAAAGGTCACGTTACATCATTTTATTCTCATTCGCATCGACGTTTTGTGGATTTTACGTTTCGGAATATGAGTTAGGAATGGGGTGTAGTACCACATTGTAGAAATACATCTCTAGAAATACCTGAAAAATTCGTCATTTTTCTGTTTTCCGTCATCCCTTAGTCGCATCAAAATTCATGGAGGTATGTTCCGCGTATGCAACTAATTGAAGGCAGTTTGTTTATTGCCATACACGTTTCGCTTCCTTTATTTGTGATGACGCTTCACAAATAAAATAAGCGAAATACGTTTGGGAATAAACTGGCTTCAATTAGTTACATTGGCGGAACACATCTCCACAAACCCGAAAAAATTAAGAGAATGTCAAAGAATAAGAAGATGCATAGAATGTGATTTTAGCTCGCTCCAAGAGATCGAAATAATGAAGTAGCCTACTTCTCTATGATACATTAACGATTTGGTTCATAAAAATTAAAATTTACAAAATCGCCCTTTCGAGACCTTATGGAGAGTGCAGCTATAGAAGTTCGTAGTAGTTTATAACATGCATCTGATGAATCAAAATGTTCCATATATGATGGCATAGTCAGAAAATATTGTGGTGGGAACCTTTCATCTCTGTATACTGTTGTTAGGGATTCGATCGCAGATAAATACTTGTGACAAGCTTCAGAATAAAGACGATTGCTGCTAGTTTCATTTGCAGCAATTTACGTTGTGCTCTTAAATTCCCGTCTGACCACACTCTCGGAAATAGCTACGTATTCCGAAAAAAAAATGTGAATTATTTGCGAAAGGAAGTACTATAAATGTCACTCAGTTGTTCCACGCACAGTAATTTCATCTTTCATTTCTAAAACATATGGAAGTCACGAAATCGGAGATACTCGTTACTGAAAAAGCGCGCTCTTATGTGTGAATTACAACCAATATTTCAGAAAACTTAACTTTGACGATTAACGAAGTATCACAATGTGTTGCAAACACGAAGAGGAAAAATGTATTTTCGCATCCAGCGATATACGAACATACGTCCTTCGCCACGGCAGTTCGTCGCCTTACCACCTTCGATATTATACTTTCATGCTGTCAGCGCTTTATTTTATGTAATTCCATTCGAGAGAGACGTAGGCTCACTTCCTTGCCAAATGATACGGGCGTAAGCCGTCAATGCATGACATTTTGGAAGGTTTCCTCTATGAGATTTCACAAAATTCCTTCGCATTGTTACTTAAAAGTCTTAGACGCAATTTTCGATAATTAATAAGTAAACCATCTGCTGAAAAAAGAGTACGCGAAGTCACTAGTAATTTCAGCTAACACTCATGCATACGCAAGCAGAGGCCATGTCATGATTTTTAATGATCTTTAAATTCTAAATTGCATAAAAATAACATTTGAGAGAATATTGACCGAAAACTTTTTTGTATGTTGTAATCATTCACAGTAACAATCTAACCTAACCATATTTCCAACAAAGGAAAATAGTCTATTATGAACTCACTTTCCAACCAGACGCGCCTTGTAGTGATTCTTTAGTAACACAATCACTAAATACAAAGCTAAAACCGCTTAATATGTTTAAAATAAATTTTAGGTGTAAATAAACCACAGCTAACCGATTGACAGGGCCATACAGAAATCCAAAACCTCTCAGTACAGTTGACGAAAAATCGGGAGGACCGCTCGGTAACAGGTCTCAGAAGCTTACTGAATAGGAAATTCTGATAGAGAACCGAAAATTATGTCACTACCGAGACTAACCTACTGCATGATCGGTATGAACGATATAGAATAGGGCCGCTGAAGAAGCGTAAACACCTTTCACTACTTCGGATCACGTTGTAATTGTTTTGAATGGTCCCTAGTGGTTCCACCCTGTACACCCGAGCAGAAAACTGCCCCCGCATTATATGTTCAGTGGGGCTACAATCTCACGATATTCTTAGAGTAGGGTTGAATCGTCCAGAGATGTCAGCAGTGCCAAACATCGACAAGTACATCGTACTGTTACTCATCGCACTGCGAACTGTCGTTTTAGGTCGCGAAATGAGTAAGATTTTACTCCACAATGGAAAGAGTGGTTTCGGTGATACCCTTTATGTCACCTCTTAGAGTTGATTATGAACGTGGTTTGCCGGCCGCTGTGGCCGAGCAGTTCTAGGCGCTTCAGTCTGGAACCGCACTGCTGCTACGGTCGCAGGTTCGAATCCTGCATCGGGCATAGATGTGTGTGATGTCCTTAGGTTAGTTAGGTTTAAGTAGTTCTAAGTCTAGGGGACTGATGACCTTAGATGGTAAGTCCCATGGTGCTTAGAGCCATTTGAACCATTTTGAACTGTCGTTTGTCAAATGTTTTCATCGGCTACCCATACTCTTAAGAAAACCACGTGATTCGAACTATGGGTATCGCCGTTCTGACCTGCACGCCCCCTACGGCGTTAGGCAGGATTGTAAATTTCGGTGCCAACGTGACATCACTAACCCACCTTAGACCTCACACACGAACTTCCGGGCTGCGGCCTTTTTTTCGCACGTATCCATCCCTTGCTGTTTGAAGTGTCACTGAGCCCGACGCTGACGTCGCAGGACGCCACGCCTTTACACCATTTCAAAGCAAGGATGTGGACACCCTTGAGCCAAATTTCAAGCTTCTGCTTCACAGTGGGAGACTATTACAGCGTTACGAAGTAGTGGCAACCTTCTTTTCGCAGTGTAATTTCTATCGACCTACAGAGAAAGTATTGCTCGATACAAACCGTATTTGGCTATCATAATTCTTGTTAGCCGTGTAAGGCCACACTTTCCTTCCCAGTAAACATCAGCGACAGTACGTTCACTTCGCATCACTGTTTCTAGATACCGATCTGTGCTGTCTACCAACACTACATTGACACGGATTCTGTTTCACTGTGTGAGAGAAAAGGCGCTCGTTTAAGAGCCACAACTAAAACCTTTTCATATAGCCTAGAAACGTTTAAACTTCGATTTCGACCTCGGTGAATTAAAAAAGTGGGTGTAGCGTGGTGCACGGCCCGACTATCACATGTCACTGTAAATGTAGCAGAGCGTTATAACTGCTCCGTAGGAAGTGATCTCACACAGAGAGGTCACATAAGGTCAGAGGTAATGGCGCTGTGCTGCCTAGCAACTGCTGCTTCGCACGGAGAGCGCAAGAGAATGATTTGCCAGTGTTCTGCGGCAAGCGCACGCGTTTTGCAGTATAACTAGGAAAACGACAGCGCGTGCTAAATGTGACTGCGGTTCATTTTACGAGCAGTAGTAACCTTAAATATTGACAGCAACACTGGCACTTCACTGATGTAATATGCTCTTGAAATGTGATGCACAGCCAGTCTATGTTGCCAGCACTAATCCGAAAGAATATTCTCAACAGTACTGATATTTTGGTTTATTGTTATAAGGCTTTAGTCCAAGGCATAATTCTCTGCCTAACGTTTCATCATCTACTGCTGGAGCAGGGCTTTAACGACCCCGAAAGCTGTTACAGATTCAAAACAAGTTTAGCAAGCCTAACTGTTTATATGTATCCACCCAACGGTTGGTTCGTGGCGTCAGACTTGTTGTAGGCCCCTCTTGCTAAACGGAACAAACAGCGCCTACTCGTCCCCTCCACAATTTCCATAGAATATTGGGGCGCGTCTCCGCGATAGTGGCACATAAATCAAATATCAACGCCTTAAATACTAGCTCTGAAAGCCTACTTAATGTGATCTTAAACGTTATTTACTGATTACGCGATTGGTTCAAATGGCTCTGAGCACTATGGGACTCAACTTCTGAGGCCATCAGTCCCCTAGAACTTAGAAATATTTAAACCTAACTAACCTAAAGACATCACACACACCCATGCCCGAGGCAGGATTCTAACCTGCGACCGTAGCGGTCGCGCGGTTCCAGACTAGCGCCTAGAACCGCTCGGTCACTTCGACCGTCTGTAGCGGTACTCGTAATATATTTTACCTCAAAATACACTCGTTTCTTGTGCTCATTTTGCCGTGTTCTCCTTGGTTGAACATTTTAGACCAAGAAAGTTCTGCTGGATTGCAAGAGATAAGATCCATGAAAGGGAGGAAGACTAGAATCTAATGTCCCGTTGACGACGCTTTCATCAAGAACAGAACACATGCCCGAAGGGGAGGAAGAACGGGCAAGGAAGTCAGCCGTTCGCTTTCAAAGGAACCATACTGGAATTTTCCTTAAGCGTTTCACAGAGACCACAGTAAATTTAAAAATAGATGGCTAGACGGGAATCTGAACCGACGTCCTCTGGAAAGGAAGCTAAAATTTTGAAGTCTCGGCATCAAAGCGGTACAAGGCCAGTTGCGCTGCCCCTCCTTTCCTGACGTCAACTATCACTGTCTAAGAAGCATTCTCTTTCCTCTCTCTACATTGGCAAATGCCTCAAGTAGTTTCACCCTTGAGAAAGTGATGGCCCTAAGTCAGAAAACTAATTTTAAACACCGAATTGACGTGCCCAGACTATCTAGAACATTTCACATTTTTAGCCGTCGCCAACGACGTCATGACCGCAGAAACATTCAGTAGTTAACAATGAATTTGTGCCCACCACACTGCAGCGGATTCCTATACGAACTCTCACAATGGCTTTTGCTGCACAGTGCTTGCCAGTGTTGCCAACCATACTTGTCTTACAAAGAATCTCTTGGGTAAATTTCACTTTATCCTTTGTGACATAGTTGCTGAAAATCTTTTGACTTCTACCGGCGAATAAGGTTTCCTGCTAAAACTTCAGAAGACGCCAAAAAGAGATTAAAAGACATGGGCATCCTTACATACACAAATAAGATACTAAAATGTTGACAATAAGTGTATCTACTACCAAAATCCACAAAAACTGCCATATCGTTTGCTGAAAGTTATATTTTAAGCAAAATTAGCTAAATAAACTTCGCAATGAGAATGTTAACAGATTGCCTAAGACCGCGGAACCAGTGATAGAGTTCGATAAATGTCATTGTAACGTTACTTCCAGAAAGCTACTTGCCGAAACAGTAAAATGTAAATAAGCAACATCTGATTTAAAGCGGGATGCCAAATAAATTCAAGCCGTACTATTACGTCCCACCGTAACCACTACCGCAGCGTTTACGACATATTCAGAACGGCGAAAAGAATGCAGTTACATAATATAAATCGCAGCAACTTATGTTATTTGGTTCCATCATAACCACTGCCTCAAAAATCGCTACATATTTTGAAGAAAATTGTACACTGTACACCACATAACACCCCACTGTAAATTAAAGCTGTAGGATTCCTTTACAAAGTATACCAAATAATTCCCTTTAGTTCATATACTTTTCACAAGAAATGCTACATCTGCGACGTTCTGAGACTAGTTCGAGGATTATCTGGAAGAGGTGATTCGAGAGGCCTTGCTTTTTGTTATCAAATTCCTTTCCGTCCGGATTAATATTGAAGTTATCCGGTATCCTACATCTACCTCTACTTTATTACTGCCTTAAGGCCTTTCGTTTCGAGTATTAAATACTAGCGTGGCAACCACATAGAATTACTGTCCTACAGTAAGGTAAACATACATGCTACGCTCTCAGCAAGGCTCTTAAATTTCACATTTAATTTTCGTTTCACTGATAAACAAAAAGGAATAACGGCATTGTTGGTTAATTTTAAAAAACTCTACGGTAGTGAATGTGGTAATTTTACTTACTGAATACTAAAATACTGGCTCTGAAAAAACTTCTTCGTCCACAGAACTTCAACACTGGGAAAAACATATGATCACACATTTCAAAGATGGTACAATCGTGCACAGAGGTTATTATTCAGTGATCTCTGCTTTGACCATAGATCGCGCATGCCACTGACGGAGGGCAAAAAGTGTCTTTGAGCTGACGTAAACAATTTTGCTCATTTGTACTTCAAATCAAGCATTGATTTTAACAATTGAACGACTTGGTGTAGTAGCATTACAATTGTAGTAGTACAGTGAATCTAATTTCTACGAAATTCGTAATGCAGTGGCTGTCGTTTTTACATTTGTTTAAACGAAAGTGCAACAAGTCTAAGATATTTTATCAAGTTATTACAAGAAATAGAGTACGAAAGGGTGGGGATCACTTCTGAGCAGCACGTTGCAAGGCATCCCAGATATTCTCAATAATGTTAATGTCTGCGGAGTTTGGCGGCCAGCGGAAGTCTTTTAAGCTCAAAAGAGTGTTGCTAGAGACAGTCTGTAGCAATTCTGGACGTGTGGGTTGTCGTATTGTCCAGCTGAAATTGCCCAAGTCGGTCGGAAGGCACAATAGACATGAATGAATGTAGGTCATGACACAGGATGCTTATGTACGTGTCACCTGTCAGAATCGTATCTAGACGTATCAGGGGTCCCGTATCACTATAACTGCACACGCCCCATACCATTATAGAGCCTATACCAGCTTGAACAGTCCCCTTCTCACATGCAGGATCGATGGATTCATGAGGTTGTCTCCATACCCATACACGTCCATCCGCTCGATACAATTTGAAACGAGACTCGTTCGACCACGCAACATGTTGCTACTCATCAACAGTTCAGTGTCGGTGTTGCTGTGCCCAGGCGAGGTGTAGAGCTTCGTGTCTTCAGTCATCAAGGGTACACGAGTGGGTCTTCGGTTCCGAAAGCCCATATCGATGATGTTCCGTTTAGCGGTTCGCACAGTGGTACTTGTTGCTGACCCAGCATTGAAATCTGCACCAATTTGCGGAAGGGTTGCACTTCTCTCACTCTGAACTCGTTTCTTCAATCGTCGTTGGTCCCTTTCTTGCCGGATCTTCCTCTGTACGCAGCGTTGTCGGAGATATGATGTTTTACCGTATTCCCGATATTCACGGTACACTCGCGAAATGGTCGTACAGGAAAATCCCCACTTCATCGCTACCACGCAGATGCTGTGTCCCATGGCTTGTGCGCCGACTTTAACACTGCGTTCAAACTCACTTAAATCTTGATAACTTGCCATTGTAACAGCAGTAACCGATGTAACAACTGTGCCAGACACTTGTCTCATATAGGTGTTGCCCACCGCAGCGCCGTATTCTGGCTGTTTACATACCTCTGTATTTGAATACGCATGCTATACCAGATTCTTTGGCGCTTCAGTGTATAATTTGTGTCCTTACACAAAATAAGTGTTTACGTTTTATGAAATTTGCTTAGTACAGCACAGATACCGAAACAGTACGAAGATAGTAGGCATTATAAACAAGCGGAAAAATGCTCCACTCGGAGCACAAAAGAGTGTTCCTTTTTAAAACACTCTGACAGAGAAGTGAAGAACTAGGTGCCTCAATCCTCAGCAAACATATTTTGGCATGCAAACATATTCGCGCTCTTTTAACACAGAACGTTGTAAACCCTTTTACCCAGACTCTCTTTGTACTTAAGCCTTCATACTCAGCGTCTTCCTCTCACTGCCGGTGTCTCCTTTTTGTCCCATTGACACTTTCTTCAGTCTGTCTCTCCCACTGTTACTCTCTTCATACCTATCTGTCGCTCTTCTTTACCACTGTCTTCATCTCTGCCACTTTTATTGTCTCTCTCTCTCTCCCATTGCCATTGTCTTTGTCCCATTCTTTTTTCTCTCATTGCCACTCTCTCTTTTTTTCTTGTTTACGGTCTGCTGTCTTTCTCTTCAACCACCTTGTCTCCTGTCCAAATATGTCCTTGGAGATGGTTTTCTGGGAGTTTCGACCACTAGACTGGGGAACCTTAACACGTGGGTATGAGGGATAGGGCAAATTTTGCAAAATTTTTAAAATATCGGTATAGGGCTTGTAGGGAAGCAGCCTACTCACGCTGTAGTAAATTCACATCAGTTTCCATTGTGTGCCAGCCAGTCTGCTGCAACTAGCTCTGATGTCATAAATGTTGTGCAATACTTTAACAATCAAGCAAAGAACCTAAAACTTTTCTAGCATGTCAGAAATAATACTAAATTAATGTGTGTTAAATATCAGTTCGATAACTTCAGTCATTTTCGAAATTTGGGCGTTTTTCTGAAAAAATCATTGGCGCAACAGAAAAGAGCTAGAGACTTCAAAATTTATATTTAGATTCATCTTTCATAATGATTTAATAAAAATAGTACTTTGGATTTCACATATTAAGATTTTAGTGGAAATTCATGATTTTCTGGTTTTCGTCTCAAAACTGAAGGAAGCAAGGTAGATTAAGTAGGCTAATAAATAAGGCTAGGATGTTTAGATTTAAATAGGTTGGAGGTCCGCTATGACTATGAAGATGTGAAAAGTTTCTGTTGAATACCTATAAAATTATAGCGATAGCGGATCTAAAAAGGGCCAGTTCAGAGCTCATCTACTGCGTGCAGTGTAATTAAATTAATTCTCTCGCCCAAAATATTTAACTTAGCCACATCAAAATTTTATTATCAATACTTACCTGCGTGCTGAATGCACGTTTAAATTAAGAGCTTCTTCGGCCATCAGCAAAAGAAGCTATAAATTATTATGTAACTTGAAGTGGTGCGTTACTAGCCCAGCGGCTAGTCGAGAGAGCCGAAAAGATCAGGCGTTCCCTTCGCCGTCCGCACCGCGGGTTTATATATAAGGACGCTGCGCGAGGAAAAAAGGCCCCAGTTCTCTCCAGACGCTGAATGACACGCCATCTGTGTCGGGAGTCGCGTCGCATCAGTGTCACTGCTACAAACAGCCTCGGGTGCCGTATTAAGTTACTAGAGATACGCGGAACCATGAAAACATTTTATGTGAAGTGTTAATTCTGGAATTATTTTCATTATCTAGCTTCAGTTTGCGTATTGTCGTATTTTCACGTGCCGTCGCGGGACAGACATTCTACCAAATATTTAGCGTGGCGTTTGATGAAGTATTTTCATCAAATTATGGCGAGCATTCTTTTTAACATTTAATTCGGACATTTATAGTTGCATCAGCGCATTAGACTCTGAACTGCCCTGTTAGTTAGGTTGTAGGGATACTTGTTTTTTTTTTTTTTTTTTTTATCAGTGAATTTCAGAATATACTCAACTATTTTGGAAAACCGTTTTTGATTAGAAATCCCGGACAGTCTCCTAATTCCTCAGAGATATAAGTTGCAGCTATAATTGTATCTCAAATGAAGTGGGCACTAGGATCTCTAGTTACTGGCTCCATGTTTTATTAAATCACTTTCTGGGTACCAAAAAGTAAATAGAGAGCCAGTGTTGAGAACGGCGAAAGACAGCATTATCAACATTCTAAAAGCCAGAAATGTTTCTACATTCAAACAAACAAGGATACAACAGTAAATGTTCCAACTCACTCACCGCCCCACATATGGTGCATCGGCCGGGAAATCAACTAAGTGAAAGTGATTTTTAACTATTCGGATTCGCGAGTGAAATGCGACACGCAACTGAGTATAGAACAGTGAATGTGTTACGTGTGCATGTGGACGACGCAATTGGATTAACAACGCCTCTGGATTGACGGAGCTGGCACTGAGTCTAGCGGTGCTGCCGGCATCGCGAGAAGCCAGTTTCGCCGTACCGCAGTCGTCCGCTGGAGCAGCCGACGCAGCGCCTGCAATTGCGGGCCACGCAAACACACAGCAGCCGTCGGAGAGCCGTCTGCAGTTCAACGTGCCACGTCGCATCAGGAATCCTGGTACGCCGAGCCGGCAACGCCATACGTCGTGCAGAAGGAACTAAGTTAAGTGAAAAGCTGTTAAAACTTTTACTAACCTGCACTAAAAGACTGTCGGCGATGGAACCGCCAAAAGAAACTGACTTTAAACTTAAATTAGAACCTATGTCTGTTGAGGGAACTGTAAATCCAGACAACGGTTCAAGTGTAAATATGCAGGAAAGTAGTAATGTTAAAGTGAAATATGAAGTATTGTCTCCTGACAGTAGTGTGCGAAGGGGCAATGATTCAATAATAGAGACCCCTGTAGTAAAGCGGGAAGTAGAAATTGTAAATTTATTGGATGATAGTTTCTCTGATGAATTAAAAATGAAACAGTCATCAGAGATGGTAGAGTTTAAGAAGGAGAAGTTAGAGATGACTAATCAATCAGAAGATTCATTTAATTTTGATGATTCGGGTATTGGAGCTAGTTTTTTGTCACCTGAGTGTGATAAAAAGCCAGCCAGTGAGCAACCCAAAGATGCTGGGGCTGTTGATCCAAATGTTATATTACAAGCAATAGCTGCCAGTAATGCACAAATGACAGCTGAATTAAAGTCTGAAATGGTGGCCAGTCAAACAAATTTTAATAAACGGTTTGAGGCAATGGACAATAAATTACAATCCAATAATGCTGAATTAAAGTATGAGATTATGGCCAGCCAAACTAATTTTAATAAACGATTGGAGGTAATGGACGATACCTTCAAGGCTGGTTGCAATAAGTTGAAAGAGGATCTAGACAGTTTGAATTGTAAAATTGATTACAATCATGAGGATATTAAGAAAAAGGTTGCTCAACAGTTTTCTGAAATGTATAAAACAATTAAATCCGAAGTTGCTGAGGTTCGCAAAGACTTCCAAATGGAAGATGCCAAGCTGGAGCACAAGTTAACAGAAAAGATCGAGGCGGAATCTGAACTGTGCTCAGATAGATTCAAAGATGTTAATATAAAAGTAAACATATGTCAAGCAGAAGTAGAAGCAATCAAAACTGACACTACTCATATTGTACAAAGAGTAGACAATGTTGAAATGAAAGTAGAAAATATCAGTACTAACATTGCTAACATTGAGAGTAAAGTAGCTTCAGTAACTTCTGGTAATGGTAGTACACAACAAGTTGTAGCTGCAAATGCCGCTTTTATCGGGTGTCGGCAGTTCTTGCGGTTTGATCCAGATAAAAATATCCACCCGCTAGATTTCTGGAACGATTTTGAAGATATAATTCCACCAACTTGGTCTGAGCGAGAGAAAATCTCATTTATTAGAAGCCATTTAGCAGGTGACGCCATGCGTTGGTCAGCTGATGTTATGTTGAAGTGTAAAACATTAGCGGAGTTTAAAACAGCTTTCATTAATGAGTATTGGTCTAGTAATAAGCAAAATGAAGTGTTGAGAGAATTTTGGAGTGGAAAACGCTTCAATGCAGGCAAGGAATCTATTAAAGAGTTTGCTAGGTCATGGATTTCACGTTTGTCACATTTGGCGGAAAGGCTAAAACCAGAAATGATTATACTAGGTCTTGAAGCCAAACTGCCATGGTATTGGCAAACTAGAATTATATCAGCCCCTAGAGACAATCTGGATCGTTTCATTGAATATTTGGAACGTGTAGAACGTGTTGCTGCCAATGAGGAGCAAGCACGTAATAACAAAAATGCCAATAACAATAGTAGTAATTTTAGGAACGAGCAAAATGGCAATGTAAACATCAGAACAGTAGGTGTTCGCCATCCTAAGAGAGGTAGGAATTGGGGAAATAATTATCAGAACCAACAATGGCGTCCAAGGGATAATAATTTTGTTCCAAACAGAAATATGCATGTAAACAACAGTACGGAAAGTAATGTTGGGCCAGTCAACTATAATGAAACTAAAGGAAACAGCAGTAGGCCGAGGCAGGAAAACTAGTTCCCGTCTATGAGGACACTGGCGCTCACCAGGCGGTTACTTTTCCTATGCCAGTAGTTAAGGGTATTGGTAAGACAGATCAGAATACTCAAACTGAACATGTGGATGAAGAGTCGGTAGCACCTAAGAATACAGCAGAAATATTAGATCACTCACAGTATTTGATAGATACCGTGTTAGAGACGCTTTCTAAGTGGGAAGAGAAAGAGAAGGCGCAGCAGTGTAACAGTAGGGAAGAGCTACAAAATATTGAATTGTCAGGTGAAGAAGCAGAAGAAATTCATGCTTATATTTACGATGAGGATGATGTGCTCTTATCTAAAGTGCCTGTGCAGGATATTGATAATGTACTAATAGATTTAGGACAGGAGATAAGTGGGAATGTAGAGGGTAGGCTGTTTGGGGTCGATGAACCCAGTAGCTGTGACCAGTTGTCACTTGAGAAGGAAATCGACGATAATGGTGAAAGTGGTTTAGCTGTAACTAATGTTATGCCCGGTCTGGAGGCGCAGAATCGCTCAGACTACAGTAATTTGGGTCATGTTCAGCAAACTAAATGTAATGAAGTCGTGCGGTGTTTCGATTTAAAATTAATAGACCGACTGGAAAAGGCAGCGGAAAATGTAATTCAGGAAACCCCTACACACTGTGACCTAAATGTAATGAAGACAGATGTCGATCACTTTAGTTGGAGACAAATCCAAAAGGAACTACAAGATGAATTTGAGAAACCACCTGTACAACCTAGAATAAGCCACCCTATAATAATAGTGAATATGTTGGGTATCAATGTACGTTGTCTCTTAGACAGTGGAAGTGAGGTGAGTGCAATATCGCAGTCCTTTTTTGATGCATTACCTGGTAAAGACAAGCTTACAGTAATGAAGGTATCAGGACTAAGAATAATTGGTGCTACTGGCAAGGTTTCAAAAACGGTAAAGCAAGAAGCTTTACTGCCCTTTAACATTAATGGTAATTTAATTGATCATCCATGTTTAATTGTAAACAATCTCAGTATTGAGGTTTTAATTGGCATAGATTTCTTGTCAAAATATCAGAGTGTTGTTGACTTTGAAAGAAGCCAGTTAAAAATGGTCTTGCCAATAACCGGAGTAATTACAGTCCCTTTTAGTGATAAACATGTAGTAACTGATGATGGAACTTGGGAGCTGCCTATACGAGTTCTGAAAAATAGGAGGTATTGGGACGAGGATGTTAATCTTGGTACAAGTAAGCTAAACACAGAAGAAGAAGAAGAAGAAGCAATTATTTTAGACAAAATAGAAGCTAAATTGCAGGAAATCGATAAGATTTCAGCCAATCAGAAGGAAGAACTGAGACAGGTTCTAAAAAGGCATCATAAGGTATTTTCAGATCGACCTGGCAGATTCATAGGTAGCCAATGAATGCTGTAGGGAGGAGGTTGTTCTGTAACCTCTACACAGTGTGGCAGCTGTGCAGTCCCAGCTGTGTGAGATCTTCTTTCCCATTTCAGATCTCACTCATTCTTCATCTTTCCTATCTACAAAAATTTCGACATCTTCTTCCAACACATTAAATTTTCCGTTATGACTATCAATACAGCATTAAGCTAATGAATGCTGTAGGGAGGAGGTTGTTCTGTAACCTCTACACAGTGTGGCAGCTGTGCAGTCCCAGCTGTGTGAGATCTTCTTTCCCTTTCAGGTCTCACTCATTCTTCCTCTTTCCTGTCCACTAAAATTTCGACCTCTTCTTTCCAGACATGAAAATTTTCTGTCATGGCTATCAAGCCATGAGTTATGTAACCATTCCATCTACCGATTAGTGAAGAAAAATACCTAATGTGACAAACCTAATAGTGACAAACAATAGAGAAGTATGACGTAATTAAGATACAAATGTATTTGAGTAACAATTATGTATAGTACCCTGGTAATATAATAAGTACAAAGTGTTGTTGTATGGGAAATGGTCCACCAACAGTAATTTAAAAAGATATATGAATTCATGTACAAGCAGGATCTGAAGTGGTAGTGAAATCTAGTGTATACATTAGAGCTAACTAAGAAATAGTAAAAGAGATTGCTTAGTGTTATGAAAAATATGCAGATAAGTTGTAAGGATAAACTCACCTTGTGTTGCCAGGAATAGCAGTGTAATAGAATTGAGCAAGTGTTTGTGGTTGAGACATAAAGGACACGTCCCTGAAGTATTTATAAGGTTGGAGGTGACCATTATTTTAGTGTAGTGTGTGACAGGATACACCTACACGTATTGAGGTTATGAGTTGGAGGCGTGAATGCGACCATAGGTACCCTTATGTTAGATGAGACAGAGCAGCTCATGGTGTCCTATAGGTTTAAGGAATTTAGCATTACGTTCATCCATAATTATTTGATGTAGTTTAGTGGTAGGTCCGAGAGAGACTACCTGAGGTTTCAGCGTCCGATCGAGTGGAAATGGATTGCCACGTGAGCAAACTAATCAGCTGCAGTACACTATGGATATGAAATAAATATGCTGTCCTATGCTTTAAATATTAATAGAGTGAGTGTTAAAGAAGTACATACACTAGCAAAGTAAATAAATAACATACTGACAGACGTGAAACATTATTTTAGCTCAGCATAAATACACTTCAAAGTAAGTAAGTACCTAATTGCAGATGTGGAACTGACAACAGCAGAGTACCAATAAGTGGATTTAGTAGTCAACTAAACGTAGTGTGTTTGAACACTCACAACTGTACTATTACCAAAAGTTACTCACATGTACAAAGAAGCTGAGAAAAAAACCACTAATCATACTCATACTATCTCTAAGAATAAGGTAATCAAAGATGAGTCGGTTAAGTGCTTAAAATGCAGATGTATCAGGAATATACCGAGCATTGGTTCAGTGTTCCGGCCCAGAAATGATAAATTGATGTTAAATAGGATTCATGATTGTATGCCTTGAGCATAGATTTTCTCTAGTACGTGACTAACGGCGTTTTGAGCCATTTGTTTACCGATTTTATGACAGTTAAGTAACCGTAAGAGTAAAATTGAGAAAGGTTCTGTTAACTTTGTTCCAGCAAATATTGAAGGATAAAATGTATATATCCCCATTTCATTGTGACCCACCCATAGATATTAAGTGAACAGAGTCTGAGGCACTCTTTTTGTTTGTTCTACAGGACAAACCAGATAATGGCAGCCTGGTAGCTGCGTGAAAGCGTGGAGTGACTTGGACACAACTCACAGTGACCCCTCCCCTTTCCCCCATGTAATTTAGAGAGAACGAGAAGGACGCACACCATAGCAACTTCCCCTCCTCTACCCTTGTGAATGGAAGTGTAGAACGCCAGCCAAAGCGGCTACAACCACGTGTGTAAAAATTATTTGTGAACTTTTCTTTCAGGTTTAGAAAAGACTGCTAAGAGATAATCATCTGTTTATGTGTCATGTTATTTTCTTTGAATTTGTGTATGTAAAAATGTATTTAATGTATTTAATGGATCTAAGATGTTCATAATTTTTCAGTTTGTATGTGTTTGTTTGTCTAAGGCAATATGTATGCCAAAATATTTCATTGACTTTGCTTAAAATTTTGAGTAATGACATTGTTTCAAAGGCAGTGAACATGCCTACAATTTAAATAATTAATGTAGGTAATCAGTTTTCTTTAATGTTTCTACAGGTTTATATTTCAATTTTGATTTTTATAGGGAGTTAAACTGTACTCTGCTTCCCTTTTTGTAATTAAATTTTTTTCATTCATTAACATTCATAAACAAAAAATTTAAGTAGAGGGTGATGTAGGGAAGCCGCCTACTCACGCTGTAGTAAATTCACATCAGTTTCCATTGTGTGCCAGCCAGTCTGCTGTAACTAGCTCTGACGTCATAAATGTTGTGCAATACTTTAACAATCAAGCAAAGAACCTAAAACTTTTCTAGCATGTCAGAAATAATACTAAATTAATGTGTGTTAAATATCAGTTCGATAACTTCAGTCATTTTCGAAATTTGGGCGTTTTTCTGAAAAAATCATTGGTGCAACAGAAAAGAGCTAGAGACTTCAAAATTTATATTTAGATTCATCTTTCATAATGATTTAATAAAAATAGTACTTTGGATTTCACATATTAAGATTTTAGTGGAAATTCATGATTTTCTGGTTTTCGTCTCAAAACTGAAGGAAGCAAGGTAGATTAAGTAGGCTAATAAATAAGGCTAGGATGTTTAGATTTAAATAGGTTGGAGGTCCGCTATGACTATGAAGATGTGAAAAGTTTCTTTTGAATACCTATAAAATTATAGCGATAGCGGATCTAAAAAGGGCCAGTTCAGAGCTCATCTACTGCGTGCAGTGTAATTAAATTAATTCTCTCGCCCAAAATATTTAACTTAGCCACATCAAAATTTTATTATCAATACTTACCTGCGTGCTGAATGCACGTTTAAATTAAGAGCTTCTTCGGCCATCAGCAAAAGAAGCTATAAATTATTATGTAACTTGAAGTGGTGCGTTACTAGCCCAGCGGCTAGTCGAGAGAGCCGAAAAGATCAGGCGTTCCCTTCGCCGTCCGCACCGCGGGTTTATATATAAGGACGCTGCGCGAGGAAAAAAGGCCCCAGTTCTCTCCAGACGCTGAATGACACGCCATCTGTGTCGGGAGTCGCGTCGCATCAGTGTCACTGCTACAAACAGCCTCGGGTGCCGTATTAAGTTACTAGAGATACGCGGAACCATGAAAACATTTTATGTGAAGTGTTAATTCTGGAATTATTTTCATTATCTAGCTTCAGTTTGCGTATTGTCGTATTTTCACGTGCCGTCGCGGGACAGACATTCTACCAAATATTTAGCGTGGCGTTTGATGAAGTATTTTCATCAAATTATGGCGAGCATTCTTTTTAACATTTAATTCGGACATTTATAGTTGCATCAGCGCATTAGACTCTGAACTGCTCTGTTAGTTAGGTTGTAGGGATACTTGTTTTTTTTTTTTTTATCAGTGAATTTCAGAATATACGCAACTATTTTGGAAAACCATTTTTGATTAGAAATCCCGGACAATCTCCTAATTCCTCAGAGATATAAGTTGCAGCTATAATTGTATCTCAAATGAAGTGGGCACTAGGATCTCTAGTTACTGGCTCCATGTTTTATTAAATCACTTTCTGGGTACCAAAAAGTAAATAGAGAGCCAGTGTTGAGAACGGCGAAAGACAGCATTATCAACATTCTAAAAGCCAGAAATGTTTCTACATTCAAACAAACAAGGATACAACAGTAAATGTTCCAACTCACTCGCCGCCCCACAGGCTATGAGATAAAATTGACAAAAGTCGATCCTCTTTTCATCCAACCCGGCAATTCGCGGACATGTAGGCTCCTTTCTTTCGTCGCTCTTGTGTGCACTTCTTTCCTTCTCTATCACTGATGCTGTCTACCATCTCACTTACACTCTCTCCTTGTGCCTTTCTTTCTCACTGCCACTGTCTCTACCATACCATGGCAGCTCAAAAATTCTTGGGAGTCCAACTTATTTTTCTCCTCTACACACATGTTTAAACTTTTGGTCCAAAGTGGGCCCTCCCCTACACCTAAATGTTAAAGTTCACCAGTCCTGAGAGATCCAAAGCCCCCAAGCCTTTGTATGGTCTCCACTCATCACTCCTTTTCATTTCCATTGTCTCCTTTCTCTTTTGTTCCCACTGTTACTACATCCATTCATCTCTCTTTTTCTTTTACTGACACTGTCTCTGTTTCATCATCACTATCTCCCCTCACTGCTACTGTCTTCATCCGTCTCTCTTTCTCTTTCGTTTCCACTTTCTCTTTCCCATCGTCACTGTCTCCTTTCTTTTTCAGTGGCAGTGTCTCCTCTCTCTTCCACCGTCATTGTCTCTCTGCTACTCTCTTTCAGCACAAAAGAAGCTAAATATGTTTGCATCCCAAAATTTTTGATGAGAAACGTGGAATGCTACAGCAGTGTGTGCTCCTTATATAAAACGAATTTTGACAGTTTTTTATTTACCTTAACACATTATACACTTTGACACAGAAAACCACACATAATAAACTAACACAAAATTGTTCGCATTACATTTTTATGGATACTTTGCTTCTCAATCACAGTTTATAGAATACATCCCTCTTAAAATCCCTACCTTAACAGAGTAAAAATGTTGTCAGAAATATTTTTCTGAATTTGGAGCCTTTCCTGTTTTACATGATTTTTGGCAGTCATGTTAAGTTCCTTTCAGCCAAGTTAAAATTCTTTTTAGTCCATACTCTGTCACTGCTGCGCCACTTTGAGCATATTGGAATACCTGCAAGTCTTATTGGTGAAAAAATACTGACTAAAAGCATTGTTTCCTGATCTCAGAACTCTTGCCACCTATTCACTACACCAGTTAAAACTACGTTTGCGCCTCAGACTGGATATTCCGTTCATATTTTACGTGCATACGTACGGTAACTTTGAACCTCTGAATCTCGGTAACGAATAATGGTATCGAATAAAGTTTCAAGATTCCCCAGAACATCATCTAAATAACATATGGTAAAAATGTAGACATTGTGCCATGAATATGAATTACAGAAGTTGAAGTTGACACAATGGTACTTTTGATACCCAAAAATCATGGTTTTTCGTTTGTACATTGATAGCAGATAAAGATTTTCGAAAACGGTAAAATAGCATTTCTAACTAAACTCCAAAAGAATATACAGTTAAAATTTAAGCCCTTTGCTATATTTAGTTAATTATATAGTTGGGACCATGGTACAAAAACTACGAAAAACCGGTTTTTGCATTTCCCAAGTACCGACCACGAACAAACGGTGCTTTTATAAACTGCCAGAGGCCATGATATACCACACCTAACGCGAAAAAACCAACCGGTTTGTTCAATTTGCCTGGGCTGGAGGAAGTATGTAGTGTTTAAATTTTTACCCTGTACTTTAGGATAGCTACAGTACGCCTGTTCCTCTGAAAGGTATACAAACGGTGGTTAGGAGAAAGGCTGTTCAGAACACTTGATGCCTTATCCCTGAAATCAGTAGAAAACGAGACATGACCCCCTTAAAAATCGCATTTTTTCGAGCGGATTTTTGGAACGTGTTGTACGAACCGATTAGAAAACGTTGATCATAGAGAAAACTCTTGTAGTGAGTTAGATATTAACATTCTGTCATCTCAAACTCTTCATTCATCGAACTTTAAACTAAAGAACCGGCGTATTTTTACGAAATAGGTGTGTAATTACCATTATCACTCAATTAATGTCATTTAGACACAAAGAAATACTCTCAAATAGAAGATAATTCGCATTTACTTGGTAACGACATCATTCATTAGCTTCAGTCTTAAATTCAGTGACTTAATTTGGAAAAAAAGTGTACGTTGTTTTTTCTTACATTTTTAAAACAACTTTACTTGAGGAGCGATATATTACTTCTTTTAATAAATCCTTCGGACCAATCAAATGCTGCACGATACTCCACCACTGTAATAAACACACCTTTACTGAAAATACAGCCTCCAGTTCAATAACGCGACCACCGCCTGTGTTCAACATAAACAAGCTACAAACACACACAGACGGTATGTGGCAGCACTGGCTGCGGAGAGTATACAAAATGTGTGAGACCTTAACTTTTCCCGGCGAATTAAATGTTCAAATAACTTACGGGTTTGTTGCCGGGTGGCGTCGTCGACCACCGCCGATATTTCGACAGGACACACCCTGCCATTCTCAAGGCACAACTGCAAGGAGGAAGCAATGTGCAACGGAATTTAATACCATGGCTCACAGAGGAGAAACAAGGAAGAAACCACACACAGAACAAGTAACCGCAGAGTCAACACACAACCAAAGATAACCAATTTCAGAAATATCGATAGGAAGCCTACTCACACTGACTTGTATCTGCGAGCTGACAGTTTTCACCATCCAGCTCAACGTAAAGGAGTACTCCGTACCTTGGTTCACAGGGCCCACGTTATCTCAGACCCTGAAAGTTTGGCAGCTGAGCTAGCACACCTCGAAGTCACCTTTCGTCAGAATGGTTATAGTGAGAGGCAGATCAAACGTGCGTTGCGCCATCAGCCTTCTGTGCAACGGGTGAGTGACGATAGCTACGAAGTGGCACCTAAGTCTACGGCTTTTTGCCTTACGCAGGAAGCATTTCCAATAAGATTGGCCGTATTTTGCGGAAATATGATGTGAAATGTGTTTTTCGACCACCTTCTAAGATTAAGGCCCTGTTGGCGTCCGTAAAAGATGATCTTGGTTTGCATAAGGCTGGTGTCTATCGTATTCCTTGCAGTTGTAGCATGTCATATATTGACCAGACAATCAGGACTGTGGAAGACCGGTGCATTGAACATAATCGTCACATACGCTCACAACAGCCGAGCAAATCCGCTATTGCAGAACATTGCCTTGACACCGGTCATCCTATGGAATACAACAACACGGAGATTCTGGCTTGCACGTCCAGCTGTTGGGATAGTGTTATTAAGGATTCTGTTGAAATTAAACTATCAAGCAACCTTATAAACAGAGATAGTGAATTTTGTTTAAATGTTGCTTGGAATCCGGCTCTGTCTCTCATCAAAAAACAAAGGGACAGAATAAATGCTACCTCACCTATTGATTAATAGTCACTATCGATATTTCTGATGTTGGTTATCTTTGGTTGTGTGTTGACTCTGCGGTTACTTGTTCTGTGTGTGGTTTCTTCCTTGTTTCTCCTCTGTGAACCGAGGTATTAAATTCCCTTGAACATTACATCAGCCGGCCGAGATGGCCGAGCGGTTCTAGGCGCTACAGTCTGGAACCGCGCGACCGCCACGGTCGCAGGTTCGAATCCTGCCTCGGGCATGGATGTGTGTGATGTCCTTAGGTTAGTTAGGTTTAAGTAGGTCTAAGTTCTAGGGGACTGATGACCTCAGATGTTAAGTCTCCTAGTGCTCAGAGCCATTTGCAGCCATACCCCTGCGTATGTGAAAGATAGTAATGCCCCCCCCCCTCCCACACACACACACACACACACACACATTTTATTAAGGACAAGGAGCTGGCTGTAACCAGAAGTGAATAGCTGCGAAATTGTAAATTCACATTGAAATATACATTGTTGAGCCAAAACACTATGACTACGTGTTCAGTAACATGCTTGTCCGCCTTTGGAACGCAATAAAGAAGCCATTCCGTGTGCATCAATTCAGCAAACCCTTGGTAGACGACGGCCGCTGTGGCCGAGCGGCACTGCTGCTACGGTCGCAGGTTCGAATCCTGCCTCGGGCATGGATGTGTGTGATGTACTTAGGTTAGTTAGGTTTAAGTAGTTCTGAGTTCTAGGGAACTGATGAGCTCAGCAATTAAGTCCCATAGTGCTCAGAGCCATTTTGAACATTACTTCCTCCTTGCAGTTGTGCCTTGAGAATGGCAGGGTGTGCTCCTGTCGAAATATCGGCTGAGGTCGACATCACCCGGCAGCAAACCCGTAAGCTATTTGAATATATAAAACGTGTCAGGAGGACATAGAAAACAGTGCAGTCGTTGTCGTAATGCGGAAACGGAGAGATTTATCTGACGTCCAAAGTGGCGCGATCATTGGCGTGTAAACCCCCTGTGCATTGCAAAATGGCACTATGCAAAACGGATGCCGAGGCAACTGGGATGCGCCACGGGCCGTAAATGTCAGAGGTGAACAACGGCTGCGGAGATGTGTGTGGGCGAATAGTCGTACAACTGTTGAGTAGCTGACCGCCCAGACGAACCGAGGGGCTACCAACAGCGCCTCCTCAACGACCGTCACCGAACGTTTCTACGTATGGGCATCCGCAGCTGACGACTGGTTCACGCACCTTGCTGACTGTTGTTCATCAGCGCCGATGGCTGGAGTTTGCACGCCAGTACCGTAGCTGGACATCTTCTGACTGGCAACAGGCGACCTTTTCAGGTAAATCACGTTTTATGCTGCATCGTTCTCACCTGCAACAATCTTCGGAATAGTCCAAGCCGGAGGAGAGAGCGTTACGGCCTGGGGAATGTTCTCGTAGCATTCCCTGGGTGATCTCGTCATTCTAGAAGGCACAATTGATGGATACAAGTACGCTTCTATCCTTGGGGACCGTGTCCATCCCTACACGCAGCTTTCTTTCCTCGGCACGATGGCATCTACCAGCAGGACAATGCAACGTCTCGTAGATATTGCAGTGTACGTGTGTAGTTCGAAGAGCACCAGAATGAGTTTACCGCACTCCCCAAGTTGTCAGACTGCCCGGATTTAAAGGCAATCGAAAATCCCCTGGACCACCTCGATCGAGCTGTTCGCCACGGCACTTGTGTCAACGCGGCTCCACATCTCTGTTGATACCTTCCAGAACCTCATACACTCTCTTCCTCCACGTCCCATGCTACAACAGGTGGTTATTCAGACTTTTGATAAGGTGTCTCACTGGACAGCGTACTACAGTTAAGACAAAATGAACAGTATTCGAGCAGCCGCCTGCAAATGGATGCCACCACTAGTCAGCTGATCGAGATATTAGTTCCACATAATGACGCCAAGTGCAGTCTGCATCTTTTGTGTCATCATTCACACTGCAGAGTCTTGTACCATGAAAGCAAGGAGAGGATTTTGTTTGGTGGCAGGTATCTTCTTTCTTCAACAGAACTGCACACGTGTATTAACAGGGTTCCTTATTCATAAGAACAAGAAGTTACTTATCTTTAAGCAAGTTTTTGTTGTACAATCTCTTCCGTAATAGTCCACGTTAGCCTCACTGCTGGTGAAGGACAAGAACCTCTCTAAACACTACACTCTCGTAGCCGGTGACGTGATGTGACAGATGGCAACTAGAATAGTAACTGAGCTAGTAACTGTGCTGACTGAAACTGCGACTGACTGTCTGTGACTGACTGAGCCCTCCAGTCCGCGGTGGCGATCTACATACTGATAGTCGAGAGGGCACTGGACGGCGTGTTGCTATTGAGTTTGTCTTTGGCCTCTTTCTTGAAAGCCGCGCCTGATTCAACGCCTGTTATCAATCTTCTTCCAACCTCTTTGCTGGCCGGTGTCCTGGTGACAGCTTACTCCAGCTTATGCCTCCTCCCCGAAATGCCGCACCGTCGTTGTGTAGGGAAGCTGCGAACGATCGTCGGGAGGGAGGCAGGATGCTGGATGTAGAGATGAGCCAGGAGCCATGACTGTGGAGGACGGCGTACTCCCGACCATACCCCCCCCCCCCCCCTCCACCCATCTGCCTTGCGAGACAGCAGGAACTTCCTCCAGGGCACATATCCAGACGCGATGATGGCGATGGCGACTGCAATGGCGGGTCCAGGTCCATGAGGACGGCGACTGGGGATGGCGGGGACGAGGACGCATCGTCCATCCACCCCTCCTGGGGTGCCCTGGTGGCACCAGTCGGTGGCTGCAAAGGCCACGCGATCCCATGAGGCCATGAATCTGGGGGAAGAAAAGCAGTAGAATCACAGAGCAAATGATATGCACGAAGTTGGTTCTGGTAGCGGCGCTGCAAACCATCGGGATCTGCAATCAGATACATATAGGAGACAATGCGTTCCTCAATTACAGCTGTTTCCCAGCGTCCGTGCTTCCATAAACCCTGAAAAGAACAAGATCGCGCGGTGCAAAGCGATACTTGTGGACCATGGACGGCGCCGGATGCTGTGGTGAGTGTAGCATGTGTAGCAGCGTCCGATGCGGTGGCCATGCAGAAGTTCCGCCGGGCCGGCCGGAGTGGCCGTGAGGTTCTGGGCGCTACAGTCTGGAGCCGAGCTACCGCTACGGTCGCAGGTTCGAATCCTGCCTCGGGCATGGATGTGTGTGATGTCCTTAGGTTAGTTAGGTTTAATTAGTTCTAAGTTCTAGGCGACTGATGACCTCAGAAGTTAAGTCGCATAGTGCTCAGAGCCATTAGCCAGTTCCGCCGGTGATGGTCCATCTCGTGAGTGGGAGCGATACGAGGCGAGGAAGAGTTGCAGCGCCTGTTCACATGTGTAGGTGGTGCGCAACTTGGTCATGTGTTGTTTGAAATTGCTTACTAAACTTTCTGCTTCTCTGTTGGACTGCGGGTAAATCGGAGCACTTGTCAGATGACGAATGCCATTTCGTTCACAAAACTGTTCAGAATCATGTGAAGTGAACTATAGCCGGCGGGGTGTCCGATCGGCTCTAGGCGCTTCAGTCCGGAACCGCGCTGCTGCTACGGTCGCAGGTTCGAATCCTGCCTTGGGCATGGACGTGTGTGACGTCCTTAGGTTAGTTAGGTTTAAGTATTTCTAAGTTCTAGGGGTCTGATGACCTCAGAAGTTAAGTCCCATAGTGCTCAGAGCCATTTGAACCATTTTTGAAGTGAACTATGGTCCATTGTACGACACAAGTACTTCTGGCAAACCTTCTATGCAAAATATGGAGGATAACACATGAACTGCGCTACGTGATGTGGCAGAGTTCATGGTCACCGCAAATGGAAACGTACTAAAAGAGTCTACCACTATGAGCCAACGAGTGTTCCAAAGTGGTCCTGTAAAGTCAGTGTGCAATCGTTGCCATGGCGATTGAGTCTTAGGCCAAACTGAGAATGTCTTTGGCGGAGTGGATTGGTTTTCTTCGCAAGTGCGACACTGTGACACTATCTTTTCAATGAGGGCGTCCATACCCTTGTGAGGTAATGGGCGAGTTGTGGCGCCATGGAAATATTTTAAGCTCAGAGTTGGCAGCCACCGCTCGGGCCGCTCGGCAAGCCGTGGCTTGTTAGCAACTGCGTGATGCCGCACTGCGGCCGGACCACGTGGTCCAGCTGACAGCATGGCTTGTAACTCCATGGTGACGATGTGTCGATGAAGGAGACATGCCGGGAGTGCCAAAGATGGCAGACATTTCACAGTTCGTGTAGAAATTAGTAGTAGCCAGATGATTCATGATACCTCAAAAAGAAACATGTACATTACCATTATTTGCACAACGATTCTGATGGTGTAATCAGATTTTCAATATCTTTATTAGTTTAAAGTTTTGTATCTGATGGTAAATTCTACAAGTAACACCCAGCAACGAATTTCCAAAATATAAACGGTTCATCCGATTTTCTCGATCGACGTGTCTTTAGAAAGCTATTAGTGTAATCCTAAATTGGCATAAATTACAGGCATTTAACTTGAATAATACATGACGTATTGGAGGTCAAAGCGGCCGATTACTATCGATCGCGTCAGGCCATAAGTACTCCACAGTTACACGTAAAAAACGGTATCAGCATGCTTATAAATATATTTATTCATCTATGTCTTTGTTTATATCCGATATATGCTATTCATGAAGAAATTGGTCAATTATTTACTGTGTTTTAGAAAGCACAGGGACATTGGGCTACTGCCTTACTTCTGTTCTATTCCTTTGATATATGTTTATTTAATTTGTTTATGTATTTAATAATTCTTGTTTGAGCGTGTTTATGGTCCAGCTGTAGGAATATTAATTTAAATTCAAGTTATTTAAATACAAACTCAGTATTTTGAAAGCGTTTCATTATGTTTGTGAATGTGTGTTGGCTCGGAGACAGGGCAGGAGCACTCTAGCCAATCACAGCGATCGTTGCAAAAAGGACATGTGGAGAGACTGTATGGAAGTGGGGGAGGAGCATCGTTTCGAGAGAGGACAGGGGAGTTCTGCACAGTACAGGAGAGGACACGCGAGAGTCCTGGACAGTAAGGCGCGACGGACGCCAGGTTGCGGGAAGGACTTGGAGAGTGGAGCAGTTTGCATGTGATTGCAGGAGACAGAAATATTTCGTAGTGCCGACTTGTGCACTTGTGAGATTACCATGGCTCCTGCAGTGAAGACGTAGTATGCGTTTAGAAATGAATATCTCGTGAGCTATGTTATTGTTCATAACTAATTACGCGAAGTAGGAATATATTATTTAATTACTACACCATCGACGCCAATAAGTGTTTTACAATAATAAAGGGCATTCTTAAAGGTATTTCTGCTGTCGTACCCATCATTTAAAGTCGTTAAAATAGTACCTGCAGAATTTACTTAACTGCAAATTACCATAATTTCTGTATAACATTCAAAATTCGCAATTGCCGGGTAACCTTCGACCATTCGATTCATGTGTATATTCATATTGTATAATGTAGACTTAGCAGTATTTAGCTTGTAATACGGCAACTACGTATCCCAGCCCCTTGACAAAGAAACCCGCCAAAACTTTTAATATTTCAACTTTGAGTCAGAGGGTACTTAGTTGAGGGCCACCACACCACATCATTTTATTACATGGAAGCCCGCACCCTGCCGAGTCAGTGCCGTCGCGCTAGCAATTCCCCAATGTCCTTGGTCTATTTCCGTGTCCTGTGCTATTTTTCTGTAGCGCACGGAAAATTCAGTCCTGTGCATCGATTTGGCAAGAAGATGCTACAGATGCATCAAAATCAGAGTCTGGGTCAATCGGAAGGCAAGATAGGACGTCTGCATTGCCACACTTTGCCGTATGTCTGTACACTATTTCATAATGATACTGCGAAAGCAACAAAGCCCAACATTGCAATTTTTGAGCAATGCATGTGGGAACCAGCTTTGATGGATGAAACAAGGACTGCAAGGGCTTCTGATCTGTCACTAAATATAACTTGAGACGTTACAAATAGTTATGGACTTTTGTAACACCACATACAATAGCGAGAGCCTCATTTTCTGTTTGGGAAAAATTGAACTGAGTTCGAGTTAACAACTTTGAGGCAAAAGCAATAGGTCTGTCTTGTCCACCAATTTTGTACGAAAGCTCAGCAAAACCACTGACGTGCCAGGGCAAAATGCACTAACATCTGTTACTAAGCTAGGCATTTTTGAGTTTTTGAAATGCGTCCTGACAGTCTTCAGTCCACACAAAAGGTACATTTTTCCGACGCCATTGATGCAATGGAGCCGCGATAAGAGAGGGCATTCGGTATGAACCGAACGCAGTATGTCATCTTGCCTAGTACTGACTGCAGTTCAGACACATTGCGAGGAACAGGCAAGTCACGGACTACAAGCAAAGAAATTGGAGGTCGTGCACACACTGACTGTTTATCACGTGAACTGGCTCAAATGGTTCAAATGGCTCTGAGCACTATGGGACTCAACTGCTGAGGTCATTAGTCCCCTTGAACTTAGAACTAGTTAAACCTAACTAACCTAAGGACATCACACACATCCATGCCCGAGGCAGGATTCGAACCTGCGACCGTAGCGGTCTCGCGGTTCCAGACTGCAGCGCCAGAACCGCGCGGCCACTTCGGCCGGCATCACGTGAACTAAGTACTGCAATTCAGTTTGAAAGAAGTCACACTTTTCGAGACGACACTTGAGTCTGCTCCCGACAACAGTACGCAAATTGGTAATGCGTTCCTCTGGTGTACGACTTGAGACGACAATATCATCAAGGTAGTTTGAACAGAACGGTACTTTTGCAGTCAGCTGTTCAAGTAACGTTGAAAAATGGCGAGCGCAGAAGCACTGCCGAAGGGCAAACTCAGATACTTGAACAGTCCTAAGTGTGTATTTTCAACAAACACTTTCTTTGATTCTTCATCCAATGAAATTTGCAAGTAGGCATCACGCAAATCTATCCTAGAAAAATAACGTCCTGCACCAAGCCCGTCCAAGAGTTCCTCAGGGCGAGGTAACGGATAAGTGTCAACTACTGTCTGTGGGTTGACTGTAGACTTGAAGTCAACACAAATGCGAATGCCACCAGAAGACACAGGCAACAAAACGACAGGGCTTGCCTATTTACTGGCTTGAATGGGAGCAATTGCACCGTTATCTTGCAGTTCTTTCAGTTCACTGACTACTTTGTGCTTTGTGTTGTAAAGCAATTGGAACGGGACGGGCCGGAAAATACTTAGACTGTGCTTTGTTTTTCAATGTAACATGCGCTACCAAGTTAACTTTTCCCATTGCTTCTGACAATAGTTCAGGAAATTCTTTAACCAACCTAGCGACACTGTCTTTTGGTGCAAATGTAGAGACTGGCTAAGGCCAAACAAATCAAAGGCATCTAGGCCGAGAATGTTCTAACTGTCTCGTGTTTTCAACACAGTAAAATTCACTGTCCTAGTGTGGGATTCGTAAATTGCAGGTAAACTACAATGTCCAAGCACTGGAATTTCCTGTCCATTGCAAGCAGTGAGGTGCTTGGTATGTTTAGAAAGGCGTTGTGACTCTAACTGTTCGTACGTGGCACTATTAAGCAAGGTTACTGAGGCACCTGTGTCCAACTGAAAGTTCACTCGACGGCCAGCAATCCGTAACGAGACAGTTTGTTAGAACGTCGTGGCACAGCGCTAGGGTGAGAATGAGGCACAACCTTAGTCTTATTTTTGTCAGAACCTGTTGAAGGTTTCGAAAACACAGCGTTCACTGCATGTGTACGAGCCTGTTTTTTCTGGGAGCAAACAAATTTTTGTGCCGTTGCAAACAAACTGCATGGATATGGCCTTTTTTCCACACGTATAACACGTTGCGTTACGTGATGGGCAATCCTGTCTTTTATGGCGAGCAAAACATCGAGGGCAAGATTTTACTAAGTTCGCAGGCCTGTTTAGCTGTCTACGCGGCTGTGTACCCGCTCGTTGTTGTGGATGCTTGAGGCGTTCGCGAGGAAGCGGTGACTCGACCCGACAAATCGAGGCCTGGTCAAACTTATCAGCCACTATGGCACCCAAATCATATTGCTCTAAGATTTGCAATACTCTGGAAAGTTATGGATCTAAGTATTTTAAGATCTGTTCCCGTATTCTTCTATCGGGTACACCAAGATAGGTTTAAACACATAAATTCTTGTCCTGTTGAGAATGGGCTTTCTGATCACGATGCTCAGCTAGTTACAGTATATGACATAGCTCCATTCAGTAATTCAAAACTACCCCCCAAAATTGTGCGTTCAATTAATGACTCAAAAATTAGAAATTTCAGAGAAAATCTTCAGCAGTTAGACTGGGATGAGGTGTACAAGGAACCCGATGCTAATTTAAAATATAACTTCTTTCATGATACACTTGTAAGAGAATTTGAAAACTATTTCCCCAAGAAGGTAGTTAAATTTAATTATAGGAAACCATGCAAAAAACCTTGGATTACTATGGGAATAAAAATATCTTGTAACCACAAAAGGGAACTGTATCTAATAACAAGAAAGAGTAATGACCCAGAAACAGCCAAATATTATAAAAACTACTGTCCTACATTAAGAAAGGTTATTAAAAAGTCCAGAAGCATGTGCATCATTTCTGAGATTAATACCTCTGATAACAAAATCAAAACAATTTGGAATATTATTACAAGGAAGGCAGGGCAACCAAGAGCACAGGATGACGGCATAACCATCAAAGAGAATGGAAACTTGATAAACAACGAGTTGGAAGTCGAAAATATTTTGAATAATCATTTTTTAAATGTTATAGACAAGATAGGATCTAAATGTTCATTAGAAGAAGCAAGGCAGTTAATGGAAGAGGCTTTACCCAGACCATTTGATACAGTTGAAATTCCATTCACCTCTCCTTCTGAAATTAGAAAGATAATAAACTCTCTCAAGAATAAAAGCTCACATGAAATTGATGGCATTTCCAGCAGGATAATAAAAGCTTGTTCCCAAGAAATAAGTGGGATTCTTAGCCACATATGTAATAGCTCTCTGAAGCAGGGTATTTTCCCAGATAGACTGAAGTATGCCATCGTTAAACCACTGCATAAAAAAGGGGATACGTCTGATGTCAACAACTACCACCCTATCTCTCTTCTGACTGCCTCATCCAAAATTCTTGAAAAAGTGATATATTGTAGAGTAGCTTCACACCTTTGTAAAAATTAAGTTTTAACAAAATGTCAGTTTGGTTTCCAGAAGGGTTTTTCATCGGGCCGGAAAATACTTAGACTGTGCTTTGTTTTTCAATGTAACATGCGCTACCAAGTTAACTTTTCCCATTGCTTCTGACAATAGTTCAGGAAATTCTTTAACCAACCTAGCGACACTGTCTTTTGGTGCAAATGTAGAGACTGACAGCACTCTGAGTAACCAGAAGTCACCTGTTGGGATTTTTTGTGATCTATTAAAGGATTTTGATTGTGTAAATCATGGAATACTTCTAGATAAGCTCAAGTACTATGGTATGAATGGGACAGCGCTCTAATGGTTTAAATCATACCTAAGTGGAAGAGTGCAGAAAGTTGAAATAAACAGATCACATAATATGCAAACAACTGGTGATTTCTCAAACTGGGGAACAATCAAGAATGGGGTGCGGCAAGGTTCGGTCTTGGGTCCTCTGCTGTTCTTAATACATATTAATGACTTGCCACTCTATATTCACGAAGATGCAAAGCTGGTACTTTTTGCCGATGATACAAGTATAGCTATCACACCCAACAGACAAGAATTAACTGGTGAAATTGTAAACGATGTTTTTCAGAAAATCATTAAGTGGTTCTCTGCAAATGGGCTCTCATTAAACTTTGACAAGACACGGTATATACAGTTCCACACAGTAAATGGAATGACACCATTAATAAATATAAACTTCGATCAGAAATCAGTAGCTAAGGTAGAATATTCAAAATTTCTAGGTGTATGCATTGATGAGAGGTTGAACTGGAAAAAAAAACACTGAAGATCTGCTGAAACGTTTGAGTTCAGTTACTTATGTTATTAGGGTCATTGCAAATTTTGGCGATATACATCTCAGTAAATTAGCTTATCACACCTATTTTCATTCTCTGCTTTCGTATGGCATCATATTCTGGGGTAACTCATCATTGAGTAAAAGAGTGTTCATTGCACAAAAGCGTGTAATCAGAATAATTGCTGGAGCTCATCCCAGATCATCCTGCAGACACTTATTTAAAGAGCTAGAGATCTTCACTGTAGCCTCACAATAATATATATTCACTTATGAAATTTGTTATTAAAAATCAGAACGAATTCAAAAGTAATAGCAGTGTCATGGCTACAACACTAGGGGAAAGGGTGATCTGCACTACTAAAGGTTAAATCTAACTTTTTCTCAAAAGGGGGTGAATTATGCTGCCACAAAAGTCTTTGGTCACTTACTTAATAGCATCAAAAGTCTGACAGATAGCCATATAGCATTTGAAAGGAAATTAAAAGATTTAGATGAATTTTTGGATATAGTGAGTGCGTAATTTCCCAACCCCCACAAAAAAATGAGTGTCATGTAATATTTTGTGTAACGTAGTATCTTGTATAGACACCTCTTATTAACCTGACACGTTCCACATCATTCCGAAGTGTCGTATTCATGATCTATGGAACAAGTACTAATCTAATCTAATCTGAATGTTATTGCATCTCTTGTCATTAAATCACTGTAAAAGTTGCCAAAAAAACGCTTAAATTTACACTTCATAGTCATGCCCGTTAGTTCTGGGTACCAATGACGGTGCGTCTGTTCCGGCTTTTTCTGCAAGCGAAAAAACTGATATCTGCGTGCAGCTATTTGAATTTGCTGCTCCTAATATTGAGTTAATGCAGCGATTACTTTGTTCATAACTGAGTTCGTCGGGACACGCGGTTGGGAATAGTTCATGTACTAACCTGAACACTGGGGACACCGCAATCGAAAGAAAGTATTGTTCCTTTACAGAACTTTCAACACGATGAACTTGACAATGTGCTTGGAACTGTGTCGGGTATTCGAGCCATTCCTCTTCGGTATTATTAAACTGCCGGAACGGTGATATGCTGGTCGGCGGCACTTGTTGGGGTGGTCGGTCTGTCGTTTGTTGCTGTGCAGCCGACGCAGCTTGTGCAGCCAGAAGCTGTTGGACCGTCGTCAGCACGGAAGCAATTTGTTAGTCCTGAAACTGAAAAATTCGTGTTAGAGGGGGCGGGGTAACCACGATTTACACAAATACGTTAACCGAAGAAAAGCAAGCAAAGCCTCTGAAAAGAGAAATTTGATTAGTTCTGCGGCTCACCTCCTGGAATACATGCAAGAACTCAACAACAAATTAGCAAAAGGATCACCACTGCAAGCTGAAACACAAGAGAAGCAAGTAATATCTTTTTCTGCACTGAATTATCCTCGTCACCACTATTGTGTCGTCGTTGATACTGTAGAATCTTTTACTGTGAGAAGCAAGGAGAGGATTTTGTTTGGTGGACAGTGTGGTGTCACCGCCAGACGCCACACTTGCTAGGTGGTAGCTTTAAATCGGCCGCGGTCCATTAGCACATGTCGGACCCGCGTGTCGCCACTGTCAGTGATCGCAGACCGAGCGCCACCACACGGTAGGTCTCGAGAGACTTACTAGCACTCGCCCCAGTTGTATGGACGACTTAGCTAGCGATGCAACACTGACGAAGCCTCGTTTATTTGCAGAGAAGATAGTTAGAATAGCCTTCAGCTAAGTCAATGGCTACGACCTAGCAAGGCGCCATAGCAATTGATAGTTATCGTATGAAACATGTCTCATCAAGAACGATGTATACAAATGATGGATTTAAGTTAAGTATTCCAGCAGCTACGTACTTTTCTTTATAGCATTCATTACGTATCCTGTTTCAGACCTCACTTTCAACACGATGAACTTGACAATGTGCTTGGATCTGTGTCAGGTATTCGAGCCATTCCTCTTCGGTGTTATTAAACTGCCGGAACGGTGGTATGCTGGTCGGCGGCACTTGTTGGGGTAGTCAGCCTGTCGTTTGTTGCCGTGCATCCGACGCAGCTTGTACAGCCAGAAGCTGTTGTACCGTCGTCAGCACGGTAGCAATTTGTTAGTCCTGAAACTGCAAAATTCGAATTAGGGGGGGGGGGGGGGGGGCGGGATAGCCATGATTTACTAACCTGAACACTGGGGACACCGCAATCGAAAGAAAGTATTGTAGCTTCACAGAACTTTCAACACGATGAACTTGACAATGTGCTTGGATCTGTGTCAGGTATTCGAGCCATTCCTCTTCGGTGTTATTAAACTGCGCTGGTGGAGGAATGCACCCTTCTCCGTTTTCAAGAAGGAACGTCGAACAGATGTGCAGAACTATAGACCTACAGGGTGATTCAAAAAGAATACCACAACTTTAGGAATTTAAAACTCTGCAACGACAAAAGGCAGAGCTAAGCACTATCTGCTGTCCGAACTAGAGGACATGATCGCCCACGGAGAAGTACGTCAGCAGAAGAGGGTTACATTGTGTGTAGACCAGGATTTTGGTACTGTTCGCAGCAACAGGAGTGCTCTGAAAAACAGGCACTGCTGTCCGAACTAGAGGACATGATCGCCCACGGAAAAGTACGTCAGCAGAAGAGGGTTACATTGTGGAACGGGCAAGAAGGGATCCGCGTCCCTAGCTATATAACAGACAGTATCCTGTTTCTACAACGTAACTTCACACGTGTAGTAACAGGGTTCTTTATTCATAAGAACAAGACGCTACTTATCTTTTAGCAAGTTTTTGTGGTAGAAGCTCTTCCGTAATAGTTCACGTTAGCCTCACTGCTGGCGAAGTACAAGTTCCGTTATAAACACTACACTCTCGTAACCGGTGATGTGAACTGACAGACGCCAACTAGAATAGCTTAAGCCAGCACAACATCATTTATTCTTCAAAAAATGGCTCTAAGCACTATGGGACTTAACATCAGTCCCCTAGACCTAGAACTACGTAAACCTGACTAACCTAAGGACATCACACAGCAATGCCCGAGGCAGGATTCGAACCTGTGACCGTAGCAGCTACGTGGTTCTGGACTGAAGCGCCTAGAACCGCTCGGTCACAACGGCCGGCTCATTTATTGTCTAAGGATATCTACACTGCTGCGATGTAGAACTTAGTTCCTATGTATAGGGCTGCAGCGAGTCTACACACATTTCTGGTATCTGCATTGTACGTTATCTTGTAGTTTCGATCGGTCTGAACGCGATTAAGGATGATTTACCCATTTCAGATTAAAAACCTCAAGAAAGTGACTGAAATAGAGAATTATCGGAATACCTTGAGGTTCCAATACTATACTACACTGATCGGCAAAACTTAAGGACGAGGTAGATCAAGTAACCTGCCATGCGAACTACTCGGTGGAAATGAATGCGGGTGCATGGTACCAGGGTTTCTCAGTCATGTACAGAAACTTAGACGTCAAATGGCGCCAGGTCAGTGTGGCTATATGGGCAAACAAGACGCAGTTGCAGGAACAGAAAAAGACAGTGTGTGACAATCGGCGAGCAGTTATGGGGCACTGTGTTGGTGTTCATCACATCATGGCCCGGAGACAATATCTCGAATAACTTGACACGGGGAAGAATCACCGGAAAACAAGAAGAAGGATGAAGCGCGATGTGTGTAGACCAGGATTTTGGTACTGTTCGCAGCAACAGGAGTGCTCTGAAAAACAGGCACTGCTGTCCGAACTAGAGGACATGATCGCCCACGGAGAAGTACGTCAGCAGAAGAGGGTTACATTGTGGAACGGGCAAGAAGGGATCCGCGTCAAAGAGCGGGTGCAATTGCAACCACATATAGCAGGACTGCAACGCATTCCCACGCTCCACAGTGGCATAACTACTGCATGGGGGTGGTCTCTTTGCCCGACTACCAGTAAGCTGCGTTCCGCTGACGCTGCCAGTACCGTTTGCGATGGTGCCAGGAGCATACAGACTGCACCAACCAGGAGTCGAATAGCGTACTCTTCCCGTATGAGGGAAGATTCTGGATCATGTCGAGATGTGGTACATCGAGATGTGGGAACACAGAATGCTCGCAGGAACGTGGTCTAACATTTTCGTTTTGGCTGTCCAGGTGTTATGATGTGGGAAGGCATAGTGTCGCATAGGCGTACTAACCTCCAAATTTATGAATACTTTACACTCACCAGTATTCTTTCTTTATATGCGCCTTTACGGGGTGCATTCGGGCCAGACTTCATTTTTATGTATGACAGGGGCGACTGCATCGAAGAGCGCAGGTGGGAGAGCTCTTGCGACGGGAGGACGTTCGGCGAATGGATTGGTCTGCCCGCTCCACCAGCTTAAAACATATCGGGTACGTGTGGGACGCGTTGGGGAGACAAACTGTAGCAAGTCCACACGCACCAGTGACCATCCAACTGTTGCCAACTGCGCTGGTGGAGGAATGCACCCTTCCCCGTTTTCAAGAAGGAACGTCGAACAGATGTGCAGAACTATAGACCTACAGGGTGATTCAAAAAGAATACCACAACTTTAGGAATTTAAAACTCTGCAACGACAAAAGGCAGAGCTAAGCACTATCTGTCGGCGAATTAAGGCAGCTATGAAGTTTCATTTAGTTGTACATTTGTTCGCTTGAGGCGCTGTTGACTAGGCTGAAAACCAAACTACCCGAGGCAGCCCGTGACAGAGCACTTCATCACTGGCCTCCAAGAAGCCCTGATCTTACCCCCTGCGATTTTTTCTTATGGGGGTATGTTAAGGATATGGTGTTTCGGCCACCTCTCCCAGCCACCATTGATGATTTGAAACGAGAAATAACAGCAGCTATCCAAACTGTTAAGCCTGATATGCTACAGAGAGTGTGGAACGAGTTGGAGTATCGGGTTGATATTGCTCGTGTGTCTGGAGGGGGCCATATTGAACATCTCTGAACTTGTTTTTGAGTAAAAAAAAAACCTTTTTAAATACTCTTTGTAATGATGTGTAACAGAAGGTTATATTATGTTTCTTTCATTAAATACACATTTTTAAAGTTGTGGTGTTCTTTTTGAATCACCCTGTATATCTCTTACGTCGATCAGTTGTAGAATTTTGGAACACGTATTATGTTCGAGTGTAATGACTTTTCTGGAGACTAGAAATCTACTCTGTAGGAATCAGTATGGGTTTCGAAAAGAGTCTACAAGACTCAGAGGGCCACAGACACGGGTTCCCAGGTAGATGCCGGGTTTCTTGACTTCCGCAAGGCGTTCGATACAGTTCCCCACAGTCGTTTAATGAACAAAGTAAGAGCATACGGACTATCAGACCAATTGTGTGATTGGATTGAAGAGTTCCTAGATAACAGAACGCAGCATGACATCCTCAATGAAGAGAAGTCTTCCGAAGTAAGAGTGATTTCAGGTACGCCGCAGGGGAGGGTCTTAGGACCGTTGCTATTCACAATATACATAAATGACCTTGTGGATGACATCGGAAGTTTGCTGAGGCTTTTTGCGGATGATGCTGCGGTATATCGAGAGGTTGTGACAATGGAAAATTGTACTGAAATACAGGAGTATCCGCAGCGAATTGACGCATGGTGCAGGGATTGGCAATTCAATCTCAATGTAGACAAGTGTAATGTGCTGCGAATACGTAGAATGATAGATCCCTTATCGTTTAGCTACAATATAGCAGGTCAGCAACTGGAAGCAGTCAATTCCATGAATTATCTGGGAGTACGCATTAGGAGTGATTTAAAATGGAATGATCATATAAAGTTGATCGTCGGTAAAGCAGATTCCAGATTGAGATTCATTGAAAGATCCTAAGGAAATGCAATCCGAAAACAAAGGAAGTGGGTTACAGTACGCTTGTTCCCCCACTGCTTGAATACTGCTCAGCAGTGTGGGATCCGTACCAGATAGGGTTGATAGGAGAGATAGAGAAGATCCAACGGAGAGCAGCGCGCTTCGTTACAGGATCATTTAGTAATCGCGAAAGTGTTACGGAGATGATAGATAAACTCCAGTGGAAGACTCTGCAGGAGATACGCTCAGTAGCTCGGTACGGGCTTTTGTTGAAGTTTCGAGAACATACCTTCACCGAAGAGTCAAGCAGCATATTTCTCCCTCTTACGTATATCTCGCGAAGAGACCATGAGGATAAAATTAGAGAGATTAGAGCCCACACAGAGGCATACCGACAATCCTTTCCACGAACAATACGAGACTGGAATAGAAGGGAGAACCGATAGAGGTACTCAAGGTACCCTCCGCCACACACCGTCAGGTGGCTTATGGAGTATGAGTGTAGATGTAGATGTAGATGTAGATGAACTGCTTACCAACCTCGGGCCAGCTTGGGAGAATGTTGCAGAACATCACAGACCTATTAACGAACATACACTGCCTTTTTAATGCGCAGGATACCATTATAACTGACGCTGATTTCAGTGTAATTGATGTATTTGAACAAAAGTGTCTTCTCTTTTCGTCTGATTGTGTATTTTAGTTACCTTCTGTACTATACTGTTGCATTTCTCTCCATATGTGGTCCAACCTTCGTCGAGCTTTGTAACTTGACAGTGACATAATTTTTGCACACCAATATACACTCATGCTTATAAATTAAGGATAATTGCACAATGTGGTGCCACACAACGTGCCACTACACAAAATTGGCGCTAATAGCATAGGCATATAGGGAACACACACGACGCAGATCTGTAAGTCCACGGTATTGTTGATAACTAGAGAAAACCGTCCCGAAACGCATGTGCTACAAAACTCCACTGTTTCGTGCGCATGAACCCCGATGTCAATATGGGATATGATCACAATGCACACGTACACAGGCCGCACAACGGGTTGGCATACTCTGGATCAGCGGGTCGGGCAGCTGCTGCGGTATAGCCTCCCATTCTTGCACCAGTGCCTGTCGGAGCTCCTGAAGTGTCATAGTGGTTTGAAGACGTGCAGCGATACGTCGACCGAGAGCATCCCAGACATGCTCGATGGGGCTTAGGTCTGGAAAACAGGTAGGCTACCCCCATTCGCCTGATATCTTCTGTTCCAAGGTACTCCTCCACGGTGGCAGCTCGGTGTGGCCGTGCGTTATCATCCATCAGGAGGAAGGTAGAACCCACTGCACCCCTGAAAAGGCGGACATACTGGTGCAAAATGACGTCCCGATACACCTGACCTGTTACAGTTCCTCTGTCAAAGATATGCAGGGGTGTACGTGCACCAATCATAATCCCACCCACACCATCAAACCACGACCTCCATGAAGGTCCCTTTCAAGGACAATAAGGGGTTGGTATCTGGTTCCTGGTTCACGACAGATAAAAACTTGTCGAGAATCACTGTTCAGACTATACCTGGACTCGTCCGTGAAAGTAACCTGGGACCACTGTTCCAATGACCATGTACTGTGTTCTTGACACCAGGCTTTACGGGCTCTCCTGTGACAAGGGTCAGTGGAATGCACCTTGCAGGTCTCTGAGCAAATGTACTATGTCTGTTCAGTCGTCTGTAGACTGTGTGTCTGGAGACAACTGTTCCAGTGGCTGTGGTAAGGTCCCGAGCAAGACTACCTGCAGTACTCCGTGGCCGTCTGCGGGCACTGATGGTGAGATATCGGTCTTCTTGTGGTGTACACTGTGGACGTCCCGTACTGTAGCGCCTGGACACATTTCCTGTCTGCTGAAATCGTTGCCATAATCTTGAGATCACACTTTGTGGCAAACGGAGGGCCTGTGCTACGACCTGCTCTGTTTGACCAGCCTCTAGTCGGCCTAGTATTCTACCCTTCATAATGTCATCAATATGTGTTCTTTGAGCCATTTTCAACACACATTCACCATTAGAACGTCTGAAAGCGTCTGCGCACTTACTCGCTGCACCGTACTCTGACATGCACCAACACACCTCTGCATCTGTGGACTGCTGCCAGCACCACCGTGCGACGACCGCAGGTCAAATACACCACATGGTCATACCCCAAGGTGATTTAAACCCGCAAACCGCCCACCAGAGCGTTGTTTCACCATGTATCAGCATTATCCTTAATTTATGAGCGTGAGTGTAGAAGACGCCTGTATAACCAGAATAATTTCTTTCAACACATAAACTATGAATTTTACTGTTTCTCTCATGGTTTTGTTCCTGCTAGTGGTAACAGAAAATTTAGTGCACCAGATATATTTGCTGTAGTTTGTAACTTTACTGCGTATATCTTGCAGGAAACTGGCAAGCATTTGCAGCCGGCCGGGGTGGACGAGCGATTCTAGGCACTACAGTCTGGAACCGCGCGATCTCTACGGTCGCAGGTTCGAATTATGCCTCGGGGCCGGCCGCGGTGGTCTAGCGGTTCTAGGCGCGCAGTCCGGAACCGCGCGACTGCTACGGTCGCAGGTTCGAATCCTGCCTCGGGCATGGATGTGTGTAATGTCCTTAGGTTAGTTAGGTTTAAGTAGTTCTAAGTTCTAGGGGACTGATGACCACAGTAGTTAAGTCCCATAGTGCTCAGAGCCATTTTTATGCCTCGGGCATTGATGTGTGTGATATCCTTACGTTAGTTAGGTTCAAGTAGTTCTAAGTTCTAGGGGACTGATGACCTCAGAATTTAAGTCCCATAGTGCTCAGAGCCATGTGAACCATTTTTTTTTACAAGCATTTGCAGTGTTATTCTCAAAACCCATTATCTATCATATAGGCTATCTTGTTCTCAAAATAGATTACATGTAGCACCCATATGTACAGTTCATTTTCCTGAAATTATTTAATGCCCTGTTCAAGGACGTATGCTATCGCTTTTACAGCACATGTGTTTATGACAAGACTGATTACACAAAGTTATTTTGTGTAGACTGATATGTAGATGCCCTTGCACAATTTAGTATAATTTTATAATAAGTTCCGGTCACGAAAGCTGACAACGACCTGGAGAGCGGTGTACTGACCACATGCCTCTCCAACTCAGTATCCGGTGACGACCATAGGCTGAGGATGACACGGTGGTCGGTCAATAGCGTTAGGGTCTTGCGAGACCTGTTCGTACGGAGCTCAGTTAGTTCAGTTTTTTAGTAAGGGAGTACTTGCCTTGTTAATATATTATACTTGTTGGTTTTGCTTTGTCTGAGCCAACGATGTTAACTTCTTAAAGAGATACCTGCGCTTTTTACAACACTTCGTTTTTGCGAATAACACGTATTTAAACGTCTGGCTAATACAGTACCTTACTTATTGATTTTGCTGCATCTCATGGCGTTCTTTTCAGTGCAATACAAGGTATGAATAACGCATAAGCGAAATAAAGGCCGGCCGCGGTGGCCGAGCGGTTCTAGGCGCTACAGTTTGGAACCGCGCCACCGCTACGGTCTCAGGTTCGAATCCTGCCTCGGCCAGGGATGTGTGTGATGTCCTTAGGTTAGTTAGGTTTAACTAGTTCTAAGTTCTAGGGGACTAATGACCTGCGATAGTGCTTGTAGCCATTTTTTGAAATAAACCAGAATCTATTTTCTGATCAATTTGTCAATATGCGTATCGCACGAGATTTTTTCAAACTGTACAGCGGAACCATTAATTTCCGATTCTGTGGACAAATGCGGTGTATTCATGAGCTTATTACATTCCATATTCATGATCTATGGAGAACAACATAATGACCTGTTTCAGCAGTTGTGCAGGAGCTCCTGGGGTTCTGCTGTATAGATTCTGCTTCATTTCACGTACGCTTAACTCTTATCTTGCGTTGTCTTGCAAAAGAACACCATGAGATGCAGCAAAAATCAATAAATGAGGTACTGTATTAGCCAGGCGTTTAAATATGCGCAATTCGTTACATCAAGTGTAGTATACGATGCAGACGCCTCTTACGTATATCGTGTGGCTCCTAAGAATCGTCAAGTGCATTTTCCCGGGTGTTTCGGCAGATATCTGCATTTTCATTTTTTACCATGTCTAGCTGGAGTCAGCCCCAATAATACTGTTGAAGACTTTCATGCGACGCCCAGGGTGTGCAGAAAGTATCGCTTTCTCCATTAGAAACAAAATTATTTTTAACATTGAATCGTGTTTCTTAACAACATAAACACTGCATATCATATTTATCCACCGATACTGGGCAGCGACGTTCAATTTTAGTGTCCTCCATTGTACGGGAGTTACGTAAGGTATGTACGAGCACAGGTTGGGGAGCAGAAACTACGACATATGGAATTTACACTGTATAATAGTTTCAAAATTAAGGACTATGTTCTTCCTATCAAGACACTTGTTCCATGAGTAGGTCCGTTGCCAGAAATATTTCCATATAGAGCCAAAGAAACTCGTACACCTGCCTCATATTGTTTAGAGCCCCCACGAGCACGCAAAAGTGCCGCAGCACGACGTGGCATGGACTCAACTAATGTCTGAAATAGTGCTGGAGGGAAGTGACACCATGAATCCTGCAGGGCTGTCCTAAATCCGTAAGAGTACGAAGGGGTGAAGATCTCTTCTGAACAGAACGTTTCAAGGCACCCCATATATGCTCAATAATGTTCATGTCTGCGGAGTCTTGCAGCCAGCAGAAGTCTTTTAAGTTCCAAAGAGTGTTCCTAGAGCCAACCTGTAGCAATTCTGGACGTGTGGGGTGTCGCATTGTCCTGCTGAAATTGCCCATATCCGTCGGAATGCACAATGGATATGAATGGATGCAGGTGACAAGACAGGATGCTTACGTACGTGTCACCTGTCAGAGTCGTATCTAGACGTATCAGGGGTCCCATATCACTCCAACTGCACACGCCCCATACCATTACACAGCCTCCACCAGCTTGAACAGAGCCTTGCTCACATGCAGGGTCGATGGATTCATGAGGTTGTCTCCATACCCATCCGCCCGATACAATTTGAAACGAGACTCTTCCGACCAAGCAACATGTTTCCTAGTCATCAACGGTCCAAAGTCGGTGTTGATGGGCTCAGGCGAGGCGTAAAGCTTCGTGTCGTGCAGTTATCAAGGGTACACGAATGGGCTTTCGTCTGCGGAAGCCCATATCGGTAATGATTCGTTGAATGGTTCACACGCTGACACTTGTTTATGGCCCAGAACTGAAATATGCAGCAATATGCGGAAGGGTTGCACTTCTGTCACATTGAACGATTCTCTTCAGTCGTCGTTGGTTCCGTTCTTGCAGCATCTTTTTTCCGGACGCAGCGTTGTCGGAGATTTGATGTTTTACTCGATTCCTGGTATTCATGGTACCTCGTGAAATGGTCGTACGGGAAAAAACCAACTTCATCGCTACCTCGGAGATTCTGTGTCCGATCGCTCGTGCGCCGACTACAATACTATGTTCAAACTCACTTAAACGTTGATAACCTGCCATTGTAGCAACAGTGACCGATCTAACAGCTGCGCCAGACACTTGTCTTATATAGGCGTTGCCGACCACAGCGCCGTATTCTGTCTGTTTACATATCTCTGTATTTGAAGACGCATGCCTGTACCAATTTCTTTGGCTCTTCAGTGTACATTCAAGACATATGACACACGTTTTGGTAAATAACGTAGCTAACGATTATTGTGGAAAACGACATTTTCATTTAGGTGCCTCGATCAATCTACTGAGGTCTCCAAGCCAACATTCAACATTATTTTTATGGCTTCATAACGCTGTTGCTGGTGTACCAGCCATGGGATACCCCGTAAAGTCTGGCAAGTTTTGGTGTCTTTCGGAAAGAATAAGCACTCTACCGGTATAACGGCACGAGGTACCGTTCTCTTCCTTCGTTTAGTTTCCGTAATAGCCCATAACAACAACACAACATTGTGATACTTAAGCACCCACTACATTCATCCATAAAGACGACATATAGCGCTGTTGGATGAGAAGAACCTTTCCTCAGGAGGTATAATAGACATCCATAACAATGGATCGCAGCGTTGGCGTTATTTTACTTGAAGCGTTATTTTCCGGAGTTTCGTGCTTTCGCTTAGCGTGTTTTCTCTGTGAGCACGGCATTTGTGCACGACAGCACTCTGCTTATGTAAGCCCCGTTACGCGGATCGCGTTGGTTCCACGTGCACTTCTTTGTCTGGAACCATTCAGTTAAAATACCACGATATTTCTGCACCCAACATTGCTTTTGGTGTTACCACAACACTGTCCATGTTAATGTTTTTTTTTATTTACATACTGTCCAGTCCCATCACGTGAAATCTTTGTCGAAACATGTAAGCCATTACGTTACTGCCTCTTTGTTGAGAGAAATCTGTCATTTCTCCACATTTTGAATCATCTGATACACACTAGGAACGTTACTTACAGCTATAACTTTTTTTTCTGCCTGCTTTTAATTCAGCAAAAAACACAGGACAGTGACAGTTCGGAGCCCGAAACCAGGGCACGTAGAGAATAGTTGTTTGGCAACAACAGTTTCGGACAGAAATTCCACTGTGAACCAGAAGCCCAGCCAATGATATTCCCTCTGTGATGACCATATATTAAACTCTTATGGCCTACCTCGAAAAGAGGCCTGTGCATCATGTACCACCTGCTACTAAACAAAAAAATTGCTTCTTGCAAACGAGCTTTCCAACTGTGTAGCCACCAATTAGAAAATGGTATCTTAATCTGGCTGTCATTTTGTCGCGAGAGTTTGTCCGCAAATGAGGCTGCGACGTTACGACGATGGTGATCCGTGGCACAGGCGATATATTCCAGTGAGAAGTTGCAACTGGATGGGGAATGAAGGCTGCTGCTTACCTATATGATTATTTCACATCTCCTCCAAAACCACTGGATCGAAATCATAGAAACTTAGTACACATATCGCTTACTATCTGAAAACAAGCACTGTCTAGGTAAGAACTGTCCTCATTCCCTACTATTCAGGGTGGGCAGATGGTTACAAAAACATAACTCAGGAACGGCTGGAGCAATTTTAGCCAAACATTTATATACATATTATCTGTACAGAAATACTGGGGGTGATTACATACCCCTAATATTTCTTGATATGGTAGTGAGCGACGACAGGTAATAACATCCGAAAACGACCGATATTAGTATCGTATCTATAATTAGGCTCCCTCTAGATTTGGTGGGGAGAGACACAGTAACATACCGATGAACATATCTCTGCAACGCCTGAAGCTGTTTCTACCGGACTTGACACACACGGTAATTGCTATCCAGAAAAAAAGTCTTGTGATAGCAAGACACCCCTAGCACCTCTATGGCTGAGGTTTGCGGTGGCAAAATAGCATAATTCAGCAACGTCTGAGGCAGTTTCAGCCACATTCGGTAAATACGTATTGTATGTTAACCAGGCACCTAGAAACGACGGAGAGGCTCCTACATATAGGATGGGGCCCCTCCACGCCCACACCAACGTGGTGACCAAACCAAAAGATCTACTGTCACCTCCGTAAACATGTTAGTTTTTGAATCAGGCGTCACAGGATGCGGGGTATGATGTTGTCCATGCGTCTGGGTAAGATTACTCATTAACATGGTCCATCAGGAGATATAAGTGGTCGAAAACTATTGAAGTGTAGCGGTTGTAAGGGCAGAGGAAAAAAAGTGCCAAGACAAGAGCCAAGGGAAAAAAACCTCTGCGACAGTAGGACGGGTAGTAAGGGCAGTAGCGGCTTGCTATCTGCGACAGTGCATGTAAGGTGTGGTTGTGTTAGTTCGAAGTATCGTGCATCGTTACCTTTGTCGTTGTTGGAGCTTGTTGCGGCACTTGCTGCAGTTGCTGCGTCCCTGCAACAGTTCAAGGTCGTTGTAGGTTAGTGGGCGATCGGTCATAGATCGGCTCACAGACGGTGTAGGGGGTGTGTGTGGCTGGTTTGCGTGCTGTGTACAGTACGGTTTCCCTGCGGTTGCCTGTTCGACGGCTAGTCGCACATCTGGGTTTCCAGTAATAACTGTGCTGCAGGGGCTCGCCAGTACTGTCGTGTTAGCGTTCTATGGACCATAGATGTTTAGTTCCTAGCCAGCCCGTCCCCGCCGCAGCCGCAGAGGTCCACAAACCCCCCCCCCCCCCCCCCCCCCCCAGGAAACGTCTCACACCAGACGAGTGTAACCCCTATGTTTGCGTGGTAGAGTAATGGTGGTGTAAGCGTACGTGGAGAACTTGTTTGCGCAGCAATCGCCGACATAGTTTGGCTGAGGCGGAATAAGGGGAACCAGCCCACATCCGCCGAGGCAGATGGAAAACCGCCTAAAAACCATCCACAGACTGGCCGGCTCACCGGACCTCGACACAAGTCCACCGGGTGAATTCGTGCCGGGGCCAGGGGCTCCTTCCCGCCTGGAAAGCCGTGCGTTAGAACGCGCGGCAAACGGGAGAGCCGGTAAATACGTTGTAAGAGGTCCATGATTAAGGAATTTGTTGCTAGAGCACTTGATCAGATGTAATTTCGATGGATTGCTCACGCGCTGCCTGCGATATGTAAGCTATAAGAGAATCTCAGACCAAAGAGCAGTGTTGTATGCACTAAGAGCAGTGTCAGTAGCAGTTATAGTAGTAGTAGCTATCAGTCTGGTGTATCGTGTTGGCTGGGCCGGTCGTGGGGAGCGATGGCGGAGCCTGAACGATATATTATAAGGTAAAAGCAGCCTCGCGCATATGTACTATTGTTATGTCAAGCCCCATGTAAATGTTTTTAAAAAATCTCTTAATAATGATCTTTCTTATAAAAAATTAACTTTTGACAATCATTCATCTCAATTTAAAGAACTTACTAATTTCTTCAATCCATGGTCATCCCGATTATTGTAAAGAAAAATCAGTTGTTTCTTTTTATACATGACAAATCTATCGGCCAGCATTGCACAGGGCTGTGCCAGAAAAATTTCTTGTAGGAGCAGATATATACGCGTTATCCGGCGACCTTATTGAGGCAAGAATTTTCAATTAACTCAGAATGATCTTTCAGGGCCATGACACAGCGCAGCTGACGTCAAAAATTCACCAGTTTAAATTCACAATCATTATTGAAAGGTTATAAGTGAGCGACAATTTTATTGAGGAGTTAGTCACATTGTATTGTTGGTAGGTTACGAAATTTTACTGTTGGGAGGTTTTGGAGTGTATCTTTTGGAAGGTTACGCTGAATGTGAATTATAAATAATTATATTTTTTACTGTTGGGAGGTTACACTAAATCTGAATGATATATAATATTTTTACTGTGGGGAGGTTACAACGTGACTCCAGTACCTGTACTCTACTGTAGATTCCCAAATAAAAAACCGTGCCCAATTGTTGGAATAAAGCATAGTCACACCGTTTTGCAAAATTGGTGGTAGGATTTTACAGAATCTGACAACATATTCTGAGCTCAAACGTAATGAGATATATCGAACAGGATGATCTCTTCTATGCAAATCAGCATGGATTCCGAAAACATCGATAATGTGAAAATCAACTAGCACATTTCTCGTATGACATACGGAAAGTTTTGGAACAAGGGATTCAGGGAGATGCAGTATTTCTTGATTTCCGCGAACCATTTGACTCAGTACCAACGCTTATTATCAAAAGCGCGATCGTATAGAGTATCGAGTGAAAGAGGGACGCAGCAAGTAATCTTGAATGAGAAGTTATCGACAGACGTAGAAGTAACTTCAGTGGTGGCCCTAATAAGTGTGTTGGGACCATTGCGGTTCGTGTTGTACGAGGGCAGTTCAATAAGTAATGCAACACATTTTTTTTCTCGGCCAATTTTGGTTGAAAAAACCGGAAATTTCTTGTGGAATATTTTCAAACATTCCCGCTTCGTCTCGTATAGTTTCATTGACTTCCGACAGGTGGCAGCGCTGTACGGAGCTGTTAAAATGGCGTCTGTAACGGATGTGCGTTGCAAACAATGGGCAGTGATCGAGTTTCTTTTGGCGGAAAACCAGGGCATCTCAGATATTCATAGGCGCTTGCAGAATGTCTACGGTGATCTGGCAGTGGACAAAAGCACGGTGAGTCGTTGGGCAAAGCGTGTGTCATCATCGCCGCAAGGTCAAGCAAGACTGTCTGATCTCCCGCGTGTGGGCCGGCCGTGCACAGCTGTGACTCCTGCAATGGCGGAGCGTGCGAACACACTCGTTCGAGATGATCGACGGATCACCATCAAACAACTCAGTGCTCAACTTGACATCTCTGTTGGTAGTGCTGTCACAATTGTTCACCATTTGGGATATTCAAAGGTTTGTTCCCGCTGGGTCCCTCGTTGTCTAACCGAACACCATAAAGAGCAAAGGAGAACCATCTGTGCGGAATTGCTTGCTCGTCATGTGGCTGAGGGTGACAATTTCTTGTCAAAGATTGTTACAGGCGATGAAACATGGGTTCATCACTTCGAACCTGAAACAAAACGGCAATCAATGGAGTGGCGCCACACCCACTCCCCTACCAAGAAAAAGTTAAAAGCCATACCCTCAGCCGGTAAAGTCATGATTACAGTCTTCTGGGACGCTGAAGGGGTTATTCTGTCCGATGTCCTTCCCCATGGTCAAACGATCAACTCTGAAGTGTATTGTGCTACTCTTCAGAAATTGAAGAAACGACTTCAGCGTGTTCGTAGGCACAAAAATCTGAACGAAGTTCTCCTTCTTCATGACAACGCAAGACCTCACACAAGTCTTCGCACCCGAGAGGAGCTCACAAAACTTCAGTGGACTGTTCTTCCTCATGCACCCTACAGCATCGATGTCGCACCGTCGGATTTCCATATGTTTGGCCCAATGAAGGACGCAATCCGTGGGAGGCACTACGCAGATGATGAAGAAGTTATTGATGCAGTAAGACGTTGGCTCCGACATCGACCAGTGGAATGGTACCGTGCAGGCATACAGGCCCTCATTTCAAGGTGGCGTAAGGCCGTAGCATTGAATGGAGATTACGTTGAAAAATAGTGTTATGTAGCTAAAAGATTGGGGAATAACCTGGTGTATTTCAATGCTGAATAAAACAACCCCTGTTTCAGAAAAAAAATGTGTTGCATTACTTATTGAACTGCCCTCGTACATTAATGACCTTTTGAACAATACTAGTAGCAAAATGGCTCTGAGCACTATGGGACTTAACTTCTGAGGTCGTCAGTCCCCTAGATCTTAGAACTACTTAAACCTAACTAACCTAAGGACATCACACACATCCATGCCCGAGGCAGGATGCGAACCTGCGACCGTAGCGGTCGCGCGGTTCCAGACTGAAGCGCCTAGAACCGCTCGGCATACTAGTAGTAAGGTCACACTTTTTGCAAGTGATGTAGTCAACGGTAACAAAGTACTGTCTGAAAGAAGCTGCATAAATATTCAGTCAGATCTAGATAAGATTTCAAAGTGATGTAAAAATTGGCAACTTGCTTTAAATATTCAGAACTGTAAAATTGAGCCCTTCACAAAACGAAAAAATGTAGTATCCTATGACCGTCACATCAGTGTATCACTACTGAAATCGTTCAACTCATACAAATACCTGGGTATAACATTTTGTGTGGACATGAAATGAAATGATCACATAGGCCTAGTCTTGGGTGAAGCAGGCGGTAGACTTGGTTTTATTGGTGGATTACTGGGGAAATGTAATCAGTTTACAAAGAAGATTGATTAAAAAGAACCCGTGCGTCCCATCCTAGAAGACTGCTCAAGTGATTGGTACCTGTGCCGAGTAGGACTAACAGAGGATATTGAGCATATACAGAGAAGGACAGCACTAATGGTCGTAGGTTTGTTTGATCCATGGCAGAGTGTCACGGAGATGTTGAAGAAACTGAACTGGCAGTCTCTTGGATATAGACGTAAACTGTCCCGAGGAAGTCTAATTAAGAACTTTGAAGAAACCTGTTTAAACGGTGACTCTAGCAATATATTACAAGCCCCCACGTATCGCTCCCATATGGATCATGGAGACAAGGTCAGGTTAATTACAGCATGCACTGGGGCATTAAAAGTATCATTCTTCCCGCGCTCCGTGTGTGAATAGGGCCCTAATAATTGACGTAGCGTTTTGACGTACCCTCTGACATACACTTCACAGTGGTTTGCAGAGTACAAATATAGATGTAGCTGTTGATTTGGAGCTCATTATTTGTATACAAATACTGTGGGAGTTAGAGACCCTGTCGCTTCGCTCCAAGGAATGAGGGGTATGGATGTAAAGGGGTGAGTTTAAAAATGTTCGAAAACTACCTGTAGGAATTTCCTTGCAGGATTCAATTGATTTGAAAGCCTTTAAACGTTTTGACTCTTTTGCAGGAATAAGGCGTGATGTTGTAACGTAGTCATGTAATTTTGGTTTTGTAAGTTATCGATGTGCATGCCACAGAGAGAGAGGGCAAGCTATATTACTGTTAAACAATCTCTTGTCTTGTCATGGTACAGTCTTTACCTCTGCGCAATCTGATACATTCTTAGTTGAAGCGCGGTAGGTGACGGACGTATTCAGAAGTGCTGTTTTGACTTGCGATTGTATATATTAGGTGAAGAAAGGTTTATCATAAAGCACAGCAAAGATGAATACGATGTATATACTGAAAAGCGAAGAGAATATAAATTTTGAACAGTGTTATTTTTTTTAAAGAGAAAATGTTTGACGTAAGAGGGCAGCACTGCACAACTAATTACACTACTGGCCATTAAAATCGCTACACCATGAAGATGACGTGCTACAGACGCGAAATTTAACCGACAGGAATAAGATGCTGTAATATGCAAATTATTAGCTTTTCAGAGCATTCACACAAGGTTGGCGCCGGTGGCGACACCTACAACGTGCTGACATGAGGAAAGTTTCCAACCGATTTCTCATACACAAACAGCAGTTGACCGGCTTTGCCTGGTGAAACGTTGTTGTGATGCCTCGTGTAAGGATGAGAAATGCGTACCATCACGTTGCCGACTTTGATAAAGGTAGGATTGTAGCCTATCGCGATTGCAGTTTAGCGTATCGCGACATTGCTGCTCGCGTTGGTCGAGATCCAATGACTGTTAGCAGAATATGGAATCAGTGGGTTCAGGAGGGTAATACAGAACGCTGTGCTGGATCCCAACGGCCTCGTATCACTAGCAGTCGAGATGACAGGCATCTTATCCGCATGGCTGTAACGGATCATACAGCCACGTCTCAATCCCTGAGTCAACAGATGGCGACGTTTGCAAGACAACAACCATCTGCACGAACAGTTCGACGACGTTTGCAGCAGCATAGACTATCAGCTCGGAGACCATGGCTGCGGTTAACCTTGACGCTGCATCACAGACAGAAGCGCCTGCGATGGTGTATTCAACGACGAACCTGGGTGCACGAATGGCAAAACTTCATTTTTTCGGATGAATCCAGGTTCTGCTTAAGGCATCGTGATGGTCGCATCCATGTTTGGCGACATCGCCGTGAACGCACATTGGAAGCGTGTATTCGTCATCGCCATACTGGCGTATCACCCGGCGTGATGGTATGGGGTGCCACTGGTTACACGTCTCGGTCACCTCTTGTTCGCATTGACGGTACTTTGAACAGTGGACGTTACATTTCAGATGTGTTACGACCTGTGGCTCTACCCTTCATTCCATCCCTGCGAAACCCTACATTTCAGCAGGATAATGTACTACCGCATGTTGCAGGTCCTGTACGGCCTTTCTGGATACAGAAAATGTTCGACTGCTGCCCTGGCCAGCACATTCTCCAGATCTCTCACCAACTGAAAATATCTAGTCAATGGTGGCCGAGCAACTGGCTCGTCACAATACGCCAGCCACTACTCTTGATGAATTGTGATATCGTGTTGAAACTGCATGGGCAGCTGTACCTGTACACGCCATCCAAGCTCTGTTTGACTCAATGTCCAGGCGTATCAAGGCCATTATTACGGCCAGAGTTGGTTGTTCTGGGTGCTGATTTCTCAGGATCTATGCATCCAAATTGCGTGAAAATGTAATCACATGTCAGTTCTAATATAATATATTTGTCCAATGAATACGCGTTTATCATCTGCATTTCTTCTTGGTGTAGCAATTTTAATGGCCAGTAGTGTAGTAGAAATAATTATTGGCAGCTAGTTAACTTTGTTCGCGGGCTCCGAGCCGATAGAAATGACCACTCCACTTTCCTGGACCATGCAGTAAAATATCAACTGAATAAGTTGTTTAATTTTTATAGCAATTCCCTGTTGATACTGTCCCCATTTAAATCATCGTTCACTTTGCTTAGCGCAGTAGTGTTCAGACCAACAAGAAAAATCGTTGTCCTGGAATATCATTCCATAGGAATAGTTACGCTCTACATCTCAATGTTTATTATTACGCATGACCACACTGCACTATGTGGTATGAAACAGTTTGAATATTTATTCAGAACTAGAAATCTAACTTAGCCTCTGCCTGCTTACTGTTTGTTGTAGTGCTTGCGAGGAATCTCAATAATATTGTCAAGAAGATAAGTGGAAGTTTTGATTAGGGCCAGATAATTGTTTTATTTAGGTTGCGCATTTAATAAAAAGACAAGTTGTATTGAGAACAGTTACAGTTCAGTCAAAATTAGGTTCTGTTCAGCCAAAGGTTAGCATACGAGTTTAAGCTGAATAATTGTTTGTGAGTAACATGTGGACTTTTTATAGAGTGGAAGGCAAAGTTGGGCTAAATTTCATACAGAGACAAAAATAGTGGGAAGGTTACAATGTATGAATGAATTGAACCTACCCTTATGGTATGTCAGCTTCATCCCATTATGTAACGATTTTCTGGCGTGTGACGTCATACATGCACAATCATAAAGAGAATAGAACACTGACAATATACTTTTTTCAATATAGGTTGTGTTAACAGAATGAAATGTAGTGTAGCTAGAAGTCTAGGTTAGTTTGAAAGCTGATATTTCTGTTGTGAGTTGGTGAAGTGGTATCGAAGGCTTCAACTAATACAGACTTAGTACTAAAACCTACAAACAAGTTTGGTGAACGTAACGAGTAAGCTGAAATCAATGTTACTTTCAAAACTCCTCGACAATGTTGTTGTTGTGTGTTTCTGTTTGAAGACTGGTTTGGTGCAGCTCTCCACTCTGTCCTGTGCAAGTTTTTTCATTTCCGAATAATTACTAAAAGCCGACAACCGCCTCCACCTGCATACTTACTCATCTCTTGGTCTCCCTCTACCATTTCTACCCCCGCCCCCCCTTACCCCACTTCGCCCCATTACCAAACTGACAATTACTTGATGCCTCAGAATGTGTCTCCCGACTGCCGACTGATTCATTATTTCCTCATTAGTACGTGATGTAAACATCTCATGTGCAGCATTCTTCTAAAGCACCACACTTCATAAACTTCTACCCTAACACTTTAATTTATATTGGATATTACAAAATTTCTCTTTTTCAGGAATGCTTCTTTTGCTACAGCCAGCCTACATTTCATGTCATCTCTACTACGATAATCATCAATTATTTTGCTGCCCTTATAACCAAATTCATCAACTATTTTCAGTGTCTTACTTAGGCGCTACAGTCTGGAACCGCGCGACCGCTACGGTCGCAGGTCGAATCCTGCCTCGGGCATGGATGTGTGTGATGTCCTTAGGTTAGTTAGGTTTAAGTAGTTCTAAGTTCTAGGGGACTGTTGACCTCAGAAGTTAAGTCCCATAGTGCTCAGAGCCATTTTTTTGTGTGTGTCTTATTTCCTTATCTAATTGCCTGAACATCGACTGATTTAATTTGACTATATTCGTTTCACATTATGTTACTTCAGCTGATTCGAGTCTTATATCATCGTTTCAAGGCACTATGCGTTCCGTTCAACTGTTCTTACAACTCTCTGCAATGTCTTGACTACATCAAGAGTCGCAATCCCTATTTAGCACACAAAAGACCTACAAACCCCATAGCACAGTGCAAGCGAAAAGCTTAAAGTTCCACCAAGGTGAAACATTTTCGTAAGGGGAATGTGCATACTAGACGATTACAAGAGTAAAAGTTACTTATTAAAACAAATGCAAATGAACAATATTAAACCGATTGAAGATAAATGGACGAAACAGACACGATTTCTACATTATATAAGTGAAAGTTACTTATTTAAACACATACAAATGATCAAGATTATATCGGTACCAAGTAAATGGACAGATCAGACCCGGTTTGAACATTACACAAGTTAACGGTATTTGTTAAAGCAAGTGCAAACGATCAGTATTAACGGATACAAGATACATTAACTAATCAGATACCAATTCTAATCTAATGCAAACCGCCACGCTGGGTGGCCGTGCGGTCTAGGGCACCTTGTCACGGTTCGCACGGCTGCTCCCGTCGGATGTTCGAGTATGGGTGTGTGTCTTGTCTTTACCGTAAATTAGTTTAAGCTACATTAAGTAGTGTGTAAGCTTAAGGGAACGATGACCTCAGCAGTTTGGTCCCATAGGACTTACCACGAATTTCCATTTCCATTTCTGAGACACACCATTACAAAATGCTCGTAACTTAAACACATTACCCAAGGCAAAGACATTTGTTACTGAAAGGTGTCAACTTCATAAGAAAATAAATGGCATATACAAAACACATGGCATTGTAATACAATAAATAGATAACAAGTAACAAAACCACAAATCCGTTACATGTGTCAATGTTGTTCATCACTCTTTAAAGTCATGAGTCATCCTGAATATTCTCACATCTTATGCTGACAGAGTAAATATAATACACTTAAGATCCAAAGAAACTGGTACACCAACTTAATATCGCGTAGTACCCCCGCGAGCACGCAGAAGTGCCGCAAAACCACGCGGCATGCACGCGATTAATGTTTGAAGTAGTGCTGGAGGGAACTAACACCATGAATCCTGCAGGTCTGCTCATAAATCGGTAAGAGTACGAGGGGATGGAGATCTATCCTGAACAACACGTTGCAAGGCATCCCAGACACGCTCAATAATGTTCACGTCTGGGCAGTTTGCTGGCCAGCGAAAATCTTTAAATTCAGAAGCCTGAAGCCACTCTTTAGAGATTCTGCACGTGTGGGGTGTCGCATTGTTCCACTGGAATTGCCCAAGTCTGTCGGAATGCACAATGGATATGAATGGATGCAGGTGATATGACAGGATGCTTACGTACGTGTCACCCATCACAATCGTATCTAGACGTATCAGGGATCCCACATCACTCCAACTGCACACGTCCGACACCATTACAGACCCTCCACCAGCTTGAACAGTGCCCTACTCACATACAGGGTCCATAATTCATGAGGTTGTCTCCATACCCGTACACGTCCATCCGCCCAATACAATTTGAAACTAGACTCGTCCGACCAGGCAACATGTTTCCAGTCATCAGCAGTCCAATGTCGGTGTCGAAGGGTCCAGGCGAGGCGTAAAGTTTTGTGACGTGGAGTCATCAAAGGTACAAGAACGAGGCTTCGGCTCCGAAAGCCCATACCGATGATGTTTCGTTGTATGGTTCGCATGCTGACACTTCATGGCCCAGCACTGAAATCTGCAGCAATTTGCAGACTGGTTTCACTTATGTCACTTTGAACGACTCTCTTCAGTCGTTGTTGGTCCCGTTCTTCCACGATCTTTTATCGACCGCAGCAGTGTCGGAAATTTGATATTTTACTGGATTCCTGATATTCACGGTACACGCGTGAAATGGCCGTACGGGAAAATCCCCACTTCATTGCTACCTCGGAGTTGCTGTGTCGCATCGCTCGTGCACCGACTACAACACCAAGTTCAAACTCACTTAAATCTGGATAACCTGCCATTGCAGCAGCGGTAACCGATCTAACAACTGCGCCAGACACTTGTTCTTATAGAGGTGTTGCCGACCGCGACGCCGTATTCTGCCTGTTTACATATCTCAGTATTTGAATACACATGCCTATACCAGTTTCTTTGGCGCTTCAATGTACAAGGAGACACACAAAATAACATGTACGGTGCAGGTTGTACCGAACTTTAAGTTCGCGAGGTTATGAAGAAGCAAAAGATATAGTCACAGAGCAAACGCATCGAATTATTAGCCTCGGACACTAAAGGCGACGAGACACGTTTACAATACCCGATGTATCTGAATGTACTAAAGGTCAACTCGGACGTCGCACGCAGGATACTCACAGCGCTGACCCATCACGTGGATGTGAATTGGGACAGATTGTGCAACGAAAGCGGTGCTCGTAGACACTGCCAACGTTGAACTGTGGCGCCAACTTTTTAAAGGTCCGTTGTCGCTGACTCTGGTTCTCCCTTGTTCTCGAATGGTAATGTTCAATTTCTCGACACTGTTCATCGGAAAAGGTGCCAGGCACATGGTACTCAAGGATGGAGCAAAACTAATCCGTTAGCTTGCAGCAACTTACCCTCTGAGATTAAATTACAGTTGTCTCCCCCACAGAGAGAAAAGTAGCACTGAAGGACGCCACCGAGTGATGGTGGTTCAAAAATGTTCAAATGTGTGTGAAATCTTATGGGACTTAACTGCTAAGGTCATCAGTCCCTAAGCTTACACACTACTTAACCTAAATTATCCTAAGGACAAACACACGCACCCATGCCCGAGGGAGGACTCGAACCTCCGCCGGGACCAGCCGCACAGTCCATGACTGCAGCGCCGTAGACCGCTCGGCTAATCCCGCGCGGCATGATGGTAGTCTTATTCAAACATTGTTAGGCCATGGTTGCTTTTTAAACTACACCATCACAAGGAAATTCCGTAAAGACTCATATCGATCAGATGAAGTAATAAATTTTGGAGCAGGATTACCAGACACAGTACTTCATCCATGCGTTATAACAGGAACAGGATTAGAGAGGAAATTAGAATTATATATTAATACCTTCAGCTGCTGACGGGCGTTAATATATATCAACGGGGACAGGTGAAAAGGTGTGTCCCGACCGGGACTCGAACCCGGGATCTTCTACTAACATGGCAGCCGCTCTATCCGTCTCAGCCACCGAGAGCACAGAGGATAGTGCGGCAGCAGGGACTATCTCGCTCACGCCTCCCGCGAGACCCACATTCTCACCTTAAATGTCTTCCACGAGTAATGAGTGTGTTGGGTAGGGACACTATGAATGTAACGTGTGGACATATAAGGTGAGAATGTGGGTCTCGCGGGAGGCGTGCGCCATACAGAGCTTGCAGTTGCACTATCCTCTGTGCCCTCGGTGGCTCAGGTGACTAGAGCGTCTGCCATGTAAGCAGGAGATCCCGGATTCGAGTCCCGGTCGGGGCATACATTTTCACCTGTCCCCGTTGATATACATCATTGCCCGTCAGCAGCTGAAGATATTAATATACAATTCTAATTCTAGACGGCTGGAGGTCATCAATGGTGTCTGTTCTTTCGGGCATGTCCGAAAAAACCAGACACCATATCCATATAAGTATTGAGAGGAAATGGATTTTGCTGCCTTATGCAGAGTCCAGACACGTGCCGCAGACCACGTACACATCACTCTCAGAAGAACGTCTGTCAGTACCTATTTAAGGAGCGCTGAAATCTTACAATTATCCCCATTAGGTGCACAAAGAAATTTCCGAAGTCCATTACCTGTGCTCGCTCGGGATTGTTGACAGAACCCCTCCTGGCCGTAGCTCCATTCTGCTGGTGGCCTCTCGACCCGCACAGCCTGCCTCATTCCACGGCTCTTGTAGCTGCCCGGCCCATGTGCGTTGTGCCCTTACTTCTGGATCTGCAGGCGTATACCACATGGCACCTGGCTGTGCCCCCGTCCCCATCCCAGAAGGCGCAAGGCCTGGGGTTCCCACCGGTACAGTGACCTCCGTTGTGTGGTGTCCACTCTCGCTCTCATGTACCCCAGACGTGAGACTGGTTGTCGAGGTTCTCTGTGGTGACCGCTCGGTCGCTCCATTACGTCTGTGTGCCGTGTGTAAAAGTGTCCATCGTACTTTCGTCACATCTGTATAAAGATCAAGACCCCCCCGTTACAGTCCTATCTCTAGATTAACAAACACATGTAAAACAGCCATGGCATCTTTACAATGTATATGACAGAAGGTCCACCTGTTTTCCTTTACATAGGTTGTTACAATAGCGAGGATCAACTACTTTTCTTTTACTAACAAAAACATGTATCACACCCACAAGTTTATGTCCTTTCTTCAATTTCTCATTAAAAAACATAAATTAAATTTCATTTTATTCATGTTGCCACTCAGAAGGAGTATAAATTGTATTACCAGGTGCACATATACTTTTTATTTATGGGTAGACAGACTCTATCCGACACCAGACTAAATAATATTTAACATACACACAGCGCCCTACTTACTATCTGACCTACTGATACCCATATTGGTCTTCATAAGGCATGTCCACCATGGCTCCACTTATGCTATTTTACAAAAAGGAAACTACCATGGAAACCACTTGCTACAGCTACTTATCACTTCTTTGTCCCATCGCATTATCAAGTTTTCCATCATGTCCTGTCCTACAACAAACTTCTAAACAAAGACAGACAAGTAACATACAACAACTGACCACACGCGAAATATATTGGAGCAATAGTCATATCTACTTACACCTGATATTATTATCAGTCAAGGAAAAATACTGAATATCAATTTACCTGGCGATAATACTACACATCTCATTCTGGTATACTCACTTTTATATCGCCTTCACCCTTATTTCTTTCATGTCTTGTATCCTGTTTATATGGTCCATTAGTGCCTACACGTCATCATATTGTCTCTGGATCGGCTCCTGGCAATACGGCGCTTCTATCGACCGTGCAGGCCTTGTTTTTTTTTTTTTTTATCTCTGACTGTTCTTCTTCATGGTGGTACTTGCGGTTCTCTACGACAGGCAACAACAAAAAGAAAAAAAAACACATTAGAGCATTTCGAAAGTTAGTGCAGACTGTATATTACTAATGCTTCACTTCCGGCTGCTTGATGTCCACTCTTTCTTCTTGGTGAGCTAGATTCTCATCAGTGCTCCTCTTCAATACAACATAATGTAGGGAACTGTCTTATTAATAATCTCTGTTCGAGCTCCCTAGAGCCTAGAATAATCATACAAAAACATCATCAACTCCAATACATAGTTCATGTAAACTTGTGTCATTGGACAACAAAAACCGTGCTAGGATTCCAACGCTCATTTGGTATGGTCTACAAAAAGCATCATCACTCTCTAACCTAACTCATTCTCTCTGCTACACTATGGACAACATTCCATTGTGCAAACAAAGACTCAATTCCTGCCTATCACTAACCAAGTAACACTCTAACCTACATTAATTTAGCAGATATTTCCATCACACACCCACATCTCCACCTGCACTGAAGCTTCACATCTTCTGTGAGAGCCTCTTATTCAAATAATTTCACGTCTGCTATAACACAACCGTTGCCACTACTTGTATACCATTTATTCCACACGAAACATACATAACACCCACAACCCTATATATCATAAAATAAGGCTGTATACATGGAAGAAGCCTGGAGATACTGACAGGTTTCAGATAGATTATCTAATGGTAAGACAGAGATTTAGGAACCAGGTTTTAAATTGTAAGACATTTCCAGGGCCAGATGTGGACTCGGACCACAATCTATTGGTTATGACCCGTAGATTAAAACTGAAGAAACTCCAAAAGGTGGGAATTTAAGGAGATGGGACCTGGGTAAACGGAAAGAACCAGAGGTTGTACAGAGTTTCAGGGAGAGCATAAGGGAACAATTGACAGGAATGGGGGAAAGAAATACAGTAGAAGAAGAATGGGTAGCTTTGAGGGATGAAGTAGTGAAGGCAGCAGAGGATCAAGTAGGTAAAAAGACAAGGGCTAGTAGAAATGCTTGGGTAACAGAAGATATATTTAATTTAATTGATGAAAGGAGAAAATATAAAAATGCAGTAAATGAAGCAGGCAAAAAGGAATACAAATGTCTCAAAAATGAGATCGACAGGAAGTGCAAAATGGCTAAGCAGGGATGGCTAGAGGGCAAATGTAAGGATGTAGAGGCTTATCTCATGAGGGGTAAGATAGATACTGCCTACAGGAAAATTAAAGAGAACTTTGGAGATAAGAGAACCACTTGTATGAACATCAAGAGCTCAGATGGAAACCCAGTTCCAAGCAAATAAGGGAAAGCAGAAAGGTGGAAGGAGTATATAGAAGATCTATACAAAGGCGATGTACTTGAGGACAATATTATGGAAATGGAAGAGAATGTAGATGAAGATGAAATGGGAGATACGATACTGCGTGAAGAGTTTGACAGAGCACTGAAAGATCTGAGTCGAAACAAGACCCCAGAGTAGACAACAATCCATTGAAACTACTGACGGCATTGGGAGAGCCAGTCCTGACAAAAGTCTACCATCTAGTGAGCAGGATGTATGAAACAGGCGAAATTCCCTCAGACTTCAAGAAGAATATAATAATTCCAATCCCAAAGAAAGCAGGTGTTGACAGATGTGAAAATTACCGAACTATCAGTTTAATAAGTCACAGCTGCAAAATACTAACACGAATTCTTTACAGAAGAATGGAAAAACTGGTAGAAGCCGACCTCGGGGAAGATCAGTTTGGATTCCGTAGAAATGTTGGAACACGTGAGGCAATACTGACCCTACGACTCATCTTAGAAGCTAAATTAAGGAATGGCAAACCTACGTTTCTAGTATTTGTAGACTTAGAGAAAGCTTTTGAAAATGTTGACTGGAATACTCTCTTTCAAATTCTGAAGGTGAAAGGGGTAAAATACAGGGAGAGAAGGGCTATTTACAATTTGTACAGAAACCAGATGGCAGTTATAAGAATCGAGGGGCTTGGAAGGGAAGCAGTGGTTGGGAAGGGAGTGAGACAGGGCTGTAGCCTCTCCCCGATGTTATTCAACCTGTATATTGAGCAAGCAGTGAAGGAAACAAAGAAAAAATTCGGAGTAGGTATTAAAATCCATGGAGAAGAAATAAAAACTTTGAGGTTCGCCGATGGCATTGTAATTGTATCAGAGACAGCAAAGGACTTGGAAGAGCAGTTGAACGGAATGGAAAGTGTCTTGAAAGGAGGATATAAGATGAAGATCAACAAAAGCAAAACGAGTATAATGGAATGTAGTCGAATTAAGTCGGGTGATGCTGAGGGAATTAGATTAGGAAATGAGACACTTAAAGTAGTAAAGGAGTTTTGCTATTTGAGGAGCAAAATAACTGATGATGGTCGAAGTAGAAAGGATATAAAATGTAGACTGGCAATGGCAAGGAAAGCGTTTCTGAAGAAGAGAAATTTGTTAACATCGAGTATAAATTTAAGTGTCAGGAAGTCGTTTCTGAAAGTATTTGTATGGAGTGTAGCCATGTATGGTAGTGAAACATGGACGATAAATAGTTTGGACAAGAATAGAAGCTTTTGAAATGTGGTGCTACAGAAGAATGCTGAAGATTAGATGGGTAGATCACATAACTAATGAGGAAGTATTGAATAGGATTGGGGAGAAGAGAAGTTTGTGGCACAACTTGACTAGAAGAACGGTTGGTAGGACATGTTCTGAGGCATCAAGGGATCACCAATTTAGTATTGGAGGGCAGCGTGGAGGGTAAAAATCGTAGAGGGAGACCAAGAGATGAATACACTAAGCAGATTCAGAAGGATGTAGGTTGCGGTAGGTACTGGGAGATGAAGAGGCTTGTACAGGATAGGGTAGCGTGGAGAGCTGCATCAAACCAGTCTCAGGACTGAAGACCACAGCAACAACCCTATAAAAGTCAACAGGAGAATCGAACTCCTAGACAAGAATACCAGTCCCTCAAGACAGACCACAGAAAAGCCAGACAAACCAATACTCTTACATGTCTCACTCGGTAGCCTACACGACCATTGAAGAACTCATAACCCCTTTCCTCCAAGTAAAACCCAAAATTTTCCCTTGACAATCCCCTCTAGATTAGCACTATATTTCTCAATATGTGAATTAATTTTGACTAGCGAATCCAATTATTCTACTAAAACACCTCTTGCAGGCTTGTTGCCTCAGTACTCATATTGTTATTGCATGAAGGGCTTAATGTTGCAGATGCGAAGTATACTACAAGATTTGCATGACGTCAGCTACTCCACCTCAATAATGTTGCCATGCATAAACCTGCGTATGCAGAATGAACCATATCATAAAATGAAAAACTTGTGGCGCAACTTGTTAGACAGCTTGTGTGATTTAATAAGCACCTTCTGACTAGTTTCATAGCGTTGAAAGTTTGCCTTCTTATCAATTTGCTCCTTTCTTTTCTTACCAGGCTCTCATATTCACTAGATGTCTATGGAAATTACTTCCTTATGTTCGCAGGGCTGATGGAACAACTCCTGAAATCTGTCCTCTTCCAGTTGATTCTGTGGTACGGTTACCGGCTGAAGAGGTTATTCATTACATACCGGAAGTTCGGTAGAAAGGAATTTCACGATGTTTCATGTTTGACACAGTGCAGATGGAAAAGGGTGCCCAGTGGAAGCATGATTCTCCCTGAGGGATTTGGACTCGGATGGTAAGTTTAAATGAAAACAGTTCTTATAATATACCTCTTCAACATATTCTTCCACTTCCATGAGCGAAAGTGTGTGTTGTTATCGGAGATCAGTTTCTCGACTCTCTGTACCTGTTCCAGAAATCTCTTCCAGAATGCATCCGACATTGTCTTTGACGTGACTATGCGACAGAACCAAGGTGACAGATTTAGAGGTTAGTTCCATCATGATCGAAACGCAACAGAACCCGCTGCTCGACCTCGGTAGCCGGCCTAGATGATCAGTGGCTCTGAGATGACACAGTCTTTCTGGTACAATCGGGAACAGGGGCATCGGATGTGAAGTCACGGGTAGTTTCGCTTTCAGTTATGGTTTGTATACCATCAATATTTTCTGGATCCTGCGTTCCGTGTTATTAAAATAGCATATGGGACTCAACTTCAAGAAACACTTCAAAAGTCCAAAGTGGGCATGGCTCAAATGAGCATATCATATTAACTTATTAAGGAGGACTATGTGTAAAGCAGACTTTGCGCTGTCAGTAATAATACGGATATCTCCTGAGAGATCAGGCTTTGGCCGGCCGGACTGGCCGTGCGGTTCTAGGCGCTACAGTCTGGAACCGAGTGACCGCTACGGTCGCAGGTTCGAATCCTGCCTCGGGCATGGATGTGTGTGATGTCCTTAGGTTAGTTAGGTTTAATTAGTTCTAAGTTCTAGGCGACTGATGACCTCAGAAGTTAAGTCGCATAGTGCTCAGAGCCAGATCAGACTTTCTTCCCAGTCAACTCGCAAAATCGTGTCATTGACAATGTTGGCATGCTAATGAATCTATGGTTTCCTGGTCCTGTGTGTCTGGTACTGTTCTGTCAACTCAGTTTCCGACGGGTCAGGTGATATGCCAGGCCTCATGATTATGTGTGCCAGAAATTTAACTTGAGCCGAACTGAAACAAGACTTCTCAATGTTTGCGGTCACTCCATTACACTCGATCATGGTGGCTCCATGAGTTCTCAGCAGTTAAGATATCACCCACGTACCACATCACTTTTTGGCACAACAACGCATTTAGTGCACTATCCAGGCTGCGGATATATGCAGCGGAAGACACGACCAACACAAACAGAAGGCATTTGAACTGATAACAGCGATCAAACGCCAGAAAAGCCTGTACTGACTCGATATGCCAGTAACTTGAACAGACGTCAAGAGATGAAAAAATTCGTACTCCGTGGTGTTTTTGGAGCAAATTCTACAGGTCTTAAGCCCTGTTAGCCTGTGATAATATTATTTGTCTGACGTGAGCCAAGCACTAAACGGATCACCCCATCTCGTCTCTCCACCACTCAGAGGTGTTTATTGTACAAAGGAACTGCAGGTTCGATTGCAGCTTTATCAAGCTTTATCCTCAAACATTCCGCGGAGCAGGAGACGAGGTGCTGGCAGAAGTAAAGATGTAAGGAGAGGTCATGAGTCGTACTTGAGTAGCTCAATCGGCAGTCTGCTTTCGGCAACGGCAGCGGCTCAGACGTCCTATTTACGTCCCTGTAGCGCTAGCGCGCGCGCGGTGTTGTGGTTTTCAGCCGATTCCGTGCAGCTTACTTCCTTCAACGCACCATGACATATTCAAAGACGAAAGTCGACATTGAAGTACAGTTTTACGAAAGAGTACGCACTACCGAAAGCATCAGAAATCGAACAGCAATTACGAGATGACGTTCACATCGATTACCACGACATAATAGGGAGTCACATATCCATCGCGAGCAGCGTGGTCTACGTGAAGGACGACGCGACTCGTGAAAAGATTCTCAAAAGGATGAGCGACCTTCAGTTCAGGCATTCGGGCGGACACATTGGCCCCGTGAAGGTGGAACATGCGGGTCTCGGCCAGGGGCAGTCTGTGTGTTCGAGTTGCCGTTTGAGGTACCAGCAGAAACGGTAATCGCAGCATTGAGACCCTATGGCACTATGATGAGCCATGAGACGGAAAAACGGGCACATTTTACCACGCACCTCGATCTGAATTGGGTGCGCCTGATGCGCATCGACCTTACTAAACATTTCCCGTCCTCGGCAGATGCCGTGCCATCGTAATTTACGACGGCCAGCCGAAAACCTTTTCGGGGTGCGGGCTATTGCCGACGGGAGAGGAGGAGATGTCCCCGATCCAACGGTGCTCCAACTGACATGCGTGGGGGCCCTTCAAACTGTCCCATCTCATCATCGACCGTCGACAGAAGCGTTGCCTTCAATCAACACTGAGCAGCCTCCAATGCAGCGGCATGGCACTACAGACGAACGTTCTGCAGTGCCAGAGCGAGCCATGGTATCAGCTTTGCAATGCGAGGAGGGAACGGCCTTGCAGAAGAGGTTGGGTACCTCAGAGTTGGTGGTGAGAACCGACGCTTTTGTCCCCGATGGCAACGACCTCCAGTCGTTGTCGGATATGGACACTCATGTCCGCAAGCAACAGACTCCAAAGTGACAGAAGAAACATCGACTGGCTCCACCCAATACTTGCCGGACGAAGTCAACCTAAGACGAAGATCTCGACGGTGACGACTATCCCAGTGGGAAGATATGATTGTCGGTTCCCCTGGCAGGATTCTATTAGCAGCGGATTCGAATGAGACGCCTCGCAGTGCCATGTTTTTGGATGAAGGGCAGCAGATAGATTCAGTATCTGACCCTGTCACATATGTGCTTCAGCATTCGACCACCCCATTAATTCCAAGGCATGATCGCAACACAAGCCTGCCTGCCTGCGTGGGCCGACGATTTCAGGGACGTGACATCCGCTGCAATAGCTAAAGCTGTGGCAGTTGCTTCACATCACGACAGTTAAATGTCATTGGACATAGGAGGGGACCCACTGTTGATAGCGGAATCTTCTTCCCGTCTTCCATCTCCATCTCTTCCAACAGGCGCCAATGCCAGGCCTACCGGTTTGGCAACATGTCTCAATACAGACTGGAGTCTGTTCTGAGGTCAAGCTGCAGATGTTTCGTGACTTCTTGCATGTGACAGATCTCGATGTCGCACTCTTCCAGGAAGTGCGCGCCGACCAGTTCCCGTCTGTTTATGGATACGACGTTTATAAGGCGCCATGCACTGCTAATGGCAGCCGTACGGCCGTTTTTGTGAAGGAAGGCATCGTGATTGATGGTGTGACCTACCTACCGTCTGTATGAGGACTTGCTGTCGCATATCAAGGCATCAGGATTGTGAATATGTGTGCCCCCTGGTACAGACAAGAGGAGACACCGTTTGGGATTTTATGTGGAGGAGGTCACGTCCTTACTCGAGGGACGCTATGGTCATATCATCCTAGGGGGCGACTTCAGCTGTGTCCTGCCACCACAGGATCAAATACCGCACTTTGGCACATGCAGAGAACTGCAACGCCTGGAGCAAGACCTTTGCCTTGTCGGAGTATCCATGGCAATGAACAGGGATACACATATGTTAGCGGGCATTCGGCGAGTCGCCTTGCCAGGTCTGTGTCTCCCAGGTACTTACGGCAGCAACGCTTGATGCTGAGATATGGCAGGCAGCCTTTATAGATCATAATGCCTACCTGTGCACTATCTCCCTCCCACTACAGAGGGTGCGGCACAGCAGAAGGACATGGAAGAGGAATGCAGTGCTCCTCGAGGATCCTAAGTATAGGCAGAGGATAGTGGAGACCTGGAGGAACTGTGAGAGGTGGCTCCCGACGTTTCCTTCCACGATCCAGTGCCATCTCGAGTGCGCAAAATCTGCACTGCGGTGTATTATGATGAATTACGAGAGGCAGCAGCACGTCATAGAATATCATTTTATGCTATTGCAGAAGATATCCGCCCAGCCACTGTCGCCAAGGAGTCAGGCTGAGATCCGGAGACTGCAATCAAAGATCACAACGCTTACACACCGTAGTCTCGAGGACACGCTTGTGGAGCGCGTAGTCAAGACCGGATTGAGAGTGAACCACCGGCCATGTAATACATCATCTGCGAACGTCGCAGATGTCGCAGAGCATTGATCTTCGTGCTGTATATGCCAGATGGCCGGCGCCTGACGGCCCAAAAGGATATTTCCAACGCCTCCTTGTATCATTACTAGCGGTTCTGCGCCGCAGAAGACCAGGATGCTACGGTGATGGATGAAGTCCTCCACTTGCTACCTCGGACCCTCGTTGTCAACGCGGCGGCGACCCTCAAGGAACCCATAATGGGGGAAGATGTCGCCGATGATCTCAGAAAAGGGGCGAACAACAAATCGCCAGGCCCAGATGATCTCCCGACAGAGTTGTATTGGACGTTCCGTGATGTTATGATGCCCCGATGGGTTACGATGTACCAAGAGCTGATGGATACTGCAGTGCAGATGCCACCTGCCTTTGTCGATGGCGTTCTTATATTGGTCCCTAAGCCATCTGACGCATGGGTGGTTGACTGTTAACGCGGCCTCCTACGCTGCTCAACAGCAGTTTCAAGATATTTACGAGAATTCTGGCTGCCAAAATCTGGAGTGTCCTGCACCAAGTTCTTTCTACCCAACAGACCTGTCTTGGCTGTAGCAACATAGATGGTGCTCTGTGGTTGCTACGATGTCGTCGCACTGGCGAAGGCATGTCACATGCACGGAACCTTAGTATCAGTGGACTTCTACCAGGCTTTTGATCCGGTATGCCACGATTACCTCAGAAGGTGCTGCTACAGCTGGCCTTCCCCCAATCCTTCATAAACACCATTATACGCCGTCTGCATGGCGTGACTTCACAGGTTACAATCAATGGACATATAGCGGGCAAGATCACCATTGCCCACTCTGTGAGGCAAGGTTGTCCCCTATCAGCGGTTATGTATGTCATTTCCATGGAGCCATGGAGCCACTGTTACACAGACTATGATACCGACTGCAGGAACGTACTTTGAGAGACCATACCTTTGTCTGCTGAGCGCATGTGGACGATCTGGTGTTTTTCGTGCATTCGTCGGCTGCAGTCCAAAGATCACTGGAGTGGAATGCCCAGTACGATGTTATAGCTGCAGGCCGCTTGAACTTGGAGAAGTTTGGACTGGTGATCATCGGCAGCTGCTTCCCAGGAGAGAGAGCTTGGTCCCATACCCATTCCGGAATACTACCAAATGGTTGGGGATTATCTTTATGTATGACAGTCGATGGACATCACACTTCACCTATACTCGCCTCCTACAAGGCATATGTACATATATCCATAGCAACTTGCTGTCATCTCTGAATATGGTAAATCAGGTGGCTTATATCAACCTCTGCTTGGCATCCAGGATTTCCCATCTCGCCACGGTCCTCCTGACGCCAAAGCACCCAGTGCAGTGGCGCATATTTCGCCACCACTATCTCACTTAAAGGAGTTTTTGGTGGACTTAATTTATGTCAACGCTGACCTGCCGAGTGAGCGACTTCAGGTTAGGACAGGAGAGGCGATTGATAAGACGAGCCTTGCTGTGACTGGAAAGATGCCTGTACTTGAGCATTAAGTACAAAGAGGAAGCTGAAATCACATTCTCCAGCCGCTGCTGCCACCAGCTACATATTTAGTAAGATAGGCCAAGGTCGTACCCGCGGATGTCATACAGACGTGAAGTTAATTCGGCCCCTTCAGGAGCCGAGCCCCAGATTTTAAAGACACATATCGAACTTGTTGCTCTCAATGCTCATTTTGGCAATATTATGGTGTTTGCTCCTATATTTCCGTGTGCTTTCTATATTTAACTAACAGCTCATGCAGTCATTGGTCATTTCTGCGAATTACTAACACAACTGTGTTTCATCCTTCCCATCCACCTTTTCCAAGGTTATGCTATAGTGTCATAATTTCTTGTCCATTTGTCAATGCTTCTTTGTAGTAGATTAGTGGGCAACTTTAATGTTTAAAGAGAATACACCTAACTGTGAAATTAACCATTTCTTTGCATTCATAGCTAGACGATCCCTCCTCCCATTAATATATCTAAGTGAGTGATGTAATGTCCATTTGTTTCGTGCTTATTGGGGCCACATTCATTTAAACAAGACATTTATATTATATGGCAGTATCCCTGTTTTAATTAATTTGTCTTGTCATTTGGGGTGATTTCTTACTCGGTTGGTCACCAGTCTGATCCTGCACATCATAGGGGTATGCAGTCAATCACAATTGGCGCCCCACAGGAGGAATTTAGACATGAGAGCTGAGGTTCTTCTGTATCAGTTAGAATTGAAGATGGTCAGTGTATGGGCATCAGCATACGAACAGTGTCACCTGAATTGGAGCACTTTGACTACAAACAGTACTTGTCTGTACAGAAGTTTCAGCCATTCAATGATAGCGGAAGTACTTTACATCTCCAGGCTTGGCTGAAACAGTTTGACAGGAATCGCCTATCTTCTTTCTCCACTGATGCAACGATTATAGTTCATCTGCGGGCTTCTGGAAGGAGAGATACAAATGCATCTGATCGCACTGCCGTGCAAGTCGTATAAGGAGTTCCATGAAGCGTTTCTGATCGGGGGCTGTGCAAGAAAGCGTGAACGTAGAGATGATCATGAGTTGAGACTTCGAGGTGTCTGGAGCTCGCAGCCCCATGAAATTTCTGGAAGTGACGTAAAAGAAGAATTAATCCCTAGGTGTCCCATATAGTCCCACCAAGACTATTCGGTTTTGTTACTAGAAACTGACTTTGGATTATCAATGGATTTTTACAGGGTGGCGTGGTGAATACATTGAAGCTTGCTAGAACTTGCTACAAGAGGTACAATTCGCGTAAGGAGGAGATTAGTTGGCACAGACAGTATGGGCCAGCGCCCACGTTTTCAGAGCTACGGACATCTCATAGTGAACACAGAGACAATTGGTTTCATACTAACGGTGACGAACAAATCTCGTCACACCAGCTGAACTGAGGAGGCTGGAATCGTTATCAACACCAGAATAACCCTAAGTTAAGGCCGGGAGAGAATAATCTGAAACATACCTGATCACAAGTTGACATAACTGACGTTCGAACTCCTGATCCATGATCAGATCCAGTTGTGGCCCCGTCATCTCGGCAGTGACGAGAAGCTATCATGGGCAGAACCAACGAGTAAGCCAAGCCACATCTCGGATTACGCAAAATTAATGTCATCGAGTATGAAGATTTAACGGATATTTTGTTAGAGGAAAAGACGAACATGACAACTTACAATTTGCACCCTGCTATGTCTTTATTTGCAGGAGCTGTGACACTGGAAGCTGTTCTGTTATAGACAGTAGGAGCCAGCTGTCGGCAATATCAGAATCTGCCTTTCTTCGATGTGTGCTACAGCAGCCAACATGAGCCCTTCACAGCAGCAGAGTACATGGAACACTGGCAGAGCACGGAGGTGCGATAGCAAGGGCGTTCTGTATTTTCGTGTCAGGGAAACAAACGAGAGCGGAACTTTTAGCGGTGCCAAAACTAGCCATATCGTTGATCTCAGGCGTGGACATCTCACAAGAGAATCAGACAATTATGGACATAGAGTGCAGAGAAAGTTACCCCGGACACATTTGTTTTGAGGAACAAGACCTTGGGAACAACTTCCTGCCAACTAATTACAACTTCGTATCGAATCTGAAGAATTGAAAGTAGGATCTTGTAATTGGTATGAACAAAGGGGTGACTCCCATCAGATGGTCGGGCCATGACGGAAGTCGAAATATGAAGGAAAGTTCAGGAGAAGAAGTATGCGATTCAAGATGCTGTAATGAGAGAGAAGAAGGAACAGTGCAAAATTTTGAATTCCAGCGTGTCTGTATTTTTATTGAAGCTGGGAGTAATTAAGAACTTTCAGGATAAATCCACAGTGAGGAAGCACACTAAGCTTTTTGCACCCCTGTATTTGATTCTGCTGGAATACAAGCAGAAATTATGTGATGAAATTAGAATAAGGCTTCCAAAATGAGATTTTCACTTTGCCGTTGAGTGAGCACTGATATAAACTTCCTGGCAGATTAAAACTGTGTGCCGGACCGAGACTCGAACTCAGGATCTTTGGCTTTAGTGGACAAGCGCTCTACCGATTTTTTTTAATCACGAGCGTTCGCCTTACCATTTTCTTCATATTGTTTTTGTGGAGCAGAAAGGCAGGTTAAATAAAATATCTTTATTCTTTCAATGGTGCACTTGTAGGGTAACGAAACATAAATAGAATGTAAAGACTGCCCTTCCGGCGGAATCAACATTAGTCACAACACCCGCTGCTGCCATCGATCAACAAGCTTATAGATCCTTCTAACCCATCATTCGGGCTGGGCACGTCTTCACGAACAAAGGGTTTATATGATTCTGTCACTTGTTCCGGTTCGTTCCATAAATTAAAGATGCACATAGGCTAACTTCTCATACCCGGTACACCCCAACTGTGGGAAGGGTCCAAGAAAACACTACCCAGATAATTAATAAAGGTCTGGCGGTAGCTAGGGTGGTGTCGTAGACTAGTGAATCGTTCCAATAGGAAAGTCCAAAAATCGATAAGGTGTTTGTCATCATCAAGGTAAAGATACAATACAATCAGGTCCTTGATCCATATCACTGCATTCATCTTAGTATGTGGATAAAACGTCATATCTGAGATAAGAAGGGATGGCTAAGTCACTGCTGTAGGAGTTGTTCGCTGAATGAGGGCTAACATCAGTCTGGTCAACCTCCACACTTCCGTGGTGGACCCACATTCCAGACGGTGTTTGTTTGTATCAGGTACATGGTGCGGGAGCATAACGGAGAATCAGCCGTACGCATGGAATGGACCCTGGCGATTCATATATTTGTGGTTGACCACCAAATATCAGGCCGCTCTGGCATCAGAATCGAAAAGAGCACTGTACACTGAATACCAAACCACCAGCCAAGTAACCGAGGGTAAACGACTTTCAATCGGATTTCGGGGATGGCCTCGCATCTAATGGCAGTAAACGTCAGATGCATAAAGTGTTTACTCTGAAAAGGCCTCCAGTTGAAGTGTCTACCTAAGCCCGCACCTAAGTCCAACGCTCAACATTTTTATTACAGCAAATTTCTCTTAAAAGGATTCCTATGCCACGCAGCCAGCTTTAAGATTTTAAGTCTTGGAAACCTCCATTGTACTACATTGGAAAGGTAAAGAACAAACGGTGAAAAGAAAACAGTCACTGGCAACGCTCATCCAGATATGCAATTACAGAGTAGTGTAACTGAACAATTACTTGATAAAGGTAATCTGAAATATGTTAGTGGACAGTTTAGAGAAAGATGGCCACGTTACAATTGGTACCACATACGTTGCCTTCGACCTTTCGCGCACGCTGGTTTTCATGTATTCTGTCTGACGTTCTACGCTGTTAAACTGTTCGTTGCTTATCGGAGAATCTGCTCTAAAGTCTTCACCTTCCCATTTACTCCATTGGAGACAAGTTTGACAGATCTGTGGGAGTTTTACTTTATCTCCGTTCGTGCTTCGTTCATCTTCTTCTTTAGCTACTGATCCAACTTCTTAAGGAAATCGAGGATCATTAACCGAATCTTTCTGTTCTGCAGATTGGGGTGAGGACAGTGTAGGCGAAATCAACTGAGCACTTCGCATGATGATACTGGGCATTAATGCAACGTCCTCCTCATGGTTCTGAATAGTAACTACTACATCGATGGGACATCTTCTTCAATGTGACGCCTTCCTCTGCCTAATTCTAAATTGTTTACTGGATTAATTCCAATTACACTATCGTTTGGAACCTCAGGTTCCGGAGATAACAAGACCTGCTCTCTGGCAGCTGCCATTTCCTCCCTACCTTGACGTGCTTCCATTTCATCTAACTGAATATTTTGTACAAGAGCTGTCCAAAATCTAGCCTGACTTCTAGAATGCATGTAATTGTCGATAACCAGAAGAAGAAGATTCTCGACACAGTCTATCCTGTTGGGACACGTTGACTAACCCAAAATATATCGACACACAACACACATCAGAAACGAACTCCTCCAAAAATTTTCCAGCACGGTATTTGTTGCAGGTCAGAAAACTAAAACTAACAGACACTCATAAATATCAGCCCAAATATGACAACTGAAAAGGAAAACACATAGGTTAAGCAAAATGCGCAGTTAGCTTAATAATTTCCATCGCCTTTATGAAAACGTTAACCATACGTCACAAAGACTTTAACAGAGCTTTGGCACTAAATTCCTCCCTACCTGGAATGATATGTTCGAAAGACACCATAATAAGTAAAACTGTTCATAGACACAATCATCTCTTCAACCGAAGAACAACAAAGAAATCAGACGATAATCAAAATTTTAGAAATTTAAAATTCTTGAGTGCGAACAGATTTAACGAGAAACAGTTTCACGTGTTCCGCCATTCTGAAGCACGATGGTACTTTCCTAACTCAAAAATAACGAGTGAAAAGCAAAATGCAGCTTCTCTGACTCGAACTGAAGATTTCTTATTAGAAAGAAACTACAGAATCGTCGGCGCTAATTTAGTACAGGACGACACTTATCTGACACCATCCACACCATCAGAAGGTTACCTAAAAGCAAGGTCCTTCGAAGGGTCGACAACTGACTACAAGACGCCACTGGGCTAGGGCTAAACATATATGGTGCCTTTGACCTGAATAGAGTGAGCCCGTTAGATATGCAGATCGCCTCCCCCCCCCCCCCCCCCCCAACTGGCCGCTGTGACCGAGCGGTTCTAGGTGCTTCAGTCCGGAACCAAGCGGCTGCTACGATCGCAGGTTCGAATCCTGCCTCGGGCATGGATGTGTGTGATGTCCCTAGGTTTGTTAGGTTTACGTAGTTCTAAGTGTAGGGGACTCATGACCTCAGATGTTAAGTCCCATAGTGCTTAGAGCCATTTGAGCCCCCACCCCCCGCCCCCTAAAACTCAGATGTACTGAATAAATGTGCGCAATGTAAACGGAAGGAGAGGGGATGGTCTTAAGAAGTGAGTGGAGAGTGTGGTTATTGTTGAAGTACATAAATCTAAGTGAGATGGAGGGGTTCATCTGAAGTGAAAGAGTGGTAACTTTGACTATAGTTTATTACATAGTATTCCACACTTGGAGCAGTGCATTGCAAACGATGGAATAATCAGCTCACACACTGGAGATGAGTAAATCATTACATAAGCTCCGTGCAGTTACATGGTCGCCAGAAGCCAGAAACTGAATGACAAACTCCATAGGAAGAGCAAGACCATGATTGCATCGTTCAGGTGGTGTTAGGAAAATACATGCATGAACCGAAATAACTGATTCATGGTTAGATTATCGACTATCAGAGCGCGATTTACAGCAAGATCCTCAGTGGTCTAACTGAAAACGTACCTATTCCTGCCGCACTGGCATTTCACCTCGTTTTGCTGCGAGAGCTCACCACCTCTAAGAGGCAAAATACGAGCCGAAATCTCCGCAACTGCAAACAGCACACGCGCTCCAAAGCTGTCACAAAATGGGCACAGGATGAATCCCATGCCTGAGATCCCGACCACGGATCTTTATGGCTCTGCGTACTGACCAAACGTCCTTACTGCTTCGCATCCCGAATCAAGTCCTCCCTGCTTCACATCCCATCCAACAGAAATTTACTGCTTCAAGTCCCGTTCAAGAGTCAAGTTTAAACGATGCTCCTCTGAGCTTTATGTAGAAAAGACCGTCAAGAATTATTGAATCCCAGTCAGACTGAATGTTTAAAATCCTGCTAATGAGAGGCGACATCCCAAACATTTCCCTCTCTCTTCCGAAAAGTTTTTTGTTTAATGGGTCAATCACCTAATCTTTTAGTTTAAACAGTATGCTGTGAACTTCCACCCTCGGAAACGGTGGCAACTTTAACCAATCTGAAATCAGCAGAATTACCGTCCCTTCGAAAGAAGACACCAGCTCCCCCACCAGGGATGTCTTAAGAACAGCTTTCAATCACGAAGGCGTAACTTCCCACATCCAACACACAGGTCGATGAATTCTAATAAGCCTTGAGACTATGGAGGTGGAGGTGGAAAACAGCAGTCGCCTAATGCAACAGAGCAATCTACGGCCCCGTACGATCTTATCTACGGACCAAACTCCGGCCTAGATACTCCAGGAACATCCGCTTTGCTCACCAGCGCGGCGCTAGGTGGGATGTGATCAAAATTCCCAGCCAGACCTAGTGGACAGGCGACTACCTCTTACGACCTCTGCGAGATCGCATCTGCAAACGGCACATTGGCCAGGAATTTTAGGATAAGTCAGAGCTCAGCGCTAGCCTGATAGCAAGGCTGGCCTTGCATTGCACTCTATAGTTTGACCGACAAAGAGTTGTGGGGGGGGGGGGGGGGGGGGGGGAGTCTATTTGTTCATCTGTTATACTGGTCATTCGTTCACCTGAGTCTGGCAAGCTCCTGCACTGTATTCTTTCAAACGCTTTGCCACCCATGCCCCCCTCTATCCTGTTCCAAGACGCAGAAAAATCAATATCCAGCCCTAAGTGCAAATTAACGTGCAATTAATCGAAAAATGTTGAGTCAGAGGGGAATAATAACCTCGGCAATCATCATACTAGATCATTTGTGTATCAGTACCTGGAATGTAGTAGAACGAATGCCAAAACTACGTCTTTATCTCCCAGTTTAGTAACTAGTACTCTCAGTGAGAATGAAACCGGTAGGTTAGCTCGAGCTTGACATGTTTCAGTTTCTACTAACCTATTCAATTACCAGTATTATAAACTAAACGAGCTTAGGTCACCACGTCTATACACTGTCAATTATGCCATGAAAATTTGGTCGACCATGTTTTGTTTCATATGAGCTGAAGACTTCCTGGGTAATACACGAGTGACACACAGAATATCCTTTCTTCCAGCTGTCCTTCTGGTATGCTAAACTGTCGGTTCTTACACACATTCAAACAAATACTCTGTGCTAATGACTCTTTTTACGACGCTGCAGCTGGCAGCACATCCCAAAAGATGCTCTTTAAGTAGCAAGTGTTTTTTTAATTTGCCTGCATAACATTAAGAAACAATTTAATAAAAATGTATAACTCTTAGTCACTGAACATTATTCACATCAGAGTACATTACAGAGGCTTCTGTTATAGTTAGCAGGGTCGCAAGGAGGGTGTGCTTAAAATCGCGGGTGAGCGAATCGTAACTACCGCCATTACAATGGGGGAATGTTAAGTGCTGCACGAAATAACTAACTGTACTTTGCTGAATAAAAATATTACTTATATCCTGAATCACTTTGGACCCATTGTACCTCAAGGTACGAGGGTCACTCCAAAAGAAACGCACACTATTTTTTTTAAATCCATCTTCTATTTTACATGTTTGAAAGTTTTACAGTGTGTAGATACATCGCTTAGGAACAGTATTTTCATTTCTCTACATAATTTCCATCCCTCTCAACTGCCTCACGCCATCTTGGAACCAGCGCCTGTATACCCGCTCGGTAAGACTCTGGTCCAACCTGTTAGAGCCACTGTTTAGCAGCGTGCATAAGGCAGTCATCATCTTTAAACATTGTTCCACGAAGAGAGTCTTTCAGTTTCCCATAGACATGGAGCCAGGTCAGGACTGTAAGGCGGGTGTTTCAGTGTTGTCCATACGAGTTTTGCGATCGCTTCCATGGTTTTTTGACCGACTTGTGACTGTGCATTGTCGTGCAACAGCAAAACATCCTGCTTTTGCCGATGTTGTCGAACACGACTCAGTCGAGCTTTAAGTTTCTTCAGTGTCGTCACATATGCATCAGAATTTATGGCAGTTCCACTTGGCATGATGTCCACAAGCAAGAGTCCTTCGGAATCGCTAACACCGTGGCCATAATTTGCATGATGTCACTCCATTGATTGCCTCTCCGTCTCTAGTGAAAAATGATGGAGCCATATTTCATCACCTGTCACAATTCTTCCAAGAAATTCATCTCCACCATTCTCGTACTGTTCCAAACGTTCGCTGCATACCGTTTTTCTTGTTTCTTTGCGAGCCACTGTCAACATCCTGGGAACCCACCTGGCACAAACCTTTTTTAACGCCAACACTTTGACTATTCTGCAAACACTTCCTTCCACTTTCCCAACGTAGCGTGACAATTCGTTCACTGTGATGCGTCTGTCAGCAGTCACCAATTCGTTAACACTCTGCACATCGTCTGGATTGTGTGCAGTACGAGGCCCGCCGCTGCGAGAACAATTCTCAATATTGTCGTGCCCGCTTTCATCACGTAACCTGCTTGCCCACCGACTAACTGTACTGCGATCGGCAACAGCATCTCCATACCTCTTGTGGATGTTTCCCACTGTCTCGTTTTCACAGCACAGGAATTCTATGACAGCACGTTGCTTCTGACAAACGTCAAGTGTAGCAGCCATCTTCAAGACATGCTGTGACGGCGCCACTCACGGGAACAGGTTGAACTAAGTTTGAAAACAAGCGGGAAGGATGTATCTAAACACTGTAAAACTTTCACACATGCAGAATGAAAACTGTATTTTTACAAAAATAGTGTGCATTTCTTTTAGAGTGACCCTCTTATTTGCCAGCATTTCGCAACATGGTAATCTGTCTATGTGGCTTGAAAACACTCAGGAGCAAATCAATTAGAGGTCGCTGTTGTAATGGAGCGGTAACGCTTTTATTGGCACGACGAATCATACGCCGTCAGACCTCTTGACAGTCGATCGAATGGCGCATGGGAAGCGCAGTACAGCGCATTTGATCGCGGCTATAGCCTACAGTTGACGTCCAACGCATGGAATACTTCATCTCGGACGTCGCGCAGATACTGGGCATTCACGTACCATCGTGTCAATGGTGTTCCGTGAGTTCCTCCGTCTGATGACAACCACAGCCACCGGAATAAACTGCCGTGGGCAACAACGTGTTGTTGACAGCAATCGCCGTGCGCTATCGCCGGTCGCAACAGTGGTTAGACGGACCAAAGTCCAGTAAATTACTTGCCAGTTCAGTACGGGATAATAGAGATTGGTGAGCAGACATAACGTCCACAACACCTTCTTCGGATGGGATACAGAAGTCAATGCCTGTGCCACTACTCACTGTAGTCACAGGTCACAAAGATTAGCAGGGATGTGAGAGCACTGGTGTGAGAGCATTGCCATTGGATGTTGGGAGTATGAAAGAAGATGAAATGGGCTGATAAGTTGTGTACATGTTGGTACACGCTGCTGGTGATACACGCGTCATCAGTACCCGTACGATGGGATCCATCCCTTTGATTGCAGGCACCGAGTGAGGTAGCGGAATGGTAAGACAGTGGACTCGCAATTTAAATCTGGTAATCCAGCTTAAGTTTTCCTGTGGTTTCCTTAAATCGCTTGACTCAAGGTAAAGGTACCTTCAGATGGACGGTGAAGCTATTTTCGTGTTAATGGTGTTTATTCTGGGTGAAATGGGGCCTTTGGTATGCCAGATGTCGTCTCTTAGCGGTGAACGATGCTGGACCCTCGATCACTTGCTTGTGTACCTTTGTACAAAAATGGTTCAAATGGCTCTGAGCACTATGGGACTTAACATCTGAGGTCATCAGTCCCCTAGAACTTAGAACTACTTAAACCTAACTAACCTAAGGACATCACACACATCCATGCCCGAGGCAGGATTCGAACCTGCGACCGTAGCAGTTGCGCGGCTCCGGACTGAGCGCCTAGAACCGCGAGACCACCGCGGCCGGCACCTTTGTACACCGCACATCGTAGGCGCCTTGTAGTTTCCACAATATAACGCGCTATCCTATCGCTCCCGAGCTGTAGCATGTCTTCTGCATGAAAGAAGATAGAAATTTGCGGAAAATTTTAACTTATTCATGGAAACCGAAAGTTTACCTCTGCGCCAGTTTCAAGTTCTGTGTTCGTGTGCTCAACAGTAGACTAGCTCATATGTTCATCATTGACATGACGATAACACAGCAACGAAAGGTGTTGTTTCCACAGGTGCAATTCAATTATAATTGTGTGAGTACGGCAAATAAGGCAAACATAAAGTTCTCTGCGAGGGGGCGCAAGAGAGATTCTGGGGGAACACCTACATGCGCTTGAATACACGCCTAGAGCACGCAAAAAGTCGTCATTTCTGCATTCACTACCAGACGTATATGAACAATCTAGTCCACCGAAATAAAAAAAAAAATATATTCTTCCAATTGCAGATAATGAGGACGTGTAAATGTATGGTACATCTGTTATTGTTGTGGTCTTCAGTCCTCAGACTGGTTTGATGCAACTCTCCACGCTCTTCTGTCCAGTGCAAGCTTCTTCATCTCCCGGTACCTACTGCAACCTACATCCTTCAGTATCTGTTTAGTGTATTCATCTTTGGTCTCCCTCTACGATTTTTACCCTCCACACTGCCCTCCAATACTAAATTGGTGATCCCTTGATGCCTCAGAACATGTCCTAAAAACCGATCCCTTCTTCTAGTCAAGTTGTTCCACAAACTCCTCTTATCCCCAATTCTGTTCAGTACCTCCTCATTAGTTATGTGATCAACCCACCTAATCTTCAGCATTCTTCTGTAGCACCACATTTCAAAAGCTTCTATTCTCCTCTTGTCCAAACTATTTATCGTCCATGTTTCACTTCCATACATGGCTACACTCCATACAAATACTTTCAGAAACGACTTCCTGACACTTAAATCTATACTGTATTGAGGGATCTGACATTCCACGCTCCGATCCGTAGAACGCCAGTTTTCTGTAACCTTCGTCATCTGCACTAGTACTCTACAAGAGGAGATGTGAGTACTAGCATGTTGTTGTATATTATTTACATTCACAAGACCACTCTACAATTCACACTTTAATGCCTCGCAGAGGGTTGATCGAACCATTTTCATTGTATTTCTCTATCGTTCAACTCTCAGAAAGCCTGTAGAAAAACCGAATATTTAAATGCATCCGTGTGAGCTCTCTGAAGTGTAGGACCGATGTCCCCAGTGGAAACATTGTTGACAGTTAATAATGACTTTTATTGACTTTTTGTAGAACTGATAAACAGTCAACCAGTTGCAAAATGGAAAGTTTATTTCAGCCCCTTTACCCTAGTTTCAACGTTAATAAAACTGTCTTCTTTTGAACGAAATACTGACAGCTGGGTTACATGTTGTGGCGGAGATACGTTAAAATATGGCCAAATGGCGTCATGCAACCCAATTTTAAGTATTTACTTCTGAAGAAGATGCTTTTATAAACGCTGAAACCATGGTGAAGGGGTTTAAATAAACATTCCATTTTGAAACTGATTGGTTGTTTTTTAATTCTGCTGTTGCTGCTCCAGCCATGTATAAAATATCACAACTTTTATTGACTTCAGTACATGACGTGAGGCAACCACGCCCCTCTTTGTTTTCCCTAACTGGCGCTGAAGTAAGGGCAGGGGCGTCTGCCTTGGCTGCTGAGCTGGTCTTCTGCCATTCTGACGACAGGGCCCACGGAACACCGGCAAGCTTTAGAGGCCACAGACACTGACGTAAGTAGCGCAGTAGTTACTTCGGCATGGTCGAGGTTTGGCGGCTTGTAACCTCCCCCTCATTTATCGACCTTAATGACAGTGAAAAATTAAACCGCGTGCACCTAATGTAAATTTGTGAAAAAGCAATCGTCACCGAAGTTAATTTGGGGAGGAAAGGGTTACATCTAAATGAAAGGAAAAATGCAAATGAAATTGGTGGAAATTAATTTTGAGAAGGGGTAAGGTTAATAAAGAAAGTAAATGTGCGGTCGTCACGTTAACAATTAATTGGCGTTAATGAGATATTTGAGATTTGGGGAAAATTACGGTCGCCAGTCCTATTGACAACTACTATGATAACTGAAAAAGAAGGGTTGTTGCACATATAATTAGCACTAAAAGCGTGGCGACTGAAGGTTGACACGTGTTGTGTGAAAACTGAAAGTTTGTCAGAAGTAATAAATTTCGCTACACTCTGACTTAATTTAGCAAAAGAATTAATAAAACCGGAAAATTGAAAGTTAATTTAGTGACTGAAATTAATAGTGAGATTTGTTTCTGAAGCACTACGAAATTCAGTAAAATAAGGTTAGTCTTGGGCTACCTCAACAATCATTTCAAAAGCTACTTGAATCTACGCAATTTAGAAATAAGAGATTTAACTTGGAACTTGAATTAAATGATTCTGGACAGTTAAAAATAGTAACATTTAGTACATACCACGCTGAGCTGCAGTCACAGGTAAGCTAAAATATGCTAACAAAACTCCCACTCTTAATTTGTGCTTGTGTAATCTAAATATTGTAGCCAGCTATGAATACCTTAACTGAACTTTGAAATTAAAGAAGTGAAATCGAATGATATTATTTTAATGCTGGCGTTTGAATTTCAACGACACTCGGGTTCATTCCGGAAAAGGAAGGGTCCCTGCTTGGTAATGCAATTGGGACAATGAGCAACAAAGGATCATGTTACGTTGCTGTAATTTAGTGAGACAAATTTAACAGTTTGAAAAGCTGAGGTCTGCCATACAGTTCTAAGACTTTAATTGCTTCCAGTCTTCCTTGTTGGTTGATTGAAGGTTTGAAGTCGTCGATCGAGGAGGTGGCGACAGTCACTCATTGTCGGCCGTCGCTGTTTGCAGAAGCTGGATGTTGGCGCGCCTCCTTCTCGACACGGTCACCAGGCGAAACGGGCTCTTGATGTGCGCCAGCTGATGCTTCCCGTCCGCGACACCGTGTCAGAAACTATCATAGCAAGTCGAGCGCAATTACATGCTGCCAAACCCCGAAAGCGCGGCAACTCGCGGGAGCGTCACACAACACACCCCACTGCACCACCCCAGCCAGACACTCTCTGCTCTGCCCGCGCTCCACGCGGCAGAGTTAACACTACGAAAGATCCTAAACACTTTGGTTCTTCAGACAACCATCGATGTAATCGTTCGATAGCATAGTTTTCCCTAGGCAAGACCCAGCGTCAAAATACAAATAATATTTACACAACAAACCAAGTATACATCGACATAAATGCATATATATATATATATATATATATATATATATATATATATATATAGTAAAACAAGGAAAAAAATTATAGTACAATAGATGGAATTAGGAGGATATGCATTTCCGGCGTTACAGGCTCCTCGCTCCGCTACATCACCTCAACAGAATCTGAAGATTGTTGTGCACAGGTTGCGACTTCTGGCCCTCAGGCAGGAGTCGCCAAGTCCTACTAGGAACTCGGCGTCGATGCCAGCAGGCTTGGATGCCAGGCTGGAGGCATGTGGCATCAGGTCCTGTGAACGTCTTAGTGCTGGATGCAGACGCAGCCCCGTCTCAAATCTATAGCTGCTGCTGGTGGTGCCCAGTCGTCTCCGTCATCATGGTGGTGCTATTGGTTTCCAGCGACAAGGAGTAGTTCCCGTCTCGAAATTCAGACTTATTTATATGCTTCTTTCTTACTTTTATTCCACTAAAACCTTGCACCTAGCCGCATCGCACATAACAAGAGGCTTGCCCTAGTGCGGTGACATCGCCCTGTTGGTTACTCGATTAATGCTGTGCGGTAGAGCCTACGGCTGCACTCAGCTTTCCTGGCTTAGTAATCCAACTGCATATTTGTCTACCGGCTCTCGGCCGTTAACACACTGCTCCACGGCGGCTTCCACACTGCTTCTCGTTGCTTTTGTTAACGTCTTGTAATTTTTACTTAAAGACTAGGTAGCGGCATACACTCGCCCCTCCACGGAGAAGATCCAATCCCTTGGGTCTTGCCCCGGCCAGATTCTCTATCGTAATTACCCTTACATGGTGAAACAACGCTCTGGTGGGCGGTTTGCGGATTTAAATCACCTCGGGGTATACATTTGACCTGCGGTCGTCGCACGGGGCGCTGGCAGCAGTCCACATACGCAGAGGTGTGTTGGTGCATGTCAGAGTACGGTGCAGCGAAAAGAGTGCAGACGTTTTTGGACGTGGTAACGGTGACTATGTGTTGAAAATGACTGGAAGAACACACATTGATGACGTTATGAGGGGTAGAATACTGGGGCGACTGGAGGCTGGTCAAACACAGCAGGTCGTGGCACGGGCCCTCCGTGTGCCACAAAGAGCGATCTCAAGATTATGGCAACGATCCCAGCAGACACGAAACGTGTCCAGGAGCTACAGTACGGGACTTCCACAGCGTACAACACCACAAGAAGACCGATATCTCACCATCACAGCCCGCAGACGGCCACAGAATACTGCAGGTAGCCTTGCTCGGGACCTTACCGCAGCCTCTGGAACAGTTGTCTCCAGACACACAGTGTACAGACGACTGAACAGACGTGGTTTATTCGCCTGGAGACCTGCAAGACGCATTCCACTGACCCCTGGTCACAGGAGAACCCGTAAAGCCTGGTGTCAAGAACACAGTACATGGTCATTGGAACAGTGGTCCCAGGTTAAGTTCATGGACGAGTCCATGTATAGTCTGAACAGCGATTCTCACCGGATTTTCATCTGGCGTGAACCAGGAACCAAATACCAACCCATTAATTTCCTTGAAAGGGACCTGTATGGAAGTCGTGGTTTGATGGTGTGGGGTGGGATTATGATTGGTGCACGTACACCCCTGCATGTCCTTGACAGAGTAACTGTAACAGGTCAGGTGTATCGGGACATCATTTTGCAGCAGAATGTCCGCCTTGTCAGGGGTGCAGTGGGTCCCACCTTCCTCCCGATGAATGATAACGCACGGCCCCACCGAGCTCCCATCGTGGAGGAATACCTCGAAACAGAAGATATCAGGCGAATGTGGTGGCCTGCCTGTTTACCAGACCTAAACCCCATCGAGCACGTCTGGGTCGACGTATCGCTGCACGTCTTCAAACCCCTACGACACTTCAGGAGCTCCGACAGGCACTGGTGCAAGAGTGGGAGGCTATACCCCAGCAGCTGCTCGACCACCTGATCCAGAGTATTCCAAGCCCTCGTGAGGCCTGTGTACGTGTGCTGGTGATCATATCCCATATTGATGTCGGGATACACGCGCAGGGATCAGTGGCGTTTTGTAACACATGTGTTCCGTGACGGTTTCCTCAACTTATCACCAATACCGTGGACTTACAGATCTGTGTCGTGTGTGTTCCCTTGTGCCATAGCTATTAGCGCCAGTTTTGTGTAGTGCCACGTTTTGTGGCACCACATTCTGCAATTATCCTTAATTTATGAGCATGAATGTATATTAACTTCTGACTTTGTAAACCTATCTTTCATCCTTCGCTCGCGGGATCCAGTCTATCGGATTGGGTTCTCTCACGACTCCGTCATTTCAAACATATAAGGCTGAGCAAAATCAGACTCAGTGCAGCGCTATGAATTTTGACACTGAAGATCACAGTCATCTGATATCTACCATCCCGACACTGTTCCACGTGCTGCAACAAATCCTCTACTGTAATACACCCCTCCTTAATGAACAGTCCAGTCCTGTTTCCCAGGTGTCGTTAAGGAAGGTAAGGTTAAGGTTTGGATAACAACTTTAGAGGTTCATCTGACCAGTACACCAGTGGCTGTGTTACATTCAACGGAGTAACTTCTGTCACAGCTGCTGACAAATGAAATGTGGGTCTCGATTTCACACTTAGTCACGATGATTAATAAGCCACGATCTGTCAATTCTAAAACACCTTACCTCCATGAGTTTTAGTTGCTCATAACAGCTACCAACCACACCCAACCACGTAGTTGTATGCAGAGTATATCTAAAGCAAGCTCGTTCTCTGGCAAGGTCGACCTCCGTTTTACCCGAGAAGAGTTACCTGAAGCATGCACTCTCACTCATAGCAATCTCACGAGTCATGCATGTGGTGACTACCCCACTCTGCATTGTTAGAGCTCAAGACGCGTCGGTCCCTGTCTTCTACTAATAGTAGCACGCCTTCCTCTCTCACTTGTTGTACGGATTTCTCTACTGTGCCAACTTCAGCACCCCTTCTTCTCTCACTTGCACTTCTGAACTGTTGCCAACTTCACCAGATCAGTGTGCAGATGTTGTTACACCCAATGAGAGCTTCTGCAAATTCGTTAACTCCCCTCGTGCATCACAGATATAATCCCCTAATGACTTCAATGGCCTCTTCATTGTGAAAGGAGTCTACTGGGATACATTTATATGTGACACCAGAATATTGTAATGATACTAATGTAAACTAAAATGAAACTATTATATTGTAAACGATATACCTTTATGTGATTAAAAGTATCCGGACACCTGGCTGAACATGACTTACAATTTCGTGGCGCCCTCCATCGGTAATGCTGCAATTCAATATGGTGTTGGCCCACCCTTAGCCTTGATGATAGCTTCCACTCTCGCAGGCATACGTTCAATCACGTGCTGGAAGGTTTCTTGGGGAATGGCAGCCCATTCTTCATGGATTGCTGCAATGAGGAGAGGTATCAATGTCGATCGGTGAGGACTGGCACGAAATCGGCTTTTCAAAACATCCCAAAAGTACTCTATAGGATTCAGGTGAGGACTCTGTGCAGGCCAGTTTATTACACGGATGTTATTGTCGTGTAACCACTCCATCACAGGCCGTGTATTATGAACAGGTGCTCGATTGTTTTGGAAGATGCAATCGCCATCCCTGAATTGCTCTTCAACGGTGGGAAGCAAGAGGGTGCTTAAAACATCATCAAAATGGTTCAAATGGCTCTGAGCACTATGGGACTTAACATCTCGACCGCCTCCGAATTTTAATGCTGGCACTACACACGCTAGCCAACTGCTTTGGCGCAGTGGTAACATCGGTTCCCGTCAGATCACCGAAGTTAAGCGCTGTCGGGATGGGCAAGCACTTGGGTGGGTGACTATCCGGTCTGCCGAGCGCTGTTGGCAAGTGGGGTCCACTCAGCCCTTGTGAGGCAAACTGGGGAGCTACTTTATTGAGAAGTAGTGGCTCCAGTCTCGTAAACTGACCTACGGCCAGAAAAACGGTGTACTGACCACATGCCCCTTCATATCCGCATCCATTGACGCCTGTGGGCTGAGGATAGCACGGCGGCCGGTCAGTACCCTTGGGCCTTCCAAGTCCTGTTCGGATAGAGTTTAGCTTTTTAGTTTTACTACACACGCTGGCAGATGAGGTTCACCGGACATGCCATACCCACTCCCTGCCACTGGATCGCCACATTGTGTACCGTGATTCGTCACTCCACGCAATGTTTTTCCACTGTTCAATCGTCCAATGTTCACGCTCCTTACACCAAGCGAGGCGCCGTTGGCATTTACCAGCGTGATGTGTGGTTTATGAGCAGCCGCTCGACCGTGATATCCAAGTTTTCTCACCTCCCGCCTAACTGTCATAGTACTTGCAGTGGATCCTGATGCAGTTTTGAATTCCTGTGTGATGGTCTGGATAGATGGCTGCCTATTACACATTACGACCCTCTTCCACTGTTGGCGGTCTTGTCATTCAACAGACAAGGTCGACCTGTACCCTTTTGTGTTGTGTGTGTCCCTTCACGTTCCCACTTCACTATCGTATCGGAAACTGGGGACCTAGGGATGTTTGGGAGTGTGGAAATCTCGCGTACAGACATATGACACAAGTGACACCCAATCACCTGACCACGTAGCCGGCCGAAGTGGCCGTGCGGTTAAAGGCGCTGCAGTCTGGAACCGCAAGACCGCTACGGTCGCAGGTTCGAATCCTGCCTCGGGCATGGATGTTTGTGATGTCCTTAGGTTAGTTAGGTTTAACTAGTTCTAAGTTCTAGGGGACTAATGACCTCAGCAGTTGAGTCCCATAGTGCTCAGAGCCATTTGAACCATTTTGAACCTGACCACGTTCGAAGTGCGTGAGTTCCGCGGAGCGCCCCATTCTGCTCTCTCACGGTGTCTAATGACTACTGAGGTCTCTGATATGGAGTACCTGACAGTAGGTGGCTGCACAATGCACCTAATATGAAAAAGTATGTGTCCGGATACTTTTGACCACAAAGTGTATATACACTCCTGGAAATTGAAATAGGAACACCGTGAATTCATTGTCCCAGGAAGGGGAAACTTTATTGACACATTCCTGGGGTCAGATACATCACATGATCACACTGACAGAACCACAGGCACATTGACACAGGCAACAGAGCATGCACAATGTCGGCACTAGTACAGTGTATATCCACCTTTCGCAGCAATGCAGGCTGCTATTCTCCCATGGAGACGATCGTAGAGATGCTGGATGTAGTCCTGTGGAACGGCTTGCCATGCCATTTCCACCTGGCGCCTCAGTTGGACCAGCGTTCGTGCTGGACGTGCAGACCGCGTGAGACGACGCTTCATCCAGTCCCAAACATGCTCAATGGGGGACAGATCCGGAGATCTTGCTGGCCAGGGTAGTTGACTTACACCTTCTAGAGCACGTTGGGTGGCACGGGATACATGCGGACGTGCATTGTCCTGTTGGAACAGCAAGTTCCCTTGCCGGTCTAGGAATGGTAGAACGATGGGTTCGATGACGGTTTGGATGTACCGTGCACTATTCAGTGTCCCCTCGACGATCACCAGTGGTGTACGGCCAGTGTAGGAGATCGCTCCCCACACCATGATGCCGGGTGTTGGCCCTGTGTGCCTCGGTCGTATGCAGTCCTGATTGTGGCGCCCACCTGCGCGGCGCCAAACACGCATACGACCATCATTGGCACCAAGGCAGAAGCGACTCTCATCGCTGAAGACGACACGTCTCCATTCGTCCCTCCATTCACGCCTGTCGCGACACCACTGGAGGCGGGCTGCACGATGTTGTGGGGTGAGCGGAAGACGGCCTAACGGTGTTCGGGACCGTAGCCCAGCTTCATGGAGACGGTTGCGAATGGTCCTCGCCGATACCCCAGGAGCAACAGTGTCCCTAATTTGCTGGGAAGTGGCGGTCCCCTACGGCACTGCGTAGGATCCTACGGTCTTGGCGTGCATCCGTGCGTCGCTGCGGTCAGGTCCCAGGTCGACGGGCACGTGCACCTTCCGCCGACCACTGGCGACAACATCGATGTACTGTGGAGACCTCACGCCCCACGTGTTGAGCAATTCGGCGGTACGTCCACCCGGCCTCCCGCATGCCCACTATACGCCCTCTCTCAAAGTCCGCTAACTGCACATACGGTTCACGTCCACGCTGTCGCGGCATGCTACCAGTGTTAAAGACTGCGATGGAGCTCCGTATGCCACGGCAAACTGGCTGACACTGACGGCGGCGGTGCACAAATGCTGCGCAGCTAGCGCCATTCGACGGCCAACACCGCGGTTCCTGGTGTGTCCGCTGTGCCGTGCGTGTGATCATTGCTTGTACAGCCCTCTCGCAGTGTCCGGAGCAAGTATGGTGGGTCTGACACACCGGTGTCAATGTGTTCTTTTTTCCATTTCCAGGAGTGTATGACACTGAAAGAGGGCAGATCGTTGTTGCCTGATACCTGGAAACAAGCATCTCGGAAATGGCAGAGATGGTCGCCTGTTCTGTCTTACTGTGGTGAGCATCTATGGCAAATGGTTGAAGGTCGGTGAAGCCACGAGTACGAGACAAGATGTTGAAGGTCCACGTCTCATCACAGACATGGAGGTTGGAAGCTTGCACTTTCTGTGAACGAGAACAGGCGGAGATTTGTAGCAAATCTGACGACAGGGTCAATGCTGGTGCACGCACAAGAGTTTGGGATAACACCGTTCAGTGCACATTGTCGGGCACGGGATTCTGCAGCAGACAACGCCTACATATTCTCATGTTGACCAAAAGACATTGTCAATTACGATTGCAGTGGACACACAATCATCAAGATTAGATCTTGGATGAATGAAACGGATCGCCTGGTCGAATTGATCACGTTTCTTGCTACACGGGTTGATGGTTGCATTCAGATATAACGTCATGTGGGTGAACAATTGCTCGAAACATGCACCACACCAAGGACACAGGTTGATGGGTGTAGGGGGATGGGTGGCGGTGGAGAAAGTTAACTGGTGCTTCCATGCAACTTGCGATAGTAATCGAAGGCACCACAATAGCTAAGGACTACATGCACACTACTGCAGAACATGCGAATCCCTTCATATTTGATGCCACATTCCAGCAACCTAACTGTCCGCGTCGTAAATCCCGAATCGCGCTTCGTTTATTTGACTAACATGATAGTAAACTCACGTTTAGGTCTTTGCCATCGGATTAACATGACCTGAACCTGGTGGAACATAACTGGGGCGCTAGCAGGCGCCAGTTCTGCACCCACATACTACGAGCCCATAATTTACGAGAACTGCATCACCTGTAATTAGACATCTGGTGCCCAATACCTCTGGAAGCCTGCCAAGGTTCAAGTGGTTCAAATAGCTCTGAGCACTATGGGACTTAACATCTGAGGCCATCAGTCCCCTAGTACTTAGAACTACTTAAACCTAACTAACCTAAGGACATCACACACATCCATGCCCAAAGCAGGATTCGAACCTGCGACCGTAGCAGCAGTGCCGTTCCGGACTGAAGCGCCTAGAACCGTTCGGCCACAGCGGCCGGCGTCTACCAAGGGATTGCTTAATTAATGCACACAGAATGGCTTCTTTATTGCGTTCCAAAGGTGGACCAGCATGTTACTGAGCACGTAGTCATAGTGTTTTGGCTCAACAATGTGTATTTCAATATGAATTTAACAATTTCGCAGCTATTCACTTCTGGTTCCAGCCAGCTTCCTGTCCTTAATAAAATGTGGGAGGGGGGGGTGGGGGAGCATTCCTATCTTTCATAATGAATACTACTCTTGTTTCTTTACCAGCGATGCTCCTACTGTTTACTAATATCACATTAACATTTCCTTCTTCCGATCTTCAAGGACGAAAGTTCTCTGACAATAATGTTGCTGACCTATTTTTGCAGGTAACCTATCTATATAAGCACGTAACCTCCAGGAATGGGTCCTCTAACCTACAAAATGCTCTTGTGCATGCAGCACGTTCTCTGCCAGCTGCTTCTTTTGGCTACTGGTTTAACCTTACCTATTATCGGAGAGAAAAATTCACATCTGATGCCATCGCAGAAACATCTCAGTGTCTGGTTTAGACCTTCCTCTCGACTCCAGACCAGAGGACTGTGATCGACTCTGAGTACAAATAGTGCACCAAATAGTGAGCCGTTGTCGCATTTTGTATGAGACGCTAGAGCTGCTTTCACCACCCAGTCAATCGCCTACATGAACCGAGGATAGCCCTAGAATCCAGGTGGCAAACATATTTCATGCCAACATGCGCTACAATATGTAACCAATTGCGCGCAATCCGTTCAATAGCTATCGGCTCTGTTTCATCCGCATCTCGGACGAGACCTCCTGGCAAACATATAGAATGCACACTGGTTCTTTCTCCACCTGCCTGTTATTTCCTCATTCAGCTCAGTTACTTGTCTAAAGGCCCCCATTCATAGGCCAATCAGTCGGCTGACCCCCTGCTGAGCAGGTCTACCCCGACCACTTTGCCCCTGTGTGGGCGATTTTATCGCAGTTGGGTCTGCGGTCCATGTACGTCGGTTTGCTGTCGGACCCCTGCCTGCTTGCACCAGTTGCTACCTGCCATCCCACACACCATCAGTGCAGGCAGGCAGCGTCTACAATGTAGTCGCAGCGAGCCCCCACACAGACAGAGTGGGAGGGGTGGCGGGATTCGGGTAACTGGTTCAACTGTGGACAGGGATCTTTAGAACTCCCAACGACCGGGATACCCAGCCTCTGTGTTTGTCCAGACTTGGACTTGGCAGGAAAAAGAGCCACTGCCACAACAGATAAGGCATCCCGTGCTAGCGCATGAGTTGTCAAATCTTGGGCAGCAGCTCTTACCTGTTGTCAAGGCGTGAGGAGACAACTGTGTGATTAGTTCCTTGTTTCCCCCTCCGTCCACAGATACGCACAGATGCAGACGGTTAATGTGCTGACAGCGTTTTCGTACATCCACCTTCTGATGGATCTTGGGCAGACAGATTTTGCAGAGATGGCACTCTTTTTAGGTCTTATTTTTATTGCAATCGATTTCGGTGAAAAAGAACACTGCAGTAAAAATAAGACCTAAAAATACAGCCATGAGTGCCATCCCCACTACAGAAAACGAGTGACAACGCTGTTTCAAAGGGATTCCAACGGCATCAAAGGTGACACAACGTTCGCCATTGGTGACCTAACGTCACTGTAGTTTAAAGAAACAGCCTGAATTCTGTCAACTGTTGCCAACGCAGCATCTAACTCTTTCGGACAGTAGCCAATTCTCTTTGTGTCCGCACAAAACAAGCATATTCCGTATAGATTTCTTACTGTGTAAGACCAAATAAATATCACGAAAAAATACACTAACGAAAGTAGTCACATACTAACTGAGGAAGAACAAACAGACCGCAAGAAGAGAAAAATTACCCTAGTGTGTAGTTAGTAAAGCTGCGATGTATGTAAATTATGAAAATGGAAAAAACTAGCTCTAAAATCTGCTGTAGAAAGTTTGCAGTCTACACTAAATATCGCAAATTGGACAACTTCATACAACAAAACAAATAACATTATTGATAACAGCTGGTCTTACCCCAGTGGTTGCAGCACTACTATTCAAAAAATAATATGCGAGAACTAAATTTTGAGATTGATTGCTGAAATTATTTAGTAGCTTTCTGAAAAATATGGGAATGAAACGTCGTCGTCGAAACATGTTCCTTAGGAGTGCCACAGAAATTAGTCCTAGTGCCCTTGTATATCATTGACATCTAACTGGCTCTGTCTTCCCGGAAATACTATTTCTGTACAGATCACCTCCAGCTTTACTTAACCGCCAGACTTGAAAACGCCAGCTCTGTCTCTATTAACTGAATGACGACCTCCCACAATGTGCAGATGGGTGCAAATCCTGAGGCTTAAACTAAGTGCAAAGAAATTCCACGTGGCCTTAAGATTTCATCAGAAGTTTATTAGTCCTGCATTCCACGAACAAATGTCACCTATTCATCTCTACACTATTGGAAAATGGCAAAGAACTTGGGTGCAACTTCGGATGAGCGCATCGACTTGAGTCTCACTAAAATAAAATATGCCTAACTCTTGCTATCGATGCTAGAAGTTACTCTCATGATTGAACTCAGATTTGCAATATAAGCTTCTTACGACGATATGAAATCTGCCTTTCTGTAATCCTATCTTCTTACCGTTATACAAGTACATTCGCTATTAGTCTCTCTCTCTCTCTCTCTGTCTGTTTGTGTGTGTGTGTGTGTGTGTGTGTGTGTGTGTGTGTGTGTATGTGTGTGTGTGTGTGTGTGTGTGCGTGTGTGCTGGGGGGGGGGGGGGGGGGGAGTTGGCACAATTGTTGTAATACTCCGGGAAACCTCAGTGAAAACAGACGAAGGAAGGAGTTTGTTTAGCCTCCAAATAAGGAAAGGACGAGATACTCCATACAGACAATATATTATCAAGACGCGGTGGCTTCCAGAAACCTTGCTGAACATAAATAACGGTTTCGACGTAATATGTGCTTGGCATCATATTGCAAGAAGCTGTCACGGAGAATCATAAAGTCAGAACATGCCTTCCACAAGGCGTCTACGCAACATTATGGAATCCATAAAAATATTTTTTTATAGCAGGAGCATCAAAACTCGATTACGAAAACATAAACGTGCAAAGAACTTTCCTGCGGAACCGGTATTTAAAAACAACTCAACAAGCTTTTGAACACTGCGTCTACCTTTAGAAAGTTTACTACACAAAGTTACAACGGTCTTATAAATTCACACGTCGCGCTGTGCCGCAATCAAGTAGCCATTAGTAGTATAACACCCACATTGAGAAACAAATCCAATGCAAGCAAATTCCATGGCGTCCTGTATCTTCTGTATCCACGATTGAAAGTTCACTTAAAAACAATTAAACTTCGTAAATATATCTAAATCCTGTTTCACTCAATTTTCATGACCGGTTAATTTTCCAGCCATAGTCTCAGTTTCTCATAATCTCTTCTAAAGTTTCCAGCCCTAAATTTGGCGGTGTCAATTACTGACATGTTTCCTAGCCATGTATCTTCGGAGGCACGCTTGTAAGAACTGATACGGAAATCTACTATGTGTGCCATATCCTTCGCCTCACAATGTTTGCAAACATGTAGAATGTACTGCGACTGGCGGGCTTCTCAGGTTACAGTGCTGCCCTCTTCTTCCTATGCGCCTGTTATACTGTGTTCTCGCTCTTATTTATTACCTCGAACCACCCCTGGTGACTTCTTTATCCATAACATGTGGTGACTCAACAAATTTATGCTTTACTGATACATCTGTTATACGTTAAACTTCAACATGAAGTTATCTCTGGATTTTTTTTCCTCTCTTCCCATGTCAGAACTATTAATCGGTACCGCACTATTTTCCTTTCATCCGCCCATCAATTCCGATGGACGAATCCATTCTCGTGGGTAAGGAGTCTGTCGGCGTAAGCACAGAGTTTACACGTAGAATATTTTTAGTCCCATTCCATCTTTGTGTTTTGTCCCCCCCCCCCTCCCCCATCCCTTCTCTAGGCCGAGATTACACCCTTATACCTTTATGTCATTCATTGATACTAGTGCTAATGCAAAACAAAGTAATTTTCCGAGCATCCCTATGCGTAATGGAGTCTGCCGCATTCCATCAAATTAACATACAGACTGCTTGTTTCATTTCTTACAAATGTATTACATACATCATGTGTGAATCATATCGTCTTTCGCCTGGTCGAATTTTAAACTCATCTTTTGAATTACTACGTCCGAACAGACCTCGGAAGGCCCAACTGTACGACCGACCGCCATGTCATCCTCAGAAACAGGCGTCACTATATGCAGATATGGATGGCCATGTGGTCAGTACACCGCTCTCACAGCCGTTGTCAGATTTAGTCACCGGAACTACTAGTTCTCAGTCAAGTAGTTCCTCAATTGGTATCAAAAGGGCGGAGTGCAGCCCACATGCCAACAGCACTCGGCAGACCCGGAACGTCTCGCATCCAAGCACTTTGGTGCTCTGACGGGAACCAGTGCAACCACTGCAACAAGGCCGTTGCCTTATTGAATTAAGTTTATTTATGTTTTGCTGTGAGATACAGAACGCATCGTGGTTGGCTGGTTGATTTGGGGGAAGGGACCAAACAGTGGGGTCATCGGTCCCATCGGATTAGGGAAGAATGGCGAAGGAAGTCGGCCGTGCCCTTTCAAAGGAGCTATCCTGCACTTGCCTGAAGCGATTTAGCGAAATCATGGAAAACTTAAATCAGGATGGCCGGACGCGGATTTGAACCGCCGTCCTCCCGAAAAATGTACTGTGGACACAAAGATTCCTCACAAGCCCTACACTTACACACAATCGAGTTGACATGCTTAAGTTCCGCCTTCCTTGTTTTTAAAAGTTACCAAGTTTTTTAAGCACTAAAATGATAAAGTAATACTCTGAAATTATTGTGAGTTGCCACGTTTGAGACTGGACATAAAATACTCGTACTGTTGTCACGTGCCGAAAGACTTCCTCTTGCGTTTATAGTTTCAAGAAGTTTCAGGACATTTTTCTGCAGAATGCAAAACGTAAACTTACGCTGTCATTTGATCTGTCGAACCTCAACCACCGTTATGTAATCCATCACTACACGAGGTCCGCCCCGATAGCTGAGTGGTTGGCGTGACGGATTGCCGTCCAAGGGCCCGGGTTCGATTCCCGGCTGAGTCGAGGATTTTCTCCGCTCAGGGACTGGGTGTTGTACTGTCTTCATCATCATTTCATCCCCATCCGGTGCGCAGGTCGCCCAATGTGGCGCCGAATGTAATAAGACCTGCACCAAGGCGGCCGGAACTGCCCCGCAAGGGGCCTCCCGGTCAATGACACCAAACGCTCATTTCTATTTTTTCCACTGAACGAGAAGTGTTAACACTAGACGATTAGAACTGTTATGTAGATTGAAGGTGGAGGAGGGACGAATGAGAGGAAAGGGAAGGGAAGAAACTATTGATGTCAGCTGCTTCGGAATTTTATGTAGAATCAGAGGCGACGCGTGAAAATGTATACTGGACCAGGATTTGGATTCGAACCCAGTATTTCCTTCTTACTAGGCAGTTGCATTAACCACTGCGCCACCTGGACACGGTGTTTATCGCAGTAGTCCACCTCCGCACGCCTGTCGGCCGACCTAAATTCCCACCTAGCGCCACCTATTCCCAATTCTCGTCCAGGTCCATGTTCTCCACACTCGCTACTTTGATAATGATGATGATGATGTTTGGTTTGTGGGGCGCTCGACTGATCGGTTATCAGCGCCTTTACAAATTCCCAACCTTTGCTCAGTCTAATCTCGCCACTTCCATGAATGATGATGAAATGATGAGGACAACACAAATATCCAGTCATCTCGAGACACACTACTTTGAGGTTCCCATAGGAATATAATTGTGCATCCGCGCTGAAGTTGGTGGATTCATTTCCCAGTGAGGCGAATCAATTATATGAATGTGTCCATCTCCAAAAGAACAGACACCATGCATATAACTGATCAGAACTATGTTTATCTGTGTGTATTACATGTGCTAGATCTGTCAGTTTATCCATGTCTGTGCTTCATATGATCAGCGATAGAGGTTGCGAACACACAAGTTATATGAGTACTGTAAGCTGTATCTACTTCATATATCTGCCTCAATGTACATGCATCCCAGTACCTCGCATCACAGTCTGGAACACGTTATCCCAGCGTAACTGGAATGCAAAGTTCCACTTCTCTAGTATCCTAGCTGGGTAAATCCAAAAAACCGAGACGTCCTCAAACTACTTCCCCCACTGCTTCACTGCTGGTACAAGATACTCTGCACTCAGCAGACAATTCAATATGCTGTTGAATTCAAGAAAAAGGGTCCAAATACTTCCTCTTGTCAGCCTCATAACTTTTCTCTCAAAACTCAACAAATATGGCCATTTATCTCAATCAAACTGTAAAGCAAATGCTCACTTTTTCTACTACTTACTTTTCTATCTGTTTCCGTTTCTCAGTCAGCCACTTTTTACCCCTCTCTTCACTACTTGTGTTTTGCCCATTGCTCTTTCACTCCCTCTCTCACGTCTTCGCTCACATCTAGAGCTGATACGGTCCATAATCTTAATTCACATGCCTATAAATTATCTTTATCATTTCATATTACCTGTAACATCTCATAGCGTGTGTGTCATAACGTATGTAATTTAAAATATGAAGAATACTAGGTTCGACAAAAGAGGGCCTTGTTGTCTTAATCTTACCAGGACAAACCGATCAGTAAACGATAAATAAATGAATATGCCTTAACATCTACAGCCACATCTACATTTATACTCTGCAAGCCACCCAACGGTGTGTGGCAGAGGACACTTTATGTGCCACTGTCATTACCTCCCTTTTCTGTTCCAGTCGTGTATGGTTCGCGGGAAGAACAACTGCCGGAAAGCCTCCGTGCGCGTTCGAATCTCTATAATTTTACATTCGTGATCTCCTCGGGAGGTATAAGTAGGGGGAAGCAATATATTCGATACCTCATCCAGAAACGCACCCTCTCGAAACCTGAACAGCAAGCTACACCGCGATGCAGATCGCCTCTCTTGCAGAGTCTGCCACTTGAGTTTGCTAAACATCTCCGTAACGCTATCACGGTTACCAAATAAACCTGTGACGAAACGCGCCGCTCTTCTTTGGATCTTCTCTATCCCCTTCCGTCAACCAGATCTGGTACGGATCCCACACTGATGAGCAATACTCAAGTATAGGTCGAACGAGTGCTTTGTAAGCCACCTGCTTTGTTGATGGACTACATTGTCTAAGGACTCTCCCAATGAATCTCAACCTGGTACAGCCGGCCGAAGTGGCCGTGCGGTTAAAGGCGCTGCAGTCTGGAACCGCAAGACCGCTACGGTCGCAGGTTCGAATCCTGCCTCGGGCATGGATGTTTGTGATGTCCTTAGGTTAGTTAGGTTTAACTAGTTCTAAGTTCTAGGGGACTAATGACCTCAGCAGTTGAGTCCCATAGTGCTCAGAGCCATTTGAACCGTTTGAACCAACCTGGTACCCGCCTTACTAACAATTAATTTTATATGATCATTCCATTTCAAATCGTTCCGCACGCATACTCCCAGATATTTTACAGACGTAACTGCTACCAGTGTTTGTTCCGCTATCATATAATCATACAATAAAGGATCCTTCTTTCTATGTACTCGCAATACATTACATTTGTCTATGTTAAGGGTCAGTTGCCACTCCCTGCACCAAGTGCCTATCCGCTGCAGATCTTCCTGCATTTCGCTACAATTTTCTAATGCTGCAACTTCTCTGTATACTACAGCATCATCCGCGAAAAGCCGCATGGAACTTCCGACACTATCTATTAGGTCATTTATATATATATTGTGAAAAGCAGTGGTCCCATAACACTCCCCTGTGGCACGCCAGAGGTTACTTTAACGTCTGTAGACGTCTCTCCATTGAGAACAACATTCTGTGTTCTGTTTGCTAAAAACTCTTCAATCCAGCCACACAGCTGGTCTGATATTCCGTAGGCTCTTACTTTTTTTTATCAGGCGACAGTGCGGAACTGTATCGAACGCCTTAAGGAAGTCAAGGAAAATAGCATTTACCTGGGAGCCTGTATCTAATATTTTCTGGGTCTCATGAACAAATAAAGCGATTTGGGTCTCACACGATCGCTGTTTCCGGAATCCATGTTTATTCCTACAGAGTAGATTCTGGGTTTCCAGAAACGACATGATACGCGGGCAAAAAACATGTTCTAAAATTCTACAACAGATCGACGTCAGAGATATAGGTCTATAGCTTTGCGCATCTGCTCGACGACGCTTCTTGAAGACTGGGACTACCTGCGCTCCTTTCCAATCATTTGGATCCTTCCGTTCCTCTAGAGACTTGCGGTACACGACTGTTAGAAGGGGGGCAAGTTCTTTCGCGTACTCTGTGTAGAATCGAATTGGAATCCCGTCAGGTCCAGTGGACTTTCCTCTGTTGAGTGATTCCAGTTGCTTTTCTATTCCTTGGACACTTATTTTGATGTCAGCCATATTTTCGTTTGTGCGAGGATTTAGAGAAGGAACTGTAGTGCGGTCTTCCTCTGTGAAACAGCTTTGGAAAAAGGTGTTTAGTATTTCAGTTTTACGCGTGTCATCCTCTGTTTCAATGCCGTCATAATCCCGGAGTGTCTGGATATGCTGTTTCGAGTCGTCATAATCCCGGAGTGTCTGGATATGCTGTTTCGATCCACTTACTGATTTAACGTAAGACCAGAACTTCCTAGGATTTTCTGTCAAGTCGGTACATAGAATTTTACTTTCGAATTCACTGAACGCTTCACGCATAGCCCTCCTTACGCCAACTTTGACATTGTTTAGCTTCTGTTTGTCTTAGAGATTTTGGCTGCGTTTAAACTTGCAGTGAAGCTCTCTTTGCTTTCGTAGTAGTTTCCTAACTTTGTTGTTGAACCACGGTGGGTTTTACCCGGCCCTCGCAGTTTTACTCGGCACATACCTGCCTAAAACGCATTTTACGATTGCCTTGAACTTTTTCCATAAACACTCAACATTGTCAGTGTCGGAACAGAAATTTTCGTTTTGATCTGTTAGGTAGTCTGAAATCTGCCTTCTATTACTCTTGCTAAACAGATAAACCTTCCTCCCTTTTTTATTTTCCTATTTACTTCCATATTCAGGGATGCTGCAACGGCCTTATGATCACTGATTCCCTGTTCTGCGCTTACAGAGTCGAAAAGTTCGGGTCTGTTCGTTATCAGTAGGTCCAAGATGTTATCTCCACGAGTCGGTTCTCTGTTTAACTGTTCGAGGTAATTTTTGGATAGTGCACTCAGTATAATGTCACTCGATGCTCTGTACCTACCACCCGTCCTAAACATCTGAGTGTCCCAGTCTATATCTGGTAAATTGAAATCTCCACATAAGACTATAACACGCTGAGAAAATTTATGTGAAATGTATTCCAGATTTTCTCTCAGTTGTTCTGCCACTAATGCTGCTGAGTCGGGAGGTCGGTAAAAGCAGCCAATTATTAACCTAGCTCGGTTGTTGAGTGTAACCTCCGCCCATAATAATTCACAGGAACTGTACACTTCTACTTCACTACAGGATAAACTACTACATCAACAGAATACAAGACGTTCGTTGTCCCTGTAGTGCGGTATGCCACTGAATGATGGGCAATAACTCTAAAACACTGAATGACACAGCATATTCTACCGTATCCAAACCTGCATACGACTAGGAACTAAATGCTAGTGACCACAACGACGACTTATATATATGCCATGAAGCTATAAATAAACGCATAAAGATAATAGTTCATTGTTTGGAAGTTTCAACAGACTAGGGAAAGTGTCCTTCAAAGATCTTGTAAGCGTATTGTCATATCGCTGGCTTAGTTGTGGAGTATCTTTGTGGACAGCCGCATCTGTCGAGTCGAGCACGGGACACGGAAATGTTATGTTGTGTTATGGGTAGCTCTGCATGTGAGAGGCATTGTGAGTATGGAATTTGAAGTGTTGCTACAAGTGCTATTACTGTAAAGTTATAAAATATGCAAATGATTCAGAGGAAAGTGCGTCAAGAAGTAATTTAAAAATGAGCAGTGCTGCTGATAACGTATTTGTGTATCCTCTCGTTGCGTGTCGTACTGTACAGTATCAATGATCCGCGCCTTATTCGGTCTCCCAGAATGAACTAATGTAATCAGAAAAAAATTAGTTACCACAAAAGAGTGCAGTCAAGTGCCAGTGTCTTGTAGCGAGCGTGAGGACGTGCGTTCGATCATCGCGTTTCCGCATTATCAACAATCAGCCGCGCCGCGACGGTTACGCGCACACTCGTACAAGTGAGAACTGAGAACTGAAAGATTAACTTTACGAACAGTGTTATAATATTACTAGTGTCAAGGAGGACTAGTACCAAAAGAAATCTGTGTATGCGTGGCGAGCCTAAGAACTTTCGTTCGATTATTCGGCTTTCGCATCATCAACAATCATCCGCGCAGTGTCGGTTACGCGTACGCTCGTCCAAGTGATTTGATGTCCAGACAATCACCTAGAAGTTGACATCAAAACTTATGTCTTAGAATGTAAGGGTGCAACCTGTGGTTTCTTATCGTTTCAGAATATAGATGTTCATACCAGACGTAGGACAGTGTTGTGTTTTAACGTTGAGTGGCTCCCCTAAACCCGCTTGCATATTTCGATAGATAATTTCAAGCAAGCCAGCAGCAGTGTGGAGCAGAACAGTACGACCACTGCGGGATTATCAGGTACGTGGTGTGGAAAGGGCGCACGATCCAGAAGAAATGGTCGAAACGACAGCCAGTTTAAGGGCCCTCCCCCATCCATTTGTACCCCCAGGGGTGTTACAATCTGAACCCTGCTAAATCAGAGATATGCAAGAAAGAGAAAGAACACGAGTAGGCTGAATATCTGCGTTATAGAAATAGTTCTTAATCCACTGTCCCACTCACATCGAAGGAAACCTTCCCATCTCACACGCCGCGCGGGGTAGCCGTGCGCTCTAGGGCGCCTTGCCACGGCTCGCGCGGCTCCCCCAGTCGGAGGTTCGAATCCTCCCTCGGGAATGGGTGGGTGTGCTGTCCTTAGCGTAAGTTAAAATTAGGTTAAGTAGTGTGTAAGCCTAGGGACCGATGACCTCAGCAGTTTGATCCCGTAGTCACTTGCCACAAAGTTCCATCTCGTAAGTGTCCTACAGCTGCTGGCTGCTCTTACTCTCCATTACACATTGAGAGATTTGTAACATATCACTCGACATTATAGTCAGTTTACAATTACTTGATAGCTGATGTCTGTCAGCTGCCACTCCAGTGTTGCCATATCGGCTGCCGGCCACCACTCTGGTTACAGGTGACACACAAACAAGGTGGGTCACTTCACAAGTGCTGTTAATGGGTAGCACAGAGCAATACTGAAAGTGGCCGTCGCGAGGTATGTCAGAAATGTGAGGTGCTCTGTCGGCAGTTGATTTTAAGTGAAGAATGACTGAACTGCGGCAGACGACGCGTTTTATAGCCCTGAATTTAAACTCACATCCTAAGCTAACCGCAACCTCGTGATGCGCATTGTATCCATCCACTCGATACAATTTGAAACGAGATCGTCCGATCAGACAACATGTTTCCAGTCATCAAGAGCCGAATGGCGGCGTTGATGGGTCCAAGGGAGGAGTAAAGCTTCGTGTCGTTCAGTCATCAAAGGTACACGAGTGAGCTTTCGGCTCTGAAAGCCCATATCGATGATGTTTCGTTGAATGGTTTGTACGCTGACACTTGGTGATGGCTCAGCATTGAAATCTGCAGCAGTTTGCGGAAGGGTTGCACTTCTGTCTCGTTGAACAATTCTCTTCAGTCGTCGTTGGTCCCGTTCTTGAAGGATCTTTTTCCGGTCGCAGCGATGTCGGAGATTTGATGTTTTACCGGATTCCTGATATTCACGGAACACTCGTGAAATTGTCGTACGGAAAAATCCCCACTTCATCGCTACCTCGAAGATGCTGTGTCCCATGGCTTGTGCGCCGACTTTAACACTGCGTTCAAACTCACTTAAATCTTGATAACCTATCATTTTAGCAACAGTAACCGATCTAACAACTGCGCCAGAAACTTGTCTTACATAGGCGTTGGCGAACGCAGCGTCGTATTCTGCCTGTTTACAGATCTCTGTGTTTGAATACGCATGCCTATACCAGTTTCTTTGGCGATTCAGTGTCTTTAAGAAGTAAATTCCGCGATTTGTGTCTCTTCCTCTTGGTTACATGTTTCATAGTCCACTGTTTTTTCCTTCGCTGTTACCGAAAATTGCAGTAAAAAAACGTATTTGCAATATTGTTGAGAGTGGAACAGGTGAAACTTCATTTCGATTTATATGAAAACAACTTTTATCAAGCTTACGAAAGTGAAATGAAGTGAAAAAAATCGTAAATACCAGAAAAGAAAAAAGCGAGTTGTTAAAATCCATTAAATCGCGAAAAGTAAATGTTCAACCACGCGTTTTTCGACTCCAAACTCCGTTTACAAAGAAGGAAAAGCGGTGGATTTTAAAACATGTAAACGAGAGGAAAACACTGCAGCGAACACAGATGTTACGTAAACGTAAGCACCCACAGTCGGCTCCCTAAAAATCTTCAACAGATTACCACTCTCAGCGTGGTCCACGCCAGCTAAATTATTTCAAAGAAAACTGTACAGCTGGCTAGCTGAAAATCCATTTTATAATATAACGAATTTCTGGAAGAAAAAATGTGAACATATTTTAAAATTTGTGACCTTCATTCAAATGAAACCTGGTCAGTGCGTCTACCTTTGCCTTACACGAGAGGTGGCGCCATCTATTGGTAGAGAGACTGACGCCTGCGCACCGTTTGATGATGCATAGCGCCACTGTGGTTTCAAGCTAAAGTGAAGGTGGTCATACAAATTATCGTCCACTACCGAACATTGGAACTACTGACGGCCTTGGGAGAGCCAGTCATGACAAAACTCTACCATCTGGTGAGCAAGATGTATGAAACTGGCGAAATACCCTCAGACTTCAAGAAGAATATAATAATTCCAATCCCAAAGAAAGCAGGTGTTGACAGATGTGAAAATTACCGAACTATCAGTTTAATAAGTCACAGCTGCAAAATACTAACACGAATTCTTTATAGACGAATGGAAAAACTAGTAGAAGCCAACCTCGGGGAAGATCAGTTTGGATTCCGTAGAAACACTGGAACACGTGAGGCAATACTGACCTTACGACTTATCTTAGAAGAAAGATTAAGGAAAGGCAAACCTACATTTCTAGCATTTGTAGACTTAGAGAAAGCTTTTGACAATGTTGACTGGAATACTCTCTTTCAAATTCTAAAGGTGGCAGGGGTAAAATACAGGGAGCGAAAGGCTATTTACAATTTGTACAGAAACCAGATGGCAGTTATAAGAGTCGAGGGACATGAAAGAGAAGCAGTGGTTGGGAAGGGAGTAAGACAAGGTTGTAGCCTCTCCCCGATGTTGTTCAATCTGTATATTGAGCAAGCAGTAAAGGAAACAAAAGAAAAATTCGGAGTAGGTATTAAAATTCATGGAGAAGAAGTAAAAACTTTGAGGTTCGCCGATGACATTGTAATTCTGTCAGAGACAGCAAAGGACTTGGAAGAGCAGTTGAATGGAATGGACAGTGTCTTGAAAGAATGATATAAGATGAATATCAACAAAAGCAAAACAAGGATAATGGAATGTAGTCGAATTAAGTCGGGTGATGCTGAGGGAATTAGATTAGGAAATGAGGCACTTAAAGTAGTAAAGGAGTTTTGCTATTTGGGGAGCAAAATAACTGATGATGGTCGAAGTAGAGAGGATATAAAATGTAGGATGGCAATAGCAAGGAAAGCGTTTCTGAAGAAAAGAAATTTGTTAACATCCAGTATTGATTTAAGTGTCAGGAAGTCATTTCTGAAAGTATTCGTATGGAGTGTAGCCATGTATGGAAGTGAAACATGGACGATAAATAGTTTGGACATGAAGAGAATAGAAGCTTTCGAAATGTGGTGCTACAGAAGAATGCTGAAGATTAGATGGGTAGATCACATAACTAATGAGGAAGTATGGAATAGGATTGGGGAGAAGAGAAGTTTGTGGCACAACTTGACCAGAAAAAGGGATCGGTTGGTAGGACATGTTCTGAAGCATCAAGGGATCACAAATTTAGTATTGGAGGGCAGCGTGGAGGGTAAAAATCGTAGAGGGAGACCAAGAGATGAATACACTAAGCAGATTCAGGAGGATGTAGGTTGCAGTAGGTACTTGGAGATGAAAAAGCTTGCACAGGATAGAGTAGCATGGAGAGCTGCATCAAACCAGTCTCAGGACTGAAGACCACAACAACAACAACAACCGAACATGCATGCGAGTAAGCAGGAACAGCGAGGAGTGATCCGATTTTTGGCGGCAGAGGGAGTTGAAGGCCGTGAAACGTATCGACGGATGTAGGCTGTGTACGGTGAGTACAGTCTGAGTCGTTTAAGTGTTGTGGAATGGCGCAAACGATTCCTTGAGGGGCGCGAGTCACTGGAAGCAGATTGTCGTCCTGGACAGGCTCATCGTGTCATCACACCGGGAATGGTTGCGGAAGTGAATGCTTTAGTCTTGGACAATCGCAGAATCACCGTGGACGAGATCCATCGGTTACTGGGTACTCGCGTGGGCAACGGACTACGAAGAGTGTGACTGAGTCCAGGCCTGGATCCGACAGCAGTCTACTAGCTTCTTCAGAGATGGAATCGACCGGCTAGTGTCGCAATGGGATAAATGCATCAACAGTTTTGGTAACTATTTTTCAGTATGGCTGGCTCTGAGCACTATGGGACTTAACTTCTGGGGTCAACAGTCCCCTAGAACTTCGAACTACTTAAACCTAACTAACCTAAGGACATCACAGACATCCATGCCCGAGGCAGGATTCGAACCTGCGATCGTAGTGGTCGCGCGGCTCCAGATTGTAGCGCCTAGAACCGCTCGGCCACTCTGGCCGGCATTTTTCAGTATGTATACTGTGTATGACACCATTTTTAAGTTAATAAAATTGTAACCGTTACTTTACTCTAGTGACTGGGTTTCATTTTAATGCCTCTTATAAAACATATGGCTAAATGTTTGTAATTGTAGGTAATTCAGTAGAAATGCTTTAAATTGTGTATATAATTAAGTACAAATATCTGTGACTGAGCATGTAAAAAAGGATGCCAAACGTATGTTAAAGTGTACGGTTAACGAGTGTAATTGTAACTAACCATATTAGTATTATGTATAAGACATAAAGCCTCTTCTGTTATGTTAATGGTCACCGGCTAATAAAGATGAAAAATACGAAACACATCTGGTGAAAAATAACTTTTAAACTGCAGGAAACGTAACACAGGGAAATATATTACTAATGAACTGCAAATAATGAAGCGATTGTTCTTCACGGCTAGTATAGTTTCACCGTTCAAATGTCCCACTCGTTCAAGACTGCCATGAAGTTGCAGCAGGCATCCTTATAAGTTTCATGTAATTAGTTTTATCTGTACCCTAACATTATTTCACAAGGAACCCCTTGAGTGCGAGGTCCCAAAAGGCCAATGATGTTTACGGCATTCGACGCCCCACATCTTGCCTAACATGAAGCCACAATATTGGCTGCTAATGGTAACAGGGAGTGGGACTGGAGGTATCCAGTGGTGAGCAGAGCATGAGGCTAAGGAGCTTAGCTGAACCACTTAGTCGACGAGTAATTTACAAGAGTACTGTAGTGATAGTCGTGTTGATACAAAGCAGAACAATGGCAACGATAAAGAAAGAAAACATTGCGTTACATCTACAACAACAGTTAACGAAATTGACATTTCGTCTGAAAGAAACCCAAGGACTTTCTCAGAGTATGGAAGAAGTGGCAGATGAAACGTTTCTGCAAGATGAACCAGTGGAATGTGTGGTATCGTATACGCTCGACTGCGAGGACAGAGTACATAAAAAGTACAACGATGACGATGCGAGCTTAAAAAATGAAAGTGATATTGCAGTAGGTGTCGAGACACGTAGTTCAAGATCCTTGTCGGGCCGCTAGCCACAAATCCCGTCTCAAGTGAACCGTAGTTGACAATCGTTGTACAAGGAGTGGATTGTTGTTGTTGTGGTCTTCAGTCCTGAGACTGGTTTGATGCAGCTCTCCATGCTTCTCTATCCTGTGCAAGCTTCTTCATCTCCCAGTACCTACTGCAACCTACATCCTTCTGCATCTGCTTTGTGTATTCACCTCTTGGTCTCCCTCTACGATTTTTACCCTCCACGCTGCCCTCCAATGCTAAATTTGTGATCCCTTGATGCCTCAAAACATGTCCTACCAACCGATCCCTTCTTCTAGTCAAGTTGTGCCACAAACTTCTCTTCTCCCCAATCCTATTTAATACCTCCTCATTAGTTACGTGATCTACCCACCTTATCCTCAGCATTCTTCAGTAGCACCACATTTCGAAAGCTACTATTCTCTTCTTGTCCAAACTAGTTATCGTCCATGTTTCACTTCCATACATGGCTACACTCCATACAAATACTTTCAGAAACGACTTCCTGACACTTCAATCTATACTCGATGTTAACAAATTTCTCTTCTTCAGAAACGATTTCCTTGCTATTGCCAGTCTACATTTTATATCCTCTCTACTTCGACCATCATCAGTTATTTTACTCCCTAAATAGCAAAACTCCTTTACTACTTTAAGTGTCTCATTTCCTAATCTAATTCCCTCAGCATCACCCGACTTAATTTGACTACATTCCATTATCCTTGTTTTGCTTTTGTTGATGTTCATCTTATATCCTCCTTTCAAGACACTGTTCATTCCGTTCAACTGCTCTTCCAAGTCCTTTGCTGTCTCTGACAAAATTACAATGTCATCGGCGAACCTCAAAGTTTTTACTTCTTCTCCATGAATTTTAATACCTACTCCGAATTTTTCTTTTGTTTCCTTTACTGCTTGCTCAATATACAGATTGAATAACATCGGGGACAGGCTACAACCCTGTCTCACTCCTTTCCCAACCACTGCTTCCCTTTCATGCCCCTCGACTCTTATAACTACCATCTGGTTTCTGTACAAATTGTAAATAGCCTTTCGCTCCCTGTATTTTACCCCTGCCACCTTCAGAATTTGAAAGAGAGTATTCCAGTTAACATTGTCAAAAGCTTTCTCTAAGTCTACAAATGCTAGAAACGTAGGTTTGCCTTTTCTTAATCTTTCTTCTAAGATAAGTCGTAAGGTTAGTATTGCCTCACGTGTTCCAACATTTCTACGGAATCCAAACTGATCTTCCCCGAGGTCCGCTTCTACCAGTTTTTCCATTCATCTGTAAAGAATTCGCGTTAGTATTTTGCAGCTGTGACTTATTAAACTGATAGTTCGGTAATTTTCACATCTGTCAACACCTGCTTTCTTTGGGATTGGAATTATTATATTCTTCTTGAAGTCTGAGGGTATTTCGCCTGTCTCATACATTTTGCTCACCAGATGGTAGAGTTTTGTCATGACTGGCTCTCCCAAGGCCATCAGTAGTTCTAATGGAATGTTGTCTATTCCCGCTGCCTTGTTTCGACTTAGGTCTTTCAGTGCTCTGTCAAACTCTTCACGCAGTATCTTATCTCCCATTTCGTCTTCATCTACATCCTCTTCCATTTCCAAAATATTGTCCTCAAGTACATCGCCCTTGTATAAACCCTCTATATACTCCTTCCACCTTTCTGCCTTCCCTTCTTGGCTTAGAACTGGGTTGCCATCTGAGCTCTTGATATTCATACAAGTGGTTCTCTTCTCTCCAAAGGTCTCTTTAATTTTCCTGTAGGCAGTATCTATCTTACCCCTAGTGAGACAAGCCTTTACATCCTTACATTTGTGCTCTAGCCATCCCTGCTTAGCCATTTTGCACTTCCTCTCAATCTCATTTTTGAGACGTTTGTATTCCTTTTTGCCTGCTTCATTTACTGCATTTTTATATTTTCTCCTTTCATCAATTAAATTCAATATTTCTTCTGTTACCCAAGGATTTCTATTAGCCCTCGTCTTTTTACCTACTTGATCGTCTGCTGCCTTCACTACTTCATCCCTCAGAGCTACCCATTCTTCTTTTACTGTATTTCTTTCCCCCATTCCTGTCAATTGTTCCCTTATGCTCTCCCTCAAACTCTCTACAACCTCTGGTTCTTTCAGTTTATCCAGGTCCCATTGGATATTAAACACAATTACGTACATGGAAGATCATCTGCAACATAGTTATAAAGAAAACCATTATGAATAGATTTCGAATGAGTCCGTAGCAATATGACCTTGTAGTTCTTAAGGAAAAGGATATTCAAGAAAAGACAAGGCGCACTTGTTACAAAAACTGGTGTTTGCGCGTTTCAAGGATGCTCGATACGATTTACAGGATATTCATAATAGTGACCTACTACATTATGCACACCAAATTGCGCGCGACGTAGGTTACAGTGATTTCAAGGGAATCAGTGGATGGCTATATAACTTTAAACACTGCTCAGAATTGGAGGACGTAAGATAACGAATTTCAAACAAAGCATCAGCTTGACAATGCACAGCAAACTGCAGAATCGGTCCGAAAATTTGTAGATGAGATAAATATGCTTATCCCATCGTTCAATAAGGAATTTCTTTTCAACTCCGACCATTTGGGATTTGAAGACAAAAAGCGTATGAAAGGAATCTGTAATATTATTGGGCTCTCCGTCGTATGAAAGCTGTTAGTACCCTTGAAAAGGCATTCACCTAGCTGTTATTAAATGATCGGCTTATGAGATGAGACCTATTCTTTGAAAGACATTTGTTTTATATAATTTACGTAACCGTAAAGATGCGCATCTAGCGCGAACGCTAATACAAAGATTGCGCAGTCAAAGAAACATTTTAACAGAAGCTGAAATGAGCGTTCCGCTTCGATCTAAATAAAAAATGACGGTAGAAACCTTTGTAGATCTTCAGATTTTATCGTACTTCTTGTTGTAATGTGAAAGCGTGGAGAAGGTCGTCTTTAAGCCATAAAAGTGAGCGGTCTTGCCAGCGTGCAGAGAACAGTTATTAATTAATAAAATTCAAGTAATTTATGTTCAATACTGTAAATCGGCAAGTTATTGTTATGAAGGTGTTGAACGGTGCAAGAATTGTCTCGAAGGAAGGAGAAAAGTAATGACTGAAATTTGTGACAAAAACGTGAACCAAGAAGTTAGCACAGGACAGGCTGAAATCTGATCGCACCATACAGTCAGAAAATTACTTATGTAAGTTATACTGTTTATAAATAAGCCATAATTGCTTGTGAGAATTATTTGAATATATTTAGTGTTTGCCAGATTTTTTATTCTATTCTTTTCCTTTATTTTTTTTACCTCCATGTCATATTATTTTTATAAATGTCAAACAGCCTTTACTACAGCAGAGAATACTGCGGCATCCTGGTCGTAGACAGAAGGCCGCTCCTTGTCTTCTATACAACTCATAGCTTCCCCATTTATTAATGATTTCATTTGCAAATGCAATTCTTTTTATTGTTCGTTGTTAAAGGTCCCTTACGTAATTATAAAATTCATACTGATTACGTAAAGTAATCCGGGTTGTTCTTTTCCAAATAATAGAAGCCTTTGCGTAATCAAAAACTAGCCTCCTTCTGACAACGATCAGGAGCCGACCAGAAGGCGGACGTCTTCGACCGCTTTCGTGTTTCCTGTGGCAAAGCTGTGCCAAACTTGGAAACGACACTCTAGTATGAAACACAATATATACATAATTATCAGATTAAAATTGAAAAAATTGAAATATATTTAACTTATTTTTTTATCATACTAGAAACCGTGGAAATTTGAGGTACAAGAAAGTTGTATCAGAATCAACTAACATCAATGCCTCAACGGATTTTTATACAACTATGCCGACCGTTTACCGTTGGATGGTAAATTGGCCGGAAAGTTATTTGCAGTGCTTCGGTTAAGTTGGAGGTTCTCTGCCCCCTGCGATTCTCTCTCGTGTGCGTGACCCTGTAATGGCGGTAGGGAATATTTACATCACAGCAAGCAAGAGTGGGAAAATGGGCTTAAGAGAACTACAAATATGGTATGCGCACTGCTTTTGGCCAATTGCTGGTCAAATTTATTTGCTTTTGATTGACTCCTGGTCTGCAAATAAAAATCATTCTTCTTTAGAGCAAACAATCCGTAAAAAAAGTGCGTGACATTGCAGTTCATAACACCTGGAACCAAGGGACAAAGTCAGCCTCTGGATGTTTTCCTCCGTGCCTATAAACATATTACTGCACTATCTGCAGCTACGCCTTGAAGAATACCGAATTTCATGATAAGTTACTTGACAAACTATTTCGCATTCGGTTGCATGCCACCGCATTCCAACAGTTCTCATCATCCCGTTACACCAACATGATTCTACAGTACTCTTTACCCAGGTGAACGTCCTGCACGGTTTGTAATTCCCAAGCAGATCGCCTTCGATCTTGATGCTGCGAACCTTTGTGATCACTTTGGCGCGTCAGTTTTCAGTCGATGTTCATGGTGCAAGTTAGTGATTTGTTTTGAACATTTTGAACATTGTTCAAAAAATGGCTCTGAGCACTATGGGACTCAACCGCTGAGGTCATTAGTCCCCTAGAACTTAGAACTAGTTAAACCTAACTAACCTAAGGACATCACAAACATCCATGCCCGAGGCAGGATTCGAACCTGCGACCGTAGCGGTCTTGCGGTTCCAGGCTGCAGCGCCTTTAACCGCACGGCCACTTCGGCCGGCTTGAACATTGTTGATGTCCACTTTGTGAAGTGTAATCCCACAGAAGCTTGATCTCTGCACCTTCTGAACACTCATTTTCTGTCGCCCTCTTGATGCAGATGTTGAGTCATTATCAGCTAACATTTTTCCTGTCTTAATTGTCAACACGACACTTTCATAGGAGCCTTACTACAGACTGAACTTGCGACCTCGCACTCAAGGTGTTCCTTGTCAATCAGTACCTTCAAATGTTATCATACATCAAATCGAGGGTTATCAATAAGAATTTCACTGCTCTAGGTCGAATATTTATGAAGAGAGAATGTCTTCTGATTTTCGTACTCACATTGTCAAAAACGAGAGAAACAATGAGTAGATTCAAATTTTCCTAATGTTAATTGTAATGTATAGTTAGGTTATATGCAGTATATGGAACAAACAATGTTCATTCAGTGTCTTCATTATATACAAATATTGCGCTTGGGCGCCACTCTCGGCCAGGCTGCAGAAGCGGCCACTACTAACTGTGATATGTCCTGTCTAGAAATCTCCCAGGCCCTGCTCTCAGCGTAGCACCCGAAGTCATGGCTGTTATCACTCGGGCCTTAAACTGCCCTGGTTACAGCAATCCATGCTGAGTCAGTGGAAGAACAAGACAACTACACGCCATTATACGAAACAGTGGTTAGGTAGCAAAAATGCTTACATTATAGCCAAACAACTCGTAACAATGAATAACGAAGTTACAGGTAGGTAGGTGGTAAGATCCTATGGGACCAAACTGCTGAGGTCATCGGTCCCTAGGCTTACACAATACTTAATCTAACTTAAATCAACTTACACTAAGGACAACACACACACCCATCCCCGAGGAAGGACTCGAATCTCCGACGGGAGGGAGCCGCACGAACCGTGGCAAGGCGCCTGAGACAGCGCGGTTACCCCGCGCGGCACGAAGTTACAGACCGTCCCTCTGTGCAGAAACCGGAATCGCTAGAGAACAGTCGGCCCTGGTCTCGAAGACCGACATTTTACAATCAAAACGTGAAAATCAGTTATGAATCAGTTTTCAAATCTCGCACGACATTCTAAATATGAAAAACGTCGCAGCCTGCTGGGAACAGCTACCGTTCACACTCACAGGATGCTCGCCGAATCGAGGCAGTAGCAGAAATGTTGCAGCTGTGTCAAGCTAATACAGATGATGTCTTTAGTCGCTTAACCACCATTTGAGTGTTGGTTGTATCATTATGACCTCGACCCAAAGGAGCACAGCAAGCAGTGGGAACATGTGGGTTTGCCACCGCTCTAAGAGGCAAAGATTTTTCTCTTTTTGGAGGGAGTATGTAGGGATGGGGTGGGTGGGGGTGGCATTAACAGATTATGTTCGTAAGGGCCAAATGCAAACGGTCATAGGAGCATACTACTAATATCTCATGACAAGGTCATCAGAGGCTGCTAAGATGAAACGTCAGGGGAAGCGGTCCGAGGGAGTGCTTTTACTCCATGACAATGATCCAGCTCATTCTGCACTCCACGTATTCCCTTCGCATGGCACCCAGTGACTTCTTCCGCTTTCCTTGGATACAAAAACCAGTACAAAAAGAAAAAAAAACCTATCGTGTCCTAACACAAGACAGAGGGAAGACAGGGGCTTACAGGTCAGTCTGCAATTTCCGAGTGATTAGAACCAAATCACATTCATACACACAGACGTCCAGTGAAGGCAGGTTGATTGCATGAATCAGCGCCGAACATTGTCAGAGCGCACCAATGAGAGGGGCGGACTTTGTAACTCGATGTTTGTAGCAGGTTACTGATGTATACTCAGGGGTCTGATTAACACTATTTATGTGCCATCAGATTAACTACGGCGCTGAAGGCAAATTCTAACCATTAGAAAAAGCAATGGATGCAACTGGTGGCACGAAAGAGGTGTCTGAGTCCTTGGGATGAGAGCTAACAGACATAGGAATCACTAGCAGTATTGTAAAATATGAAACTTTGAGAGCAGCGCGCCAAGTGAGAGAAACAGGCTTGCCAGAGCTTACCTGGGGCTCGCGATGAGAAACACGCAGTTGGCGCTCCACCGATCTGACTCGGAATATAAAAACATGAGTTCGTAGCGGTGCAGTATATCTCCCTGCCTACAGACAGCCCACAAGTCCACTGGCATTTTAAAGGCTTTGGCCAATCTGACGGATGGCTCTGCACCTCCACAGCACCTCTGTCCAACAACATTCGGATTCTTCCCCTTCTCCTACTCGGTAGGGACGGATGTTTCTGGTCTTCATTCTGGTCTTTAAATTATCAAACGCCAAGTCTGATAGCACCAGCGTTCAGCTGAAAGCTGCACGTTACTACCCTTCCCATCATGGCTAACAACAACAGCGCTTTACATCAGATGGCACCGTCCTGATGTCTTTCGTGACTGAGGACTGTTGTGATAGCACTCTAACCTTTGTAGACCCACTGACATTGTCATTAAGTTAGCAGTTAATTCTCAGAAGTGAAACTTTCCCCCTGGAACAGCTGCCCAGAGCTTCTGCAATTCACAGGGCTCTAACGTTACTGTTTACCTCTGGTAACCTAAATACTAACACATTTGCCTGCTCTCTAAATTGCATCTCTGATTTCCTTCCTTGGAGTAACCTAGCTGACATCCAACGGCCTAAGCTTCACAACACAACGTACAAGTCAATATGTCTTCAGTATATGATAAACCACTGCTGGCAGGCATTTCCAGAACAACGACGTGGAACAGACAATGTGCAGACTTCTACAACAAAGGCTTCGCTGCCTTCTCCCCCTCCCTCCCCCCCCCCCCCAAGCCCCTCCAAGACAGTCTTCGTTTGTAAAAACATGTGAAGGGTGAATATGTAGAGGAGGACTCACAAAATCATAACATATCATGGTCACAGCTTTTTTTTCTGCAAAGATAATTAAAACCTCAGGACTGTCCCTTGTATGTGTGAACAGAGTGAAATTGCCCAGTATGAGCCAGTTATGAAATTTAAACTACGGTACCTCTACATCCATAATCTGCAAGCCAACGTAAAGTATGTGGCGGAGGGAACTTCATGCAACATTAACTTTTCCCCTTTCGTAATCCATCCGTGAAAAGTGGGCGTGGAGAGTGATTGGTGGCGAGTCTGCACATTAGGTCATGTTTCTCTCCATGCCTGGGGTTTGCCTTATCATGACACTGCTGTCGACATGGGGTGAAACACTATTGACCCATTATAGCCCATTCTATAATTTATCATACATTTGCTGCTCTCAGGCATATTTGTTTTCACAAGCTCTTTCTCAACAACTGAAATATTTCTTGTGTGTTTTATTGTTAGTTAAAAGTCCACAGTTGAAACTAACAGTAGCAGTGGAGGTAAGGATTGTTTATTTCCCAGTGGAGTGTATTTGTTATAGTGCTATTGACTCTGCTGCTTCTCATCATAGATAGGCGGTAAGTAACAACAAAATTATGATGTGTAGGTTCACAATTTCACTCATATTATTTCGGATTAATAATCTGAATACTTAAATGCAATATGTAAGCACAATTAGAAAGGAGTACTTTATTTGCTTTGTTGTGGTACTTGCTTGTATCTTTACATCTGAAATATCATACAGCGGTCAGTAAGGGGTCATTTTCTCGCAGTTGGTCCGATTTATTTCAGATATAATATGGAAAAGGAGAGGGACTTTGAAGAGATTCTGAATGTCCTATTCTCCACACAAAAAAGGGACAAACTGCAGAGATAAGATCAGTAAAAACTGGCGGCACTGTTAAAAGAGTAACATTTTTATCCACTCAATGGCGGCACTGTTAAAAGTGTAACATTTTTATCCACTCAACTGCTGTTCTAGATCACGATCGCAGTCCCAAGATAGGTAAACGAGACACTGAATAGAAGGAAGACTAGACTATTCACAAAAATTTGAGGTACCTCGTGATCCTACACCTGATGTACTAGAACATCTCCGCACGCCAGACTCGACTCCAATAGATCTTTTTCGTAAAGTTTTTGATACTGATTTGGTTGAGATTCTGACAAGAGAGACAGTAAAATATGCTGCCTTAAATGGACACAACGTGCAAATAAGTCATGATGATGTTTACAAATACATCGCTATTTTGCTGTTATATGGATATTGTAAGGTCTGTCATCATCGTCAATGCAAACTTACATGACACTACACACGGTATAATTAAATGACATCAACAGTCTTTAAGGAACTGCAGAGGGTGACCTAAAGAACAAATCGAGGAGGATAGGAATCCATATCAAGATACTTTATTCCTTTGTCGAAGATGTATGGACCAATAGATGCCGCACGTAATCAAACGTGTTTGTATGTTGGCAGATCACAAGTTGCACTTCCTATAATGGGCCTGACAATATTCAGTACTTTATGTGACGCCGTATGTGTCCACACCTGCTGCAAAATGTTCAAATGTGTGTGGACTCTTAAGGGACCAAACTGCTGAGGTCATCGGCCTCTAGACTTACACACTACTTACACTAACTTATCCTAAGAACAAAAAATGGTTCAAATGGCTCTGAGCGCTATGGGACTTAACATCTGAGGTCGTCAGTCCCCTAGACTTTGAACTACTTAAACCTAACTAACCTAAGGACATCGCACACATCCATGTCCGAGGCAGGATTTGAACCTGCGACCGTAGCATCAGCGCGGTTCCAGACTGAAGCACCTAGGACTGCTCGGCCACAGCGTCTGGTGGGAGGGGGCACGCAATCCATGACATAGTGCTTGGCCCAAGCTACATCAAAATTGTAGGGACAACTATTCACAATTGCAGCAGATATATTGACATAGGCCTAAAAACTTATGTTTGTTGCCTAAGAGGTCGCCTCACAGCAGGTGTTTGCTGCTGTTAACTTCAACGCTTTGTAGCATTGTTGGATAATGCTACCTGGCGTGGGTTCCTATCCTCAATTCCTTCCCCATGCAATCCTCTACATCCCCTCAAAGTTCAGCACTTTTGTTTTGTTACAACCTGTTTCTGCATCTGCTAGTCCCCTACATGAGATACCTGCAGTTAGGACACCTGATGTACAAGCTTCTAAATTGTCCCCACCTTTAGTTGCAAGTGTACCAGATCTTGAGCTGCATAGAAAATAAAAAGGGCTAATCAGAACTAGACTAGCCATAAACCCAGCCACTGACTACAAAGTGTTACGTTGTCTCAAAATTATCCACAGTCCATTGACAGGCCATACAGCTTTATCTTGAATCTTGATATAGGCTTCCAGCAGCACTAAAATTTGCCTTTATTGGCGTTCACAGTTCGACGCCATGGTGTCTTAATTTGAAGGGAATGCCCTTGAAGGCACACTGAACATGCACAGTAACTCCTTAAAGCAGGCATTACTCTGTCCAGTGGGAGACACGGATCCTGCAGTATGGTCTGTTACAGGGACACTAAAGTCTTGTACTCACATGCTATGTACATCACTTGTTTCCATGTTGTCCTACTACTGTTTAGTCTGACAGTGTTACCCAGATGCACTGCAGTTTTGTGAATCTTGAACATCCCTTTTATTTATGCGTAGAGGAGTGTTAGTAATGGTACTCATTCAGTAATGGTGTATACAATCACAGATACCCCAGTCATACAACTTTTTTATTCTGTGAAATACAACAAGGACTGCCCCATCCACAAAATTCCTTGATCCTCTACTGAACGACAAATTACAGCACTCCAAGTATACTGGAGCCTGTTATTAACAACCAGATCCACACTAAAAAAAAGTGTCTTATCCCTTACATTACTCAAATATGTTTAGCTTTATGTAAATCCCAAATATTTCAGAGAAATGATGTATGTTATGCAAGGTAAGGTCCACAGCTTCTCAGCATTTGAAAACAGAAGACATGGCCACTGGAAAACTGCAATATCACTTCATTTTATTCAGTTATTATTTCTGATCCTCTATTATCTGATTGAAACTAATCAGATCTTACTGTCTATCTATGGTGATAGCCATTATCATAATGTGCATCGAATCATTAAATTATATAAGCATTTGTATCAGTACCTGTACAATTAGTACAGTATGAAATTTGTGACCTTTACAATAAAGATGCAGCTATACACTGCAAAATTCATAAATACCATAGGCCACGTTAATTATACAGCTATATACCAAATATAAATCTTTATTCTGTACAATTATTCATGACAGAAAATGACAATTGTTCACCATAGTTGCTCAGTAAGTCAGAATTGTGTTTTACTAGATGGTGATGATAATAATAATGCTGTGAAAACTAGTCCTTCATTGACATAAAATCATACTGCAGCATTCTGGGGGTCAACTCTGTAGAAATTTTTGCCACCAACGACAGATGAAATCAACATACTACTAAAGAATCTCTGTAATCAGTGTCGCCCGTTGTGGACATTTCACCTGTAAGATTTTGGTTATAATTAGTAATGAGGTTGGAATCAGGGAAACAAACTAGCAGAAAATGAAAAGTGAAAACTCAGTGGTTCCACATAAATGTAGAATTAATCACTCACTATACAGACTATACCATCTATATGACTGTAATTACATGGTTCTGTACGTATAGGCAGATTGTATTGGACATCAATTTCAATTTTTTGTACAGCATCCTCTTGTTACAGTGCAGTTCTATGACCATGCACAGAAACACTGATAAAGCATTGTATTTCATCTAGGGAGATGTGTTCAATGCTATTTCCATTTGCTGTTAAAACTGAGCAAGACATGTTGCCAGTACTCCAGATTGGACAAGCTGCCATCCCAACATATCCCATATAGTGTTCTTTCAATGTGCTCTTAAGAAGTGATGGATATGCACAGTGATAGTACAACAAGATGCATCTGCTTGATAAAGATTAATACAAAGCCAATAAGTCACATATAATGTGTTGGACTCCTCAAGAAGAATCACTGTATCCAGATATGTTCTGTACTTATTCATTGTGTTAACAGAAATTTTATCAGATAATCCAATTATAGAAACATGTTATGCTGTTACATGCTGATATATTCCACACTGCTTTGTGGATCAAGACATCCATAGGACAAATCAAACCTTACAACATTTTAACATATTTTGTCTAATATTGCTCAAAAATTCTGAGGGGAGATAAATTAGACAATTGCATTTGAAATAAAGCAAATAAAAAATACATCACGTCTTCTTTGATTTCATAAAAGCTTATGACTACACTCATAGGCAAAGCCTTTGGAATTTAGTGGCAGAATTTGGATTTCCAATTAAATTCATAAATCTTTGAAAAATGTGCTTGGATGATAATAAAAGCAGAATTTTGCCAAGTGAAATAAATTCTGACCACTTTAGAAATAAAACTAGATTAAGACAGGGTAACAATCCCCTCTTCTCTTTACTGTAGTCTTGGGAACAGTTGTTAGGAAACTGAAACTAGTGCCTGCTGGTATGCTGAGGTGTTAGCAAATACAGATGATATGGTGCTCATCAGAAAAAGTGAAACAGAGATTAAATTATTTATGGAGTTCACAGAAAAAATGTCCAAACTTGGCCTCAAAATAAATGATCAGAAAACCAAATAAGTACAGTTCAAAGATATAGAGATAAAGAAGACAGTTAATCACATCTAACAATCAGCTAACATTTATTTGAATGTGTTGAGCACTTCCAATTTCTGGCACAAAGTTAAACATAATTAGAGAAAAGTAGAAGTGAAAATGAGACTGCAAAATGCTAACACAACTACCCATATAAAAACTTCTAGCATCCAAATTATTGAGAAAGAAAAATGAAATGAAGCTGTACAACACAATCATTAGACCAGTCCTAATCAATGAAGTAGAAACAACGAGTTTGCCTAAAATGGAAAAACATCACTTACCTGCTTTTGAAAACAAAGTTTCTATGATAATGAATCACAAAGCTGGATTAGGCACACAAAACAGAATTCCACACACTACCACAATGAACATAACAACTTCCAGAAGACTTCAACAGGCCAGCCAGCTGATGAGAACAAAAGAGAATCAAGCAGGTTCAAAAATTTCAAGGAGAGGTCAACTGGTAAAAGACCAATGAGGAGACCCAGAATTACATGGTTATATGAAGTTAAATCAATATGCAACAGGAAAGGCATAAATAATTGGCAAGAAGTAGCACAAGATAGAAGCATTTGTAAGCAACATGTGATATCAGCATAGGATTTTTGAGGCCCTAAAAAGCCAAAAATAAGAAGGAGAAGTAGACGAAGATATTCAAAGATCATAATATTAGCATAAGATAGAAAGAGATGGAGGTCAGCAGCAAACCTGTGAAAGGGCTGAGACAAATGCCACTCACAATGAGATGTGTACAGCTTGCCTGTCCCGTAATGAAACATTATGTCACAGTTCAAGAGAATACAAAAGAATCTCACTCCACTTCTTTGTCAGACAAGCAAGAGTCCTCTGAAAGCAAAGATGAACCTGAGTGCTAATTAGAAATAAGATCATTGTACAAGCATGAACCACTAAGGAAAGCGTATATGAATGTGTACAAAAAACAGCAACTATGCTCATAAAAATAAAACTATTGAACAACTGTAAATGCTTAAACTAGTCCATTTACACAATACTGAAGTGAAGAACCTGATAAAGGTATTACATGAGGACAGACAAATAACTGAAGAGTTGACACAGAAGAGTGTGTAAGTGACAAATTGGTCAAAATGCCAATTTTGCGTGGGGAACAACCTATGTTTCTTTGCCAACAGTGTTGAGAGAAATATAAGTCAGGAGTGTCTGCTTGCAGTTTCCTAGATGCCATCAGATGGCATCTGATGCAAGTTCATGGTTGTTGGCATGGAGAATGATGCATGTGACATTTTTTACTCCGGGAGAATGGATACCATGTTTAGTAAGCACTGCATGTTGTGTTGTATTCACTATTTGTTTATGTGCATCATTCACTTACCAAATTGAACAGATTTAAGATGTCAAGTAACATTCCAAAAACAAAGAAGGCATTTAATCTCCCAAAAAGGTAAGTTTTAGCCATTTCTTTGGGAAGTCTTCAAGCCATAGTGAATATAAACTACTCTGTACTTACATTACGACCCCTTCACTATTAATGGTCATTCCTTTTGTTCATTCTATCCAGGCGTACTGTAAATGCCACTATGGATGCCAATCATTAAGCAAGAGTGACATCCAGATGCTGCATGAGGTTTTCTGACATTTATGAAGGGAAGCCCAAAGCATGTATTCAATGAGTCGTATTCATTTCGTGCACACTGCAAGAAGATGCCATGGAAGCTATGAAGCTCCATCGGAGAGCAGAAGACAGGTGGCAACTACAGTTACTATTCCAACACATCAAAGCACAGTATGGGTCTGCAGAAACACCTTCTTAGCAGTAATAGAGATATCAAAGAATAGAAACAAAATTCTCTTGGAAATGAGAAGAAAGGGGATACTGCATTCAGGGATGCCCAATGCACATCAGCCATGTCACACAAGAGAAAATATAATGGCACTGACATAAGTAACACTAAAAATCATGTGTGATCATTGCAAACAGGAGAGAGCCACTACTCCAGGCACAAGATCCAATATTAACTGGCTTTATCATGTTTTCACCATACCTAACACTCGGTTCAAGAATCATGAAAGAAGGTTGTATACATGGAAGAACCCTGGAGATACTAAAAGGTTTCCAATAGATTATATAATGGTAAGACAGAGATTTAGGAACCAGATTTTAAATTGTAAGACATTTCCAGGGGCCGATGTGGACTCTGACCACAATCTATTGGTTATGAACTGTAGATTAAAACTGAAGAAACTGCAAAAAGGTGGGAATTTAAGGAGATGGGACCTGGATAAACTGAAAGAACCAGAGGTTGTACAGAGTGTAAGGGAGAGCATAAGGGAACAATTGACAGGAATGAGGGAAAGAAATACAGTATAAGAAGAATGGGTAGCTTTGAGGATTGAAATAGTGAAGGCAGCAGAGGATCAAGGTGGTAAAAATATGAGGGCTAGTATAAATCCTTGGGTAACAAAAGAGATACTGAATTTAATTGATGAAAGGAGAAAACACAAAAATGCAGCAAGTGAAGCAGGCAAAAAGGAATACAAACGTCTCAAAAATGAGATCGACAGGAAGTGCAAAATGGCTAAGCAGGGACAGCTAGAGGACAAATGTAAGAATGTAGAAGCTTATCTCATGAGAGGTAAGATAGATACTGCCTACAGGAAAATTAAAGAGACCTTTGGAGAAAAGAGAACCACTTGCATGAATATCAAGAACTCAGATGGAAACCCAGTTCTAAGCAAAGAAGGGAAAGCAGCAACGTGGAAGGAGTATATAGAGGGTCTATACAGGAGCGATGTTCATGAGAACAATATTATGGAAATGGAAGAGGAGGTAGGTGAAGATGAAATGGGAGATATGATACTGCGTGAAGAGTTTGACAGAGCACTGAAAGACCTAAGTCGAAACAAGGCCCCGGGAGTAGACAACATTCTATTCGAACTACTGACAGCCTTGGGAGAGCCAATCCTGACAATCCCAAAGAAAGCAGGTGTTGACAGATGTGAAAATTACCAAACTATCAGTTTAATAAGTCACCGCTGCAAAATACTAACGCGAATTCTTTACAGACGAATGGAAAAACTTCAGTCTGTATATTGAGCAAGCAGTAAAGCAAACGAAAGAAAAGTTTGGTGTAGGTATTAACATCCATGAAGAAGAAATAAAAACTTTGAGGTCAGAGACAGCAAAGGACTTGGAAGAGCAGTTGAACGGAATGGTCAGTGTCTTGAAAGGAGGGTATAAGATGAACATCACCAAAAGCAAAACGAGGATAATGGAATGTAGTCAAATTAAGTTGGGTGATGCTGAGGGAATTAGATTAGGAAATGAGACACTTAAAGTAGTAAAGGAGTTTTGCTATTTGGGGAGCAAAATAACTGATGATGGTCAAAGTAGAGAGGATATAAAATGTAGACTGGCAATGGCAAGGAAAATGTTTCTGAAGAAGAGAAATTTGTTAACATCTAGTATTGATTTAAGTGTCAGGAAGTCGTTTCTGAAAGTATTTGTATGGAGTGTAGCCATGTATGGAAGTGAAACATGGACGATAAATAGTTAAGACAAGACGAGAATAGAAGCTTTTGAAATGTGGTGCTACAGAAGAACGCTGAAGATTAGATGGGTAGAGCACATAACTAATGAGGAGGTATTGAATAGAATTGGGGAATAAGAGGAGTTTGTGGCACAACTTGACTAGAAGAAGGGACTGGTTGGTAGGACATGTTCTGAGGCATCAGGGGATCACCAATTTAGTACTGGAGAGCAGTGTGGAGGGTAAAAATCGTAGAGGGAGACCAAGAGATGAATACACAAAGCAGATTCAGAAGGATGTAGGCTGCAGCAGGCACTTGGAGATGAAGAGGTTTGCACAGGATAGAGTAGCATGGAGAGCTGCATCAAACCAGTCTCAGGACTGAAGACCACAACAACAACATCATGTTTTCATGGAGAAATTTCCTGGCACACATATCAATGCTTGGTTACTGTATAGTTATCAAAAGGGACTTTCCCAATCTCTGTTTTAATGGCGAAAACAGATACCTGCCACTCCTGCAGTAAACTGACATGTGAAATAAATGCCATTAGAAGATTCTCTGTGATTGCTGCAAAAGAACTTCACCTCAGGAAAGGTGAGAAATCTGCAAGACAACTTCCTAATTCCATGGTATCTAGTCAATATCCTTCAAGCACTGTAGTGACTGTGGCTATTGGTATGCAAAAGGTTATGTTAACGCCTAGTTTGACTCACAGCAACATATTCTACATGCTCTGTCAAATCACAATTTTTGTATTCATGTGGGATATTCTGCTTTCATGTGTATGTGGCATGAAGGAGGAGGAGAATATGGAAGCAACACTGTTCATGTCTTTTAAAGATTCTGTTCACTCAGTTTACACCCAAACACTACTGAAAATATGGTTTGACAACTGCACTGAACACAATAACAGGACGATGCTGCGTGTTCTAATATATCTAGTGGCTGCAGAATACTGTGATTACACTGAACTGAAGTTTCTGGTCTCCAGACATTCTTATATGCCTTGTGATCAAGATTTTGCATGTCTGCAAAGCCATGGTATCTGAAGAAATTCAGACTGTAGTTAGAACTGCAGATTTTAGAATCCATTTTGGCTGAAGACTATAGATAAAACTGATTTCTTCGATGTCTCTCATGAATCTGGTATGTTCATAACACATCATCATTGAATATCATTAATAAAATGTTGATTAAAATATCAGTTAGAAATTTTTCACAAATAAATACAAAGAAAATCTTCAGAAAAATGGAAGAGTGGGAGGATCACATTGTTTTGAGAAAGGGAAAATACGCAGAATTCAAGAACGTACACACCTTCAACAGTGACACACTGGTAATATCCACTATCCACTAGTGCTGGCAAGAAAAAAGATTTACTGGCAACACTGGACTATCTGAACCCAAAACATCATGAGTTCTATGACGAAATCTGTTCTTCCTAATTTTGTATTTTGTGGATAACAATGATTATTAAAATTACTGATAAAATTATTAATGATAATAGCCGAAAACACAAAATAGCACTGATTTTACATAAAAATACACAAATAAATCATTTTCAAGATCCCAGTTAAATTTCTTCTTTCTCCTGAAAATTTTACTTTTGTCACTTGCATGCTTTTCTATGTTAGCAACTCAGCTAGGTATCTCATTTATACATTTATAGCACACAATTTTCCTAAACAACACACATCCCTCACAAGAAATGAAATATTTTTTGAAAAGTATTTCTACATATGAATAACAGACATGCACTGATGGTAAATGTACATTATAACTATTTGATTTGCCTTCAAATACTTCTCTGGATGAAAGATTTATCCATAGTCAACCAACCAATGAAATAGTTAATAAAAAATAAAATTTGTGCGCATTCATAACTGAAAAATTTTATTTGTGGTCTCAAAAATTATAAATTGTCCGCATTTTAATATATATGGGATACAAAAGTCATTTTCAGTTTTTTGCAATAAAAAATATTTGCAACAAACATTGTAAAATTGGCATAACATGTAGCACAACACAATATCACCATACATACATTCTGTGTATTTGTATGTAAATATAAATTAAAGTAATTCTGTTTGTATTAACATATGACTAGACAAAGTAATTAGTGATTACAAACAAAATTATTAAAAAATTGGCACATTCTTATAAAAGTTAAGTACTTCTTCAAGTATTTTCTCTGCATTTAAAATTTAAGATGACATAATGCACTATCAGTATCACTGCACTTTGCTCACAATTAAATAGTGTCTGTTACGGAAGAACATGGAATTCCAGTCACTGGTCGCATTTAATGTGAAAGCAAAATATAGAATGAAAGAAAGTTTGGCATTTGAACCAGTCAACCATGGGTGGAAATAAAAGCCGTAATTTCCTAAGTATGTTAATTGTATCACAGGTGCACATGATGTCACACGCACTACAATAAATAAAAATTATTTGTGCTCTTTGTACTATTTCTAACAGGATTTCTAAACCATTTATTTAATTCAACAATAGAATAAATTAGACTTTAGTAAATGAGATCATAACACTAAGCAGTACAACATCAAGAAATAAAGCAACAGTAAGTTGTCATATCCTACGATGGAATGACTTTCTTAGAGGAACCTCATTCTGTGTTTATATAATATTACATTTCCAGTCTGCAGGAATAACACAACAAATACATCTTTGGTACATTGGCTTTGGAGGCAATAAATTAAGATCATCTTCATCTGGAGAAACATCAAAATCTTCAATACTAAATGTGTCAGTTAGTTCTTGTTTACCATCCTTCATTCTTGAAAGTGGGAAGAAATTGATGTCTTCATCACTACAAATAAAGAAGATCTCACATTATCAAATACACAGGAAAATTTTTTAAATAACTGATTAATTTTCATTTGCAAAATGTTCTTTTTATTACTTCTCAAATAAATTTCTAAGTTTCTTGGTAATTACCATATAATAAATTTCCTTCACTTCACATCTATGGTCACCTTTTTTTTCTGATTAGGCTACCGGTTTCAGTCTATAATGACAAAGAAAAAATTGTGACCATAGACATCTATGGTCACCTTTTTTTTCTGATTAGGCTACCGGTTTCAGTCTATAATGACAAAGAAAAAATTGTGACCATAGACATGAAGTAAAGGAAATTTATTCTATACACAGGTCACTGTTTAATTCATGACAATGTGAAATTAGCATATACAGGGTGTACATAAAGTCCACGAACACATTCAATTATTTACTGCACAAGAACCAAACATTGTACAGATATCCTACACATCATTTTGAAAAGAAACCCTGAAAAGTTTTTTTTTTTTTTCCTGGCATGTATACCACCACAGTGTAGTTTGATAATTTGCCAATAGTTAGCACTAGTCGCAAACATGATGAGGTCAGGTGTGGAGCGAGCTTTCTGTAAGTTGGAGTTCGACAAAAACAAGTGTGCTACAGCTGTTCAATGGATGTTTAGAACCATGTATGGTAAGAAGCCATGGACAAGGAAGAGCATTTACCACTGGCACAAAAAATTCGTTATGACGGGTTGCTTGTGCCCAGCAAAGAGAAGCAGACATCCCAGTGTGTGTGTGTGTGTGTGTGTGTGTGACGTGAATGTGGAGCACATACGAGAGACATTCATAAGTAGCCCAAAGAAATCAGTGCATCATGCATCCCGTGAATTCTAAATGACTCCAATGACACTGTGCAAAGTCCTATGACAGAAGCTGTCTATGAAACCATTCAAATTGGAGCTAGTGCAGAAGCTCAATGATAACGACAAAGACAAGCATTTTGAGTTTTGTTCACAACTGCAACAACTGAATGAGGATGGGGATGGAATTGTTGATTACTTAATTTTTAGTGATGAAGCCACTTTTCACACTAATAGGAAAGTGAACAGGCGTAATTGTCGAATCTGGAGTACAAAGCATTCACACTAATGCATTGATTTTGGGCGTGATTCCCCAAAGGTAAATGTTTTTTTGTGCCGTGTCACATTGAAAACTGTAGGAGCCATTCTTCTTCGCCGAGAGCATTGTCACTGGATATTCCTACTTGGACATGTTGGAGCAATGGCTGATGCCTCAAATGCAATCGGACTCTCCGTTCATCTTTCAGCAGGATGGAGCTCCACCTCATTTTCATTGTGAAGTTCATGGGTACCTGAACACGGAGCTGCCACGTCGGTGGAGTGGCCGTGCTACAGAAGGGGCCAGCTGTTTCATGAAATGGCCTCCCCGATCACCAGATTTCATTTCGTGTGACTTTTTTCTGAGGGGACTCATTAAAGATCTGGTGTATGAACCACCTCTACCATGTGATGTAGCAGGGCTCTGGGAGAGAATACAGGAAGTGACTGCCACAGTTGACAATGCCATGCTGGGAAGGATATGGCAAGAATTCGATTACCATACTGACGTTTTCCGGGTCACTCAAGGTACACATATCAAATGTCTGTAAAAAAAAACTTTCAGAGTTTCTCTTCAAAATACAATATGTATGGCAATTATACAATGTTAAGTTCTGGTGCAATAAATAATTGAAAGTGTTCCCAGACTTCATGTACACCCTGTAGTTTTATTTGTATGGCTATTCTTTACGTACATATATTTCCTACTTAACAGTTACACTCATTACATACTTAAAAAGAAATTTAAACTACTTCAGCCAATTAAAGTGAAAATTCGGACCCACTACTGGTAACTTTAAAAGATCTAAATCATTCTATTAGCTGCTTTTCTGAGTACCACTGTGCTGTTAACAAAACCACTTGTTTAACTTAAATGAAATGTAGTTATATACTTTGTTAATACAAAAGCAGTCAATAAGCAGAAAGACTTGTCAACACAATAGATTCAGAGGTCTGAAAGTCCATTTCTTTAAAAAAGCAGCCTACAAATTAGACTAAGCTTACCTGAATTATCGGCAATGAATAGCAAAAAAATAAAATAAAATAAAAGACCACCACTGTTTTGCAGCAAAACTTTTTTTTTAAAAAAAAAAATAACAGTCACTCATATGAATCAATCATGTGTTATGCAATACAATGAGGTTTCCCATCCTTTGGTGACAGACTGCACTACTTCTCCGTTTTGGACTTTGGTTAACTTCCAGTGGGACATTCTCTTCTCACACATATCATTTCTCTGACCAAATGGAAATTTCAATGTCCAATGTCCAAAGTCTAGGTTGTATATGGGATGAGAAACACACTATCAGGAGAGCAATCCCTTGCAGTATGGGTAACATAAGAACATATATTGTCACAGGCCAACTGTACACATCATGTAAACAGACTAAGTTGTTGATGATATGACAAACTAATGGACACTGGTCGTCGATATTGGTGTGATTAAAAAGAGAAACTTGTTTTTCCATTTAATCTTGTGTATGTAAAACTATTTTGTGTTTAAAAATAACTTCACTCTCTTACTGCACCAACACTATGAGACACCTTCAAATCTGAAATTCACTAAGTTCCTTAGTTACTGCAAAACATCTCTCAACACTAACTAAAATGCTTTTAACCCTCGAGCAGGTGCACCTATGTATAAAATGTGCCAAACACAAATAAAACTGTTTTGCACTTTTCCATTGTTGTTTCACAGTTGTAAGCCCATATTTATTGCTTCATAACTGTGTCAGCACAGTGACAAATTGTGTTGTAATATGTACAGGTGAGCAGCAGTAACAAAAAATAAACAGTGAGCTAGGTCAGAAACAATTTATGATCCATTTAAGAAAATGACCCACATTATGAGCTAACAGCACAATCCCGCAATGGCGTAGTTGTCTACAAGATAATGAGTAATCAAATAAGTGGTTGGCTGAGATCTGATACAACTGGACTGTTTAATTTACTGAGAGGATTATTACAATGGGGTAACACTTGTGATGGCAACAGAGTGATACAAGGAAACTTTATTTTATTATTGTGTTCTTAAAAAGTGCTTTAGCTCATATGATGTAAGTTTATTTTATCATTGTTTAATTAAATTAAACTATGATTTTTCCCTTACATTCTTACCTTGGTAACATAAAGACAGCTATTCTTTACATGTGTACAATGTACTCCACACACCCTCTTTGGTTATTGCATCTTCCTGTGTATTGCTTTATAAAACACAGTGTCTGAATAAAGATATAATGGTAAAAATGATGTATATTATAGCCTTCTGCTATGTTATACTGAATGATGGAAGAGTGTTAGTCATAAAACTTGATCAAAACTAAATAAATAAACATGGGCACAATATCTTTAGAATTCTGAACCAAATGCAGTACTTTTCATCTTCTGTAATGAAAAGGAAAAATGTGGTGGAAACTCTGACGTGAACTTCATGGAACTATGGGCTTGTTTTGGATTCAAGAGGGCAACAATAAGTAATTCCAAGTCTTATTCACAAGAGATTTACAAATGATAGCATTAAAATTGCTTCAGTGAGACTGTAACAGAGGAAAGAGGTGTACTTATTCGGAGAGTGGAAGTAGACAGATAAAACAGATAGCTGCATTTCTATTGCACCACTTAACACTTGTCACTTGTCAACCATTAACATCAATAATATTTTAATCTTGAGATCAAAACTGTTTTAAGGACTAGTCAGGTAGTTAGTTATCTGCATGTTCCATGGATCATAACTGCAGCCTCTTGCTACAATATGCAAGGAGTCAGCTTTAAAATTACAGAACATCTCAGCAGAAAATATGGCAGTGTGCTTATCATTTACATGATTTCTTAAGTTACTTTTCAGTTTGTGTTTGAGGTTAAATTCATTATTTAATAAATTTTTTACATCTCTCAGCTGACAGTCAAAGATTTTTATTGTTGAATACATCACTCCTTTGGGAACCACACTAAGGCTGAATGATGGATATTGTAAATTAGCTCAAGTCCAGCAATGGAAAAGTTTTTGTGTGTTTATGAAGCAGCTTCAAATAAATCAGTAGGTATCTTACAATGCAAACTGTGTAAAAAGTTACTAAGCACTCATTTGGGAATCTCAGTATCTTATGTCATATTTGCAAATTTGGTCATCAGTTTCCTCACTCCAGAACTATTGTGAAAGAAGACAAAGACATAGTGGCTGACAAATGTATGATAAGAACTTGGTGCTGTTTAGAAGTATAGAGGGAGCAGACTTTCTAATTTTATGACAAACATTGACTGAAATATGAAAAAAAAAGGCTCAATGGATCTGGAAAATCTTATGGTTTCTCGTGTGACAGTATGTATGAAAATCCAAACCTGACATAGTGTGTGCAATTTATTGTGGTACCTGCACAAGTAAATGTGATATATGAACAGGCAATTACAAAGGAATGCATTATACGTTTGTCAAAATGCACTACTGAAATTCAGACTGGCATCTGAATAAGTATGTATTAATATGTTCAGTATTTCCTAATTGTCCAGAAACTGGAACAAACATTTGAAGTGGGTCAGAAGATCAATTAAAAACTGTTGGTGTTTCTCTTAAGGGCACTGCCAAAATTACATTTTCACCAACTGCGACATAGTCGCAAATACAAACAGTGATCCAGTACTGTCAAATGTTTTTTTATTCCAATCTTTGATCACAATATCAATTCTTTAGACAATGACCAGTTTCAGTCTGTAATAACCATCGTCAGATCTTTTTTACACCATGTCCTAAAGTGATAAGGCCATAATAGCATCGTCAAAACATACACTCCTGGAAATTGAAATAAGAACACCGTGAATTCATTGTCCCAGGAAGGGGAAACTTTATTGACACATTCCTGGGGTCAGATACATCACATGATCACACTGACAGACCCACAGGCACATAGACACAGGCAACAGAGCATGCACAATGTCGGCACTAGTACAGTGTATATCCACCTTTCGCAGCAATGCAGGCTGCTATTCTCCCATGGAGACGATCGTAGAGATGCTGGATGTAGTCCTGTGGAACGGCTTGCCATGCCATTTCCACCTGGCGCCTCAGTTGGACCAGCGTTCGTGCTGGACGTGCAGACCGCGTGAGACGACGCTTCATCCAGTCCCAAACATGCTCAATGGGGGACAGATCCGGAGATCTTGCTGGCCAGGGTAGTTGACTTACACCTTCTAGAGCACGTTGGGTGGCACGGGATACATGCGGACGTGCATTGTCCTGTTGGAACAGCAAGTTCCCTTGCCGGTCTAGGAATGGTAGAACGATGGGTTCGATGACGGTTTGGATGTACCGTGCACTATTCAGTGTCCCCTCGACGATCACCAGTGGTGTACGGCCAGTGTAGGAGATCGCTCCCCACACCATGATGCCGGGTGTTGGCCCTGTGTGCCTTGGTCGTATGCAGTCCTGATTGTGGCGCTCACCTGCACGGCGCCAAACACGCATACGACCATCATTGGCACCAAGGCAGAAGCGACTCTCATCGCTGAAGACGACACGTCTCCATTCGTCCCTCCATTCACGCCTGTCGCGACACCACTGGAGGCGGGCTGCACGATGTTGGGGCGTGAGCGGAAGACGGCCTAACGGTGTGCGGGACCGTAGCCCAGCTTCATGGAGACGGTTGCGAATGGTCCTCGCCAATACCCCAGGAGCAACAGTGTCCCTAATTTGCTGGGAAGTGGCGGTCCCCTACGGCACTGCGTAGGATCCTACGGTCTTGGCGTGCATCCGTGCGTCGCTGCGGTCCGGTCCCAGGTCGACGGGCACGTGCATCTTCCGCCGACCACTGGCGACAACATCGATGTACTGTGGAGACCTCACGCCCCACGTGTTGAGCAATTCGGCGGTACGTCCACCCGGCCTCCCGCATGCCCACTATACGCCCTCGCTCAAAGTCCGTCAACTGCACATACGATTCACTTCCACGCTGTCGCGGCATGCTAACAGTGTTAAAGACTGCGATGGAGCTCCGTATGCCACGGCAAACTGGCTGACACTGACGGCGGCGGTGCACAAATGCTGCGCAGCTAGCGCCATTCGACGGCCAACACCGCGGTTCCTGGTGTGTCCGCTGTGCCGTGCGTGTGATCATTGCTTGTACAGCCCTCTCGCAGTGTCCGGAGCAAGTATGGTGGGTCTGACACACCGGTGTCAATGTGTTCTTTTTTCCATTTCCAGGAGTGTATGAATATAATGTGACATATAAATATAATGTGATGATGCTGTGCTGATTATATTTATATGTTTTGATGATGCAATTATGGCCTTATCACTTTAGGACATGGTATAAAAAAGATCTGAGGATGTCATCACGGACTGAAACCGGTCATCGCCTAAAGAATTGATATTGTGGTCAAAAACTGGAATAAAAAAACATTTAAGATTACATTTGTCACAGATCATACAATAATACTGTTAAGGCTTTCAACACATATAAATGTCTTCCACACAAGTATAAACAGGGTTTTCAGGCACATTTTGAGCAAACAGATTTTGAAAGAAAATGTCCCAGATGTATTAGACGTTCTTAATTCAGTTAGGACTATGGTTTCCTACTTTAAGAGAAGAGGATAGTTTACTACTCCAAGAGAAGAGGTCACTGTACAAGCTTAAATTCATCTTAAAAGCAGAAAGTTTCAACTCTTTGGAACAGTTATTTTAACATGCTTTAATCAGTACATAGACTGAGTCAGTGCAGGATGTTTTAAATAATGGTGGCTCTGATAAAATGCTAGGTTATGACCACCATATAACTGGCCAGCTTATAGCATTTCTCAAGCTATGTAAAGCAGCCATAGTCGATCTAGAGGGTGATGGAGAGACAATCTTATATTTAGTTCTACTTTTTTTTTTAATTTGGTCATCTAGTTCTGTAGGATCAAATTAAGGAGCAAATCTCCAAGGGCATAGAACGTGTCAGTACATGAAAGTACAACATAAAGTAATAACACGTAAAATAAAATGTTTATGAACCCAAAAGAAATCAAGCCATATGTTTAAGTAAACACAGTCAACAATATAAAATAGGAATCAGCTTAATTTTTCAAGAAAATCCTGGACAGAATAGAAGGAGTGATCCATGAGGAGACTCTTCAGTTTCGATTTGAAAGCACGTGGATTACTGCTAAGATTTTTGAATTCCTGTAGTACCTTACTGAAAGTGGATGCCGCAGTATACTGCACACCTTTCTGCACAAGAGTTAAGGAAGTGTGATCAAAATACAAATTGGATTTCTGCCGAGTATTAACAGAGTGAAAGCTGCTAATTTGTGGAAACTTTCTGATATTGTTAACAAGAAACAGTGGTAAAAACTATATATATTGAGAGGCTAATGTCAGAATACCCAGACTAGTGAACAGGGGTCGACAAGAGGTTCATGAACTTACACCACTTATCACCCGAACCACCTGTTTCTGAGCCAAAAATATCCTGTGACAATGGGAAAAGTTACCCCAAAATATAATACCATATTACATAAGGAAATGAAAATAAGTGAAGTAGACTAATTTTCATGTTGAACAATCACTTACTTCAGATACTGTTCAAATAGTAAAGATGGCAACATTAAGTCTCTGAACAAGATCCTGAACATGGGCTTTCCACAACAGTTAACTATCCATCTGTACACATAGAAATTTGAACTGTTGAGTTTCACTAATCATATGCCCATTCCGTGAAATTAAAACGTTGGGTTTTGTTGAATTGTGTGGTTAAAACTGTAAAAGCTGAGTCTTACTGTGATTTAGTGTTAGTTTATTTCCTACATGCCATGAACTGATGTCATGAACTGCACTATTTGAAACAGAGCCAATGTTGCACACAACATCATTTACTACCAAACTAGGGTCATCAGCAAACATAAATATTTTAGAATTACCTGTAACACTAGAGGGCACATCATTTGTATAAATAAGGAACAGGAGTGGTGCCCAACACTGATCCTTGCCCTTACCCTCCCCTGCCCCGTTTGACCATGCCCCATTCAGATCCCACATCACAGCCACTCTCAACACTGTGAATCATGATCTTTTGCCATCTGTTGTTAAAGTTGGAGGTTAAACCAATTGTGAGCTACTCCCCGTATTCCATAATGGTCCAACTTCTGGAGCAATATTTTGTAATCAACACAATCAAATGCCTTTGTTAAACCAAAAAAAAATGCCTAGCATTCAAAACCTTTTGTTTAATCCATCCAGTATCTCATAGAGAAAAGAGAATATAGCATTTTCAGTTGTTAAACCACTTCTAAAGCCGAACTGTACATCTGACAGCAAATTATGTGATATATGTGATTTTATGCCTCAAAAGTACACTGTATTCTGTAGGATAATGATGAAGAGGTATGTTATTTTATTTCATCTGTATCTTATGACATCTCTTGTGAAGTTTAAATGTTGATATTAATGTGTTTTCAGTGCCTGAAACGTTTGGAACAAGCTGCGAGTTCCTTTCTAGAGCAGAAAATGGACATTAGTATGTTGTATAAAACTGCTATGTTTGTGGTGCCTAAATATCATTCATTAAAGAAGCCAACTGATGAAAAAATGTGTGTATCAAGCAGCTCAAAAGATGTGTGCTAAAGGTAAGTTTCTAAGTTTTTGTATACTTTATTTTAATTATGTGCAGGTTAACTAATTGTAGGATCCCAACATTATTCAGAAAGTATTAGTTTGAACATATGTACACTCATGTTCAGAAAAAACAGAATACCTTGAATTACAGGAGATAGGAAATTCATATTCACAGGACATGTACATTACTGTGTTCTGCAGAAATGATTAGCATTTGAATCATGTCAGCCCACAGGTTCTAGTTCAACATTGATATCACAGTGCAACATCACCTACTGGTAAAATGTGCCCTCAGCTCCTGCTGTTGCTATAAACCAAAGGTAATGGATCAGTGTGACTTGAGCAGAAGTGCAGGATACTTCGCAGCTGCAGCCACAAACTGTACCATCAAATCAGTGAGTTTGAAAGAGGGTGCATTATTGGCGTGTGTTTCAGCAGCGCAACAGGTGTGTGCCGAATGGTTCACGGAAGGCCATAGGGCAGGCCACACCACTCAGACCATCCCCCGAAAAGACCAACACCTTGTCCAAATGGCATTGCAGGACAGATCTGCTTCCTCCTCAGTTCTAGTGGAACAGTGTAACACATCATACACTATCAGGAGTGCGAGTGCATCGCTGGTTATTATGGCATGCGTTATGTGCATGTCGTCCACTCCTCCGCCTACCTTTGACGAATGTGCACAAACATGCTAGATGGAAATGGTGTACGAAATGACATCACTGGGGCAGGAATGGCATCACATAGTTCTATTTGCTTGAAAATGATGGTCACACTTTGGTTTGCCACAGACAGGGAGAGCAGCATCACAGTGACTGCATTCGCACATGACATGCAGTGCCAACTTGAGCCCTTACAGTGTGTGGTGCTATTGGGTACAACCACGAATCACAGTTCCTGCATATCCAGGGCACTGTGAACAGAGTGACCTATGTGAATGACACCCTGCGACCCATAGCCATACCCTTTCTGCATAACACCCCAGACACCATTTTTCAGCAAGATAATAGTCATGGGTGACTGGAATTCAAGCGTAGGAAAAGGGAGAGAAGGAAACATAGTAGGTGAATATGGATTGGGGCTAAGAAATGAAAGAGGAAGCTGTCTGGTAGAATTTTGCACTGAGCATAACTTAATCATAGCTAACACTTGGTTTAGGAATCATGAAAGAAGGCTGTATACATGGAAGAACCCTGGAGATACTAAAAGGTATCAGATAGATTATATAATGGTAAGACAGAGATTTAGGAACCGGGTTTTAAATTGTAAGACATTTCCAGGGGCAGATGTGGACTCTGACCACAATCTATTGGTTATGAACTGTAGATTAAAACTGAAGAAACTGCAAAAAGGTGGGAATTTAAGGAGATGGGACCTGGATAAACTGAAAGAACCAGAGGTGGTACAGAGTTTCAGGGAGAGCATACGGGAACAACTGACAGGAATGGGAGGAAGAAATACGGTAGAAGCAGAATGGGTAACTTTGAGGGATGAAATAGTGAAGGCAGCAGAGGACCAAATGGGTAAAAAGACAAGGGCTAGTAGAAACCCTTGGTTAACAGAAGAAATATTGAATTTAATTGATGAAAGGAGAAAATATAAAAAGGCAGTAAATGAAGCAGGCAAAAAGGAATACAAACGTCTCAAAAATGAGATTGACAGGAAGTGCAAAAAGGCTAAGCAGGCATGGCTAGAGGACAAATGTAAGGATGTAGAGGCCTATCTCACTAGGGGTAAGATAGATACTGCGTATAGAAAAATTAAAGAGACCTTTGGAGAAAGGAGAACCACTTGCATGAATATCAAGAGCTTTGGTGGAAACCCAGTTCTAAGCAAAGAAGGGAAAGCAGAAAGGTGGAAGGAGTATATAGAGGGTCTATACAAGGGCAATATACTTGACGACAATATTATGGAAATGGAAGAGGATGTAGATGAAGATGGAATGGGAGATATGATACTGCGTGAAGAGTTTGACAGAGCACTGAAAGACCTGAGTCGAAACAAGGCCCCCGGAGTAGACAACATTCCATTAGAACTATTGACAGCCTTGGGAGAGCCAGTCCTGACAAAACTCTACCATCTGGTAAGCAAGATGTATGAGACAGGCGAAATACCCTCAGACTTCAAGAAGAATATAATAATTCCAATCCCAAAGAAAGCAGGTGTTGACAGATGTGAAAATTACCGAACTATCAGTTTAATAAGTCACAGCTGCAAAATACTAACGCGAATTCTTTACAGACGAATGGAAAAACTAGTAGAAGCCGACCTTGGGGAAGATCAGTTTGGATTCCGTAGAAATGTAGGAACACATGAGGCAATACTGATGCTACGACTTATCTTAGAAGAAAGATTAAGGAAAGGCAAACCTACATTTCTAGCATTTGTAGACTTAGAGAAAGCTTTTGACAATGTTGATTGGAACACGCTCTTTCAAATTCTGAAGGTGGCAGGGGTAAAATACAGGGAGCGAAAGGCTATTTACAATTTGTACAGAAACCAGATGGCAGTTATAAGAGTCGAGGGGTATGAAAGGGAAGCAGTGGTTGGGAAGGGAGTGAGACAGGGTTGTTGCCTATCCCCGATGTTATTCAATCTGTATATTGAGCAAGCAATAATGGAAACAAAAGAGAAGTTCGGAGTAGGAATTAAAATCCATGGAGAAGAAATAAAAACTTTGAGGTTCGCCGATGACATTATAATTCTGTCAGAGACAGCAAAGGACTTGGAAGAGCAGTTGAACGGAATGGAGAGTATCTTGAAAGGAAGATACAAGATGAAGATTAACAAAAGCAAAACTAGGATAATGGAATGTAGTCGAATTAAGTCGGATGATGCTGAGGGAATTAGATTAGGAAATGAGACACTTAAAGTAGTAAATGACTTTTGCTATTTGGGAAGCAAAATAACTGATGATGGTCGAAGTAGAGAGGATATAAAAAGTAGACTGACAATGGAAAGGAAAGCGTTTCTGAAGAAGAAAAATTTGTTAACATCGAGTGTAGATTTAAGTGTCAGGAAGTCATTTCTGAAAGTTTTTGTATGGAGTGCAGCCATGTATGGAAGTGCAACATGGACGATAAATAGTTTAGACAAGAAGAGAATAGAAGCTTTCGAAATGTGGTGCTGCAGAAGAATGCTGAAGATTAGATGGGTAGACCACATAATTAATGAGGAGGTATGGAATAGAATTGGGGAGAAGAGGAGCTTGTGGCACAACTTGACTAAATTGGGGAGAAGAGGAGCTTGTGGCACAACTTGACTAGAAGAAGGGATCGGTTGGTAGGACATGTTCTGAGACATCGAGGGATCACCAATTTAGTATTGAAGGGCAGCGTGGAGGGTAAAAATCATAGAGGGAGACCAAGAGATGAATACACTAAGCAGATTCAGAAGGATGTAGGCTGCAGTAGGTACTGGGAGATGAAGAAGCTTGCACAGGATAGAGTAGCATGGAGAGCTGCATCAAACCAGTCTCAGGACTGAAGACCACAACAACAACAACAACAATGCACAACCACATGTTGCTGCACAAACACATGTCTTCTTGGTGTCACAGGCTGTCAGCCTTTAAACCTGGCATGCCATGTCGCAGACTTGCCACCAATAGAAAATTTATGGGATATGCCTACATCACAGGATGCCATTTGCGTCTTATATACGTCAATGCCATCACACGTGGACCAAGTTATCATGGCCCACGGTGGGTCCTGTGCTTTCTAGGCAACAGGACACATGCTGAACCGAGGTGGCTGAAATGCTGATCACTTCTGCAGAACATACTAATGCACAAGGCCTATGAATATGAACATCCTATCTCTAGTTGTTCAAGGTATTCTGTTTTTTTCTGAACATGAATGAATATTTTCAGTGCATAAATCAAACAATGGAAAATCCAGGATGGAATGTAACAATATTATGAGAAGGAAGTTTGCTACTCGCCATACAGCAGAAATGCTGAGTCGCAGATAGGCCCAACGAAAAGACTCTCACAATTAAAGCTTTCAGCCACAGGCCTCCGTCAACAACACACACACACACACACACACACACACACACACACACACACAGACAGAGAGAGAGAGAGAGAGAGAGAGAGAGAGAGAGAGAGAGAGAGAAAGATGCAAATATGCAAAGCAACTTTCCTTCTCATAATGTTGTTATAGTTTTGCAAAGCAACTTTCCTTCTCATAATATTGTTATATTTTCAGTGCATTATAGGAAGATGAAATTTGAGGACTAGGTAAGAGATTCTCCTCTCCTACATGATGAAGTCAGTTCATGAAACTTCCTGGTAGATTAAAATTATGAGCCTGGCCGAGACTTAAACTTCGGACCTTTGCCTTCCGCTGGCAAATGCTCTACTGACTGAGCTACCCTAGCACAGCTCACAATCCACCAGAACCTCATCACATACATTCCAGAGTGGCAGAAGCGCTAGGGTAGGGGCAAAGATCTCTAGTTTGAACAGTCTGGCACAAAGTTTTACTCTGGCAGGAAGTTTCACATCAGTGCATAGTCCACTGCAGTATAAAAATCTATTTCTGTAAGTCAGTAGATACTTACATGAAAGCTACATAATCAACAAAAATTGTATAAAGTAGTGGAAAAATAACTCCCAATGGCTCCCTCAGCTTGCTTCCTCCAGTGACAGAGTCTTTTGCTGCATGGCAAATATAATTACTGAAAGATGATCACATCTTCATGCAGAAAGGTGTAACAATCTCATCAAAGCTCAATCACACCATAGTTGGTACACCCACTAAGAATACAGTCAGCTTAAACATCAGAATTAAAAACCACAAATGGTACATAGGAAAATATGAGTTAAAATTTTGTATTCAAGTGTTTAGCTTTCTTTGTTGTTCTTTTTCGGAGACGATTACTGAGGCAATGTATTATAAGGTACTACTTAAGCAATTTATTTTTGTTTGAGATTAAACCTTTTCATTTTAATCCTCTCAAATTATATTTATTGTTGTTGACAAACTATTTTCACTTACTTATGTTTGCTAATTAGTGAAACATTTTTTAAGATGATCTGGTTTGGTTGAGATAATTTGTGCAGTGGAAATGAAGGATATTTTGTACATATTTAAATCTGTTCTGCAGAATAATATATTCATTTGCTATCAATCAAGGCAATACCTAATATAAATTGTTTAAATGAACAATGTTTTGTGTTGAGTCCCATATACACTACAGAAAGTAATTTCATTCTTGCATTTGTATATTAACAGAAGTCTCATAATTATGGTTCAGAAGTTGCAGACTTACAAACTGCCTGAAGATAGTTATAAAAATAGCCTGTAACATTCCTATAAGGACATAAAGCCTGGAAAATAGCACAAAAATGTAAACCAAATTAAAAATACAAAATTCTGGTGGTACATAACTCAGTGCAAAGAAAGCATAATATGAGTGAAAAGCTTCTTCTTTCTGACATATATTTTGTGGATTAACATAATATAAAAAATGAACTTCGCATTACTTAAAATGTATTTGGGGAATTTATAGTGAACTATTTTGGCAATTCAGAATGAATTCAGCAAACCCCGAACACCCACCCTGGAAAAAGTAATTAAAGTTGGTAAAACTGGGGTCATATTTGGCTAAAACACATGAAGGTTACAGAAACTGGTTTTCCTAAACCTTACTTTAGAAGGCATTGCAGTACAACAGTAGTATTCATGTTCTTAGGTGCAAAGGATCTCGATTTTCAGAGCAGGTTCTGCTTATTACAGAAAATGTGTTACCTGTGATTCAATGACAGTCCAAATCAAGAATTTAGAATGGCAAGTACTAGTCAAAATAAGGTGCAGCTCCAGAGAAAAACATTCATATCTAAAAATAAATAAGCCCCAAAAATGCCAAACAGGAAAAAAGGACAAATAAAATCCACAATTTTCTGGCCTACAATGACTTGAAATGAATATATTCAAGGGTGGTTTGAAAAGTTTTGGAATCACCACAAGATCTCAGCACTAGCGCAACGAGTTGTTCACGTGATATTCATTGAACTGTTGCCTGTAAACACATGCCACGTCAATACTCTTGGAAGAGAGCTGTGGCAGTGATGTGGCTCTGTTGTTGTTCCCGCATAGTGATTTGCAAAGATGGAAAAAATTGAGATTTGAGCAATGATTAAGTACTTCGTAAAGAAAAGTATGAAAGCAAAGGACATTCATGCAAATTTCCAGAATACACTGGGGGACTCTGCTCCTTCATATTCAACTTTTGCCAAGTGGACAAATGAATTTAAATTGGATCAGGAGAGCTTAGATGACGATGATCCATGCAGTGGTCAGCCACGATTTGTCACTACTCCAGAAATCATTGCAAAAGTGCACAAAATGGTCATGGAGAATCACCAATTGAAAGTGAGTGAAATTGCTCTTGCTTGCCAGATGTCATCTGAAAGGGTATATCACATTTTAAGTGTATCACATTTTAACTGAAGAATTAGATATGAAAAAATTATCTGCAAGATGGGTGCTGCGACTCTTGACGCTGGATCAAAAACACATGAGAATGGAAATATTGGAACAATGTTTGGCCTATTTTAGGAGAAATGAACAAGATTTTTTGTGCCAGTTTGTGACCACAGGCAAAACTTAGGTGCACTAGTATACCCCAGAGACAAAACAACAAAGCAGTGAAAACATGCTGATTCTCTGCCACCGAAGAAAGCAAAGACAATTCCTTCAGCAGTAAAGGTCATGGCTACAGTGTTCTGGGATGTGAAGGAGATTCTGTTTGTAGATTATCTCCCCACTGGGCAAACAATTACTGGAGAATACTGTGCTAAGCTCCTGGACAAATTGCAACAAAACATAGGTGAAAAAAGGCCAGGTTTAGCAAGGAAGAAAGTCATCTTCCATCACGACAATCTGCACCAACATACGTGCCATTGGCATGGCAAAATTACATGAATTGTTGCCATACCCACCTTTTTCACCTGATATGGCTCCATCAGACTTCCATTGCTTCCCAAAACTGAAAATTTTTCTGACGAAGATTCTTCTCGAACGAAGAATTGATAGCTGGAGGTCTGGAGCAAACTCATTTTCGAGATGGGATCAAGGCACTGAGACATTGTTGGACCAAGCACATTAATCTACAAGGAGACTACACTGAAAAATAGAAAAAAGTTTCAGTGATGTAAGTACTTTTTTTTCTATTTTCTTCCGAGAACATTTCAAACCACTCTCATATTATATTGGTCTTTATCTTGTGACACTTGTGTAAAAAATGACTTTTCATCAACTTCTGAGCCCTATGTATAACACTACAATGGAAGTGTACATAATAAACTGCTACATAGTGTAGCACAGTGAAAGATGGGTAGGCAACCAAGATCCTTTTAGCCTGCTTGGGTTGGGCATAGCTTGGCTTGGATGGGAGTAAATCAGCAGAACCTGTTCTGAAAATCGAGATCCTTTACACCTAAGAACATGAATACTACTGTTGTACTGCTGATAATGTGTGGTAGCCTGGCTACTAGGCAAATATGTGTAGGTTAAAAGTGCAATACACATACTTCTGACTTTCATCTCCGAAGTTTGGTATTAACCATAATGCAAAAGTTGCAGAGCTTACACAATTAAGATTTGTAACATGATTTCCAGCTCTGGTCCTTATCAACATAAAAACTTATGAGAAACGCATGAAATTTCCAAACTGAGTTTAGGAACAGTAATGACACAATGTTGACCTCCTACATAGATGACTTAACCAAGTTCTAGCAAAAGTCAAATACTGCCACATGCTTAAGCACTCCAAATCACAAAGTTTTAGAAAAACCTGATGTAGAGTTAAAACAAAAGTCAACAAATGCAAAAAATTACTCTCAAGTATCTTAGCTTTCTTCCCATAGCAAGCAGTTGACAATAATGGAGTGGGCTGGGATGTCACATTGCTGTGTGCCCTGTTACTCATTATTGTAACAATATTTAATGGCAGGAATAGAGTTACAGTGAGACTTTATTGTCATCAGAACACCTACAGCTTACTTTTAGACAAGTATTCACTTGATGTTCTTTTGCTAACCTACAAAGAAGTATTGCAGTCTAACGCACAATGGATTATGATGATGATGTTTCATGTTATTCCAAAATCAGTGCACAGGTTTAAGAACATTTTGGTGGGAGAAAATCCCAGTTCAAGAAGAGCTTACATCACCCTGAAATACCAAGCAAAACATGTAAAAAGAACCTATTATTATGTGCACTCATGGACTTGAGGTTTCATCTTCAAAAGCTAAAGGAATGAAAGAATGCAAAGCTGCTGAACTTTGTTATGAAGACATTACCCTGTCTGATCACTATGTGACATCATTGAATAAAATAGATCAAATTAGTCTCTGTCAAAATTTCTGAATATTTCTTCACCTTGTCCCTGAGTAGTGAACACCCAGAATGCAAAAATGTAGAAAACACAGACAGTGAAGCATACCATTAGAAAAGGGAAATAATGTCTGTCTGTGCTGCCACTTTCCAAGGAATTACTGACATGCTGAAGGACAGGTTGTCCTATATAGCATACAGGTTCCATGAAGGTGGAAGGTTTGCAAAGGAAAGGAGAGAAGATGACAGCACTGGACAGGATTGTAAGGATATAACTATTGTCATTATTATATATAAAAACAAAGATGAGGTGACTTACCGAACAAAAGCGCTGGCAGGTCGATAGACACACAAACAAACACACAAAATTCAAGCTTTCGCAACAAACTGTTGCCTCGTCAGGAAAGAGGGAAGGAGAGGGGAAGACGAAAGGAAGTGGGTTTTAAGGGAGAGGGTAAGGAGTCATTCCAATCCCGTGAGCGGAAAGACTTACCTTAGGGGGAAAAAAGGACAGGTATACACTCGCACACACGCACATATCCATCCACACATACAGACACAAAATATGTCTGTGTGTCTATCGACCTGCCAGCGCTTTTGTTCGGTAAGTCACCTCATCTTTGTTTTTATATATAATTTTTCCCACGTGGAATGTTTCCTTCCATTATATTGTCATTATTAGAATGATATAAAGAAATAAAAATGCGGAGAGTCACCATGGCAGGGGGAAGCCTATGAGAGGTTATTTGCCTTAAGTTTCCACAGTGATTAAAATGTTGAAGAGATTCTGTGAATAAATAAAAAGCTTAGTACTGAGTAAATCCCCCTATCAATGTACAAAAACATATTTTACAAATATTTCAGTTTATCATGCAGACCTCCCCATATGGAAACCTTTTTTGCTTTTAAGGTTGGTTTAATGGAAATAAAAGTAGAAACATGTCTGGAGAAGAAGAATGAATTACAAACTACACACAGATTATATAAAATTTGTGCAAAGCAGTTTTGTGATGTAATGAAGGATAATAATCTAGCTATCATTAAAATTTCCTCTGACATGCAGCAAAACCAGTCTGTTCAAAAACTATCAACCAGTGAGATTTCCTATGCTAGACAAGTATCATTATAAAATCTGTGTATCATGATCCATACTAATGAGCACAAAGGGAAGCATCATTTTCTACACCTAGTTGGAGACAGAATCTTCAAGTGGGTGCAATCATATTGCTTTGGTTTTGCAGGACTTTCTTTCCAACTTAGTTAACAAACAACCAAATGATGGCATCAGTACTATACACTTATTCTCAGATTCTTACACCCGTCAAAATAAAAACACTTATATGATGACTGTGGTTGCAGTGTTTTTGGAATAGAGCACAAAATTCAATCGTATTCATCACTTCTTTCCTGTTTGTGGCCACATGTATGTGCCTTGCTTTCCAACAGTAATAACATCCACCCTTTTATTAAAGCAAAATATGGTTAGCAAAGGAATGAAGACAGATTTTTCTACCTTGCTAAAATACAGGGTTATTCTAAATGATGGGCGCATTTTCAAAAATTTGTATGTATTCAAGTACAAATCCAAAATGAACAAGCTTTATACCAATGAAAAGAGGGAGTTTTAAAGCTTTTGGCAGGTGGCAGCAGGTGGGCGGTGATGGTTTCAGAAGCAGCCGATAGAGTTCGTGTGGCAAAAGGGCCATCATTTTGTTTCACTGTCAGTAGTGAGTGAGATGGTGACTGTGGAGCACAAGGTTTTCTGCATCCTTGAGTTCGCAAAAAGTGAGTCACAAATTGCAGTGCAGCAGGAATTTTGTACCAAATTTGGTATTTGACCACAAACACACACAAACATTAGCCATTGGTTTAAGTAATTTAAACAGACTGGGAATGTATGTAAAGGAAAAAGCACAGGCCAACCACATGTGTCGGAGGATGATGACCAACAGATTCAAGAGAGTTTTGTGCACAGTCCCAGTAAGTCTACCAATAGATCCAGTCGAGAACTTGGAATACCCCAACCAATTCTATGGAAAGTTCTGAGATGGTGTCTGCTATACGAGCCCTACCAATTACAACTTTTCCAGGCTCTCAACCCCAATGACAAAGAGAAGCATCTCGCATTTTATGGTTATGTGCTAGCAAAGATGGAGGATGGCACATTTCTAAAGTGTGTAATTTTTAGCAATGAAGTGATGTTCCACCTTACTGGAAAAGTTGACAGACACAATGTTCACATACGGGGTTTGGAAAATCCACATTCACCACTGCAACACAAAAGACACTCACCGAAGATCAACATGTTCTGTATCCCATACAAAGGTTTATGGACCATTTTTCTTTGCGGAAAGTACTGTAATGGGAATCATGTACCTGGACATGTTGGAACAATGGCTGTTCCCTCAAGTTATGGAAGATTCCCAGGACTTCATTTTCCAACAGAATGGAGCTCCACCCCACTGGCACCGTGATGTACAATGCTTTTTGGATGACTCCCTTCCTCACCACTGGATTAGTTGCAGGGGACTTGAGGACCTGGCTCTGCATTTCTGGCCACCGAGATCTCCTGATCTCACACCCTGTGACTACTGCTTATGGGATTATGTGAAGGAAGCTGTTCACGTCCCACCTCTACCAACCTCTCTGAACAATCTGTGGAACTGGAACACTGCTTCCATGCACTCAGTAAAAGCAGAGACACTTTCATGTGTGTGGGACAAGTTTGGCTACTGCATCAATGTTTGCCATGCAGCCAACGGTGGCCGCACTGAACATTTATAACATTTATCACATTTATAATTACTAAATAATTATTAAAACTAATTAATTACTAATTATTAAACGTATTAAATTGATACAAAACATTATAAAAAAAACTTTGAAACTTCCTCTTTTCATTGGTATAAAGCTTGTTCCTTTTGGATTTGCACTTGGATAAATACGAAGTTTTGAAAATGGGTCCATCATTTAGAATAACACTGTATTTTGAAATACAGATGATATAAAGTCGTTTTACAAAGATGTCCTAGATTAATAATGTACAGCTATATGAGAGAAAACTTGATAATAACAGTGTAACTATAATATGCAACACTTTTTATAGCACTGTTATTCATATATTATTTTTTGTAGTCTTGGTAATAGTGATGTAGGGTACATAATTACGCTAAAATAGTTATCATTGTTATTATTGTATTATGCCTCTGTATTTTTGTTATTATTTTTTGTATTGTCAATGAAGTTAAAAACTGTAAATAAAAAATGCTATATATAATATCTTAGAAGATGGATTAAGGAAAGGCAAACCTACGTTTCTAGCATTTGTAGACTTAGAGAAAGCTTTTGACAATGTTGACTGGAATACTCTCTTTCAAATTCTGAAGGTGGCAGGGGTAAAACACAGGGAGCGAAAGGCTATTTACAGTTTGTACAGAAACCAGATGACAGTTATAAGAGTCGAGGGACATGAAAGGGAAGCAGTGGTTGGGAAGGGAGTGAGACAGGGTTGTAGCCTCTCCCCGATGTTATTCAATCTGTATATTGAGCAAGCAGTGAAGGAAACAAAAGAAAAATTCGGAGTAGGTATTAAAATCCATGGAGAAGAAATAAAAACTTTTAGGTTTGCTGATGACATTGTAATTGTGTCAGAGACAGTGAAGGACTTGAAAGAGCTGTTGAACGGAATGGACAGTGTCTTGAAAGGAAGATATAAGATGAACATCGACAAAAGCAAAACAAGGATAATGGAATGTAGTCGAATTAAGTCGGGTGATGCTGAGGGAATTAGATTAGGTAATGAGACACTTAAAGTAGTAAATGACTTTTGCTATCTGTGGAGCAAAATAACTGATGATGGTCAAAGTAGAGAGGATAGAAAATGTAGACTGGCAATGGCAAGGAAAGTGTTTCTGAAGAAGAGAAATTTGTTAACATCGAGTATAGATTTAAGTGTCAGGACGTCGTTTCTGAAAGTATTTGTATGGAGTGTAGCCATGTATGGAAGTGAAACATGGACGATAAATAGTTTGGACAGGAAGAGAATAGAAGCTTTCGAAATGTGGTGCTACAGAAGAATGCTGAAGATTAGATGGGTAGATCACATAACTAATGAGGAGGTATTGAACAGAATTGGAGAGAAGAGAAATTTGTGGCACAACTTGACTAGAAGAAGGGATCAGTTGGTAGGACATGTTCTGAGGCATCAAGGGATCGCCAATTTAGTATTGGAGGGCAGCATGGTGGGTAAGAATCGTAGAGGGAGACCAAGAGATGAATACACTAAACAAGTTCAGAAGGATGTAGGTTGCAGTAGGTACTGGGAGATGAAGAAGCTTGCACAGAATAGAGTACCATGGAGAGCTGCATCAAACAAGTCTCAGGACTGAAGACCACAACAACAACAACAAACAAAATCAAATTTTAATATATTTCACGACAATGCTTCCTTTATTTCAGTGAGATCTAGTAATCATGTAAAAATTCAAATGTTTAGATATATCTGTCTAGACGAAAATAGACACACTCATTTTATGAAAGACTCTATCTGTGAGTTTTGAGAAAAGCACTCCTCAATTTACAATATTCCATTTCATTTAATAATTTACCCTCGTGCATTATTTCTAATGGTGTGGTCAGGCCTTGTGCTGTCATGAATTGCATATATTTGCTTTTATCCAAATTCAGTGAGAGTTCACTAGCAGAAAAACATTTACTAGCTTTCAAGAAATATAATCTATATTTCCAAGTGTTAAAGTTGCTCCTATAGGCTTCATTATAATATTTGCATCATCAGCAAAGATAATTATTTCTGCTTCCTTGATATATGCTGGGAGATCGATTATGTGTAAGAACAACAACAGTGAACCCAATTTTTCCAAATGCACAGTGACAGTTACTCATGCAACAGCTAAATTCTTAAATTTTTGTTAGTATAAAATCAGTTTGCAAGTGACACTAAAGCAATGATTAACTTCCAAAAAACATATTTTTTTCCAGTCACTCTTCCTCATATTGTGTTCCATAAATATCATCATGAAGCAGAGCCTCCAGGCAGGTGAAATGACCAATACATACATTAACAAGGAGTATCAACCACTACAGCTATGTCTGCAAATTGCACCAGCAAAACTACCACACTGCTGATTTACTGAAAATTGACAATTATGCTGCTGATAAACTATTACGAATTTGATTTTTTTAGACACACACACACACACACACACACACACACACACACACACACACACACACACACACACACACAGGTGTGTGCTCTCGCAAGCACAGACACAGACAGACAGAGAGAGAGAGAGAGAGAAAGAGAGAGAGAGAGAGAGAGTTGTAGAAGCAAACCGTACCCTTACAAATGTGATATCAGTAAAGTTTTCACGATTCTTAAACTTGTTTTTTATTTTCATACATTTTCAGTTGATTCTATTATTTTATTTCTATATACATTCAAAATACATAAAGTGTCACAATGAAGTTACTTTATTAGTTCTTCACATTACATAGTGTCACCCTTAAAAAATTCACTGATTGGCAGATAGGTATCATTTGCCAATTTCTTTGCCGGAATACAGTGAGATGGTCACATCAGTTAGTTTTGAAATCTGCATAATGGCAAAATGTTTCTATCAGTATCTTTGGCTCATTTAGTGCATGAGAGGGGAACTTAAGAAAGTATAGTCCTGCTACTGGAAACCAGCAAGTATTCAGATCATGTTTGTTGAACAGTTGCACTACTTAACAGCTCTACAGGCTGGTTGCACAAAGTACTGTTCCTCCTTGTTTATGGGACAGCTAAAACATCAAAACCTACTATATTGTTATGGAATGGCCTACAACACAAATATGTTAAGAACAGACCATTAGTTGTGCCAAATACATACTGCCTCTGCTTCATGTTAGGTTAGGTCTGATTAATTTTGCAAAGGCTCTTGATAACACAGGGTATGGCGTTCAATCTTTTTTAAAAAGTTTTTTGTGAAACCACTGAGACCAAGTTGAAAGAAGTTGCATTTATTGGACCACAAATCTGGAAATTGCTGATCAGTGTGACCTCTGAAGCTAAACTAATGAATGTCTTGAAGCCGAACTGTGGATGATGGACAGGGCAGTGACAGTGGCTAGTGGTGTGGCTGCAGGTTGGTGGAAGCTTAAGAAAACATTAACAAGTCAATTGCTTTACTACAACCCATGCAGCCACCCCTGATTTTGCAGTGTAATGGCCACACCCCTCTGGGTACATGGAGCGGTGGGTGTGTGAAGCGTGGTAACACCGTACTGCCCTGTACATCTGGCCCAGGCTCCATGGTTTCTAAACAGCACGAACTATCACCCAATGGCATACATATTACTGCATTTAAATTGCTATCTACTCCATTATTTACTTTGGTGGAGCCCACATTTACTTTGTCTGCCATTAAAGCCTCAGACTCCTTAATTCCACACAATATTAGAATTGATACCTCTACATTACTCCTTTTAACATCCACAATGTACACATATTGCATAAACTCTCAGGGATTTCTGCAACACTGGTACACTCTCTATTAACTATCTTAATTTCCCCATTTAAAAGATCGTCTCACCAGCTGTCAAGTTTTGTCCTACTCTTCACAGGTTTGACAGGCTTAACTACACCAATGGTAGTTGGATGCCTTGAGTGAACCAGTAAACTTGACACAAGTCTGTTCCCCTCCCTTTCTTTCTCCTTCTCTGCCATCTCCTTTTCCATTCTTTCCATCCCCTCCAAAATCTTCCTATTCTTTTCACCTTCTGAAGTCCACTTACAATCCACGAGTCATCGAGTCTTCTCTCTCTCTCCTCCACATAATCCAGTGCATTACAAAAACCTACTTCCTCCTCCCTAACTTAGTGTGCTTTGAGTCTCTTAGACAACTTTGCATTGTCTCCTTGCATCGTGTTTACTTCGGACGCTACAATTTTTAACACATCCTTCTTGATAGCTCCTTGTGGTATTGGAAAACTCCAGAACATGATTATCCTTTTGTCAACCACTGGAAAGCAAACGACAATGACATTTAAGCATACTACTATACCAGAACTTCTCATTATTTTACATGCTTACATACTGAGCTACAGTTCCTTGCTCAACACCACTGCCAATTCCTAGTGGCACAAACTAACACACATTTCCTACAATGCTCTCTGGTGTCATTTAAACTCTGTGGTATCACATATCAGTGCCACCCCATGGACATCATAAGTTGGCAACAGAGTTGTAAGCTTCTGTCAGACACTGACAGCAACGGAGCACACCCAATGAGCCACATCTCCAGCAGCTCCATACCATGAGCACTCACTGCTGCCATAATAGTACGGCTAGTGGCAGCCATACAGCCCACTCACACTCAGAGTCCATTCACTGCGTGATGCTACGTAGACACCGCCTGTCACTGCTCTGACATCATCATTATCCGTGCTTTAGCTCAGAGAAGAGAGTCGCATCCTTGTTGCTATTGGATCAGAGATGGACTCTTGTTTCTTGCTGCATTATTTGTAATGAGCCTTTGTGTGCTTGGATAAATACAAGTTAAGTAAATTTGTTTAATGCATTAACTTATTCACTAACCATTTCTGCTTCTCTCCAGCCTTCCTACGACGACAGTTGCCACACCACTCAGTAACCCATGTCTCCTTACCATTGTGTATGAAGTTGTGTTCAACAAACTCTGTTTAATAAATATAACTACACAGCAGAATATAATAAAATTATGAGGAGGACAGTTAATCATAACATTATCATAATACCTCTTACTGTAACTAGACTACTCCACTTGAGTGGCTGCTCAGACCTACTACTTACAAACTGACAACAATGAATACTTCTTTGATAGCACTCAGCTCCCCCTCCTGAATCGATACATGTGGTTAAACTCTCATATACTTCTAGATAATAAGCTGAACCTACAGCTCACAGTAACACATATTGCAAAATTACCATTCTTATTCACACACCCACAGATCACTGTCTGCAACTAACTGCCACATACTATGCTTATCAGTACAATCACACACCTGGCAAAAGATAACTGCAGGGGGAAAAAAAGACTGCACTCAGTCCCTCGAAACTCTAATTCTGTCACAGACAAGTCATCTTCATCATCCACAGATGACTGAGTGAGGTGGCGCAGCGGTTAGCACACTCAACTCGCATTCAGGAGGAGGACAGTTCAATCCCATGTCCAGCTATCCTAATTTAGGTTTTCCGTTATTTCCCTTAATTGCTCCAGGCAAATGCCAGGAGGGCTGCTTTGAAAGGGCACGGCTGACTTCCTTCCCTGTCCTTCCCTAATGCAATGAGACTGATGACCTCGCTGTTTGGTCTCTTCCCCAAAACAACTCAATCCCTACACCATCCACAGATGGCGATTGTAGGCTTCATCAATCCCTGTTTGTCACCAACTGCAATCAACCCAGGTGTGATAGGCCACTTCCACACGGGAGTGGGTGGCAACAGTGGATCATAGCAAGGATGTTGATTGTTGGCAGCTTAGCAAAACATTGACAATTGAATCATTTCATTATAAACCTCGCAGCTACCCTCTTATGCCGCAGTGTGGTGGTCATGCCCCTCTAAGCATGTGGTATTGCAAGTGCATGTGGTGTGATGATGGCTCGTGGCCAGCCAGTGGGTCGTATGCTGACACCCACAGAACACATCCAAGTTAGGCATGCTGCACTGCATGTGAATGGCATCAGCAGCACCCAAAATGACCAGAACAGTTCCAGAGGCTGCCAGCCTCTCACGGGAAGTCCCACTTCTACTAACCCTTCATAGAAGGGAGATGGGCTGTATTTCTCTGGTCAGAGCCCATGGGCCCCAAACAGGAGTCGAGCTGATGGCGTTGTGAGCTTGGCAGCAGCCCACCAGAGGAGAGGCATCACACTCCAGATGGAGAGCCTGGTGCTAGCAGGTGGTGTGGTGATGGCAGCTGGCTGGACTCATGGTGTCTGTTGGCTGACCTATGGTGCAATACTGTCTGTGTAGCACTCTTGTTGTATACTGTTTGCTGGGCTGTATATATATATCTTGGCTAAAAAGTTAAAGCTATTTATACAATATATCGGCTCATTTGTTGTACCAATGTGCCACTTCTAGTAACTTTCCTGGCAACATTTCTGCCACCTGCTGGCGGAAAAACTGATTGACCTATTCTATAAGACACTGGTCTTCCTATTGTGCTGACAGATTTGTAGTACCAGGCCTGGTCTGTCTCACAATGTGTAAACAGTCCTGTTGCTGTAATCAGCATGCTGATACCCTGCGCTTGCCAGCTGTCTATGGCTTCTGCAATACTGCACTGCCAAGTTTCCATAGAATTGTCAAAAAATTATGGTGACGCTAAGTTGAGCTACACACTTTGGCTTCTTTCAAAGTGATTGTTCATGGCTTTTTGGGTAACATAGAGAAGTCTTTATGATTTGATTTTATTTTGTTACAACCAGTTTCAACGCTTCAATGCATCATCTTCAGGCTGTTGTTGATGCGGTATGGGTTGATATGACCCATGGCAGTGTGAAAGTGACATGTTTGGCTAACGCATGTGATGTGTGAGAATGCCGGGAGACCGGTAGTGAGTGCAGCAAATGGCAAGCAAGGATGTGTGGCAAATGTTGACTGTCACTAGTGCACGTGGAAGCCGGTGCAGCCGTGAGTGGTGTTGGGTAAGTGTGAGAAACAGAGTTGTTGGCTGAGTCATGTGGCTGGCACGTGGGAGAGGGGGATTGTTTATCAACACGTGGCATGTCAGTCCATGCGGAGGAGGTGGGCGTGTCACTTGTGCGAGAGCAGGTTTGGCATTCGGGCACCCTGCCTGTATACACGACACAGGGAGGGACAGGCACATTGTGGGTGGTATGCCTGCTGCAGAAACCGTTTCATCACATGCAGAACGTTTCATAGGATTGACCTGAGAAGTGGCTAGGCCAGAGCCGGTAGAAGAAACTTGTCATGTTACTGGTGTCACAACTTGCAGGTTCTGCAGCTGAATGCTGGCAGAGGTGAGCTCGTTAGAGGTGAGCGAAATGTGGCATCATTCTCCTGATGGATTTTCATTGCACACTCATACTCTGACAGTGAAACGTTCACACTCCTCAGAATGTCACCCCTGAGGGTGGAACACTCGCGCACCAAACTATTTGCTGCGAGAACACTTGAGCAGGAAAGTGAAAGGCGAGCACACTGTATGTGTGTGTTCATAGGGTGGTGCAGCACTGTGCCCTGAATGACGTTTGCAGAAAGTTTGTGGTGTGACAAGAAATCTGCCCCTAGGATCGGCTGGTCTATGTTGGCTATGTAGAAAGCCCAGAGTAAACACAAGAATTGTGATAGGCGAACTTTAACTTTGACTGAGCCAGAAGCTTTTATGGTCAAAGTGATTGCTCGCAGGAGGGAAGTCGATGGAGAAGGCGTAGGTGGAGATATCAATGTAGGGATTGCAGATACATCGCGCCCATGTTGACCAAAAAATTGAGTTTCGAAGAAATGTCTGTTACATGCAGTCGGCTTTTGGGAAAAATGGGGGAATGTACAGAGTTGGTGTCTACTGTGCCCTGCGGATGGCATTTGGATGCTGGCAAGGTGATCTACACTTCTGTGCTGCATTGCCGAAGACCTTGTGATACCAGCAGTATGGATGAGCTGGATGTGGCAGAGGTGGAGAGTTAGCAGGAGGGGGCGGCTTGTCATCGCCGATTGCTTTAGGTAGGTAACTGGCAAGTACGGTGTGTGTGTGATCCACGAATGTTCAAAGAGTGGGTAGTGTGAGGGCGGGCTGCTAGGCACCATGGAGGATGGAGCAGTGGAGCAGGCCCTGCCCCTTGCAGCAACCAGGTGAATCTCTGATGCAGGCATACCAACCTGTGGCAGAGAACATGGAAGTTGGCACTGTCCCAGGAGAGAGTGCAACTGATCGGCAATCTGTAAGCGTGATCTGACTGACTTGAAGGAATGTGGTAGCAGGTGTATATGGAGATCGGTGGGTAGCTTAGCAGACCACACCACCCAGAACATTATATCCGTCATAGTTTGTTCGTTGGCTAGCAACCATAAGTGGCACCAGAGTTGTGACAGTGTCCAGTCCCCGAGGTGATCTTCATATAAAATTTTTAGGATGAGCTCCTGGGGGAAACAGGTGAGACTCTCAATTATCCTCTTCTTGGTGAAGTTGTACTTTGGAGCATATGGCGGAGTGAGGAGCAGGTCACATATCAGGTCCGATTGGTCATGAAGGTGAGTCATGCGACATGGGAACCTGGAGTTGTCATCGGAAATGTGGTGTAGCTTGAAAATGTGCTCTACCTAAGCGAACCACGACGCAGGGTTGTCTTCTGACAGTGGCAGTAACTTTGGTAGGCATCCAGTGGGAGGAGACGGAGGAGAATTAGGAATCTCTGGGAACAGTGAATTGTCTTTGTGAGCCCGTCCTGGCCAGGAAATGGTAGCACGGCACTCCGGCACGGCAGGCATGGGTAGTCCCGCAGAGAAAACGGACATAACAGTGGAGGGGGGTATAGGTCCAAAAACACATTTGTCATACCTGCCATGTGTGTGATCACTGAGCATACCTGTTGTGTCGTGGAAGGCCATTGCAGCAGGTATGGTTGGTTCTGTGGAATGAACAGGTGGAAAGGCAGCAGGAGCTGGGGTACCTGAAACTGATACACTGGCCAGGGGTGTCACGTTGAAGTGTCCAACTTCAGAGAAAATGCAGAAGGCCGTCATGGCAGGCACAGCCAGTGCTGTGGAAACAGTGAAAGGTTTACGGAAGGAACTGGAACCCTCTGAGCAGGCAGGGGTGGTAGAGGGGGAATGGATTGTGAATGTGTGCGACACGAATTAAAGTCTACAACACAAGGCTGAGGAAAAGTTTGTTGTGTGGTGATGTGCATCGCAGGATGGGGGTGAGGGTATGCATCCATCGATTGCACAACACTAGCAGCAGGTGGTGGCCCAGCAACTGAACTCGCACTATTATGGCCAATTTTTTTTGTATGTCCATCCTTTTGGCAAGAGGTCTCTGGGATGAAGGTCGTTTACTATTGTGACAAAATAAAACACCTACAGCCATCCTTATGATTTTATTTTGTTGCAACCAGTTTCAACGCTTCAGTGCGTCATCTTCAGGCTGTTGTTGATGCAGTACGGGTTGATATGATCCCTATATATATCACATCAGTTGCCAACATTACTGGATATGCAGATAATCTGAAACTTACATGTCAGCACTCCAACCATCAACTCATGGGTCATATCAACAACAGCCTGAAGATGACATTGAAGTGTTGAAACTGGTTGTAACAAAATAAAATAAAATCATAAGGATGACTGTAGGTGTTTTATTTTGTCACATTCATGGTCAATGGCCTGCGAAGAAGTCCTTGGAAAGGCCTGTGGTGCACTATTAGTGATGATGTGTCCGTGGCTAGTATTCATGGGTGACATAACAGGTGCAGAGGACAGCTGATTGAAACATGTTACGCGTTGCAGTAATGTTGGCCTTGCATATGGCATGACAGTAACTGTCTTGGGGGCACGCTGTGAATGAATGTTCAGCTGCGGGGGCAACCTAACCTGTCATTTCAGATTATGATTGCAAAAAAGACTGTTCTGAATATCATCTGAGTTGAACTGCACATTGTGACAAATACAATCTAGTGATACAAATTGTATTGCCCGTTGTTCTGGCCAGAGGTGTAGCAAACAGCTGATGTGGCAAGACAAACATCTCATGTGCTGTGGGTGTAACATGTGGATTGTAGTCAGCACGAGAAAATCCAGTCACGGGAGATGTACGAATACGTCGGGAAAGTTGGTTTGAGCTGCTTAGCCCATGAGGAAAGCATTGCGCAGAGAAGTTATGGCAGTGTACAACCACTTGTAGCACAATGAACTAGTGCAGGAGACACAGAATGTACTCAATATTCATAATGGGATCACCATTGTGGGAATGGGCTGTGTTACTGTCACAAAATCAAACACTTCCACTTTATATTTCATTACAGATGTATATTTAAGTACAAGCATCTACATGTGTATATACAACAAGTCACATAAACAGTTGGTATCATATCAGACTTTTCATCCAAAGAACTCATGAGCGAGAGAGAATCGTCATTTGCAACTCGATGTTTATATCAATGCCACGTACTCAATATGAAGCAGCTGAGTAGTGAGGAAAGAAGAGTAGTGTCTTTTTTCAAAGAGACTGCTTTTCTTTCAGTATACAAATATCTTGATTTATGAGATAACAAAATGAAAAGAGTCTAGATGTAGTAATCATAACACTGATCAGCAAATCATAACTTTTTCATCCGCTTTTTAAATTGGTGAATTTTCCTATTTTTGGGATGCTAAATTTAGAGGCGCAACTATATTTTCTCAATAATGTTTCATTTATGAGATACAAAATATGTGGTGAACATGGATAAAACCAAAACAGATACACTTAATCCTAAAATTATTTTAACTTAAAACATCGAAACAGTCATCTTATTACATGAAATGTCACATAGACCATCAAAACAGTAAACATAATTAAAAATGTTATTTCATTACAGAGTTCAATGTCAATTTATGTTGAGATATGGGATGAGGATGCTTTTCTTTTGTAAGATGTCTCATCCATCTCTCTAAAGAAAAATCAACAGTAATCTTTCATCACTGATAACAATGTTTTATGGTAAGAATGCCTTGTTAGAAGGGTGTACCCTGTTTTCCACTAAAAGGATCCAAGTTTTGCAGGATCTAGGCATGAAAGTAAAAAGTGTATTGACAGTGACATTCTATACCCTATTTTTTTTCTTTTTGTAAATGTTTATCCACTGTAGAAACATAATTCCTTTGTCCTACTCATTTCAATCGTCATACTTCAACCCATGGGCATACTCCCCACACCACGGACACGTTTGTAAACAAGGAACCCCTCATGTGCAGCATTCAGTATTCTCCGTCACTGACGAGACAATGCATAAGATACTTACTACTGACGGCCCTCCTATCCAGCATAAAGGCAAACACATCAACTCTATTAAATTATGTGCGGCACAACAGAAAATTAATTATCTGTTTGCTGCAGGTATACTACAGACATTGGACAGTAATTGGTTGTTGCCTATTTACCTCGCTACCAAACATGACAGCAAATTTCACATGCGTGAGTACTACAGGTATTTAAACATGAGGACCATAATAGACAATTACCCAGTGCTGAACATCAACAACTGTTACCGGACGCATCAATCTTCAGTGTAATTGACTGTTAAAGTGCCTGTGGCACTGGAAGATATACCCAAGACTGCAATTATCACGCTGCTAGGTTCATTTTGTGTCTAACAATGCTCTAAATTTCCTTCATTTTCTTATTTTAATGTTTGATTTTTTTTATGCTAAGTGCATAACTTTTCCTTTTTGATGACAGGATGAAGAACTGTGCAATGCTGATTTTCATACAGATTCAATGTATGATTAAATCTAGTCCTTTCTATTAAACAACACTCTTCCTCCTGGCACAAGGTACTTTGATCCCAGATGTTAGCCACCTTTCCTCTCATCTTCCACTGTACTTTCCCCAATTTGTCAAGGGAAACTGGACTCATCTTATTGTAATAATACCTAATGTGTCACTGGTGAACTTCTTCCCATTGCTCATCCAGTATATTCTCTGTATAACACTGTAAATGAGTCAATATATATGATTCTGTGAAACTATTCATCTTCCTTCTTAGCAGAAACCAGCTGTTTTGACTGCTTTATTGCTGCCATTTGACCACTATGGTCTAATGAACCATTTCTTATGGCACTCACACCTGTTTCATGAAATAACAGTTGGATTTAGGCATCTCTTATTACTACTGTGCTCTGCCATTTTCTTGTTGGGAATTTTACTGTTAAAAACAAACCAACATTAGCAGCTCTAGGTGCTAACAAATTGGGACAAATGCTTCCTAACAAAATAAAGAGAAGCTTGTAGCTCAGATACAGAGGGGTTCAGTGTTCATTCTCAGTTCATCCAATGATCAGCTAAAGTAGAGGTCAAGGCTCTAATAATCTGAGAACTTTCCATATTATCCACACACAAAACACAATTAGCTAAAATCTGATGTACTGTAATCAGGGTGTAAATGGTAACTGTTTAAAATGTATAACAGTGCTGTAGTGGAAGTTGAGATGAACAAATTATTACACAACACGTGTGACTGTCAAGCTGGAAAACAGACCAAATTGGTCTACAAAAGCCACCTAAGATACAGCGCATGCATGCTGAATGAGATTCTGGCTAATACCATCCTTGAATTTTAAAAACCCCTTGCTATTGAACGTAAAAATGTAAATTGATTTTGTGTAAATTTTTCCTAAAGATATTGTACACTTTAAAACTAAAATTTGGAATTAAATCATTTTATTTATCTGCCCTTCTTACTACAAAACTGCTATGCTTGAGAGGATTAAATTTAGATGATATTGTAAACAAAATTAGTTTCTGCATAATGTTTACAAAAGTCTTTTTTTCTTTTTTACTCTCATGGGAAAGTTTAAATTTATGCCAATGAAAAAGCCAACTAAGACAGCAGCATTAGAGAGCAAACGGATACTGACAATCTTCCACATGACTAAAAATAATAATGCATTCATTAATGTTGACACTAATCATGTATACACATCCTGTAGACTGTCCCACTGCCCATTATTTTGATATAAATAATCATTCAAAGGATTTATGGAACATGAAACTAACTAATTAACTACCTAATTTGTGTGCTGAGCATGTGCTGTAGTTTAAATAACTTTTGTTGGCCAATGTGAGGTGGTTTTCAGCTTTAAAAATCGCAAGTGTCCTGTATCGAACTGTTCATCACCACTGTGGTACATTGTAAATAGTCATCATTTACATCCCGCAAGATCTCCTACACAAGATTTTGAAGGCAGAGAATAGGATTCTAGGTTCTCTGAATTTCTTTTTCAATTAGTGCAACTGATGGATAGTCTTAACATTACTCACAGAATCTAAGAAAATGAGGAAGTTGGTGCTATTATGTTATATTATCGGTTCCAACAACCTCATGAGTTTATGGATCTCAGCAGGATGTAACACAATTTCCAGAGAATGGCAAGACCTGGAGATGTGATAAGCAGGAAAAAATGAAACAACTAATGGTGCCTTCACATTGTTCACTCGCCATTCACATTAACATTTAAGAATATTCTAATAATCACTTGCAGATGATGAAGGCAGAGAGCAAACTGTGGGATTCATCAGATTATACAGATGTTGCACTATCAGAAACAAGATAGCATCTGTGTCTGCTCCCAGTAAGCAACATGATGGAATTTTGGTGACAATGAAAGAGATGGTGATGTATGTTTCACACAACATGAGGGGACTTCTCAACTGTCAAGTGGCAGTTACTTGGTCTCAGCACACAAGCCAGGAAAATGGATACTCTAGTCGTTCAACCTAATCCTCCCATTGTTAATTATCTTTATATTTCAGTAAATCATAGTGTTGTGACAGTGCCATGACATTTAACAGTGCCGCCACGACAGTACGCGCAAACGGCGATAGAGGCGCTCCGCAACTCGGCTGAGCGCGGGTGTGCCACCTAGCTACAAACGGCGCCGGCCGCATGTCACGGCACGACAGTCGAAGAAGAGATACTGAGTTGTTATCATGTAACGAGCTATTGTTTCTAAGTGAGTGTGTTTGAATATCCACACAATTATTGGTGATTAAAGGTTATAACACTTTTTGGCGACAAGGTCAGATATTTTCACTGCGTTGTGGATTTGTGTGTTCGTGACGGGGCAGACATGGAACAGCTTATGCAAGTGCTCATTGAACAACAAACACAGCTGACGGCTGCTATTCAGGCGTTGTCGACATCGTCTGACTTCCTCTTCTCTGCCTCCATTCCCTCCTTATGACAAGGCCGCTGAAGATTGGGAGGACTATGAGAAGCGTTTGCGGCAACACATCTTGGCTTTCTGCATTGTCGACGCTCCTATGTGTAAGTCGTTATTTCTATCTTGGATTTCCCCACGGATCTATCAGCTGCCATCTCAGTTAGCCCCTCTGCGGGAACCTGCCTCTCTGTCCTTCCAAGAAATGTGTGACTTATTGTCTAACTATTGCCGAAAAAAAAAAATACCCATGTCGTTGCCGCCCGCGTGGCATTCTACCGGTGTCGTAAACAGCCCCATCAATCTTACCGGGCTTGGGCGGCGGAACTACACGGTCTGAGTAGGAAATGTCAGTTTGTCACAGACACTCATCATGAGTCTTATGCTGATTCAATGGTTAGGGATGCTATTCTACGGCTTGCTCCTGATAAAGAAGTTCGGCAACATGCCCTACAACTGCCAAACCCGTCGTTGTCGGAAGTTCTAAGCATCGCTCAATCCTTTGAAGTGTCTCACACTGCTGGTGCGCAAATAGACGCGTGGTGTGATGTAGGCACTGTACAGTCAACTTTCGACACGGACAATTTGCCTGTTTCACGGGAGAACGAAGATGTGGTGGCAGTTCACTCACGTTGGGCCGCAACGCTCGCAGCGAAATCAGCAACCACAGAAGCAGGTTCGTTCCGCACTTCCTTCTTGTCCACGTTGCTTTGTACAGCATGACAGGACCGTGTGTCCAAAATGTTGGGCCACGTGTAATTCATGTAGGAAAAAAGGCCACATTGCTTCTGTGTGTCAGTCCCCTAAAGTTCCTGTCGACGATGACGAGGCATCGGACATGGATGTTAACTGTGTGCTTTCTCAAACAAATAAGTTGTTTGTTACTGTTCGTGTTCTGGATAAAGACATTCGCATGCAAGTGGACACTGGCTCTGCAGTTACTCTCATTAATTCTTGCACGTATTTGGAGTTGGGCTCCCCTCCCTTGTCTCCAGTTACGCGAAATCTGAGAACTTATAGTAAACAAAAAATTCCTATCATTGGCCAGTTTGATGCTTCCACTGCCTACAAGCCTGTTGTTAGGCCCCTCACATTTTATGCGGTGGATCATGCGGGCACTGAAAACCTGTTCGGTTATGATGCTTTCCAGTTGTTCGGGTTCTCCATTGATGATGATGTGCACCTCATATCTGAGGATATTCCGTATCAACAGCTGGATGGATTGTGTTCTGAATTTTCGTCCGTGTTCTCTGCTGGTCTGGGTCGTGCCAAGGATTTTGAAGCCCACATTACTCTTAAACCTACAGCTCGCCCTAAGTTTTTCCGGGCACGCCCTATTCCAGTGGCGTTGCGTGCACCTGTCAAGGCTGAGATAGACAGGTTAACAGCTTCAGGGATTCTCCTTCCTGTTACCTCCAGCGAATGGGCATCGCCAGTCGTGGTGGTTTCTAAACCAAATGGGTGTCTGCGATTGTGTGGTGATTTTAAAGCCACTGTCAATGCTCAGAGCCTCATTGACACTTATCCTCTTCCCTGTCCTAAGGAGTTATTTACCAAGCTCGCTGGGGGCCAGTTCTTTTCCAAACTTGACTTATCGGAGGCATACCATCAGTTGCCGTTGGATGCTTCTTCCAAGGAATTTCTTGTCATCAACACTCCTTGTGGGTTGTATCAGTACCAGCGGTTACTATTTGGCATCGCTAGCATGCCGGTCATTTTTCAGCGGTTTTTGGAACAGCTCACGGCTTCCGTTCCCGGCTGCATAAACTATCTGGATGACATTGTTATCACGGGGGCCTCCACTGAGGAGTTCCTTCGCAATTTGCATTCACTGTTTCGGGTTTTGCATTCGGCTGGGTTGAGGTGCAATCTGGACAAGTCACAGTTCTTCCAACCCTCCATTGTGTATCTTGGTTTCCACTTGTCCCGTGAGGGTATACGTCCTCTACGTCAGCACGTTGCGGCCATTAACGCTCTACCCCGGCCGTCTACAGTCAAAGAACTTCAGGCGTTTCTAGGCAAGATTGCTTATTATCACAAATTCATTCCATCTGCGACAGTGGTAGCTCATTCTCTGCATCAGCTGTTACGCAAAAACGTCCCTTTCTGTTGGTCCGACAAGTGTGAGCAGGCTTTTGTCCGCCTGAAGGCTCATTTGCAGTCGGCGCCTTGTCTTGCCACATTCCATCCGGGTCTGCACTTGGTTCTGGCGACTGACATGTCACAGTATGGCCTAGGGTCTGTTCTCGCCCATCGGTATGAGGATGGGTCAGAACGACCCATCGCCTATGCTTCCAAGACCCTCAACGATGCACAACAGCATTACTCTCAAATCGAAAAGGAGGCGCTCGCTATCATTTATGCTCTAAAAAAGTTCAGCATTTTTTTGTATGGTTCTAAGTTTCACCTCATCACCGACCACAAGCCGCTGGTCTCTCTGTTCAGTCCATCGGTGTCGCTTCCAGATAAGGCAGCTCACCGCCTGCAACGTTGGGCCTTATATTTGTCTCGTTTTCACTACGAGATTCACTATCGCCCTACGGCCCAGCACGCCAACGCTGACGCATTGTCGCGATTGCCGATGGGCCCTGGGTTTCAATCATGATGAACTACTCTGTTTCCACATTGATGAGGAAGAACGTCGTGCAGTCGAGGGTTTTCCACTTACAGGTTCGCAGGTCGCGTCGGCTACTGTGCAGGACCCGGTCCTGCGTCAGGTGATCGGTTTTGTTCAACGGGGTTGGCCGGACAGGACCAAGGGCCGGGCATTGGATCCCCTTCGCAACTACCATGCCTTGCACCTTTGTCTGTCTGTTCGTGATGGTGTTGTTCTTCTGGCCATGGATGGCACATCTCCACGGGTCGTGGTGCCAGCCTCTCTTCGCAAAGATGTTCTTAAACTGTTGCATGAAGGCCATTGGGGTATTTCTCGGACTAAGTCCCTGGCCCACAGGCATGTTTATTGGCCCGGTATTGATTCGGACATCGCCCACATGGTTGCTGCGTGTGGTCAGTGTGCTCAACAACTGGCTGCACCTCGTACAATGCCCTCTCCGTGGCCTGATCTGGCGCAGCCATGGGAACGGGTGCATGCTGACTTTACCAGCCCCTTCCTCGTTACTTATTGGCTACTGTTGACTGACACCTTCTCGAAGTTTCCGTTTGTTGTTCGATGTCCGTCGCCCACCACTGCGGTGACGATGTTGGCTTTGTCCAAAATCTTTGCGCTAGAAGGTCTTCCATCTACGATCGTCACGGACAATGGCCCTCAGTTCTCTTCACAGGCGTTCCGTGATTTTTGTACTGGACAAGGTATTCATCACGTTACAGCACCGCCCTTTCATCCGTAATTGAATGGGGAGGTCGAGTGCCTTGTCCGCACTTTCAAAAGCCAGATGAAAAAATTCCTTAGTGATTTTTCCACAGATGACGCTCTGCTGCAATTTCTGAGTTCTTATCGCTTCATGCCTCTGGGTGAGTGTAGACCTGCTGAACTCTTGCATGGCCGCGAACTCTTGCATGGCCGCCAACCGCACACTCTACTGCACCTGCTTCACCCTGTCAGGCCTTGTGCTGTGTCCCCTAGTGCGGGAAAATACTCGGTGGGTGCCAACGTGTGGGCACGAGGGTATGGATCTCGCCCTAAATGGATTCCAGGGGTGGTCAAGGCTCTTCGCGGCTGCCGGCTTTGTGAAATACGTATGGACGACAGCATGGTTGTTCGCCATTACAACCAGATGCGCCCACGAGTGGTGGCCACGCCGGTGCCGCCGCCCCTTCCTTCACCTCCACCAGCCCGAGAAGCCAGTCCTGTCGCTGCTGCCAATCTACCATACGTGTTGATGCAGCCGACGTCGCTACTGCTTCTGAGTATGCTGGAACCAGCCCCAGTCACGACGCCACCTTCTCTGGGACCCATCTCGCTGGAGCACACCCCCAGGTCCACGACACCTATGGATGCTGCTCCGGAGTTTTCACCCATCATCTCATCCAGGAGGTACGTTTCACGCACGAGCTTCCGTCCTTGACATTTTCGACCATACTCTCGTGTCTCTCCGCGGGATCTTCTCGGGGCCTCACAATAGGCCATGGATGTCTCTGCACTGTCCATGTCTCCAAGGAAGTGAGTGTTTTTTTTTTCAAGGGGGGAAAAGTGTCTTGACAGTGCCATGACATTTAACAGTGCCGCCACGACAGTACACGCAAACGGCGATAGAGGCGTTCCGCAACTCGGCTGAGCGCGGGAGCGCCACCTGGCTATGAATGGTGCCGGCCGCATGTCACGGCATGGCAGTCGAAGAAGAGATACTGAGTTGTTATCATGTAACGAGCTATTGTTTCTAAGTGAGTGTGTTTGAATATCCACGCAATTATTGGTGATTAAAGGTTATAACACATAGGAAACCCATTGTGGCACAGCCTACCATCTCCACAAACAAAGTTTATCTACACAACCTAAGTTTATCTACACAACCTAAGTTTATCTACACAACCTAAGTTTATCTACACAACCTAAGTTTATCTACACAACCTAAGTTTATCTACACAACCTAAGTTTATCTACACAATCTAAGTTTATCTACACAATCTAAGTTTATCTTCACAATCTAAGTTTATCTACACACTCTATGTTTATCTACACAATCTATGTTTATCTACACAATCTATGTTTATCTACACAATCTATGTTTGAGAGGTTGTGGAAGTTATGGACGTGAGAAATGGCTGTAATTGCAGACACAATGTAAAAAGTAGAATAAATTTTTCAATGCAGATCATCAAGAGCATACCCAAGATTTAAGCTATGGGAGAGACACTTATATAAGATTCATGGAAAGTGGAATAGTGGAGGAAATTAAGCACAGTTTATTACAAAATAAAATTCAAAATTGTGGTGCATTAGTTTAAACATTGATAAATGCAAAGATGGAAGTAAAAGTTTTGTTAATATACACAGTCCTGATTTTTTTCTGTTTCTTATTTATCTTTAAGATTAATTACACAGAAAACTACTTTACTGTTCACATGGCATAGCAATACAGTAATGTACTACAATATAACATAGTAATACCATATTTTTCCATAAATGCTTGCTAAGCAGAAGTGCAAAATAGCAACAAATATTAGTGAAATACAACACAAAATACTGCCTACACAATACTGCAATTTAAACAACATCATAAAACCCTTCCCCTTCTTTTGCTAAAAATGCTTCATAAGTTTTAAGACATCATTTTTCTTTTCCTTGCTGATTATGTTCTTCTGTTCCAAGGTGGCTACTTTCCTCACTCTGTGGCTGTAGTTTCTGGATTTCCATACCTCAACCTCTACAACAATTCCTCATTATAAATGGCTGATACTTACACCACTACCTTCTTCACACACTTTTCATAACTCATCACTTACTGAGCAGTTATTTTGAAAGGCGTCTTAGATCACAAGACTTTTAGTTCACTGGACTTGATATCGTTTGCTTCTCAATCTTTATTTAGTACCTTGACAATGCCATGTTGTTACAGCACTTTACAGTATTCAGTCAGTGAAAGAACATTTTCCTTTTTCAGTAGTCTTTTCCCACTCTACAAACACCCTGCAACAAGGCATACAGGTGTGACCAAGAATAGGGAAATAATGTACCAGCTTATTAACAGGACAGCCATCAGAGAGGAGGAGGAGGCCAATGTCCAGGAAGGTAGCACACTGTGTTGAGGAGGACCAGGTAAAGTGCATGGGAGAGAAGTGCTGAGGCTGTGAAGTAATGAGGATATGTGTGTCTTGAAATGAGTCCAGATCACACAGATATCATCAATGAACCTGAACCAGACCAGGGGTTTGGGGTTTCTGCAAACTAGGAAGGCTTCCTCTACATGGTTCATGTAGAGGCCATTGAGGGTGCCATGTTGATGCCCATGGCTGTGCCACAGATTTTTTTGTATAGCTGCCCTTCAAAAGAGAATTAGTTGTGTGTTAGGATAAAGTTAGTAAAGTGTATGAGGAATAACGTAGTGGATTTAGAATTTGATGGACACTGGGAGAGGTAGCGTTCAATTGCAGCCAGACCAGAGGTGTGAGGGATGTCAAAGCCTAAGCAGTGATGAGCAATGATCCAGGAGTTAAAGGGATGGGGATGGTGGAGAGTTGGTGAAGGAAGTGGCTCGTATCTTTAATGTGAGAGGTTAGATTTTGGGCAATTAGTTGGACATGGTTGATCAATGAGGGCCAAAATTCTTTCAGTGGGGGGCACAATAGCCAGCTACAATAGTGCATCCAGAATTGTTAGGTTTGTGGAACTTTGGAAGCGTGCAGAAGGTAGGTGTGTGGGGTGTCAGAGGTGAGGACATCGACTCAGGTGAGAGGTTCTGGGAAGGGCCTAAGGGTTTACGTAGGGATTGGAGGTTATGTTGACTTTGTAAAGGGACACCCTCCTCTAGCATTACCTTTCTTCAACAGAAGTAATCAATACCAAAAATATTTTTCAAATTTTGAGTAGGTTAATATTATCTCAGCTGTTTTTCTAAAAGAATTTCAAATGATTTTGTACACTGTGTATTATATTTATGGCTAAAATCCATAAAAAGGAATTACTTTATTTTCTTTTTTACAATCGATATCTACTAGCTCCGAATATACAGTTAAAATGACTTTTCTTTTAGAAACGTTTAAAGTTACAAAATATTTGGCACATTTAAAATCTCTATTATTAATTTTGCAATTTAGTGCAATTTATTAAATTCATTTCTGGATTTATTCATAAAATAAAAATAGAAATTCATAGGAATTCATTTGTCACGAGAATTTGTAAATTCTTTGGAATATTGATAGTACCGCAGAGTGAAGTGGTAGTGAGCAGGCCTCTGATGTGATCAGATGGTTTCTTGGCTTTGTTTAAGTGGAAGCTGTAAAGACAATGTGATATAGAAAAATGTGAGAGAATAAAATTTTGAGTAAAACAAAGAAAAGTCAGCACAGGATTACTTTGAAATTATTATGTCAGTTGGAACCATGAGAACCTACAGTGTCAAAAATTTCAGCTTCACGAATGAGCCCCTAGAAGTGAAGAACTGGAACCAATACGAGAAAAGGTGATATGTAAAATGTTTATTGTAGACCTTACTCCTCTCAAAGTTTATTAAAAGAGTTAACTATGAAGACAGTGAAAATCAAAAAATGATGTGGGGGAGGGGTAGATTACAACTTCTGGGATGAGATCACACTGGCGGAGTTTATAGGTGGAGGAGTCACACAAAGCCACACAACTGTGATTCCTAACGACAGTGGTAGAACTTTTAACCTTTGTCTGGTGGTAGGATGATTAATCTGTATCTGTTTTGAGGTTGTGTATGGCTATCCTTTCTTCTGCGGAAAGGTTAGTGTTCTTAGGAAGGAACCTGGGTAAGGATGGTGAGGCCAGGTTGGAGGTAAGAAATTCCTACAGGTGACTAGGGAGTGGTTAGGTGGGAGGTGGGGAAAGATCACAGCTGGATAGTGGTGTGACCTGGGAGAGGCATGGTTCAACGTTGGTATTCAACATAGAATTTCATTCTAATCCATGGCATACCATGCCAATGCAAATATCCTATCACTGGGGCCAGACAAAAACACCTCACCACGTCTGCTGTCACACTGAGGATCTGCTGTAGCCACCAGAAAGATCACGGGAGGCGCACATTGGCACGGCGCGTCACGGACAGTAGTTGCTGCAAGTAGAGTCCCGTCCACCAGAGGGCACGCGAGAATTCGGACGCGACCTCTGCCGGCATAACAACAACAACTCCGGCAGCACGGGCCGGGCCCAGTCAGTTCACATCGGGCAGGTCTAGCAGACTGTTCCGGTCTACACTAGGTGAAGTGCGACAGAAATGTGAATCGTGTTACTACAGGATCAACCTCCAACACACCTCAAAGATCTGTAAGTAACAGCATTGCATGTCAAGTAAATGACAGTCAAGGATCACCTTCTACAGCATGAATTTGACTACATCTGCAATAGCTGGTCTATAGGATTTTGACCAAAAAGTCTTAGGGCCATGCTCGCCATCCATCTACTTGAGAAGCACTAGGTAGCATTCCTGCTGTCCACAATGACTGAAGACAACTATCTAATTATTTCACAGTCAGACATCTTAGCACTCCTTATAACAGACTATGGGACAACACTAGAGACAAACAGCTTGTGCAACACTATGTGTATTGGCATAGCATGAACAGCGACACAACTGAGATGGCTGCACATTGTAAGGTGTGTGGTACATCCCAGCAAACGCCTCATCAGCAGTGTCAGTCCACCCACAACCAAAGGGCAGTACTATTGCTTTCAGGTGATCTCTACAGAACCATTTCAGAAATATATGTGAATGGTAGTGCAGATGCAAAGACATATTTCTCATGTGTGATCTGGATGTCTAACATCTTAGTGGAAGTCACCATTAAGGTATTAGTCAACAAATTCACAATAGATCTCTTCCAAGTCCAACACCAAGTATTGAAGAACTTCAGTGACATTACTAGTATCTGCCATGTACTATAAGCAATATTATGCAGCTCATGGTCTAGTGGCTAGCATTGCTGCCACTGGATCACGGGGTCCCAGGTTGGATTCCTGGCTGGCTCAGGGATTTTCTCCTCCCGGGGACTGGGTGTTTGTGTTGTTCTTATCACCTCATCGTCATCTGGGTAGTAGCGAGACTGGAAATGGAAAGAATGGAACTTGTACAGGCGCTGATAACCACGATGTTGAGCACCACACGAACCAACATAATCATCATCATCATCATCATTCCATTCATATATTAATGGTCCAGTGGAACACCTAGTATAGAGTCACCATACACAAATGGCCTCTGCCCCTCAGGAGACTGACTGTGCAACACTATTAACCACCTTTATAATCACCTACCACAACATTGGTAAGGGCACTGTTGAATTATTCCATTGACACCAATCACGAACAGTACTTAATTTATTCAACAGCTTTGGCCATCAACACCACTGGGTATGCATAACCATCACTGACCTCCAAGGAGCAGCTATGGCCACCACAAACAGGAATCATCCAATGACCCATCTACTGAGCCATCCCTATAGCCCATAGCAGGACAGACTGCTCCCTCTTTCATAGGCAGAGCCCAGCTCAACGTCACAACCAACAAGGAAATTTGGCTCAAAAGTGGGGACGGCATAACCCCATACCCCCTATGTAAGCAGACATGTCAACACCAACCACTCTGAGGTCAGAATCATGCCTCAACCACCACTATAACATCCACTGCCAAGATACAGAATGAAGCTAAAGCAGTTCACAGCAGACCACTGGAATCCTCCACTGCCATCATGGAGTACTCTGCTAGGCTTCACCACTACCACCTCACCCAGCTGCTTCTCCACAGGCTTTGACTCCATCCACAGCACTTTTTGATAGGTCATTAACTTTGGAATTTTTCCCAGATTCATATTAAATAGTCTTGTCTGATAGGCTCTAAATCTTCAGCAATATTCCATGTGTTAATAATGACTGTTAGCAGAATCAAGTAGGTGCTGCACCTCCTGAAAATATTTATTGTCCAGATCCACAGTTCTTGAACTACTTCATTGTGTGTTCCTGGATAGAAGGATCCAGTATCGGCTTGCATGCATGTCTTGAAAATGTATAAACTAACTGCATCCAGACTAGTGTTGACTATTTGTTGTGGGATGCAGTACTGTGAGCAGAACAGTAGAGTACCAAAATATCTATTATGTTCAGTTGGTGATTCTGTATGAATACACATATCAGCGAGACATAAATTTAAGTGAGAATGCAGTAAACTCAATATGTATGTGGTTTAATGCAAGAACAACCAACACAAAAAAAATCTTGTTTGTGGAAGTCAAGAATTGAAATTCAGAGAAAAGCTATTTTTGATAACGTGAGTGGAAAACAGTGATCTAAATTCAATTTTAATAAAGCAATCCATCTTGATTGCATTTTGCAATAAAGCCCAATCACTTTATTAAACATTAGTACTTTAATCTGCACTAATAAACATGATCATAAATGCTATTATTGGTGTTATCTAAAAGCTCTCTTGTGCTTTTCTGAACTATAATTTTTGGACATTGGACATCTTTGTATTGAATTAGTTCCAGTAACTTTTAGAATTTGATTATTTTTATTACCTTTATTAATTAAGAAATATGCATATTTTTGCTGTTTTAGGTAACAGAATAAAACCAGGTACTTGTGTAATTAAAAACAGAGTATGTTCTATATTTCAGTCTTATCCCTTTATATTGGTATAAAAAGAAACAATATTTGATAATGTTGCCTATAATATCTGAATATCTGAATATCTTATCCACATGGAATCACTGCTGTGTGTATCAGTTCATAATAGCAAAAGCTGAAACAACTCCTAAAAACTCAAATAAAATATGATTTTCATACTGTAACATTATCCATCATTGCTTTCATCTGATAAGTACCCCACACAGTCTCCTGCTGGTAAAATGCCCTATTCTGTGGATGTATAAAAGACATTGATGGCTGTAGGTTTTTGACCTTTTCTGCAGATAACGGTTTAGGTGTCATGTGAATGGGTTGCAAGTTATAATTCAAGAGATATTTGCCTCTTTGGTAGATTTAATATCCTGAACTCCTCTTATGGACTGAAGGTAAAATTTATAGTATACATTCCCAGGTGAATTACACATGTATTGCAACCATTTTATCTTTAGCCAAGGAACTAACTCTCCCAAAGTGTTTTTTCATCAACAAAGAAGTTCACTGAAATTAAGAAAAATGCTGTGCTCATGTTCAAGTGTATTTATCAGTGGTTGCCTAGAAACTAATCTGATTAAATTAGCCCAATCCCTTGATATATAAATTTTTGCAGTTTTTTTCTGACAGTTGGAGGGAGTCACTCTCCATTTGGGTGCAACCAGCTCAAGAACCTTATGGCTAATAACCTCCAACTAACTAACACATTATTTTTTCTCATAAAATATATTCATGAGCACAACTGAGAAATTACTCTTCATCTCCTAGCCCCTGCAAAGTCGCCAAATATACTGACATTGGCTGTTCTAGTAGTGCAAACAGAGTACATAGTATTATGCATTTATGATGACACTGGTTGCCTGGAAACCATATTCTCCTATTCTCATTAAATTTAGGCTTTAGTTACTTGGGAATCAAATAACAATGGCTGGAAACTGATTGAATTTCCTTTTATCAAAGGACTGGTGATTAAAAGTATGTGCTTCCCACACAAAGAAGGAGACTTATAATAAGATACCTGATGCAAAATTCAGAATCTGTTGACTGCCGTGCTATAGCCCTAGATATTCACTTTCAGGAAGTTCATTTCCAAAATTCTGCAGTTTTTCTTCATTGTTTACATTTTTGCCATTATGACACAGTAATAATTCTATTTGCACCTTATTCTGTTAGCCCATAGTCACCACAAGGGTATTCTGTTATGATCCATCAGTTCCAAAGTGTTTTCATTTATCATCTTACCTCTTATTCATTGCACTAACCATTCCCCACGTTTTCCCTAGTTCTTCTCATCACCACTTTCACTCCTCCTCATACTTTCACTGCATCAACATTTGAAAGAAAACTTATCTCCTCATGAACAGATAATACTATGATCAAATTAAAAACTAAAAAGATACAGTACCTTTCATCTGTTTCCCACTCAACTAATGGTTGTTGTTCCCTTTGGGTCGAGGAACCTGGTTTATTCGGAATTGGTAGTCTCTGTATAGGTATTAGACTGGAATTCTTTTTATATTCTTGAAGTCTGTGATTCTTTTTAGCTTGCTCTATCCTTTGCTCTGAAAATGAGAAGACTTGTGCTGTTCGTAAAATTAAAGTGATATGACAGTCACAAAACTGTTTTATAAGCCTTAGATACAACAAAGGTAAACGGTGAAAAAGGTCAGAAGTGGGGTGTGGCTCTTTTCTGTAAAGTTTCATATCTCAATGCTCCATAGTAGTCACAATAAGCACTACTATTCTATTTCACATTGTTATGCTATTAGGGGACTTCAAACAGTTAGTTACACATGTCCCACACTAAGACCATTGTACAACAAGAACGCTGCATTGGGGGGAAGAGAACACCGGTTCCAGATTTCCTGCCAACATATTTCCATCATGGTGTGGTTAACATGTGAACTACAATGTTGGGGTGAAATGGTGTGGCAACTGGAAGCATACACCAAAGTTGATGTACAAGGAATAGTACAATTCTTGTAGGCAAAATGTCTTAAATTGGACACAGAGTCACCATGACATTCTGGCACTATAGAGACCAAATGCAAACCAGCGTCCAACCATAGTGGAAAAGTGCCAACAATTTGACCAAGGGTGTACATTATGCTGATCAGGAAAGGCCATAGACACTAAAAATTAGAGACAATGTCCAGGCAACTGAGGAACTGATTTGCAGTGAACACATAATGCATAGTGGGGAGATCACACTGTTGTAGAAATAATTCAAAAGCCAAGATCGCTTAAATACTGTTTACAGGATAACCAGTTTCAACACACTAAAGGTGCCATCATCAGATCTGAATGCAGATTAACATTTATAGACCATTTGGATATAATGATACATGAAGCAGACCAGCTGACATAAAATAATTGTCACAAAAAATAAAAGAACAACTGCTCTCATGGTCATTCATTTCATAAGATATGTAACACCGCAGCCACAGGATAAAGTTATTTGGTACATGACCACTGCTTGACTAACAATGGCCAGCATACCGGTTAGCCAGTGAGCAGTATTTAAGCGATCTTGGCTTTTGAATTATTTCTAGAACTGATTTGCACTAATCACATAAGATCCAACAATGAGGACATTCACATAGCAGTTCTCGAGTGCCTCTGCAACAAACAAGTGGATTTCTGTTATCAAGGACTTGAATGAGATGAGATGAGATTAGATTAGATTAGATTGACTAACAGAACATTCTGCCAATTGTTTACAAAGACTTGTGACTGTTGAAAAATAGTGTCATGTTTCTGTGTCACTTTGAAATGTACTGCAGCATTCAGTGAAAATTACTTGACCTGCCATAATCATGCGTAGCTTACTTTTTGAAGTCTCCTCATAGTTTTCAGTACAGTTAAATTTTATTTTATTCTGTTCATATTCAACACATCAACAAAAGACATCGGGTAGGTTGCCAGCTTTCACCTGTCACAAGCCGAAATGATCTGCAGGTCTCAAGGATGAGTGACACCTCTTACAACATTTCTATTCAGGCTTCCCACTGATGTTCTGGCCTACAGTTATATGAATGGAAATTATACTTTCTGTATTGGATAAAAACTCAAAGCCAGAGAGGACAAAAGCAGAAGTATCATTACTGACACAAGGAAAAAGATTTCTGGATCAAACACGATTACAAATGCATATATCTACACCTACATCCATACTCTGGAAACCACTGGGAAGTGTATGAGAGAGGGTACTAAGTGTTGTTCCACACTGACCACCAGATGCAATGGTTTTTTCACATACCACTCGTGAATGGTGTGGAAAGAATACCTGCTGCAATGTCTCTGTGCATGCTGTAATTAGTCTAATCTTGTCTTCAAGGTCCTTATGGGAATAATATGTAGGGGACTGAAAAATACCTCTATATTCCTCACTCGATATTTGTTGTGTAGGATTTTGTGTGATATTTTGCATCTGTCTTCACAAGTCAGCCAAATCCAACATTTCCATGGTGTTCTCTCACAATTCAAACAAAACTCGACAACAGTTAAAATATTTAGACTATAATAACAACACAGTTTCAAAAGTAACAGGAAAACTGGTTTTGTTATATACATGAAATACATAGTCACAAGGATTTGAGTCATTATAGCAATTAGATATCAGAGTCCGGAAATAGAATATCAAATGATTTTGAAAATAACACACACAAAAATCACTTTGAACTCTTTGGTTGCAAAAATGTCAAAAAATTAAAAAAAGGAAGAGAATTGAATCAACGGTCCCAGGTTCGATTCCTGGTGGGGTCAGGGATTTTTCCTGCCTCAAGATGACTGGGTGTTGTTGTGTCATCTTCATCATCATCATTCATTCCCATTACAGTCGGAGGAAGGCAATGGGAAGCCACCTTGGCTAGGACCTTGCCTAGTACGACAGTGTGGGTCTCCCGCATTGTCCCCTACGCTCCTCAGAGTATGGGACCTCATCATCATCATCATCATCATCATCATCATCATCATCATCATCATCATCATCATCATCATGCTTGGTATGTGGCACACAGATACATATAACAGCACAGGGGCTTAACTAGCTTTTATACTACTACTTGTATTTGACACTTTGTGTCGCCATGACTGCAGACGGGTGCATTTAGGTATGTGTGTGATTGTGTTTTTCAGAATAAATACTAACGACAAATAGTGGTAGTTTGAAAGTTAATCAAATTTCCGTGCTGATGCATATGTATACGCATCATACCACAATCAGCTACAGGTGAGTTATTGTCTTCCCTCACTTCTGTTTATCATTTCCATCCTTTTATCTGCACAAGGTGTGACAAGAGCACAGACTGTCATTGTTGGCACAAACATAAATTATATGAGTTGATGGTGGCTCAACAGCAAAGCTGATAACTGAACTCTGGAAGAGGGAATGAAACTCAATGAGCAAGTCAATCTATGGGGAGCAGAGTGTCCTGACACCACCTGAACATGAGCATGAGAATAAACACAAATTTCACAAGCTGCGAGATGGTCGCAAAAGGAACAAACATGCAGAAAGTGTAGAATAAATTTCTTTATTTCTTGTCTATGATCACGAACTTATTAGGTTCTCAGACTACCAGTTTTGGTCAGCAATGACCATTTTCAGATCTGCAGGAAAACATGGGAAAAATAAAAAATGCAGCTAGTGGATTGTCGACAGCTTAAAACAATAAAATAAGCCATGATAAAAAGTATTATTGACATACATGTGAAAATTATACTCCTCCCCCCCACCCCCCTGAAAAGGCCTTTTCTTCACATAGGCCCAAAAATGGCACGGCTTTGGCTGCAATCTCCATCAAAAAACCAGCAAGGGCAAGAGATTCCGACCACAAAAGGATGCAACTAGTTCCGCTGGAGAGGTGGAAGATTGAGGAGGGTGTGGTGAAGATTAGCCATCTGCAGGAATGAGGACTCAACCTCTGGCAAGTAGGGGAAGGAGGGTGCCAGGTCAAATTCATGGCCTTCTCATCAGCGGTCATGGGAGCTGTCCCCGCTGGTGCCTGATTTTCTGCTCGAAGATAGAATGGCAGAAGGTGTAGAGGGAGCAGCAGAGAGTGCATGGTGAGGTAACTGGGAGCCTTCTACCTGACCAATGCTGTGACCAACTCCATCACGTGGTCTATTTGGAGATGGTGGCAGTGGGGGCCCCACAGGTCATGGGTGCAATTGACGGGAATTATGAGTCAGCTGCTCCCGTATGACATCCACCATAAACAAATGCCAACTTTTATGGCCCACCACTTTTCTGGTAGCCCCCCTGCTGTCAGGCAAAAGACTGGGCCCAAACAGTAGCCCAGTGAGGAAAATAGGGTGGGCCGTGATGGTCGGGGCATGTGACTCATGACGCAACGGATTCAAAAACCCAAAATCTGGCACCCATGCAAACACTCCACTGGACTGCAGTCATTAACCAGCATCACCTGGTATATGGCAAGAAAACTAGATATTGCTTCATCATGGGATGTGGCAGACACAGTCTTTTCTATCTGAGTGTTAAACATCTGCACAAATTACTCCACCTCCACCTTATAAGCTGTGTGGTAGTCGTATGCTGGATACCATTTTGGATAAAAAATGAAAAATCTGTGAACTCCCAAGAAACTAATTCCTAAGTGTTATTAGAGACTAGGGTCCGAGGCGAGCCCAATACCAGAAATGGCCAGCCACACATGAATGTAGATGTAGGAAAAGTGGCTGTCAGCATAGTGGAGGACAGTTTGGCAATGTACGGAAAATTTGATAAAGCACTTACCACCAAAAATACACACTACCCAAAGAGAGGCCCTCAAAATCAATGAGCACCCTGTCCAAAGGATGCTATGGAACTGGCCAAAGGGAAAACTGATATGGCAATGCAGACTGATTCTGCGCACAGGCCACACAAGCCCGCATAAGGTGTTTAATATCACGATCTACCCTATTCTCTGGGATCCACCATTAAGCAACACAGACACGTACTGCAGGCTGCTGCCTCTCCAGGCCACTGGCAACATCACCATGAGAGATGCAGGATAAACAGTACAACCACAACATAAGCACTCTGTGTTTGTTGCCAACTGCATTTCCTACAGATGCTACAGTAACACATGGCACCAGCTTCATCGCTATAGGTGTGAGAGGTGTGGCATTTGGCACAGCAATTGCAGACACCAATTCTTCCTCTGCACATCAAATGCCTGTTGATCACCTTAGCAGTGTCCTTCCATTGGCTATAAAATATGACACTCAGCTGACCAGATCCAGTTTGTATCAGGATTCACTTTGGGCTGAATACCAACAGCATCCACTGGGCCCTCAATCAGAGATCCTTTCATCCCAACACAGTTGTTCGCTCAGAGTAGCAGCCAAGACTTCTCTCCAAATCTTATCTGAGTTCTCCGTACAAGCTACTGACATCTTTATTCTGAGCCATGTCTGAAGTCTACACCCCACATCTCATCCAAATTCTTCATGTTGGGACCTTACATCAGCAGCCATCACGGCACAACTCACCATCACTTCCAGATCACACCAGCTGGGTCCATGGCCTCTCCAGTGTAGCCCATCTCTCCACAGCAGCCATGCTACTTCCGACTGGCTACAACCTTCTCCCTTGCCAGGACCTCTATCCTGGACCATCTTCGATCCCTACTGCTCTCCACCAATCTGGGTGCACTGTATAGCCCTTTTTGGGTCCTTCACAGTGCTATGTCAGGAACTACCAGTGGACTGGAAAAAGTAGTGCTGGTTCAAGTCTGAACGAATGTTTTGTTGTATTTAGTTGATGAGAGTAAATAAAGTTCATTTACTTCTTGCTTCTTGGGTACATTAAATGGTGTAGCTCTCTCAGTCATGACACAAAAGCGATCAGTCACCAGCCAGCAAATATGATGCTACACCAAAGCCTTCAGATGATACATACTCCAGCACAACACATGCAGTAATGCCAGATGGATGACTCAACAGCTTTGCTCCTCTGTGGCAAGCATGAGGACACCCTGGACAACACTAAGCTTAATAGAAAAAACATATGCCATACCAAAGCTGCTTCAGAAGGAGTGCACTCGGGTCATCCTCTATCTGGACTGGGGAAATTATTTTCCAGAAAAGCAGGACAGTGGCCATTGCAGCCACAGCCTACTGTACTATCAACAAGAATCCAGAAATGTCTCATCCACAGGGGCAAGGCAATCTTTGTTTAGCATATGCCCCAAAAACTGCACCTTTGGGGAGGAAAAAAACTACATTTTTCCAGATTACAACAAAGGTTATTCTACAGAAGATGTCAGAAGGCCAGATGCAGATTTTTAAAATGCTCTTCTCATGTAGACCCCACTATCCAAATGTCACTGAGGCAGTTTACACAACAGAGAATGCACTGAATCAACTGCTCAAAATATCGTCGATAAATTCTTGGTGCACACAAGATTCCAAAAGGCAAGCGATTAAAATAGTAAAGCCCTTCAGCACATTTTGAGCACCAGGAAATTCCAAGAAGCAGCACCCATCAGTAACTCTGGGTATGTGTCGCACAGGACAATGCATGGAAAATACTGGCCCCCTGACATCTTTGCTAACAATTCTTTTGGCCATGGAATTGGATACAAATCCACAATACATTGCATGTTGACCATGTGTTTAAAACCACTGCAAATGCGCATGGTGCTGTCTGGGTTCTGAATCACAACCAAAGGTATGGCCCACTGACTCGAGGAAATAAGAGAAACGACCCCGAGATGTAACCAATCCTGCAAATCAGCCATGAGCTTGTCACACATGGCAAACGGAATGGGGTGGGGAGCAACAAAATTAGATACCACCAATGGCTTAAGGGAGGCGTGTGCCTTGAAATTTTCTGTTTGACCCAAGATATTCTGAAACAGCTGGTTGTATATCCACAGTTACGAGTTCAAATATTGGAAGGGGTCTGAGCGACACTAAATGTAGTTTGTCAACTACATGGAAGCCAAAAACACAACAGGTGTCTAACCCCAAAATATTTTGCACCAAAAATGCATTCACTACTAACACATTAAGTTGCCTTTCAATGTTCTTATATTATGCAGAGACTGAGAATTGTTCCCTAAAAGGAATGCATTGTTCCCGTAAGTCACAAAATGACATAGTGGCTGTTGCAACACAGGGCAACCCAAGAGCCTTTAACTATCTGAGTTAATTAGGCTGACTGTTGAGCCCATGTCTACCTGAAACTCAATCTGTCATGCATTCACTACCAACATTATTAGAATATGTTGAGGCGATGTTTGTGGGATACCAGAGACAGTACCCTGGGAGATAATTGGTGAAATATATAACGTCTAATAAAGATACACAAGAATGGTGCACTTCATTGCTTACATTACATAAATTGTAAAATTTTACGTAAGCTGTGACTTTTAAATAAAAATTAAAACTGATTACAAATTTAACATGACATTTTAATCACTGTACTCATTTAAGCAAGCGCTGAATAATTAATGATATTCCAGATGATCAAAACCAATGTACCAAGTTGGAATTTTAAATAGTATTAATGTAATCGTGTAAAAAAATAATTTTTCCGTGAAAAAACACAAAGCAAGAACTACACAGCATTAAAAGCAATGTAAAATTATTGTAATGTGAGTAATTTAATTGTAAATGAACTACACAATAATGGTATGTTTCCAGATGATTGTTATGCTTTTACAAATAGAAATTCAGTGGAGGCCAGGTGGCTTAGGGCTGAAATGGTAGAGATTGTATGATTTTTTCACTTTATGTATTAAAGTACAAATGGAAGAAAAAGTACTTCATTAAAGATACTCAAGGACCAGCTCACCTTGCTACCAATTTCTATTGGTAGCAATATTTTTTTTTTTTTTTTCTTTTTGCCAATTTTATCCCTAGCACTGCTACCTCCACCACTGACATGTGGTGGTGATTATGTGGTTTTTGTGCTAAAAAGAAAGAAATATCATTATAGTGATATGTTAATTATATCTAAAATTATTAATTTTGAATATATTTTGATGGAATAGTGACATTTGAAGCACAAGCTCTGATCAGAGAAGGATGGAGAAGATACTCGACCATGCCCTTTCAAAGTAACCGTCCCAATATGCCTTTCTACAATTCAGGAAAACCATACAAAACATAATTCTGGATGCCAGTGTGAATTTCAACCATTGTCCTCCTGTATAAGTGACCACTGTCTTACCACTGTATTACCTTGCTCTGTGCAAACCATCTGAACTCCCACTTTCTCCCACCATTTCTCATAAGCTCCTCTGATGACCCTACAGAACTATCACTCCTGGGAAACAAAACATAGTGTAATGAGTAAGTTAACAACCACGACAGGGTTGCTACTTGAATGATTTTTTTCTCTCTGTATAGTTTTTATTCACCAGAACATTAAAGACACTTTACAACCATGTAAGGAACCATAATCCATCCATAAAAACCTGCTTTTTGTTATCTGTTATCTGTTGTCTGTCAATTGTATTGCCAAGTCATAACTTACAAATTATTTTAAAAGCTTTAACATGAACATAGTGTAATTTACCTGGATAGGTTTAGAAAAGCTATGAGTTATCAAGTTCTATCTTTTTACTATCATGTTATGAAGCACCACTGGGGCAAAATGACACATCCCAACTGACTAAAATGTTTTGAAAGCATTATTGGTATCTCCCATCTCTTTCTTCATAACACCTTACAACAGAGAGTTGATTCTGCCTTCATTTTCTCTCTGTCAGATGTGGGAACCATGTAGTATGAACAACTGGTAAGCTCTTGTGACACATAGTGTTGTATTTGAACTGTTATAAATATGTTTATCATACGTTGTGGCATGATATGAAGCAGTATGTAAAATTTTTGAAGAGATATGAATGCAGGTATAAACAAATGCGGGTATGAACAAAATGACAGGTGGAGCCAATTTTTCAACTCTCAAATCCACAGGTGTATGTGGGAGACATTACAATGTGCAGATTTGATGATAGAGGAGATGGAAATAAAAGCAACAATGAAACCATAAAAATGACAATATAAAAATGAACATCACCAATAAATATTGCCAATTTTACAAATAAAAAAAGAGTGTATGCTTATCAATTCCCATAATAGACACTGAAAAATGGCAGACAAACACACAAATAAAAATACGTGGTATAATCTTGCAAGTAGTTTAACTTGCATGTGAAAAGTTAAAACTATATGCTAGTCTGCAATTCAGACCTAATTCCTGCATTTTTCAAGCAGTGTCCTGTTAATTACACCACCTGAGCACACTTTATGTATCACATTCTTATCCATGATTTACAGCATTTAATTATTCAATAGAATCTTTATATTTTTCTCTTTCATTTTTTTCTAATTATCTCATTTCCTCTTTTAGAAGGAATTGTTAACTTCATAACTGGTAATGGTACACCACTATAATCCCATTAAATTAAGTCATAGTGTGAATGTGTTAGTATTACATTACCATTGTCACATCACTGACTGTCTCAGGTTAGGCAGAGTACATTTCAGCTTTCATTTCCTCAATATTTTGTCCTTCAGACAACACAGTTTTCCACATCATTTTTCCTCATCCCAGTTACTAGATATCATAAATTCATGTGGTCATAAATAAATGGAAAGACAGGAAGTAGTGTATTATTCTTGACAGGACATTTCATGGAATAGTGACTTCATAAAAAGGAAGACTGCAAATATCATCTGTAGATTCAAGCTGCAGAAAACAAATAGGAGGTGTTGACAAGAAAGTTGGAGCACTTGTAAGCTACAAAATGCCATCAAAATAACTGAGAGTATTGCCAGGACACTTCACTATATATCCTTGAAATTGTACATATTGTTTCGTATAAATGATGGGCTACTACAGAGTTTGGAATAATACCTCTGACAAGGTTCTAAAAAAAAATTTCATACTGATTTATAAAAAATAAAGCCTACTTTTGGAGAAATGGATAGATATCACTGTTTGATGGTCACCATCAGCATGATTTTCTTTACTTCATGAGGGGCATTCAATAAGTAATTTAACATTTTTGTCTGAAAACAGGATGGTTTTATTCAGTATTCAAATACTCCATGATATTCCCCAATCTTTTGGTTGTAAACCCCTACTTTTCACCACTACCTCATTCAATGCAAAGGCCTAATGCCACCTTACTATGAGGCCTATATGACTGTGTGGTACCACTCTACTGGTCAAAGTCATCCTGCTTCATCAATAACCTTCGATACATCAACATACTGCTTCCTATGGATTGCATCCTTCATAGGGCCAAACAAATGGAAATCGCAAGCTGTGTGGCTGTAGGTTGGATTAGGAAGAACAGCCCAATGAAGTTTTTTGAGTTCCTCTCAGGTGTGAAGACTTGTTTGAGGCCTTGTATTGTCATGAAGGAGACATTTATTTTCATTTTTGTGGTGATGAACATGTTGAATTCATTTTTTCAATTTCTTGAGGATAGCACAATACACTTCAGAGTTGGTTGTTGCATTATAAGGGAGAACATCAAACAGAATAATCCCTTCAAAACCCCAAAGGGCCATCACCATGACTTTACCATCCAAGGGTCCAGTTTTGAACTTTTTCTTCAGAAAAGAGGTGGTGGGGTGCCACTCCATGTATTGCCATTTTGTTTCTGGTTCATAGTGATAAACCCATGTTCCATCACCTGTGGTGATGTTTGACAAAAAATTGTCATGTTCAGCCTCATAATGTGCTATCAGTTCCATACAGAGGTCCTTCGATGCTCTTTATGGTTCTCTGTTAGACGACACAGAACCCAGTGGGAAGACACACTTTAAGTAACATAACTGATGGATGACTGTGTCAGCACTAGCAACAGATAAATCCAGTTGAGCAGCATGATGTGTCCATATGTTCCAACACTGCAGAAGTCACAGCTGTGTGCGGCTGGTTGGCACATGGGAGATCAGATAGGTCTCTGAGATCTTTCTGCGACAATTACAGACATGTCATCCAACAAGTCACCAGGCTTTTGTTCAGTGCCAAGTCTCTGCAGACATTGTCCACCAAATGAAACCCAATGGTAGCTCTCTATTTAGAAAGCACCTATATTCCTGATGCCATTTTGAAAGCTACATACAGCATCCCCAGGAAACTACAGAAGCTGAAACGTGAATATTCCATGAGTTCCACAACAAACTGCATTTTTTCAGCCAAAATTGTTTGACAAAAAAATGTGTTGCATTACTTGCTGAACGTCCCTCATTTACTGGTTTGAGAAGATTACCATCCATTTTCAAAGGCGCACCTTCCACTGGCTTGAGTTGGTGTTCTGTTAATATGTTAGTCTGTAGATGCACACATCAGTGGTAAACAGCACTGGAAGCCATTGCATGTACTGTTTACCTATTACAGATACATCAAAGGTGTAACATACCGCCAGCTTATCAGATTCAGTCTGTGAACAGTGCGCATCTGAAAATGAGTCATAGTATCCTGATTCCAATAACGTAACAAACTAAACTTTACTGAATATGGCTTTTGGACAATTATTTCTAAGTCCTGTTCAATCCCAAACAGAATCATGTACGTTGATGTATGGAGGGTTATTGATGAAGCAGGATGATGGCTCTGACTTTGACCAGTAGAGTGGTACCACACAGGCATATAGGCCCTCATAGTAAGGTGGCATTAGGCCTTTGCATTGAATGAGGTTTGACTGTGCACCTTTTGTTGTGTTCACGACTCACTGTCAAAAAAAGTATAGTGCATTTTGCACAAGTCACATGGTATATACACTGTTATGAGATTGATAATTCAAAGTACAGAAACTGCATTTTTAACTTTTATTTATTTTATCCCACCTCAATTGACTACTGCTTGATGACCACCAAACAAATGTTCAAGTGCTGTTTCAAAGACTGCTAAGAAACATTTACAAAATCTCCAGCCAATCAGGAAGTCAATCTAGTCCTAATTCTCTAGCACACGCAAATAACACATAACTTCTGAAAATAATCTTACATGAAACTAAATTATAAATGGCTGTCATTTTCAAGATGGATAACTAATGTCACACTGTAAACAAAATAATTCTGGTGTGTGACTTGAGCAGTATTGGTATAGCAGTCAAGAGAAAGATGGGCAAGGTGCTTGACATTAATACATCAGTTACAGTCAAAGCATGGGTGTCCATTTAATGGGACATATCACCTTTCAGGTAATGCTGGCACTGGTACTTTCACATGCCAGTAATGTCAAAAGTGCAGAGTCAGCATTAATAAAATTTCAGCAATATTTTTCTTATACAATTTAGCTTTATAAATGATGACATAATGTAATAATATGTACAGTCAAAAATTAAAATGAGCAAAGGTCCTCTATATTAATTTATTTGTGCTTTCTTCTTTCCCAGTATTAGCTGTAACACCCAATATTTGGGTCTAGTGTGACAGTATGCACAGTAAACAAGAATACTGATCAGCTACATTCATACCGAGCTTTCTGTGGAGCTGTTTTGCACTGCTTTTTTGAGGAGTTGCCACAGTGGTGCTACTGCATGAACTGTCACTGGCCTGGAAATAAACAGAAACAAAATAAAACAAATTATTAATTCTTCATTTCTCAACAGTGAACTGAAAATATAAGAGCTAACCACAATATAATATTGGCATACTCCAGAAAGACCTCAACAATATCCGCAGTCAACAGAATACGATTATCACAATGTATTGCAGTACAAAAGTTTGTTTTGGTGACAGTATTAAGTCACTGTTGAGGTACAACATATCAGAGAGGTTGCAAATAAGGTTTCTGACAAAGAGGCTCCTGCTGTGAAAAGAAAGCTGTAATGCACAGGACGTAGAACTTGATCATGGGACATTGATGGCATCTTTGTCGACTGCATCTGGCAACCCGCTCACAGTTACATGGGAGATGGCACTTTTAAATATCTCATCTGTGTCCTGCCAGTCAGCTCGCTCTTCCATTGCTTGCCATCTCGGATGGGGTGGAGGTGGTGGGTGGATGGGGGGGTGGGTAGTGGGGGGTGAGGGTTGGGGGTGGGAGGATGAGGGATGGAGGTGAGAGTTGGGAGAGGGAGGGGGAAGGATGGAGGTAGGGGAGAGAGTGGAAGGGGTGTCATGCATACACACTGCCAGAGAATGCTGAATTAACATGCAACTCTGATTGACTGGTGCATCTTTATAAGCAGCCACACTCATAGCTTCACCCCAGATTCAGTGAACTTTCAGACTTGCATCAACATATCAGAATGCTATTAAGTATTTCTAAGATTCAGTGACTTACCAGGTCATATCAACATCCAAGACTATTTCTTTCTGTATTAAGAACACCACACACTTTGCAGATAACTGAGCACCACAGAAGACCTACAGCTGCACAAAGTTGTGTGTATCTCAATTATTAACTGTACATATTGTAAATAAACTCATTAATGCATTATCTTTTTGTAGATGTCTGACTGTATTAATTGGCCCCTTAAACTACTGACACATCATATATCCACTGGAAATCAGTCTTCTGCATAAGTGTGGCAGTTGTTATAAATACATAAAACTTTTAATAATTTTTGTATGGTATATATTTCACATGTTCTGAGACATCGAGGGATCACTAGTTTAGTATTGGAGGGCAGTGTGGAGGGTAAAAATTGTAGAGGGAGACCAAGAGATGAATTCACTAAGAAGATTCAGTAGGATGTAGGCTGCAGTAGGTACTGGGAGATGAAGAAGCTGGCACAGGATAGAGTAGCATGGAGAGCTGCATCAAACCAGTCTCAGGACTGAAGACCACAACAACAACAACATATATTTCACAGCATTTTGTGTGGTATTTATTTCACAGCATCTCTAATTTCTATATGCTATGGCAACTTATGGAGAGCAGTTACTCACTACACTTATCCTTCACTAACCAATATTGCCAGATTGATGGATGCACAATGAAACCAGCATCAACCAAAGCACAGAATGCCAAGTGCGATATCCTCCTTTCCACTCTTTTGGTGTAAAACAAGAGAAATGGACAGAGTACTACCTGCAACTCAAGCAATATTTAGCAGCATACAACATATCAGGTAAATCATGATGCTCTTCCTTGTTTTTGTAGGTAGGAGTGTATATTTTTACATTTTTCAGGAATTCTTTCCTTAGTTAAGTGCCACAAACCCTATCCTACATAAACATTGCTTGAAAATGGACAACTTCTTCATAGCTCAGATTCATGTAGCTGGACTCATTTTAAATTTCTTCATACATGTCATAATAATCAGTCTTACAAGGAATGAATAGCTGAACTCAAGGGCACGACTAGAAACTGTAAATTTTATCTGCTTTTGTGGAGTCCCATTTCAAGATATGTTTCACGATGCTATTATTCAAAACCCTGCTGATAACAGAATGTGGACTGACATTCTAAAGCATCTTAATGACATGCTTAAAGTAATCAGAGCTCAGGAAATGTGAGACTCAGCTGAAGTTGACTGTAATGTACCTATTGTTGCAAAAGTGACTGCAGATAGCTCGCAGTGACTCTGGTATGAATTGCGTGGGATAACTGGCACCACAGGCAATAGCTTAACAACACTGCGGGGCTCCCAGCATGTATACATGTGAAACAAACACAATGTAAATTCTGTTCCACGCAAATATTGATTTGAGAAAATTGAAATAAATATGAGCTCTCATTTTGAGTCTGTATGCAGTACTCCTGGCAATCCAGGTAGGTAACATGGACAAAAGCAAAACTTGTCTCATTCAAACCAGCTCTCCTCTATTAGATGTACAGCTAAAGGCTTTTTCAATAGCAGTTCAGACAAAGACAGTTCCCTGAAAGTCTGAACAGGCAATCATACTCAGAGAGCAAATTGCAAACAATTTACCTCTCTGCTAGCAAATTGCAAACAATTTACCTCTCTGCTAGCAAATGGCAAACAATTTACCTCTCTGCAGGTTTGTAATCAATATGTACCACTTTAGTTATGTACTGATGCTTCAGTCACACTAATTAATGAAAATATTTATGATGAATTGGGAGATATTCATATACAAAAACAAAATGCCTTCAGTTCGTGGCCTAAGTAACAAAAGTATATCTGTTCTTGGAGTGCATACTTTACAAGCAAAATACAAAAATACAACTACATCAGCACCTTTCACAATAGTTCAGTCACAGCCTAGCCACAATATTTTTTGGCACGAATGCTTTTGAGTTTTTATGTTTTAACTATTCAGGGAATATGCCTGCTACTGATATACAATTTTCCCACACCAGTGGTCACCATTTGTGTGAAAGACAGACATGGGCAATTGTTTGGCAGCACACTAGGACATATGAAGAATTTTTATGTGTACATTACACTCAAAGAACAATGCAAAATCTCAATTTTGCTGCACTTGTCCGGTATACGATGCTATTCATGATGAAGTTCCTTTTGAACTCCACAGATTACAGAAAACTGGACTTTTTAAACCCATTTCTACAGGTTTATTGGCATCTCCCCTTATGATCATGAGAAAAGTAAATGGGAAGATCAAACTTTGTGCTAACTTTAAAGTTATAATTAACACTCAAACAGTGATTGACTTCTTTCTGGTTCCATGTACTGATGAACTTTTGGATCACCTAGCATGTGGACAATTCTTTCCAAAAATTGATTTAGCCAATGCTTATCTTCATCTTCCCCCTGTATGAGGAAACAAAACTTTTATGGTCATTAACATGCACAACAGCTTGTTTCGATAATGACAGCTTCCATTTGGAAGTGCCTTTGCTCCTTTATTATTTCAAGGATTTCTTAAAAAATGATGTCAGAAGTTCCACCCTGTTTTCAGCCAAACACCAAAACAGCATCTTAAAAATTTGTAGTCTCTTTTCTAAGTTTTATCCAGTTCAGGACTCAAGTGCAATTAACAGAAATGTTCATTTTTCAATACTGAAATTTAATATTTGGGATATATCACTGACCTCTATTGCACTTGTCCCTCAGCTAAGATTTAGAAGCCATACAGAGACTGTCTTCTCCCATAAATGTATGAAAACTCTAACCTGTTCCTGGCAAACTGACATACTTACATTAACTTCAGTCTCAGTGCAGTGCAAATATCTACTACTTTGCATTGCCTTCAGCATAAAACTGCTGCTCTTGAATGGACTATGAAAGTTAACAATCTTTTCAGAAACTGAAATACATTTGCTTTGTCACCCATGTTTATGCATTTTGATCAGAAAAAAACAGTAGTGTTTGGAGTGTAGTGCTTGGAGTTGATGTGTCATCACATGGAACAGGGGCAGTTATATATCACAAGTTTGGTAACACAAAATGCCCCATAGTATTTGCATCAAAGATACTGAACAAGGATCAGGTCAACTACAATGAGCTAGAAACCGAAGCTTCAGTCATAATTTATGGTCTCACAAAATGTCATCAATATTTGGGTAGTAGAATTTTTTTAATCCTTGTGACTGATCATAAGCCAAGGACTGCTTTATTTCATCTGGCAAAAGATGTACCTGATCATACAGTACAGAAGCTGAAACATCAGTCACTACTTCTTTCCAATTATAAGTATGAAATTCTCAATGGCCCTCCGACAAAGCATGCAAATGCTGATACACTGTCTCTTACCTATAGTAAATGATCCCTGTTTACACACATCAGAAGTTCCTCATCTCCAAATTGATCACTCTGATTCACAAGCACTGCAAATGTTTCCCACTAAACCTCAGTGGATCAAACGAACCACTGAACGCCATCAGCCATGACTACTCAAACACTACATTCAGATGGGTTGGCCTCGTAATCTGAAATAAATCTTGTTTGCAAATACCATGCACAGCAGCCTTTCTCTTCAGAATGGTGTAATTTTACTGCATTCTCCTAATGAACAAACATGAGTCCTCATCCCCACACCTTTGCAACAACATGTGTTGAAACTATCACACAGAGGGCATTAAGGAATCATTAGAACTAAGCAGCTAGCTCGCCAGCATTGTTTGTAGCTTGGGCTTGATAAACAGACTGAAGATATGACAGCCCAATGCTGCTCATGTATAGATAACCTGGCAGCACCAGGCCAAGAATTTTTTAAATGGGCCTCGACCTGACCTGATGGTCCTTGATGACAATTTCTTATTGATTTTGCTTATTCTTTCTGGAACACAAGATGGCTCATTATCATTGATACACACAGCAAATATTCTTTTGAATGGTGGGCTCCATGTGGTTCCCAAGTCTTGCAGCTACTTCAAACCATAAAATTACCAAATATGCAGCAACCAGTTGCAAAATCATTTATTCACTTTTGCAAATCGATTTCATCTGATTAACAGCCATCATCGGTGCTTACAACCAATATGTGCCCTGAGTAGTAATACTGTCTTAAGCAGAGGTCAAACATAAAAAAACCTCTGCTTAAGACAGTATTACTACTCAGGGCGCATATTGGTTGTAAGCACCGATGATGGCTGTTAATCAGATGAAATCAATTTGCAAAAGTGAGTAAATAAAACATGATTTTGTGACTGGTTGCTGAATATTTGGTAATTTCAAATATTATTTTGTTATTCCAGTGCATTCAGCTACTAGTGCTAGAATTATTGAAGCATTTGCTTCTGTCTTTGGTTAGAAGGTCTGTCACAAACAGTTGTTTTGGAGAACTGTCTGAAATTTTCTTCATCAGGCTTTCAATGATTTTGCCAATCAAATTTAATTCAACATATCCAGATGGCATCATTCTCTCCTCAATTGAACAGTGAAGTCGAATGTTTCACTCACACTTTCAAAGCTCAGGCCCGTGATCATCATTGAGTTTATTTGCGGGTAACAAAAAACACAAAATGTTTCTTCATTATTGTACTTGACTGTGCCTGAGACAGCTTGGCTTCCATTCCATGTGAAACAAAATCCAATGAGGTTCCAGCAAACATGGAAGAATACAGCATGTAATGTATACATCAGGTTTATGAATGCAGGATAGGTACAGAATTTTCCAGTGCTTGGTTGATTAGTATTCTAAAATTGAGCCACAGTTCCTCTACATTGGTCTGTTCCAATGCTACTCAATAGGTTGTTGGCAGTGCCAGGTACCGTTCAGCTTACTTGTGAGCATACACACATTGGGTACGCTACCTGCCAAATGGTTCTCCTGCACATGTCCTGGTCATTTGGCCACTGCTGCCCACAGGCCGCCAGTCATTGTAGTATAGTCACATATGCTACAGCCCAACTGTCTGACTACCCATGCATCAGCTGTTTTTCCATTCCTAGCTACCTGTGCCTGTGGGCACCTGGCTGCTGCTAGCAGCTATGCGAACTGGTACAGCCCACTCTATCATCTTCCAGCTCATAGTTAAACATTACATTTTCCACTTTCAGGTACAAAACTACACCTCTTTATTTGTTTTACTATTTGTTCTAGGTTCCCTTTCTAATTTGGTAATCACTGTTGCTTTATCACCTAATAGTCACTGACACCAGTTCCAACATGGATGCACACACTAGGGTTACTGTTAAATCTATTTGCATCATGAGTAAGTTTCCTAACTATCTGTTGTAGATAGTTTTCAGAAAAAATATTCAATATTATTTTGCAGGACATCTCGTTATGTCCAACATTTATAAAATTGTAATTAACTCAATCAACTGTTGGATGATTAAAGGCTCCTTCAATGATGGCAGTATTATGGGAGAAAGTATGTACTAGATAGCTAAGGTTTTCTTAAAAGTTTTTCACTAATACCACTACTTCCTCATGCCTGTATCAGCTTACATTCTTCTATATTTATGGCAAGCTGTCATTAATCACTCCAAATAGAAATTCTATGTCATCCTGTATCTTCTTACAGTTACCTAACAACTGGCAGTAGGCCTACAAGGCAGTTGGAAGTAAAGCCATTAGTGAAAAACTTTTAAGGAAACCTCAGCTATCTAGTACATACTTTCTCCCCTAATACTGCCATCATTGAAGGAGACTTTAATCATCCAACAGTTGGTTGAGTTAATTACAGTTTTATACATGTTGGACATAACAATATGTCCTGCAAAATAATACTAAACATTTTCTCTGAAAACTATCTAAAACAGATTGTTAGGAAACTTACTCATGATGCAAATAGATTTAATGGTAACCCTAGTGTGTACATCCATGTTGGAACTGGTGTCAGTGACTATCAGGTGATAAAGCAACAGTGATTACCAAAGTAGAAAGGAATTAAGTGTCATCAACAAACAATTGCAGATTACTACTCAACTTATTCATCAAATCATTCACATATACAGAGAACAAGAATGGTCCTTTTACATTTCCCTGGAACAACTTTACAATACCCTTGCTGCCAATGACCATTCACTGTCCAGGACAACATACTGGGTTCTATTGTTTAAGATGATGATGATGATGATGATGATGATGATGATGATATGTGGGTGAGAGTGCTAAAAAGCAAGGTAATCAGCAGCCTTGCACAAATGATATACAGACAAGTATGGTAAAAACCTATTAAAAAATAATAATAAATCAGTCAAGTTGCATTGACCAACAAGAACTGATGAGACAACCTGATAAGGTGACCAGAAAAAGACCTCAAAAAAGTCAGACAAAATACTGCAGAATAACTAGATGAAATGAAGGATAAAATACCAGTACAGACATTGTTAAAAAAAAAAAGCACAGGTGACTTTGGCTGGGTGATCACTTAGATATAATGAGTGACTGAGCCATTCTGTGACAAATTAAAATTTCACATCTAGTATTTTGGGAAGAATTCCAGACATCACACAAAATCTTCAAACACAAACCAGACTCACCCCATCATCAGTTAAAATGGACGACAGGTCATGTGGGAGACACGGACCACCCCTCAGGCTGTCACATAAAATACTCTCAGTTACAATTTGTCATATCAACAGCTTTGTCCCACATCTGTGACACACCAGGGGCTCCTATTGATGCAAGAGAAAGCCATGCATTAATGGGTAATGTCCCACTCTATGCCACGTAAGGGCCACTTCTTCAGCTCATCATGGTCACGAGGAGGTAAACCACAATCTCACTGAAGGTTTTATGGAATGTAGCTTATTATTCCTCATTTCCAGCCACTGAGCATACCAACAATACCTGATGATATTGGTCACAAATGAGGTAACAGCCTGCATGAGGAGTGAACACCAAACACGAAGTGGAAGGAAGCAAGCTTCCTTGGCAGCAGCAGCATCAGCAAGTTCACTGCCCGAGTCCGTGTGTGCCCTGGAACCTAGCAGAAAATTATTTCTTTGTCCTGTCTTTGCAAGAGAAGATGAGCATCCTGTACTTCTTGCACCACTGATGTTCTGGGTACATCTGACCTGTAGTGAGAAGAACACTGTGAGAATCTGAGCAGATGAGGAATTTATTGCCATGGCCTCCCATCTACTCCATTGCCCTCAGGGTAGCTAACAATCTAATAAACTGAAAACTGCTCTAGGAGCCCTTTCCTGAGGACAATGTTTGGGGAACATAACAGAGCAGCAGATAAAACCCCTTTGCTTAATCCCATCCATGTAGACAGCAACACAATCTGGGTGGTGGTGTAAAATCTGGTTGAATTTACTTTTAAAAATATAGTCTGCTGTACAATTATTCTGATAAACAGCCAATTCGAAAAGTAAAGTGGGCCACTTTAGTAGCCAGGAGGATCCCCTACTCCATCGATTGCTTTGGATATTAATGCCCCCCCCCTCTCTCCCCTACGTGTAGTGACTCAAGACGCTCCCTTACATGGATTCCAAATAACCTCCTTGCCCATGATTGGTTATGGAACAGTTGCTCCAGTGGTGGCTGTGCAACAAAGATGGATGCTCATGATTATGGAATGGGCAAAGCCCTTTATGCTTGGTGTACCATGAGGAGATGACATCAAATAGACAGCAGAGGGTCACCAGCGTCTGTGCACAGGCTAGTAACTGGCCTCATGCGATAACCCTTGCTGACAGCCTAATACCCTCATGCTGAACCACATATAGCATCTTGGGGTATGAAGGCCTTGCTAATCCATAAACCTAGCCAGGGTGTATATGTGGACGAAGAAAAAAAATTCCCGAATTTTTGTCAGATTTCCCCGTTTAAAAATACACTTTCTCCTGGATGAAAATACACTTTTTCCGTGTTAAGTAACAGTATACTTTTCCTCGGAACTTATCAATCCTTTCAATGGTTGTGGTTTTGTACACCAGTGTAGAATTTCCCGGCACTTTAGAAAACGAAACTCGGGGGGAAAAACACGTTTTGGAAAGATGTCTGATGTGCGGCAACATGTACAATGAATATTTTCGTATCAAAAAGTATAAATTCGAATTCTACCACACACCACATGTTACTTTCCGAAGGATTGAAATCGAGATTGTGATGCACTTTTGTAAGCCAGTCGTAGCTCATGTCAAGCGATCTCGCCAGCCAATGGCAGCGGATATTCAGAGCACAGGACACATGATGTAGTCAGCCAATAGCAACATCACTGTTAAGAAGCACGAACACACAAAAAGAAAAATATAATGGTTTTAATTAATAGTGTTGCTACAAGAAAAGAAAAGCTTTTACGTATAATATTGGTCTCTAAGATAAATAGGCTGCAAGAGAAACTAAGCTGCCACACATTAAGTTGATCTTTTTTGCGTGTGTTACACTTTAAGACACATCACACAAACGTGCCAGTAAATTTTTTAACGACAAAATAAATTTCTGATCTCCTGGACGCGAAAATATTCTAAATGATCGTCCTCGAAGATACGATTTTTGAATGAGAGTCAAATGCTCTGTGATTTAAGAAATTCATCGGACATTCGCGTACAGATTTCATCTTGCGAAAAAGGAAATTTACTTTGAAAGTAACACTTTTCAAACAACCATTCGGAATGTTTTCCTGCGCCCTGTTAGAAATAGATTTGTTTCAGAAGTTGCCAGAGAGCGCCAGATAACAGGCGTCACCGTGCTTGCGCAGCTATGATGACGCAGGAAGCCAGTGTGTTCGTACATGTAAAACATTAAAAGATCTTCCATTATGTCACAAAAGAACAAGACATTAGAGGATACTCCAAGAGCATGGGAATTTTGTGAACCATACTAAAATGCATAATTCGGCTTAAAGTTCACATTCGTATGTCCAGAGTCAGATGTAAATTTTCTTGGAGTGCCAGTTCTGTATTATCTCATGTTTGGTTCTTAATTATGGCATAACGCCATATGTGCTAGAAGATGAAAATGTGAACTTGAAATGCAGCGAACAGTTGAAACTAGCCAATAGTGCTCAATTAAGCACTTCGTTTCAAATAAATTGACTGCCTCAGCAGAGAAGATTAATAAAAGTCAAATTTCTTTAACAAACCGACAAAAATGACTTCATTGTTCTGCAAGGCGATTAATGCTTTACTCTCAGAAAGGTGGAAATAAAATAAAATCTGAAACTAATACCATATTTTAGCCTTCCGTAATTATGTGAATGTATTTTAATTCGCTTGATAGCTCCCAGCCACAGAAATCCGTTTTGTTTTCATTTGACGTGAGAGCAATAAACGAAGAGGAAACAGCAAAATCACTTAACGTAAACACGGGTCACGTAGAAAATACCACGTCCCCACAACAACTCAGATGACTCTGTGCATCAAGTCCGGATCTACGGTATTTCCAAACCGGGTCACTATTAGATAGCGGCACTCCCCCTCCCTTGAGCGTTTGAGGTAGGACGCCATAAATTTAAAAATTCAATTTTTCAAAGATATCTTCATTTTTTAGCGCACATCTTTCTGATACATAAAACATATATGTTCAAGGGAACATAAGACATGTTATTTGGTCTTAAGTGTGCCGAAGTGCACTGCCATGCCTCTTCACGGAGCATTCTTCCATTGCACGTCTCTGTATTATGTTCTGTGGAATTCAAACCTGTAATATTTTGTAATGGGTGCCATCAAACTATATTCAGGCCAGTGGAAATTAAAATGTCCTGTGGTGCCTCTCCTGCTCCCAGTCGGCCGGTTTGACATCCTGCCCTTCTTTTAAAAAAATGTCACAATTAATACTAGATGGGATTATTTGTAACCGGCAGAACAAGAGCTCTTCAGAGAATTTGCAGTCTTTACTGCCTATTAGCTAATAACTGTTTTGTGTGACATAAAATTAAACATAGGATACATAAAATGAGTAAAGACAAGAGACAAGCAAGACAGTATGCATTGCTTCAATCCTTAAGTCCTAGCTTTTTTTCTCTCTAATCTTGCCACAGCTTTATACGGCGTAATTTCCTTTCTGGGAAAGAATCTGTTACATCATCAAAGTTCATCAAAGTTTTGCTACATGAAAAAACGAAATTTCGTTGCTAATACTAGAAAATCTGTTAATACAAATAGTACCCAAGACTGGAGTGGTTTCTCGATCTGATTACGTGTATTTTGTCACTGTTTGTTACATAAAACGAAACAGCCCTGGCTAATATTGCAGCAATTGCTACGCACACCAAATAAACGAGAATCTTATGGCATAAATGGTCATTTTTATAACACAACAGAGTATAATTCACTAAGTACCAATATCAAATGCCTATTAGGCCTACTACATGCAAAAAGTTTTGTGTTAGGAAATAGTTTCACATGTTGATTCATACTCTCTAGCTTCTGAACCATGAGCTCGAAAAGTAGTAGTACGAAATTTTTATATAAGTTTGGAATCGTCATATTCTTCCGTAATTTGTGAGAGTCCCCGTTTCTTCTCCTTCCTCGTTCTAGCAAACAATCTTGTCATCACTATTCCTGCCAGTGTCAAAACTTATTCTCTGTTTAACTTCACTAACCCTGCCACAATCACCGGTTTATTTATTCCTCATTTATTCTCCGGTAAGGTGTTATTACACGTTCGTACAACGCATTTTCCGCGCGACTCCCAGAATAGAACTTTAGCGATTGCTAGCCGGGGACTGTGTAACTGGCCCTTAGTAGTGTAGCGCGGTTTGGCAAAAATTTACTGTCAACATTTCATTTTCTTGGATACATGGAGAAGAAAATGCATAATCTTTGTTGCCTGTTATTCCTGTTAGTCGTTTATTTCCACTCTGGTAGTCTGAATCAATCTAATTCGCTAGTAATTATAACAACGCTGATCAGTTGCAAACCCAGTTTACCACATAAACAGCGATTGGCATTCGCCCGTTCGGCTTTATTCGCTCAGCTCGTATAGCCCCGTCCCCTTTTTTCTTTATTTCTAGATGCGGTGGGGATTCCCCTGACAGACAACACGTACTATCGGGTAGCATTCATCTCACGCTAGGTGAGGAGAGCTCTACGTCATAGTGACGTAACGCTACGTCATGATGGCATAAATAAACCTAAATCGACTTCAAGAGTACGTATGTCGATCTTTGCAGTTGTACCACAGAGGTTGCACGGTAACGTGAAAGCTAAAGCCGGCTTGCACGGTAACGTGAAAGCTAAAGCCGGGTTCACACACACAACGAAAGTATCGCCACAAGTCAAGTCATTCTGAAGTGGCGCTGTGAGCTACCGTTCACACAGGACGCCACAAATTCTTCGTAATTGCGCAGTTTGCAAAATGGCGTCACATGTATCAGCTGATTAAACGGCTGTACATATTACTAAATAAGATGTTTTGGAAACATAATAAATGTAAAATATTACTTACCAAAGTGATACTCGTCTCTCTTGTCTTGACTGCATGTTTTAAGAACCGGTCTGCAGCTTCAAACCAAGCAAGGCTGGGTTTATAAATACCGTCTGTAGACGCACCACTCTTAAGTGATTTCAGTACTTTTTTATGTTCATTCATGTAAGCATTTCGAATGCTTCGAATTTTTAACTTTGTTGTAGCTACATCAATTCCAGGTACATATTCACGCATACTGTTTACTATTTCAATTAATGCAGCATCTCTCAAATGTCTGTCTTTGTATAATTCGCTTTTGTGGTTCCAAAGGCATTCTCGTTCTTGATACACCTCCAAGAATCTCATAATTGTCGCTGTTGACCACTTTTTCGACATATTAATAGCAAACGCAAAAACAAAAGCACTATCTGCGAACGAATACGCACTAGAAAGGTTTCAATCCAGCCGCGAGGTACCAATCGAATGACGTTATTCGATTGTGGAGAAGGCAAAATGGCGCAACAAAGTAGAACCAAGTTCAACTTTTTGTGGCGTGACAAAAGTTGCGCTTCTTAAATGGCGCCACCGAAAACTAGGAGTTCACACATGCAACTACGAAGCAACTGCAGTTCGCCATTCGCAGTGGCGATACTTTTGTTGTCTGTGTGAATCCGGCTTAAATGTAAATACACGTGTACAAATGAAGTGACAGCAGTTGTGTGGTATGCTCATCCCAGTTGAATTACTTATTAAGTTGTAATCTCAACAGTTTTCGATCTTATTGTGTGTTTCTTAATGTAATGAATGTCTGAACGAAGGAAACAAAACAATAACAAAAGTCAGAAATAGCCTCTAGTCATTTTTTTAATCCGATTAATTGTGCATAAATCATGTGGATAGAAACGTGAAAAAGAGAGAAATTAAAGCGTTTCGTATTTTTATAAAAGCCAATGGATTGTACATAATTCTTCTGGGCAGAAACGTTAAAATGAGAAATTAATGTGGTTCCAAAGATAATTCCGAATGTTGCGGGACTTTTAATTTTGCCTTCATGCTGTAGATCTGCACAGGCACTTTTGCTCTTCAGAAATAAGTTATTGCTGATGATTATAATGTACTGACCTGTTATAACACGTCATTATTTTTCTTCATATGTTGTATACTGTGAAAAAACAATGACATGCAAGTCACATTTACCAGAATTTTAAGCAACTGGAAGCAGTGAGTGCTTTTGCCATTTTCAGATATTTTTTTGTATGACTCTTAGGCAATATAGAAATAGCTATAGTAATCGAGCCAAATACCCCCAAAATTAATACCATGTCTATTGAGAGAATAAACAAACACAGTATTCCACCGTCGCATATGAATCATCGCTTAGTGCAGCTAAAACTGTAGGCTGTTGTGGCTATTCTGTCAAGTAGCTCAACCATTGTGACAGCCAGTGTTCCAACATCATTTGGCAACTTCCTTTTTTTTGTAGTTGATACTGCTTACATATTAAAATGTGAGTAACAATTATAGACGAAATATCATTGTTTTTTCACAGTATACAGCGTATAAAGGAAGAAGGCAAAATTAAAACTCCAGCAACATTCTGAATTATTTTTGGAACCACATTAATTTCTCGGTTTAACGTTTCTGCCCAGAAGAGTTATGTACAATCCATTCGCTTATATAAAAATACGAAACACTTTAATTTCTGCCTATTTCACGTGTCTGTCCACATGATCTATGCAGAATTAATTGGATTTTTTAAAATGACTACTCGCTTTATTTGATTTCCATTGTGGTTATGGTTCCTTCGTTCAGATACTCGCTATAACACAATAACATCCCACATTCTTGGGATTAGAGCTTAATAATTAATTATTTCACATTTCTGTCAACACAATCATGCACGATTCATGGGATTTTTCAAAAATGACTACAAGCTTTTTTTGACTTTCGTTATATTCATGAAATACCCAATAACATCCAAAATTCTTTGGATTACATCTTAATTATTAATTATTTCGCATTTCTTCCACATGATTTCTGGATGATTCATCGGATTTTAAAAAAAAAATGAATGCAAGTGATTCTTTTTTTCTTTCGTTATGGTTCCTTCGTTCAGACATTCATTATGTTCAAGAAACACACAATAACATCCAAAACTGTTGAGATTCCAGCTTCATAAGTAATTCATTCATAAGTAATTCAACTGGGCTGAACATATCACATTTAGCTTTCACGTTACCGTGCAACCTCTGTGGTACAACCGCAAAGATCGATACACGTACCCATGAAGTCGATTTAGGTGTATTTACGTCACGATGACGTAACGGTACGTCACTATGACGTAGGGCTCTCCTCAGCTAGCGGGAGATGAATGCTACCTCGTACTATGGGCGCATTCAGAAATCAACTTACGATTCACTCACAAATCAACTTAGATTTTGATCAAAAATGTTCAAAAACCAACAGGGATGCGTTCAAAATCATATGAGTAATCGATAGACCAACGTGTGCGGGATGCTAGGCGCTTTGTGCAACAAGGTCTTTTTCCTCAATAATCAGCCTTCTTCTCTGTCCCCCAAAAACAACAGAAAGTTGGATCATGTCTAGAATCAGGCATAATGGTCTTATGCAATCGAGCCATTGAGGAATGTCTCTTGGTGGTGTTAGGAGGCATACCTATTGTCGTATAGCCGCTGTTGGTGGTCGTGATTTCCGCTTTGAGATCCTCCTGATGGCTTCCCATACTTTACTTGCAGATGAGGACCTATTGCTGGAGTTCAAGAACTCTTGCGAACACCTCTGGCTACCCTCCTGAATGTTATCCAGGATGAAGTAAATATTCCAGAATTCGAATCGATAACAGCTGCCAACATGAGTAACGTAGAAGTAAATATCCTCGGAGTAGTGAAGCAACTTAAATGATTAATAAAAGCAAGTTTTCTGGTCCTGACTGCTTACCAATTAGATTCCTTTCTGAGTATGCTGATGCATTAGCTCCATACTTAACAATCATATACAACCGTTTGCTCAACGAAAGATCCATTCCCAAAGACTGAAAAGTTGCACAGGCCACCCCATTATTCAAGAAAGGTAGTAGGAGTAATCCACTAAATTACAAGCCCATATCGTTAACATCGATATGCAGCAGGATTTTGGAACATATGTTGTGTTTGAACATTATGAATTACCTCGAAGAAAACTGTCTATTGACACAGAGTCAACATGTGTTTAGAAAATAACTTTCCTCTGAAACACAACTAGCTCTTTATTCACATGAAGTGTTGAGTGCTATTGACAAGGGATTTCAGATAGATTCCGTATTTCTGGATTTCTATAAGGCTTTTGACAGTGTACCACACAAGCGGCTTGTAGTGAAATATGGAATATTGTCTCATTTATGTGACTGGATTTGTGATTTCCTGTCAGAGAGGTCACAGTTCATACGAATTGACAAAAAGTCATCGAGTGAAACACAAGCGATTTCTGGCGTTCCCCAAGGTAGTGTCATAGTCCTTCTGCTGTTCCTTTTCTAGATAAACGATTTGGGAGACGATCTGAACAGCTGTCTTACGTTGTTTGCAGATGACGGTGTCCTTTCTCAACTAATAATGTCATCAGAAGATCAAAACAAATTGCAAAACGATTTAGAAAAGATATCTGAATGGTGCGAAAATTGGCAGTTGACCCTAATTTACGAAAAGTGTGAGGTCATCCACGAGTGCTAAAATGAATTCGCTAAACTTCGATTACACGATAAATCAATCTAATCTAAAATCCGTAAATTCAACTAAATATCTATGTATTACAATTACAAACAACTTAAATTGGAAGGAACACACAGGAAATGTTGTGGGAAAGGCTAACCAAAGACTGTGTTTTATTGGCAGGACACTTGTAACAGATCTAGTAAGGAAACTGCCTACACTATGCTTGTCTGTACTCTTTTAGAATACTGCTGCGCATTGTGGGATTCTTACCAGATAGGACTGACGGAGAACATCAAAAAAGTTCAAAGAAGGGCAGCACGTTTTGTATTATGGCGAAATATGAGAGAGAGTGTCACAGAAATGAAACAGGATTTGGGCTGGACATCATTAAAAGAAAGGCGTTTTTCATTGCGACGGAATCTTCTCGCAAAATTCCAATCACCAACTTTCTCCTCTAAATGAAAAAATATTTTGTTGACACCGACCTACATATGGAGAAACAATCACCACGATAAAATAAGGGAAATCAGGGCTTCTATGGAAAGATATAGGTGTTCATTCTTTCCACGCGCTATACAAGATTGGAATAATAGAGAATTGTGAAGGTAGCTCGATGAACCCTCTGCCAGGCACTTAAATATGATTTACAGAGTATCGATGTAGATGTAGAAGTCCTGGACGTCACATGGCTCGAAAACAATTAACTGCCTGTAAAGCATCCATTTAGGATTTCTGAACAGCCATTTTGACAGGATCCTTTCGGGGTCTGCTCTTATTAGGCAAATGGGTCCACACAGTGTAATGGTCACTACCACGAAGGACATCATTCACTCCACAATGAGCAGTGTCTGCATGGGTGGGCGAGCAGAAGGATAGGTCTTTGGGTGCAGATGAACCCATAGCAGGGCTAAAATGCTAAGCTTGACTCATGTCTGTAGTTAATGATCCTGAAGTATCCAAATGCAAGGGCAAGTGATGTTACAACCACATACCACAATGTGTACATTTAAGTCCCCTAAAAGTGTAAGAGAACTTGGTAGTTCATCAAGAAAACGTGTGAGAACCTCACTGTCAATGGGTTTATGGGGGCAGTGGATAAACGGATCACACCATTACTGCAACATGGGCCAGTACCCAAACAGCAACTGCCTGTAGCATTGCGGTTAAGTACATGTGAGGATTGGAGTATGTCCTTGATGAACACTGCTACTCCACCTTTCGCCCTGTCACCAGTAAGATATTTTTTCTTTGGAGGTGTCAGCCTCCAAATGTAGATGCATAAGTCGGTTTAAAGTGAGTCTCTTGGAGACAGAAAAAGGTCTGTTCTCTACAAACAGTCTCAGTTCCTCCGATGAATCCTGTATCTGTTTATATTCCAATGAAGTACGGGAACCTTCTTAGCCATATGGTTTTGTTTTACCTGTATCCTTGCACTGGAATGATGAGACATTTGTAGAGAGAGAGGGAGTGGAGGGGCTGCCTGGGTCCTGGGACGAGGTAGTTAAATCCATTATGTCCTCCTCAAAAGTCACACATGCCAGAATGACATTGATGGCATCCAGGACAGCCTTTGAGCAGAACATCGTGACCCTTTCCTTGTTTCCTCCCCCTTCGAGGATGATGGGAAAGGAAGCATTGAGAGGTACTCTGCTTTTGGGGTGCCTTCTCAATACTTACTGTGAAAATGTTGCTGGTCTCTTCTGTTGTAGCTGCCTGCGTTGCTATGTCTTTACTCACTCTGATTTGACATGTACAGGTGCTCTGGGCTCTGTGGCAAACCGTCTACCTTGGGAACAGGTTTTTGCACCATTCAAAAATACAAAGTAGCAAACACAGGGTTTTATTGCCTTATATTCTTTTTTGGCTTCTTAATAGTTTAGTTACCAAATTTTGCATTTTTGGTATAAACATGGCAGCCTCAGCTCCAGAATGGGTGGCTCTCAGAGCAGTCGACGCATACTGCAGGAGACGGGCATTCAGTCCCAGATTCATGTGCTACCTTCCCACACTTACCATACGGCGCTTCACCTCCACAACTCAGTGGTGCATTGCAAATTTGCTGACATTCGTAGCGCCACATAGGGTGAGGTACAAAACGTGTAAACCTGCATAATGTGTTCACACAGCATTGGAGAACTGAAGGTCACAATTAAGATGGCAGTCTTCTCAATTTCACCATTATTCATTCACGTCCTTTGCTCCACATCCACTGTCCACTGTATGCCCATACTTGTTTAAGTTCTCAGATGTTTACGTCCATAATAACGCAGCATGTGACCACACCCTTGCCTCAACGGATGGAGTCATGCAACTCAACAATCATCTCAGTCACCCAATTTTTCTGATTTCCTAAGAGCTTCCACTTGCTTTACCCTGTTAGTCTTAATCAATAAGGAACTATTTTGTAACCACATAATAGACTCTAAAGGTACCAGTAAGACCTTCTAAGCCATACAGAAATGGGACACTTTTTCAAACATCCTCTCCTTCCTCTCGATCACTACCGCTACAGACAAATTCTGTTTTATGACTTCTTAAGCCCTGTTACTAACTACGAATTGATTATCAGGAGGACTACCTTCCCTCTTTCATTTGGATGTGTGGGCGTGAGTAATCCCAAATGGTCCAAGGGTCCCATCTCTGTCCCATGAGCAGCTACGCCTTATACAAACGAGGGGCAAGAGGTCCACAGTGGTTACCCACTAATGACCGCTTCCCTCCAACAGCCATGCACCTCATTGGCGTGCACAACACTCTAAGACTGACAGTCTTTTTTAGAGAGGTCTGCACCATTCTCATGACCCAGGCAGCTAAGCTGACATCCTCAGTCAGGTTACAGTGACAGAGGACTCATCAGTCCATAGCTCAGGAACCTCCAATTTGCCAAGCTTGTAACCAGCAAAAAAATGCTGCATCCCTGAAGGCTATTATTTAAGGTCTTCGAGCCACGGGGCACCAAGTCAAACAGTTTAAAGAAATCTACAAATATGGTAGCTATATCTTGCCCTTCATCCATGGTCTGCAGGATATCACATGAGTAAAGCACACGCTGAGTTTTGCACAAGCAATGCTTTCTATATCTGTGCTGATTTGTGGACAGAAGCTTTTCTGCCTCATGGAAATTTATTGTATTCGAACTTAGAATATTCTTAAGAATTCTGCAATAACCCAATTTTAAGGATATTGGTTTGTGATTTTCTGGGTCCATTCTTTAGCTTTCCTATATACAGGAGCCACCTGCTCTTTTTACCAGTCTTGCTTGCTCATATTTCCGAATCTTGTTGTTGAACTACAGTTGGTCTCTTCCATCCTTAATACACTTACACGACATACACTTCTCCAGAGTGCAATTTACAATTAGTTTATACTTTGCTCGTGACTCCTCTATGTCCATCATAACTGAATTAAATAATGTATACTAATCGTCTAAATAGGATGCTAACAATTGCTTATCTACTCTTTCCATTATAAAAATTCTGCTGCCTTCTTGATGTATTTATGAAGTTCAGTAAGCACTGTCATTATGATGACATCGTGGTCACTAATACCTGTCTCTGTACTGACACTAACAATAAGGCCATGCTTGTTTGTAGATACAAGGTCTACAGTATTTTCACTGTAAGACGGATGTCAAACTAGCTGCTCAAAACAGCTTTCAGAAAATGTCCTCAGAACTGCTCACAAGAACATTTGTCTGTACCAACTGCAGTGCACTCATAAGACATCCTAGTCTATACTCAATTACATTAAGGTCACCTCCAACTAGTACTGCTTGTCACAGTACTTCTGCACTGCTTTTAGCAGACTTTCTTTGCACGATTCTTCAGATGTAAAAACTTGAGTTCACCTAAGCCAGTTACTTGCATCCAGATAACTTCGCAATCAGAGCCAACTTCGATCTCTACAGACAACTAACCTGTCTTTTCTACAATGAAGCACCGAAGAAACTGGTGTAAACAGGCTTATTCAAACATAAACAGGCAGAATACGGCACTGCAGTCGGCAAGGCCTATAAAAGCAACAAGTGTCTGGCGCAGTTGTTAGATCGCTTACTACTGCTATAATGGCAGGTTATCAAGATTTAAGTGAGTTTGAACATAGTGTTAAAGTCAATGCACGAGCTATGGGACACATCATCTACAAGGTAGCGATGAAGTGGGGACTTCCTCATATGACCATTTCACAAGTGCACCGTGAATACCAGGAATCTGGCAAAACATCAAATCTCCGACCCTGCAAAAATGGGACCAACAACGACTGAAGAGAATCGTTCATTGTGACAGAAGTGCAACCCTTCCACAAATTGCTGCAGATTTTAATGCTGGGTCATCAACAAGTGTCAGTGTGCAAACCATTCAACAAAACATCATCGATATGGGCTTTCGGAGCCAAAGGCCCACTCTCGTATCCGTGGTGACTGCACAGCACAAAGCTTTATACCTCACCCGGGCCCAACACCGATATTGGACCACTGAAACACCGATATTGGACCACTGACGACTGGAAACATGTTGCCTGGCCGAAAGAGTCTCATTTCAAATTTTATCAAGCAGATGGATGTGTATGGGTATGGAGACAACCACATGAACCGATGGACCCTGCATGTCAACGGGAGACTGTTCAAGCAGGTGGAGGCTCTGTAATGGTGTGGGGTGTGTGTAGTAGGAGTGATATGGGACCCCTGATATTTCCAGATACGGATCTGACAGGTGACGCATATGTAAGAATCCTGTCTGATCACCTACATCCATTCATCGTGTATTCCGATGGATGTGGACAATTCCAGCAGGACAATGCAACACTACTCATGTCCAGAGTGGCTCCAGGAACACTCTTCTGAGCTTAAAAACTTCCACTGACCACCAAACTCCCCAGACACAAACATTATTGAGCACCGTACTGTTCAGAAGATATCTCCACCTGCTTGTACTCATATGGATTTATGGACAGCCCTGCAGGATTCATGGTGTCAGTTCCATCCCCCCCACCCCCCAGCATTACTTCAGACTTAGTCGAGTCCATGCCACGTCATGTTATGGCACTTCTGCGTGCTCGTGGGGGCCCTACACAATATTAGGCAGGTGTACCAGTTTCTTTCGCTCTTCAGTGTATGTGTGTTCACTGCTTCATTAAATATTACAATTCTTTCTACTTTGGGTCCTGTCCAGTTCTCGGTTCTGAGTATGATTTGAGTGCAACAGCTTTCCTAGAAGATAATAAATTCATGAACTTCGTTGTGGATGCTCCAGCAATTTACTGTTAAAATTATGACACTCAAAGTATCTTCACTTTGTATGTGATTTGATTTCACTCTCTGCATATCAGCTGGTGTGCATTCATCAGATGACATCACACTACCACGTAGCCAAAAGAAACACCCATCTGCATTCCACATGAGGAGGGTGGTTACAGTTAAACTTTTGCTACTAGAGACCATGTATGCAGAAAACTATTGACCTTACAGGTACCCAGCTTTTTGAGAATGACGTTTAGACTGTGTGCTGCAGGATTTGCATTGTTTGTAGTGTTAATGTCATGGCTTGCCAGTAATGCTACGGCAATGTAGGGTTGAAACACAGGCATCAGTGTGCATTACAGTTGCAGACAGTCAACATGGTCTGGAGAAGGCAAGCAAGGCTTTACTCATGAAGCGGTTTTATCAAAACAATAACACATTTGGTGAAAACAAATCATTGGCCAATCATTCCAAACTGTGTGGCCACCAAGACCACCAGATCTGAATCTGTGTGATTTCTGGCTGTGGCATTATCTGAAGAAAGGTACCCAACATCCTACTTGAGGTATTTCTGGCAGCGATAGATCAACCTATAGAGGGGTTCCAGGTTGTTGTGGATGCAGATGGTTGTCATGTGGCGGCAGCACCGTCCAACGCACGAAGGGCTGAACTACGGCACTGCCGACACAAGTAGGGGCAGCTGTACCGTTATGCGGAATTTCGGCAACGGTGCGTCGCACACCGGACCGCACGGGAACAAAGCTGCCGGCAGTGCGAGCTAGTCGACGCAACGCGACACACGTCTCCCCAGTTCTTCCGTCGCGGACCACGTGCGTCGAGTCAACGTGACTCTGCCGTAAATGCGTACGCGCGGTCGTAAACGCAGTCGCCGTTAAATTGTCTTTCGTTTCTTCGCGGACGTTACGGCGCCTCCGGTCGTGCCAAGAGCAGAACATTCTGTGACGCTGCCTTTTGTCTCGCTCGGTCCACGCGGTCGCGCCACGGCTCGTCACTGGAGTGTACACCCTCCGGGATCGGTGACCGAGCCGTGCCGCCAGTGCAACGCGCCTATGTAGACGGACATTAGCGAAGTATATTATTTGTCATTTATTGTAACGGCAGGAAAAATAAATGTGTCCTGTCCAGAAACCGCTTTAGTCATTTATTGCCACAAAGCCTCTCCCATGAGCATAGTGCGTGGGCGCGGCGATAAATGCCGGTTCACTGCACATGAGCGACTGTAAGCGGGGATACAACACGTTCCCGCTTCACTGGTGACCCCGACGTGATCTGAGGCTAAAAAAAACACGTGGTGACAAACGTTCGTCGGTACGAGAGACGTGGAACCGCGAGTAGGCTTGCGCGCATACGCCCGCGCCGAACAGTGCTCCGTAGTAATTTTTTTTTAACTAACTTTTTTGTATTGTTTTTGTGTGCGTATATTTTGATCGCGGACTGCTTAGTGTTATTTTTTTCTTTTCGTGTGTTTCCCTTGTGTTATTTTCACTGTGTACTTTCCTCTTGTACGAGGATTCGACTCTGAACTAAGATGGCGACACTAGAGGAGTTGCAAAAGACCGTCGAGGAACTGCTCGCACGCAACACGAGGCTAGAGAGTGAGCTACAGGCACGGACTACACGCGCGGACGCCGTCGCTAACTTGGCCGACAGGGTGCACGACGCGCTGACAACGGCGCCTAGCACCGCGGCTGCGGCAGCTTACGACTCCGTCCCCCCACCACCGTGGCGGCCAGCGCCTCCCGCACCCGCATCGGATGCCGACCTGCACCAGCTAGTGCAAAACTTGACCGCACAGGTGGCAGCTCTCTCGACGCAAGTCGACCGGTTGGCGCGCTCGCAGCAAGAGGGCAGCACCCGCCGCAGCGGCAGCAGACCGGGCGACAGGCGGCGTGGCTCGCGCAGCCGGCAACGCAGCAACAGCCGCTCCAACGGTACCCCGCCGACGTCACAGCACGCACAAAACGGCTACTGCTGGTACCACGCCCGCTTCGGCAACGAAGCAACCAGGTGCCGCGCCCCTTGCTCGCACCCAAACGCCAGCTGCGACCGGACCTAGGCGCACCCGGCTGCAATATGATATCGAAGCGTCTGTTTGTTGCGGAACGGGGGGCAGGCGTGAGGTACCTCGTCGACACGGGTTCGGACCTCTCGATCTTCCCCCGTTCTATGTTACGAGACCGCAGGCGGGCCGAGGCACTCTGCCTTACAGCGGCGAACAACTCCACGATTAAAACTTACGGCACACACAGCCGCAATATAGATCTGGGCCTACGGCGCACGTTCTCGTGGACTTTTACCGTGGCCGACGTCAATGAGCCGATCCTGGGCGCAGACTTTCTCGGCCACTACGGGCTACTAGCCGACATTGCAAACGGCCAGCTCATCGACGCCGCGACTAAGTTAAAGATAGCGGGACAGCGCCGGCAGGCTGCACACTACAGCGTTAAACCCGTGAAGTGCCCCGGACCGTACGCTGACATTCTTGAACAATTCTCTGTGTGGCGGCAGCACCGTCCAACGCACGAAGGGCTGAACTACGGCACTGCCGACACAAGTAGGGGCAGCTGTACCGTTATGCGGAATTTCGGCAACGGTGCGTCGCACACCGGACCGCACGGGAACAAAGCTGCCGGCAGTGCGAGCTAGTCGACGCAACGCGACACACGTCTCCCCAGTTCTTCCGTCGCGGACCACGTGCGTCGAGTCAACGTGACTCCGCCGTAAATGCGTACGCGCGGTCGTAAACGCAGTCGCCGTTAAATTGTCTTTCGTTTCTTCGCGGACGTTACGGCGCCTCCGGTCGCGCCAAGAGCAGAACATTCTGTGACGCTGCCTTTTGTCTCGCTCGGTCCACGCGGTCGCGCCACGGCTCGTCACTGGAGTGTACACCCTCCGGGATCGGTGACCGAGCCGTGCCGCCAGTGCAACGCGCCTATGTAGACGGACATTAGCGAAGTATATTATTTGTCATTTATTGTAATGGCAGGAAAAATAAATGTGTCCTGTCCAGAAACCGCTTTAGTCATTTATTGCCACAAAGCCTCTCCCATGAGCATAGTGCGTGGGCGCGGCGATAAATGCCGGTTCACTGCACATGAGCGACTGTAAGCGGGGATACAACACGTTCCCGCTTCAGTCACATTAAGTAATGTTTGTAACTTGGAACATAAACAAGGTACACAAATAACAAACATTACCCTCTCATGTGGAAATTAATGTGTGTTAATTTCAATGGCTTATATGTTATTTGTCTTCTGAATGTCCTTAAAAATGTTTCTACAAAGTTTCATTGTCTTTCACGGGAGCCCTCTCAAGTAGCTAAAATTTAATTATAATACCAAGTACTCTTGCGCCCCCTCCCTCCCCCAAGTAGCTGCTTTCTCTGTGTAGTGCAACCCTGAGCTATCAAGGGAATCCTACAATTCTCCACTTCGCAACAAAGTGCCAGAATTCTGCAGACAAACTGTCATGGAATAGATGGAACCTCTGGTTGAGACCCTCCTGGCTGCAAACCAGAGGCCTGTGATAAATTCTGCTCAGCAAACTGTAAGCTCCACTTGCACCTCATGAGCAATGCCAGCCATCTTCTTCACTTCCATCATCATCTGTATGAACAGAGAATGGCCTCAGAACACGAACAACAAATGTCATCGGTGCCGACATGAGCCACAACTTGAAGGTGACTGCACCCTGCACATTATCATACTTATATACTAGAACTACAATTCTGTAGTATTTGTTAAGACCATTTAGGTTTGCTATTCAGCTGGACCCACGGAATTGTAAACACAGTATTTCATTTAGTATATGATCATTAACGTTTATTTATAGTTACACAAGGATGGATCAAGGAGTACTGCATCCTGTGTCATAAGAAATTTAATAATGAACATATAATGGCAGAATTAGTACAGATTATTGCCTGAACTATCCTTTACACAACGTTAGCATTCAACATAGTCACCATGCGTTTCTACACATTTGCACCACCATTGAACCCAGGCATCAAGACCACTAGGGAAAAATTCAGTGTTTTGATTGTTGACACATGATTTTAAGGTTGTTTTAATCTTATTAATGCAGAAAGTGGATGAGGACACTATGATGTACATCAGCAATGCGTAAGAAATTTGGTAATGGAGAAACGGACATCACACTGAGCAGCAGCTGACCGACAACATGTGTCACGGATGCCAGTCGAAGATGTGCTAATGAAACAATTCGAGGAGACAGGCATGTTATAGTTCACAATCAACAGTGAAACCTGAATTTTTAGAATCATGGGTTAAGAAACAAAACCATCAATTTTTACAAACTGGTATTGATGCCTGGATTCAAAGATGGTGCAAATGCTTGGTGATGAACAGTAGTGTTGTGAAGAGGACAGATCAGGCTATGATCTGTACTAATTCCATCGTTATGAATTCATTACCAAATTCATGATACAGGAGGCACTACTTTTTGTTCATCCTTGTATTTTCTTATTTAAAATTGCAAAATAACACGCTCTGTGATATTCAGACATAAAATGTTGGCTGTGAACCAATTGCAGACCTGTTCAGCTAAAGCCTATATCTTACTTAATGTAACTGAATTTGGGCCCTTCTGAAAAATTCCATAAAATATCATGAAGGTCATTTACATCTACCTATAGAAAAGTGCACTACTAACTGCTGTAACATTTTAGTTTACCACGTACAATTTCATAATTCACACAATCAAAGGCCTGATCAAGGACATGAAACATACCAACAAGATATATTTTCTCGTTTACCACTATCAGGATGGCACCATGGAAACCACATATGACAATCATTGTAGTGAATCCCTTACGAAAGGAAACTGGGAGACATTTATCGAGTTACGCTACAAATAATGAATCGGTATTCAGCACCAGGCCACTTTCTCACTTATAGTTTTAGACAATAAAATGAATTAATGTCTGTGTAATTATTGATGAATTAATTATATTAATTTCTTTCTAGATGAGTATCACTACTTCAAATATAAATATTTTATTGATTACAAAGATAGCTCGTAAGTCTCCCCATCAAATCAGCTGAAGATTTTAATACTATGCAAGAAACATTTCCTTAGTTAAAACAAGTACTCCGTTTTAGCAGATTACTGTTTTTGATATTTCCTTTTGAGTTGTAATTCTCAAACTAATGGATGCTGACAGTGTAAATGTGCCATCATTTAAGCCACTGATATTACCTGAGGATTCAGTTTCATTTGCCTCACTGTTGCTAGATCTCCCTCTCTTTAACAATGCTACAGTGGTTTACTTTCATGCTTAATACACGTTTTTCACTTTTTTACAACATTTTGGAAATTCTACAACACTGGTGGTAATGGAACTTCACCTTTTAATTATAGCTAGGCTTCTGAATTGTGAAGAGGTTTCTTTTCCTAATACAAGATACTTTCATCCTAGATGTTGTCCAGCCTTTGTCCATGCTTCTGTTTAATTTTTACATTCATTCATTTTAGGGGGTAACAGGACTGGAAGTGCTGTTGGGAAGAACTTTTTTTATTTAGTCTCTGGTTTCAAAATCATTTACTTGTAATCTTCCCATTGTGACTAAGCAGTGTTAATAAATTTGATCTGCTGTTTTCCTATGTAGCTAGATGTAACTTTTAACCACAATTTTTGAAGATATTAAAAGAATGGAAAAGGAAAAACAAGAGATTATGCTCTCCTGTCAATGACGAGGATGTTGGAGAGACAGAGCATACACTCAGATTGGGGAAGGAAATCAATTGCATTCCTTTCAAAGGGGCCTTGTTGGCCTTACACTATTGGAGGAAATTGCAGAAAACCTAAATCTGACTGCTCAAACTGGAGGGAGAGGGGGAGAGACTTTTTCCATCCAACAAAAAACTGCTCTTCGGATACACTGTGTAAGCTCATGTCACCTGTTTTCATAGATTCCTTTACACTTGTAACTTTTAACTGCTCCAAGACCTTTCCATGCTTTATGGTCTTCAGCTATACATACCCAAATTTCTTCTGAAAATTTTGTAACTTCATACGCTCATCTTCCATTTAGTTGTTTTCTCAGTCCTTACTTGTTTCTAGTAATCCACCAAAGAACTTCCATCGTCCAGCCACATCCCATTTGCCATGTCCTGTGAACTTGTATTTTATTTTTTGGCATGATTATGACCCCTACTCCAGTCTGGGCTCTGATCTGTTTGTTTATTTTTCTGTCTCCCTATAGCTTGCAAAGGAAACCTGTTTCTGAATGATTTTCACATCAAAAAATCACTTATTACTGCAGACAAAACTGGCAATACGCAATGATCAGATATCATAATTTTCAAAAAATATATAAAAATTCTATTTAATTTAGAAAAAGCACTCCAAGTCATTCTTACTCTGCTGCTCATTTCCTTTGCTGTCCACCTGGTCCTTATCTTCAACTGTTCTAAATACATTCATTAAATGATCCTAAAATTTCATTGTTAGGTTCTAAAATTCTCTTTTTGATGTGTTCATTGTATTTTATTTTAGTTTTATTACAACAGATTTTCTGGACCTACTTTCCAACTTGCTGTATTATGTCCATCCACTCACTGTAGAAGTTTATCTGCATCAGAGGTTCAAATGGCTCTAAGCACCATGGGACTTAACATCTGAGGTTATCAGTCCCCTAGACTTAGAACTACTTAAACCTAACTAACCTAAAGACATCACACACAACCATGCCTGAGGCAGGATTCGAACCTGCGACTGTAGCAGCAACGCAGTTCTGGACTGAAGTGCCTAGAACCGCTCGGCCACAACGGCCGGCTTGCATTAGAGGCAAACAGTACACTGTAATCAACAAAATGCATATGAGTGGCATAATTTGCATTAGAATTGCAAAGTCTCATGATTGTGAATTTATGGCAGACTGCCTAATGCACATAATAAAAATATTTTGTCCATCATCAACATCTACGTGATTATTCTTCTATTCACAATAAAGTGCCTGGCAGAGGGTTCAATGAACCACCTTCATGCTGTCTCTCTATCATTCCACTCTCGAACGGCATGCGGGAAAAACAAGCACGTAAATTTTTCTGTGCGAGCCCTGATTTCTCTATTTTATCGTGATGATCATTTCGCCCTATGTAGACGGGTACCAACAGAATGGTTTCCCAATCGGAGGGGAAAACTGGTGACTGAAATTTCATGAGAAGATCCTGTTGCAAAGAAAAATGCCTTTGTTTTAATGATTGCCACTCCAATTCACGTATCACGTCTGTGACACTATCTCCCCTATTTCACAATAATACAAAACGAGCTGCCCTTCTTTGTACTTTTTCAATTTCATCCGTCAGTCCTACCTGATGCGGATCCCACACCGCACAGCAATACTCCAGAAAAGGGCAGACAAGCGTAGTGTAAGCAGTCTCTTTGGCAGACCTGTTGCACCTTTTAAGTGTTCTGCCAATGAATCACAGTCTTTAGTTTGCTCTACCCACTATATTATCTATGTGATCGTTCCAATTTAGGTTATTTGTAATTGTAATCCATAAGTATTTAGTTGAATTTACAGCCCTCAGATTTGTGTGAGTTATCACGTAATCAAAATTTAGCTGATTTCTTTTAGTGCTCATGTGAATAACTTCACACTTTTCTTTATTCAGGGTCAACTGCCACTTTTCCCACCGTACAGATATCTTATCTAAATCATTTTGCAAGTCGTTTGATCATCTGATGACTTTACAAGACGGTAAATGACAGCATTATCTGCAAACAATCTAAGACGGCTACTCAGATTGTCTCCTACGTCCTTAATATAGATCAGGAACAAGAGAGGGCCTATAACAGTCCCTTGGGGAACGGTGGATATTACTTCTGTTTTACTCGATGACTTTCCATTTATTACTATGAACTGTGCCCTTTCTGGCAGGAAATCACGAATCCAGTTGCACAACTGAGGCGATACTACATAGGCACATAGTTTGGTTAGAAGACGCTTGTGAGGAAAGGCGTTGAAAGCCTTCTAGAAATCTAAAAATATGGAATCAATTTGACATCCCCTGTCGATAGCACTTATTACTTCATGAGTATAAAGAGCTAGTTGTGTTTCGCAAGAATGATCCATGCTGGCTATACGTCAATAAATTGTTTTCTTTGAGGTACTTCTTAATGTTCAAACACAGTAATAGTTCTAAAACCATACTGCAAATCGATGTTAGTGATGTACGCCTATAATTCAGCGGGTTACTTCTACTTCCCTTTTTGGGTATTGGTGTGACTTGAGCAATTTTCCAGTCTTTAGGTAAGCATCTTTCTGTGAGCAAGTGGTTGTATATAATTGCTAAATATGCAGCTATTTTATCAGCATACTCTAAGAGGAACCTGACTGGTGTACAATCTGGACCAGATGCCTTGCCTAAGTGATTTAAGCTGATTTGTTACACCAAGGATATCTACTTCTATGTTTCTCATCTTGGCAGTTGTTCTTGATTGGAATTCAGGAATATTTACTTTGTTTTCTTTTGTGAAGGAGTTTCGGAAAACCATGTTTAATAACTCTGCTTTACTGGCACTGTCATCAGTGACTTCACCATTGTTATCACGCAGTGAAAGTATTGATTGCGTCTTGCCACAGGTGTGCTTTATGTATGACCAGAATCTCTTTGGGTTTTCTGCCACATTTCGAGACAGAATTTTGTTGTGGAAATTATTAAAAGCATATCGCATTAAAGTATGCGCTATATTTCGAACTTCTGTAAAACTTTACCAATCTTGAGGATTTTGCGTTCTTGTAAATTTGGCATGCTTTTTTGGTTGCTTCTGTAACAACGATCTGACCCGTTTTGTGTACCATGGGGGATCAGTACCATCACTTATTAATTTATGTGGTATATATCTCTCAATTGCTGTTGATACTACCTCTTTGAAAACATTCCACAACTTTTCTACACCTACATGATCAGATCAGAAGGAGTGAAGCCTGTCTCTTAAAAAGGCATTAAGAGCATTTTTATCAGCTTTTTTAAATAGATATACTTTGTGTTTCTTTTTTATGGTTGTAGGTGTTACGGTATTCAATCTAGCAGCAACTGCATTGTGGTCACTAATCCCTGTATTCGTCACAACACTCACTATTTGTCCAGGATTATTTGTTGCTAAAAGGTCAAGTATGCTTTCACAACCATTTACGCTTCGAGTGGGCTCATGAACTAATTGTTCAAAATAATTTTCTGAGAAAGCATTCAGCACAATTTCGGATGTTTTATGCCGCCGGCTTTAAACATAAAAATTTTCCAGCATATCAAGGGTAGATTGAAGTCACCACCGACTATAATTGTGTGAGAGGGGTACTTATTTCAAATGAGACTCAAGTTTTCTTTGAACTGTTCAGTAACTATGTCTTCTGAGTCGGGGGGTCAGTAAAACAATCCAATTAATAGTTTAGTCCGATTGTCAGGTATAGCCTGTACCCATACTATTTAAGAAGAACTTCAATTTCGATACAATGCAAGCTACGTCTGACAGCAATAAATACTCCACCACCAACTGTATTTAATCTATCCTTTCTGAACACTGTTAGATTGTTTGAAAAAATTTCGGCTGAACTTATTTCCGGCTATAGCCAGCTCTCTGTACCTACAACTATTTGAGCTTCAGTGCTTTCTATTAGGGCTTGGAACTCTGATTCTTTCCCAACACAGCTACGACAATTTACAATTACAATACCAATCGTATCTACAACTACCTTACTGTGTTTTACCTGCCTACTTTTAGACGGACATCCCTTCTGTGGTTCCATGAGACCCTCTAACCTAAAAAATCACCCGGTCCCTTGCACACCGCCCCTGCTACCCGTGCAGCCACCTCCTGTGTGTAGTGGACTCCTGACCTATTAAGCGGAAACTGGAAACACATCACCCAATGGCGCAAGTCAAGGAATCTGCAGCCTACATAGTCACAGAACTGCCTGAGACTCTGATTCAGACCCTCCACTCGGTTCTGCACCAAAGGACCACAGTCAGTTCTATCGATGATGCTGCTCCTTAATCTCGGAAGCAAGACTGGCAGTCTTTACCATTTCCGCAGGACACCCGAAACCAGACAGAATCTGCTCCAATCCAAAGCAAAACATGTCACTGGTACTGACATGAGCCACCACCTGCAGTTGGCTGCACCCTGTGCTCTTCATGGCATCCGGAAGCACCCTTTTCACATTCGGAATGACTCCCCCCGGATTGCACACGGAGTGCACACTGGCTTCCTTCCCCTCCTTGGTAGCCACGTTCCTAAGGGGCCCCATTACGTGCCTAACATTGGAGCTCCCAACTACCAGCAAACCCACCCTCTGTAAATGCCCAGACCTTGTGGACCGAGAAGCTTCCTCTGGAACTGGGTGGAAGACTGCATCCGGCTCAGAGACATTGTCAGCCACAGATAACATCCAAAACCTGTTTGTCAAATGAACCAGGGAGGCCCTATGATCGGCCCCTCAGAAAGTTTTTCGCTGCCTGCCAGACTTAGGGATGATCTCTCACTCGGCCATGGGAGAGGGGTCAACTTCAGTGCCGGCAGAACCCGGTGAGGTCGCAGCAGTGGACCCATCGGAGGACACATGGGACTTGCTCAACGTCCCTCACATCCCTGCATCCGATCCTCCACAGTGATGCCCCTTGGCAACAGCCTCAAGCTGTGTGATGGAAGCCAACGCAGCCTGAAGCTGTGAGCGAAGGGTCGCCAGCTCAGCTCGCATCTGTACACAACACTCACAGTTCCTATCCATTACTGCAGTTGCTCATGTTTGAAGCTCGTAAAAATTTGCAACAAACGAATGGTGTACTCGCCTTACTAGTAGCAGGAACTAGCGGTGCGCTCTCACTGACCGTGTAACTGACACTGAGCTCATCATATGAAAATAAATTCAAAGAACTAAACTGTCTGATCAGTAGCTGCTTATTGTATTTCTGAAATGGTAGATTATACAGAAGAGAGGCATGGTGTTTTAAGTGGAATCTGGTATTATGCACGAACCAATAATTTGGAGGCATTCCTTGAAAACGGCACACACTGAGGCTCATTCCTTCAACTCTGGCTAGTGACCTATGCTTTTAGCCAAACTAGAAGAGTTAGGGAACTCAACCAGCACTTCAGACTATTGTGTTAGAGCATTTGGACACAAATGCAAACAAATTTGTAAAGTAATAGTAGGACATCAAGCGACTAACTCAATTCAGCTACAAAATGTTTAAATCATTTTCATTTGCTTGCCTCGCACAAACTGCCCAAATTTTTAGATATTTTAGATTGTACCAACTTTCACATAATGAACAAATGATTACACTTTGTTTAATCAGAATGAGGACATCACTACGAAGCTTAACTTTTGTGCCTAATATGGGTGTGCAGGGATGCATGAAGTTCTTTATTTGTAGTTTGTTGGTTAATTACATCAAGGAGAAATATTGATCCAACTCAACACTAGCAACTCAGACAGATGGTATTGGCACCACAAAATTACTGAGAAAAAGCAGTACCATGACTGTCTGTCTATCTGCAGGCTCCTTCAGGTGTATACCCTGAAAGACAATCCCTACATTGGTTTAGTGTGGTGGTGACTGACTACAGAGAAGAAAAACACACTACGTATATTTTGGAACAAACTCTTCAAAAACACGTAACTCAATCAAGTCCTTCACAGCAGTTGTATATGTAATTTGCTTCTCACAGTTGACATTCAGAGCTCACACTCAACATAGCTTTACAAACTGACAGAGAAGTTGCAATTTATGTCAGAAAAATTCATTTAACTGCTCACAATAAAGAATGTTCTGGAAACTATAAAGTTCAATTAAAATTCCTTAATGTGAAAAGAATCCACTCACCACAGGATAATATGTGTTGATGTTACACAAGAAACAGTTTATAAGGTTTATCGTGCTCCAGTGCCTCAACAAAACTTTAGAGTCTGAAATTGAGTACGAAATCTAGCCTAATGAAAAATCATCAAGTTCACATGGTTTCCATGGCAAAGCACAGACTACCACAGTGATGGAGTCCTCGTATCACCCCCACTCCCCTCTGGCCAGTGAGGGGCACACAGTTCACCTGGTGGAGTAGATGGGACATCCACTCTCAATTCACTAGTGGCTGCTTTCATTCCGAGAAAAATGTGGTTTATCCAACCAACTAAATCACTTACAGCATTCTCATTTGGGTCTCTGTTATAGCTTTATATTGTTTTAACATACATGGAAATTTTTATGAATGCAGCCCAGAGAAAAGTATCATTCTAGTCTGCAAAATAAAGGCACATGAATTTAATTAAAGTCTTGGCTGGGCCAGCTGAGGGAGCTGAAGGAACGTATAAAAAATTTTCTTTTGGCTGGAGTAAGAGCTTTGCATTACTCTAAAACCACACATCCCTACAACTTCTGTACTTCTATAATGTACAACACACCAAAATATTGATACTGAGTGATAAAAATCAAAGGTAGTTAATAAACAGTTTTCACAATATTTATTGGAATCATTAATTTCAAAATAGCAGATAGTTATAAATGAGCATTGGGAATGCTTGCTTTATAGGAAATACACATTACTGCTGAATTACAGCTCTCTAGTGCCATTCCCTAGTGGTAATAAACATATTAAAGAGACATCTCCAAAATTTTGACAAACTTTCCAAAACATGCTTTCATCGTATGTTCTATGCATTGACCTCATTATATTTGTTGCACCAGTTTTCTTGTGGGGATCTAAAATGAGTGCACAACAGGCTGCAAGGTCACTGTTGCGCTCTGGATATGGATAGCTGACACAGTGGTGGCAGCTACGAGGAAGCTCACTTGCCTCCCCAGAATAGGACACCGTGCATCACAAAAGATACTTAAAATACTATGAACTGATGTTTCAAAATGCATAAACATAGATTACTTTCTACTATATGTATCTCACATAATGATCATTATGGCAAGGCAAAATTAGAGAGATTCCAGCTTTCAGAATATGTACTAAGATTCATTTTACCTTTGCATCATTTGTAAATGGTATACTGGAGCTAAAACGACACTGACACACTATGTAACTTTCAACAAATATTATAAGGGGGTTATCTGAATCTATATCGATAATTGCAAACGAATGTGAAATATATGTCACAGGATACCCCTAACTGTACTGTGTACTATGGTTTCTGCCCAATCTACCGAAAAATGGAGTGCAGAAAGAGCAACTGCCTAACTGCCTCTGTGCATGCAGCAGTTAGTTAATCTTGTCTACACAATCCATATGGCACATTAACTGGTCAACACAGTTAGTTCTGAAAGAACCTCTTAACTGCAGCTGTCACAAAACTCTTCAGAAATGTGTTATATAGCAATTTGTGCTCTATATGTACTAATTAAGAAAGCATTTTAATAATCATACAACTGAAAGCAGCTCTGGAAGAGTTTTAAATATACTATCATACTCATCAATACAACTATTTCAGAGAATGGGCATTTTACAGAGCACAGAGTGCCAAAGAATGTATATGGTAATATACTTTCGGCTAAGGTGATATCAGATTTGAAATGTGTAATAAAAATAGATCATACATCAATTTCATTGCCAAATAAGTTAACTCAACAAATCTCTTTCTCACTTTTTCCTGTCTTTATATCCTTTTGTCCCACTTGCATGCTTCTCAAATTAATCTCTTGTCCCTGACTTACTAAAACCTCACTATTACTCCTGCTTTTAAATATTTGTTCCACTTCCTTTATTAATTTTAGCAATACTCTTGTACCTGATGTATCTTCTAATCTTAAAGAGTTAAGAAACTTTTTCTTTTCTCAATGCTATACACACCAATCTTTCTTCTTTTCTAGATCATTATGGTTTAAAAGTTCTGGAAGGAGGCTAGTGGTAGTGGTGGTTCACTCTGAGGATACATGGTGGCTAGTCTTAGAGCTTACACAATCATAATTTTAAAATAAAGTCTCTGTACTGACTCTGTAATAGGACTTGTGTGTTAAAATTTACTAATACTTGAAATTTGATATAACAAGACACAAGATAAAATTCCTCCACAAATAAATTGGACTATCTTCCCAAAGATACAAAATGAGGGATGAGCCAGCCATTCTGTTACACAATAAAATTTCCACCCAAAAGCTAACGGAGGTTGTACAGTTTATCTCAAACTTTAAATGTAAGTGACTTTTGCACTGTTGCTAGACAAAACTTCTTGTACTGGGCCAAGTGGAAGTTGAATGCCCGCTGGAACAAAAGAATCACAATGGCTTATAGATGGCAGTGTTGCCACAGCATTGAGGGCAGTGTCACCACGGCATTGCACTCGCCTATTGAGTGCGCCACCGTCTCATCACATGAATACAGCAGCAACAGTGTCCCTTGTAGCCTGAATAAATACTGCCACAACTCGACCACTCAGTCATTCATGCACTTTGTCTGATAGCGTTCACTACTATTTCCTCCGTACTGCTGACTATTGCTGAAGAATACTTGACAAAGACTTTCTGGTCTCAATTTGGATTGTGGCTTCTACTTGATCTGTTGGCAGCATTGTGTCAAAAGATTCTGGCACTTTGTTGTAGCCTAGTTTGCTATTGTCTTGCTCCTTTTGTGTCGAGATCCACCATTTGTCCACCCTGTTGCTTGACTCTGCTGTGGGTTTGAGTCCTGACCGCAGGCTGTCTTCCCGTCTTGTATCACCATCATTTTCCATGTTCTCTGAATGAGCACCAGTATGCAACGACTCGTGGACATAGCAAAACTGGTGATAGTTCATCTGAAAGTATAGGGTCATCTTCCTGCCAGAATTTAAGATACCTACAATTAAAGCATTAAATACAGGGCAAGCAAACACCTAAGGAATCACACATCATGGGTTTTCACATTTAGGAAGATAGTTTATAATGCAGTCTAATTTCAGCTACTCAGGCACGATGAGCATCCAGCAATGCCAGCATTTGCAGTCCCTGTCTCACAAACCTCTGTCAGGAAGTGAATATTGTGTGTTTTTATCTGACTTTCTAGTGTTTATTTACATTTAGAGCTTGCATATTTATTTCCTATAGTAGCTTTTGGGTGAACTGAATTTCTAGTGCAAAAGTAACTTTTGCTGCATCTGTTTTCAGTAGTGAAATTTATTTCAGTTTTAATATCATGTGGATCTCATGATCTTTGTGTTTAGTGAGAACTCTGCAGATCAGATGCTACTATCTGTTTATTCTTTTTGTTTATATTTCGTGTACATTCCAACCTCAGCTGCACCACAGTTGAGAGATTTTCTCTCCTATGGGGGTCCGTTTGTTCTTCCTCAATTAGTCCTGGCTGCTTTTCTCATATTTTTGAGATTTTAAACAGATATATTTTTACACAGTACGATAGGGTAGGGACTGTGCTTGCAGTGTGTGGACACAAGGAGAAACATCTGCTATTCACAAACAGCTGGAAGCTGTGTTGGTCATTGTTGACAGGCTTAAAGCTACTGCTCAAAGCTGTGACCCTGTGCCACCAGTGACGAGCTCTGCAATACCATTGGTGACAATGGAATCCCCTAGTAACGTCCATTGTCACTGTTTCTTCCAATAAGCAACATCTTCACCCGAGAATGAGTGGTGAATGGTGGTGGGTTTGCATATCTCTGGGCACAAGGCAAAAGTGGGAAAGGGCTGTACAGCTGTCTCCTTACACCTTACCAACTGGTATGACACGCTATCCAGTGCTGATAATACTTCTGAGCCAGCATGGGATATCTCTCTTGTTAGGCCAGACGCCGACTTTCCTGTCCAGTCTAGACAAATGCAGAGGACAAGTACGCTAGTCTTTGGGAGCTCCAATGTCATGTGGGTTATGGAGCCCCTCAGAAAAATAGCTGGCAGGTCAGGACAGAATGCCAATGTGCGTCCAGTAAATATTTGTCATGTATTATTGTTTTTCTGACATGTTCCACATACTGGAGGACCTCATCACTATGAATCAATTGGAATGAAAGTAAATCTAACCTAATCTACATTTGCCAGAGGCAGGAATCTCATCCAAGATGTGGAGGAGGCTCTGCCAGCACACGTTAACACCTTAAAATCTCCCTAAAATTTTCGGAAACAAGTTGGACATATCACAAAACCTTAAAATTCTAACCACATTAAAACAGAAGACAGATCTGTTGGCAAAACTGGTCTGAAAATAAAACACAGACTAATAGAATGTGGTACACAGTGATCTGCCTGCTTCAAGCACCATTGGAAAATTCTCTCACTGGAGCAAGAAGCATGCATCACATGCTCTGGCCTATGTGAAGACAAGTAAGGAGGACCTCATCCTGTCTGCATGGCTGGAAGGAGGTACACCATGGATGCATTGTGGGCTTTATTAAGCAGAGGTTATTGTCTGTCACTTACAACGACTCATCTTCCCATTGACACATGACTCTGTACCTCAACAGTGAGATGGCAGCATGCACGGGGATGGGATGGGAACTAACTGAGAATCATGACACACCTCCTTGGCTGCTATATCTGCCATTTCATTCCCCGCAATAACCATGTGTCCTGGCACCCAGCAGAAAGACAGCTCCTTCCATAGACTTTGTAAGTGGAGAAGGGCATCCTGTATACCTTGGATTACTTTATTGGCTGGATAAGGAGACTGAAGGGCACTCAGGGAGTCGGAATACATGAGGAACTTAGCAGGCATGGTACGTCTCGTCTGCTCCAGCACCCTCAAGATTGCGGATAATTCAGCGTTGAATACATTGAATTCTGAAGGCAACCGAATAGTGAGGATATGATCTGGAAAAACAGAAGAGTAGCCAACAGAAAAACCCCTGTTTTGACCCATCTGTGAATAGAGCTACATAGTTGTTGTGCTCATTTAAAATGTTGGAAAATATACAAATGGGACAGCAGAGAGTGTCCAGGAATCCTTGCCCTGACCTCCTCTCATTCTCCTTGTGATGCATCAAGCCTTCATCTACATCTAAATGGATGCTTCACAAATCACACTGAAGTGCCTGGCAGAGGGTTCATCGAACCACATTCACAATAATTCTCTATTACTGCACTCTTGAACACCATGTGGAAAAAATGGACACCTATATCTTTCTGTGCGAGTTCTAGTTTCCCTAATTTTTTTATGATGTTCATTTCTGTCTACATAAATCGGTGCCAACAAAATATTTTTGCATTCAGAGGAGGAAGTTGGTGACTGATATTTCATGAGAAGATCCTGCAGCGACGAGAAACACCTCTGTTTCAATTATGTCCACTCCATATCCCGAATCATGTGCGTGACATTCAACTCCTTATGTTTGGATAATACGAGGGTAATCCGAAAAGTAAGGTCTCCTATTGTTTTATAAGTACAGAACTCTGTTTGTGTGGCAGTTGGTCACACTGTTATGAAGAGGGCTTCACACGCTGTGTGTAAACATGCGCACACCGCGCTTAGGCACTCAGTCTTGGCTTGGCAGCTGTTGAGAATGGAGCTTGTGGTGTCACCGCCAGACACCACACTTGCTAGGTGGTAGCCTTTAAATCGGCCGCGGTCCATTAGTATACGCCGGAACCACGTGTCGCCACTGTCAGTGATAGCAGACCGAGCGCCACCACACGGCAGGTCTAGAGAGACGTACTAGCACTCAGCCCCAGTTGTACAGCCGACGTTCATAGCAATGGTTCACTGACAAATACGCTCTCATTTGCCGAGACGATAGTTAGCATAGCCTTCAGCTACATTTGCTACGACCTAGCAAGGCGTCGTATTCAATTGATATTTATTATGTGAAGCATGTATCATCAAGAGCGATGTTCTACAATTGTAGATTAAAGTTAAGTATTATATGAACTACTTACTTTATTTGCAATTCTCAAGATATTGTCCTGTTCCAGACCTCATGCCAGTCAGCGTGTAATAAAACGCGTGCATTTCGGCCTCCTGTAGCAACCCAGTGTTGGCGCTTCTGCCAACACTACAGAGCTCCCATTGGATGTTACCGCCAAGTGCGAATTGTGCGCAGTTATTCGGTTTTGAACGCAAAGGGCACTGCACCGATTGAAATCCATCGCCAATTGACGGAAGTGTATGGTGAGTCGTGCATCGATGTCAAAAATGTTCGTAAGTGGTGTTAGAGTGTGTCGGACCAAAATTCACGACGAACAAGGGAGTGGGAGACCATCAATTTCTGAGGAGACAGTGTTGAAGGTTGAGCAAAGCATGCGTGAAGATCGGTGGATCACCCTGGATGATCTCTGCACATTGGTTCCTGAGGTTTCCTGAAGCGCCGCTCACAGACTTTTAACAGAAACATTGAACTACCGGAAGGTGTGCACAAGATGGGTGCTACGCATGCTGACTGAGGACCACATGTGGAAACAAGTTGATGCTTCCCTTGCGTTTCTTTACCGCCTTGCACCCGAACAGGAAAACTTTCTGGACTCAATTGTCACAGGTGATGACACCTGGACATACCACTTTACACCCGAGACCAAGCAACAGTCATGCCAGTCGCAGCATCCTTCTTCGCAGCATGGCGGCAAGCTGGTATGACATGGGCATACAAAAACTGCCACAGCGTCTACAAAAATGCATCGACAGAATTGGTGGTTATGTTGAAAACTAGCTAAAGGTTCAAGCTGTAAACTGATATAAACCATTGTAGAAATAAACAGGTCTGTGTACTTATAAAAAAATAGGAGACCTTACTTTTGGGATTACCCTCGAACAAAATGTGCTGCTCTTCTTTGAACTTTATCGATGTAGTCCATTAATCTTATCTGGTAAGAATCTCACACTGTGCAGCAGTACTCCAAAAGAGAGCAGACAAACATCATGTAGGCAGTCTCTTTATTAGATCTGTTGCATCTTCTAAGTATTCTGCCAATAAAACAATGAAACACACTCTTTAGATCACCTTCCCCGCAAAATTTTCTGTATGTTCTTTCCAAATTAATTTGTTCGTAATTGTAATTCCTAAGAACTTATTGAATTTATGGCTTTTAGATTTGACTGATTTATCAAGTAACTGAAGTGTAATGGGTTCCTTTTAGCACACATGTGGATTATCTCACACTTTTCATTATTTAGGGTCAACTGACAATTTTCACATTGTGGCGCCGATGAGGTTGACACCAGCATCCATCTGAGTATAGTCTTTGAACTAAGCTAAGATTATCTTTGTGCAGTTCCGCCATGTCAGTTCTTTGTAAGTCTTGCTTGTGTAAAGAGGTGAATAAATGAACTACTGTTAAAATGGTGTAGTTTGGTGTAAACAACCCGAACTTCCTCACTGCTGACCCCGAGTTGTAACATCATGTTTTCACCGTTTTACTGTGTCCGTGACCTCCGTGTTGGTTATTTTCAGGTGTATTACATTGACACAGCATTCGAACAATGACTTCGGCCCAGTGCCTAAAGCCGGATTTTGTGATCGACATGCATCATGTTGCGGGCGATGTACACCCACCAGGACTGCAACACGATGCCTCTTACGCCAGTTTCAACGGACGTTTTCGAGCCTGCAACAATAAGTGAGGTTCAGAGTGTGCATGACTCCGGCTATCAAACGCCTTTGTTCCCACCACATGTGCCCTCCCTCATTGACTGTGCAGTTACCTCTTATGGATCTCTGTGCAGTGTGGGACCAACGCCGATTTCTGCAAATGCTTCGTTGGACAACCTACCACCGCCAGGACAATGATTTGCCACGCCGCAATCCATGCAGTACCACGCGGATACCTGCCACGTGGCCGGAACTGCTTAGTTCACAGGTCAACCTCCTCAGCATCCAACCATGCCCACGCCTGCCTTGGTTCAGCATCAGCACATGCCTTCCTACTTCGATACCTCGGCCTGCAACAGGAACAATAACTTGTTATCTGTGCCTGACCTCCATCTCTGTCCCAGTGCTACGCCTCAGTGTTTTGTGCCACGACATTTACCTTAACTGCACACCGTTTTGAGTGGAGTGGCTATGAACAGTGAACATTCACACATTCCGTTCCACGTTCGACATACGCTACCATTCTCGGCACATCTAGGTGCCTCATCCGCGTCTTGTTCCGCGATGCGTCAATCCGGACACACCCGCTACGTGTTGAGCTTCTGCAACTGCAATCGACACATCACGGTGCCTCACCCGCATCGGCCTTCCGCGTCGCGAATGATCGCACTCAACCACAACGTGTCACCTTCACGCTGCCACCCGAACAGCCGTCGTTGCCTCATCCCCTGGAGGCACACTCTCTGGGAACACTACAGCAACAACAGCTCGATTCAGGCAGTGCCCCGACGAACTCAACTCAACCTGTTCTTCCGAACATTCTACAATGCTTACTGACGCTGCCACTGTTTAATCCCGACAGAGGAACAACCTGTTTCAAAATTGTGGACGAAGTGTTGCTCGAGCTTTCGTCGAGTCACGGGTATCGCATTTCAGATGTCCAGCTATCATCACGACTGACAAGGGCAGACAATTTGAGTCAGCCCTCTTCAATGAGATTTGTAACATATGCGGCATCGAGCACATCCATACCACAGCATATCACCCGCAAAGTAATGGACTAGTCGAGTGCTGGCACCACACTTTCAAGGCGGCTCTTCGAAGCCACAACTCTCTACGGACAGAGGCCCTTCCCCTTGTGCTACTCGGCATTCGTGCGATCTAGAAGGAAGACCTCAAAGGCACAATAGCCGAGTTCGTATACGGCCATAACATTTTCCTCCCTGGCGAACTTGTGAGCCCTTCCGCTTCTCTCCCTCAGTCTGACTTACCGTCCTTTGTGGACCACGTCAGACGTCACTTCATCAGCCTCCACATCCCCACCCGCTAGCCATTCCCGCCCTAAGGTTCACGTCCCAAAATCTCTGGACAATTGTGAGTATGTCATGCTCTGAGATGACACTGTCCGTGCTCCCCTCCAACCTCCGTACACCGGCCCATACCAGGTTCTCCGGCACTCAGCCAACACCTATGACATCCAGATGAAAGATTCAGCTGTTACAATCTCTCTCAACAGACGTAAGCCTGCTCATGTCGAGCCTTCTTTTACCCCCCTTCAGGCCATGACCACGCCACTCACCATCGTGGCTCACGATACTCTGACCACTCCCTCCACGTCGGACTCTCACACTCGGTCGAGTGACTTCCAGCTCCAATTGTCGAGCTCTCCTCCGACCTCGCCCTCTACTCCAGTCTCACGCACTCTGTCAAGTGACCACATGCTCCCCATGTCGAGCTTACCTACGATCACGCCCTCGCCGCCAGGCCCTTCGCCGGTCCCTTCGACCTCTCCACCGTCGCCTGCCTCGCCCTGTCAAGGTTTGTCAGCCCCCCCTCCCCCCATCTTGAACGTACCCTTGCTCGAAGTGTTTGTGCCTGTCCCCCGGACATAATCCACGACATCTCAATAATACTATGCGATGATACACTGTTCGTCGTGTGTTTCCCTTCATCCAGTGCTTATGACACAACCTCCGCCATTCCCTGCCGCTTGGTGAAATGTGTTCCCCTCTCGCCCGACGTTAATCTGGACATGCTTCGTGTGTTCGCCACGCCCACAGGAGACATTGTCGTCGTCGCTCCGTTCCACCTGTAAACCGCCGGCCTACCTGTCGCTGCACGACCAGCACACCCAGTACGACGCCCAGCTCGCTTCAAGGACTTCCAGGTTCGGTGGTCGAACCTTCTTTCACGGCATCTACCCACACAGCTCCTCCATAGTCACCCCCCCCCCCCCCCCCCCCGGCCTCTCAAGAGTACTCCGTACTGCGGGAGGGGGGGGGGGGCTAGGCTTTGTGGCGCTGATGAGGGCGACACCAGCATCGATCTGAGTATCGTCTTTGAACTAAGCTAAGATTATCTCTGTGCAGTTCCGCCATGTCAGTTCTTTGTAAGCCTTGCTTGTGTAAAGAAGTGAATAAATGAACTACTGTTAAAATGGTGTAGTTTGGTGTAACTAACCCGAACTTCCACCTCAACATCATGCAGCCCTTGCCAAGGGAAAGGCTGCGAGGTTTTCCACCATTGGGCAGTGCTTAAGCCATCACAGAGCTGCATGCCTGAAGTGGATTACTGAACAGCACTCATCAGTTCACCATGGGACAGGTGGTCTCCTAGGATGACAAGAGGACTTTGGGATGGAGAAGTCAGCTGCGTGGTGGATTACTCATGTGGTGTGGTCTACCCACTCCTGGATTCTGTCGTGGCATTCAAACACAGTCAGCTGGCTGAAGAGTGCCAAGTTGGCTCCGCTCATCATTAATTGTGGCTCTGTCCTTAGAAGACATTCAGTAGATGAATCCAGAGTGGGAAGTGCTCACTGGAACGACTTCGCAAAAAGAGAGGTTGATGGCTGGAGATGACCCATTGACAGCACAGAAACAAGTCGGAGAGCTTGTGTGGTGGATGTACAGCTCATGAGATGTCTTGGGGCTCTCCAAATCCTGATCCCGAGGGCAAGTAGAGGTCGAGCCCCAAAAGACATGATGGGCATTGCAGCCTTCCAGTAGGAAAAATGGTTGGGGTAGATGTTCTATAAGATCCGTGGGAGCCTCAGAGTCTATCACATTTTGGAGGAGGTAAATACTGTACAATGAGCAACAGTGGCCCTCTGAGTCAAATGAATTTCAACTGCAACTTCTTGCAGGTCAGTAGCCAGGGGAGATCAGAGGAGTGGTGTGCATTATCTTTATCAACAAGCACAGTGGCCCCTCCCTGGCCCTATCTCCAATCAGGTTATCCTTCCCATGGAGGAATAGCTCCTTATACAGGGTTATCAGGTGCTTTAAAATGTGTTTCCTGCAAAATATAAGCACAGGGCACGTTCCTGTGCAAGGAGTTCCAGTTTCTCCACCTTTGTCCTGAACCTATTAATGTTCCACTGCAGTATGGGGGCCATTTATCATGTGGGGTAGCATCTTCACTCTATCTTTCCATCAGGGTGGGAGTCTGTAGTGGTTGGAGGATTGGTCTTAAGGTGAGATGAGCACTCCACGCTCACGTCACGACCCACTGACTTTGAAGACAAGTAATGGCAGACATCAGTGAGAGCTATGTCAACATCATCAGACTGCTTATTTCTCATCTCCATCAGTGGTTGATTAATTGCTTTGATATCGATTTTTTTGCTTGGGGAAGCTTCAGAGCCACAACATTTGAAGTGGTAATGACAGCAGTGGACAGTGAATCAGACTGAATCTTAGGAGGAGGCATAGATCTCCACAACATTGGAAACCACAGCCTTTTCTGATGTTCTGGTTGGATATATGGGTTTTGAAGTAACTACAGACGCACAAGATTATTGATAAATGCAGGTAATACTGCCAACATTAGCAACCTCTTTTTGTGTAGCAGCATTGATCTTACGAACTGGCTGTTTAAGAACAGAAGCAAAGAAGGTAGCAAACGTGAGTGGCAGCATGGCTTTATACATCTTTTTGGCCTCACCATATGGGATGTACTCATCCCTTTAAGCCCTTGTAGCTTCTGTTCTTCAAGATATACACCATAGATGCTACTCAAGACAGGCTGATCACTGGAGCAATTTGTGCACTTCAAAGGAGATGAACAAGGAACTCCTTCATTAGCAGCTTTGTCACATTTGCTGCACATGGTGGCTTCTCCCTTACACCCAAGAGTAGTATTTCCAAAATGCTGTCATTGGAAATAGCACATTAGGTTGGGGACATAAGGCCAGATGCTTAGGAATAGGAAACCTGCCTTGATGTGCTCTGGAAGTTTAGTGCTGTTAGAAATAAGTATAAATGATTCCGTCTTAACCCCGATCACCATCCACTCTTTTCATTATATTCTGGACATCAACAATGCCTTCTTGGGCCCATACAGCTTTAAGTTTGTCTATGGGAATGTCCACTAGATTCCTGCATGACATAACAGCTTTGCTGTAGTTAAGGCGATAAGGAGCTCAGTCTCAATGGCATATTCCCCAAGGCTTTTGACTTTCTGCAGGTTTGTTGCTTGTTGGGAATTAGTGGTTTTGACCAATTGCTTAACATATTTTAATATACCTTCACTCCCCTCTAACCTCTTTTGAATGTAAAAAGGTGAGACTTTTTCAGTGCTGCCCTCTTTCCTTTTAACTAATAAAACACATTCTGATTAGTAGCATGTGTTCATGCACTAGAGCTCTGAAATATTCCTTGAGTTTGGAGGGCTGGCTAAATGAGCCCTCTTGTTAGATTGGGCGTTAGTAACAACCAGCAGCCCACCCATTCCACTGGAAGGAGGAGAAGCAAATTTCGAGGGTTCCATGTCAGTCCATGAGCAGCTAGGGATACAAAGGTCTACTCAGACAGAGCTCCGCTTGTCTAAGTAAGCCTTATATGACAGGTGTGGCAGTTCCCCAGAGGTTGCCTGCTACCAACTGTTCTGCCTCAATAGCCACATATCTCATTGGCACGCAGCAAACTTGAGGTTGAGGGGTTTTTATAGAAGTTTTTACCATCCTCGCGATCCGGACAGTCAAGCCAAGACCCCTGTTCTGTGTCACATGCAATGTTCCACTGTTGTGCTGCATGGTGCTTGTTGAAGCATGTCCAAAGCTTATGGTGACAGAGGACTGGCAGCACTTACCAGCCCCAGCTCAGTGAACCCAGGGTCGCCAGGCCAATAACCAGCAAATGAATGCCAAGCCCCTGAGAGGGCTCTGGCAGTGGCTATCAAGAGCACTGGGTTCAACAGGCAGCAAATCATAACACATGTTGGCATGAATGACACCTGCCACTTGGTTTCTGAGGCCATCCTTGGTTACTTTTGGCAGATGGCTGATTTGGAGAAGGTAGCTAGTATCATACTCAGGGTTCAGGCTACACCAAATTTTGCACAACTGTGCCCAAAACCAATCACAGTCCTCTAACTTGGAGCAATGTGGAAGGTCTGAACCAGAGGCTCAGACAATTCTGTGACGGTATAGGATGCGAATTTCTCGACCTCCACGTTTGGGTGGTGAGTTTTTGGGTTCCTCTTAATAGGTCAGGTGTGCATTAAATACAGGAAGCAACTACTAGGGTAGTGGAGTATGTGTGGCATGCACATACAGGTTTTAAGGTTAAAGGAACATTCACCTGGGATAAGTGATGAACTGCCTCCCAAAATTGAAGATACATCAGCCACACTATTCTTACAGAATGCTAGACCTCACACATCAGAAACAGAAAAGGATAATTGATATCAGTAAACTGCAGGAGCTTCTATAGAATTAGTATCACTTATTGAAGGTAATAATGCCCGGATAGTATTAGCAACAGTGGTGGGTTGAAACTGGAAGTGAATAGCACTGAAATCCTAAATTCAAGGTGGAATAATTATTGAAAGGATAGGTTTCACACCAGAGGTGGTGGTGTATTTGCTTCAGTAATGAATTTAATAGTATTTAGTCAGGTTATCTAAGATTCAGAATGTGTGTCAATTTGGGTGAAGCTAGCATCAGAAAGGGGTCAAAAATTGTAATCAGATGCTTTCATAGGTCACCTGAATCAGAAGCTGTAGTGGTAGAGCACTTTTAAAAGAACTTGCACAATTTTGTGAAAGTGTCCTGATGATGCTATTGTAATTCGGAGTAACTTGAACTTACGAGGTACAGAATGAGAGTCATGTGATCAGAACTGGTGCCAGAGATGTGGGTTCATGTAATATTGTTCTGAGTGTCTTGTCTGAAAATTACTTCAAGCAGATAGAGAGAGTACCAACTTGTGGAGGTAATGCCTTAGACCTCTTAGTAACGAAAAGACCTGAACTTTTTGAATCAGTTACTGTAAAGGAGGACATCAGTGATCATAAGGCTGTGACAGTATCTATGTCTACATCCATTACAAGGAATTGTGAGAAAGGAAGGAAAATATTTTTGCTTAACAAGGATAACAGGATACAAATTGGGCAGTATCGGAGTAGTCAACATCAAATAGTCAGTGCTGGGGAAGAATATGTGGGGTACAAATGGAAAAAAATTCAAATGTATCATTCAATATGCTGTAGATAACTATGTTACAAGCAATGTCTTAAAGAGATGGGAAGGACTAGTCAAAACCTAGGTGACAAACAGAAGCTGAAAGAAGCAAAAATAAGTGTAAGAGGTGCAATGACAGCAGTCAATGATCCCCAAAGTTAAGATTTTGCCAACAGATCTGACTAAAAATCCTAAGAGGTTTTGATCTTATGTAAAATCAGTAAGCAAATCAAAGTCATCTATTTGGTAACTCAGTGATTATAGTGGCACCAAAACAAAAAGTGACAGAGAGAAGACAGAATACTTAATTCGCTCTCTCGAAATCATTTCATCATGGATAATGGTAATATGGTCTCCTCCATTCAATCATTGTACGAATGTCGAAATGGCAAATATTGAGATAAGTAAACCTGCAGCAGCAAAGCACCAAATCACTTAGTAGTGGAAAGACATCAGGACCAATGCCATAGAAATAATGCAAAAGAACTTGCATAAGTTTATTGAATGTTGCTGGAGCAAAGAAGTGTTCCTAGCAGCTGGAAAAAAGTGCAGGTTATTTGTGGTTTCAAGAAGGTTCACTGGACAGATGCACATAATCATATATTATTCCACTGATGTCAATCCACTATAGAATTAAGGTACATGTTTTCTGCTCACGTATTTTGATATTTTCAGATAATGGAAATAATCTCTATAAAAATCAACATGGATTCCGTAAACAGAAATCTTGCGAAACTCAGCTAGCTCTGTTCCTCCATGAGGTCCACCATGACATAGACATCAGCACTCAGGTCGAAGTAGTGTCCTTTCATCTCCGTTGAAGTATTCCACACCATCATGCACCGCCATCCAGAGAAAAAATATGAGCTTACCAAATATCAGACCAGATTTGTGACTGGGTTCAAGGCTTTCTTCCATATAGAAATCAACATGTTGCTCTTAACAGAAAAAAACTGACACGTAAGGATAATTTTACTCCAAGGAAGAGTGATAGGAACTTTACCTCTTTCGTGAGTCATCAGTCTTGTGACTGGTTTGATGCAGCCCGCCATGAGTTCCTCTAGTGTGCCAACCTCTTCATCTCATAGTATCACTTGCAACCTATGCCCTCAATTATTTGTTGGATGTTTTCCAATCTCTGCAGTTTTTGTCCTCTACAGCTCCCTCTAGTACCATGAAGTCATTCCTTTATGTCTTAACAGATGTCCTATCATCCTGTCCCTTCTCCTTGTCAGTGTCCACATATTCCTTTCCTCTCCAATTCGGCACAGAACCTCCTCATTCCTCACCTTATCAGTCCACTTAATTTTCAACATTCGCCTGTAGCACCACATCTCAAATGCTTTGATTCTCTTCTGTTCCGATTTTCCCACAGTCCATATGCTTCAAATATACATTATCAGAAATTTCTTCCTGATTAAGGCCTATGTTTGATACTAGTAGACTTCTCTTGGCCAGGAATGCCCCTTCCGCCAGTGCTACTCTGTTTTTGATGTTCTCCTTGCTCTGTCCATCATTGTTTATTTTGCTGTCTAGGTAGTAGAATTCCTTAACTTCACCTACTTCATGAGTATCAATCCTTATGTTAAGTTTCTCACTCCGTCCTGATTTCTGCTACTCCTCATTACTTTCGTCTTTCTTCAATTTACTCTCAATCGATATTCTGTATTCATTAGACTGTTCATTCCCTTTAGCAGATCATATGATTCTTCTTTACTGTCACTGGTAATAGCAATGTCATCAGTGAATTGTATCACTGATATCATTTCACCTTGAATTTTAATTCTACTCCTGAACCTTTCTTTTATTCCCATCATTGCTTATTCGATATACGGATCGAACAGTAGGGCTTAAATTGCTTCTTTGATGTACAAATTGAATAGCAGAGGCGAAATACTACATCCCTGCCTTACCCCCCTTTTAATCCAAGCACTTTGTTCTTGTTCGTCAGCTCTTATTATTCCCTCTTAGCTCCTGTACATGTTGTACGTTACCCATCTCTCCCTATAGCTTACCCATGTTTTTCTCAGAATTTTGGACATCTTGCATCATTTTACATTGTTTAATTCTTTTTCCAGGTTGACAAATCCTACAAACGTGTCTTGATTTTTCTTTAGTGTTGCTTCCATTATCAACGGAAATGTCAGAATTGCATCTGTGGTGCCTTTGCCTTTCCTAAACTCAAGCTGATCATCATCTAGCACATCCTCAATTTTCTTTTCCATTCTCCTGTGTATTATTTTTGTCAGCAACTTGGATGCATGGACTGTTAAGCTGACTGTGCAATAATTCTTGCACTTGTCAGCAATTGCAGTCTTTGAAATTATGTGGATGATGCCTTTCCGAAAGTCAAATGGTATGTCGTCAGACTCATACATTCTACACATCAATGTGAATAGACATTTTGTTGCAATTTCCCTCAATGATTTTAGAAATTCTGACTTAATGTTATCTATCCCTTCTGCCTTATTTGATCTTACATCCTCCAAAGGTCTCTTAAATTCTGATTCTAATTTTGGATCCCCTATCTTCTAAATCAGATCCTGTTTCTTCTTCTATCATATCAGACAAGTCTTCCCCCTCATAGAGGCCTTCAGTGTACTCTTTCCATCTATTCCCTATCTTTTCTGCATTAAACAGTGGAATTCCTGTTGCACTCTTAATGTTACCAGCCGTGCTTTTCATTGACTTTCCTATATGCTGAGTACATCCTTCCAACAATAATTTCTTTTTCGATTTCTTCACGTTTTTCAAGCACCCATTTCTTCTTAGCTTCCCTGCATTTCCTATTTATTTCATTTCTCAGTGACTTGTGTATCTGTATTCCTAAATTTCCATGAACATTTTTATACTTCCTCCTTTCATTGAGCAACTGAAGTATTTCTTCTGTTACCTGTGGTTTTTTTCACAGTTAGCTTCTTTGTACTTATGTTTTTCTTTCCAATTTCTATGACTGCCCTTTTTAAAGATGTCCATTCCTCTTCAACTGCACTGCCTACAGACTATTCCTTATTGCTGTACCTATAGCCTTAGAGAAATGCAAGCACTTCTCTTCATTCCTTAATATTTCCATATCCCACTTCTTTGAGTATTGATTCTTCCTGGCTAATCTCTTAAACTTCAGCCTACTCTTCAGCACTTCTACACTGTGATCTGAGTCTGTATCTGTGTATGCCCTACAATCCAGTATCCAATTTTGGAATCTCTTTCTGACCATGATGTAATCTTAACAAATCTTCCCGTATCACCCGGCCTTTTCCAAGTATACCTCCTCCTCTTGTAATTATTGAACAAGGTATTCGCTACTACTAGCTGAAATTTATTACAGAACTCAATCGGTCTTTCTACTCTCTCATTCCTCGTCCCAAGTCCATACTCTCCAGTAACCTTTTCTTCTACTCCTTCCCCTACAACTGCATTCCAATCTCCCATGACTATTAGATTTTCATTTCCCTTTACATACTGTATTACCCTTTCAATATCCTCATATACTTTCTCTCTCTCCATTCATCTTCAGTTTGCGAAATCAATGTATATATCTGAACTACCATTGTCGGTGTTCACCTACTGTTAATTCTGATAAGAACAACCCTATCACTGAACTGTTCACAGTAACACACTCTCCTCCCTATCTTCCTATTCATAATGACATCCGTTACACCTTTTTCTGCTATACTCATCTGGCCAGAAATCCTTGTCTTCTTTTCATTACACTTCACTGACCCCCACTATATCTAGATTGAGCCTTTGCATTTTCCTTTCCAGATTTTATAGCTTCTCTACCATGTTCAAGCTTCTGGCATTCCATGCACTGGCTCATAAACCATTATCCTTTCATTGGTTATCCAATCTTTTTCTCATGGTCACCTCTCCTATCACCAACCTTCTCCCAGAGATCCAAATGGGGGCCTATTCCAGAATATTTTGCCAATGGAGAGATCACCATGACACTTTTTCAGTTGAAAGCCATATGTCCTGTGGATATGTGTTATAAGTGCAGTTGTTTCCATTGCCTTCTGCATCATCATGCCATTGATTATTGCTGATTCTTCCACTTTTAGGGGCAGTTTCCCACCCCAAGGACAAGAGTGTTCCCTGAACCTCTGTCCACTACTCTGCCCTCTTTGACAAGGCTGTTGGCAGAATGAAGGTGACATCATACATACACAATCCCATAGAAAATGTCAGAAGCTCCGTAAGGTTTTACAGATGATGTGATTGTCTATAAAAAGCTAGCCACACCAGAAGAATGTAGTGATTTGCAAAAGGACCTGTATAGGGTTGATAAATGGTACAGGGACTGACAGTTAACACAGAGGAGAGCAAATGCAACATATTGCTCATATATAGGAGAATAAACCCACTACTGTACAACCACAACATTGATGACAAATTGCTGGAAACCATTATCTGCCATAAACTATCTAGGAGTAAACATCTGGAGTGAGTGTAAATGGAGTGACCACATAAAGCGAACAGTAGGAAAAGCAGATGCCCCAACAGAGACTTGTATGGCATGAATCTTAAGGAAATGTAAGTCATTCGAGAAAGAAATGGTTTACAAAATCCATTTGCTATCAATTCTTGAATACTGCTCATCACTCTCGGACCCTTAGCAGGTAAGACTAATGGAAAGGAGAGAAGAACCTATGAAGAGTGGTGCATTTCGTCACAGGATTGTTTAGTTACCATAAGAGCGCTACAAAGATTTTCAAGAAGGTCTAGTGGCAGACGCTACAAGAGTGCCATTGTGCATCACAGACTAATTTACTATTAAAATTCTGAGAGATTACATTCTGGGAAGAGTCGAACAAAATATTATTTCCTCCCACATACATCTCGCAAAATGACCAGAATAAGAAAATTCGAGGAATCGGAGATGCACCATTTGTGAATGGAACAGGAAGGAGGGAATCAGTCAGTGGTACAAGAAGTACCCTCTGCCATACACAGTCAGGTGGCTTGCAGAGTACTGTTCTAGATCAGTTAATGACTTAATCTAAGTATGGTTTTTATCACTTCCTTCTGTCTTTGTGTTAGGGAGGGTACGCACCATGGCTATAATGCTGACTTTATGAGAGTAATTTGATAAGTCTGGTAGAAAAACAAGAAAAAAATTTTTCTTTCATAAAAGAACTGACCTTACTTCTCAACATAGTCTCCTTCAAGAGGTATACACTTAGTCCATCAATCCCCTTGCTTTTCCATCCCATTGGAAAAACAGTCAAACTCGGCAAAATACTCGTTGACTGCAACTATCACTTCCTCATTTGATTAAAACTATTTCACAGCAAGTTAAAGTTTCAAGTTAGGGAATAGGAAGAAGTCACTTGGGACTACACTTGATGAACAGGGTGGATGAAAAACCAAGCTTAATTCATCCACTTTTGCAATTGTTATCGGCCGGCCGGTGTGGCCGTGCGGTTAAAGGCGCTGCAGTCTGGAACCGCGTGACCGCTACGGTCGCAGGTTCGAATCCTGCCTCGGGCATGGATGTGTGTGTTGTCCTTAGGTTAGTTAGGTTTAAGTAGTTCTAAGTTCTAGCGGACTGATGACCTCAAATGTTAAGTCACATAGTGCTCAGAGCCATTTTTTTGCAATTGTTATCGATTATGTGTAGGATGGTGCATTATCCTGGTAAAAGTGCACTTTTTTGCGTGCCAACCTTAGACCATTTTCAGCCAACATTAAGTTTCAAACAACCCAACAATGAAGCATAATATGGTCCAGTTATGGTTCTGCCTTTTTTCCATATTATCTACAAGGATTATTCTTGTGAATCCCAAAAACCAGGGCCATTGGCTTATCAGCTGACAAAATGTTCTTTGCCTTCTTCGGTAACTTTCACCAGCCTTTGTCCATTGTCTTGTCTGGCATTTTGACTCAGGCGTGTAATGACAGATCCAGGTTTCATCAACAGTGACAAATCATCACAGAAAGTCTTGCAAACTGTAATTAAACATCGCCAAGCACTGTGCTGAAATAACGCCACATGTGCTTTCGGTCAATTGCGGCACCCACCTTGCACTCAGCTCCTTCATAGCAAATTCTCCATGTGGGATTTATGCATTTGCTCAGTTGAGATGCCTAGTGTCTCAGCAACCTTAAAAATCTTTATTCAGTGGTCTTGCATTACCACATCATGGATTTTGTCAATGATTTCTTTTGTGATAACCTCAACTGAACGGCCTGAGCACACTTCTTCTTCACTGTTTGCTGACCACATTTAAATTCATTAATCCGAAAGTAAATAGTCTTCAATGATAGATGCAGAGTCTGCAAGTACTTCATCCATTTCTGGTTTGATGTGAGCATCAGTCCATGTCTTCAAATAGAAATGTTTTAAAGTAATAGCATGAAACTTGGTTTTCTCCATTTTCAATTTCAGCCGACTTACTGACCAACTGAGTTGGCTGCCAGATGTGAAATGTGTGCTGTACTCGGTTGAAATTCTTCACACAATCCTTGGAATAATCAAGCTTACCAGCCATGAAGGTGCAACAAAAATGTTCCATTCTTTCATGGAAATTTACCAGACTTATCAAACCACCCTCATATTAGTCACAGTTTGTTGTCTATTACTTGCAGCAACTCTTCTTCCCACTGACTCATTACATTAATATTTCTTCCATGGATCTTCAGTACAACATTTCAGAACGATGTGGAACGTGGCAGTTTCACAAAAGGTTTCTTTACATGGTATAATTAAATTTTTCTTTTTTTTATAATTACTGCTTCGTGTCTAAAAGTTCATCTAATGAGTAGAAGGAGTTGTTATTCAGAAATTCCTTTAACTTGTTTGTAAATGCCAGTTAGCTCTCTGTCAGACTTTTGATGCTGTTTGGTAAATGACCAAAGACTTTTGTGGTACCCCTTTCTGTGCCAATGTCAGATTTAACCTGGAATAGTGAAGATGATCCTTTATGCTCTTTAACACATGGCATGGCACCTAACAAAAAATTCCCTTCATTTTGAATGATCAGGAGGGCTCTGTGAGTAGTGTGAACCATTCTCTCTGCTGTCTGGATCTCCCATGTTAAGTGGAAGGTATTCAGAGAGTCAACAGATGAGAAATTTCTTAGTATGGTGGCATGTCATCCACTTAAATGCTTTATATAAAGCAGAAAGTGCCCTACTACACATGCTATACATTTCAATTACATGGAATTAGAGAGTGCAATTACCTGTTTCAGTCTTAGCCTCATCGACACCTAACCACAGAAGCTATTATCGTAGTTCAGATTATGAATAGTTTTGTTATACATTACCCATACCTACATAGTCACCTACAAACTGGACCAAGAAAATTAATTATATTTTAACAATTACAGTAACAATAATATGGTCTAGGGTATCTTACTCTTAGGAGACATTATTCAGTTGAGGCCGATGGCTTATGAGCTCCTGCACATATACTGGATGTTGGGTTGATGCAATAAACAATGAGTTCGAGCCTAATCAATCTCACATTCACTGAAGCTGTTACGTCTGTATATTTCATTGATTTGACTGGTTCCAATGACATTCTGCATTTAATATGTCAAATACCATAGAATATTTTCACTTATTTGCTTGCTGCCAATTTTCTCATTAAGGAATTTTACCCCGCATTCTTTCTCCATTTCAACACAATTTTCTGCTAACTTCTCTGAAGCACACATAATACTATGTTTGTTACGAACAATTACAACTGATTGGTGATGGAATTTTAGCATAATAGTACATTTTTCTAAATTAACAATATCAACTGATTGGCTACGGAATTTTGGTATAATACTACCTTTTTTACTAACACCAACCAAATGGTGTTTTTTTTGTGTGTGTTTTTTTTATCCCCCCTCTACTTCACTCTACTTCAGAAGAAGGCCCTTTGACTGAAAGTTTAACTGTATACAAGTTTTTTTGTTGTGTCTGTCTGCAACTCAACATCATCTCTATAAGGTGAGTAGCAATCTAGCCTTTTTATAGTACCGACATTGTATCTAAGAATATAAAATTCATTGTTGGGGTCAAGCAGTACAGTTTTACTTTCTCTTCAGTGCAAATTGGCAGCTCACTTCGGAAGCTACAGAACAGAGGTGAGACAGATGTGACATTACGCTTCATCTTATGCAAAAGTGGAAGCCAGTTGCGATATGACTGACCCCGAGCCCTCCCCCCAATATAAAAGATGGAGGATTGATTTGCTGTGGCCACTTCCATAATTTAAATCTCAACTGCCGCCAATACAGCTGGATGCACCAGCACTTCAACAGAAGTTGAAAAGAGGAAGTGTCCCACTTAGAATGCTGCTAACACCCTGTGAACTGATGTGATTAGAAAATAAACAAGCCTTTATAGTATTTGAGAGAGTGAATTCTTTACTGTTATGTTCTTATGTCTATGTGACATCATGCTGGATAAAGATGAGTTTTCAATGCAAGCCATATGCTTTGGCCACTGATATCTGTGTACCAACTGCACATGAGGCAAACATAATCTCTGAATATTCACCATCTATAGAATTACTACTCGAACTATTAACCCACAATCAAGTGCATGTATGTAAAAAGTGTGCCAATCACAAAATAAAAAAAAAATTGTGTACCATTCCGCTGTTGTTTTTAAAATTGTGAGCCTGTACCTAATTCTTCAACACTACTTGAGCAAATACACTGATAAGTTGTGTTTCCCAAGTGAGCAGTAATATGAAGAAAAAATTACAATCTGTGCAAGAAAAAGACCCAGATTCTGAGCTAGCAGCACAATCCAACAGTGAGGCAGTGATCAGTGAGGTAAATAGTAATCAAATAAACAGTTGGCAGGGATCTGATGCAACTGCGCTGTTTAATGCTTTTAGTGGGTCAATAGTGTGGGGTAACAAATGCAGGAGGCAACAGAATGATATAATGTATGTTTGTTTCATTATCGTTTAATTAACCAGTGATTTAGCTGATATAATGTAAGTTTATTTTATCTTCATGTAAGTTAACTAAGATTAAACTCTGATTCTGCTCACGCACATTTATCTTGGTAACATAAAGACAACTTTTCATTACAAAGGTACAAAGTACGCTGCGCGGCCACTCGTGTTACGAAAAACGATGTGCCTAGCTTGAGTGTTAAGCAACTGAAGATAAGCTTTATCTGGTGTCGCATTTATTGACACCAAATCATAACAATAACATCACCTTCCAACTTAATCTAAGACTTCTAGTTACTTTACAGAGCAGTTAAGTTACTGCCAGTTTCATTCCAAACATATACCGCCAACAGAATTACATCTTCAGCTTAAGTTGCATGTCAGGATTGCGAAAGTTACATGGACCATCATGTCGTATTCTGGATATTACCTAATAATCTGGGCAATATGGCGAAAATACAGAAATTTTATTAAAATTTAGACGGTGGTAAACCACAATTGTTTATGTAATATAGTGTCTTAACTCCACAAAGCGGTTCACTGATTCCCTTATTTGCTTTCTTTCTTGTACATAGGATCTATGTATGGAAACGATCAACCATAATTTTTTTCTGTATAAAGTATTATGGTGAAATAATAAGTGTGTAGGCTACCCATGTAATACATGTCACATATTATAAATTAAAGTCCCCTGCCACATTTTGCTGTTTGTGTGTCAAGGTTAATCTCAGGACCTACTTTAGGATTTTTGGTATGGTTTTCAATAACAGATGTAAAGATTCACAAAGAATGTTTGTGTACGTAAGGTATTTCTGATACAAAAGACAAGTTGTCCTGTCATAGACAATAATGCTACCCCTGTGAAATTGAGGGAACTCATTAGTTTCTAATTTTTTTTTTTTTCTGTTCTCAGTTGAATGACTTGACTCCCTACTGTTATTCCTGACTTAGACTATGTAATTTACTTTTTTAACATGCACTGTTGCAATACTTTTGACCTATTTTTTCAGCTTACTTTGTCTGTTTTAATGCTGTCTACAAATCTTGGCACAAGTTTGATACTTTTTTTTTAATTATGACAACTCCTATATTTTGCAGTTCCAATTTTTCCATTCTTCAAAAGAAATTTTCATTCTGAAATGAATTGCAAAATATATGCTGTAAACAGGAAACAAGCTGTAATAGACTGTAATTGATAACGTTTATTAAAAATAAACAGGGCCAAACACAATACTTAGCTTTCTCATACCGAAAACTAAAAATTACAATTTTCCTTGTACTTGCAACTTGATATTACACTTAAAACTATTCAATCACCTTTTCACCAACAGTACAGTTGAACTGGGCTACATAACATTGTGTATCACATACACTATGTGATCAAAAGTACCTGGACAGCCCCAAAAAACATACGTTTTTCATATTAGGTGCACTGTGTTGCCACCTACTGCCAGGTACTCCATATCAGCAACCTCAGTAGTCATTAGACATCATAAGAGAGCAGAATGGGGAGCTCCGCAGAGCTCACGGTCTGCGAATGTGGTCAGGTGATTGGGTGTCACTTGCGTCTTACGTCTGTATGCAAGATTTCCACACTCCGAAACATCCCTAGGTCCTCTGTATCCAATGGGACAGTGGAGTGGATATGCGAAGGGACGCGTACTGTACATAAGCGTACACACCGACCTCATCTGTTGACTGACAGAGACCACCAACAGCTGAAGAGTGTCGTAACGTGTAACACGCAGACAGCTATCGGAACCATCACACAGGAATTCAAAACTGCATCAGGATCCACTGCAAGTACTATGACAGTGAGGCAGGAGGTGAGAAATCTTGGATTTCATGGGCACGCGGCTGCTCATAAGCTACACATTACGCTGGTACATGCCAAACGACATGGACAGTAAACATTGGACATTTGAACAGTGGAAAAATGTTGTGTGGAATGACGAATCACAGCACACAATGTGGCGATCCAATGGAAAGGTGCGGGTATGGCGAATGCCTAGTGAATGTCGTCTGCCAGCGTGTGTAGTGGCAACAGTAAAATTCGGAGGCAGTGGTGTTATGGTATGGTTGTGTTTTTCATGGAGGGGGCTTGCACCCCTTGTTGTTTTGCATGGCACTATCACAGCACAGGCCTACATTGATGTTTTAAGCACATTTTTGCTTCCCACTGTTGAAGAGCAATTCGGGAATGGCAATTGCATCTTTCAACACGATTGGGCAATTGTTCACAATGCACGGCCTATGGCAGAATGGTTACAAGACAATAACATCCCTGTAATGGACTCGTCTGCACAGAGTTCTTAACCGAACCCTATACAACACCTTTGGGATGTTTTGGAACGCTGACTTCATGCCAGGCCTCATTGACCGACATCAATACCTCTCCTCAGTAAAGGACTCCTTGAAGAAAGGGCTTCCACTCCACGTGAAACCTTGCAGTACCTGACTGAAAGTATGCCTGCAAGAGTGGAAGCTGTCATCAAAGCTAAGGGTGGGCCAACATCATATTGAATTCCAGTGCTAACAATGGAGAGTGCCACGAACTCTTAAGTCATTTTCAACTAGTTGTCCGGATGGTTTTGATAACACAGCGTATACATGCCAGCCATTAAATGAACTGTTCTACAGTTATGGTGTAGTACTGCCTTTATCAAGTATGAAAAAAAAAAAACTCTGTAAAAAGACGATGTATCTGCAAATAATGAAGAATTCAATGTGAGGTCTCGGGTTTCATCAAATAGTTGTGTTGTCCTCATACAAAAGTTCGACTGCTCATGCACGTTTTACAATTAATGTTCCTTCAGTACAAACATTACTTAACACAAACAATGAATTACTGTGTTATCATAAATGAGTGTAATAGCAGGAAACTGGCACTTAAGATGTACACTTTTCACTAAAGTGTCATTGAGATGTGAGGCTACAAAAGACACCCTCAATCTGTCAACAATTTGTGCGTATAATTGACGGTAAATATTTTCACTTATATGTGATCATGATTTCTCTTCTCATCACAGTTTGGCATGTTGACTCACGTACTTACCTTTTGTTGCTATTAAATGCAAAACTATTTTCTTGTGCAAGTTGTTCTGCATGCATTATTATACATAGGGTCGAGGCCCCAGTTATGGCCACATTAAGGGCAATTTGAGATACATCACATTTTTATTATAGGAAGAAAGTATACAAATTACTTCAAAAAATTGTATCTATTGCTTCAAAGTCTACACATTACAACCATGCAAAAACAAATATTCTAAGTTGTATAACAAAAGCAGAAAAAAATATTGAAAAATAAATGGCGCATTTCACTGGTTTTAGCCATGTTAACCCCACCTATGGCCAGCTGTTTCCCCACTTATGGCCACTTCATATTATAATAAAACTATGGCTAAAATAACTGTCAATCCATGTGCCAAAAAGTAATTTGTGCTTTATACAAGTATATAAGACAACAGACAACAAACATACAGGAAATAGGTAAAAGGTACAGCAACTGAATGAACAGAACAAAAAAATCATTAGGCAAAGTATTGTCCCAGTAATTACTTAAATCAACTTGCAGACAAGTTTATTTCTCACGAGTATCAATGGAACCAGGAAAATTTGTTTTTAATGAATGTCCTTCTTGCATCAAGACTGGATCTGGCAGTTTCCCTATAATATCTTCACCCGTTATAGTCGAATCATCATTTTCAATGTATTCGAAACAACTTTTCTGAACATTAGAACTTTTTAGGCGCTGAATTTCATATTCACAATGAGAAAGACCTTTCAAAATTACAGATACATACTTAAAAATTGCAGGTCTTGTTGTTCTATTTCCTGTTAAACTAAATTTTACCAATATAAAGTCCCTTACTTTCAAATTCTCACTTGAAGATAATTTCACATGTTCTGGTATTTCATCTTCATCTCCTCCTACGTAGTCATCTAAACTGCTTCCACTGTCCGTCCATTCTTCATCGCGAGAACTTGTTGGCCTATCACTTAACTCTTGTCTGTTTCTTTTTTTCCCCTTTTTTTACATGAGATAATGCCAAGTGCTGCTCTTCGGACTTTAACTCCTTCATAGCTTTTCTCTTCCTTTTTTCCTGCTCCTTCTGCTGCTACTCTTTTTCCTTCAGTTCATGATATTCCACCCACTTGTCACTAGTCACAACAGTGGGTGTGTGTGCTTTCTTTCTCTATGTGCTTCGTTGTTTGGGTTCTGGCGAAGTGATGAGACTTTCAAAAACTGTTGCCAATGATTTTGGTAGTGTCAGTTGGATACGCACTGAAGATGGACTATGGTTGGATGGTGGAGTACCTGAATTATATGAAATACTATTGAGGGTTGTTGATATATCTGCAGGAATAAGACTATTGGTGGGTGTTGAAGGAAAATCTGAATTTTGTAAAATGCTGTGTGTTGAAGATATGTCAATATTATCAACATTTTGAATGGTTGAAGGATTAAGTCCATCTGTGTTTTGTGAAAGATTCTCTGTTGGATTATCTTCAGAGGGAGGTGGTATGCTATCTGTTAGAATGTCATCAGTGTTACCACTAGCACCATGCATTTTAACGTCATCAGCTATTTTTCTCCAGAACTTGAAAAGCAATAATGCTTCTCGATTTCCTTCCCACTCATGATTCCTTTTCTTGGTTGCTCTGAACTCATCAAGGAAGACAGAATCAATTTGCTTTTCTGTATATGAGAAATGTCTCTGAAGCTCCTCATTTGTCTGAACTGTGGTTGAGGCTGGTACATTACGAACAACTGTCTTGCTGTAATCTACATTGTTCACATTAAATGGAAACAGACCAGTTGCCCTGAAACCAGCACAAATATTTGCTACCATTTTAGGTTCTGTAATAATTTGCGACAGAACAGAAGGTACATCAGATTTTGAAATTTCAGTGCCATTATTTTCAAAATGCCATTTCTGAACAATCTTCTTCCACATTTTTTTTCAAAGGTCCAAAGACAGCTACATCTAATGGTTGCAAGATGTGTGTAGAATTGGGATGGAGAGCAACTAGAATGATCTGATTTTCCCTACAATATCTGCTCAAATGAAGTTTCAAATGAGAGCAGTGCCCATCTAAAAATATTACTACAGGCCGGGGAATTTCAGCTTCTTTCAAGAACGAATCAAATACATTTGTTATATTCTCAAAAAAACTTTCACCTGTCATCCACCCATTTTCTGTTTTTCCAATGCACCAGTTTGGAAGAGCTGCTTTCACCAATGATGCTGGAATCCTTACATATTTGAACAATGTTCAGGGAGGAACAAATTTTCCAGCAGCATTCACTGCAAAAAATGTAGTAACGTTATCTTTGTCAGAGTTACATGACTCATCATAAACATGACGGCCACGAGGACCTATGATTAATTCCCCTTTAGGAGCCAGAAAAAAAGAAGTTTCATCCATATTAAAAATTCTATTTGGGTCCTTTAACACGTCCGTATCATTTAAAGTGATGGATACTTCGTGAAACCAGTTTCTTATTTTCTCTTCTGTAACAAAACCTCCAACGCTATTGACATAATCTGCATGTTTTTGTGACAGAACCTTGTGTCTCTTAAGAAATCCATAATACCACTTTTTTCCAGGTCGATTGTTAGTAAATGTAGCCCTAAAACTTTCCATATCTGCACTCTCAATAAGTTTTTGCAGAGATGCACAGAGATTTTCTTTAGTAACTGGAAATCCCATGCTAGAACAGTACAAAACCCAGTCCACAATTTTTTTTTTCAATTTGTTCTCCTAAGACAGAATATGGACCACAGTGGCCGGTAGATTCTTGTGGAGGTACACCAGAAATTTTCTTTCTTAATGTTGTCCTTGGAACTTTGTACAACTTGCTTGCAATAGCAACCTTCATTCCCTCATCAACAGCCTCTAGAGCATCTTTAATGTTGCTGGGAGAATACTGAAACCTCTTACTCTTTGGTTGACTCATTTTTCTATAAATAATGCACAAAGATAGAGTTACAGAATGTTGCATATTTGAATAGTGGCTATTGCATATTTTGTATCTTACAAGCATAGGTAAATTAGTTTGATATGCCAAGAAAATACTAACAATGAGGTATATATTGATTTAAAAATACCAAAAATATTTTAATAAGCCTATTTAAATAAAATTAGCCTAGTGTAATGTAGGACAGAACACCAATATTGATGTTTTTGTACCAGTTTTTAGAAGTGGCCAAAACAGGATACATGTAGGCCTATGTCTCCACTTACGGCCACATGCATGGCCATAACACTGAACCAGGGCTAAATATGGATCTGTTAATGGCCACATACTTTTGATAACATGTTTTTAGGCTGAGCCATATAAAACTTAAAAGAAATGAAAATATAATGTCTTATCTTACCTCTGAACAGATTAAGTTTCTTCTGATGTTTTATTTAAACACGTAAAATACAAAAAACAGATCATGTGTTGCTTAAAGAAAACATCTGCAAAACCGAGCTTCTTCAACACTGATCATTTCACAAAGTGGTGTCTCCAAACAAAAACAGACAAAAGAATGATTATGTAGACAAATGAATAGAGCCTTTCACAAAGTTTATAATAATCTATGGTACAACTGGCTGGTATTCCAGAGAAGCTTAAAAATTAATCTTTGACATCAAGGTGGCCATAAGTAGGGTAGTGGCCAAAACTAGAGCCTTCACCATACTCATATGTAAATCATAATCAAATGGTAAATATATGGGGTACAAATTACAATGCCCATCACGAATGATTACATGCATTAAAGAATTACTGATGTGATGCACTTCTTGGCCTTTTTAAGGTATAGGAAAATATAATGCTATGACGTTTCATGTTGATTTCACATGTAATGTGCATTCCACCTCTTACAAATAACATTTTTCTCATTATAAAATTAGTGAGGAGAAACTGTCATTTATGCATAACATTCACTTAGAATTATTTTAGGAAAAATAACAAAAAGAGAAAAAGGAAGGAAGATAACCAACTCAAGCAACACAAGTCCTTCTTAATTACACTTTAGAATATTTACATACTTAATATGTACCAGCAGGGCACTGAAATTAATTTGAAATTATGTACAGTTGGGGAAAGAAGTGAAAATAAATAAGCTCTGGCAGTACAGTGCAAATTGAGCGAAGCATTGTTGAAGCAGAAAATAATCAAACCCACACTTGTCACTGCCATGCTGCTTTTTTAAAAGACATATGTTTTCGTCCACAAATCATGTCATTTCGCTTCCGCGTAAGTGCTGCTGCTGATAGTTTTGTTACACGATATGTAAACTAATAAGAAATAAAAACAAAGAATATACATTTCACTCCCCATGCGGCACGCTATAATAAAGCGTTCAAAAATACTGATCCGCGTGTACACCCAAATGACAAGACACATTACCCCGCCTTGATATCTGACGTGTCAGTGGAGCTACGTTCATCCTCATTCCACAACTATAAAAATGTTGTCCAAAGCTATGTTTTATGTTACTTCATAAAAAAAACTTTTAATATTACGTTCTACGCCTATATCAAATTTTCCCCTTTTCCCCCCCTGAAGATTGATTGTTCCAATACAATTGTCACAGCACCAGACTCTAGATCAGGTTCCCAATTTTAACTCATTTCAAGTCGCACGATGAGTGATTTAGGAAATGAGTAACTCTACAGTTTTAGGAATTTCAAACGACTTGTTTTTTTGGCTTGTTATGACGTGTGCGTTTGATCGACAAGCAACTACATCGCTGCATCTACGAACAACGGTATAATTTGAATGAAGTGCCGAAAACGAACTATTTCCATTCTTACATGAAAGCTTTTGTCGTCTTCGTGAGCTGTTTGCTGTTTTGGATCGCTGTCAATTCCGCTATCGTCCACTGCAGCCCCATTCCCAGAATCCTTTCTAGAGCTCCAAATAAGTGTGCTGTTATCCAAAATTTTGACAGATCCATTTCCTGCCATTTAATGTCTTGCAGCAATTCAGGCAACGATGTGACAAAATATTACTAGGTGCTACTACATACTCATTTTCCCACAATCAACACCATATGCTACAAGACACTTGACATAAACACAAAATCTGTGTTTGTATTTCAAAGAGTAGCACCAGTCAACGTAAGAAACAACACTCATCCATGTGAGGTCTGATAACTTCATTCCTACACGCGAGCAGTAAATGAAAATTTCGCCAAACATGTGATATAAATGGCTAGATTTTATAGCCTAATCCTCATGCGCACAGGATTAGTGAATACGTATTTTATCGCTAGCGACTGATCTTGTACGAGAGACTTTGTAGTGTTTTTGTTACAACTATGTTTACGTGGGTTCGCTAAACTGGGTTTATGTATTCCTATTTCTTCTTGACGATCATATAAACATTCTAATTTCGTTTCTGAAAACGTGTATCTTGTAGGATTTCGATTACGCCATCGGGTTTCGTTCCTTTTAAACGTTCAACTGTAACGAATATAAAGTGTTACTTGCTTCTCACGTCGCTAAATGCTTTTAAAATGATGGTTTATGAGGGCGAAAAAATTTTGTATAGAGTGAAAGGAAAGAGGTTGTGGACTAACGAAGAAATTTTTCGTTTATTTACCTGACAAGAAGTATATGTTATATGCATAAATATTTAATGAATAGAAATTCTCAAACACTATTATATTTACTGAATTACCAAAGTCGAACTATAAGGCAACAGCCCTATATTCTCCGTAGCTAGTTAATTTGTAAATTTTTCCACTCACTGTCGCTTTTAATGGCAAAATTCTCTTATACATAAGTAACTTGCCACAAATGACACGTGTTTCGGATTCCTCCCTTTCCATAGTTGGATAGTGGTTGGGACACGCAAGTCGCCGAAGCAGCGTGCAACTGAAAGACTTGCACCAGGCCATTGAGACACGTGAAATTATTATTATTGTCAGAATATTCGCTAATCCATTTCACAAGATTAACAATGTCTTTTAAATTTCGCGTTTACAAGCTCGTGCCCTCAAGAGGATGGTAGAGATATACCATACCCCAGTTTGACAGTTGCAACGTCTTCCGTGTGAAAGACATAGAAACAGGCATCCCTAACACTGAGAAGCAGTTGTAAATGTTGAAGACATACAAGATGCCAGGTCTCGATACAATCTCAGTTCGGTTTCACCAAGAGTACTCTTCAGTACTGGAGCCTTACTTAGCTTCCATCTATCACAAATCTCCCACTCAGAACAAAACCCCAAGTAATTGGAAATAAGTGCAGCTGACTTTTGTATACAGAAGGGTAAAAGAAAGATCTGCATGCTTAACAGCGATTTGCTACAGAAATCTTTCGCATGTTCTGAGTTCAAATACAATTAATTTCCTTGAGACAGGAGAACTTCTATCCACAACTCATCACAGTTTTAGAAAGCATCGCTCGTGCGAAACTCAGCTTGTCCTCCACTCACACGACATTGTTCATACCATGGATGATGGACAACAGGTAGATATTGTGTTTCTCGGACCCCAGAAAGTGTTTGACACAGTCTCCCACCGAAGACTGTTAATGAAGATCCGAACATATAGAATAGGTTTCCAGAGATATGAGTTACTCGAAAACTGATCCGACAGACAGGGTGAGCAGCAATCATAACACTGTTACCTGATGCTGCTGTATTGTACAAGAAGGTGTCGTCATTGTGCGCGACTGTAGGACTATACATGATGACTTAGACAGTATTTTTGTTCAGTGTCATAAATGACAGCTTGCTCTAGATGTAGAAAAATGAAGCAATTCAGTGCCGTGCTGCTAGCTTTATTACCAGCAGGTTCATCTATATCTACGTGATTACTCTGCCATTCACAATAAAGAGCCTGGCAGACGATTCAATGAACCACCTTCAAGTTCTCTCTCTACTGTTCCACTCTCGAAAGGCGCGCGGGAAAAACGAGCACTTAAATTTTTCTGTGCTGGCCCACATTTCTCTTATTTTTGCGTGATGATCATTTCTCCCAATGTAGGTGGGTCCAAACACAATGTTTTTGCAATCGGAGAAGATAACTGGTGATTGAATGAGAAGGTCCCATCACAAAGAAAAACGCCTTTGTTTTTATGATTGCCACTCCAATTCACATATCATGTCTGTGGCACTATCTTCCCTATTTCGCGATAGTACAAAACGAGCCGCCCTTCCTTGAACTTTTTCAATGTCATCCATCAGTCTCACCTGATGCGGATCACCCACTGCACAGCAATACTCCAAAATAGGGCGGACAAGCGTGGTGTAAGCAGTCTCTTTAGTAGACTGTTCAGTCAAAATGAGAGTCTTATAGAAATGTTCCCTGAACTCAAATGGAAATCCCAAGAGGGAGGATGAGTTCTTTTCGTAAGACATTACCAGCTTTTATAGGTGACTGTGATTCTAATTTCACCAAATAAATTTTGCGAAAAGCCTGTGAAAAAAAAGATAATAAATATTATGGAATAATGGAGACATATAGATAGTCATTTTTCTGTCGCTCTATTTGTGAGTGGAACAGGAGAAGGAGTGGCTAGTAGAGGTGCAAGGTACACTCCTGGAAATGGAAAAAAGAACACATTGACACCGGTGTGTCAGACCCACCATACTTGCTCCGGACACTGCGAGAGGGCTGTACAAGCAATGATCACACGCACGGCACAGCGGACACACCAGGAACCGCGGTGTTGGCCGTCGAATGGCGCTAGCTGCGCAGCATTTGTGCACCGCCGCCGTCAGTGTCTGCCAGTTTGCCGTGGCATACGGAGCTCCATCGCAGTCTTTAACACTGGTAGCATGCCGCGACAGCGTGGACGTGAACCGTATGTGCAGTTGACGGACTTTGAGCGAGGGCGTATAGTGGGCATGCGGGAGGCCGGGTGGACGTACCGCCGAATTGCTCAACACGTGGGGCGTGAGGTCTCCACAGTACATCGATGTTGTCGCCAGTGGTCGGCGGAAGGTGCACGTGCCCGTCGACCTGGGACCGGACCGCAGCGACGCACGGATGCACGCCAAGACCGTAGGATCCTACGCAGTGCCGTAGGGGACCGCACCGCCACTTCCCAGCAAATTAGGGACACTGTTGCTCCTGGGGTATCGGAGAGGACCATTCGCAACCGTCTCCATGAAGCTGGGCTACGGTCCCGCACACCGTTAGGCCGTCTTCCGCTCACGCCCCAACATCGTGCAGCCCGCCTCCAGTGGTGTCGCGACAGGCGTGAATGGAGGGACGAATGGAGACGTGTCGTCTTCAGCGATGAGAGTCGCTTCTGCCTTGGTACCAATGATGGTCGTATGCGTGTTTGGCGCCGTGCAGGTGAGCGCCACAATCAGGACTGCATACGACCGAGGCACACAGGGCCAACACCCGGCATCATGGTGTGGGGAGCGATCTGCTACACTGGCCGTACACCACTGGTGATCGTCGAGGGGACACTGAATGGTGCACGGTACATCCAAACCGTCATTGAACCCATCGTTCTACCATTCCTAGACCGGCAAGGGAACTTGCTGTTCCAACAGGACAATGCACGTCCGCATGTATCCCGTGCCACCCAACGTGCTCTAGAAGGTGTATGTCAACTACCCTGGCCAGTAAGATCTCCGGATCTGTCCCCCATTGAGCATGTTTGGGACTGGATGAAGCGTCGTCTCACGCGGTCTGCACGTCCAGCACGAACGCTGGTCCAACTGAGGCGCCAGGTGGAAATGGCATGGCATGCCGTTCCACAGGACTACATCCAGCATCTCTACGATCGTCTCCATGGGAGAATAGCAGCCTGCATTGCTGCGAAAGGTGGATGTACACTGTACTAGTGCCGACATTGTGCATGCTCTGTTGCCTGTGTCTATGTGCCTGTGGTTCTGTCAGTGTGATCATGTGATGTATCTGACCCCAGGAATGTATTAATAAAGTTTCCCCTTCCTGGGACAATGAATTCACGGTGTTCTTATTTCAATTTCCAGGAGTGTATATACCACCATGTATCATATGGTGGCTTGTGGAGTACACATGTATGTGGGTGTACGATTCAGTAGTAGTCACATAACTAAAAGCATAAAGTGTCTTGTGGAACAACATTCATGATCTTCCATTGGCAAGTGTTCTGGATAAGAGTTCTGTGAGTGTATTTCGAGAGCCAGAGCACCACATGGCATAAGATAGTGTTTCTGAGACTGTAAATAGGTGGTTGATTAAGTGTTGAACACTCGGAAAACAGTCAGCACTTACGACAGTTTCATGATAGATTAGATTAGATTAGATTAGATTAATAGTGAGTTCTGAGCTTTAAATTCTTTGGGGTTCAAGGATTCTGTTGTGTCTTCAGTTGCTGCTTGTTGTGATCTCGCGGACTTTTTCGTCATTTATATATTTTACGTGGCTAGGAACCGTATTATTTCACTGCAATCATTATTTCCAATTGTGTCTCGAACGTGTTAAGTATTTGTTGCAATAGTGTTCGTGATTGATGAACTTTAGTTTTTGCTGTGACTATCGGTGAGATTCCATGACGATGTCCTTTCAGATTTGGCTGCTAAACTTCAAGATTTCCTACTGTTTTTTGTGAGTTAATTCATGGCTGTATGAAATTATTTTGTCCATGCTACTGTGTTTAAATACTTTGCTTGCATTACATCATCACATTTTGCACTACTGGTTTAACTATTTTCAACTCATTTATTAATCATATATTTATGTTCACATTTCTGGAATAAAAATTTATTTTGAACTTTAAGCTATTCGTTTGAGCCCGCATTACTATACTACAGGATTTTATATAATTGTATATTCATTATTTAAATTATTTATTTATTACACATTTTCATTTTCTCTAATCTGTCTCTGGTAACAAAATATGTCAGAAATATTTAATTGTGTTAGGATTTGGACTTAAAAGAGATGGAACACAACAACAGTGGGAAAATGTGCATTCTGGGACAATCTGCTGTCTTGCCATATTTCCATGATGTTACCAATGACATCATGCAATTTGCCAGAATGCTCTCCCACACATTTGACATCACATTCCAAAATGGCAAATTGCCCTAAGTATAAAATGGCGAGAAATTCACAAAAACCTCAGTTTTCTCGACCATTCTAATGCCTCAGTTCACTTGTGTTAAGAGCCCAATTGTACTAAGTGTAAACCGATGGGAAAGTCAAAAAATCAAAGATGGGCAGTTGTACTATTGATGGGATAGTCAGACGATCCAAGATAGCAGAAATACGACACTTTTGCTAAGTATAGACTTCCAGATGATAGACCTGAGATTACTGGGTCATCTTGCACTAAGTAAAGAATCCAAGATGTCCACTTGTCCCACCGGATTTTCTTCTCATGTCACAGATCACGGGAACAGCCTATGTGGTTTCCAGGTGACTCATGCTAAGAGGCCATTTGTGCCAAGTTTATAGTCCCAGTTCAAAATGGTGCGATATTAAACATTTACAATGTCTGTAGTAGGATAGGATAGGATAGGAGCAATCGCATCAGTATCTTACTTGTTTAAACAAACGCCACATGGGGAAGGCCACTCATGTTGTGCTGCAGAGGGTTTCAAAAACCACCACTCCATCACCCGAATGTGTGTTCTGTCAGTTCTGGAGTGTAGTGGGGAGTTTTCTAAAACCTTACCACCACCCAGTGTCCAGCTGCATGGCATCACTTGTGTCTGCAATGACTTTCAGTCCCTAGGGCATGCCACTGACAACTGACAAGTATGGTGTGATACATGGCCAATGCCACACTGCTATGACCATGCCGACTGCCACCTGATGCATATGTCAGCAGGCAGGCTGGAGCCTGCGTTGGTGTGTCTGGACTTACATGAAATATGTGACATTATAGTTTTTGGTATTCCATTTATAACATGTAGGAATGCACTTAGGCATGCACAAACATACTTGCTTGACCTACTTTCCTCTAAGCCATTACCTTGCAGGTTGAAACTGATGCACACATGTCTAAATCTGTAGCACATTCCAATGTAGGACGGTTGCTGTTCATAGTTGATTTACTTACACCTAGCCTCCTTCCAGCACAAAACTGCTGGGGCACTCCATTTACATATTGCAAAAATGAAACTGGAAATATCTACAGAAACACCAGAAACATGTGTCTCACAACTTTTAGGGTGGACACTGTATATAGTGCCTCAAGCCATTGCACACACACACACACACACACACACACACACACAAACACACACACATACAGTGGGTATGTTTGGACAAAATCGATACAGGGCAGTTCACACATCTTTCCAAGTACAATGAATCTACATGCTTTGAAGGCTACAAACTTTCAGATACTAGTGTAACTACTAAACCCATAGATATGGTAATGAAAGAACATATTTAGTCAAAACTGATGGGGGGGGGGGGGGGTAGAGAGCAAATAAGGAAGCTTGAAGCTGACAGTTACTGTATTCTTCTTATATCATCACCCACCTATAAGGGGTCGGGGATTTTCACCTGCCTCGAGATGACTGGGTGTTTGTGTTGTCCTCATCATTTCATCATCATCCAGGAACGTGGCGAAATTGGACTGAGCAAAGATTGGATAATTGTACGGGCGCTGATAACCACGCCGTTGAGCGCCCCACAACCCCAACATCATCATCATCATCATCATCATCCCACCTATAAGTTCATCAAAATGCATAGTTAGTGTAGTGCATTTGGTAAAGTAGTAGCAGTAACAGCAGCAGCAGCAGCAGTGCATTAACTCCATAGATTCAAACATAAGGTTCCTCTACTACTTTATCACATTTCACGTTTTCCTCAGTTGGTACTCTCACTACAATGGGAAAATACAGTAATATGTACACATATTCCAGCAATAAAGAATAATTTCAGTTATAAATGAAATGTTAAAGAGTTAACATCACTACTATTCAGTATACTGCACCAAACACCAAAACAGCCCATATTACCATCATGTAAGTATTGTCACTATATATACAGGGTGGTCCATTGATGGTGACCGGGCCAAATATCTCACGAAATAAGCATCAAACGAAAATCTACAAAGAACGAAACTCGTCTAGCTTGAAGGGGGAAACCAGAGGGCGCTATGGTTAGCCTACTAGATGGCGGTGCCATAGGTCAAACAGAAATCAACTGCGGTTTTTTTAAATAGTAACCCTCATTTTTATTACATATTCGTGTAGTACATAAAGAAATATGAATGTTTTAGTTGGACCACTTTTTTCGCTTTGTGATAGATGGCGCTGTAACAGTCACAAACGTATAAGTGCGTGGTATCATGTAACATTCTGCCAGTGCGGATGGTATTCGCTTCGTGATACATTACCCATGTTACAATGGACCGTTTACCAACTGCGGAAAAGGTCGATATCATGTCGATGTATAGCTATTGTGATCAAAATGCCCAAAGGGCAAGTGCTATGTACGCTACTCGGTATCCTGGAAGACATCATCCAAGCGTCCAGACCGTTCGCGGGATAGTTACGTTATTTAAGGAAACAGGAAGTGTTCAGCCACATGTGAAACGTCAACCACAACCTGCAACAAATGATGATGCCCAAGTAGGTGTTTTAGCTGCCGTCGCGGCTAATCCGCACATCAGTAGCAGACAAATTACGCGAGAATCGAGAATCTCAAAAACGTCGGTGTTGAGAATGCTACATCAACATCGATTGCACCCATACCATATTTCTATGCACCAGGAATTGCATAGCGATGACAATGAACGTCTTGTACAGTTCTGCCACTGGGCACAAGAGAAATTATGGGACGATGACAGATTTTTTGTACGTGTTCTATTTAGCGACGAAGTGTCATTCACCAACAGCAGTAACGTAAACCGGCATAATATGCACTATTAGGCATCGGAAAATCCACCATGGCTGTGGCCGGTGGAACATCAGCGACCTTGGCGGGTTAATGTATGGTGCGACATAATGGGAGGAAGGATAATTGGCCCCCATTTTATCGATGGCAATCTAAATTGTGCAATGTATGCTGATTTCCTATGTAATGTTGTACTGATGTTACTACAAGATGTTTCACTGCATGACAGAATGGCGATGTACTTCCAACATGATGGATGTCCGGCACATAGCTCGTGTGTGGTTGAAGCGGTATTCAATAGCATATTTCATGACAGGTGGATTGGTCGTCGATTGGCCGCACGTTCACCGGATCTGACGTCCCCGGATTTCTTTCTGTGGGGAAAGTTGAAGGATATTTGCTATCATGATCCACCACCAACGCCTGACAACATGCTTCAGCACATTGTCAGTGCATGTGCGAACATTACGGAAGGCGAACTACTCACTGTTGAGAGGAATGTCGTTACACATATTGCCAAATGCATTGAGGTTAACGGACATCATTGCATTAATGTGGTATTTACAGGTAATCATGCTGTAACAGCATGCATTCTCAGAAATGATAAGTTCACAAAGGTACATGTAACACATTGGAACAACCGAAATAAAATGTTCAAATGTACCTACGTTCTGTATTTTAATTTTAAAAACCTACCTGTTACCTACTGTTCGTCTAAAATTGTGAGCCATGTGTTTGTGACTATTACAGCGCCATCTATCACAAAGCAAAAAAAGTGGTCCAACTAAGACATTCTTATCTCTTTACATACTTCACGAATATGTAATAAAAACGGGGGTTCCTATTTTTAAAAACGCAGTTGATATCCCTTTGACCTATGGCAGCGCCATCTAGTGGGACAACCATAGCGCCATCTGATTTCCCCCTTCAAGCTAGACAAGTTTCGTTCTTTGTAGGTTTTTCGTTTGACGCTTATTTCGTGAGATATTTGGCCCGGTCACGATCAAGGGACCACCCTGTATACATGTATATGTGTGCATGGTTTTACTGATTTTTTTGTTTTTGTTATTTCCAGTGGAGCACCACTGATGAAAACACTACAACAGGAGAGCATATCAGTATTCAATATATTATTTAATTTATATTCTAGCCAAAATAAAAGTGTCAGTGTTGGAATGATGTCTGACAGTGAGTTCTACCCAATTGTGGTATTTGAAAACCAACGATACTGCTGCAGGAAAGTGATACTAGCTGGATCAGAATGGTGTTGGTTATGCAGTTACTGAGTTGCAATAGCAGGCACATTTGCTCGAAATAGATTCCCACAGTGTTATTACGCAATCACAAGATCACTGCAGATTACTTTCCATGGGCAACTGAACTTTTCAATTAAACAGGGAGTACTCATATGCAGGTGAAGACTTTTAAGAATTTAATGTATGCTAGTTACACTATACAGTGTGCACTCAACCAGAGGCTGAGTGGGCAGCCGTGTATGTTCAGATTTGACGAATGCCTATGGTTCAATTTAACAAAATTATCATGGCAAACAGCTGAGCCCCCAGTAGAAAACTTAGTTCAATATTTTGACACTTGTTACACATCAATATGCACTAATATGTATAAGTTTAGCACATTTAGAACTGTATTCATATTTGAGCATTTACATATATCCAACTATATGTATGAGCTTACAAAAAACTAAAAGAAAGTGTATGTTTTTTCCTACAAAATCCCATGTATGCTGATATAATCACACAGTTGTTATAATGAATGAATGGTGATAATGATGATGTTTGGTTTGTGGGGCGCTCAACTGCATGATCTTCATCGCCCATACAAAGTCCCAATTTTTACACAGTCCAAGTTTTACACAATCAAATCGAGTCACTATCACGAATGATGATGATGATGATGTTGAAGTGATGAGGACAACACAAACACCCAGTCCCTGGGCAGAGAAAAATCCCCATCCCGGCCGGAAAACGTACCTGGGATGAGTGGATGGATGAAACACTGCCTGCAGAAGGACTTTGTGGCAATTAATTGGTCTGAGAACAATGCAGAAAAACAGACTAAGAAGAGGAATGGTTCACTACTGCCAGGCAATACACGATCGATAGTTGTAGGTCTATTGGACAGTGACAAGAGAAATGTTCTTATGGTTTTGCTAGTGCATCCTGACTTCACTTCACTTCAAACATTTATAAATATTTTCAAAAACAATATTCTAGCCCACTCATCAACTATTGTAGTAGATACTGACAGGCATCAACGGTATTACAAAGAAAACTTCCAGACAAAGCAGTGATATCCCACCACCTCAAGGAGTAAAGCTGAATCCTGTCTTTATATTTGATGATGTACTGTTGGAAAATGCGGATCAGTCACATACAGGTAAAATATGAAGTTAATGTGCCAGCTGCTGTGGCCGAGCGGTTTTAGGCGCTTCAGTCCAGAACCATGCTGCTGCTATGGTCGCAGCTTCGAATCCTGTTGTGGGCATGGATGTGTGTGATGTCCTTAGGTTAGTTAGGTTTAAGTAGTTCTAAGTCTAGGGGACTGATGACCTCAAATGTTAAGTCCCATAGTGCTTAGAGCCATTTTTTGAAGTCGATGTCTTTTGTTTGAGTCAGACATACTCCAGGATTCCAAATCGTTGGTAATAGATAATTCGAACCTTATTATTGCTTTCAAGCAAGATAATACGAATTTAAAACATATTTATCTAACGAATGTGTGAACTGACATGTCATTCAATGAATTTATAAATTTATACAGAGACTGCTAGAATCAGACAACGGATGAGTTTTTGGTTACTGATAAAATAAGGCATCTGAATGATGGTCAGTACCAAAAAAATTTTCAGAAGTTTCTTATATATATATAGGGTGAAGAAAAATTGTGTCACGGAATTTTAACCCCAGATAGCTGATGCCATTAGGAACCAAAATTACTTCTGATGTGTAGGCCGACAGCACACCATTTTTAAAATATAGAAACTTGGTGCCTCACACTCTGATTGGCCGTGAGATTGCCCTGTTGCCATTCATCAGTTGATGGACAGCACTATGGTTGTCAGTTCACACGTACAAACGTCCCTCGCCCTATCACTCCCCAGTCTGATATTGCTGTTTGTCTGCACCTCACATCAGAAGCATTCTCACATATGCTTTGCTTCGGAGCACACACACATCACCTATGATTTAGTCATAAAGTAAGCATGGAGGCACAGTATTCATTTGAAGAACAACGAGATATGGTTTTTGTTTATGGACTAGCCAATGGTAATGCACATGGAGCTCAACAGTTTTATGTGGAACGGCACCCAGCAAGACGCCACCCACACCCACAAATGTTTACAGATATTCACCGGCGACTTGGCGAAACAGGCTTGTTAGTGGGGTATCATGATAATGCTGGAAGACTTCGAACTCGATGGGATGTTACAGTTAAAGAGATTGTTCTCAAGTGCTTCAAGGAAGCACCTACAACAAGTACTCGAGTGGTTGGACATGACATGGGGGTCACTCATCAGTTAGACTGGTATGTTTTGAGGGATGATGCTAGCATCCATTTAGTTTCCACCCTAGTCAAGACCTAAATCCTGTGGCGGACTATGAACACAGGCTAGGGTTTTGCCGGTGGTGTCTGCAATGTGTTGCATGAGATACCAACTTCCCTGCCATTGTGTTGTTTACCGACGAGTGCATCTTCTATCAGGATGGCCTTTACAACAGTCGAAACGTTCACACTGGTCAAGGGGAAATCCTCACATCACGTACCTGCATGGACACCAGGAACGATTTTCGCTCAACATTTGGGCAGGTGTTGTGGATGACCATCTGATTTGGCCGGTCTGTCTACCTCCTCGATTTACTGGAGCAAATTACCTTCACTTTTGGCAAGAACTATAACTGGCCTGCTGGAAGATGCTCCCCTGGACATACCGCTTCGCATGTGGTTGCAGCATGAGGAACACCCACACATAAGAGGGTGCTGTGTGCAGATATTTAAATGAATTCTTCGACGGTCGGGTAATTGGCAGAGGTGCTCGTAGGACATGGCCCCCACCATCACCAGACCTCACACCACTGGACTTTTCCCTGTGGGTATTCTTCAACGTTCTAGTTCACCCACCTGAACGCAAACCACCTAGAAATGAAGAGGAATTAATGGACTGCATTCAACATGCTGCCAATCACATCAGGGCAATGCCAGGAATCTTTGAAAGAGTTCAGAAAAACACTGTTCGACGTTATAAAACTTTTGTCGCGTCAGAGGGACGACAGTTCGAGCACCGCTTTATGTAAACAATGTCCTAGCTACAAAAAAGGCTCTTTTCAGCGCTGACGCAACTTGTAAAAGACTTTCTGTAAGCGAACTAACACTTGTTGATGGGTTTGTTTCTGGTACATCTTATCATGAAACTACAAAGGATGTTTCAGGATCCCGGGGGATTCGCCCCCGGGCCCCCAGAGTGGGAGGCTGGCGCGCTACCACAGAGTGTGCAGGCCACCTTCGATACATCATGATCTCCGGCAGGCAAAGCATTCGTGGTCATGCATTGTCCAGAGCATCCGGCAACAGGGCAATCCCGTGGCCAGTCGGAGCATGTGGCGCCAAGTTTCCATAGTTTAAATATTATGTGTTGTCAATCTGCACAACATTAGTAATTTTGGTTCCTACTGGCATCAGCTATCCAGGATTAAAATTTTGTGACACTATTTTTCTCCACACTGTATGTGCACGTGCGTAAGTGTGCGTGTGTGTGTGTGTGTGTGTGTGTGTGTGTGTGTGTGTGTGTGTGTGCGCACGCGCGCATGTACGTGTGTGTGTGTGTGTGTGTGTGTGTGTGTGTGTACTTAGAGACTTGTTTTTTTCTAGTTGGAAATGTAAAACACATGCCATTGTTGCATGGCTGGCTACACATCATGGGCTGATACATCTGGAACAGTGATTCATACCAGTTCATGTCATCTCAGGACTCTGATGATATGGCACCCAAACCACCATATGTTGATGATGAAAGAAGTATAACTATCATACAATAATTTTTTTATATATGTGTATATGTATACTTTCAGATCAATATTTTTTTCCTAGGCAAAAATAACAATGCGTAGGCAATGTCTCAGGGCAGGTGGCCTAACAATCTGGGTAATGAGTTGACTGCACCATCTCAGGGCTTGTAACTTGATTTTGCAGATGAGTAAGAGTGTGCATGCATATTCGAGAAGGAGCTGGAGGGTTATGCATTTTCACAAGGAAACTAGAGTGAAGTGGCTGCTAATGAGATTATATGTATCTGTCTTTCTATCTCTATATTTGTATATATAATTTTTTTTACGTGGTACTTACAGACTGTTGTATTGTTTTCAGAAATCCTGAATAATTTCAGTCTGCCACCACCTATGCCCACACCTGGACCATAACAAGCGACAGTACTACCGCCAGCATCATTGCCCATATCTGGACCATTCCTAGCACTGCCACAGACATTGTCGCCCACACTAAGAGTGTCATGAGTGTTGCGGTATCATCTGCTCTGTCACCAGCTCTCTGGCCCGCACCATTACCCACATAGATGGCATCTACATCAACCTGACCCAGACTGTCAATCTCTGGATGGGGATATAAAACTGTTAATAATGATCATTTTTTGGAGCAGCAGCAGCTTCTCGGCCTTTTCTGTTAGTGCCCACGCACATCAGGTATGTTGCACCACAGCATAGTCACACTCAGTAATTTGAAAAGCACTTGAGGAGAGGATATAAATCGCTCACATCGATAACTGAGTTAGGTATTGTGAGCCTACCCTACTCCTAACCAACTGTCAACAAGTTTTGTAATGAGAAGTTTCCAAGATCGTAGGCAATCCATGATATCCCACCATTATGTGTAGTGATGCAATATGTTATGAGTTCATAGGTCTGCCAAAACTGGAAGGTGTTGCTAGCACATCCCTCATACCTGTCTGGGATGAAATTGACAAGGTATTGCAATGCACCTCAACTGGTGAGTGGTATAGGAACTTTATCTTAAAACACATACATGTGCGATTCTGTGATTCAAAGGAAGAGATTCCAGGGAAGCTGTTAGTACGAGGGTTGGAACTTTAACAGTGGCAAATATTTATTTACAGCTCGTACAAAATAGATACCTGTTTCAAAGTTTTACTGCCCTTCAAAGTAGTCACCTGCATTGTGTGTAACTCGTTGCCAGCGATGTGGAAGTCGTAGGATACTCTTAGCAGTGCCAGTTGTGTTGACAGTTCGAGCGGCGCAGTCTATTGGCTGACGAATTTGTAGCAGTTCTGAAGCGAATGCCGTGAAGTGTTTCCTTCAGTTTAGAAATCGAGTTGAACTTACGAGGGCTTAGGTCAGGGGAGTACAGTAGGTGGTATCGCACTTAGCAGCCCCATCAGTGAAGCAAATCAGTAATAGCTTGCACTGTATGTGCTTGAGCATTGTCCTGCAAAATGATGGTCAGGTCCTGCAGAAAGTGTCATCACTTCTGTCTCTATGCTGTTCATTTTTGGAACACAACCTATGACCAGGTTAGAGACAGAAGAGATGACACTTTCTGCAGAATCTGGCCATCATTTTGCAAGATAATGTTCAAGTACGTACAGTGCAAGCTGTTACTGATTTGTCTGACTGATGGGGCTGCTAAGTGCTATACCACCTGCTGCACTCCCCTGACTTAAGCCCTCGTGAGTTCAACTCGATTACTAAACTGAAGGAAACACTTCACGGCATTCACTTTGGAACTGCTACAAATTCGTCGGGTAATAGACTCGAACTGACAACACAGCTGGCACTGCTAAGAGTATCCTACGACTTCCACATCACTGGCAACAGGTTATACACAATGCTGGTGATTACTTTGAAGGTCATTAAAACTTTGAAACACGTATCTATTTTGTACGAGCTGTAAATAAATAGTTGCCACTATTAAAGTTCCAACCCTCGTAGATTCTTTTATTTGGGCGTTAAGAGACATGTATTTGATCCAGTAAGTAGGGAGTTTTCTTATAATCCTCTTCCAAAGTAAAAAGGACGTTATTAATGATCAAAATGACAACAACTTTTGCTTTTCATGCTCATTTCTGCGCTGACAGAGAAATATTAACATACATTCTGAATATAAATATCACTAACTCACGGGTGATATTCGTAGGTATTATGATAGTGAATTCCTCACGAAACTCCAGGATGTCGCTAAATTTCAGAGACAGAATTCCCATATACTTATTTATGTACACAGCTTGGATGCGTGCAAGCCTGATAAGCACAATAATGATTTTCATAAATTTGCTGGACCGCTTCACTTCTCAGATATCGCTAGTCAGCATGTGAAATATGCAGATTTGTTGATGATCTCCTAGGAGAAGAACCAGCATTACTGATGGATCAAGAAAATGTCCCACCTAATTTAATCCCAATTTCAAGACGTCATGGTTTATTACATATTTGTCCTAGGTACCCAAACCCATTTTATTCAAGTGAGGAATTAACAGTGCATCTGCTACACAGGAACCAGCGCATGTAGAGATGCTTACTGGGGTGAAAAAATTAAGTTCTTGAAGTTGAAGAATTTTCTGCATAAGGAGCATGTAGACTTTATAGTATAAACGAACTTCTGTGGCAGGCTGTGAGGGTGACGCCACTGCCTCAGATAAAACCCTCGTAGAGCGACAAGTGCCATTGGCAATAGTGTATCAGATTGCATGTTCATACAACTTGAGCAGTAACTGTTTCAGATAATACATTAGGGAAGATCCTGAAGATGGTTACTCTCTATGCTTGAAGAGCTTGCGAAGGAAGTTGTGATTTAACACACTAACATTCCTGTAATTATCACATGGGAAATACAATCTTTGTATGATAATGCAACTCTGCTGTTGTTTGAGATTGCCATTAGCTAATACAGCTGGAATGTAGCTTACCCTCCATTGCTATTGAATCGCTAAATTCTATGGTTCAGTGCACAATTCATTGCAGTCTGAATTACTCCCATGACATATTGTACAATTTGAGTGGGTCTGATGCTCATTTCTTTATTGAGCATTTTGCTGATTTTTGTTTGTACAATGATCAGGTTATTATCCTAGCTGAGAACACAGAGAAATATATTTCATTTTCCTGGAGAGCCACCAAGAATATTATGTTGCATTACCTGCATTCATTAAGATTCATGCATCTCTTCGGAAACTAGCTGAAACCAGTTTCTGAAGAGATGTCTGCATGAACCAAGAAGATATACATGTGGCAGTGTAACACCTCTGGCTGGAGAAAAGGAAGACCGCTGCCGTGGGAGGCAAGGAAAGTTTAGCATGCTCTGTATGCTTGTAATGATTACACAAGTTATGTATATTGTGCTCAATAAATAGTGAGGATATCGTATCTCTATGGTGTGTCACTATTTTACCGCTACACCTCCGATACTCTATTTGTCCCAGTGGTGAACCGAATTTCCGCGCCGCCCCGCGATTTTGCTGTTAAGTCGAAAATCTTCCATGTCGATTACACGATCGAGAATGCTGCCGTTACTGACTCGCCGACAGCATCTCTCAACAAGTGGTAGTGACTTGCATGATCATTCCGTGGGCAAAGTCGCTAAGTACCCACCGAGACTCGGGCGATACTACAATGCCGAACGATGTAGCGACAATACCTTCATTGTTCACCAACATCTTTGGCGCTGATGTCAAGCAGCAAATTGTGCCACGACGAGTGTCAAAATTACAGAGTGACTTCACCATAAACATTCAAGATTTGACACTGAGTGAATCACTTCCTGGTACTTCAGACAAAAGTGCTGCAGAGAATCACAATGACCTATGGCTACCTGCTTCCGTAACAATCTTTAATTTAGATGCCTTCGAGCTTCTCACAGAACAAAACACCGCGTGTTCCAGTGCTGGTTACCCTGACCATTATGACACTTGTTTTAGTGACCTGAACCATATGGACGCCTCCCACAGTGCCATTACGAATGGAGAACAATGGCCGCACCATACCACTCCGCCATTCTGTTTCGCCATCCATCTGTCAATGGACAGTTGGATCAAGGTTTACATCATCTTTCAGTTCCTGTGCATTCCTATTTTTCAAATTCGGTTCCTACCTTTGCGACTAAATGCGAAGTCAGCGAAACAGACTATGACGTCATTCATATCCCAGCCACACAGGTCATCACAACCGAATCGCTTCCATTCCAGCATCGTACTTCGCATGTGTATAACCCACACCCAACACCAAAACTCCCGCCTCCGTGAACGCGTTTTTCACGACCTCGCCTCGGAAAGATCAGATGTTGCTGCCTCCCAGTTCGAGTGACGTCATACCCGCGTCAGCCGCGTCACTGCTACAATGTCTAACACGCTCGTCTGAAAAGCACCTACATCTCGTCATCAACGAGACCACTTTGGGCAACAGCACGCTGTCTTCGCTGTGGTGACACCTGAGAGCTCTAATTGATTCAGTGCTACTGCCTGACCGTGCGCTATGACCACTTTGGCTCCCAAAACTGCCAGAGGACTTTCAGACATCGATGATAGCGCATGGGAAGGTACCTCTGAAGTTAAAACTTTGCCTAGTTGACAGAATGCAGCTACTACAGCAACACAGCATTCCAACCAACAAACAAGAGCACTACACTGCAGTTGACACCCAGTACACTTGCACCAAAACCGATTTTGCACTATCCCAGCCGAGCCACCCTGCCTTCTGCGTAGTCGCGGACTGCCCGTTGACGACTTGATGGACCCGAACCGAGCTGTACCCCACGCCTCTACCACCCAGAGGGCCCTTCATGGCTCCCTTTTCACGACAGTCGCCTACTGCGACAGCCGAGGCTATTACCCTCCTCCCCCTCCAACTGGCCACTGCCCTAACTCTGTGTATAAACAAAAGCCACACCGACCAAGTGCATCACCTGCTTCCACGCCCAAAACACAGCACCGCTACTGCTGGTTTCACACCAAATTTGGGCAGCTGCACAGCACTGCAAGCAAGCCTCCGCCTACCCAAAGTAGAATGGCGACCTGACGTAAGCGCACCAGGCTGCCCTTCGCTAACAAGATGCCTCTGAACACCATGACAAAACAGGCACCGAATCAGCGTTTTAATGGGCAGACAGTTGCCGACTGTTCGTCCATGACAGTCTCCTGCACACGTATTTCCTACTTGATACCGGCGCTGATATGAGCACTGTATCACCTGCATTCACGCCTGCTACTCTGTCGCCATAGAAGCTACAACTGCATGCAGCAATGACTCTGTAACCACAGCTGCTGGAACTGCACACATCACTCTCGACCTCAGAACAGATATGCAAATAGCTTGGACATTCGTAGTGGAAGAGGCAACTGAACCAGTCCTGGGAGCCCATCCAGATTTTGCAGTAAGAGATCAGTGGAACCTGATTAAAGAAAAGGCGGCAAGGAGAATTTAGTGTACTCTGTGCACTTGTAATGAATACGCGAGTTATGTATATTGTGCTCAGTAATAAATAGTATGGAAATCGTATCTCTGAGCTGTGTCACTATTCTGCTATCACACCTGCAGTACTCAATATCCCACATGATCTCACTCAAGCTGCATATCCTGATGATGCTATTTTTTAGTTCATAACAAAGAAAGAGATCTTCCCATACAAATATCTAGATTAAACAGAGAAACCATAGTGCCCAACACAATCGCATCTCCAGTAAACTTACAGGCAATACTATAATGAATATGGAGTACAGATAATCAGTGAGTGTTTGCAGAAGTTAAACATCTCTAATATAGGTGTGCATGCAAGACTTGATGTCGATACAGAAATATCAGACATCATACTTGGAGATATTTCTGAGCAGTTCTGGAATGTATGTGTGGAAACATACATGCTACATCCTGATCCTACACATACCAGAGTTTTCATGGAACACCATCCAGAAATTTACAGCTGTTGAATTCAAACTCTTAATCAATCTTGTCATTTTCCTTTTTTTTAGCATGAGATTCACAGAGGACTTTGCCACTGTGTCCATAAGCATGCTGAGACAAATAACCCACAGATGAATGAGAAGTTCAATAAAATATCTAACCATTACAGTTACAGCCTGTACTTAGATGTCAACAATTTACACCGGACTGACATGTAACAATTTCTATCTACTGCAGGGTTTCAAGGGATGTCTAGTGCTGCAGCCGTCAGGTTAGGTAATTTATCAACTGTGGCACCACATTTTGGTGTAGGGCCCGTTTTGGCGTTAGTCATAATGTATCCTGGCAGTTTGCATGATGCTCACAGCGACTTCAGCAAAATGGTTCCCACCCCAAGCTGTTGACAACGCAAGAGGGAAAAACAAGACACATACTACATTACTGAAACCCCCAGAACCCCCAGAAATGTCTCAAGTTAGGATTGCAGCTGAATTGAGTCAACAGCATTATTGCCTTCAAGTAGAATCCCTTGTTGAAAGGCATATATCGATAAAAATATCGAAGGAGGGCTTCCATGCAATGTTCGTTTGCTAAGGACTTTTACAGGTTAACGACAAATGCAGTTTTCAGGAAAACAATGCAGAATGTTAGAAACATTATGACATTTCTATAGTCAGTTTGTGGGAGAATCATTGTGGTGGAAGACGATAGATCGTCAAGTCACATTTTAAATGGGCTACAATCTTCAAAAAAAGAATATGTGGCTCTGGAGATGGTGAAAGATTTGATACAGTGCATGACAACTGTTTACGTAAGCATGAGTACATAAAATCCATCTAAACTCCACATGTATCCGTTTCATTTTCAAGACCCAAAGTTATTTTATAAGCAGATGGGTAGCATTATTTATTTGGTGAAGGGTGTGATCCATAAGAAGCAGTAAGGTGCCACTCCCATGCATTCGACATGTCTGAATATGCAGCTGCTAATCCTTATACATAAAGCTGACAAACAATCAGGTTATCAGCTTGATGAAAGAAGAGGTGAAAGGGCCACAGATAGTCGAGTTTGTAGGCTTCCACTAAAATGTACAAATGCCTTAGAGAGAGGGGTGCCATCCTAAGATAGGATAAGGTTGTACAGCATATGGACACAATGGCTCTTGTGGTTGAAGATTACTTTGAGCGCTTGTAGGGTAGTATTGGCAGTGCAGATGGTGCTCCTCCTCCTCCTCCTTCTTCCCATCTGGTGTGTTAAGTCAGTTATCAATCATAAGAACATGTGGTACATAGTGTGATGTACCTGAAAATTGCGCTGTCATGCCATGGCGCTAAGCAAATATATATATATATATATATATATATATATATACACACACTCCTGGAAATGGAAAAAAGAACACATTGACACCGGTGTGTCAGACCCACCATACTTGCTCCGGACACTGCGAGAGGGCTTTACAAGCAATGATCACACGCACGGCACAGCGGACACACCAGGAACCGTGGTGTTGGCCGTCGAATGGCGCTAGCTGCGCAGCATTTGTGCACCGCCGCCGTCAGTGTCAGCCAGTTTGCCGTGGCATACGGAGCTCCATCGCAGTCTTTAACACTGGTAGCATGCCGCGAGAGCGTGGACGTGAACCGTATGTGCAGTTGACGGACTTTGAGCGAGGGCGTATAGTGGGCATGCGGGAGGCCGGGTGGACGTACCACCAAATTGCTCAACACGTGGGGCGTGAGGTCTCCACAGTACATCGATGTTGTCGCCAGTGGTCGGCGGAAGGTGCACGTGCCCGTCGACCTGGGACCGGACCGCAGCGACGCACGGATGCACGCCAAGACCGTAGGATCCTACGCAGTGCCGTAGGGGACCGCACCGCCACTTCCCAGCAAATTAGGGACACTGTTGCTCCTGGGGTATCGGCGAGGACCATTCGCAACCGTCTCCATGAAGCTGGGCTACGGTCCCGCACACCGTTAGGCCGTCTTCTGCTCACGCCCCAACATCGTGCAGCCCGCCTCCAGTGGTGTCACGACAGGCATGGATGGAGGGACGAATGGAGACGTGTCGTCTTCAGCGATGAGAGTCGCTTCTGCCTTGGTGCCAATGATGGTCGTATGCGTGTTTGGCGCCGTGCAGGTGAGCGCCACAATCAGGACTGCATACGACCGAGGCACACAGGGCCAACACCCGGCATCATGGTGTGGGGAGCGATCTCCTACACTGGCCGTACACCACTGGTGATCGTCGAGGGGACACTGAATAGTGCACGGTACATCCAAACCGTCATCGAACCCATCGTTCTACCATTCCTAGACCGGCTAGGGAACTTGCTGTTCCAACAGGACAATGCACGTCCGCATGTATCCCGTGCCACCCAACGTGCTCTAGAAGGTGTAAGTCAACTACCCTGGCCAGCAAGATCTCCAGATCTGTCCCCCATTGAGCATGTTTGGGACTGGATGAAGCGTCGTCTCACGCGGTCTGCACGTCCAGCACGAACGCTGGTCCAACTGAGGCGCCAGGTGGAAATGGCATGGCAAGCCGTTCCACAGGACTACATCCAGCATCTCTACGATCGTCTCCATGGGAGAATAGCAGCCTGCATTGCTGCGAAAGGTGGATATACACTGTACTAGTGCCGACATTGTGCATGCTCTGTTGCCTGTGTCTATGTGCCTGTGGTTCTGTCAGTGTGATCATGTGATGTATCTGACCCCAGGAATGTGTCAATAAAGTTTCCCCTTCCTGGGACAATGAATTCACGGTGTTCTTATTTCAATTTCCAGGAGTGTATATATATATATATATGGGTGTGTGTGCATGTGTTTGTGAACTGTAAAGCTGTTAAATTTACAGGAGGTAAATTTTGTAAATACTCGAGTATTGTAAACTGTTAAACTACTATATTATTATAAATAGTATTTTGTAAAATATTATTCACAGTTCTGTAGCCTGTTATTTGTGAAAACATGTCATTGGCTTAACTGTGAAATTGTATGAACTGTTCCAACCTATAAGACATACAGTTTGTACCTGTGAGAAAAGTACGTATACTTCATTTCACTCTAGCTAATTGTTTCTTTTCTACATCAACTCTGCCATATTTTTCAAATAATTGTTTATAACAGTTCAATAAATGTTGGTAGATCACGCAATGTGCAGTCACAATAGACTTGCACACATGCTTTCTACAAGAAATAATGCATTTACACTTTATTAACAGTAGCCCGTTGTGTTCAATGTTACCACAGAGTCTTAGGATAATTTATGTTTATTGTAAGATATTCTTATTTGAAATGAAGATAGAAGATTACTCATATGTAATCTCACATTGTGATGAGTGATATAAAATCAAAACTGAAAGGAAATGTGCCGCTGGCTATAGGAATCTCCACACTAGACTCCTGAGCTGACAGAACGGCTGTCAACCAGCAGAGCGTGAGTGGCCTGCAGGTTGGCAGTTCAGTGTGGAACCTCTCTCCTGCATAGCACAAGGTGCCTTCCCAGTGTAGTATTTGTTTAAACAAACGAAACGCTGCTGCAGCTGTTCCTGTCTTATTGTTGTAAACACACTATAAATGTTTAACTTGACACCATTTTAAACTAGGAATTTAAACTTGACACAAGTACACTCTTACAAGGGAACCTCCCCATCGCACCCCCCTCAGATTTAGTTATAAGTTGGCACACTGGATACGCCTTGAAAAACTGAACACAGATCGATCAAAAAAACAGGAAGAAGTTGTGTGGAACTATGAAAAAATAAGCAAAATATTCAAACTGAGTAGTCCATGCGCAAGACATCAAAGTTATTAGAGCTGAGGAGCACCGTGGTCCCGTGGTTAGCTGAGCAGCTGCGGAGCGAGAGGTCCTTGGTTCAAGTCTTCCCTCCAGTGAAAAGTTTAATTTCTTTATTTTCGCAAAGTTATGATCTGTCCGTTCGTTCACTGTAATAAGTTTAGTGTCTGTGTTTTGCGACCGCACCGGTAAACCGTGCGATTTGTACACGAAAGGACGTGCCTCTCCAATGGGAACCGAAAACATTTGATCGCAAGGTCATAGGTAAACCGACTCTTCCACAGCAAAACGCGTCTGCTATATCCTATATGACACTGGTGACGGCATGTGCGCCACATTACAGCAATATGTTACTGACCCACGTAACTTGTACACTTGGCGAATGGGCAAAAAGATTCTTCTACCTTACCCGATTTCGGTTTTCTTGTGGATGTGATAAGCACTCCCAAAAAAGTGTTGAAAACATAAGAGTTTGTCACATAAACTTAAAAAAAAAAATGAAAGTTTTCACTGGAGGGAAGACTCGAACCAAGGACCTCTCGGTCCGCAACTGCTCACGCTAACCACGGGACCACGGCGCTTCTGAGTTCAAATTAGCCTTGATATTGCCTTCCTTGCGCATGGACTACTCAGTTTGTATATTTTGCTTATTTTTTCATAGTTCCACACAACTTCTTCCTGTTTTCTCGATTGATCTGTGTTCAGTTTTTCAAGGCCTATCCACTGTGCCGACTTATGACTAAATCTGATGGGGGTGCGATGGGGAGGTTCCCTTGTTAGCACAAGTCACCTGGCAACTATGCTGGCTCTGTTAGTGAGCTATGACGTAATGGGAAAACCCAGAAGGAGAAGTGGCCGTCTTGGATTCTACATCTAGCACAAGTGATCTGGTAACCGAGCAGGCTGTGCCAATATCCTCAGGTCCATCACCTAGGATTCTATACTTGGGACATGGGATATGGCAACTCTACAGCCAGTCCCAGTAGCCTGCTCAGTAGCCTCAGGTCCATTATTTTGGATTCTATACACAAATTACCTGATTCTTTGTCTTGAATTTTTTGACTATCCCACCAATATAGTATTTTCACATCTTGGATTTTTTGAATTTTCCGCCAGTTTGCTCTTAGGAGAATTGAGTTCTTAGCACAAGTGAGCTATGACATCAATGACAACCAGGAGTTTTCCAGTTTAGCGTCATTTTTTGAATTTCCCACCCTTTTATACTTAGGGCAATTGGCTTGTGTCCGCCATCTTGAATTATGATGTCAGAGTAGTGGGAGAAGAGTGGGGTAGAGATCTGGCAGATGTCATTAGGTGATGCCATTATGTGGTGAAATCATCAGAAATCTGGTAATAATCCAGACTGTTCCAGAATGCACATATGATGCTTCTCACACCACTTACATACTCTGCCAGACCTGGTATCGACATGAAAAACAGTAATATACTCTGTTGGCAGTTCTACTTGCCACAGAGAATTGCAATTCTAATCATTCACATATATTCTGATTGTCTGTAAAGCTACCAAACTGTTTCTTCTGGTGCTTCACTTTTTTATCATTTTTTTATATGCCTGGCAGGAAAGCTATGGATCTTTAGTTTTCTGATTTGTACATGTTCCGCTTTATATGCATTGCCAGAAGTACTTACAGCAATAGTTACGGCATTACAATAATATATGGAGGTAAGATCTCACAAATAATTACTTACTAAATTAGTTAATTTATAGCGCATTGTAGAAGGGGCAACAGCCTTGCCGCAGTGGATACACCGTTTCCCGTCAGATCACCGCCGTTCAGCGCTGTCGGACGTGGCTGGCACTTGGATGGGTGACCATCTGGGCCACCATGCGCTGTTGCCATTTTTCGGGGTGCACTCAGCCTCGTGATGCCAACTGAGGAGCTACTCGACCGAATAGTAGCGACTCCGGTCAAAGAAAACCATCGTAACGACTGGGAGAGTAGTGTGATGACCACAAGCCCCTCCTACCCGCATCCTTATATGAGGATGACACGGCGGTCGGATGTTCCCGATGGGCCACTTGTGGCCTGTAGACGGAGTGCTTTTTTGTATTGTAGAAGAAAAGAGTGGGCCTGTCTTTGTATATCATGTAATAAACATTTCTAAATGTGGAGAACATTCTTACCAATGCTGCTCTGTTAAAAGTAAATACATGCAGAAATGTGCAAGTATATTTTGGGGTTGTCACTGCTAACAACTATGTCAATCATAGGAGAGGTGATTAAACAAAATATATAAATTATTATTAAATGTTGGATTCAGAAGAAAACTTGTCTTTCAGTCAATGACACTTTACTGTAAATGCCTGTAAAGAAAATCTCCACAGATATAATTTCATTTTCTGTGTCATCAGCGTTAGAAGACGTACATGATAACATCAGGGTAGCTGATAATTCTGGGGCTTCCAACAACTTTAGTCTCTCGTTTGTCAGCATTGATTGGTCCTGGCATGTAAGTCTATTTTTCACGGGAAGGTCCCTCAACTGAGCTGCAACATATTTCCCAAATAAGTAAACTTTACTGGGCTGAGGTCTATTTGAAGCTGATGAACGACTCTTGGACATTTTCTGCAATTTCTCAATGGCACTCTCAACTTTTGTCAACTTGCTTACAATCTATTTTTTTTTCTTAGTTTTTTGGAAGTGTAGGCACAAGTGGGGTTTGAGATGAGCCCTTGACATCCTGCATGTTGTCAATGGTTTGAGGAGTGGATGCACCAGTTTCGTCATCCATCCCATCATCGTTAGCAGTGGTGGCTCATGTAACTGAAATTAAAACATTACCAAGAATTAACCGCACTCAAAGTTCTCAATCTTTATGTCAATGTGCTTGTATGTACTTCCAAATTTTAGTTTGTAGCTAATATTTCTTCTTTAGGTTCCAAAGACAATGGAGGAATGGGTGGAAATACGCAAAATTTTTGAAACAAAATTGAATTTTCCTTTTGTTGTGACACTATTAATGGCCAGCATGTGGACGTAAAGTGTCTGTCTAGGAGGTGCCCTCAGTTTTACAACTACAAAGGAGGTTACAGTGTTATACTTTTGGCATAGGTAGATGCTGATTGTAAGTTTCTATAACGGATATGGGATGCTCTAGTTAGCCTTAGACAATCGTACACCAAATTTTCCTAATAACCACTTTACTTTGGGTGATAACACGTTCCCTTTGTCAACTATGTTAATAAAGCACTTTTCCAAACGCAATTTGGCATTTGGGGAACATATATTCAAATCTCGTTTATCATGTCAGAGTGGTGGAAAACGCGTTTGGCATAATGGCAGCAAGATTTGAGACTCTTTCAAAAAGAAATATAAGCTGATTTATAAACTGTATATTTGATTGTACAACGTACATGTATTCTCCACAACTGGTTCCGACCGTCACCTGCAACGTATTTTGAAAGACAATGGCTTATCCATGAAGACACTCACACTAGAATGTTTCACCTGAGCCAATGGTGTTCCACTGGAGCAGGAATATTGTCATTGAGAAGGGCTCTTTCGACAAACACATATTCGAAAACTGCGTTGGAAACAAGGAAGATACTGGCTGACTACTTCAGTGGCGAAGGACGACTGTGTTGGCAAATGAATGCTATTGGCATGACATAAGTGGCACAGCAAATGTACTTAGGCCCTAATTAGCTATTGAGGAATTATGTAATCTAAACGGTTCTTAACATATTACTAGCGTTATTTTTCAGTGAATGACACAGTTTGTTTAAACACTGACATGTCCACCTCGATACCTGAGTGGTCAGAGAGACAGAATGCCATGCTAGGAGGCCCAAGTTCGATTCCTGGCTGTGTCGGAGATTTTCTCCACTCAGGGACTGGGTGTTGTGTTCCCCTCATCTGTACAAATATATTTGTTACTTTTGTTTCTGTTTTAGTATGTAACAGAAATTATATGACCTAATGTCTAGGAAGGTGACAATTAATTGAATACCTGTTTACCGAGTTACCTGCACTCACGGTTTGATCAAACACACACAAAGATTACAAACCAGACTTACCGAATTCGATGTTGACGTCCTCGTGATGATTACACCTCGCAAGAAACTGTCAGCTGCAGTGAACCATGGTAACTTGGGTATGTAGATGTCGTCAGCGCCCATTCCACATGTATTTGATGAAGTTACTTTCAAGAGTTCACCTCTGTACATGGCATTTATAGTCTTTATATGGGCTCTCAAATAGCACATGTCGGGAACTGCGATCCTGAGTCACATTAAGTCACTCTTCAATTTCATCACAGAAGTTTCCCTCTTTTCCTTGTTGGCATAATCGCAGTGACATATGTTCCATAATAGTTCATACTTCACGTAAGTTTCTAAAAATGTACTTACATTGTCTGCACTTCATTTAACACTAGCAGTTGGTTTTGACAGCGCTTCTTCAGATGCTGAAAACATTTTGCAACAATATGTATGACTGTACTTCCTCTCTCTCAGCTGTGTCTAGCACTCTACTGGCGGGCAGTACCTTTTAAAACACGTCAAGTAGCGGCTGCCACTAGATCATGTGACCATGGTAATGGTACTCTGGCGTCCACTGAACTCAAACATGCTTGCGTTTGCTAGTCGCCAATAGCCTACTAGATGGTGAGCCAGAAGTACCCCTACACATGGGGACAGTGCAGAGAGAACAACTAGTGGCCAATACTGGCTAGTACTAATGACCGACATTACTGTCCCTGTATGCAGAGTCCATAGGACATTGTGGCGAAATCTGGCGTTAATGGGCTATGGTAGCAGACGACCTACATGAGTGCCTTTGCTAACAGCACAACATCGCCTGCAGCATCTCTCCTGAGCTCGTGACCATGTCGGTTGGACCCTAGATGACTGGAAAACCCTGGCTTCATCAGATGAGTCCTGATATCAGTTGGTAAGAGCTGATGATAGGGTTCGAGTATGGCGCAGACCCCATGAAGCTATGGATCCAAGTTATCAACTCGGCGCTGCACAAGCTGGTGATGGCTATAAATTGGTTTGGGATGTATTTACATGGAATGGACTGGATCCTCTGGTCCAACTAAATCAAGTGAGGCCATTTGCAGCCATTCATGTACTTCATGTTCCCAAACAACGATGGAAATTTTATGGACGACAATGTGCCATGTCACTGGGCCACCATTATTGACGACTGGTTTGAAGAACATTCTTGACAGTTCGAGTGAACGATTTGACCACCCAGATCTCCCGACATGGATCTCATCGAACGTTTATAGGGCATAATAGAGAGATCAGTTTGTGCACAAAATCCTGCACCGACAACATTTTCGCAATTATGGACGGCTATAGAGGCAGCATGGCTCAGTACTGTATTTCTGTAGAGGATTTACAACGACTCGTCGAGTTCCTGCATACGCTGGGAAAAAGGAGGTCCAACATGATATTAGGAGGTATACCATGCCTTTTGACACCTCAGTGCATATTAACTTCTTTGAAGGTGTCCATGTTAAAGTTAGTTCCATTGACTGTGAGGCAACTGTAGCGACCATGATTACTAAAGTACAAAGGACAACTAAAACAAATAGGAATATCTGAACATTGGAAACATAGGTAAAGAAGTAGCGTTCTCGTATTTCTAAGTGGAAATAAAAAGCATTTACCTATGGGTAGGATCATGTAGAAGACCTGCGACTATAGTTTAAAACAATTGTGGACCATTCACTGGACAGTAGAGTGATGAGCACAAATGTAACGACCACCAGTCACCATGAAATTAAATGCACCTGGTGGCATTGTGGGCATGTGACCTGGTAAGAAAAGAATATAAGCGTAGTGGAGACAAATGGATCATCATTCTAGCGGCGGTACAGGCCGAAAATGGAGAAATACATTGACATAAGTGACTTTGACCAAGGGCAGATTGTTACAACTTGGCGCCTAGCAACGAGCATCTTGGAATTGGCGATGATGGCCAGCTGTTCGCCCCTACTGCTGGGAATGTCTATGTATAGCGGTTGCATGATGGTGAAAACACTAGTAGGAGACAAGTTGTCGGGCGTCCACGCGTCATCAAAGAATGTGAGTGTGAGAGGTTTGTCCAAATTGTAAAGTAGAATAGGCGGCGATCTATGGCAGATTTCAGAATAGAGCACAATCCTGGGGCAACCACAAGTGTTTAGCTCAGCTGAAGGTTTGCATATGATGTACACCTACAAAGAGAAGACAGAAATGCTATCCTTCAATGGAAAATGTAATTTATCAGAACAGTAATTGCGATAATGTTGTCTTATTTACGATATGGGTACACGTAGTACAATATTGTAGTGATTTTAAACGACATGTTATGTACAGTAAAGGCATCATTTCTGAAGATTGTTGGCTGAATGGCTGATGAGCATTTTCCTTGCATGTCCATTAGTTTACTGTCAACTCTAGCAAGTGGAAGAGTTATGTTATCTGGGGTACTGTATTGGAACTGGTCAGTGGACCTACTTTCACCCTGTACTAGAGTATCTGACAATGTGATAAACTCATAACACAATCCAATAAAGTACAAATGGCAATCCTGCAAATAGCTTAGTTATTGTGGCATAACTAAAATAGTCTTATATATTTATAAAAAGTAAATGTGATAAAGCATACATTTAACACAAAATTTATTTTCTTTCAGAAAATATAATTGTGACTATATTTTTGATTTAATTCAAAATCACAGTTACATTGTCATTGTTGTTGTTTCTGTAATTTATTCTGTAAACATTTGTAAAAGAAAAGATGAATCATATATTTATTTCTAGATGGATCGATTCTCTATGAGATCACTGTGCTGCGATTAGTTGTATCTTTGTTCTTCTTGATTTAACAAGGTATGGTGTGAGTTAGTACTACTTGTATGGAGTTGGTAAAGTTGTTTGTTCGAAGTAGTTGTCTAAATTAGTATGGTGAATGATTTGAACTGTTATGAGGAAACATAAAAATACAGAAAGTGAAATGAATAAAATAAAACATTAGATGGGCGAAACCGAAACATACAGTACTTTTTTCTAAACTAACAAATCCGATCATACTTCCTTCTCAATTAACATGGTTGCACTATACTAGTCTTAAGTTAGCTAAAGATAGTGAACTTGATTATAATTTTTGTAGTAATAGAGGGGGTGGATGTAACAGTTCCTGCACCACTGTGTGCCAGTACGAGATAGTAAGTATCAACAAGTGTTTCGTTTTTCATAGCATCTTGTATATATGGCGATCGTTTCTGAATGGGCCTTGAGATATGGAAGTGGGCTAAAAAAATAGGGTCCCATTTAAAAAAGACATACTGCTGTTCAAATCTTTGTAATGAGTAAAGTTACAAGAAAGGCAATCATGCTGGTAAAAGCACCCATGACAGCTACAAAACATTTACATGGTAAATTTTTATTTCTCTCATGGACTAAATTTATTTTGGGTGCTCAAGATGAATGGGACACTTTGCATAGATAATTTTGTAATGGAGACAGTCATGACTAAAATAGTTATACACAATTGCTTGACACTTGATACAATGAACAGTTTTTTTAAAACACAAGTATTAAAACTATTAAAATGAAACTGAATGAAATTTCAATGACCTGCTGTAGCTATATTTGTTTAGGTCACTTATGAACCCACACAACCTGTTTCACAACTTTTGAGTTGCATTTTCTCGTACAAATATAAATGCTATGTCGTAGGTTACAGAATGCTGCACTGTAACAACTGACATGGCTAGGTAAAGATTTCAGCACTCCTCCAACTGATAAAAAACAGTCGTCAAATGATACAAAAAGATTTTCAATGATGAAAATTATGTCTGTGTTAACTCGCAAACTGTACACTTTCCAATTAGAATATGCTCTTGTCGGTCTATGTCAAGCAACAAAATGCCCCTCATTAGATGATATTCAGGGAAGTATAGCGCCCTGTAGTAGGCGTGTTTCTCGCAAACATAGCAGCCGACAACGTAAGCTATGCCGCCCCCATGTGTAGTCGAAGTGTGTGTTGTGGCTGTCGTCCAGTCAGATAACAATCACGGTAGCAGAAACAAAATTAAACGAAAGTTTTCAGCAAAGACTGTCGTATTTCCTCGATTTGAAAACAATACAAGTTTGTTCTTTATTTTCGTTGGTTAACAGCATACAAGTCCAGATGTTTTATCGAGCATTCCTGTTGATTCATGATGTATCCTAAGGCCCACGCCCTAAAATCTAGCTGTGTCTAAATTCAAAACAAACATGAAATAAACGTCTCGAGGAAGACTTTCCCACTGTGCACTATAACATTGAAGATACTCCAAGAAAGAAATAAGTTCCTCTTCTAACGTTGGCTCTGACAAAATTACGTTCGTATCTATTGTGCAAATAAAATCTGTAACACTTCTTTGCTCAGCAAACATCAATTATTTGCTTGCTCTCCAAACAGTGCTTTCAATTTACTCAGATAAGAATTAAAGTAGAAAATGAAAGTGATAGATTTCGATCTGTACATTACCAGAGTATAACGCCCGCTTTGAATCAGTTGTAAGCGGAAATTCAGACAATGTAATAACACTTTTCGGATCATTACAAAGTGAAGAATAAGGAGCCATCGGTCTCAGTGAATTGTGCGCAGGACACAGCATGTGTATTCTTTAGAGTTTGTGTATTCTCTGGCAGGTACATACACGTATCTCCTATGTCAGGGTTGGCCATGACGTGCAAAACTGGACGCGTGCACAATGTGCTGCATACATGTGGGCCTATGCCGGTCTGTCTCTGCTTTGCTCAGTACGTCTCGAAAGTACTTTGTACACCACAACATTTCATTTAGCGTTGCGCTGCGGCGTGTTTCGGTCGGCACAACATTCTTCAGGGAGGTAGATTTCCACACTGGCAGCGGAGCTTTAGGATACATGATTGTATGTGGCATATGTGTACAGGGGCTCAGCTCCTGATTACAAGTATTGGACATTTTGTAATGAAATTATTCTCAGTCTTACAGCTCTACCAGGTAGAGGGGCCGTGCTAGGCAACGTTATCATATGTATCTGCGAGTAGAAATCACTGGTTTGAGGCCACGGCAGGGGTTAGTGCCATGGTGCAGCTGGCCATTACAGATCTGCTCCAGCAACATGGCTGAATCCTGCCAGTGGGCAGCAGCCACTCCCTACAAACATCAGCCGTCTCCACCTTCACAAGATAGACACCTCATTGTGGTGTGCATCACTTGCCGTGACACAGCCCAGCACCACCCGGGGTCTCGGCAGATATGGCATTGTTTTGAGTGCAGACTAACGAACTTGTTATCTTTGCAGCCACGTTTCTGTGGAGCCTCCTGGGCTCTGCCCTTACCTCTGCCACCCACTCGCAGTATCCTGGCTCATAGCTGCCCCTCCTTGCAGTGGGAGGTGGGGAAGAGGGGTTGTAGTTTGATGTCATAATAGCAGCGTCGTCTTCACTCAGCATAGCATCTGGACCAGGTCCTAAGGTTCCAACATGATGTGGTTAGTGATGAATCTTTTGGTTATTTTTTGGGGAGAAATAGACACAAAGTGAGGTGCGACTCCATCCTTATTTGATGTTTAGCTTGTTTAGGCCGAAAGAGCTGACTGACTTATCTGAGTTTGGGTGTAATTGTAGAGAGCAGTATTTGGTGTCTCTAAGGTGTACGCAGTATAACTTCTTTGGGTATGCCATGCCGTGCATGGGTTCAGTGCCTCTAACCTGTTACACATGTTAGCAATATGGTCACATTGTAAGGCAGTGCACAGAGTCTAGGTGCCTCACAATATGGTGGAAAGAATATTTTGTTATGATTTTTGGAGCTGTGATTTCTTTTTGTGTTATTGGGTATAATGGGAAGTAAGAATGTTGGAATGGCAGAGTCAGATATGGAAGGTGTGCCAGGGTTGGAAGCACTATGTGTATTCTTAGAAAAGTTGGTGCAGTTAACAATGGACAATACGCAGTTACATTGGCAGTTGATACCTAGAGAAGAAAGTTAGCGATGCTTCAGGAGCATGCAGCTGCTGTAGCATGAATTGCTCCCTTTTCTGGAAAATCATCTGAGGATGTGTGGTTGTTCTTTGTGGACATGAAGATGTCAGAGGAGATAGGTGGTTGTATCAACAGTCAGTTGTTGTGGGTAGAAAGATTGTGACTAGTGGGAGAAGCAAGAATGCACAAGGTGTGTTGAAGCATTAAAGAATGCAGTATATTTTGCACAGTTGAAGAAGGGGTTTCTGCACAGATACAAAAGACAGAATATTGTGAGGTATTTTTGTGAGTGGGGGAGCACTATTGTCAAGATATGTGGGAAACTGGGAGATTTCGCATACAGAATAAGGAAAGTTAGTGAACAGGCTGTTAATGTTTTCTTATTGGCAACGTTACGTAGCGCTCTGTATGAAAATCACTGGCTGTGCTGTGTGCCGTCTGTGGCTAGTTTGCATTGTTGTCTGCCATTGTAGTGTTGGGCAGCTGGATGTGAACAGCGCGTAGCGTTGAGCAGTTGGAGGTGAGCCGCCAGCAGTGGTGGATGTGGGGAGAGAAATGGCAGAGTTTTGAAATTTGTAAGACTGGATGTCATGAACTGCTATATATATTATGACTATTAAGGTAAACACATTGTTTGTTCTCTATTAAAATCTTTCATTTGCTAACTATGCCTATCAGTAGTTAGTGCCTTCAGTAGTTTGAATCTTTTATTTAGCCGGCAGTAGTGGCGCTCGCTGTATTGCAGTAGGTTGAGTAAAGGCCCGTCCACACGCAACGATCTGTCTGCACAAATGTCTGCGCACATCACATCTGCGCAGACAGATCGTTGCGTGTGGACAGAAGATTTGCACCAACCTGAGATGTGTGCAAACCTGGAAGTTGGAGTTGGAGGTTTGAGCGAAACCTCTCAAATCTGTGGGTTCAAACCACATCTGCGCAGACAAGTTGGAGCGTGTGGACAGGAGATCGCCGCAAATCTGGCGCGAAACAGCTGTTTGCTCAGTCTAGTGTTTGTATTTGTGCGCACAGGGCATTAAAGTGGCTGATACTCGTCAGTGTTCTCGAGAGTTTGTAAGTGAATTCATTGAAATATATAGAAACCACCCATGTTTGTGGAAGATTAAAAGTAAAGAATATAGTGACCGAGACAAAAAGACAGCACGATACAATGCTCTAATTGAAAAATTGCGGGCAGTTCACGCCTCGGCAAACAGAGAAACAGTAATAAAAAAAAAAAAATTCGTTGCGAACTGTTTACCGAAAAGAGTTATCCAAAGTTCAGAAATCTAGAAGATCTGGTGTAGGAGTAGATCAAGTATACCAGCCAACGTAATGGTATTTTGATCTGCTTGGCTTTCTTAAGGTTCGCCCTGCAAATCTCGCAGTAAATTTACGCGAGAAAACTGCTTTCGCTTTAGCAGCCACTGTCTACACCATTTTGACCGCTTTGTCTGTTTCCTGCGGTTGGTCTGAATGTTTTTTGCAAAACAAATTGCTAACACAGTCTACAACAGAACTTCCTCCATTTCTATATTTCAAAATAAATGAATTAAATTTTTGACGTTTACGGGGAGCGTAGTCGCTTACCACTAATATTTCTTTTCTACACCGACAGATGGCGGGCGAATAGTAGATTGGGGTTTGTGTCGTGTGAACACACCACATTTGCAGCGATCTTTTGCATGTACAGACATCTGCGCCGATGTCTGCGCAGACAGATCATTGCGTGTGGACCGGGCTTAACGAAGATTTGTGAAAGGTATAGTTTAATGTTAGTCAGGGCCATTCTTTTGTAGGGATTATTGAAAGTCAGATTGCGTTGCGCTAAAAATATTGTGTGTCAGTATAAGCACAGTCATGTATAATTGTTCAAAGGGGACGTTTCAACACATACGAGACGGGACATAGTGATGCAGCAAAAGCAGTTTTGTTGCAAGAAGCTGAGCAGAGGGTGCTTGACGGTTTTATGAATGGGTTGCTGGAGGACATGCAGAAAGGGTGCATAAACAGGTGCACCAAAGGATCTGCTTACTGCTATTAGGTTTGCAAAGGAATGAGAACACACTGACATATCCACAGGTTATGGGATAGGCAAGGGATATTTTCCATGAACATATAGTGTTACAGGTGTGGATGGGTGGGGCACTTACAGAGGCACTGTCGCCATTCACAGAGAAATAGAGGAAATGGAAGGTATCAGCAGTAAAGTTTTGCTAATGGACACAGGTGTGGACAAAGGGGTAGTAAGCAGACATTAAACTCAAGAGGGAATCCCAAATCCACCTAAAGGTGTTCCCATCAAAATTAGATGTAACGAATACATATGTAGAGGCGGAGTCTGCAATGATGGGAGTTATAAGAGGAAAGGGTACAAGTTTTTGTTGGGCACAGAGATGCATGTGTTGCTTGCCAGTAAAGACTTAGCAAGTCAGAGGCAAAGGAACCCACCCCACTGTAGGTTATATGGAGTCGATGATAATAACATTAGACCATTGAGGTCACTGGACATACATTATCACTGGACATACATTATCACGTATGGTAAATTCAGTTTAAGTGATGAGTAGACACTAAGCGACAGCTATAGCATGATCCTCCGTTTAGACTTTTAGTGTCAACACTGCTAAAAGTGACCCATGGGCAACATACTGTAGAATTTAGTAGAATGACATTCCAGCTAGGGGAAGCTGTTGTCAGTGTAGAAATGTCACGAGCATAGTCTAGCAAACCAGTTTAACCGTGTCCATTTACACTATGACCTGATTCACATGGTTGTGAGCCACGTGGCACTGGGAAATTGCTTTGGGTGAATGTGAAGCCAGGTCTACCTGTGGACATGTTATGTGTTGTAGAGCCTCTAGAAAAGAATGATGTACTGAATTCAGCAAGTTATTTTATTTTCCTGGACTTAGTGCCACAGCACAGAAAACCATCCTAGGTCTACTCCAGCAGCATGGTCGACTCCTGCCATGGGCAGTGAGTCACTCCCCATTTGTACCAGCCGTCTTCTGCCATCAAAGGACAGGTGTCTCGCTGTGCTTGACATTTCTGCCATGGTACAACCAGGCATCGCCTGGGGCCACAGTAAATACGGCATCATCATGTGTATATGACACTAGCTTGAAAGCCACATGGCCAGCTTAAGTAACAAGGCCGCTGGCACACAGCAGAGATTCCATGTCAGCATCATGAGGCAAGCAAGGAGCCAGCCCAGGAGAACACGGCAGCCAGCCGGCAACTGCATCTGTGTACTAAGCAGTGCAGCTGCTACAATTAAGAACATGCTACCTTTGCAGCCGCCTTTCTCTGGAGCCTCCTCGGCTCCCTCTCAACTCAGCCACCAGCTTACATCATCCTGGCTCTCAGTCACCGCTCCCTGCAGTGTGTGTGCTGCAGTGTAAAGGGAGTTGACAGATCTAGTAGCATTCTGCAAAAAAAGAGGGAGTTGCGAGATCTGTCATCACAAGCTTTTAAAATGAATGGGAATGACAGAAAAGTAGGATGAGAATTCTCAATATCTATTATGCAGTCGTATTATGGATGGATAGCATAAATTTGCTATGGAATGACAACACTATATGGAAAGAATTTAAAGATTTACTTGACGATAAAAGAGCCAAAAATTATGACAATCGACGAAGGGATTCACTTTGCGGTACATCAAGAAATAGTGCTAGATCTGTAAGCACCGAGAACGTGATGAAATTGATGGTGCGAATAGTAAATTTACTGATTGCGCATGCATTATTAAACACTCAGTTGCAGCTGCTTTCGATGGAATTGTGGAAGGGTATGGAGACTTCATATACTACCGCAAAGTACATTGTTTAATTCAAGGGGGAGGCCTGGAACAACTTTTTGTTTTAAAACTTGCTGTTGTTGAATTTATGAAGGAAAAACCAAAGCAGGAACTGATATTAGAATATCCGGAATTTGTTGCAGACCTCGTATTTTAAGTGGACTCGACTGCAGACTGCCCACAGTAAGAGATTGCAAAATGGTATGGAGGAAGCGATAAATTCTGACCACATACACTGTCCATTCGTTTCCCTAAGCTCACTGGCTCTAAAGAAATCGCGAGTTTTGGATAATGCATGGCGGCTTTGAAAGAATTACAAGGAAGGTTTTCTAAACATTTTGTGGACATTGCCACTCTAACATCTGAAACTTCCTGGCAGATTAAAACTGTGTGCCCGACCGAGACTCGAACTCGGGATCTTTGCCTTTCGCGGGCAAGTGCTCTACCAACTGAACTACCGAAGCACGACTCACGCCCAGTACGCACAGCTTTACTTCTGCCGGGTACCTTCGAGTCTCGGTCGGGCACACAGTTTTAATCTGCCAGGAAGTTTCATATCAGCGCACACTCCGCTGCAGAGTGAAAATCTCATTCTGGAAACTCTTACATCTGTTTGCGAGACCATTTACCGTTTCAGTTGAAAGCGCCGCTGTGCATGTGCAGATTGTACTGATTGACCTGCGAAGTAATTCTCTTTTGAGAGAGAAATTCGTTTACGTTAAAGCTGTTTAGGTGGTCTATATTGTTTTCCTTGACCAGAGTTTCCACATCTACGCAAAGAGATAGCAAACGTCATAAAGATTTCGATCAGCATAATGTGTGAAAAATTTTTTCGCTTATGAAACTAAATACAAGGGCAGTTTGAAAAGTAGGTTTCATTTGGTAATAAAAAAGGAGTCGAATACAAATAAAGAAAGCAACTTATTTCACAAAAATCTATAAAAATTACACTACTTTTCAATATAGCCCCCCCATAACGTTTCACACATTTCTCATAGTGTGGTGTAAGTTTATGTATTCCTTTGTTATAGACATTTGTTGCAAGTTGCCCTAAGAAGTTTAGACACCCAATGCATGCAAAGTTTATGAAACCCCCGTTTTTCAGTAAGAATCTCGTAAATTACTATTCATGAAATTTGTGGAAGATGACGGGCAATAACATTAATTGTAAACCTACGTTTTTTCTTCATCGTTGCTTCGACTGCACTAACCAATTCATCAGAATCCACAGATGGACGCCCACTTCGTTCATCGTCGTGCAACTGATCACATCCTTCCTTAAATTGTTGGAACCTGCTTCTCACCAGTCAAATACTCATCGCACTTTCTCCGTGAACCTCGCAGATTTGTCGATGAATGTCACTTGGCTTACCGTTATTAGCATTCGGAAGACGAATCACAGATCTGAATTCACACGGGGTGGGATTTTCTATCAACGATACCATTCTAAACAATCACTGTGAACGACACTCAACACAGAGAGAGCTCGAAATGGAATCATTTCGTTCTGCCTCAACTAGAGTTGCTACTGGCATGAGCGGAACTGCGATCGTAGCAGTGTCGTGGAGAAAAATGGAAACAGAACTTACTTTCCGAACTACCATCTTAAGTCACTACTATGCGGCAATTTACTGTATTGACCACCAACAGGGGGGCAAAGGAGGCATCACTCCACTCTGCACTGTTGCCAAATTTCTACAAGATGATGAATCCATGATGGCAATCATACAGGTCAATTGGCTACCTCCACTAACCAAACTCCAGCCTCCCTCCCCTCGCCCCTTTCCCATCACCAACCCTCCACTCCCCCATCTGGCAATTGGTGGAAGAAGGACTGTCTGTGTTGAGCTGCTGGATAGGATGGACAAAAGTCTTTATTTTGCATGCATTGTTTGTTTAAACAATTTGCAGCAGCACGACCGTTTAGGATAGGGAATGTCAGTTTTGTGTGATATTCGGAGCACGAATTACAGCCAGGTGCGGACCGGATTGCAGTGGGTTGTGCATGCCAACAGTTGCGAAGTCAAATAGAGGCCACAAGGGCATAGAACTGCCAGAGACGGTACACACAGCAGTTTGAATGACGCTCAAGTCACAGGCAGAAGGGGCCACTGGCCAACTTAGCGTGGACTGGATACCGAGAACGTGAGACAAGTAGGTAAGGGGTTGATTGAGCAGTGGTCGTCCAGTAAGGAATTTTTACGTTTTATTTCATGTCATGGTTTTAAGAGGTCACTAGACCATGTTTAAGTTTGCTAGTAGTAAGGAATTATGCCATAGGTGCCGACCCAAACAAGTTGAGAGCTAGTTAAGGATTGACACAGGGACCGGGTCTGTCTAAAGAGGGGGATAATGTAGCGGCACCACCGTTTAGGATAGGGAAAGTTAGTTTTGTGTGATATTCGGAGCATGAATTAGAGCCAGGTACGGGCCAGATTGCAGTAGGTTGCGCATACCAGCAGCTGCGAAGGCAAATAGACACTACAAGAGCGTAGAACTGCCGGAGAAGGCACACACAGCAGTTTGTATGGCACAAGTCACAGGCAGAAGGAGCCACTGGCCAACTTAGCGTGCTATGTGTATGTGACGTGAAGCGGCGCACTTGGCCAAACAGAGGTGCACAGCCGAAAATAAATAGGTCCCGTTTTCTAACGAGATTCATTCAAGTGTAGCAGCTCTCCTGGATGGCCAGCTCCCCTGGATGGTGGGGCACGTGACACCACCAGCCTCACACAGCATCAGATGGAGCGCCAGAATTCGAGTCCACAGCTGGTCATTGGTTCGACCCTCTGACGCCAACGCAGGGTCCATAGCCAACCAGCCAGCAGTGGGCCACTCCACAGCTCGCTACCGCGGGCAGTCGTTCTGGCTTCAAACGCACGCTGGTGACAACCGAGGCGGGGGTCACAGACTCCGCTGTGGATCACGGCCGCTGGTCGTCGCCACATCCTAAGCCATGCCGGCGAAGAGACTATCTTGCAGTTGTCAGCGGGCTGCTTGGCAGCTCCTTGGAGTGGCGCAGAGACAACGAGGATGGGGACAGCTGAATCAGCAGGGACGCAGACTGCCTAGTCAACTCTGGCATCCTGACGATGATGCAACTCCACTGGCGTACAAAGCCGTCTCGACACAGCATTGCATTACATGAGCCACTGGTGTGCTTCCTCAGCATTGTGGGGTCCTGTGATGCAGACCAAGAGGAACGAGGGCACTGTAGCTAAGAAACAATAAATCACTTGGAAAGTTCTGGCCGAGTTTTAATACGGCACCTCCTGGCACCCACCCACTACAAATATGAGTAATCATAGGCAGTAGCTCTATTCGGTGTGGTCAGCTTGATGTTCAGAGTCCAACTGACCTAGTTCACAACACCACCACCAGTGGGCACTTTGGCCCTGCCCCCTCCCCTTCCCATGGTGTAATGAAAGACGACGGTCTGGGGAAAAATGGCGAGAAGTTTGGTCACTCTGTATCTAGCTGCTGGGCATAATTGTTTACAGTGTGTACTATGTGTTCAATGGATGAGATGTTTGTGATGGAGAAGGAGGAGTTTAACAGGTATATTAGCAGTAATCATGCTGCTGAGGACTGTGTCCATAGCCACCTGGATGATGTTTGAAAAGCAATTATATTTGGTGAGTGTAAGAAGAAGATAAATACACTTAATCAGATAATGAAGATGCAGTAGGATGCAGCTAAGTTACACTTTGCAACTAATGCTGGTAAACGAGTGTGCTGTAACTGTTGGTATGTGTGTATTGAACTGTGGACCTAGAAACGACGGAGAGGCTTTGTTCCACTGTAGCTTTCAGCGGTTCACAACCCCACAACAGGCCATAGCAGTCCACCAACCCCTCCACCACCCCACATCGAATCCAGGGTTATTGTTTGGTTTCGCCCCCAGTGGACACCCCCCCCCCCCCCCCCCCAGGAATGTCTCACACCAGATGAGTGTAGCCCCAAATGTTTGCTTGGTAAAGTAATTATGGTTGGTGTACGCATATGAGGAGACAGTGTTCGGGCAGCAATCACTGACATAGTGTAACTGAGGTGGAGCCATCCCGCATTCGCTGAGCCAGATGAAACACCATGTTAAAACCATCCATAGGCTGGCAGGCACACTGGACCTCGACACTAATCTGCCAGGCGGATTCATGTTGGGGACTGGCACGCCTTCTGGCAGTGGGAAGCAGCATGTAACACCGCACGACTAGCTGGGTGGGCTAACTGTAGGTCATTCGAAAAAGTCCAGTCTGTCTTCTGAAGTGCCAGGGGCAAGACATTCACCCCGGAGTCTCCACATCCACTGGAAGAGAGGCCACACGCTAGGCTCACAGCACCACTGCATGGTATCTACAGGAGCAGCCGTGTCCTTCCTGTTGAATTGCAGATACCCACAGCCTTCCCTCTTCCGATCTCTGGCGCACAGACACCCTTTGTCATTGAACATGAACTGCTTTGGGGGTTATTACACCAGGTGTTCAAGGAATGTGCGGAATACTGTCACATACATAACTTGCAGATGTCACAGGAACTAAATGTACCACTGCACATAGAGAGTGAGAGAGCTTTGAAGATGTTGCAAGAATGTTTAAACAATTTTCGATGTAGTTACATGTTTTATTCCGAGGAATACCACCACTGCACTTACATGTGGACTCCAAAAAAAGATTGCGGCGCACTTAGGAACCACCCCTGAGACAATTAGCGCGCTTTTGTGGAAAATACCCTTGTCTTTGAGAACGAGCTGCTTCAGGAGTTACTAAATCCAATTTTATATGTCTATAAACGCGCTTTCAAAAAGATTGCTGCACAGTAGTTTGTCTCAGTTTTGCAGTGTATACCGCCACACTTTAACACTGACTCTAAAACCATCACGGCACAATTGTGAAACCACCCTTGAGACACTTGACACGCTTTTGTGGGAAATACCCTTATGTTTGATAAAGGACTGCTTCAGGAGTTACTAAATCAAACTCATTTGTGTTCATGATTTTTCTGGAATGGTGAGTGGGCTTAGTTTTGTGTTTGCTGCTGCTGGAGTCAGGGTTGTTATTTTCCTCTCAAAGCACACACTGGTGCCTAAGCACAGATGGGAATATCAGAATAATCACACAAACAGAATTTGAAGCATTGTCCTACAGATGGGAAAAAGGCTAAATTTTCGGTAAATTTTCGATGTCATAAAGCTGCTGGTCTGGAGATGCTCTAAAGCCACAATGGCAGATGAGGGACAGCATCCCACCTGACCGAAACAAAGCAGGACAGTCTGCTTGGACTTTTCTCTGTACTCTCGAACAAAGAAGACATCACATGACTCTCAGAATTCAATGAACTTTTCGTAGATCCCTCGTCCCCGTCTTGCTTGAACCAATCTGTAGGGGCTACTATCCCACGCACGAGAGTTGTATTGTGACTCTCTGATGTCATGGTCCTTCTTGTGAATGGAGCATTCTGAATGGTTCTTACTGAATTTACTCACCAAACTGCTGATGCTGCCGGTGTGGGAGAACTGTGCGCCATTTTCTGCAGACAGACAAATTACGAGAGTTTAAGTGGCAAAACTATTCAGTACAGATCGAGAAAAATACATACAGCAGTCATACTGCACTGAAAATGAAACTCTGCAAAAGTGGTCTACAGATCATGAAAAACGGAAACTACTGCCGAAGACACTTACTCAAGTACACTGTTCTGCTACTGTTGAGGAAAGCTTGAATTTCTCAGCTTGAAACCGATCTCCACATATATTTTATCACTGTACTTATAATTAAATATTACGATTTGCGGTGGTGCGGTTTTTTCCGTCCCTTTACGACGAACCTGCACCCTCCTGTGAACATTGTCTGAGCAGATCATCAGTAGGAAAGCCGAGTGAAACCTACTGTACTTCGACGTGAACCAGGCCGCAATTAAATTCACTAATCTACGTTTCGGGAGAAACACGAAATGAAGGGTTGGAAACTTTGTCCTCAATTAATATATTCTGAAACTTAGGTGAACAAGTATCACTGCCAAGCCCGTGCTAGTCTTAACATAGTCACTCAAAATCCCTTTCACTCACGGTAGCAAGTTTATGGCGTTGCTTTCCCGAAAGCGTAATAACTACAAAATACTAATTGTTTTTTATTGAGAACACTCGCCAAATATTAAGTCTGTCGGTACGAAATGCAGTCACAGTTTTAAGCCACCGACCTGCTCAATATGCCATGCGCAATATATGTCTCTTGTCGTCACAAAATTCACTTAAAAATTCCGAAATTTCTACACACACATCAGAATAATTATGCTGTCACTTTCCAACACTTTTGACGTATGAAACACTGCTAGATCCGGCAACTTATCATTTCCATCGGAACTACTACTACACACGTCCGATCTGTTTCATGGCTAGGCTTCGACTCCTCTCTAGAATACTCTAAGTCTTTTCTACCAGCAGAAAAAGGCGCGCGAAGAATATTGCTTTACCATTAGTCAGTTTACTCAACAGCCAATAGCAAAACAACACTCTCCCGCGTCAGTCCGCGCTTTTCATCAAAAACCAATCGCAAAATAGTAAACCTCACGACTGCACTTTTTACCGACGTAATTTTCTAATATGTTGAAGTTTTGTTTATGCATAAAGTTATTTGCTATTTATATTTATACCTGAATTAACTTCCCCTTTACCATAAACTTACTTTACAAATCTAATCTACAAAAGTTCCCCTTAGTCCATATCCATACTTCTTCGAAATGTTCCCACACTAAATCCCACTACATAACTCGTTAAATATTTATCTTCATATTAACCCATAAACCACACTCACGCATCATTCATACTGCTAAAACATATTTGTAACATTTTACATACACAAAATGACAGAGTAACACTTTATGAAAATACTGGAACAGTTCATGAAAAACATTCTATTACTTAGGGCACTCTAGTGGGCACACTCGAAACTAAAATCGCAGTCCCCCTATCCAGTATTGTCCTCTAACGGCTGATACATAAACTTCGTGCGCGTCCAGTCTCGCGTCACCATCTGTCACCATCCAGCTCTGAGTCACCTCTCCCACTCTTAACCACCTCCAAAGCAGGGTCGTTATACGGCGCTACGCCTCAGATTGCAGTCTCAATCTGGTGATATTCGACAATGAGCAAAGTGTGGAAGCACCTCTTCCTGACGACTGTAACTTTATAAATACGAAAATTTGTATCCTTCTTATGTCTGGACATAATTTTTCTCGTAAAAAAAATCTTTCATTCCCCTTTCTTTAATGTGGTACCAGTGTGTCTTAGAAAGAGAGACGCAATCGTCTTATAAACGGCCAGCTGTTACAAAACACGATACCAATGGCTACGTTACTGTCACCTTGCATAAAACACAGTCTTGGTTCTACTGGCGCACACATGTATCTCTAATGATATCCATGTCAACTACTATGCAAGATTTATAAAACGAAATATGGTGTTGCCTCCTAATGAAGTGGTCTACCAGGCATTGAATATAGACAATGATCGCGGGGTGTGTATTAACAGACCAAAGGTGCGGGTGAACGTCACCAGCGCTCTAAGCTCGTAATAAAATCACCGAATTTAGAAAGTGTTTCGGCTTAGGAACGTGGTATTAAGCCGGTATTTTCAACTCCCTCATGCCACCGCTAGATATTTCTCACGCTAACAGACAGTATCTCAAACACATTCTATCTTGGTGCCATGCCACAGATTCTGCGATATATACACTGGGTCGTAGGTGAGGGAGGATGATGGCTGCTAGAGAATGATCACTTACAGTAGATGGTGTATTACGCCACAAATCGTAGATTGAGGATGTAAGAAATGTACAAAATCCTGTGATCAATACACTGGTTTTTCAGATCTCTAGCGTTGCGCTTTTAGGGAGAAATGCTATCTGTGATTTGGAATCAAGTCTTTCCATTCAAACACAAAGCTGTTTTGGATCCTATGGAGATGTATTTTTATGATTAAAGCCACTAGTGAACCATATTTGTGGCACTCTCATACCTGGAAACGAGTCAACTTTTTCGAACCTATCTGCTACAGTAAAACTCCAACATGCTCCTAGACAGTACCTCTGCACCTTCTAACCGTTCCTCAGTCTGTCCCCGCCATCCCTGCAGCTTTGTCCATGTGATCGTCCCAATTTAAGTCGGAACTGAGCAGAAGTCGGAGACTCATACATCGGCCTCTAAATTGACTTGTATCTGCCTGAAAGGATGACAGAAAGGGGATGAAATGATAGGTAGAGATGGAGTTGTAACGAGTTATGATCTAATAGTAATCTACTGATGCACTGTAGAAAGAGAGGGAGATGTGCTGCAGGTTATTTAACCATTTTTTCCCCATTGTTCTGTCAGGTCATATCAGTTGTGCGGTATAACCTGCGTTCGACTCGTATACAATGGTGTGTTCTATGAGTGACTTAGAGCAGTATCTACCTGCGACCGTTAACAGCAAACCTCTTTATTACACAGTCATCAGATGACTTCCAGCTCACGTATGATGATGATGAAGCAAGTCCAATCTGTTTTAGCACCCTCTTCTAGACGAACGAAGATTTATGCGACGTACTCCATTCCCCTGCTACGACAATATGTTCCCATTTTCCAGCGGTCAAAACATGGTCCTGTCGCATTAACTCAGCTCTTCCTGTTTCTACGCAGGTTGCAGAAACTGGTAGATATAGCACTCTCCGACTTCTGCTTAGTTTCGAAGTAAATTGGGACCATCACATGGACAAAGCTGCAGGAATGACAGGGGGAGACTGAGAAACAGTTAAAAGATGCAGCCATTTGGCATGTTGTTGGGCCCATCTGTACTGCACTGCATGGTGTTGTGATTGCAAAGATGGACCTCGCCATGGACCTCACACAGTTTGAATCACAACATGACGTCCCGTGGCTGCACGAAAAGCATTATTCAACATGGTGGCATTGCTGTCAGGCTTCCTCCAAGCCATAATCTGTAGGTACTAATCATCCACTGCAGTAGCAGCCCTTGGGCGGCCTGAGCGAGACATGTCATCGACAGTTCCTGTCTCTCTGTACCTCTTCCATGTCCAAACAACATCGCTTTGGTTCGCTCCAAGACACCTGGACACTTCCCTTGTTGAGGGCCCTTCCTGGCACAAAGTAAGTATGCGGACGCGGTCGAGCCGCGGTAGTGACCATCTAGGCATGGTTGAACTACAAACAACACGATCTGTGTACCTCCTTCCTGGTGGAATGACTGGAACTGGTCGGCTGTTGGACCCCCTCTGTCTAATAGATGCTGCTCATGCATTATTGTTTACATCTTTGGGCGGGTTTCTTTTAGTACCCATGTGGATAACCTCGCACTTTTCTTTTTTTAGTGCTAGTTGACACTTTTCACACCATACAGAAATTCTCTCTAGATCATTTTGTAATTGGAATTGATCGTCGGATGATTTTGCTAGACGGTAATTTATAGCGTCATCTGCAAACAATCTAAGGATGCTGCTCAGATTATCATCTAGATCATTTATATAAATCAGGAACAGCAGAGGGCCTATGACACTACCTTGCGAAACGCCAGATTTCACTTCTGTTCTACTTGATGATTTACCATCTATCACTACGAACTGTGACCTCTCTGAGAGGAAATAACGAATCCAGTCACACAACTGAGACGATACTTCATATGCAAGTAATTTGATTAATAGTCGCTTGTGAGGAACGGTATCAAAAGCCTTCTGGAAATATAGGAATATGGAATCGATCTGAGGTCGCTTGTTGACAGTACCCATTACTTCATGGGAATAAGGAGCTAGCTGTGGTGCACAAGAACGATACTTTTTGAATCCGTGTTGGTTATGTATCAATGAGTCATTTTCTTCAAGGTGATTCATAACGTTCGAGTACAGTATATGCTCCAAAGTCCTACTGCAAATTGAGGTCAGTGATATGGGTGTGTAATTCAATGGGTTACTCCTAGTTTCTTTCTTGAATATTGGTGTGACCTGTGCTAATTTCCAGTCTTTAGGAACAGACCTTTCGTCAAGTGAGCGGTTGTATATGATTGCTAAGAAAGGCGCTATTGTGTCTACATACTCTGAAAGGAACCTGATTGGTATACCATCTGGACCGGAAGACTTGCCTTTCTTAAGCGATTTGAGTTGTTTCACAACACCTAAGATATCTACTTTTGTGCCATTCATGCTAACAGCTGTTCTGGTTTCGAATTCTGGAATATTTACTTCGTCTTCTTTCGTGAAGGAATTACGGAAAACTGTATTTAGTAACTCTGCTTTAGTGGCACCATCATCGGTAACATTTTCATTGCTATTGCACAGTGAGAGTATTGATTGTTTTTTGCCACTGGTGTACTTTACATACGACCAGAGTCTCTTTGGGTTTTCTACCATATGTTGAGACAACACTTCATTTTGGAAACTATTAAAAGCATCTCGCATTGACGTTTGCACTAAATTTCGAGCTTCCGTGAAACTTAGCCAGTCTTAGGGACTTTGCGTTCTTCTGAGGGGGTGTGAAAATACACATTTGACATTGTGTCACTCCGGTATTCTACTGACTTTTCTGGAGATATTGCTGACAATCAGGATGCTCTCTGGTTATTGTGTTCTTTTTCTTCCTGCTGTTGTCTAGGTTCAACCTGACAAAACATATGATATATCTGCCAGTTGCTGTACTCATTCTTTCAGAATGTTGTATCCAGGTGCTTTGGCTCAGTTGCAAGGCTGTTTAGGTTGCAGATTGCTCACACCATGTGAAAAAGTGTGCAGGAAATGCCTTTACGCTGGGAGTTGTTGCGACTATTAGAGGTATGTAGATACGATCTTTATACTCTGTGTCCCAGCTTGCCATATGGTTTCCATTTGAATAGGACGCAGACAAATGTGAGGACACCACCCTGTTCCACCTGTGTGGTAAATTGTATGTTGAGTTGAAGCAAGTTGAGGTAAGGGAGAAATTCACCTAAGCTGTCACAGCCATGGGGCCAAACGACGAACTTGTCATGTAATGGTAGAAACAGTTTGGTTTTAACTGGGCTTTTTACAAGCTCTTCTACTAGAAATACACCACACTCTGTCAAAGAGTACACCCACAGTGATACTGTCCAACTGTCATAATAATTTCCATTGAACGGGAAGTAAGCTGATATGAGCACAAACTCAGGGAACCTAGTCCTCACCTTGGTGGAGAGGAAGGCGACATAAAAACTCAAGAACAGGTCACTTCATTGAAGTGGTGAAACTATGACCACGAGCTGTCTGCCCACCACAACTGTATGGGGTGCTAAAAGTCTACAAGTGGAGCATCTCACTTTAGCCTATAGACTGAAACATGGGTGTAGCAATATACAGCTTGGTCAAACTCCTAATCACTCCACTGAACCCATCTGTGGCGCAATTCAAACATTCTCATTCATAATTTCATTAATTTACAAGAACAACAGATTAAATTAGAATAGATGTACTTTTTGTTCCATAGATCCATAGCCAGTAGATTCTCAAGGTTGTAGAACATGTCACAAAATGAGAAAACACAAGACACAATTACAAAGGAAAATAAATATGCTAATGTACAAGGGATAGTCAGAAAGTAAGGTCCGAATCGCCACAGCTAATACAATGTCGCACACACACTGAAAACCACATGCACACCACCTCTGCCATGCTTTGCTCGTCGAACGACGCCATTTGCAGTGATACTGTCACAGTGTGCTGTTTACAGAGTCAGTTCCAAATGTTTAAACTATAGATCAGCGGACTGAATGTGAAATACGGTCATTGATTCGGTTTTATGACGACAAGGGATGATGCAACAGTAGAAATTAATCGACAAGTAAGTGAGGTGTATGGCCCCATTGCAATGAGCGACAGCAAAGTGCATAAGTGGGTGATAGCTTTCAAGGATGGATGGAAAGATGTCCATGATGAACTGCGATCAGGCCAACCATCAATGGTTTCAAAAGATTTAGGCAAAGCAATGGACAGAAAGATTCGCAAGGACCAGCGATTCACAATTTCGACTTTATCATTGGAATTTCTAAATGTTGGCAGAACGCAACTTTGCACAAAATTGTCTCTGAAAAGTTACAGTTTTGCAAATTGTGCATATGCTCAGTTCCTTCCTGAGAAACACAAAAAGGAAAGAATGACTTGCACTCTTGATGTTTTGACCAATATCATAAGGAAGGTGATCAATTTTTATTGAATGTTGTCACAGGCGTGAGACTTGGGTTTCTCTCATGACCCCAGGCTCTAAATGTCATTCAATGGAGTGGCATCACACAACATCACAAGTAAAAGTCAAGGCCAGGTAGACAACTTCAACATGGGATAGAAATGGAGTCTTGTTAGTCGAGTTTATGCAGAAAAGTACATGATAAATGCAGCCACTTGCAGCACTCCCATGCCTAAACTTCATTGTGCAATACAGAATAAGCAGTGTGGTTTTTTGATGTCTGGAGTTTTGTTGCTGCAAGACAATGTCAGTCACATTCTGCCGTTCACACCCAAAATCTAATCATATGTTTTGGATGGGAACAGATTGTCCACCCATCGTACAGCCCTGACTTGGCACTGAGCGATTTTCACTTGTCCCACTACCTACTCGTAAAAAAGTTTCTAGGTAGTAAGAGCTACACAACAGACTACGAGCTGAAAGAAGCAGTTAAATACTGGTTATCCTCACAGGCAGCGGACGTCTAAGACTCATTGATACAAAAGCTTGTAGAAAGTTATGACAAATGTTTAAACAATAACATAATCTATATAGAAATATAGAGAAACATGTAAGGAATTAAATGAGTAACCCAGGGCAAATGTGGCTATGTGACCCGGAAACGAGAAGTGAGGTAGAGCCGCCCTCTTGTACGTTTTTTGACTATCTGTCTAACGCTATATGGATCAGCCTGCAAAAATGACTCTAAGACTATTAAGATGAGGTGGAAAAATCGCGCGCACCTGCGAACACGGCCGTAGTCTCAATGCACTGGATTGCAAAACCAGGCAAATACTAATCGGTTGCAAAATAGGCCAAGTCTTAAAGAATCATGGCCACTAACAAAGGATATGGATGCAGAACAGGACATTCATCTTTCCATACGCTACACTTCATAAAAGTTGCGGTTCTCAGCAGCCTGCGACCAAAATGGAGAGAATCTCATATGTTTTTGCATCTATTGCGGAAAGTATGAGAAGGTGTTGATTTATCATAAACTGACTAGCCAGCACATTTGTTGCATTGTTGACTTTAGAAGGAGTTTGTGATCAGTTTTATTGTAGGGCAAGCTGAAATGGATGATGATAATGAAGACTAAACTTCTACTATAGAAGCACATGTGCACAAGAGCAATGAACATAGTGCTAAGAGTAACGTTGGTCATAACAGGGAAGAGGCCATGACAAACTGCAGTTCCAGGAAGAGATGAAGAAATATAGAGCAATGGAAACTAAATGTCGAGAAAAAGAAGAGGACTGACAACTGCGAAATGAGAGACTGGAAGAAGCTCACCGATGACGTCATCAGAGCTTTTGGATCTTGGCACTTTCAGTCTCAAAAGTAAAAAAAGTTACTCTCACAAAATCAGCAAACAGGAAAACGTGCCTTCTGCTAGCAGAGCCATTCTTCATTTCTGGGAATGGAAAGCTGAAATCTATTTTTAAAAGAGGCAAACATTTCCCAAAAGAAGCTCCTAAAGATATTCCAAATGGGGTCCGTCTGAAAAAAGCTAAAGTTATTGACATCAAGAGGCTCCTAGCACTTCACTGAGGAGAGATGTGGCCCAAGGAAGAAAAGTTAAAATGCTATACACAGGTTACTAATCAGCAGGAGCTAGTGAAAACGCGAAAATCAAAACTGCGAGGCTGAAGAGCTTCATTTTGAGCTTTCGGATGATTATGATATCCCAAAAATAGTGTAAGTCATTTTACATTGTGATCCATTCTTTGAAATATTTTCGTTTCCCATAGATTTCTCATTTTCATTAAAGAAGTTACTAACATTAAGTCTGATTTCAATGACTAAGATTATTACTGTACTTCGTAACAGTTCAAGTTTTATTTTCAACTGTAAAGGTTTAAACCTCTTAAAAGATTTAAAATAAAATGACTTTTCAGCAGTTTGTTCATTTAAGCTTCTCCATTTCACGTTATTTTAAAATACTCCTGTAGTCGACTGTACTTCGAGAGATAGCAAGATATGCACCCGAATTACTTTTGTCGCTGCTTTTGCAACCAATTGGATTTTGAGCATGGCTACAGATGTTGTTGCACAAGTGTCCAACTTGATCATTTGGTTGCGAAACTGGATAAACATAAATTTTGATATAAGCATAATAATTTAGCATTTAACATGGTATTTTAGAGACGCTCATCATTAGATCATTATGTTTGTTATGCCTTTTTACTGAGAAAAAAACACTTCTACCACTTCCGTAAAAGTGAGGGTATGTTTTCCTGCTTTTCCTCAAAATCTTCTAACATTGATTTAGCCACGATTGCAGCCGAGCTACTCAAATAAAAAACATATTTTTGAAAAATGTGTTGTAATTTATGTTTTATAAGAAATCGGACTTTAATTTCCAAATACCTCTCATGACATCAACGGATCCAAAGGGAGATGGATGCCATGTATGTGGAAAAAGTCAAAAAGCCTTAAGGGGACCACATCATGGTTCAGGTCGAAAAAAATCGATTTTCGGTTTTCATCATATTTCGACAGATTAAGGTTTTATTTAAGTACTCTGATAAGTATTTTGCTGAAAAAAAATTTTTTTGAACATTTTCCTACCACGTGTGTTTATGTGCCATGCCCACTTTTCTGTCACCCACTTTTCTGCATATATTTTAGATGTTTATATCCCCTACATTGCACGTTAGGGATTCTTTTTAACTCCCGAGTGTGTTGGCTATCCTTGGAATGCAACGGTCTGTATTCTTTTGTTTCTACTGTTTGTAAACAACACACTTCCAAACACATGGTTAGTTTTGCTCAAGTGTGATTGCGAGTAGTTATTATACTTACGTTTGCAGTGCTTGTGTACATGTGTTTTGTTGTGTTTGTTGAAGATGACGAAACATAAAGGTATTTTCAAGAAACGACAATTTAGAGGAAACGAGCTTAGAAAGCTTTCTGTGCAAGAGGTTATGTCGAATGGCAACAATGTTTCTAAATGTAATTCTTCAACAAGTGCATCATAAAAGAAGCTCTCATCATTTCAAGAGAGTGCAGGGGTGCAGGAACATTATTATAAATCTGAGAATATTGTTGTTGTTGTTGTGGTCTTCAGTCCTGAGACTGGTTTGATGCAGCTCTCCATGCTACTCTATCCTGTGCAAGCTTTTTCATCTCCCAGTACCTACTGCAACCTACATCCTTCTGAATCTGCTTAGTGTATTCATCTCTTGGTCTCCCTCTACGATTTTTACCCTCCACGCTGCCCTCCAATACTAAATTGGTGATCCCTTGATGCCTCAGAACATGTCCTACCAACCGATCCCTTCTTCTGGTCAAGTTGTGCCACAAACTTCTCTTCTCCCCAATCCTATTCAATACTTCCTCACTAGTTATGTGATCTACCCATCTAATCTTCAGCATTCTTCTGTAGCACCACATTTCGAAAGCTTCTATTCTCTTCTTGTCCAAACTATTTATCGTCCATGTTTCACTTCCATACATGGCTACACTCCATATGAATACTTTCAGAAATGACTTCCTGACACTTAAATCAATACTGGATGTTAACAAATTTCTCTTCTTCAGAAACGCTTTCCTTGCCATTGCCAGCCTACATTTTATGTCCTCTCTACTTCGACCATCATCAGTTACTTTGCTCCCCAAATAGCAAAACTCCTTTACTACTTTAAGTGCCTCATTTCCTAATCTAATTCCCTCAGCATCACCCGACTTAATTAGACTACATTCCATTATCCTTGTTTTGCTTCTGTTGATGTTCATCTTATATCCTCCTTTCAAGACACTGTCCATTCCATTCAACTGCTCTTCCAAGTCCTTTGCTGTCTCTGACAGAATTACAGTGTCATCGGCGAACCTCAAAGTTTTTATTTCTTCTCCATGAATTTTAATACCTACTCCGAATTTTTCTTTTGTTTCCTTTACTGCTTGCTCAATATACAGATTGAACAACATCGGGGAGAGGCTACAACCCTGTCTTACTCCCTTCCCAACCACTGCTTCCCTTTCATGTCCCTCGACTCTTATAACTGCCATCTGCTTTCTGTACAAATTGTAAATAGCCTTTCGCTCCCTGTATTTTACCCCTGCCACCTTTAGAATTTGAAAGAGAGTATTCCAGTCAACGTTGTCAAAAGCTTTCTCTAAGTCTACAAATGCTAGAAACGTAGGTTTGCCTTTCCTTAATCTTTCTTCTAAGATAAGTCGTAAGGTCAGTATTGCCTCACGTGTTCCAGTGTTTCTACGGAATCCAAACTGATCTTCCCCGAGGTTGGCTTCTACTAGTTTTTCCATTCGTCTGTAAAGAATTCGTGTTAGTATTTTGCAGCTGTGACTTATTAAGCTGATAGTTCGGTAATTTTCACATCTGTCAACACCTGCTTTCTTTGGGATTGGAATTATTATATTCTTCTTGAAGTCTGAGGGTATTTCGCCTGTTTCATACATCTCGCTCACCAGATGGTAGAGTTTTGTCAGGACTGGCTCTCCCACGGCCGTCAGTAGTTCCAATGGAATATTGTCTACTCCGGGGGCCTTGTTTCGACTGAGGTCTTTCAGTGCTCTGTCAAACTCTTCACGCAGTATCATATCTCCCATTTCATCTTCATCTACATCCTCTTCCATTTCCATAATATTGTCCTCAAGTCCATCGCCCTTGTATAGACCCTCTATATATTCCTTCCACCTTTCTGCTTTCCCTTCTTTGCTTAGAACTGGGTTTCCATCTGAGCTCTTGATATTCATACAAGTCGTTCTCTTATCTCCAAAAGTCTCTTTAATTTTCCTGTAGGCGGTATCTATCTTACCCCTAGTGAGATAGGCCTCTACATCCTTACATTTGTCCTCTAGCCATCCCTGCTTAGCCATTTTGCACTTCCTGTCGATCTCATTTTTGAGACATTTGTATTCCTTTTTACCTGTTTCACTTACTGCATTTTTATATTTTCTCCTTTCATCAATTAAATTCAATATTTCTTCTGTTACCCAAGGATTTCTACTAGCCCTCGTCTTTTTACCTACTTGATCCTCTGCTGCCTTCACTACTTCATCCCTCAAAGCTACCCATTCTTCTTCTACTGTATTTATTTCCCCCATTCCTGTCAATTGCTCCCTTATGCTCTCCCTGAATCTCTGTACAACCTCTGGTTCTTTTAGTTTATCCAGGTCCCATCTCCTTAAATTCCCACCTTTTTGCAGTTTCTTCAGTTTTAATCTACAGGTCATAACCAATAGATTGTGGTCAGAGTCCACATCTGCCCCTGGAAATGTCTTACAATTTAAAACCTGGTTCCTAAATCTCTGTCTTACCATTATATAATCTATCTGATACCTTTTAGTATCTCCAGGGTTCTTCCATGTATACAACCTTCTTTCATGATTCTTAAACCAAGTGTTAGTTATGATTATGTTGTGCTCTGTGCAAAATTCTACCAGGCGGCTTCCTCTTTCATTTCTGTCCCCCAATCCACATTCACCTACTATGTTTCCTTCTCTCCCTTTTCCTACACTCGAATTCCAGTCACCCATGACTATTAAATTTTCGTCTCCCTTCACAATCTGAATAATTTCTTTTATTTCATCATACATTTCTTCAATTTCTTCGTCATCTGCAGAGCTAGTTGGCATATAAACTTGTACTACTGTAGTAGGTGTGGGCTTCATATCTATCTTGGCCACAATAATGCGTTCACTATGCTGTTTGTAGTAGCTTACCCGCATTCCTATTTTCCTATTCATTATTAAACCTACTCCTGCATTACCCCTATTTGATTTTGTATTTATAACCCTGTATTCACCTGACCAGAAGTCTTGTTCCTCCTGCCACCGAACTTCACTAATTCCCATTATATCTAACTTCAACCTATCCATTTCCCTTTTTAAATTTTCTAACCTACCTGCCCGATTAAGGGATCTGACATTCCACGCTCCGATCCGTAGAACGCCAGTTTTCTTTCTCCTGATAACGACATCCTCTTGAGTAGTCCCCGTCCGGAGATCCGAATGGGGGACTATTTTACCTCCGGAATATTTTACCCAAGAGGACGCCATCATCATGTAATCATACAGTAAAGCTGCATGCCCTCGGGAAAAATTACGACTGTAGTTTCCCCTTGCGTTCAGCCGTTCGCAGTACCAGCACAGCAAGGCCGTTTTGAGAATATTATCAGATGTAATTTCTAAATTTGTACAATGTAGACAGGATGGTGAGTCACAGAGTGTGAAAATTTGTGAGAGTGCCAGTGGGAGAAAAGGTCTAGCAATTGCTTTGGATTTAATTTGCACTAAATGCTCAGCTCTTATTTAATTTATGAGTTCTTGAACACCAGATGCAAGTGGCCATTATGAAGTCAATACTAGATTAGTTTATGCCTTATGATCCTTTGGCAAGGGCATGGTGGCAGGGAGAACATTTTGTTCAGGGATGAACTTACATCAACCACCAAATAAGTTTGAAAAAACTGACTGCAATATTAGAGAAAGCAGTATGTGAGGTCAGTGAGGAAAGCATGAAACTGGCTGCTAGGGAAGCAGTGGAAGAAAATGATGGATGTTTGGATATTGCAGTTGGACTTGATGGAAGTTGGCAGAAAAGAGGACATACTTCTCTGAATGGAGTAGTGACTGCCTTGAGTGTAGACACAGGTTAAGTGTTTGACGTGGAGATAATGTCTAAATATTGCAAATGTTGTAAAGTCAATGAACACAAAGAACACAACTGTGTGGCTAATTTTAGAGGAACAAGTGGTGGTATGGAAGTTCACGGAGTACAACAAATATTTCATCACTCCATAGAAACAAGAGGCATATGGTACACTAAATATTTGGGTGATGGTGACAGTAAGGCATACAACAATGTGGTGAACTCTAAGCCATACGGAGATGCCATTATTAGCAAAATAGAATGTGTAGGCCATGTTCAAAAACGTTTGGGAACAAGGCTGAAAAAACTGTTGATATGAGAGGAAAAAAATTAGAAAATGGAAAATTGTTGACTGGACGTGGTCGGTTAACTAAAACTGAAATAGAAAACTTGCAGGTATACTATGGGTAGGCAATTAGGAGAAATAAAGAAAATCTAGAGGTAATGAAGAGATATGTTTGGGCCATATTCTTCCATAAGTCCTCTACTGATGATAAGCCATGTCATGGATTGTGTCCATCAGGAGAAAATTCGTGGTGCAAATACAATAGGACTCAGGCGACTGGAAAATTTTATTCTCACCAGCATTCTCTTCCTGCTGCTGTTATTACATTAATTAAACCTATTTTCAGAGATTTAGCTCATCCTGACCTTCTAAGGAAATGTCTGCATGGGCAGACACAGAACCCAAATGAATGTTTGGAACTGCCATCCTAAAACTGTATTTGTAGGCATGCATACAATGAGACTAGGCGTTCATGATGCTGCTTTTACATTCAATTGTGATAATATTGGAAAGTGTTGTGTACTGAAAAACTTGGGAATTAATCCTGGTGAAAATATAATCACTGGGCTGCAACACTGCGATAAAATGAGGATAGCCGATGCAGACAGGTCTGCATCTAATATGGCCAAGAAAGCAAGACAAATATCCAGGAAGGTGAAAAAGAAGCTGGAAGATCTGCTAGAGGCCAAAGAAGGGCCATCATATGCAGCAGGACAGTTTTAATTAACTGTAAGCAACAAATTTTAAAAGATTTTTCTTTAAAGTCAATTTCCCGCAAACTAAAATTTTCAGTACATATGCCCCATTATATCAGAAACTATCATAGATAAATGAATGAAATTTTCAGAGACTCTGCATAACATAAAAAGCCACCTCTGGTACTACATTCGTTAATATTCCCCCACTAGGAAGTTCACAAAAAACATTTTCTACAGAAAAAACTTAATATTTTTTGTTAATAAATTTTAAAAAGTATTTCTTAAAAACTATAAAACAGATAAAGTAGATATTAGTGCAGTTGACCCTATTAGCATTATGTAACATACAGTAAAAATATTAAGGTCCTGCATCAAATAGATTTTTCAGGAATGGGTCAAATACTTGCCTAAATTAACATGGGTTAGATAGGCAGTGTGTGGTCCCCTTAAATATATTTTCGTTTAAAAAGTAATAATAAACTTGTCAGATAACACATAAATGTACAATACACTAGAAATAAGAACAATCCTCACAAAGATTTTATATGACTTACTTTGGTCGAGGAAGGTGGTCATTACTTAGCACACACATTTTCAATAACTTGCCAGCAGCCATAAAAGTTTAATTTACACTAAGGTTTAGTTTAAGGGGAGTCTGCAAGATTTAGTGGTGGCCAACTCCTTATGCCACATTCATGACTCTCTTAGCGGATCTGACTGATATGTGTATGTTATTAACAATATCAAATAATGTGGCAATTATGTGAAATCTGACTTGTGTACAAATTCAGTGTGGTAATACAATCAGTCTAAATAAATTTAGTAAAACAAGTATTCCATCTGAGTATGCATGGCTACAATAGCCTAAGAATTATCATATGCAGCTCAATGCATAGAACACTTACGTGTTTTGTGACAAGTTTGTTATTAAATTTGAAATGAAAATATGTTTTAAATTTTTTTAAATATATGTACATATGCCGTCCTTTCGTCTTTGGAGTTAGGGATGCACCCAGCAATATCTATTACTGCCGCTTCAGTCTTTCTTTTCTTGGAATAAGCCATTTGTAATCAACACTGCAGCTTTTCCCAGCAGGTTCGACCCCATTTGATGCGTTAAATACTGAAGAAATAGTTACATAGTTGCAGTTAAAATGCATATTGTAAATTCGCAGAAACACTAAATCTGACGTAAAAAAGTGTAAATCCTCAAATAACTAAGATACACCTGTAAAATAAAGTCACAACAAGAGGCTTTAATGAAGTCGAAGTATAACATAGGCTGCACTCAGCACCCACGTAAATTTGGCGCCAGCGCGTAAACAGAAACTACTCCCAGCGAGTCTCACCAGTAAACAATTAATACACTACTGGCCATTAAAATTCCTACACCAAGAAGAAATGCGGATGCTAAACGGGCATTCATTGGGCAAATATATTATGCTAGAACTGACATGTGATTACATTTTCACGCAATTTGGGTGCATACATCCTGAGAAATCAGTACCCAGAACAACCACCTCTGGCAGTAATAACGGCCTTGATACGCCTGGGCATTGAGCCAAACAGAGCTTGGATGGCGTGTACAGGTACAGCTGCCCATGCACCTTCAACACGATACCACAGTTCATCAAGAGTAGTGCCTGGTGTTTTGTGATGAGCCAGTTGCTCGACCATCATTGACCAGACGTATTCAGTTGGTGAGAGATCTGGAGAATGTGCTGGCCAGGGCAGCAGTGGAACATTTTCTGTACCCAGGAAGGCCGGTACAGGACATGAGGTCGTGCATTATCCTGCTGAAATGTATGGTTTCGCAGGGATCGAATGAAGGGTAGGGCCTCGGGTCGTAACACATCTGAAATATAACGTCCACTGTTTAAAGTACCGTCAATGTGAACAAGAGGTGACCGAGTCGTGTAACCAATGGCACCCCATTGGGTGATATGCTTGGTGATACGCCAGTATGGCGATGAATAAAACACGCTACCGATGTGCGTTCACCGCGATGTGGCCAAACACGGATGAGACCATCATGATGCTGTGAACAGAACCTGGATTCATCCGAAAAAATGACGTTTTGTCATTCGTGCACCCAATTTCGTCGTTGAGTACACCACCGCAGGCGCTCCTATCTGTGATGCAGCGTCAAGGGAAACTGCAGCCATGGTCTCCGAGCTGATCGTCCATGCTGCTGCAAACGTCGTCGAACTGTTCGTGCAGATGGTTGTTGTCTTTCAAAAGTCCCCACCTGTTGACTCAGGGTTCGAGACGTGGCTGCACGATCCGTTACAGCCATGTGGCTAAGATGCCTGTCATCTCAACTGCTAGTGATACGAGGCAGTTGGGTTCCAGCACGACATTCCGTATTACCCTCCTGAAAGCACCGATTCCATATTCTGCTAACAGTCACTGGATCTCGACCAACGCGAGCAGCAATGTCGCGATACGAAAAAACCGCAATCGCGATAGGCTACAATACGACCTTTATCAAAGTCGGAAACGTGATGGTACGCATTTCTCCTCCTTACACGAGGCATCACAGCAACGTTTCACCAGGCAACGCAGGTCAACTGCTGTTTGTGTATGAGAAATCGGCTGGAAACTTTCCTCATGTCAGCACGTTGTAGGTGTCGCCACCATCGCCAACCTTGTGTGAATGCTCTGGAAAGCTAATCATTTGCATATCACAGCATCTTCTTCCTGTCGGTTAAATTTCACGTCTGTAGCACGTCATCTTCGTTGTGTAGCAATTTTAATTGCCAGTAGTGTATGTCAAGGGCGTTGAAGTATTTTCACTTGCGACAATTAGTCGATTATCTCAATCGACTACTCGTGACAAGAAAGCATACTGCAGCGCCTCTAGCGGAATGTTCCGATCTTAGGACTCAAATGTCGCAGACTGATATATGACGTAATTGTTCCCATGTCAGGGCGTAGACTTCGGACTCGACAGAGTTAGCATGCAGTTTAGCGTCGATATTTTTAAGAGACGATTCCTGAAAGTTTATGGTTTCCCCCTTGTGTTTTAACACTTAACATTAAACGAAACATTAACGTAAACATGTCGGTAGGCCACAACTGTGCTGCGAAAATTTGGTTATGTGGAACAGCTCGACTTGCAAAAGATCGGAATGTAACGTCATTAAGGTGCTAGCAACTGTAATGGAATTTCTTAATAACGAAAACCAGATTCATAACGATTCTTCTTCACTAAGGTGAAATAATAACCTTTCCACACTGCTGAGAACTAAAAGAAAGGGAAATTTATCTGTTGTCCTAACGTTTGAAAACGTTTATTTGCTCGAGAAAATATATTTACAAAAACGCAACTTACAATTTTTAGAAGCCAGTAAATATATCCCTTTTCCCTCACAGTTTGTTTCTTGTTTTCTCTCGACGCCAAATAAAATCCAAATTGTTTCCTCCTGTAACAGCAGAGTTTTTTCACTATTAAAGCAACGTAGATTAAAAAAAAAGTTTTTCGTCTATTTACGTTCTTTTTACTTGTTCAGACATAGTAAAACCCAAATACCTCAATGCCTTCAGATATTTGGCCTATCTTAACCCTGCAAATCGCTGTGAAATACATGGCGGAGGGTACTTACCACTGTATCACATGTTATAGTTTCTTCCCGACCCAATCGCGTACAGAGTGCGAAAGAACGATTGCCGGGATGTCTGTGCTCGAGCTTTAGTTAGCATAAACTTGTTTTCGCGATGCACATCGCAGCAATAGATTCATCACTCAATACACACAAACCTATGACCTTTCGAGTTGCCCGTCGTTATATACGGCATCGAAGTTTACCACCTGACTAACATACTGAGCATAAGTAAAGCATAGGTAAAGTATAAATTAGATAATTAGGAATTTGACGACCACAATATTATTGCACGTGGGAGTGAGGGCGCTTCAGTCGGCCTATTTTGAGTTTTTATCGTGATATTTTACGAGGATACGCTGAAACACTTGATAGTATATGCACAACATTATTAAAATCTTTCATAGTACGATGCATCTGCCATAGTCTCTGCTATACTTGATTACTGTAACGCCACCGTATGTTTCCAATAACGGCCACGCAAAACCAAGTGCAGTAATCTCGTGGTGGGGTAGTACCAAATAGTCTATAATTATAGGCTATTTGGTAGAATCCACGCAAACATTGCGCTATGTCAGGATAGCTAAATAACCATCAAAAAGACGCAAAATATCAAAATCAATTTCTCATGAATAAGTGCGGCGAGAATAGGACAACTTCGATGTTAGCAAACGAAGCCACCGTCCGCCGTTAGCATCAATGTCATAATTCTATCGTTTCCGAGCATGCGCAGTTTTCAGCACACTCACCACAATCAATTGACTATTGACGTCACTGACCCACTTGTGACGTCGTTGGGAGGATAATTTACACGCTACTCTACAACGTGCACCTACCACAAGTGATCTATATACACATTGATGTTACTCGTGTAAACCTGAACCGAGGGCACATAGTGATATAGTTATGACGTAGCTTATTTCTTGCACTTAGGACGAGGCATAGGTATTTTGCTCCTTTTTTTATTAGCTGCGTAGGCGTTTACGCGCAGTTGTGGAATGTGTTTCAAATAGAATCCCTTTGGGCGCTCAAATAATGAGGTATCCTCATGATTCGCCTTGTGATTACGTTGTATGATTTGGCAGGTCATTTTTTTCTATTAAACTGATATAAATACGTGTGGGCTCCTGTGTTTATCGATATGGAATGGAACAGAAAATCCATTCAGCTTCTCATTCAAGCATACAAAGACGAACCCTCACTCTTCGATCACAGGCACCCCCAATATCATTTGAAGGTAAATTGTTAACTATTTTTAATTTTGTTAAAAATGGCAAAAAGTAATTTTGTTATCGGTATTAAAAAAGTCCTTAATAAATTTACTTTGAAGGAAGTGTTACCGGTACGTATAAACAAATTGTATTATTTCAGGTCAATAGAAAGGAAAAACTTGCAAAAGTTGCACAAAGGGTTGGGGAAGTGCTACCTGGAGTTACAGCCAATGACTGCAAAAGCAAATTTGCAACCTTGCGGTCGCACTATGGCGCTGAACTTAAGAAGATGCGAACCGGTAAGGAAACCGGAGTAGTTTACTCACCCACTGTGTGGTGGTTTCCACTGATGGAGTTTCTGAAAAACCGAATTGTACCCAGATCGTCACACTCAAATATTCCCGAAAGATTTGTGAGTATTTGTATTTTTGTCTGCTGTTAGTATACATTGTGAGCTTTATTGCAATCTAACACAGTTATTCTTACACACTTATAGCCACAAATCTTTAAAATTTGTTGTTCTACTTTGATTTCTGCCAGTAGTTAATCATTATATTGCTAAAACCTGTGCATACTATCCCCAGTTAATCTAATTCGTGAATGGGTAGTCAGTTCCATCAGCCATCCTCACCCCTCCATATGCATTCCCTTTGTTGTTTCATGCTTGTCCCTCTTTATTTATTCGCCATTGGACCATTCACTGCAACAGTATTGGACCTATCATATATAATATGGTACATAAATAATAAAGACATACATAAAACATGAAGTAGAATAGGATTAGGCGAGAATGGTGCAGGATGTTGGCCATGACCAGTTCAGTGGCACAACCCAGCATTCACTGCAGCAACATGGAAAAACCGTGAAAACTGCAAGTCAGAATGGCCAGACTGTGCTCAAACCCAACTCATCCCAAATGCGATTCCAGTGCGTTCACAGATTTAGACACCTCGTTCAGTACGTGATTAGGAAAGAGAGGTACATATACCTAGTTCTGAAAATGTTGCAACATGCAAATGAAGGATAAACAATAATATAAAACTACAACATGATACTTCGTCATATTACACTTTTGAAAATAAATAAAAACATATTATGTAACATTGAAGTGAAGCAGTCATCAAGCCAAAGATTGTTTTGAGCACCACAGTGGTTTTGTTGGAGGTGGTATGCCATTGCCTTCCTCTGACCAGCCAGCTGTAGGGCGACCAACAGTTAAATGTTGATTCCAAACCATGGTGTAACTCAGCATTTTTCTCATGAACAAACATTGCCAGAGGTGAAAGTAAGTCATAAGCAACAGATGAAAATCCTATGATTGACTGAGAATCAAGCCCGAGAAGTTTGCATTTGTAATCTGGCACATTATTGCTCTTTTTTCTTTGTCATTGTTTCATCAGTGGTTCTGCGCAGATGCTGCATGACATCTTTCAAATTCCATCACTGGTACTGCAATCTGTTTTTTTAAATTTTTTTGTTACAAAGGGTTGCCAGTCCCCCAAGCAAACATACTGAGCTACCATCCCAAGAAAACTCTATACCCATCACAACTAATCTTGCACTAGATCCCATCTCCAGGGAGGTGTATTGTACTGCATTTGGAACCGAGAAAACAGCAAACCTACAGCAGAAACAATCTTTTGCAAAGACAGACGCAGCATGAATGGTACAGCAGTTAACAAATTAAAAAATACCCAACTATAAATATGGCATAGTATGCCTGTAAGCTAACATATTCACTTACATTGTAGAACCACATCTCAGCAAGAAATGATTTTAATTCTGCTCTAAAATCCATTTCCTTCTCCTTCATCTTTATGTATGTGGCCAGTGCATTATACATAGTGACACCAAAGTACTCACATGTATTTGTTCTGCATGGAGGGACCCACAGTTGCAAGTGTTACAACTATGGTAATTGCTACTGGTTTGCAAGTCACCAATTTTTGCTCTTACCATCAACACACTCTTGTGTGTACACACAAGGAGTGCACACAACTTTTTAAATAGAGGTATGCGGTAAGCCCTAGTAGAGCTGTGTGACAAGATTTGAATAGGCCCTGACCTTTTCTGTAATGTAAAAATTTCATATAATCAACTGTTGGTGTTGTCCAGAAAACACTTCCATAAGTTACATGGGACTGGAAGTAACCAAAATAAGCATTTCAAGCACCTTCCGAGAAGCAGTCTTTAGAAATAAGTTTTAGAGCAAAATACATTGAACTGAGTCTCTGAAAGAGTTCATGCACATGATCTTTCCAGCTTAAGTCTTGATCGAGTTACATTCCTAAACATTTTGTGCATTATACCGTTTCTCTCACATTTCTGCCCAGTACCACTTGGCGCTCTTGGTTGTAATTCTTTTTTCTTTTTTTCCAAATTGAACAGATTTTTTTTTTTCACATGAAGGGTCAGCACATTAGCTGTGAACCATGAACACAACCAAGGACTTGAGGAGTTGATCAGTTATTGTGGACAGAGATTTCTTAACATTGTTCACTGTTACAATGTCATGTGCAAACATCATGGTCTTAGCTGCAATTACTGAGGTCTGAATGTCATTTATATAAAACAGGAAGAGAATGGGACCAAACATGCTGCCCTGCAGTACACCTACTTTGAACTTCTTTGCATCCAGTAGCCTGCTAATCTGATTTTATGATTAGAATGAACTGATGTGGGCTACTCACGTGTGATCTGTTTCTCATTTATTTATGGGTCCAAAGAATCTTTCCATATTGTGGGATACAATGCAAATATTGTGTCACAATATGCAACACTTGCCAGTTACAATGTCAAGTGACACGTATTTAATTTTACGAAGCCATAAAAAAATACAAAGGTTACCGTGACTTTTCAGCAATTGAAATCTCTCACTGGGAGCATATCCATTACTTTAAAGTGTAACTTTTGTGTACTGCAATTCTGGTTCTTCAATTTTCTCATCTTGTTCCTCATACTTTTCTGTTTCTGTTTCTTCTTCCATCAGTTTCGTATCTGTATTTTACCACCTAAGGTCAGATTTTCTATACATAGTTTGGATGCCAGTTCCTCATCACATAGTGGGTTATCATGGAATTTTTAGGTCCTCTCAGTGATTTGTGAAATAATCTGCTGTTTTTTCAAGTAAGTCAATAACTTTTCAAGTAAGTCAATAACTTTCGAGATGTGTGTGGCAACATTTTTTGTGCTTTTGCTGACAACATTAATGTGGAGTAATATATCATACATAATGAATGTAAAAACATGGATAAGGTTTGATAAACTGCCATTCACTCCATATTTTTGTCTTTGTGTGTTATGATCTGTGCATCATAGATGTCTCGTATGTTATGGTAAAGAGTGGTGACTATAGTGATCCTATTTTCCCATCTTGTTGTACTCATTGACTTCAATGTTAGGGCAGGTATATAACCATTCAGTATTAATGGCAGATACAAGTGAGAGGGATTGGTGGGGAAGGATGCCATGCATCTGCCCATGTGTAAACACTGCTTAATCACAATTTGTGGTTTCAAAAGACTTTGACATGTGACACACATTGCATATTTTATTCAGTATTTACTTATTTATTTATTACAAAGAGTTTGTCTCAGTGATACTGCTATAGGTATTTAAGCTTCCTGTACAGGAACTGCTTGGTCAACATATGCTGACATGTATCTCTATATCTTTATTATAAAATTTTTCACTTCCGTAGGAGCTTTCATACTCATGCAGGTGGATTTCAAGTGTTTTGTAGGCGCACAATAGAAACTGAGGTGGCAACACATTACTAGCAAGCTTCGGTATTTTGAAAGATGCACCAAGTAGAGAGTATCTTTTGTCCTTTGTTTCACAGTATCATGGATAATTTCCAGTAAGATAGTAGATTTATGAATGATTTGTATTAACAGCTTATTTTCATGCTTTTTCATTTATTCAAAACTTTCATTGTATTGTTTGATTCAACCTTTTGGAACCACGTTAAAATTTAAGATTTTGCCACCCCCCAAAAAACTGCCACCCTGCGCGGTGGCGCACTTTGCCCCTCTCTCCCCCCTCCCTATATCCTACAGGTACTTACAAAAGTTGGAAAACTGTTTAACTTTCAAAGGCTTTCGCAGCTAAGAAAAGACACACACACACACACACACACACACACACACACACACACACACACACACAGTGTTGTCTTCTAGCACTGCTGTTCAACAGTATATGTAGAAGAGTTGCGGAGGTAACATGGGACACAAAAAATGCTTCTTGTGTATTGTATATACCAATTTTTTTCTGCTGCATGTACTGATACTGCAATCATTATGGGAGAAGAGAAGGAAATGTCTATTACAGAAGCAGATCATACATTTTTTAGTGCTGTAGTGTTTCGTTGTTCCCTGTAATTTACTCTTAGACATTGGTTGCCCCAGTGATATGAAACTGCTTTCAAACAACATGTTTACTCTCAGTATCTATTGAGTGTTCTTTCTATTTCAAAACTGATGTTTCTGAAATAGTGTAGTTTGAGGGCAATGGTGTTCCTCTGTCATGCCAACTATTCTAAGTTGGTGACTGATGGAATTATTGTTAGCAGGTTGTGGTTCAATAGCAGATTTAGAAACCATCCCTAGTGGCAAGAGCAGGAATGGGTGTTGATCATTTGCTATACTAGTGCCTGTTATTTAGGTTCATAATGAAGTATTTATCCACATTCTGACTGCATTCTTGTCTCTTTATGACAACAGTTCTTGAGGTGTCCTGACCACCCTTGTGGAGAGTATGTAACATACTCAAAATTTTAATTGCTGATTACTTTGAAATATCATAGCTTCCTATCTGTGTCTTTGTGGTTTTGGGGCACTCAATGACAAAGTTATCAGTGACCAAGCTCCCTATCCTCATAAGCAAAATGTGAATAATAAAGATTAGGTATCGCTGGGTCCTAATTATGGTGAATACCTAGTTTAACTTTCAAGTGTGATGGATAGATTTAATTTTTTTTACTGTATTTGCCAAAGATTTGTATTTTGCAGAGTTCTACACCCCTAACTTCTTATTTGAAATTATTGTGGTCAGAAGTTTTTGTCATCACATTCTGCTACTACTACATTTTAAATTTCAAATAATATTAGGCTGTGTGTAAGATATCCCCCATATTTCACAATAAATAACTGCCAGGCAAGAAACAAAAATATGATGTTACATACCTTAGTGAGTAAAAGTGATGGAAAGATGCTCGGAGAAAAGTGTGTTTCTTATTGTTTTATATTTAGCCATTAGTGATGTTCACAGTATAATAATTCAAAGTGATTTATTATACATGCTGTTTCCTTAAGTTTCTTTGTTTCATGTGTTCTCAGATTTACTTATTTTTAACCTTCTTACATGTATTTATATTGTTTCTCATTTTTGATCATTTCTCTACTTACATTGATTTTCACAGTAGGCCCACCTACTTACAACTGAATAAAACAAATTTTATAACATGAAGTAAATGAGTATTCATTTCTTTGTGCTGTGCTAATGAAATTTGAATGACAGTAAGCAGAAAAGCAACTCTAGGACCAGAACAAGAAAACATGTAGAACAGCATCTACAACTTAACACTATTGACATCTTTCAAAAATGAAGGTGAAATTATGTGTGGCACAAAGGGAAAAGAAAATCATTTAATGCAGTTGCAATTAGATAGACCAAATGTGGAAGGTACCAATGTATGTTACACACAGCTGAGCTCAACAAGACAAAAAATTTAAAGATATTATTCTGAATGGTTTTCTGAATTTAACACTGTGTATTTTTGTCCAACTATTGTTTGTGTGTAGAAAATTAAAAATGTCTGTTGGACTAGTTCTCTGACCCAGATACCCATCATTTTGTGGAGAAGGTTTTCTATTTGAGTCCACTTCACAGGTTCAACCTATCCCTGCCTCCACTATGTTCCTTTCCAGTTCCATAGTGGCTCTTCCACTGTGGAGTGTCAAGTTAGAGCTGTGAGTCTGTTCATGAAGATGACTCAAGTACTAAAGGACTGACTGCAAAAGACGGGTGTAAGGGCTTCAAGTCCTGGTCCAACAAACAGTTGTAACTTGTCACGCTTTAGGTACGATTATCAAAAAATGATCAGAGCAACTTGAGACTAAATGTTATTTGTTGTAAAATTATGCACATCTCTTTTCCAGCAGTATGTTCAGGTAACTGATGTGTTTATATTTTTCCCTTCAGTTTTCATATAAGCCCCAGGCAGTATCCATGGATTCCAGTCACTCCTCTGACCTAATGGATTGTTATAATGTAAGTGCAGTAACCATCCTTCCTCATATAACTCTGCATTGGGTAAAGTGGTATTTTATAAAGCTCAAAATGAAACTGTGAAACACTTTCCAGCTTTCAGATGGACCTCAGTTGCAGATAGTGGAATCCAGAAGTACAGAGGACACTGCAGACAGTGGCAGTGTAAGTAAAATATGGAATTTTCTTAATGAAAATCTACAGCATAAGCAATGGCCTTTACACAGTACAAAAGAGATAATAAGGTGCTGTCAGAACAGAGCTCCCAAGTGGTTGTTCAGATGTCATAACTGGAAATGGTGTAGGCATTTTCTTCTTGTGCAAGTTAACACCTGTAGTTCATGATAGACACTTTATTAATGTGGATGACTGGTTTTGTATGTCTGTAGTATTGTGAATGAGATATTAATTACAAGGAGAGTGTGTGGAGCCTGTCACTGCATGGCCAACTAGTCTTGGATAGAGCAATGCTTTAAATCCATGTCAGATAGATAGATCTTTATCAACAGGGTCTCATGCCCTCTTCCAAGGACACTGTGAAGAGACAAGGAATTCTATCCAGGATGTAGGCACGTATTCCTGTCATCAGAAATCTCATTATTCTATGCTTCCTACCCAGGCCAATCTAGGAACAGTAACCACATTTTCTTCCGCTGCAGGTTGTTGAAGTGGTACCTTTGGGTGAGCCTACAATGCTTTAATTTATGTTCAAGCCCTTTGCTGTGATGGTGTGTTTTTGAAATATAAACTAAGGTAGTCTGTAACAGTGATTAGAATTATATTTTTAAGTATGTTTGCATCATTTGCTTCTGTATCCAATATGTCTGTGTAGAGTCATCTCCCCAGCCACACAATGTTCATGGTTTCCTGTGCTCCATGTTCCCTGCAGCTTTGTATTATGACTTCTGTCTCCATACTTTCTAATTTCCTCTTGCATCACATACTTCTAAGTTATAGAGCATAATTATGTCAATATTTGCATAATATATTCATTTTTTAATTTCAGTACTTATGAATTCTCTCCACAGTATACCTTTTAGTTGTGTAGCCTTCTGCCCCCGATTTTCTCAGTGTTCTACATCCTTTCCTCAATCTGAATCTTATCAGACAGAGATCTGAGATATTTCTGTTATTTTTCTAACAGTGTTCCCACAAATATACAAATCTTCATCAGATTATATCACCAGATCTTTGCATAATTTACCAAGAACAGTTCTTACATTCTTCTCAAACTTCAGAGGCATGCACATAGCATCTTCAGCATAGATATAATTACTACTGGATCATGTGCAAACAGTAGTATGTGGCAGTATGAGTTGCCAAGCTGTAATTACACTGCATGGAAGTTTCTTGTCCAGTAATGAAGAGGAATGAGACACATGTTAAATGCAATTAGAGAGAGACAAAATCCCTGCAGCTAACCGTTAATTGTTTAAGACTCCTCTGAGATACCATTTTCCCAGTCTACTGAGGACTTATTGTGAGTAGTGAAGCCTTTTACAGAGTTTATATAGAAGGTACTGATTCCAGAGACACAGTGTCTTAAGCCTTCCTCATGTCTATTAAAGTAAGGATGATTTTCATAATCCTCATGTGCAATTTTTCTGTCACGTTTCTGAAACACAATATGTCAGTGCAATATGTTCCAGATGTAACACCACTCTTTTGTGCTAGATCTTGCCTTTAGCTCAATCCTTGCCTTTAAAATGCAACCATATAACCTGCCAGATACTTATACTAGGGGGAGCAGGAAACAGCCTGGCTACCGTCTTAGAATATAGCATCAAAGGTGATCAGGAGCAAACAGGAGCTGCAACAGCTCACACTTATGTGGATTTTGTCAAAGTTGTGCAGCGACATGACCAGCTCTAGGTTAACAAGGCTGTTAGCTGTGTGAACAAAGAAGTGAGCAAATAGCTTTTGATTGAAACAACGTCCCGTGTCTGTGCTGTGCCTGTTGGTTTGGTTGGGTGATGGGGATACACTAATCTTGCCCTGTGCCTGAGCAGGAGAGGGAAGGAAATATTGTTGGCTGAGTAGCTTGCAGAAAGTGTAAGGGGAGGAGCAGGGTGGGGGACAAGTGCACAAGACAAAATCCCTATAATTACTGGAATAAAATGAGCACATTTTTTAGGTTAGAGTCAGATTACAGACTGAGAGTACTGAAATAAATTAGAGCAGTAGAAGACCATAACACATGTAACAGTTACCAGGAAAATAAAATTAATTTGTTTCTTCGGAACATTAGAACATTAAGAGGGTTGAAAAATTATTTTATGCATAGAAAATGTGAAAATCATTTAAGTGATAGGTGTTATATATCTCTCTGAACTCATGTAACCACAGGGATGGAGAAGTTAAATATCATGGATTGCAGACTTGCATCATTTCCTTGTAGAGTTAACATGGAGAAAGGAGGAAATGGAATATATGTAAAAGTTGGACACAGAGTCAAAGATATTGAAAAAAATAGTTTTTGTGTTAATCAGGACCTAGAAGCATTGTTATTGCAGATTTCTCCTCTGATAATCGTAACAATTTACAGATCCCCTCTTGGAAACTTTCAGCTGTTTATGAGAAATGTAGAAGCATTACCAAGCCACCTGTCAGACAACAAGAAACAGTTAGTAGTTTGTGTAGCTCTCACTGTAGATTATTTAACAGATATTCACAGAAAAAATGAACTAGAATTATTATTTGGGTGTTTCAATGTAATTTCAGTAGTCAATTTTCCCACTCATGTGCAGCAACAGTATGCATCTTACAACCCTGAGGCAGGTTCACACAGAGCAGTGAGAACAGGATATAATGTTTTAAGAGTAAGCTAAGAGGGGAGTTATGGAATGAGGTATATGTAGAGAGAGATACTGATGTCATATTCAATTTATTCCATAGTAAGTTTGTGTCAATATTTGAAAGTTGCATTCCTAAAAAAATAGCAGAAGATCAATTAAAAAGTAACCCTTGGACAACCAAGGGAATTAAATTCTCATGTAAGAGGAAAAAGGAAATTTGCTTAAAGGCCAGATCTTGTAGTATCTTGCATACTACAAAAAATGCTGTAGTATTTTGAGGAAATTCATTAAAATGTCCAGAAGTATGCATATTCTGACAGAAACAAATAGTACAGATAGTAATATTAAAACTATATCGCACATTGTCAAATGGGAAACAGGACAGCCAGTCAGTGTACAAGAATCCATAACAGTTACACTAAATGACAATGTTGTGACTGATACTTTACAAATTGCAAGTACTTTTAACAATCATTTTCTAACTGTAGCAGCAAATAGAGGATTAAATGATACAGCAAAGAATCAAGAGAATGTTGTTCCACAAAACTTTGAGCAACTAGAAGTAACACCAAAATCCTACATGGAAATTGATGCATTTATAAAAATCCCAAAAAATTAATGTGTCCGTGGAGTTCATCGAATTTCAGACAGAATTCTGAAAAATTGTTCCAAGTTAATAATTAATGTCCTTTGTGATACATGCAATGCATCACTGGCACTGAGAATTTTTCCAGACTGTTTAAAATATGTAATAATTAAAGCACTTCATAAGAAAGGTGACAAGGCAGACTTAAACAATTACTGTCCAGTTTCCTTACTGACATCTTTTTCCAAAATATTCAAAAAAGTTATGAACTCAAGAGTAGTCACAAATGTAAGTGGAGAAATTAATTAACCATATGTGTGATGCTTGGATTCCAGAGGGGTTGCTCAACTGAGAATGTTATTTATACGTTCACTCATCAAATAGCAGAAGCCTTAAATAAGAATATATCATGAGCTGGTTTTTTGTGGTCTTTCCAAGGTGTTTGATTCTTTAGATGAAGATACTCTCTTAGAAAAACTCAAGGTTTATAGAACTGATGGCTTTACATGCAGCTGGTTTGAATCATGCTTCACAAACAGAATGCAAAACACTGTGCTGAATAATTCACACAATGTGAGAAAAGTAGAAAATTTTAACGACTGGGGGGTGGGGGGAATCAGGAAGTTCCACAGGGTTCAATTTTGTTGGATCCACATCTGTTCCTTAGGGTATATGTGAATGACCTTCCATGTAACATTTAACAAGCAAAACTGGTACTGTTTGCAGATGATACTAGAGCTATAATAAATCACATTACAGAGAAAGCAACAAAACAGTTGGTAAATGATATTTTCCAAAGAATTATTAAGTGGTTCTCTGACAATGGACTCCCCTAAATATTGAAAAAAAAAAAAAAAAAAACTGCATTCAGTACTGTACAACAAATAGTCATACTAACAATTTATGTACTACATGAGGAGGAGTCATTAAATGGTGTAGAATGCTCCAAATTTTTGGGTGTACATATTGTTGAAAATAAAAACTGGAAGAAGCATATTACTCAGCTTTTCAAACAATTAAGTTCAGCTACCTTTACTCTTCGTACAATGGCTAGTCTTGGAAACAAACTTATCAGCCTCCTGGCATATTTTGCATATTTCTTCTGAATAGTGTCATATGGAATAACTTTCTTGGGTACCAGTATGTCATTACTTAGAAAGAAAGTATTGATTGCACAAAAGTGAGCAGTGATTTTCACCCATCGATGTCATGTAGGTACATCTTCAAAGAGCTAGGCATTTTAACAGTGCTGTCACAATACCTATATTTGCTAGTGAAATTTGTCGTAAATAATCTGTCACAATTTGAGAAGAACAAGATGCACATACCTGTAACACTAGAGGGGAAAAATGACCTTTATTACCCATTGTAAGAGCTGTCAGTGACTTAAAAAGGAGTTCAATGCGCAGCAACAAAAATTTTGATCATTTGCCCAACAACATAAAATGTCTGACAGGTAGTGAAGTAAGTTTTACATCTAATTTAAAATCATTTCTCCTGCACAACTCCTTCTATCTCACTGATGAAATTTTACTTAAAAATTGGAAGCCAATAAAAAAGTGTAGTTGCAGGAGTAGGACTAAAATTAATAATTTCTTCATTTAACACTAATCATGTAAACATATACTGTAAACTAACTCATTCCTTATTACTTTGATAGAAGAATCATTCAAATGCTCTATGGAACATGTAACTAAGTAGTAACACTGATTTGTCCATAATTGTACTTTTTCATATTTTCTTTCTTGAATGTAGGTGTGACTAGAACAGTTTCCATTGTTCAGGCAGCTCACCTTTCCATTTCATGTAGCCTTTAAACATTTGGGTTAGTATTTATTTTACTTGGAACTATATTTAACTATCTGAATCCCTCCAGGACCATGCAGAATCCTTGTTTATTTTCATGGCTCTTAATGCCCTTCACCCAAGTAATCATTTTGTCTTTACGTCATCTAATGGTTGCCGATTGCTTACTGTCATTTGTAGTTTTCTCTTTTCTCTTGCAACAGCTCATCAAAGTAACTGCTCAGTTCTTTCAGAATGAAGAGTCTTTTGTCTTGGTTTCGCAAATTCTTTTATGAAAACAACACCTTATATTAATAATAATTAAATGTATTTACTACATAAAATAAAATGCACTTTTACTTCCATAATTGTATTAAATATCATTATATACAACACCTTATATTAATAATAATTAAATGTATTTACTACATAAAATAAAATGCACTTTTACTTCCATAATTGTATTAAGTATCATTATAATTAGTGATAATGGATTGCATTGTCTCATTAGCAAACAGCACAGTAGAGTTAGAACACTGGATTTGTTGAAGAAGGACAATGGAGGTGGTCTTGGCTTCTATAAGGAACTTTATCGTAAATTTTCGATATTTATGCAGAACAGTGAAAAACTGGATTGGTACGGTCAGACTGGTATTTAAACCAGCTCCTCCTGAGTATGTTTACTCGCTCACTATTGTGCCAACTAGCACACATATTATGTGGAAAAGCCTGGATGAGGATTGTTACAAGAGATTGTCTACCTGACTTGATGTAATATAACATGTTTTGTTTGGTATTCACCTTTAAAAGTGTTTGTATTTGCTTATTTTCAGGATAATCACTCAGAGTTTTCCACAGAAATCGTTGAAGTGAAAACTGAAATTGATGTGATGCCCTCAGAGTGTGTCACTACTGAGACACAAGATGCTCCAGAGCCACCAGAAACACATCATCTGTATGCAGAAACACAACGTCATTATGAAAAGCCTTCAAAGCGACAAAAGAAAGATGATGATGATACATTGCTCTTATCCACATTGTCAGTGTTGGAGAAAGTTAGTTCATATTTAGATCGAACAACTGAAGATGACACACTGGGGAAATTTGTGGCAGAAGAGTTACGAAAAATGGACAATTACATTTGTATTAAGACAAGAGCAAAACACCGAATACTCCAAGCCATAATGGATGCACAGATGGAGATAATTCGTGAAATACAGAAGACAAAGAAAAGTAATGTGGAATGTTCAAACTGTACAAAATAAATGAAATTATTTTAAAATAATTATTTAATATGTCCCATCACCAAGGTTCATATCTGGTGGTAATAAAACGATCGAGAAAAACTGTTGGATGTTATGTTCATTTTATTAGTGTCTGTTACTCAGTCTTCTGATGCTAGTCATTGACAAACTAGTGCCTCTTGTACTGAGAACTGTACACTACAATGCACTCTTAAATGTTGTTGCCATCTGAAAATGATATGTTCAATCTTTTCTGTTGGCTTTTTTTTAAATATTCAACATAAACCTGAAATAATTAGGCAAAGTACCCACTTTGCTGTTGATTATGTGTGATGACACTAAATTTTTCAGTTCATCTTTGATTGTCTTGATGAACATTCTGTGTGATCGGAGGTAGGAGATATCCCTCAATATGGTTGAAATATTATAACATTTAAGCTTGTCTATGCCACCTGTGTATCCAGCCAGCACTAGGTAGGGGCACAGATGTGTGTGTGTGTGGTTTTTTTCTGTAGTTTCAGAAAGGAGTTATTCCAAAAGCTAGCAAGTTTTCTTTTGTTTTTGTGTCTTCCTGCCAACTACACAACGCTCCTGCTAATCGTGAGTGACCTTCTTTATTCATAAAGTGTTAACCTTCCTCTTTCTTATTTTAGTTATTTGTTAAAGGCCTCACAGCAAATGTTCTTTCTCAGAAGAGACTATTTTGCTGTTCACAGAAACATATTGTCACAAGTGCTGGCAGATAGGGATACAACCTTCTGCTTCATAATAAAAAAACCTGTACAGCCGCATTTACACACACATGACAAGTAAGTTGCTTCTTTTCAGTAAAACCACTTCATGCTTGTCTCCACCACCAGGCCTAAAGCATTTCATAGAATATTACATACCATATTTTTTAGTCAAAAGAATGAGAAGAAAATTTTTTTTTTTTTCCAGAAATCTTTACCTTTTAAATTCACACTTTTTACATGAGTGTGGACCAGTTCTTGAAACATTTTTTCCGCTCTGGTATTGGTCTCTCAAAAACACAATTTTGGAACTATTCAATAGCTCCTTTCTGTGATGAAAATTACTGCCCACACATTTTATGTTTAACACAAGGAAATGAAAAGAAGTAATTAGACCTCAGGATCTATTTAAAAGAAATATTAGAGTTACACGGGATTTACATTCTGTAACCTAAGTATTCTGAAAGTTGTTTTACTTAATTTTTAAGTATTTGAATATTTTCAGTTTCCTGCCTGATGTCCACTGGTAACTTGTTTCAGACTTCTGCACTGGAATGTATACAAATTAATTTTGCACCTAATTTTGTTATTGTGAATTGATGGATTCACCTGAGGAAGTATATACTGGTATGTGAGTGCAAGGATCACTTGGATGCTGGAAGGGCTTCTACAAGATGTTTGGTTGTCAACTTTAAGCAATATTTCTAGTGCACATTTCAGCAGAATAAACATTTTTTCACCTTGCCTTTTAATGTCTCAGAACGTTATGCCATTGGACAGAAATGGCTAAAAATATGCTGACACCTAAGTCTGCAGGTCAACACAGAAGAGAGATTTCTGAATGCAAAGCAGCCAGAACTGAACTTTATTTGTTAATATCCACACAATTGTGCCACTTCAAATTTTATTTCTGTAACATTGAGGGTTAAGCTGTCAGCTGTGAACTGGGTGTAAGACTGCTACATTGGCCTGCTGATTGTGCCTACTGTGGGTGTGTTTGGGCTCTGTATCAATATATGTGTCATCAGCAAATGTTACAGTTTTTGAATAGTTCTCCATGTTCCAGATAGATAATTTATGTAGATTAGAAACCATAACAAGCAATGCATAAACTCTTGTGTAACACTGTATTTAATATTTCCCCACTCAGAATTTAATTTTATTCTTGTCGTATCATTTCTTATTGTGACTCTCTGTTCTCTGTAGTCAGGATATGGTTTGATCTGTGCAAGGGAAGACCTGTAATGCCATAACATTTTAGTTTCCCTGTCAGAATTTGATGACCTACAAAGTCGAAGTCCTTGTCAAGATCACTGAAAATGTCAACAGGTAACTTTTGTTGCTTGGTTACTGAAATTCAGTTTGTGTGGTTGCATTTGTTTTTTCAGAAGAAAAGCTATTAAGATGCCAAACAGAGCTGCAGTTAAAAGGTTATTCTTAGAAAGTTATACTGTTGTAAGCTATTTTACCAAAGGAAATAAATGAAAATATAGGAAGGAGGGAGACTGGTCTATAATTAGAGGTCAGTTGCTTATATTCTCTTTTGTAAATTGGTGTTATTACTGAATACTTCAGTCTTTCAGGAAATACAAATTGACTGTTTACAAAGGTAACACAAGTGTAGTGCTACCAAGTCTAAGCAAGACTTCAGTATTTTAGCTAAATGCTGTCATAGCCAGAAGAGTCACTAGCTTTTAGTGACCAAATGATTATTTTGTAATCTCTATAACAGATGAGATGGCTAAACTGATGTGCAGTGGTGCAGTATGCATTGCCTGCTTAAATAAGTTTATTGGACCCACTTTGCTTGTGCTCTCAGCTATTGTTAATAAGAATTCACTGAATTTTCTAGTCAATGATTTGAATTTCGTATCATCTATCTTGCTGCTACTTTCATTTGGGAGTTCATTAAGATTTTTCCTTGCTGAGTTTATTCATTTCATGCTTAATAATGCCCCAGATTATTTTTGAACTTTTCCTGGATTTTTTTATTTTTTTTTATGCATAGTATATGATTTTGCCTTTTGAGGACACACTGAAGAATTTTGGAGCAATGCTTGTAATTAATTTTTAACTGTTCATTAGAACTAATCCACTGCATGAAACAATGCTCTCTCTCCTGGCTAAGATATTTTGGGCCCAGATGTTAGCTTGCACTGCAAATGTCCATGACCCATAGTAAAGGGTATCTGGATTTATGATACTGTAAGAATATGTACAGAAAGATTTAACTCTGTCATCTACAATATGGATTTATTTATAATGCTGTAAGAATGTTTACAGAAAGAATTAACTCTCTGATCTGCAGCATGTCCTTGGTAAACTTTCTCCCATTCTTCATCCTGTAAATTTTCTCTGAATAGTGTAGCTGTCAGCATTCACAATGCTGCAAAATTTTACTTATTCTTTATTAGTTAAACATGATTGACGGAGATGCTTCATTTATGCCATTTGATCCATTATGGTCAGATAAACCATTTTTGTGGCTGTCATGTCTGTTTTATTAATTCAGAAGGATTTATGAATAAGGCATCAACCACTGTCGCACTGTTTCATCATATTCTTATTGGGAGTATTACCGTGAGGGTCAGACTAAAGCTGGACTTCAGTAACTGTAGGTCCTCTTGACTAGAACTATCATAGAGTAAATCTGTATTGAAATCTCCACATACAATCACGTTTAGATATTTTACCAGGTGTTATTAGTGATCCATGTAAGTGCTTAATTAGGTTTTTAAAAAAATCCTGTTGGTGGCCTACAGACTTCCAAAGCTTCTATCTTGTAAGATCTCAATTATGTTACTGAAGTTCAGCACTCAAACAGTTGTTGGATGCAGTATTAACTGAGGTCTGTGGCCTGTGACTTTGTTTCACTTTTGGTTTATATAGCCACTTCTACTTTCCTTGTACTATGCTTACAGTAATGTGATACTAAACTGTACCCATTTAAGTGCATCTGTTCAGATTCTGTGGCTTCTAGATGATCTTCTGTTGTGCATAGCATACCTGCAGAAATAAGTTTGTATTCCTTGGTGTCCTTCATTTAAGCTCTCTCTCTCCCTCTCTTTTAACAAACATCTTATGTTTTTTTCAGAAAAGCCCAAATGTTTGGTAAACTTGGTACTGTCCAAGTTACTGGTTTTTGTTTCTCCATTAATTGTTGCAAATGTGTCTATTGTTATTCAGCAGCTATGTCTTTCAGAATCATTTACTCTAAAGAAGTCTTAGCACAAATACAATGTCTATTAAAAAAATTCCAGAACTTTGACCGCAATATTTTTCTACACTTGCCTGTTGCTTATTGACATTGTCTCCTTCAAAATACTCTCCTCCACAATTGATACACTGCTCTCAACACTGGGAGGTAGAAAATTTTAGTGGTTGCTCCTCAATGAAAAATTGCAATTACATGACATATTACAATTTTATTTATTAAAAAATCTACAATGTACAGTACCACTATGTATGTAACTTACAGAATAAACCCATCTATGAATATGTATCCCCCCATGAACCATGGACCTTGCCGTTGGTGGGGAGGCTTGCGTGCCTCAGCGATACAGATAGCCGTACCGTAGGTGCAACCACAATGGAGGGGTATCTGTTGAGAGGCCAGACAAACGTGTGGTTCCTGAAGAGGGGCAGCAGCCTTTTCAGTAGTTGCAAGGGCAACAGTCTGGATGATTGACTGATCTGGCCTTGTAACAATAACCAAAACGGCCTTGCTGTGCTGGTACTGCGAACGGCTGAAAGCAAGGGGAAACTACAGCCGTAATTTTTCCCGAGGGCATGCAGCTTTACTGTATGATTACATGATGATGGTGTCCTCTTGGGTAAAATATTCCGGAGGTAAAATAGTCCCCCATTCGGATCTCCGGGCGGGGACTACTCAAGAGGACGTCGTTATCAGGAGAAAGAAAACTGGCGTTCTACGGATCGGAGCGTGGAATGTCAGATCCCTTAATCGGGCAGGTAGGTTAGAAAATTTAAAAAGGGAAATGGATAGGTTGAAGTTAGATATAGTGGGAATTAGTGAAGTTCGGTGGCAGGAGGAACAAGACTTCTGGTCAGGTGACTACAGGGTTATAAACACAAAATCAAATAGGGGTAATGCAGGAGTAGGTTTAATAATGAATAGGAAAATAGGAATGTGGGTAAGCTACTACAAACAGCATAGTGAACGCATTATTGTGGCCAAGATAGATACGAAGCCCACACCTACTACAGTAGTACAAGTTTATATGCCAACTAGCTCTGCAGATGACGAAGAAATTGAAGAAATGTATGATGAAATAAAAGAAATTATTCAGATTGTGAAGGGAGACGAAAATTTAATAGTCATGGGTGACTGGAATTCGAGTGTAGCAAAAGGGAGAGAAGGAAACATAGTAGGTGAATATGGATTGGGGGACAGAAATGAAAGAGGAAGCCGCCTGGTAGAATTTTGCACAGAGCACAACATAATCATAACTAACACTTGGTTTAAGAATCATGAAAGAAGGTTGTATACATGGAAGAACCCTGGAGATACTAAAAGGTATCAGATAGATTATATAATGGTAAGACAGAGATTTAGGAACCAGGTTTTAAATTGTAAGACATTTCCAGGGGCAGATGTGGACTCTGACCACAATCTATTGGTTATGACCTGTAGATTAAAACTGAAGAAACTGCAAAAAGGTGGGAATTTAAGGAGATGGGACCTGGATAAACTAAAAGAACCAGAGGTTGTACAGAGATTCAGGGAGAGCATAAGGGAGCAATTGACAGGAATGGGGGAAATAAATACAGTAGAAGAAGAATGGGTAGCTTTGAGGGATGAAGTAGTGAAGGCAGCAGAGGATCAAGTAGGTAAAAAGACGAGGGCTAGTAGAAATCCTTGGGTAACAGAAGAAATATTGAATTTAATTGATGAAAGGAGAAAATATAAAAATGCAGTAAGTGAAACAGGCAAAAAGAAATACAAACGTCTCAAAAATGATATCGACAGGAAGTGCAAAATGGCTAAGCAGGGATGGCTAGAGGACAAATGTAAGGATGTAGAGGCTTATCTCACTAGGGGTAAGATAGATAGAGCCTACAGGAAAATTAAAGAGACCTTTGGAGAAAAGAGAACCACTTGTATGAATATCAAGAGCTCAGATGGAAACCCAGTTCTAAGCAAAGAAGGGAAAGCAGAAAGGTGGAAGGAGTATATTGATGGTCTATACAAGGGCGATGTACTTGAGGACAATGTTATGGAAATGGAAGAGGATGTAGATGAAGATGAAATGGGAGATACGATACTGCGTGAAGAGTTTGACAGAGCACTGAAAGACCTGAGTCGAAACAAGGCCCCCGGAGTAGACAATATTCCATTGGAACTACTGACGGCCGTGGGAGAGCCAGTCCTGACAAAACTCTACCATCTGGTGAGCAAGATGTATGAAACAGGCGAAATACCCTCAGACTTCAAGAAGAATATAATAATTCCAATCCCAAAGAAAGCAGGTGTTGACAGATGTGAAAATTACCGAACTATCAGCTTAATAAGTCACAGCTGCAAAATACTAACACGAATTCTTTACAGACGAATGGAAAAACTAGTAGAAGCCAACCTCGGGGAAGATCAGTTTGGATTCCGTAGAAACACTGGAACACGTGAGGCAATACTGCCCTTACAACTTATCTTGGAAGAAAGGTTAAGGAAAGGCAAACCTACGTTTCTAGCATTTGTAGACTTAGAGAAAGCTTTTGACAATGTTGACTGGAATACTCTCTTTCAAATTCTAAAGGTGGCAGGGGTAAAATACAGGGAGCGAAAGGCTATTTACAATTTGTACAGAAACCAGATGGCAGTTATAAGAGTCGAGGGACATGAAAGGGAAGCAGTGGTTGGGAAGGGAGTAAGACAGGGTTGTAGCCTCTCCCCGATGTTGTTCAATCTGTATATTGAGCAAGCAGTAAAGGAAACAAAAGAAAAATTCGGAGTAGGTATTAAAATTCATGGAGAAGAAATAAAAACTTTGAGGTTCGCCGATGACATTGTAATTCTGTCAGAGACAGCAAAGGACTTGGAAGAGCAGTTGAATGGAATGGACAGTGTCTTGAAAGGAGGATATAAGATGAACATCAACAAAAGCAAAACAATGATAATGGAATGTAGTCTAATTAAGTCGGGTGATGCTGAGGGAATTAGATTAGGAAATGAGGCACTTAAAGTAGTAAAGGAGTTTTGCTATTTGGGGAGCAAAATAACTGATGATGGTCGAAGTAGAGAGGATATAAAATGTAGGCTGGCAATGGCGAGGAAAGCGTTTCTGAAGAAGAGAAATTTGTTAACATCCAGTATTGATTTAAGTGTCAGGAAGTCATTTCTGAAAGTATTCGTATGGAGTGTAGCCATGTATGGAAGTGAAACATGGACGATAAATAGTTTGGACAAGAAGAGAATAGAAGCTTTCGTAATGTGGTGCTACAGAAGAATGCTGAAGATTAGATGGGTAGATCACATAACTAATGAGGAAGTATTGAATAGGATTGGGGAGAAGAGAAGTTTGTGGCACAACTTGACCAGAAGAAGGGATCGGTTGGTAGGACATGTTCTGAGGCATCAAGGGATCACCAATTTAGTATTGGAGGGCAGCGTGGAGGGTAAAAATCGTAGGGGGAGACCAAGAGATGAATACACTAAGCAGATTCAGAAGGATGTAGGTTGCAGTAGGTACTGGGAGATGAAAAAGCTTGCACAGGATAGAGTAGCATGGAGAGCTGCATCAAACCAGTCTCAGGACTGAAGACCACAACAACAACAACAATGAATATGTATACATTAGCTAAATTTTAAGTTACAAAAAATTTTCCTTGTAAAACGATGTTTAATTAATGTGATTTAACCATCACTAGAGCAGAGATTAAGATCTTGTTAAATTGGGTTTGCTTCAAAACTATGATGTGAACAACTTTGGCGTACAATACAGTAATGCAATTTGTTATTTTTATCTTCTGAATTGTCAAAAAGCTCACAATTGCTCTACATAAATAGTGCTCTGGAAAATATTGGTTATTGTTTACAACAATACTACTCTATTTAGCATTGTTGTCCTAGGAACTCAACAATGATCGCTATTTGACAATTATTGTAAACACACATATGGGGTCAACTGTACAGTAAAACGATACTTCTAACTAACTGTCACTTCTACAGCAGCTTTTTAATCACTAAGATAACAAAATTCAGCTGCATTCATCTGAAATTTAATGATACATTTTTCACAGCTGGTGACTCACAGCTACTAGGTACATGAAGGAAAAAAGAAAGATAGAGGTTGAGAAGCTGCAATATGTCACTATTTACTCAAATAGCTTCAGTAGTATTATATTGTTCACTAGAAGATGGTTGCACTATCAAACCTAGTTGGTGAATAGTAATACTGCAGCTTATAGGCGGTCATATCATCTTTTGCGGTATACAGTGGTCTCAAAGCAGAGCAGTTTACAGTTGTTCTTATGATAAATCAGTATCACTAACTGGAGAAAAAACAGAAAGATCTCACAATTTGGAACTCTTTCAGGAGTAGAATATGTGCTACAGCTCCTCTGGAGTCAAATTTGTTATAGAAATTGCAGCATTTCCATACATTCATTCTTAGAAAACATTTGTTCTGTGTATAGCAGACTGTACAAATGACTCAGAAGTCTGCTCTGTGTTATCCTAAATGTCTTCTCTCCTGGTTTATTTGCTATTGGTTTTGGTAAAACCATAATCTCTATGGAAGTGTATTTTCCCCACCATCTGGAAACTTTCCCTTTGGTTAGTTTCCTGTAAGTTTTTCAGTTTGTGCCACTCATTCAACTTATTTAAGGTGAATGACTAGAAGAGCTAATATGGGAATCTCTAAATCCATATTCCATAAATTCTTGTTTAAAAAGTGAAACAGAGTTCTTCTGTGTCGCCTGATAAATAAACAGTTCAATTTGTAATAGTGGCAACACCTTGTGGCTTTTATCCAGATAATTACGGTAATCTTCATTGTGTGATTACTTCTTTGTGGTGATGGTGATATTAGATTGTGTAGTGCTCTGTCACATGCTGAAAATAGGCCTGAACAGTTTCACTAGCTCAAAATAACAGAATGGAAAAAATGTATTCTTATAGGTGACTCGTCAAATACAGCAAGCAGAGAACAGGATAGACATAAAGTAAATGAGTTACAACTTCCGGGAGTAAGTAATAAACATTAACACAGTGTTCCAAATGGCCGACGGAAACTTGGAAGTTGATGCCATCCATATGTCACCACACAGTCACTCATCCCATACCATAACTGCATCTCTGGATTGCATGAACTGATCTAATGCATGTGACCACAGTATCTGACATGTGCAGTGGTTGCTACAGGATCTCTCTTGGTGAAAGCAGAATGTGGAACATCTACTCTGAACCGGGTCTGGAAGTGGACATGTCAACTGGAGTGGGTGATGTGCGTAGGTTCTGCTTGACTTGTTGTGTCAATGGGGTTGGAAGTTGGGATGTCACATTTCCCTGGCATGCAGACCTTGACCACCAGGTGGGTGATGCCTTCTCGAACTTGAAAATGTAAGCAGGCTTCACTCCCCTAAGAGATACAGTGGGCAGTTTTCTATTCACATTGATGAACATTTGTGTGTGTGTGTGTGTGTGTTCTTTTTGACAGTATGCTGGCATCAACTAACTCCCATGGCAGGCCCAAAGTCTTGCCATAAACCAGTTCTGCTACCAAGGATTCTATATCATGTTTTTCTGGCCAATGATAATTGGTTGTCTTGTGATAGATGTAGCCACAGAACTTCACCAACTGCTTGAACAAGTCTGACTCGAACTGTCAGCCTCTGTTGGTAGCTATATGGGGTGGACAGCTGAACCTCACCACCCAGGTCAATGTGAGAGTGACAGCTAGTTTATATGAAGATGTTTTCTCTAAGTACTGCCTCAGGCCATCATGTGTATCTGTCAGTCATTTTGAATATGCATAATAATTGAACAATGTTGGCCATCCAATGAAGGAATTGGTCCCACCATGTTAAGGTGAATGTTGGTGAAGCGTGAAGAAGTGTCCAGGATCTTTCCAATTGTGAGATGAAAAGGCAAGTGATTTTGCAAAGTTAAGTTGGCAATGCTGGCACATGCTTGTTTGCTTGCAGCAGTCTCTTTCTATCCCTGGCCACATGAACAGCTGAGATACTAACTTGAATGTCGACTGGTCTTCAGAATGATAGAGATTGTTTTTAAGGCCTGAAACACCATCCTGTGAAGTGCAACAGGGGCAAAAGGGAGTGTTCTGCAAATGTCACACCTCACAATACAATATTTTGTTCTCACGGGCACATTGACTAGACGTAACATAAGTGTCACAGTGTCATCACGCAATACGGTGTGCATCTCGGGATCTTCTTCTTGTACCTTGGAAAGCGCTATCATGTTCCTAGGCCATGGGACTGGCCACACTAGAGACAGTCCACAACCACACTAATGATGTCCAATATGTGATGAATGTGCATACTAAACTGGCTAATGAATTCCAATTGGCTGTAATGCCACGGGGAGCAAGTGGTGCTGTTGTTCTTGAAAGCATATGTTAAGGGCTTGTGGTCAGTGTATATCACAAACTTTCTTGCCTCAACCTGAGGTTGAAAGTATTTGGTTGCTTTATATATGGCTAAAAGTTCCCTATCGTGTGTGCTCCATCTTCGCTGGGAGGGGAATAGCTTGTGCAAAAAAATAAGCCAGCAGCTCTACATGTTGCCCACACATTGTTAATGGGCTAACTGACTGGCGTCCACCACCAAAGCCAGTGCAGCTTCGAGCTTGGGATGCACCATCAGTGCTGCTGTGCTAGGCTCTTCTTGGTCACTTCAAAAGCTGCATTCAACTCGTCTATCCACTGCACAGGAAACCTGCTCATTACCTTGGTACTAGCCAGTGCTGCATTCTTCCATGGCACCTGTTGCTCTGCAGTGCATGGTAAATGCCGTCAGTAAAAACTGAGTAGACCTAAATACCTATGTAGATTTTTAATTGTAGATGGCTTAGGTAGCTGCAATATGACTTCAATCTTCTCAGTGAGTGGTAATTAGCCTGCTGAAGATATTCGATGGCCAAGGAATTCAACTTCAGGTTGTCGACACACACACATTTTGCCATGTTCAACAAACACTGTACTTTGGGGAAACACTCAAAAACTTCTCTCAGGTTGTGATGTTTGTACTTTATTTCTTCATTGATAGTCCTTGGTGCTGACGCACTGCATTGTTATACTGGCTGAAAAATGGGGGGGTGGAAGTTCAACACTGACTACAATAAATGATGTAGTTGGCAGTTGCACAGTTGTGTTTCACAGTTCTTTACTTTCCCTATTCACAACCCCCAATATTACACAGTTATTTGGCCAGTTCACTATTGGTAACTTTTGATAAGCCTCATTAATAGATTGCAGTCAAACATCAGCATACTGCTACAATAGTTCTTAAGACTGAGGGCCAACCTTTCTCTTTTATGAAAAGGCAGATTATACACATGTATGTTAGTCATAATTAGTCAAAAATGAAAAAAATTGAATTTATGGGGGCAGATGGCAAAACAAGAAGAAGTAAAGAGATCTCAGCTTGCTTTGTCACAAGGTAGGGGCAATGTTGATCCTTGGACAATGAATACACTAACAAATCATCCAAATGGGCAAAACAAAGGGTCAACCCAAGACAGTCGATGAACTGCTGCCAGGTTTGTGCAGCATTACGTAGGCCGAATATCATAAACTTGTTCTCATACAGCCCAAACGTCATAATAATCATGGCCTTTGGAATGTCCTCTGTTTCCATGTGAATCTGGGTATATGCCTTCATACAATATATAACATTGAATATAGTGGCTCCATGCAGTGCACAGTTATAATCTCTTAATAGTGGCACAGGGAATTGAACAGGCATGGTTTATGAGCTGAGAACTTTGTAATTGCTGTATGGACACCAGATGCCTCCATTTTTGGGTACTAAATGCCGTGTGATTGCACATGAGCTGCTGGGGACAGATGATGCCTTCTTGCTACATTGCATCAAATTCCACTTTAGCATTGGTGAGGCATATTGGAGGCACTATTCTTGGCTGGCAACAAACAGGCAATCCATCCGTTGTTTTTACGTCGGGGACCAGATTGTGCAAAACTTCCTGTGGCATGTCTGGAGGTCTCCTTAAGGTTGGGAACCCATGCAGCAGTGAGCAGTACTCCTCATCTGCAACCTATATGACCTTGACGTCGTATGTCCTGTCACCATGTGGTACCCAGCAGCTGTAAGTTAGATAATATTGTCCATTAGGTAGGAATTTGCTACATCCAGTGGGAGCTGTTAATGAGTTAGAAAATTAGCACCAATAATTGCTTTGACCACGTCCGCTACTTAAAATTCCATGTGAATTGACAGCAGAGTCCTAAATATAACTCTTCATGCCATGTGCCATACATCGCAATTACTAAATTATTTGCAGCAGGCGAGCTAAATGCAGTGGGTGGTCTGCAGCAGTGTACTGATGTTCTGGGCGAGATACTAACACTGGACCCTGTGTGTATTAAATACTTCCAGCCTGATACCCTGTTGATAATGACTAGGACTGGGACATAGTTGGGCAGTCTGTGATGCCTGCAACTGACTGCCATTTATATTTGGGTAGGCACAGGTGCTAGTGCACTTTTTAGCCTGCTTGCTGAATCTTCTCTAACAACAGTTTGATGGACCAGTGTCTGATACAGACTGAGTTGAAGAAAGGCTCCTAGATTGCTTACGGCTACATCCTCAATAGCAACTAGAACCTGCTTGTGGCTTCAATGTGCCAATCTGTGCACTCAGTCTATCAACTCTGGTGGAAAGAGTATTGTTATCGGTGCATGAGATGGGAAGGGTCATGGACACACCACTACCAGATATTGTCACAACACTGACCTGTTGATTCATAGTGATGGCTTCTTGGATGTGGTCAGCCAATTTTGCAACAGCGTCCAGAGACATCTCTGCCAGCTATGTGATGATTACCTTTAACTGTGGTGGCAGACAGCTAATCCTAGAGTGTACAAGAGATTTTCAGGCACTTGTCAGGCACCTTGCTGCAGATATGACGCAGGTACTGGGATGGTTTTCTGTTGCTTGTGTCTTCCTGAGTCAGCACTTGTCACGGTCTTCCTGCAACACTGCAACTGTGTAAATAAGCTCAATCTTTAATTTTTTTAGGCGTTCTCAACCAGTGGAGCCATGATTATGTCCTGAACTTTGGAAGCATAGTGTTGACACAGCAGTGCAAATTTAGTCACATCCACTGCAATAGTGGCATAGCTAAAGCTGTCCTTGACTTGAACAAACCAGAGAATTGGAGTTTTCGTGGCCCAAAGCTTATGTGTAAGTGTTTGTAAATTATGCCTGTCTGCAACTTAAAATGTCATCTTTATGATAAGCAACAATCCACCTTTTCCTACACAGTAGATATCCCAACCTGGAGTTTCCACTGTTTGATTTTACTCATATGCCATTTTTTGAATGGAATACATCTTTAAGACCAGAGCCGGGTGTGGGGCACCAGAGAGTGAAACAGAACTGAAACGTTTACAGAGTAAAGGATTTTGATTATAACTTGAAAATTAGTTATGTCAACCAAGACTAAGTTGTGTCATTCACAGAGTATATAGCTAAATTCTGTTCAGTTTTCCTTATTCCCTTCCCAGAGAGGATCATGCAGTGCAGAGGGAGGAGTACCATGGCTACTGCTTGCAGAGTAACAACTGGGCAATAGAGGACAGTAAAGTTCTTGCAGTTCTTTTAATGCTCACATTTTGTGCTTTGTGCTGATTGCTTGATATAGAGTAAATGATGAGCAGAAGAGATAGGTTTTCTAAAAACATGAATTTATATACATGTTTATCTTCATATGTGGTACATATTCTTAGCACACCACAAACACAAAGAAACAAATGCACACCTATTCATTGCACACTAAATGATTATTCATTGCAGCACTGAACAATGATAGATTGCATATGTTGGCAGAAACTTCAAAGGGCACAAAACATTCTGAATTATGTCAGTGAGTTGCAAGCAAAACTGTGGATCTCAGGGAACAAGAAAAAGTAAAAAGAGTACAATATGTGAAATAGCAGTTCAAACATTGGGTTTGCACAGGCGGGTGACATTTGGCAGCCTACTTCACCATAAAACAGAACAAATGTAGGTCTACCCTACAACAAATCTTTATTAAGTAAAAAAAATGAAAAAGCACAACATGAATAAAACATAAAAACTAAATTTAATGAAAAACATATATTTTCACAATTACTTAAGACATTTTTCTTGCTTTGGCAACAGTGACCTCTTGTATGACTTTGTTGAAATCCAAACATTCAGCTATCTCATGTTCAGTCGACACCACTGCCAGCCCACACAGTTGTGCCTGGCTTGTTATTGATCTCGGGGTATCTTGTTATTGATCTTGGGGTATGTTTTAATCACGTTATGCTTCAGAAACCTTATTTTTCCACTTGCCACTGTTACTGGTTGTGTTGGTAAAATTCTTGATCCTACATTGGGTACAAAGCTATACTCTTGTAGCAGTTTCAGGGTTTCAGTTCGTGTGCTATTTTGAAATCAATGTAAGTTCATCTTTAAAATTGACAGTATTGATGTCCTTAGCCCATCCATGTCTTTATGACTGGTTCAATAATTGAAGTCAAGGAAATCAGACAATTACATTCAAGTAAAGTTTCTGATAGTGTCTTCCACTGTTGCAAATGTCATGTCATACAATAGTCTGTTCCCACCTTGCATCAGTTGAACCAATTCTTTCATCCAGCTAATTACTATTTTCAGTTATATTATACTTCAGAATGAAGAAAGCCATTGCAGGAGTTTTGTCCATGCTGTTCAGGAGTGGTTAACTGATGGATCAGCAGGTGACCTGGGGTGAAAACAGAAATTGTAACTCACAGAAATGATGAACACATAGGGGTCTTACATGCATCAGATATGCTGCTTAAGAATACGTCCCTCTTAGTAGGAAGTTTCAGCTCTCTTTCTTTACAATGTAGGGACCTTTCAGGTGAGAAAGAAAAATTACAAAGTAAGTAAATAAAAATGTTAATGTTTTATAAATTTTAAATGTTGCCTACATTATCCACTGACACCAAATCAACACACTCTCTCTCTTACTGCAATGGCAATTCTCTGGTTTCATTCTCATATCTGTTACAGAAGTGACATTTCCATCTTTGATTCAGCACTGCATGTTCATCATCTGGTTAAAAAAAATTAAACAACACTGGTATGAAATGGCTGTTGTTGACTAGGGGAGGAGAGTTTGCAACATCACTGTGGAGACAAAGTGGCTATACTTGGAACAACAGTTGCAGCACAAGACCTGTAGCAAGCAGCACAGCTGAGTACTAATCATCAGCGGTATTGTCAGCACGTCTGCTATGCAAAGTGGGAGGTTATAGACATTGAGTGACTTACATGACTTACGTACAAATGCTTTCTCTGTTGAAAAAATCACCGTGCTTGTTTAGTGTGTCTGTAGTATATAAAGGAAAAAGGGTTATGGTCAGATATCAAGCAGGTGTGCTTTCCAAAATGCCATAACCACAGTTTATGGCCCAAGACAATTAGTTCAGAAAGCACTTTTCATTTATTGTGGTGAAAAGTAACAATTAGAACATCAGTAAAGTTGTTGGACTGCAAAAAGCATGAAATATAATGAAATTGGATAAACAGTTTGCGCAGTGTGGTTTACTTGCTTCAGTTCCAAAATGAGCTTCGGAAGGTCTCTCTATATTCCCCAACAACTGTTGATTATAGCTTCAAGACCGAGAAGGAAAAGGGAATGAGAGAACACTTCAAAGAAGTTGCAGACAAATCAGAACAAAACTAATTAAGAGGAGACTGGCAAGAAAGAGAGCAATTTAAATGGTACTAATGGCAGATCCAAAGGAGAGGGGGGAGGGGGGGGGGGGGGGAGAGGATGTCATGCGTATTTCTATGTTAAACACCACTTGATCACACTCTCTGGGTTCAGAAGACTATGTCATATGACAGGCAGTGCATATTTCACATATACTATGTTCGTTTATTACAAAGTATCTTTCTTAGTGATACTGCTATAGATGTTTGAGGTTGCTATAAAGGCTTTGTTAGACCATCATATACAGATAATCATCTTTATTATAGATTTGTTCACTTCTGTGGAGGCTTTCAAGCTAATATAGTTGATTTCCTAGTATTGGGTACATGGGTTGTAGAAACTAAGTTGACAACACTGCCGCTAGCAGGTTCTGTTATTTGGAAACATGCAAACAATGTGACCATCCTGGCTGCTTTGTTTGTCATCTGTTTCACAATACCATAGATAATTTTCAGTAGATTTTATGAATGATTTGTATTTCCAGCTTAGTATTATAGTTCTTTATTTAGCAAAACTATTATTGCTTTATACCCTTGGAACCATATTAATATTTAAGATTTTGAGACTCTAGAAACCTATTGCCCTGAGCAGTGGTACAGTTCCCCACACTCCCCACCAACTAGACCCAGCCCTGAGCCTGGAAGTGTGGCTGTTTCTAGTGTTTTCCTGACTTTCATTTTAATTTGACCAATCTTAACTGAAAAATATGGTAACAATCTTTATCAATTAAACTAGTGTACAAGCAAAGCGAATAAGAATGAAGTAAGGTTGAGTTTGACATCCTGTATCCTGTATACTGTGAGCCAGGATAAGTGCTACATTGGAGAAGGAAGTGGAATAGCTGTCACAATGGCCTTGTTAAATGAACCATACCTTCATTCATCTAAACTGGTTTTGGCAAAACCACTGTAACATGAAGCAGGATGACTCCCCATTTGTTATGGGAATGGGCTGACACTGCTACCTGGACACAAGCAGACAGCATACGAATAAAAGCTATGAGTAAGTAGACATCGAAGTTTGAACGCCTTGTAGCATGACAGAAGACTATGCAAGAACCACCTAAGCGTACTGGCATCAACCTTACAGGAAGAACATTCAATGACACAGCAATGTCGGTGCTCGAGAAAGGACTCAACTTCGCCCCGACCCCGACATCTCTACCGATTGTGGACATTATAAGCAGTGTGGAGCAGGCCACCTACACTCTGCCAGCCAATGAAGCAGAAGAAATACATCGTGAAATGTGTCGTGCACTCACCAGGGCCACACCACTGAAACAGAACATCTCGAAGGAGGAGAGAGTGGCCATCCGTGAGTTACGCAGCGATTCTGAGTTGGTGGTCGTGCCTGCTGACAAAGGCAATGCTACAGTACTCCTCCTGCATTCAGAATATAAGAGAAAAATGTACGAACTTCTCGATGGCGCAGCGTACAGAAGGATAGAAGGAGACCCGACAAGTCGCCTTCAAAGAAGAACTGTTGAACTTCCTCGCAGTACCTTTGATGGAAAAACTGTCAAGAAACTTTGACCACGAGCGGCTGCACCATCACGACTGTGTGGGCTACCAAAGGTCCATAAGGATGGGACACGTATGCTTCCAATAGTCAGCAACATGAACTGGCGCAACACCTGACAGGTCTCCTAAGTCCATTTGTGGGAAAATGCGAACACCACACCCGCAATTCCATCCACTTTGTGCAACGTATACAAGAACTTCGGCTTCAGCAGGATAGCGACTTGTTAGTGAGCTTCAACGTAGTGTCCTTCTTCACTAGGGTACCACTGAAAGACTCCATCGTTCTGATAAGCAAGAAATTCGACAACAACCTAACAAGGCTCTTCGAGTTCGTGCTCACCTCAACATACTTCCTGTCTGATGGAAATTGTTATGAACAGAAAGATGGTGTTGCCATGAGGTGCCTGTTCTCACCGGTTGTAGGCAACTTTTTTATGGAGAATTTTGAGGAGAAGGCACTAGAACAAGCCAAACAAAAAAAACTTGTTTCTTCCGCTAAGTGGATGACATGTTCATTGTTTGGCCACATGGACGGGACAGCCTAAATGAATTTCTTGAACACCTCAACTCGCTGCACCCCAACATACAGTTCACAATGGAGGTGGAGCAGGATGGTGCCCTACCGTTTCTTGACGTCCTGTGAAAGGGAAACCTGACGGCAAGCTGGGACACAGTGTATACAGAAAACCTACACACATCAATTTGTACCTAAATGCCTTCTGTTGGCACCACAACTCCCAGCACGAAGGTGTTTTGCGCACACTTGTTCGCAGGGCACGAACGATCTGCGATCAGGAGAGCCTTCCATCAGAACTGCAGCACCTCGAGACAACATTTCGGAAAAATGGGTACAACCAGAAGCAAATAAGACACGCACTCAGACAGACTGCGCCAAGAGAACAAGAAGTAGAAACAGGAGAACACAAGTCATTGGCGTGCATTCTGTTTGTCAGAAACACCTCAAGAAAAATTGGTAGAATCCTGGGGAAACACAATGTGAAATGTGTATTCCAACCCCCTGCAAAAACCTTGACTCTACTGTGTTCAGTCAAAGATGACCTAGGCCTTTGAAAACCAGGCATTTATCAAATTCCCTGTCAGTGCGGAAAATCATACATTGGGGAGACAGTCCACACTGTAGAAGAGAGGTGTCACGAACACAAGCACCTTACCGAATTACACCAGGCCACTAGATCAGCCATGGCTGACCATTGTATAAAGACTGGCCATACTATGGACTATGAAAAAACAAAAATACTCTGTCAATCCTCCTTCTTCTGGGACTGTGTTACTAAAGAGGTCATCGAAATCTGACTACAGGATGATCTAATTAATAAAAACAGCGGCCTTCAACTTAGTCAGGCTTGGAACCCTGCACTCAGCCTGGAGAGAAAGATGCAGCCCCAGAGATCAAGGACCGCCCCCGATGGCGGCAGCAGGAAGACTGCAGATCCCAGTTCAGACCCAGGTGCCGCTTCCCCCACCACCTCCAGTAGCCGCTGCACCGACCGCACCAAATACACCAGGAGAGGAATGATGGAGGGGGTAATGGCTAGTATATATAGGGCACCGAGAGGAACAGCACCGCATTCATCAAGAACTACCTGAAGATGGCAGCGTGAATGTCTGCCGAAATATTGTGGAGAAATTACGATGCTACCTGGTGGGATACCCGAGAACTGTTCAAGTTGGAAATACGCCATAAAAACTTGAGATCGCAAACTAGAAGCAGTTAGTATCCTTAACCACATATCATGAAAAACAACAGTATGCAGTGTCTGTTTACCACATTATGGAGACATCGCTTACTGATAGTGACCATTGTAACAGAGCTTCCAAAAGTCTTAAATGCTCCTAATCCCTTGTGGAGCAGTAGCCCGAAGACTGGTAAATGACATTTGTTAGAAAGACATCCTTCAGAATCTGAACACTGGCTGCTGTATTTCTTACAGTAATTTGAACTCAGTTTACTAAAAACAGGAGCACCAACATATGTTAGTGCCACTTAAGATACCTGCTCCACTGTACACTTCTCAGTATGTAGCCAAAGCATTGACACTGTGATCCAGTGGAATGTCCATGGAAACCTATGTGACTGTGATCACTTCCTGATCATACTGTCCCTATTGAATTGGTACATTGACAAATTTTTACTACAGTGGTTCCTTAGAAGAGCTAAATGGACAGCCTATGCATCCAAAGTGCGGACTCAAATCATCCAGGAGAAAGACATCAATGAGGTTGTGCAGGATACTATTTTTGCAATTATAGGTGCTTTAGAAACTAGGAGACCTTTTTCCACAGACCCCTCTAAACAGAAGCCCATACCCTGATGTGATGAAACAGCCAAGGCCATTTGAGAATGAAAAGACACTACAATGCCATAAACACCATCCATATATGACCATTTTAGTTACATTTTATTTAATTAAAAAACAGAGAAAATAATGTTGGGAAAGTTATGTCTCCTATGTGTACATGTACTCCATCACCTCATGTATGAACTAAAATTTGGTCTATTTGTAAGCATCAACAACCCACATGAATGTATAGATTTCTCAGGATGGAGACAGCTACACCTTTTTCTTAAACTCACAACATCTAGATACACATGCTCCATGGTGCTTTTCATTTATTAATGTTCCATTAAATAAGTGGGAACTCCATAGCACTTAAGCTTCATGTAGAGATAAATCCCCATTTTTTGAGGAAATATGCAACCAGGTGCTTCAGCTCCTGAGCAACGGCAGTCTAAAGAGTATCTCAGAGATTTCTAAACAAATATGGTGAGAATGAGTTTTCCCCCCAAAATGGAGGGAGGACATTATTGTACCTATCTTGAAACTGGGAAAAGGTGCACATAGTATAGATAATTACAAACCAATTGGTGTAATAGCTATATTACCTAAATTATTAGAGAGAATGGTTGATAAGCAACTCTTTTCATGCTTTGAATCCAAAGACTACTATCTTAATTCCAGTGTAGCTTCTGAGAATCTTGGTCTACCACTGCTCAGCTTCAAGACTAGAATCTGCAGTCAAAGATACCTCTGCACATTATCTCATTGCCATATTCTTTGATTTACATAAAGTGTATGATGCTACATATTGCTACCACATATTTCTATTCTGTGTATCTGGGATTTTTCAGGTTGGCTATTGTAATGTAACAGGCTGAGAAGCACATATTGCAACATATGACACTGCACCAAGTACAAATATATAGCTTAAGCTACGTTTTGTTATATTTGTAAATGCTTTAATGAGTTTATTTAGTCATTTATACTAGTTGCTGATCAGTATATTATGCTTGAGGACAAAGCCTGATGTTACTAATCAATTTTGCAGGAATGCTCTCTCTTTTCTATGTAAACGTTATCATATTACTAATTTATACATAAACTAATATGAAAACAAACTTGCTGAATGAAAATATGTAATATTGTTTTTTTTGCCATAAATATTAGCAAAGAAATTAAAGAATTAATTATATTTTTAACAAGTTGACCGTCATGAGGCCGCTGGTGCCCACAGCAGAGCCTCACACCTGACACGATAGTGTGGCAGTGAACATCCATCTTATGCATGTCAGTGTGTTAAATTAGGTTTGATAACTCATTAAAAGCATTTATATTGTAAAATTATACTTGTAATATTACACTTTTCATTTTCTTGAATAGCCAACCTGTTTTTTACTTCATTATGCATGGCATTCTAATTTGTAATTATGTTCGGTAATTGTAACATAATTGAAATTGTAATATCAGCAGTAAGTGAACAGGTTTTGATTGTTAGCGATACAATTAGAGATCAGTGGCTGTGTCTGCCAAACTAGTTCCAGTACACTGTGCTATGTCAATCAGTGTTGAGTCATAGTATTGGGCAGTGTTTGAGCATGTTCACATGTCAATGTTGGAGTTCTGTGTAAATTCACCTCAAATTTCAGTCAGAATTGAAAGTCATGTGTTTTTCAGCTACTGACAATGTTACATTTATGTTGCACAAAACCAAGAATCAGAAAAATGGAGACTGCAGTCACCTTGATAATGAACATTCAAGATTAGTATTATTCTTTATTTCAGAAACATATGACTACCACTACTATCAAATTTATGAAATGCTTCATTGTTATTATTTTGAAGAAGTGGCACCAAAAATAGTAAACTACAATTTTTACTGCCATACTGGTGGTTGGTAGTGTTTTACTACCAGTTTATAAAAGTACTAATATTAGTATATAAAACTACTAATATTAGCAATCCAACAACTTATCTGCATATTAATAACATGCTCCTAATGGATAAATGGACTTACAAGCTTTTAGTTAAGTCCAGTTGCACAGCAGAATAGTAATTAACTGCAGGAATAAAATTTTGTTGGAACTGACTGGGATGATGCTAAATGGAGCATGCCCATTGAGTATGCAATCATGATGTAACCAAGCTGCAAGCTGTATTCCTGTTAGTCACATTTGTAACTACCCAAAGATGAGGGCCGGGCAGATTTTCTTTGGATGAAGAACTGATCTGCCAGTCTGCAAACTGTTAAACTTGGAAGCAGGGTGCCTGTGCTGCCACTCCTGACCAGTGCAAGTAATGCCTTACTGGTCATATGCTAGGATCACCTTTTGGAATGCCCTTCATGTTATTTTTGAGTCTACTGCTTACGTGCCATTTTGACACCTGACAGCAGGGGCAGGCAGATATTTGGGGCCAAGACTGACTGCAGCTTCACTCTCTGAGAACACTGAGTTCCTGACAGCTGTTCACAGCCACACCAGGCTGCAGCTATGCACTGGCCACTGTACCCACTGCAACACTGACCTTGGACAGTGCTAGTGGTCTGCACCAGCAGTTTCCCTGCCGGGTGCTGACTTGCTACCATGCGCCTCTGTGCAATGAAGACTCTGCATGGCTGCTGTCAGGCCACACTTGGAAGAAGATACAGTGATAGTAAAACTGTTGGAAATAAATGAGTGTTTATTGAAGGATGTCTCATTAGTGCCCTGACCCTCCACAGGACTCCACACCTTTTCTCAAATATCCTAAACTCATTAAGAGGCTACATCTGGCAGGCTCCTATAAATTTGTGTCAGAAGAACCTGCAGTCCTACAACTTGACAGCCAGAACTCATGAGTCCTAAAGTACAACAAATTATGCACCAGGATTGCTGATGGCAGCTGTCAACATCTGTCATTATGCGATGTGGTAAGTAACAGATTTTTGTTGGCCCATTTTCTTTTGCTTTGGGGCCATGTCGAATTGGAAGCATCCACACAGAAGCTTCAAAGTGACATTGTTGAGACCACAAGAACCTGCTCATCTATCACAGTTCCAGGGTAACTGTAAACGAGAGTACTTATGGCCAACTAGGTGCCAGTATTGTAAGGGCACTAATTACTGTGTACTACGGCAGTGCCAGTAGTGTGTGAATCTTGAAGGTTTGGCAATAAAGTATGGGAGTGCAGCGTATACCACTGTAACATGACATATAGAAAAGATTAATGTAGTTGTCTTTCAGTTATTGGTATTATCTCAGTGCACAAGGTTTCCACTTATTCTGTAGTATAATTAAAAATGGTGGTTACAGAATGACCAGCAACACATTCAGCAACTTGGAGTGCAGCTGTCGATGTTTTGAAATGTCAGATATTCACATCCCTCCAGTATAAAACAGGACAAAGCCAGACTAGCAAAAAGATGCAGAAAGAACTAGAAGCATTACGTGCTGCGACTGGGCTGACACAATCCCAGGAACGGGGTACCAAGACCATAGTTAAAATTTCTGTTCCATTCACCAACGTAGTGGCAGTTGGTCTCATTATGCCCTTTTTTGGGAAAACATATGGGGATGTATCAGCATTTCTGGAAGATGTGAACGAAACAGCTTGGTCAGGGAATTGTCCCATTGCGACATTCTTCTCTACGGCTTAGTTATGGTTAACAGTTGATACTAAAACATATTTCACACACCATGAAACCCTTCGTAAAACATATACAAACTGGCTGAAGGGCTTACCCGATGCTGCCACAAACAAAACAGAGCCATATTTTTGAGAGGAAAGCACATGGGCTTAACACAAAAGCCTAATGAGCCAGTAGAGGTATTCTCTGACAGAATTTGTAAAGTGAACTTCCAGACTTAACAAACTGATGCACAGTGCATGGGCAGACAGAATCCTCTTGCAGGAAGCAGAGACTAGGACCGCAGATGTATTTGTGAGAGGTATTTCAGCAGTTACTTCACAATGGTCGGGGATAGAAAACACTAGTTATTTATCCTCGGCTATCAGGATCACCACACAGCTGTAGGAGATAGATATTGCATCTCAGAAATGGAGTGACCATGGGGGGCTTCCCCTTTGATGTCAAATGATACAGATGTGGACACGAAGGCCATGTGAAGAAGCAGTGTTGCCATCCACAGTACTTTGAATGTAGTGATGATGAGTATAAGATGTTTTACTGCAAAAGCTGAAAGCAGGATAAGCTCAATAAAAAGAAGAGTTTGCTAAATGCAGACAGGATTGCCTCAAGTGTCAGACGTCTTTCCCAATAAAATGTTACACTGCAAGGATGTGTGCAGAGATGGATTGTTGGTTCATTGACATAGTGAATACCAAGGAACATAAATTCTGGGTGCACATGCGTCAGTGGTTGGTCTGAGCCTCTTAGAGAGGAAGAAACTTCAGTCTGTACAGTATAAGTTGCGTGGATGGGTAACAATCAGGTGGAATCAATGGGGACAAGTCTGCTCACTCTTAGCATTGTGGATGAACAGTTAAGGAGCACATGAATGTTTTACAACATGACATTAAGGGATACTGTTCAGTTTTTCGACTCTATTTTCTGGGTAAACATTGCACTGTAATTGATCTTTTGTCAGGCACGACTGAACTTGGAACTTTCTGCTATGGGAGAGAGCTACTCAGGAAACAATGTCACAAGATGTACCCCTCTTGTATATCTTACCAGCTAAACTGTATACATGCACACTAAATATTAATTCACAAGATAATGTATCATCAGGTCCAGGAAAATACATCTGGGTTAATGTAGGTATGGATTTACCAAGGGGATTTTTCGAAAGGGGGGATTAACAGTGTAAGCAAAGATAAAGGAGACCGGAGTAGCCTTCAAAGCCTCATGGCTGGCAGTACTGAAGGCGAAGCTAAGCCAAGGGAGACTAGAGCCCGACTTAGTGGGCGTCTTCTGATGGAAAATAATCAAGGCGGATTTGAGATTACGATTGACCCTCTCCACAAAGGAGACGTGTGGGTAGTACAGCGTGGTAGTCACGTGCTTGACACTGTTCTGAAAACAAAAGGCTTTGAAAGGAGCCGAAAGAAAGGCTGGTGCATTATCATTAACGAATTGCTTAGGGGGTCAGAAAACACTAAAAACGTTACTTAAATGCAAGATAATGCTAACAGCAGTCACATTACGACTCGGAAGAAGCCAGGTAAACCTCGAAAACGCGTCAGTACTAATCAGTACATACCGATGACCTCTCCTGGTGCGAGGTAAGGATCCCATATAATCGATATAGAATTTGTGCATGGCGCAGGATTCGCGCTCAGAACTCAAGAAACCCTGCTGAAGAGCGTTCTTAGGTTTGGCCACCTGACATAACCGACACTGAGAAACTATCTCTCTAAAGTCTCGGGCCATAGATGGCCAAGTCAGATGTTCCTTAATTTTCTGCAAGGTCTTATACGTTCCTAAGTGCCCACCAATCAACGAAAGTAATGGAAAATGGGGCGTACCAGGGTGGCTGGTAGTCAGATTTTCCACTCCTTGGCACGTCCCACCCTTTTACACAAAATGCTCTTCCTGATAACATATCCATCCAAACGTTCCCCAGCCGATAGGCGTTCCTTAACCCGTCCCCAAGTGGGGTCCTGATTCTGATGCTCGGCAACATCACCAAACAAATGAGGGATCTCGCCTAACACAACACAACTAAGATCGCCTGCCTCCGTTTCTTGGACGCGCTCACTAGGTGGATGTCCAGTGAACATACGGCAGAGGACGTCCGCGAGCACATTCTCATCCCTTTATGTGTTTAACTTCGAACTGAAACGCTGAAATGGGTACTGCCTACCTGTTGATACGGCCAGTTTTACGCGGTCTGGCTAATACCCAGCTTAATGCTTGATTGTCGATTTCTAACTGAGACACTCTATTTTCAAGGTAAAAGCGATACTTCTCTAGCGCGAACAAGACGGCCAACGCCTCACACTCCTAAACAGAATACTAGAGTTCGGCGCTGGTTAACCGACGAGACGCGTACGCTAATGGCTGCCTTTGTCCCTCGAACTTCTGGAGGAGGACGGCGGAAATTCACGCAATAGCTGCGTCTGTTTGTACAATGAATTTTTTTTTAATTGAAATCCGGCTCTCGGAGAACCGGAGGATTGGCTATAGCTGCCTTAATGTACTCAAACGCGACTTCTTGGGCACGTCCGAATTCAAAACGCACCCCTTTCCGGCACAATTCATTTAAAGGAGCCGCCAAGTGAACAAAATTAGGGACAAAACTCCGAAAATAATTCGCCATGCCTATGAACCTGACGATTCCACATTTATCAGTAGGCGGCGGAGAGCTCTCAATGCTTTAGTCCGCTCCTGGTCAATTCGAATGCTCTGGCCAGATACTAGGTGGACTAAGAAAGATACCTGCTGCCTGCCTAATGTCAACTTACTGGGTTTAACAGTTAAACCGGCTCCCTCCAATCTAGCAAAAACTTGCTAAATGTGATCCAAATGATCCTGGAACGAACGGCCATAAATTATTAAGTCGTCCAAATAATTGTAAACACCAGACTAATTTCAAGTCCCCAAGAATATTATCCAGCAAACGCGTAAGGACGGCCGCGCCAGTGGCCGACCCTAAGGGAACCCTGTTAAACTCAAACAGATTCCTATCAGTACCAAATGCAGTAACGTGCTTACATTGTAGGACTAAGGGAATCTGATAATAGGCTTGATTCAAATCGAGCAAATAGCGCCGGCGAACCAAGTAAAAGAGTCATGAAGATCAGATAGAGTAACTGATTCAAGGACAACCTTGGTGTTCAGGCGCCAGTACTCAACAACAGGCCTAAAATCCCGCCCCTGATCTTTAGGAATAAGGAAGATGGGGGAGGCATAAGCAGATGTAGAAGGCCTAATAACTCCTTGCTCAAGCATTTTAGATATCTTTGCTCTTAGTATCTTCATATTATGCGGTGAGAGACGATATGGGGACTGCTTGGCTGGAATATCGTCAGATAGACGAATGTGTTAGTTAAGAACATTAGTAACCCCCAGTCTATCAAAGAGAAGCTCAGGGAACCTCCCCAACAAATCGCCCAATTCAGAGGCCTGCTGTGATGACGAATAGGTGAGATCAAACTTATTAACATTAGTATCAACAGCCAGCATACCGCCATTTTCATGCACCATACGTTTAGCACATTCACAAAACCCAAACTTCTGAAGAGAAGCGAACTTAAAGAAGAAGGTGTGTCCGGAATAATCCACAACAAGACCAGTTTCATCGATGAAATCACATCCCAAAATCAAATCAACCGGGAGCTTCTTAACCAAGGCCAAAGACAAGGGCAAGGAGAAATCCCCAACCGAGATACTCCCTTGGACCCAATCATGCAGAGGCAACACCTGGCCATTGGCAAACCAACATCTCTGCACCGGAGAAGGGACCAACTGAAGTCTCGTAAGATGACCAAATTCAAGAAACCATTCCAAGCTCAACAACGAAAAGGAGCTACCAGAATCCAAAAGGGCACAAATAGGTTCACCACCTACTCGAGAACAAATATAAGGCAAAGGCGGTGATGATGGGGCGGCGACACGGGTACACCAATGTTTAAAGGCTCGATCCCGAAGTCACTGTCCAGCCTGGCGTCACTTATTGGCTCTGGGTGTGTGCGATTGAACACAAGAACGAACTAAATCACCTATCTGACTACACCTGAAACAACGCCATGGTTCTCTTTTAGCAGCCTCAGCCGAAGACGATAATTCGGAGTTTTCTTTGACAATGCCCATGGGCTGAACCTTAACCTTAGGACATGCATTGCCCGTGAGTGGTAACGCAGATATCGCTACTACAGTGGCACGAAGCTCTTCCCAGGTTGAAGGACGATCACGAAAAACAAAGTGCGACTTATCCGCCGTCCGCATTCCCCTCAGGACAATAGAAACCAAATCCCGTTCTGGCAAATCGACCAACAGGGCCAAGCAGGCTGTCTTAACTCTGTCCACATATTGATGTAACACCGCTTAATCTTTGGCATCTGCCAAATATAGCGACACTCGAGCTGTTTGCGAACCCCCATGGTCAGTCGTTCGATAACTACGAGCTTACAAGCTCCCTCAATTGCTGCAATGAGAATCCCTCTGCCATGGCTCGAGGTACAAGGGTCCTCAATTCGCCTCTAACTAATCGATACAATAGGGACAAAACTACTTGATGCGAAATGCCAAAGGCAGCAGCTTGTTGCTCAAGGCGAACTAACAACCATAATAAGATTAAAATCTGCTCGAGTCGATCTATAACTAATTATGTGATGTCTCGAAGGAGGTGCACCAAAGGATTAGGCAATTTAGCAAACACTGCATCTAACTTTTCGGAAGACACAAGACCATCACTCCCGGGCCGGCTCCCGCACCCCCCTGGAGATAACAAGTCCCGCTACTCAGTCCGTTTCCCATCAAGTTCTAAACATGTAAGCTTAAAATGCAATCCATTAACCAAGGACCCCAATTCGGCTGTTAATCTCTTATGACGATCCTCCAACCTTAACACCCCTAAATCCGCTATCTGGTTGGTTAAATGCATTAACTGCGCCCGCACCCTGTCTAACTCACTGCTACTAGGTTGAGTGTTCTCCAAGAAGCCTATGGTGTCCTCAAGGCTCCTAATGGCCGTAAATAAAAACTCAATGGCTGCTTCTGCCTCACCCACAATATCCAGCTTGACGTCAACAGGCTGAAGTCCGGAACACTACCCTCAATAAGCTTGTGCCTTACCGCCAGCTCATAAATGAGGTGGTCCCTCCTGAATAGGCCGATGCCGGGACACTGCCTGACTGCCATTGTAACTCTTCACCTAAGACAACCAAATACCAGAAACAAATACCATGTAACAGTGACAGAATTAAAATTGAACCAACAGTTACTGTAATGGCAATATCACAATCGTAACCACGCTCTGCTACCAATTGAGACCTAGAAGTCATCAGGGAGAGGCAGGATAAGGCAACGATTGTGGATGGGGCCGTAATCAGCTACCGTTGGCTACAGTAAACACATACACTTTATTTAAGGAAATAATTTTCAACAATCATTTTAAAGGAATTTACTACACTGACGCCTGAAGGCCTTACTAATTAAGAATTCAAAATTATTTGTCGCCTGAAGGCCACAAGCAACTTAAGAATACTCAACAGCTGAAGGCCTGAATTACAAGTGAGGAAAACAGTTACACGTTAACAAATACTAAGATATTCTCTTCTTAAAGAATCAAAAACTTGTAACAAGCTATAGAAATGGATGAAGGCCTTATTAAGAAAGAATTGCAAATTATTCGTCGGCTGAAGGCCACAAGAATTTCAGAATACTCAACGGCCGAAGGCCTGAATTACAAGTGAGGACGGCAATTACATGTTAAAAATACTAAAACCTTTTTTAAGCAATCTTAACAAACTGTGACAAGCTATAGTGACGGCTGGAGGCCTTATAAAGACAGAATCGAAAATTACTTGTCGGCTGAAACTCACAAGCAATGTTACAAACAATTAACGACTGAAGTTCTGTTTAAGGAAGAATTCAAGATTATTTGACAGCTGAAGGCTGCGGAAATACTCAACGGCTGAAGGCCTGAATTACAAATAAGATAGGCAATTACACGTTAAAAATACTAAAACCTTTTTTTCACAATCTCAAACTGTAACAAGCTATAGTGACGGCTGAAAACCTTATCAAGACAGAATTGAAAATTATTTGTCGGCTGAAAGCCACAAGCAATGTTACAAACAATTAATGGCTGAAGGCCTGAATTACAAATGAGGAAGGCAATTACTCGTTAAAGCATTAAGGTAAATTTTAAACAGTTAAGGCAACTTGACCAAGTAAGACGGAGTGATCCACAGACAGTGCTCCAAAGATCGACCTGAGGAAGGTCACTACAGCTGTGCAAGTGGTGAGACTGGCAGCCAAGAGTAATGTTCACCTAAGGAGGGCAACTCAAACTAGAGACGGTTTAAACACCGATCAACCCTCTTACCAAATCCACCTAACGCCAGATAACCAGTACAACGATGGAATAATTCAGGCGAGGGCGAGATGACAGACAGCACTGTGTCTCCAGAATTCGGTGTTTAAAACATCAAAAGGAAGAAGGAACCACTGTAACCAAGGTAGACAAGAAAAACAATTATCCATACCCCAATCAAGGAGCTGTCAAACTACACGCCATGCCGAACAGCATTGGCAAGACGAGGAAAAGTATAGTGCCAGAAATCACGCTAACCTCCAGGGCAGGTAACTGGGGCGTTAGTGGCCACTAGACAGTAAGATACCGCTCGTTGCAGTTCACCAATAACAACACCAAATTCAAACAATATCAAGCAGCAGAAGGTGGCTAATAGCTTCCACCAACCTGACAGACTCCACTTGTTGCGGTTGGTCTCACCGCCACTGGGAGCAACAACACGCAAACAACAGTGAGATCTCAAGCAGTTGAGGTTTCACTACTGGATAAGGTTCACTCAACTTCAAACATCCTGGGTTTGGTCATCGGCTACAGCTCCTCGATTCGACAGTGCCTGCCAGCCGCCAGGGGTCCCGGCCTGCCCTCACACTGCGGACCTCCTCGCTGCTCCGTCCGATGCCAAACTGCCCAAAACACACGACGAACCGGAAATACAAGCAGTCGCATGAAAGATACTACTGGCTATCGATAACCGCTGCTGCTGCCACTCACGGACGAACAATACTACCAAACTCAGTGGCGCCATTAACACAAGAAGGAAACGAGACGCCACTACCACTAATACAAGACGCCAAGTTATGAACAGCAAGAACGCAAGCCGCACATGGCTCAGTGCTATTTGCAAAGCTTCTGTGAATGGCGAGTTTTTACAGAGTGTCCTAGCCTCTTGTGTGACTTCCTTGTCCGAGCTAAACAGATAATTGCATTGCGCACAATACAGTCTGCATAATGTGCATTATGAGCATCAGTAATGAACTGATACTTACGGGTAAGGCCATGAAGTTCGGTTGCCTAGGCCCTGTATGACTGGTTTGGTTTCTTGGGGCATTGGTGGGATTCTACTCGCGCCGCTATGACATGCCTTTTATTGCGGCAATAGCTGGACAATGAATTGCACTTGTGTTCAAAAGTAAGATCTGCCAGTTCTTGTTAAGGGGCAAGCTGACACCTTAGGTGGAATTCACTAGAGGAGGAAGGCTTTGCACAAATTCGAGTTTGCCACACCGAAAGCCAAAAAGATGGTGTCTGAGTCTTTTTTTCGTTAAGTGTCCTAACCATCAGCTGAATCACACGGAGAGAACGCCAGTGGATAGACAGGTGGAACAGTATCCTCCCTGTTAATGGAAGCCAACAAAGGGGCCACAACCACGGTAAGCTGTTCAGTCAGGGCCGGTAGCATAATGAATAAATCTGACAAAACCGCACTTAAAGAGTGCATAAGTGGAAACGGTTCCAAACTCGTCGCCAGTTGTGTAGTAGGGGAAAGTGGGGGCAAGATGGGGTGGAGGGCAAGACTGGTTTTTTGTAAGTGCTGCCATGGCAGATGTCGCAACCTAGTGGGGAATAGTTGAACTAGTAGGCTGTTGCTATGCCTGACAGTGCCAGCAGCCATTTTGAGCAAACCATTCAGAGTATAGGCCTATACATCAAAATGTGTTTTCGTCTGTGCTGATGTAATTTTTTGTCGTTTTCAGACATGAAAAGGTAAGAGAAGTAATTGTTTCTCGTACTCTTAAGTATTATCATTGCAAAAAGCGCTTTTTTAGCAATAAATTAATGCAGGCAATAACTAATTGAATGTATCCTTTGTGCTATAATATTAACCTAACCTAAAAATGGTCCCTGGGGGCAAGAAGGGGTACGTAGAGGGAAGACAAGATGGGGTGCCCCACATGACATAATACATAATGCAAGAAATCTAATTATATTTTTTATTTCCAGAAAATGGTTTGGACATATAAAAGGAAAACAGAGAGGCGTTCATGGAGTGAAGAAGCTTTGAAAAATGCTGCCTCTGAAGTAGTCAACGGTTAAATGGGTTATTATCAAGCAGCAACAGCATTTCAGATGCCCCAAACAACTCTGGAACGTAAGGTAAAAAAATTCAAATCAGAATCTAATAAAGTTGAAAAAAGTGAATCTTTTGTTGTAAAGGATAAACTGGGACATTACAAAAGTTTATTTAGCCCTGAAGAAGAACAAGAATTTGTTATTTATATAAAGAATATGGAAAGCCATTTGTTTGGTTTGATTGGTAATGATGTAAAGCGGCTGGCATACGGGTTAGCTGTGAGAAATAACAAGCAGCATAATTTTAACCAGACCAAAGAATCAGCTGGAAAGGATTGGCTTAGGGGATTTTTGCAAAGAAACCTAGGTTTATCATTTAGGAAACCTGAGCAAACCTCCGCAGCTAGAGCAATGACTTTTAACAAAGTTAAAGTATCCAAATTCTTTGGTTTATTAGGGGAACTATACGACCAGCACAAATTTACAGCAGTTTGAATTTATAATTGTGATGAAAGTGGGATTTCTGCTGTTTCAAAGAACACTTCCAAGATATTGGCATCGTAAGGGAGAAAACAAGTAGGCTCGTTATCATCTGCCGAAAGTTGGAAAACTGTCTCTGTTGAATTTTGCATGAATGCAGCTGGAGGTTTTATACCACTCATGTTAGTGTATCCTCACCAGTGAATCAAGCTGGAACTACTTAACAATTGTTCACCTGGAATATGGGTGGAATGTCATGTCTCTGGTTGGATGCAAAAAGACATTTTTGAGTAATGGTTCGACAAATTCATTGAATTTCTAAAGCATTTGGATGGACATTCAACCCATATGCAGAGCCTGACTATAATTGATGGAGCAAGGGATAATTGTGTGGTCATCCTCTGTTTTCCACCCCATTGTATCCATAGGCTTCAGCCTCTAGATGTTTCATTCATGAAGCCTCTCAGCATGTACTATAATCAAGAGCTGGTAAAGTTGTTACCACATTTCAGGTTGCAGAGATTTTGGGCAAAACTTTTCTCAGAGCTGCAATCATGTTGACTGCCACAAACGGTTTCAAAAAAAGGGGAATTTGCCCTTTCAAACCAGACATCTTCCCAGATTCAGTGTTTAAAGCTTCTGCCACTACAGACACTCCTTTATCTACAAGTGAGGCCACTAATGTTACTGTCAATAATGACCAAAGGAGGCTTCAGTTGGCTCACATATCCAGGTTATGCAGAGAAAAGTGATGGTCCTGTCTACCAAGCGGGTCCTAAAGAGCAAGATGTGCTTGCTGTAGGCCTAAGCCCTGAATGCTAATTTTGGAATGATAATAGCCCCAATTATCCCACTACAAACAAACAGGCTTCTGAGAACAACACCAATCAATTAAGGTCATTTGCTGTTTCACCTGAACAAATTGTCCCGATCCCTCATGTCGGACTGTGCGGCTAGTCCCGGCAGAGGTTCGAGCCCTCCCTTGGGCGTGGATGTGTGTGTTTGTCCTTAGTATAATTTAGGTTAAGTAGTGTGTAAGCTTAGGGACTGATGACCTTAGCAGTTAAGTCCCATAAGATTTCACACACCTCATGTCAGAAAGAGAAGCATCCAAAAAACAGGCCACAAAAAAGGAAAAACTTATTGTTACTAGCTCCCCTTACAAAAGAGCGCTTCTGGAGAGTGTAAGTAAAGTTAAGCCTGGCAAAAAGAAGGAACAAGAAGGAAAGAGTGCACCCGAGAAGAATGTTAAAAAAATTTCTCTTTGTTTGTAACGGAAAAAGTGGGAAAAATAAAAAATCAATGACAAACTTGGCAAAGAAGATCAAAATGGGGAAAAATGAGGAACAAATCACATCAGAAGAAGATGATACTGCTTGCCTATATTGCGGCTATTTCTGCTCACAGTCAACAGAAGGATGGGTTTCATGCATCTCTTGTAAAAAATGGGTTCACTGCTCATGTGCAGCAGAAGAGGACGAAGATGCTGAGGTACATATGTCTGTGAATTTTGCTTACATAAAGACAATGGTAACTGAATAACAATAAACTAAAGCTACTAGCGTTTAAAGTAAAAATATTTGAACATCTTTATCCTCCATTTACAAGAATTATTTTAGTAATGCCTATTGAAGTTAATATATTGTGTAACTAATATAACTTTTTATCATACAGTGTTTTAGGTACTGAAGTTAATGTTACAATTACTTTTTTAAGTTAGTAGCCTATTTATATAATTTCTTCATAATACAATGTTAAAAAGATGATCTCTATTTAGTTATTGGAATTATCTTTAGTAATTAAAGTTAATGTTCAAAGTTAATATTTTAAAGTTAATAGTTACTGAACTTTAATATCATATAACGTTTACTTAATGCATTTTCATTAGATCTTAAAATAAATCTTTTATAAATTGTTAAACCTGTGTTCATTGAATCATTTAATGACGTTTACCTTATACAGTATTGAGGTAACCGATCTTTCCCTCACTATAGGGCAAGATGGGGTACTTGGTAAACCCTGAAAAAATATTTTTTAATAGTAAATATTAACATTTTTTGGTCCTAATTTTTTTATAAACTCTAGAAATACTGAAGTTTAAGGTGGAATATCTGGTATTTTTATTGAGCATTTTGTAAGCCTATAAAAAATTGTTAAGTGCTAAAGTACCCCATCTTGCCCCACTCTCCCCTAGTACACGCAAACGTTTCTAGTAAGGCAAATACGGGCTTATTTATGAAGCACTCAACAATGACGGTGAACAGACTCTCATGGATCTCCGTGTAACAAGACACAGTACAAGGATGTGAACGGAACAGTGGCTGTTTCAAACACGCACGCGCTACAATACCACATTCGTCTAATTCCCACTCACATGGACTAGTCACATGATATAATATTCTGTTCAACAGTGAAAAGTTGCGACAGCCCTGTCGCATATTAAACTCCTTAGGTAAAGATATGTCAAACCTCTCCTCTGGCCACTTGCAAAATTTCAGCAATACTGCGAACATTCAGTCTTTGGCCTTTCTGTGTTACATCTCATAGCTTTGTTATATTTCCCTTGATCTCTCGGGTATGCGACAGCATGGTTTGTCAGCTTCCACAGAATCCAGACCTTCCCGTATGTCTTTCAAAGACAAGCACATTCGACAAACACGCATCTTCATAAGGTACTGAGAGCATCTGAAAAGTTTCTGTGCCTGATTTTTTACGCAGTGCAGTATTACTTGATTATTATAGAGAACTCAGTCTTCGAATTTTAAAAAAAAAAATCGTTCGAAATGATCAATAGGAGATGAATCATTGTGATACACCGTACAAACTGGTGACGCACACTATAGAATTATGTAATACATTTTGTGCTCAGGTATTCTGGCTTTTTTGGGGGTATAAAATTTGATGTTTGGGGGGGATCCACAAAGTTGACCATGTGAAACTCAACTCAGCGCGAGGCCTGAAAGGCTGCTTATAACAGACTCAGGTTGAAGCTGAATTTCTGGTAAGCTTTCGATACAGTTGCGCACCGTCGACGAGAGAACGTTATATGTATGTACGAACTACTGGAAGATATATGTTATCGGACTAAAGCCTTTCTAACTAAAATACAGGACACACAACGTAAGAACCAAAAGTAGTGTCCTGTGCAGAACAGAGTGTTTGAGAACAAAGGTAAAAGACTTTCAGCAGAGAGAGAGAGAGAGTACACGTAGACGATGGAAAATCACACAGCAATGCATGTTCTGAAACGCTTTCCTGACGCGGTAGTGACGACAGAAAACACGAGAAATGAAGGACATGAACAGGGTGAGGAAACATGTTTATTATACTTAGTACAACAGATACCAAGAAATAGAACAAAAACAGACAACAATCGTTCTCAAAGAATGGTGTTCGAATTTGCAGCCCTGGACCATGATGCACGAGAGCTGTGGAAAATTCCCGTCGTGTCCCGGACTTCCCCAGCAGCTGGCACGATGTGTGCACCAAGTTCGTCAGCACTGTCACCGACGTTCCGTACACCGGTGTCTTGACATATTCCCAGAGGAAGTAGTCAACCATCACCGCTCTATCCACTTTTACGATCCGTGTCAACTGACTATGAGCCTGGTCTGAAACATATTATAGGCTCTGGCGGCAGAATATTTCTCAGAATCATTTTCACACTCATCACAAGATGACTCGTGAATGCCCTGACGCTTGCGTGGGACGGAAACCTACAAACTGGTCATAAACGAATGCGCCGATGCTGCCCATCTGGCGCTCGACTGTAACGCCGACGGCAAGTGCGATGTCCTTCGACATTCCAGTCACGTTAGAAGTCGAACTGTTACATTCGCCATAGCAATGGAAACACTAACCCTCCGCAGCAGAAACTGATTTATAATTAAATTGGTCATGAATGTACAGCAGGAATTTTTTTTATGTCGGAAACGTAATAGGGAAATTTTCTAAGGGACAAAATTATAAGCACACAATGTTTTAACCTTAAAGTCTACAGTTTTGAGCACGAGTATCAAGGTTGTTACACTCCTGGAAATTGAAATAAGAACACCGTGAATTCATTGTCCCAGGAAGGGGAAACTTTATTGACACATTCCTGGGGTCAGATACATCACATGATCACACTGACAGAACCACAGGCACATAGACACAGGCAACAGAGCATGCACAATGTCGGCACTAGTACAGAGTATATCCACCTTTCGCAGCAATGCAGGCTGCTATTCTCCCATGGAGACAATCGTAGAGATGCTGGATGTAGTCCTGTGGAACGGCTTGCCATGCCATTTCCACCTGGCGCCTCAGTTGGACCAGCGTTCGTGCTGGACGTGCAGACCGCGTGAGACGACGCTTCATCCAGTCCCAAACATGCTCAATGGGGGACAGATCTGGAGATCTTGCTGGCCAGGGTAGTTGACTTACACCTTCTAGAGCACGTTGGGTGGCACGGGATACATGCGGACGTGCATTGTCCTATTGGAACAGCAAGTTCCCTTGCCGGTCTAGGAATGGTAGAACGATGGGTTTGATGACGGTTTGGATGTACCGTGCACTATTCAGTGTCCCCTCGACGATCACCAGTGGTGTACGGCCAGTGTAGGAGATCGCTCCCCACACCATGATGCCGGGTGTTGGCCCTGTGTGCCTCGGTCGTATGCAGTCCTGATTGTGGCGCTCACCTGCACGGCGCCAAACACGCATACGACCATCATTGGCACCAAGGCAGAAGCGACTCTCATCGCTGAAGACGACACGTCTCCATTCGTCCCTCCATTCACGCCTGTCGCGACACCACTGGAGGCGGGCTGCATGATGTTGAGGCGTGAGCGGAAGACGGCCTAACGGTGTGCGGGACCGTAGCCCAGCTTCATGGAGACGGTTGCGAATGGTCCTCGCCGATACCCCAGGAGCAACAGTGTCCCTAATTTGCTGGGAAGTGGCGGTGCGGTCCCCTACGGCACTGCGTAGGATCCTACGGTCTTGGCGTGCATCCGTGCGTCGCTGCGGTCCGGTCCCAGGTCGACGGGCACGTGCACCTTCCGCTGACCTCTGGCGACAACATCGATGTACTATGGAGACCTCACGCCCCACGTGTTGAGCAATTCGGCGGTACGTCCACCCGGCCTCCCGCATGCCCACTATACGCCCTCGCTCAAAGTCCGTCAACTGCACATACGGTTCACGTCCACGCTGTCGCGGCATGCTACCAGTGTTAAAGACTGCGATGGAGCTCCGTATGCCACGGCAAACTGGCTGACACTGACGGCGGCGGTGCACAAATGCTGCGCAGCTAGCGCCATTCGACGGCCAACACCGCGGTTCCTGGTGTGTCCGCTGTGCCGTGCGTGTGATCATTGCTTGTACAGCCCTCTCGCAGTATCCGGAGCAAGTATGGTGGGTCTGACACACCGGTGTCAATGTGTTCTTTTTTCCATTTCCAGGAGTGTATTTAGCAGACATATTCCAAAGCTGTCAGAAAAAGCTATACACGTGTTTGCGTGGGAAAAGTAGCCAGACTAAGCTAGGGATCTTCTTTGCATCCAAATAATGTACGCTCTAATGCTAGCGATCGTCGTATCTCACGAAGATAAGGGCATAGCATTATTTTGCAGAGATATTAATTAGTGTCTGTTCATCCTCGGGAAAGCTCCATTCATGCAGTCCTTCACATGTCGTATTCTGCGTATTTCGTTGTGAATGCGAACTTTCAGAGAACTGGAACAAGTTGAAACTTGAGATTTGAACGAGTTAGATGCAGCTAGATCTACAGGGTGATTCAAAAAGAATACCACAACTTTAAAAATGTGTATTTAATGAAAGAAACATAATATAACCTTCTGTTATACATCATTACAAAGAGTATTTAAAAAGGTTTTTTTTCACTCAAAAACAAGTTCAGAGATGTTCAATATGGCCCCCTCCAGACACTCGAGCAATATCAACCCGATACTCCAACTCGTTCCACACTCTCTGTAGCATATCAGGCATAACAGTTTGGATAGCTGCTGTTATTTCTCGTTTCAAATCATCAATGGTGGCTGGGAGAGGTGGCCGAAACACCATATCCTTAACATACCCCCATAAGAAAAAATCGCATGGGGTAAGATCAGGGCTTCTTGGCGGCCAGTGACGAAGTGCTCTGTCACGGGCTGCCTGGCGGCCGATCCATCGCCTCGGGTAATTGACGTTCAGGTAGTTACGGACATATAAGTGCCAATGTGGTGGCGCTCCATCCCACTGAAATATGAATTGTTGTGCTTCTTGTTCGAGCTGAGGGAACAGCCAATTCTCTAACATCTCCAGATACTGTAGTCCAGTTACAGTAGCACCTTCGAAGAAAAAGGGACCAAAAACTTTATTGGCTGAAATGGCACAGAAAACGTTCACCTTAGGCGAGTCACGTTCATACTGAGTTGTTTCCCGCGGATTCTCAGTGCCCCATATACAGACATTGTGACGGTTGACTTTCCCGTTAGTGTGGAAAGTTGCTTCATCACTAAACACAATCTTTGAAACGAAAGATTCATCTGTTTCCATTTGAGCAAGGATAAAATCACAGAAATCGATTCTTTTAATCTTATCAGCTGCAGACAGTGCTTGAACCAATTTCAGACGATAAGGTTTCATAACTAACCTTTTTCGTAGGACTCTCCATACAGTTGATTGCGGAATTTGCAGCTCTCTACTAGCTCTGTGAGTCGATTTCCTGGGCTGCAAACAAATGCTTACTGGATGCGTGCTACATTTTCATCACTCGTTCTCGGCCGTCCAGAACTTTTCCCTTCGCACAAGCACCCATTCTCTGTAAACTGTTTATACCAACGTTTAATACACCACCTATCAGGAGGTTTAACACCATACTTCGTTCGAAATGCACGCTGAACAACTGTCGTCGATTCACTTCTGCCATACTCAATAACACAAAAAGCTTTCTGTTGAGCGGTCGCCATCTTAGCATCAACTGACGCTGACGCCTAGTCAACAGCGCCTCAAGCGAACAAATGTACAACTAAATGAAACTTTATAGCTCTCCAGCTCCCTTAATTCGCCGACAGATAGTGCTTAGCTCTGCCTTTTGTCGTTGCAGAGTTTTAAATTCCTAAAGTTGTGGTATTCTTTTTGAATCACCCTGTACATCTACATCTACATTCTGCAAACCACCGTGGAGAGCATAGCAGAAGGTACGTCCATTTTACCAGTTATCAGGGATTCTTCCCGTTCCATTCACGTATGGAGCTCGGCAAGAATGATTGTTTGAATGCCTCTGTGCGTGCTGTGATTAATCTAGTCCCCCCCCCCTCCCCCCATGAACCATGGACCTTGCTGTTGGTGGGGAGGCTTCATCTACATCTACATTTAAACTCCGCAAGCCACCCAAAGGTGTGTGGCGGAGGGCACTTTACGTGCCACTGTCATTACCTCCCTTTCCTGTTCCAGTCGCGTATGGTTCGCGGGAAGAACGACTGTCTGAAAGCCTCCGTGCGCGCTCTAATCACTCTAATTTTACATTCGTGATATCCTCGGGAGGTATAAGTAGGGGGAAGCAATATATTCGATACCTCATCCAGAAACGCACCCTCTCGAAACCTGGCGAGCAAGCTACACCGCGATGCAGAGCGCCTCTCTTGCAGAGTCTGCCACTTGAGTTTGTTAAACATCTCCGTAACGCTATCACGGTTACCAAATAACCCTGTGACGAAACGCACAGCTCTTCTTTGGATCTTCTCTATCTCTTCCGTCAACCCAATCTGGTACGGATCCCACACTGATAAGCAATACTCAAGTATAGGCCGAATGAGTGTTTTGTAAGCCACCTCCTTTGTTGATGGACTACATTTTCTAAGGACTCTCCCAATGAATCTCAACCTGGTACCCGCCTTACCAACAATTAATTTTATATGATCATTCCACTTCAAATCGTTTTGCACGCATACTCCCAGATATTTTACAGAAGTAACTGCTACCAGTGTTTGTTCCGCTATCACATAATCATACAATAAAGGATCCTTCTTTCTATGTATTCGCAATACATTACATTTGTCTATGTTAAGGGTCAGTTGCCACTCCCTGCACCAAGTGCCTATCCGCTGCAGATCTTCCTGCATTTCGCTACAATTTTCTAATGCTGCAACTTCTCTGTATACTACAGCATCATCCGCGAAAAGCCGCATGGGACTTCCGACACTATCTACTAGGTCATTTATATATATTGTGAAAAGCAATGGTCCCATAACACTCCCCTGTGGCACGCCAGAGGTTACTTTAACGTCTGTAGACGTCTCTCCATTGATAACAACATGCTGTGTTCTGATTGCTAAAAACTCTTCAATCCAGCCACACAGCTGGTCTGATATTCCGTAGGCTCTTACTTTGTTTATCAGGCGACAGTGCGGAACTGTATCGAACGCCTTCCGGAAGTCAAGAAAAATAGCATCTACCTGGGAGCCTGTATCTAATATTTTCTGGGTCTCATGAACAAATAAAGCGAGTTGGGTCTCACACGATCGCTGTTTCTGGAATCCATGTTGATTCCTACATAGTAGATTCTGGGTTTCCAAAAACGACATGATACTCGAGCAAAAAACATGTTCTAAAATTCTAGGCTTGCGTGCCTCAGCGATACAGATGGCCGTACCGTAGGTGCAACCACAACGGAGGGGTATCTGTTGAGAGGCCAGACAAACGTGTGGTTCCTGAAGAGGGGCAGCAGCCTTTTCAGTAGTTGCAGGGGCAACAGTCTGGATGATTGACTGATCTGGCCTTGTAACACTAACCAAAACGGCCTTGCTGTGCTGGTACTGCGAACGGCTGAAAGCAAGGGGAAACTACAGCCGTCATTTTTCCCGAGGGCATGCAGCTTTACTGTATGGTTAAATGATGATGGCGTCCTCTTGGGTAAAATATTCCGGAAGTAAAATAGTCCCCCATTCGTATCTCCGGGCGGGGACTACTCAGGAGGACGTCGTTATCAGGAGAAAGAAAACTGGCGTTCTACGGATCGGAGCGTGGAATGCCAGATCCCTTAATCGGGCAGGTAGGTTAGAAAATTTAAAAAGGGAAATAGATAGGTTAAAGTTAGATTCAGTGGAAATTAGTGAAGTTCGGTGGCAGGAGGAACAAGAATTCTGGTCAGGTGAATACAGGGTTATAAATACAAAATCAAATAGGGGTAATGCAGGAGTAGGTTTAATAATGAATAAAAAAATAGGAGTGTGGGTAAGCTACTACAAACGGCATAGTGAACGCATTATTGTGGCTAAGATAGACACGAAACCCATGCCTACTACAGTAGTACAAGTTTATATGCCAACTAGCTCTGCAGATGATGAAGAAATTGATGAAATGTATGATGAGATAAAAGAAATTATTCAAGTAGTGAAGGGAGACGAAAATTTGATAGTCATGGGTGACTGGAAATCGAGAGTAGGAAAAGGGAGAGAAGGAAACATAATAGGTGAATATGGATCGGGGTTAAGAAATGAAAGAGGAAGCCGTCTGGTAGAATTTTGCACAGAGAATAACTTAATCATAGCTAACACTTGGTTCAAGAATCATGAAAGAAGGTTGTATACATGGAAGAATCCTGGAGATACTGACAGGTTTCAGATAGATTACATTATGGTAAGATAGAGATTTAGGAACCAGGTTTTAAATTGTAAGACATTTCCAGGGGCAGATGTGAACTCTGACCACAATCTATTGGTTATGAACTGTAGATCAAAACTGAAGAAACTGCAAAAAGGTGGGAATTTGAGGAGATGGGACCTGGATAAACTGAAAGAACCAGAGGTTGTACAGAGTTTCAGGGAGAGCATAAGGGAACAATTGACAGGAATGGAGGAAAGAAATACAGTAGAAGAAGAATGGGTAGCTCTGAGGGATGAAGTAATGAAGGCAGCAGAGGATCAAGTAAGTAAAAAGACGAGGGCTAGTAGAAATCCTTGGGTAACAGAAGAAATATTGAATTTAATTGGTGAAAGGAGAAAATACAAAAATGCAGTAAATGAAACAGGCAAAAAGGATTACAAACGTCTCAAAAATGAGATCGACAGGAAGTGCAAAATGGCTGAGCAGGGATGGCTAGAGGACAAATGTAAGGATGTAGAGGCTTATCTCACTATGGGCAAGATAGATGCTGCCTGCAGGAAAATTAAAGAGACCTTTGGAGAAAGGAGAACCACTTGCATGTATATCAAGAGCTTTGATGGAAACCCAGTTCTAAGCAAAGAAGGGAAAGCAGAAAGGTGGAAGGAGTATATAGAGGGTCTATTCAAGGGCGATGTACTTGAGGACAATATTATAGATATGGAAGAGGATGTAGATGAAGATGAAATGGGAGATACGATACTGCGTGAAGAGTTTGACAGAGCACTGAAAGACCTGAGTCGAAACAAGGCCCCGGGAGTAGACAACATTCCATTAGAACTACTGATGGCCTTGGGAGATCCAGTCCTGACAAACCTCTACCATCAGGTGAGCGAGATGTATGAGACAGACGAAGTACCCTCAGACTTCAAGAACACGTGATGCAATACTAACCTTACGACTTATCTTAGAAGAAAGATTAAGGAAAGGCAAACCTACGTTTCTAGCATTTCTAGACTTAGAGAAAGCTTTTGACAATGTTGACTGGAATACTCTCTTTCAAATTCTAAAGGTGGCAGGGGTAAAATATAGGGAGCGAAAGGATATTTACAATTTGCACAGAAACCAGATGGCAGTTATAAGAGTCGAGGGGAGCAGTGATTGGGAAGGGAGTGAGACAGGGTTGTAGCCGCTCCCCAATGTTATTCAATCTGTACGTTGAGCAAGCAGTAAAGGAAACAAAAGAAAAATTTGGTGTAGGTATTAAAATCCATGCAGATGAAATAAAAACTTTGAGGTTCGCCGATGACATTGTAATTCTGTCAGAGACAGCAAAGGACTTGGAAGAGCAGTTGAACGGAATGGACAGTGTCTTGAAAGGAGGATATAAGATGAACATCAACAAAAGCAAAACGAGGATAATGGAATGTAGTCGAATTAAGTCGGGTGATGCTGAGGGAATTAGATTAGGAAATGAGGCACTTAAAGTAGTAAAGGAGTTTTGCTATTTGGGGAGCAAAATAACTGATGATGGTCGAAGTAGAGAGGATATAAAATGTAGACTAGCAATGGCAAGGAAAGCGTTTCTGAAGAAGAGAAATTTGTTAACATCGAGTATAGATTTAAGTGTCAGGAAGTCGTTTCTGAAAGTATTTGTATGGAGTGTAGTCATGTATGGAAGTGAAACATGGACAATAAATAGTTTGGACAAGAAGAGAATAGAAGCTTTCGAAATGTAGTGCTACAGAAGAATGCTGAAGATTAGATGGGCAGATCACATAACTAATGAGGAGGTATTGAATAGAATGGGGGAGGAGTTTGTGGCACAACTTGACAAGAAGAAGGGACCGGTTGGTAGGACATGTTCTGAGGCATCATGGGATCACAAATTTAGCATTGGAGGGCAGCTTGGAGGGTAAAACTCGTACAGGGAGATCAAGAGATGAATACACTAAGCAAATTCAGAAGGATGTAGGTTGCCGTAGGTACTGGGAGATGAAGAAGCTTGCGCAGGATTGAGTAGCATGGATAGCTGCATCAAACCAGTCTCAGAACTGAAGACCACAACAACAACAACAACAACAGTCCTCGCGATCCGCATGTGAACGATAAGTACGGGTTGTAGTATATTTCTAGAATCATCATTTAAAGCCAGTTCTTGAATCTGTGCAATAGACTTTCACGGGATAGTTAAAGTCTATCTTCAAGAGTCATCTTCAGCATCTCTGTGACACTCTTCCACATTTCAAACAAGCCTGTGACCATTCGTGCTGTCCTTCTCTGTATACGTTCAGTATTCCCTGTTAGTCCTATTTGGCATGGGTCCCACACCCTTGAGTGATATTCTAGATCCAGTCCCTCGAATGATTTGTAAAAAATCTCCTTTGTAGAATAGATGGGCATTTCCCCAGTACACTACGAATAAACAAAAAGTGTACCACCAGCTTTACCCACGACTGACCCTATGTGATCGTTCCAGTTCATAGCCTTACACCCAGGAGTTGGCCGTTTGTAATGACTCGTTGATATTATACTCATAGGGGTACTACATTTTTTCGTTTTGTGACGTGCACAATTTTACATTTCTGAACAATTAAAGCAAGTTGCCAAACTTCGCACCACTTTGATATCTTATCAAGATGTGACTAAATATTTATGCATCTTCTTCCAGACAGTTGTTCGTTATAGATAACTGCAACATCTACAAGATGTACAACTTTGCTGCCGCCGTTCCCCCAAAATTTGAGACTTAAATAAAACAAATTGGTTACACGTGTATGATTCAAAGTATTTTCTATCGCTGACCACTACTTTCTCCCATCTTTCGGGCAGTGGGCAGTGTACGAATCGCGCGTTCAAAAAATTGTTCATCTTTTGAAGTGATCCACGAATCGATCCAATTTGTGACTTCTTCATGAGATCGGAAGTGTTGGTCAGTCATACCATGCGGCATTGATCTAAACAGGTGACAGTCAGAGGGAGCAATGTCTGGAGAATACAGCGGGTGGGGTAGGACTTCCCATTTTAACGTTTCCAAGTACGTTTTGACCTCTTTTGCAACGTGGGGTAGAACGTTGTCGTGTAGCAAAATTACTTTATCGTGCCTCTCGCTGTACTGCGGCCGTGTGTCTTTTAATGCTCTGCTCAAACGCAGCAATTACGTTCGATAACGAGCACCTGTGATTGTTTCACTTGGTTTTAACGCCTCGTAGTACACGACGCCGAGCTGCTCCCACCGAATGCAGAGCATGATCTTGGGGCCGTGAATATTCGGTCTGGCCTTCGACGTGGGAGCATGGCCGGGATATCCCCATGACTTTTTGTGTTTAGGGCTATCGTAATGAACCCATTTTTCGTCCCCGGTCACAATGTGATGCAGAAATCCTTTCCGTTTCTGCCCCTGAAGCAACTGTTCACGAACACACAAACGCCGTTCAATGTCTCTTGGTTTCAGCTCACACAGGACCCAAGTTCCTTCTTTCTGAATCATGCCCATACCCTTGAGACGTTTTGAAATGGCTTGCTGTGTCACTCCCACTAAATGCGCCAATTCTTCTTGAGTTTGACGCTAGTCTTCACTCAGCAATGTCTCCAATTATGCATCTTCGAAAATGTTTTCTCTTCCACCACTATGCCGGTCTACGAAGTTAAATTCACCTTCTTGAAGCGCTGAAACCACTCACGACACGTTCTTTCAAAATCAAATGGCTCTGAGCACTATGGGACTTAACTGCTGAGGTCATCAGTCCCCTAGAACTTAGAACTATTTAAACCTAACTAACCTAAGGACATCACACACATCCATGCCCGAGGCAGGATTTGAACCTGCGACCGTAGCGGTCGCGCGGTTCCAGACTGTAGCGCCTAGAACCGCTTTGCCACTCTGGCCGGCACGTTCTTTCACTAATAGCGTCCTTACCGTACGTACTTGAGAGCATTCGATGAGACTCAGCCGCTGTTTTCTTCATATTGAAATAAAAGAGTAACACCTCCCGCAAATGACGAGAATTAGGCTAGTAAACTGACATTTCAATCAAGAACAACTTCAAGACGGAGACACAAATCGGCTAATGTTTGAATGGGGTTTTGTGGATCGAGGTCGAAGCTAACTGCCTGCCGTCTGCGATCTGTTTCTTTCGATCGCTTCTTACCGTTGTCGCCACCTATCGGCAAACGGTGGAAGCAAAGTTGTACACCTTGTACAAAAAGCCTGAGGTTACTACTAATATTGTCTGTAAGGTCATTAAAATACAACATGAATATCAAGGGTCCCAATACACTCCCCTGGGGCAAACCTGTATCTGGCGATGACTCTCCATCCAAGATAACATGCTGCGTCCTCCCAACCAAAAAGTCCTCAATCCAGTCACAAATTTCACTTGTGATCCCATATGATCGTACGTTTGGCAGGAAGTGTAGGTGCGAGTCAAATGCATTTTGGGAATCAAGAAATACTGCATCTACCTGACTACCTTGTTACAAAGCTTTTACTATGTCATGTGAGAAAGGTGTGATTTGCGTTGTACATGACCGATGTTTTCGGAATCCATTCTGGTTCGAGATACATATTATGTTTGAGCTAGGAAAATGTTCTAAGATTCTACAACAAATAGATGCCGAGGATACTGGATGGTAGTTCTGTGGATCACTTCTACCATAATTCCTGCAGACGGTTGTGAACTGTGGCTTTCTTTCAACTAATGATCACGGTTTTTTGTTCGAGGCCTCTACAGTAGATTATAGTTGGAAGAGGAGCCTACTAAGTCGCAAAAGCAATATAGAATATGATGAGGATTCCATCTGGCCCTGGAGCTTTGTTCAGTTTTAACGATTTCAGCTGTTTCTCAACACTACTGACATTAACACTTATTTCACTCATCTTTTCAGTGGTACGAGATTTAAACTGGGGCCATTCGGCTGGGGTTTCCTTTGTAAAGGAATATTTGAAAACAGAGTTAAGGTTTTCAGCTTTTGCTGTGGTACCCTCAGTTTCAGTTCCTGACTCTTCTCTAGCCACTGGACACTAACTTTGATACAACTACAAACCTTCACATGCCATCAGAATTTCTTTTGGTTTGTGTCAACTTCTGTAGAGTACACTAACAACAGATTATGGCTAGTACTAATCTATTCATACCGATAATTACAACGATCACTTATTGATTACTTAAAACAAGTAACAGGGCTCCTGCTCTTATTGTATTCGCATTGCCAGCCTTATTTTCATTAGGTACTTCATACTAGGCATTTATGTAACTTAACTGATTTCAGAAAATACTTTATGTTGGAAAAGATAACAACCTGTTTAATTTGAACATTACTATTAAACGGAATTTACAACGACGAGCCCATAGATTTTGAAGAATTATTAAAAGACTGCCTAATGAGGAATTCCTTTCATTTTCTTTTTGAATATCTGGGGCTTTCCAGTTTCCTGTCTGATTTCTAATCGCAGCCTACTGCAGACTTTTGCTTCATGATATTAGACTACATTCTGAAACCTACGCATAGGCGCATAGTCTACGTTGGATTTATGTCGGCTTATGCTATTCACTATTATTGGGTAGTCTGTTTGTTGGTCGTATAGTGTCGGACTAATGAATTCATTTTAAAAGTTGAGAATCCTTTTCGCGAAAATATTCCTGGGAGATAAGTCATATCAGAGTGTGGATTAACGATGGCTGTAAAACTGTTTGTGTAATGAATCTTTAATTTGAAACATATACAAAAGTTTGTTGTGATACAGTCCTCGGACATCTGTAGGAAAAGGCTATTAACGAAAAGAAACAGCCAGTGGTGCTTTCGATTCCAAGCGAAAATTTTTGAATCAATGTAAATGTCCCTAATACCTACTGAAATGGCTGGTGCATAATTTCAGTGCACTTCTCACGCTATGCCAACAGAACTGCGATAATGACAGTGTACACCTTACTCGCACAATGATATACCTGACTCTGTTCGGCTAAATTGGTTTAAAAACGAAGTGCTTGTTCGTTCCTACAGTGGAGCCTACTATTTCGCACCAACTTCCTTTTCGCAGGCCACTCGTTCACCGCAGCAAAAATTTTGGTACAGGTATGTAATTTTTATAATAACATGAAATAATGGTGCAGTGCTGTTTTTTAAGTAGATAAGGAAATTTCAAAATGACGCATATCATATATTGTTACACTTTATCGTACTCTGCGCAACACGAGGAATTCGGAAACATTTTCGTCAGCTGTGAAGTATCGACGAATACGGAATTGTAATCGTCACCAAATTACGGGTCTCCGACAGTTTAAAAGGTGGTTTAAGGTAAGGGCGTTGCAAAATAACAGACATCACGTTCATCGAGCTGCGTTGTGCCCTGTGCGGTGCCGACGGAAAACGCCATTCCCTCCTCTATATTGTACCCTACACTCGTGAAACATATACACGTGTGTTGCACACATTATCGACTTATCTACGAAAGATACCTTGTCTCTCAGTAAGATGTGATCAAGTACGACTTAGTATGCCACTCAGTTAACATCAAAGTGACTCGTACTATTGCCAAATGGAGTTTATCTTAACTGGTATGTTAACTTTTCTGCTAATGGTACAGACTACATACGGCGGTGACATCCTTCCGCGGGAATTAATCTCTGATCTAATAAAAATCAAACGTCTGCGACAGGCTGTCGTCTTCACGTGCTCGTTTGACTGTACGTATTTGGTCACTCTAGTTAGTACTGCAGGCACAGTGCGACGTGCTTTGTTATTCTGTTATCGTGTTTTGGATTTCAGCTGGTTTGGAGACACTGAAAATGTTTTCAGAGCTCAGAGTTCCGGCAGCTGTCTGGGACGTGGACTCAGACCGTATTGGGTGGCGTATAAGGAGTATTAAAGAAATATGGTACCAGTTACTTATAATAACCGACTGCTACTGCATGGGCAACGCCAGTGATACGATGGTCAGTATCTTGCAAGCTCCAGTATGACTTTTTCCACATTCACATCCATATGTTTACTCTTCTATTCACCGCGCGGGATACGGCGGCGGTTAGCACACTAGGCTCGCATTTGGGAGGACGACGGTTCAAATTCGCGTCTGGCCAGGTTTTCCGTGATTTTTCTAAATCACTTAAGACAATGCCAGGATGCTTCCTTCGAAAAGGGGACGGCCGATTTCCTTCTCCATCCTTCCCCAATCCGAGCTTGTGCTCCGTCTGCAATGATCTCGTTGTCGACGGGACGTTAAACGCTAATCTCCTCCTCCTTCTCCTCTACAATCCACAGTTAAGTGCTTGGCAGACTAGTTCCTTGTTTTTTTTTGTTTTTTTTTGTTTTTTTTTTAAATTTTATATCTTGCCTGTCCATTTAGCCGAGCAGTCTAACGCACGGCCTTCCGGAGCGGGAAGGAGCGCCTGGTGCCCGTGCGGACTTGTGTCAAGGTCCGGTGAGCCGGCCAGTCTGTGGATGGTTTCTAGGCGGTTTTCCATCTGCCTCGGCGAATGCTGGGTGGTTCCCCTTATTCCGCCTCAGCTACACTATGTCGGCGATTGCTGCGCAAACAAGTTCTCCACGTATGCATACACCACCAATACTCTACCACGCAAACATAGGGGTTACACTCAAATCTGGTGTGAGACATTCCCTGAGGGGGGGGGGGGGGGGGGCTCCTGGGGCCGAACCGCACAATAACCCTGGGTTTGGTGTGGGACGGCGGAGGGGTGAAGTGGACTGTGGTAGTCGTCGTGGGGTTGCGGACCACTGCAGCTGCAGCGGGGACGGAGCCTCTCCGTCGTTTCTAGGTCCCCAGTTAACATACAACATACCTTTACTACTACAATGGTCATTTCTCCCTGTGTAGGTGTGAGTCAAAAAAATTTTTGAGATTCGGAGAAGAAACTTGGAGACAGCAGTTCCGTAAAAATATCTCGCCACAAGGAAAAACACTTTTTTTTTAAATTATTGCTACCACAACCAGTTTATCATATGCATGAAACTCTCTCTCTTGCGTGATAATATAAAACGAGCTGCATTTCTTTGAACTTTCCCCACGTCCTCCGTCAATCCTATCTGCTAACGATCTCATCCCGTGCAGCTATGTTCCAAAAGAGGTCGAACAAGCGTAGTGTTGGCAGTTTATTCAGCAGATTTGTTGTGTCTTTAAGAGTTCTGCCAATAAAGTGCGGTGTTGGGTATGTTTTCCTTACAATGTTTCTATGTGATGGTTCCAGTTTAAGCTGTTCATAAGTGTAATCCCTCTGTTTACTTGAATTGTGTGATTTATCGTGTACCGGTAACCGAAATTTATCACAACCTTTTAGCGTGGTACTCATGTGGAGGACCTCACGCTTTTTGTTATTCAGGCTCAATAGTCACTTTTCGTAACCACGCAGATACCTTGTGTAAATCATTTTGTAATATGTTTTGATCTTCTGATTACTGGACAGCCGGCCGGAGTGGCCGAGCGGTTCTATGCGCTACAGTCTGGACCCGCGCGACCGCTACGGTCGCAGGTTCGAATCCTGCCTCGGGCATGGATGTGTGTGCTGTCCTTAGGTTAGTTAGATTTAAGTAGTTCTAAGTTCTAGGGGACTGATGACATCAGAAGTTAAGTCCCATAGTGCTCAGAGCCATTTGGACCATTTTGATTACTGGGCAGTAGACAACAGCGTCAGATTATCTGCGAAACTTTTTATATACAGAGCGAGGCAGCTAAGACAGGACACCCAAAATATATCCAGAATGATTAAATATATCGAGGTGCGGCCTTCGCCAAGATACAGTGGATAATGTGGCGAATTTCCTGACGTTAGTATGTAATTTTTGTAGTTTACAGTAGTTGGATTACGAGACTGACTTTCTTTTAAGAGAAATTCAGCGACGTGACATGTGTGGGACTCGCTCAAACAGTGTCAAGGTTATAGCGCCGCAAACCATTGCCCCGCCGTCAGGAGAAGAGGTTCGACAACGTCTGCCCTATTACACCACAGGTAAGCAAACACGTAACTCAGGTGTGGTTCTTCTGTTCACCTACACGCTAGAAGCCCATCATTCTGTGTTCTGCTGTTGTAGCAATCAGATAACATGCTCGTAAGGCTACTGAGTCATTCATAATGTATACAACAGGGGAAAAAGTGAATATCCTATATGGTGATTGTCGCCAAACCATTAGAACAGTGGCACGGTTGTATCTACATCTACATCTACATCCATACTCCACAAGCCACCTGACGGTGTGTGGCGGAGGGTACTTTGAGTACCTCTATCGGTTCTCCCTTCTGTTCCAGCCTCGTATTGTTCGTCGAAAGAAAGATTGTCGGTATGCCTCTGTGTGGGCTCTAATCTCTCTGATTTTATCCTCATGGTCTCTTCGCGAGATATACGTAGGAGGGAGAAATATACTGCTTGACTCCTCGGTGAAGGTATGTTTTCGAAACTTCAACAAAAGCCCGTACCGAGCTACTGAGCGTCTCTCCTGCAAAGTCTTCCACTGGAGTTTATCTATCATCTCCGTAACGCTTTCGCGATTACTAAATGATCCTGTAACGAAGCGCGCTGCTCTCCGTTGGATCTTCTCTGTCTCTTCTATCAACCCTATCTGGTACGGATCCCACACTGGTGAGCAATATTCAAGCAGTGGGCGAACAAGTATACTGTAACCTCCTTCCTTTGTTTTCGGATTGCATTTCCTTAGGATTCTTCCAATGAATCTCAGTCTGGCGTCTTTATGTGATCATTTCATTTTAAATCACTGCTAATGCGTACTCCCAGATAATTTATGGAATTAACTGCTTCCAGTTGCTGACCTGCTATATTGTAGCTAAATGATAAAGGATCTTTCTTTCTATGTATTCGCAGCACGTTACACTTGTCTATATTGAGATTCACTTGCCATCCCCTGCACCATGCGTCAATTCGCTGCAGATCCTCCTGAATTTCAGTACAATTTTCCATTGCTACAACCTCTCGATATACCATAGCATCATCCGCAAAAAGCCTCAGTAAACTTCCGATGTTATCCACGAGGTCATTTATGTATATTGTGAATAGCAACGGTCCTACGACACTCCCCTGCGGCACACCTGAAATCACTCTTACTTCGGAAGACTACTCTCCATTGAGAATGACATGCTGCGTTCTGTTATCTAGGAACTCTTCCATCCAATCACACAATTGGTCTGATAGTCCATATGCTCTTACTTTGTTCATTAAACGACTGTGGGGAATTGTATCGAACGCCTTGCGGAAGTCAAGAGACACGGCATCTACCTGGGAAACCGTGTCTATGGCCCTCTGAGTCTCGTGGACGAATAGCGCGAGCTGGGTTTCATACGATCGCCTTTTACGAAACCCGTGCTGATTCCTACAGAGTAGATTTCTAGTCTCCAGAAAAGTCACTATACTCATTGTATGTGGAAAAGTATCCAGATAGTGCCAAGCACTCAAGATATGTCTTTGCAAACATTATAAAAGTAAGTTCTAGAAGCTGTAAGTGTGCAGAATTAAATAAGCCAAGGAAAAAGAAGAGCAACTGTTGAAATAAATGAAACTAACATTTTAGCAGCAGTAACATTCAATACAAATGTCACTAAGAGGCATCTCGGATGTCCGAGAGGTATCAACCAAACGAGTGTACACTGTTCTCGCATTCGGGAGGACGACGTTAAAATCAGCGTCCGCCCATCCTGATTTAGATTTTCTGTGATTTTCCTAAATCGCTTCAGGAAAACGCCGGGATAGTTCTTTCGAAGGGGCACGGCCGACTTCCTTCCCCATCCTTCCCTAATCCGATGCGACCGATAACCTCGCTGTTTGGTCCCCTCCTCCAAATCAACGAACCAACAGGAGGAGTGAAATGATAATTAAATCAAGACCCTAGCTGTCGACAGGCATTGATATACATCAACGGGGACAGTTGAAAATGTGTGCCCCGGTCGGGACTTGAACCCGGGATCTCCTGCTTACATGGCAGACGCTCTATCCATCTGAGTCACCGAGGGAACAGAGGATAGTGCGACTGCAGGGATTTATCCCTTGCACGCTCCCCGTGAGACCCACATTCCTGACATAATGTCCACACACTACATTAGTAGTGCCCCTGCCCACTACATCCGTTACTCACGGCAGACAATCTTACCGAGTCCCGTAAGAATTCGGGCAATGCGTGTGCATCCAGCACAGAAGAAGAAGGTCAGTGGCCGGTTAGCCTTAACTATATGAAGATGGTCTCTGTTCTTTCGGACGTATCCGAAAGAACAGATACCCTCTTCATATAAACCATACGAGTGTTCTGTTCCACTATATTCCATGGGATTTCATCCTTTTTATATTTCGCTAACTTCATGGCAGTGACTTCCAGAATTGGTTGCAATTCTCCAAATGTTATCTGCTACAAGTGCGATGTAATGTGGCATAACTAAGCAAAATTTTGTTTCACAAAGATGCATCGTTTACAAACCATGGGCAAGTCAGTCTTCACAATATGCACTATCGTCAGCTGGAACTCCACGCTAACTCACAGAAGTTGATAAAAACTACGCTCTTGGTCTACCAACGTTTGATGGGCGGTTTTCACGACCTGCATCATTAGTCCCTGTTTTATTGATAGGGATCTAAATACACTCAAGTAATTCGAGTTCCTAGGATGTACTGCCGCTTCATTTATCAGGAGACAGCACCCTGGATATATGGCAAACAGTGTGGTATCAAAATGATGGATGTCCCTCCCATTCCACACATGCGACGACAGACCGTCCTAAGAGAACATTCTGCAAGCGTTGGAACGGTCTTTCAGGAAACACAAAACAGTCTGCAACGTGCTTTATTATTCCTCCAAGGTCCCTTTACAGCGTGTAGCAATGTTCAGGTCAACATTTTGAGCACTTGGTATGACAGCTGTGATAATAAACGTACGAACCGTACCTGAGTCACGTGCTTGCTTACATTTCGTGTAACACGGGAGACGCATGTGGAACATCTTCTTCTGACTGCGGGACAGTGGTTCGCGGCGCTGTTTTTTCTTGATCCACATACATCAAAAAAAGTTCTGCATCGCCTCAGTTCCGAGAGTTCCGGAACCTGCACAGAAAATTGGGACGGAGATCAACATAAACATCATTTCCGCCCTTTTTATTGCTCATGAAAACCACACATTGCATGTTGTACTATGTATGCAAGACCTTCAGATGTGGTGGTCCAGATTGCTGTACACACCAGTACCCCTAATACCCACTAGCACGTCCTCTTGCACTGATGCATGCCTGTATTCGTCGTGGCATACTATCCACAAGTTCATCAAGGCAGTGTTGGTCCATATTGTCCCACTCCTCAACGGTGATTCGGCGTAGATCCCTCAGAGTGGTTGGTGGGTCACGTCGTCCATAAACAGCCCTTTCCAATCTATCCGAGGCATGTTCGATAGGGTTCATGTTTGGAGAACATGCTGGCCACTCTAGTCGAGCGATGTCGTTATCCTGGAGGAAGTCATTCACAAGATGTAGACGATGGGGGCACGAACTGTCGTCCATGAAGACGAATGGCTCGCCAATATGCCGCCGATATGGTTGCACTATTGGTCAGAGTATTCACGTATCGTACAGCCGCTACGGCGCCTTCCATGATCACCAGTGGCGTACAATGGCCCCACATAATGCCACCCCAAAACAGCAGGGAACCTCCACCTTGCAGCACTCGCTGGACAGTGTGTCTAGCGCGTCCAGCATGTCCGGTTTGTCTGCAAACACGTCTCCGACGATTGGTTGAAGGCATATGCGACACTCATCGGTGAAGAGAACGTGATGCCAATCCTGAGCGGTAAATTTGGCATGTTGTTGGGCCCACCTGTACCGCGCTGCATGGTGTCGTGGTTACAAAGATGGACCTCGCTATGGACGTCGGGAGTGAAGTTGCGCATCAAGCAACCTATTGCGCACAGTTTGAGTCGTAACACGACGTCCTGTGGCTTCACGAAAAGCATTATTCAACATGGTGGCGTTGCTGTCAAGGTTTCTCCAAGCCATAATCCGCAGGTAGCGGCCATCCACTGCAGTAGTAGCCCTTGGGCGGCCTGAGCGAAGCATGTCATCGACAATTCTTGTCTCTCTGTGTCTCCTCCATGTTCTAACAACATCGCTTTGATTCACTCCGCGACGCCTGGACACTTCCTTGTTGAGAGCCCTTCCTAGCACAAAGTAACAATGCGGACGCGATCGAACCGCGGTATTGACCGTCTAGGCATCGTTGAACTACAGACAATATGAGCCGTGTACCTCCTTCCTGGTGTAATGACTGGAACTGATCGGCTGTCGGGAACTGGGGTGATGCAAAACTTTGTTTCATGTGCGTATTTGATCAGTTCCCATACACGTTACGTCGTTGAAGTTGTCTTAGAGGCGCCTTTCAAACGCTACGGAAGAACGTATATAATTCCATTAGCAAAAAATAACAAAGTCGGTCTCGTAATTCGGTGAGTATAAAGGATAAAAATTACTTGCGAACGTTAGTAAATTCGCCAAATTGGCCGCTATAACTTGGTGAAAAACTCACCTTGATATGTCTATTCATTCTGGATATAAGAACAACAGAGAGGCTATAACGCTTGCTTGGGAACCACAGGTATAACTTGTGTTTCACTATATGACTTCCAGTCAGTTACAACGAATCGCGCCCTTTTTCACAAGAAACCAGGAATTCAGTCGTACACCTGACGTGATACTCAACAGGCACGCAATATTATTAGAAGGCGCTTGTGGGAAAAGTGTCAAACTTCCTCTGGAAGTCTAGAAATATGGAATCAACTGTAGTTCCTCTGTTGATAGCAGGTATTAACTACTTGTGCTTCCAAGAACGATTTTTTCGGAATCCGCAGTGGTTGGGTATCAATAGATCGTTTTCTTCGAAGTATTTCATAATATTCGAAAGCAGCACATGCTTCAGAATTCTACTACAAATCTATATCAGTAATATTGGTCTATAATTCAGCTGATTACTTCTCTTATCTTTCTGGTGAATCGGCGTGCCCTTTGCAACTTTCCAGTGTTAGTTATGTAGCGGTTGTATATGATTGTTAAAATTGAGCTATTTCATTAGCATACTCTGAAAGGAATGTCGTTGCTTAACATTCCGGAGCACAAGCTTTATTTTGTTAAGTGACTTAAAGATGTGTACCTGCAAATTATTCACGTTTGCAGCTGTTTTCGATACGAATTCTGGAATAATTGCTTTATCTTCTCCGCTGAAAGAATTTCGGAAAGCTAACTTAACTTTTGTGGTGCTGTCGTCCGTAACACTACCAGTGCTGTTGCACAGCGAAGGTATATCTTGGCTTTATACAGTGTGACCCAGGAGGAAAGGTAAATATTCAGAGATATGGAAGGAACACTCATTTGAAACAAAAAACGTGTGCCCTATTCTGAATCGTTCCCAAAGCAGAACACATTTACTGTGCAGTCGGTGACAGAATTTGCGAGAACGCTGGGTCGCCTCATCGTTTTGCTGAAATGGACAATTTTACTGTCTGTTAACGCAACATAACGTGCACGTAGACGAAATGTTACCAACATATTGTCTACAGGAGTGAAGCCAAAGAACTATCCGAACAAATTCAGACTGTTTTAGATAATGTTAAAGACTATACTGCTGCGTATTTATTTGTCTCTTCTATTTTTCTCTGCTGTGTTCAATAAACTAATAAACTGTGTTTAGTATGCACTGTGCTGTTGCAAATGAATTACAACTTCTCCTGATAACACTATGAGAAAATTGTTTCTAATAAAATTGTCACGAATTAGCAGGATAATACGCACTTTCGCCTTCGGAACGGTCTGTGCCTACATTCAGTCCACAGTCGTATTTAGTAGCGTTACAGGACTATCATGAAAGAATGCAAATATAGCAGTACATTTAGACACGTAGCTAAATCCAGATAACAAATCATTCGATGTCACATTTAAGTCAATAGAATTGTCAGAATCAGAGAAAGCAGGCACTTACAAGCGCGCAATTCAGCAAGTTTTTTACCGTTAGATCTACAGGACACAAAATCAAGCTAGCGACAAAACTTATGAGGGAGAAGTTGTCTGACGATTTCTTTACTGTCGATCTGCCTGCTGGTGGATCTTTCAAGGAACATGTAAAAATCTTGACTCCAGTGAAATTAGAACCGAAAACTAAAACACTCTTCTACTTGAAGAGAGAGCATTTTACCGCTGAGAAAGCTGCACAGGTCACACCAATATTCAAGAAATGTAGTAAGACTAATTCAATAAATTACAGGCCCATGTAATTAACGTCGATATGCAACAGGATTTTGGAACTTATACTGTGTTCGACATTAAGAATTACCTCTAAGAGAACGGTCTACTGACACACAGTCAACACGGATTGAAAACATCGTTCTTGTGAAACACAACTAGCTCTTTACTCATGTGGAGTGCTGAGTGCTAATGGCAACGGATTTCAAATTGATTCTGTATTTCTAGATTTCCAGAAGTCTTTCCAGACTGTACCACACAAGCGGCTTGCAGTGAAATTGCGTGCTTCTGGAATATCGTCTCAGTTACGTGACTGGATTCGTGATTTCCCGTCATGGAGGTAACAATTCGTAGCAACTGACGGAAAGCCATCGAGTAAAACGTGATATCTGGCGTTCTCCAACGTAGTGTTATAGCACCATTGCTGTTCCTTATTTATATAAACAACTTAGGAGAAAATCTGAACAGCCGTCTTAGTTGTTTGCAGATGATGATGTCGTTTATTGACTAGTAAAGTCATCAGAAGATCAAAACAAATTACAAAACGATTTAGAAAAGATATCTGTATGGTGCAAAAACTGATAATTGACCCTAAATAACGAAGAGTATGAGGTCATTCATATGAGTACTAAAAAGAATCCGTTTAACTTCGATTACACGATAAACCAATCAAACCTTAAGGCCGTAAATTCAACTAAATACCTAGTAATTTCAATTACGAACAACTTAAATTGGAAGGAACACATAGAAAATGTTGTGGGGAAGGCAAACCAAAGACAGCGTTTTATTGGCAGAACACAGAAAAGTAACAGATCTGGTAAAGAGACTGCCTACATTATGCTTGTCCGTCGTCTTAGGATACTGCGGATCCTTACGATATAGGAATGACGGGGGAAGAGAGTGTCACTGAAATGATACAGAGATTGGGGTGGTCATCATTAAAACAAAGACTTTTCCGTTGCGGCAGAATCTTCTAACGAAATTTCAATTACCAATTTTATCCTCCTAATGCGAAAATATTTTGTTGACGCAGACCTACATAGGGAGAAACGATCATCATAATAAAATAAAGGAAATCAGAGCTCGCACGGAAAGATATAGGCTACACAATGTGATCAAAAGTATCCGGACATCCCCAAAACATACGTTTTTCATATTTGGTGCGTTGTGCTGCCACCTACGGCCAGGTATTCCATATCAGCGATCCCAGTAGTCATTAGACATCGTGAGAGAGCAGAATGGGGAGCTCCGCGGAACTCACGGACTTCGAACGTCGTCAGGTGATTGGGTGTCACTTGTGTCATACGCCTTTAGGCGATACTTCCACACTCCTAAACATCCCTAGGTCCACTGTTGCCGATGTGATAGTGAAGTGGAAACGTGAAGAGACACGTACAGCACAAAAGCATACAGGCCGACCTCGTCTGTTGACTGACAGAGACTGCCGACAGTTGAAGAGGATCGTAATGTGTAATAGGTAGACATCTATCCAGACCATCACACAGGAATTCCAAATTGCATCAGGATACATTGCAAGTACTATGACAGTTAGGTGGGAGGTGAGAAAGCTTCGTTTTCATGGTCGAGCGGCTGCTCATAAGCCACACATCACGCTGAAAAATGCCAAACGACGCCTCACTTGCTGTAAGGAGCGTAAACATTGGACGATTGAACAGTGGAAAAACGTTGTGTTGAGTAACGAATCAGGGTACACAATGCGGCGATCCGATGGCAGGGTGTGGGTATGGCGAAGGCCTGGTGAACGTCATCTGCCAGCATGTGTAGCGCTAACAGTAAAATTCGGAGGTGGTGGTGTTATGGTGTGGTCGTATTTTTCATGGAGGGGGTTGCACCTCTTGTTGTTTTGCGTGGCACTATCACAGCACAGGTCTACAGTTTTAAGCACCTTCTTGCTTCCCACTGTTGAAGAGTAATTCGGGGATGGCGATTGCATCTTTCAGCACGATCGAGTGCCTGTTCATAATGCACGGCCTGTGGCGGATTGGCTACACGACAATAACATCCATGTAGTGGACTGTCCAGCACAGAGTCCTTACATGCACCCTACACAATACGTTTGGGATGTTTTGGAACACTGACTTCGTGACAGGCCTCACTGACCAACATCGATATCTCTCCTGATTGCTCCGTGAAGAATAGGTTGCCATTCCGCAAGAAACCGTCCAGCGCCTGATTGAACGTATGTCTGCGAGAGTGGAAGCTGTCATCAATGCTAAGGGTCGGCCAACACCATATTGAACTCCAGAATTACCGATGGAGGGCGCCACGAACTTGTAAGTCATTTTCACCCAGGGGTCCAGACACATTTGATCATATGGTGTATATGTTCGTTTTTTCTGCGCGCTGTACGTGATCGGAGTGGTTCGATGAACGCTCTGCCAGGCACTTGAATGTGGTATGCAGGGTATGGTGTCCATGTAAATGTAGGCCCTAGATAACATACAATTATGTCAAAGAGTGCTGTCTTGTTGTCCTAGTGACAGCTAAGACAGATATTTAGCAACGTAAGTGGCGAAGTAAGCCGCAGTTTCTGTCGAAAAGAGCTTCCTGTACTCAAAATTATGAATCTGCTACCTCTGTCATCCATAAAGTGAGTAAAATTCAGAATATTTAATCTAAATGGCAAGAAAATATCGAGCGAATTTAGCAGGATAACCAGACTAGGAAGTATACCTATGGTCACATGATTGCCAAACTTGTTCTGCTAAGTTGCCCGTTATCCACTAAATGAGCACAGGCAGGCTACGTTTGCTCAGCCGATGTGAATCTTGTGGTGGCAAGCATCCGTGTAGCTTATCCGATGCACACACGGTGTAGCCGGCTGACACTGCATTAACGTGGAGCAGGAATACCTTTTGTTCGTATTTCTGCAACTATGATTTGGGTCTACAGCGTTGTTACGAATAATATACAGATGCGACACCACAACTCGAACATCACAAATAAAGGACGGAAAAAATTATTTCGGCTGTTGGACTGTGCGGCTGGTCCCGGCGGAGGTTCGAGTCCTCCCTCGGGCGTGGGTGTGTGTGTTTGTCCTTAGGATAATTTAGGTTAAGTAGTGTGTAAGCTTAGAGACTGATGACCTTAGCAGTTAAGTCCCATAAGATTTCACACACATTTGAACATTTCGGCGGTTCTCCTTTGTAGCTGCAGCAGGTATTTTTATTTTTCTGGCTTAAGGAAACTGCAAACTACAAAACTCATTCACTGGAAGTAAATCGCTTTGTCAGCATCACCAGGTGCTATTAAAATTATAAGTAACATCCGTTTTAATATTACATGCTTAAAAACAGTTTTCCTTATGATTGCTTGCACTGATACCATGCGTAATGCATTATAACACAAATGAAAAGACAACATAGCGCTGGTTGCGGATGTTCGTGTTTTATAATCTGATTTCATATGTTGCGAATAACACACAGTTTCGTATCACAAAAGCAAACCGTGCAAGTCAATTTTTCGAAATGAACGAAAAATAGGTCGTTAAAGCCGTGATGATAATTTAACAAATGAATAAGTGAAGTGCAATTTCGATTGCAGATTCTGATAATATGAAAGGAGAAGCGGTTGTGATGAGAATGTGGAACAAGGAACAAAAGTTACCGCCAGTAATCTACCGACTACGTCATTCTTAAGCAAAACGAAAGAGAGACGAAAAGTATCGTCTAATGGTAACGATTACAATCTAACTGTGGTGGTGCTTTATCAAAAACAGCGAGAAACGTCAAATGAATGAGCTTTTCAATTTCCAGATAGCTTAAGTCAGAAAGAAACCAAAGTAACAAGAAGAAGTTACCCTAGGACAGGCAATGTCGCCAAGAAGACTGAACCAAATGACGCTAGACTGAAGGTGAAAAGTCACTAGATGTCGCTAAAATAATGTAATGGGATTGACGGATTGGAACACAAAAATATTTATATACATTTCTATTATTTCAGAATGAAGAGAACAAAAACAACTTATTCATCGTCATTGTCGGAATTGTCAGTTGAGGGGTCGAAGTTGCCCCAGAATTGAAGCTAATGGCTTAGCTCACTATCATCTTTTCTCCCAAATGAGTATCATTTGTTGTTTTCAATAGTCTTAGTACATTTGTGGTAACTCATAGACAAAACATTTTTATTCATTCATTTTACAGTGCTTTTGATCAACAAAATAGAATTCAGTGATGCAAGACCAAGGCGATTGCGAGGTTTTAATTTGACCAAACTCATGGCACTAAAAATTTATTCTTTTCCTGCATTTGAATGTGGCAATGACAATACAGTAAATGCAAGAGTGCACAAGTCTTTGAATCGATTTCGATTTCAAGCAGCTCCATAGGATCGAACTTCTGTCCAAAAATCAACTATATTCTTGATGTTTTGCCACCGAATGAATCCGATATTATTCCACTGTTGGGAGATTTTTTTCTATTGCACTGATGTCATTTTATCTCAGATTTTTTCCTAGGTCAATGACATCATGAATGCTTGTTTTAGTTCGTAAAAGTTCTCTTACAGACAATTTGTTCATCTTGCTTAAAATTTCAATATTGGGTGGAAGTCTATTTTGTAATTCTTTTTTAAGCTTCACTGTGAAGTCAATACATCGTTTTGGTACCAATTTCACACCGTCGTCAGATAGGTTCCACTTTCAACAGGTTTCAAAAGCGTAGCCGAGTGTACTATAGGGATTAAGATGACCTCCTTGAACCAGTGGCGGATACAGAAAAACCTCAAAGAGGGGGCGCTAAAGATTTCTTGAGCTAATTTTACTTTCACCGTAATATAAAATAATCACGTCACATGCAAAGTTTAAGAAAGGTTTATTAAAACTGATTATACACATATACAAGACAATTCCAATGCACGTGCTGCAACTAGGACTTTTTACTTATTTATTCTTAAGTCTTAATATTCCTGCTTCTGAATGTAAACTAGCTTCCTATTCGGCGAATAGTCTGTATTTATAACGCTACGTATCGAAGGTTCTCTGTACAAGAAAATAGTAGAATATTCGCGACTTTTCTAGATCAAATGCCAGACAGAATAACGTATCGAGAACACTAGAATAGCCGCGACTTTTCTCGTAGGCATGTGTTGGCTAGCACGTCCCAGACAGAACCAGATAAAATACGATGACACCTCGCGCGTGCAACCTAGGAAAGTACAACTACTCGATAGCTCGATTCAGTCGAGTCGACTGACGAAAGAAACGAAGGAATAGCATGAGGGCTGACTGGTTGGGGCGGCGCGGGTGGTGATGCGGGCGGCGCCACAAGGGGCAGCGCCGGGCGGCCCCACAAGGGGCAGCGGCCCCCCCCCCCTCCCCCCCCCCCCCCATATGTATCCGCCACTGCCCTGAACAGATGTAGTTACGACATTCATTGTAATAGCAGGCTCGTAAATCGCTCTTTTACAAATTGATGGGAAAAGAACGGTAAGTGTGTCCTGCAGTTTTGTAGTATTGGAGTTTTCACTCTCACATGCTTTCATGGCTGTTTGGACTTCACCTAAGACACTCTGTAAATCTGTAAATAAGTACAGCAAATTGTCTGTATCTGTGATCATAGATAGGACCAGTTCGGCTTTGTAACAATTTTCTCTAGTTTTACATAGTGAGAAATGCAATTTCAGTTCATCCCACTGTTGTAAAACACGACAGACTGCAGGATGTATAGAAGGCCATCAAGTAATACAGATGTTGAACTGGTGACCGAGAAACGACGGAGAGGCTTTGGGCTTTGTCCCCGCCGGAGCCCCCAGTGGTTCACAACCCCACAACAAGCTACAGAAGTCGACTCACTCCACTGCCGCCCCACACTGAACCCAGGGTTATTGTGCGGTTCGGCCCCCAGTGGACACCCCCCTCCCCTCCCCCACGGGGACGTCTCTTACCAGACGAGTGTAATCCCAAATGTTTGCTTGGTAGAGTAATAATGGTGTATGCATACGTGGAGACAGTGTCTGCGCATCAATCGGCGACATAGTGTAACTGAGGCGGAATAAGGGGAACCAGCCCGCATTCGCCGAGGCAGATGGATTGGAAAACCGCCTTAAAAACCATCCACAGCCTGGCCGACACACCGGACCTCGACCTAATCCGCCAGGGGGATTCGTGCCGGGGACGCGCTAGCCGGGTGGGCACTTCATACATATTTTCAGTGGCGGATAATAATTTTGCGCCCCAGGCACACCATATTATGTGCGCCCCCCTCCTCCCCCCCCAAAAAAATGTTTTAAATAATAGCTACTGCCCGATCACTTCACAGTTGTCGTTTTGTGTGGGAGCACTATGAGCTGTTTCCGTACTCTGCAATTCGTTGTTCAGAAGGACGAATCAGCGGTCTAGTCACGCTCAATCAAAATTTAATATGGTTCCTGAAGGGTACTTGGTGTACGGCAGCGGATAACACAAACTTAGAACTACATTCTGTTAAGACATTCTTCTGTCGAAAGACAACAGAAACGAACACAACGAAAATAACTTTTCTTTTATGGCCTAAAAATTCAGTAGAGCTTGTAGGAGGCAACGGATATTTGTTATACATTCACTTTTAATATGTTGTTTTACACGAAACTGTTGAAAATGATAGTGAAAAAGTTGTTTTACGATCTAAAAATCGAAGCGAACGTGTCATACACTAGAAATTAATACGTACTCTAACAGATGCATTCAAAATTAAAATTAAATTGTCGTTTTACGATCTAATAACTTGAATGTGTAGCTTCGGTATTAATACGTGAACCTATAGGAAAGCGTAAGAAATGAAAATGAAATAGACATTTCGGTGCACGAACTAATAACTAAATACAGACGATCAAACACACAACTGGATTTGCTAATTACATAATTTTACAGACTAGTAAGGAAAAATCAAATTTGTTTTATAATCTGATAGTTAACGTGTAAAGCATTAGGGACTGTGTAGCTAGAAGGTGCATAATAAGTGTACACAATATATTTAATCCATGTAAGGGCTGAACAGTTTTGTACTGCAGCTACTGCTCTCACCATAGCTCTTTCTAACGGTATTAGCAAAGCTTTTACCTATTTATCGACAGAACTGAAATACGTTTTTTGTTAACACTTTTTCATCTGAGCGTACTCTCCGATAACGTATATTTTCGCGAAAACTACGCATTTCAGCAGACGCTAAGATTACGGATCAGTTTTAATACACTACAGTATCATTACGACTTGACTGTACAGCGCCGAGCGGCCTGGGTCATTCGGGTATTGTTTAGTACTGTCGGGCGCCTTCGGTCAAGTGGACACAGTGTAATATATTAGACTGTGAAGTGGACGTAAACGAGGTTCAGTTCTGCGTTCTGCCATCGGAAATTGTAAAATAAACAGGTAATACGTAGTTTGTAAATCCAATGAATGTGCTCTAAGTTATAATAAAAATCACATTATTATCTTAAATTTTTAAAACTAAAATGAATGAATAAACAAACTCACCAGTCAGCAAAGTTTGCGTCTGACTTTGACGGCACTCGTTGATCATATCCTCGTAGTTCAGACGGTTATCAGTTAGGAGATCGACTTCGATGTGAAGAATGGACAAGGCATTCGATCTCTCCGCAGAGAACACAGAGCGTAGGTACGGTTTCAGTCTTTTTAAGAGCCGAAAACGAGCGCTCTGCTGAACAATTTCTGAGTGCCATACATAGAAATATTCTAAGAGAAATGTCAACATTCGGAAACACGGCCTCTCTTTTCGTAAAAATTTACTCATTTCGACTGGTATATCACTAATCTCAGAAGATTTCGAAAGCTCCGTGAAATGTACACGTTCACTAGGGAAGGAAGGCTCTAAATCTGTGTCACATGATTGGAGTTTTGCTGCACGTTCATTATCGTCAGGTTAACTGTTCTTTAAAAAAAATGGCTCTGAGCACTATGGCACTTGACTTCTGAGGTCATTAGTCCCCTAGGACTTAGAACTACTTAAACCTAACTAACCTACAAACATCACACAGACTGTAGCGCCTAGAACCGCTCGGCCACTACGGCCGGCAACTGTTCTTAAGGTTACTGAAAACTGTGAAGGAGTCCGACAGTGTTCTACAGCTTTCCTTCCTCCTCACTAATTCGGGCGTACAAGTTGTCGAGTACTGGGAGAAATGTTTCGACTCTAAATTTTTCCCTTCCAGTCCGAAAAGCTTCTTCAGAGTCCGCTTCTTCGTCATCATGAACTCTGCGTTTTCGTGATCTTTTATAGGCGCATTCATAGTCTATATCAGTCACAATCTCCATGGATTTATTTTCATAATAGTCGAACATGCCACGAATAGATGCAATAAATCCTACAAGTGATTCATATAATTCATGCACTATTTTAGTATCAATATTTACACTTTGCAATTTGAGATTTACACTGTTAAATTTCTGGAGTACGTCCTTCCAAATTGTCATCATGAATACTGTTTCTGGTTTGCTGAGTTGATTCAACAACGCTGAAGCCTCTTTTCGCACAAGTGGTTTTCCAAATGTATTACTGGCAATATGTGTGAGGGCATTGATAAAGCCCTCCCAGTTTTCACATAGACTTACATACACTTCCTCTCTTGCTAACCAACGTGTTTTGTGATAAACTTTTTACTGTTTTGCTTCCGAGTTTCATGAAAGAAAGAAATTTATACCAGCGCTGTGTAGAAGCAGAGAAAAACTTATAAAGGTTTTGCACTAAACTGAAAAATGAACACGCTTCCAGACAACAGCTTGCAGCTCTAGTGCCGACTAAACTCAAAGAATGTGCTGCACAAGGCACACAATGCGCTTTCGGATTTCGTTCTTTAATGCGTGCCTGCAAACCAGTGTAGATTCGTGACATATTGCTTACTTTTGTCATATGACTGGGCTCTACGCTCAGTAACATCAATGTATTTGTAGACAGGACTTTTAGTACGGCCTCAGTTAAATTTTCGGACTTGTGTCCTGGGTTTGGTAAAAACAGAAGGAAACGTTCAAAGGTTCACCATTCTCGTTCACATATCTTAATATGAAAAATAATTGATCAATAAGTGAAATGTCCACAGTAGAATCTACTATTATAGAGAAATATTTGCCCTGTTTTATATCGCTTATGATAATTCTTTTTATTCGTTCAGACAGAAGCTCTATTATTTCATCACAGGTTGTTGAAGAAAGGTAACTTGTACGTCTTTGCCCTGGATTTCCATATTGTTCAGTGTGCTCTGCGAGAAAAGGGTCAAACTCGGCTATAAGTTCAAGAGACATCATAAATTGACCATTATGTAATGAATGGAATCTTTCAACGTGTCCACGTAGGGGAAGTCCACTACTTGTTAGCTTCTTCACTACTGCAAACACCCTTTTCAACGCCAGTACATTTTTTTCTGTTTCAACATATGACTCGAAATGGTTATCTATTGTTCCAAGTGACTTTTTTCTTGTTAAGAGTGATAACTCAGAATTTTTATATTCAAGCGAATTCACATGAGATAAAATATTTAGAAATATTTGTCCAATCTGCAATACCATTAGTAGCAATCGCGGCCTTACCTCCGAACAATTTACATGGTGCACAAAATAGCACCGGTGCTACAGGAGTATACTGGAAAATCACGCAAAGTTGATTCACCACTTAAAAGTGTACGGTAAAATTCATTTTTGTTGGAATATCTGGTTCTATCATGTATTGATCTTCTTGAATTAGAAAAATCACCGTTACAATTTTGATTAATGCCAGGTTTTAAAAGAATGTCGATTGTTGACTCATTGACACACCATTCCGCAGGAGGATCATCACTAACGAGGTCATTTCTTTTTGTGATGTCTGACTCGACGCTTCGTTTTTCGTGAACTCGAAATCAGGAACAATTTGCTTTTATTCATTTTTAACTTTTGTTTCGTCTGTATTTATTTCTTTTACAGCCGCTGCAATGCCAGAAATATCATCTGTACTACTTGAACTTGAATCAGCAACATTTTTGCGCACATGAGCACAAATCTTTTAACTTTAAATACGGCACACGAGCACAATAATTTTTCCTTTAAACACGGAGCGATGAACTAACCAACTCGAATTACTCGACATAACTGTGCTATGAAAGAACGACAATGCAGAATAATTTAAATTCATTGTCACCTGTTTCTCTGTTTTCAGTGAACAGTAGAAGCACACTTGCCGGCTGGAATTCGTCTCTAGAAGAAAACGGGACGGTCCTTTTTATGGCTTCTCTTTCCTGCGTCGCCGGCATTTTAGCTGGGACGCAGAATGTTCTGAATATTCTTGACACTGTCTTTCTAATTTAAAAAGCAAATAATTTTTACAATTTCTTACAGTGAGGTGTGCTGGATAGATTCTTATTCCATTTATTCTTATAACATTTTAGCGGTTTTGTGGGCAGAGAAGACAAAGTTTAAGTAGTCTTGATTGCAGCTGATGTGGTATGTTGTCATTTGTGTGAACACAATCACGCAAATGCACCTTTTGTTCCAAAATAAAATAAAAATAAGCTTTCCTCGAAAAAACTAACTTTGTCAAGAAGTTTAGTACCTATAAAATTTGGAATGCCACTTTCTATTCGATTGCATAGAGTGTAGGCGGCACCACAGTAAATGAGACAAACGAAAGTTGGTTTATTCTTCTTTTTTCGCTAGAAAAAGTAATTAAGTAAATAAATAAATAAAATTTTTAAACTGTTGTGAGGTGTATTTCACACATTATTAGATATTCTGCTATGTTCTTTTCATATAAACATGTGTTTAAAAATGTAAAACATTCCCAGTATCAGCATGTTTTGTTAGATGGGTGTCATTAAATCAAATCTCCGATATTGAAGATCACAGGGTTTTCACATTAATTACAGTAATGAGGGGTTGACCTGATACTTCGCCGTAATTTCTACAAGAAATTTAAGTAGAGTCGGGTTTTACATACTGAGGCCCACACATGTTACAGTATTTAAGAAACTGCTGATTCATTTATCACAGCTTTCCCCGGTATTTTCACGGGGAAAATATGGTAGGGTCAAGTAGAACCCGATAACATTATTGGAATCTAACGCTTCAAACATTGTATTGTAGATTGCCGTCCTGACAGCTTACTTCAAAATATTTTGAACAGTCATGAAGATGATATCAGGCAGAAAACCATTGTTAAATTTCCGTTCAGTCACCAAATAAACTATGTATATTTCCAAGCTTGTATGTCGAATTTCGTTCTTAAGGCTTATTTAAACTAGCAAGTTGTTTAACAATATCAAAAATTTTTGTCGTTTGTAAGCGCAGTTATTTTAAAACGTAAAAAGTTAAAAAGAGTACAGAGCAAAAAATGCCGCCCCCCTTAAGGTGCCGCCCCTAGGCCCGTACCTAGTGGGCCTATATGTAAATCCGCCACTGCATACTTTTAAGTACTTTCGATGGTATTTTGCCGCAATTTATTGTTTAAAATATTTTTCGGTATTCGTCTCGACGACTTCTTTCCTTTTATTTCCATCATTGCTTCTTCGATGTAGAGATTGAACAGTAGGGGCGAAAGACTACATCCCTGTAACGCTTTTAATTCGAGTACTTCGTTCTTAGTCGTCCAGTCTTAGTATTCCCTCTTGTTCCTTGTACATATAGTATATTAGCCGCCTCCCCTTTAGCTTAACCCTGTTTTTCTCGGAATTTCGAACATCTTGCACCGTTTTACACTGTTGAACGCCTTTTCCAGGTTGACAAATCCTATGAATGTGTCTTGATCTTTCTTTAGTCTTGCTTAGATTATCAGCGTCAATGTCAGAAATGCTTCTCTGGTGCCTTTGCCTTCCCTAAAGCCAAAATGTCCGTCATCTAATACATCGTCAAATTTTTTCCCCATGCTTCGGTATATTATTATTGTCAGCAACTTGGATGAACGAGCTATTAAGCTGACCGTGCGATAGTTTTTGCACTTGAAAGCTCTTGCAGTCTTCGGAATTGTGTGAATGGTATTTTTTTGAATGTCAGATGGTATGTCGCCAGATTCGTACATTCTGCACACCAACGTGAGGAGACGTTTTGTTGGCACTTCCCCAAACGATTTTAGAAATTCTGATAGAATGTTGCCTACCCCTTCTGCCTTATTTGATCTTAAGTCCTCCAAAGCTCTTTTAAATTCCGAGTCTAATACTGGATCCCTATTTCTTCTAAATCGAATCCTGTTTCTTCTTCTCTCACATCTAGAAGCCTTCAATGTACTCTTCCCACCTATCCGCCCTTTTCTCTGCATTTAACAGCGCAATTCTGATGCGTTCTTAATGCTATCACCCTCGTTTTTAATTTCACCGGACACTGTTTTGACTTTCCTATATTCTGAGTCAGTCCTTCCGACAGTCATTTCTTTTTCGATTTCTTCACATTTTTCATGCAGTCATTTCGTCTTAGCTTCCCTGCACTTCCTGTTTATTTCATTCCTCAGCGACTTGCATTTCTGAATTACTGAATTTCTCTCAACATTTTTGTACTTCCTTCTTTCATTAATCAACTGACGTATTTCTTCTGTTGCCCATGGTTTCTTCGTTGTTACCTTCTTTTCACCTTCTGTGACTGTCCTTTTTATAGGTGTCCATTCCTCTTCAACTGCAATGCCTACTGAGCTGTTCCCTAGTGTTGTATCTATAGCCTTAGAGAACTTCAAGCATAACTCGTCATTCCTTAGAACTTTCGTATCCCACTTCTTGGCACATTGATCCTTCCTGATTAATACCTTAAAATTCAGCTTACTCTTCATCACTACTACATTGTGATCTGAGTCTATATCTGTGCCTGTGTACGCCATACGATCCAGTATCTGATTTCAGAATCTCTGTCTCACCATGATGTAATCTAATTGAAATCTTCCCTTGTCACCTGGCCTTTTCCAAGTGTACTTCACTATTACATACAGTACATGCAGGTACAGATAGCTCATGTGGCTCTTCGTCACCTTCTAGATCATTATGAAACAACGCTACCTCCACTGCATCTTCTGTGAATTCAAATTGTGTCACCAAGAAATCATCTTTAGCTGTCATTTTCTCACTTCCTATCCTTGGAGTTGTGGAAAAAGCTCCTGGAATATTTTCAAGATGATCCTCGTCATCTGAAATATGGATATCAGAAACATCTCCTGCTGCTAAGAGGTCCAGGATCTCCTTGATGTGGTCTGGATTTGTTTTGTTATATACCCTTCCTGTGATCTACAAACAAAAACCGAGTTTTAGCAAACTTGCATGTATGTTACACATGAAAACATCATAAAATACAAAGATAATTACTGGATACCAGAGATAAAATAATTTATTAGCTAATATATTATGATATGAATCGAAAGAGAAACGCAACAACGTTATAAGACAGTAGTAGGTTGAAAACAATCATTATATCAACGACTTCACTGCAGCTTATTAGGGAAAAAATATTACCCCCGAATCCTGATGTCCAAAATTTTGGACGATGTAATTTAGCTCAATTATGTTCATAATCGCACATCTGTTACGTTAAACGCAATCTTTACAGATGGCTCTTATCTAATATATTTTTTTGAGCACCGGGAAACGAGTATATTGCAGTATTTAACACCTAAATATGACTTACTTGGAGGATTTCGCAACGGGTCCGCCATCTTGATTGCTTTTCGATGTAGTACACAGTTCCAGCAACAGAGGGCAGCAAGATGCATAGAACTTAACGCGAGAGATGTCCAGTAAACAGGCAACTGGGTTTCAATGGTGAATGAAATCGTTTACTGTTATAAAATGTGGATAAAAGTCAATGTCCAATATACTGGACGCCAGGCCTGAAAGGGTTAGGACAATCACCTTACCACCACAAACTAAGCCAACTTTCTAGGTGTAATGCTGAACAAGAATATCACGGACAGACCATGTAGATGCCATGTGTCACTGTGTAAATAGTCTAATATTTGCAATGAATGTTATAAGCAGTATAATAGAAACACCGGTCAAAAAAGTTGTATACATGCATATTTTGTATCTGTGATTAGATATGGTATAATTTTTTAGGCATCAGAGAAAAAAAACTTACAGAGAGTCTTTAGGCTGCAGAAAAAAAATCATTAGAGCCATGGCAGTTGCAGAAAAAAGACAATGCCCTTGATCTTGTGACTGTTCCTGGCCCCTATATCTATGAGACAATTAAGTTTTCTAAACAAAACCCACAAATTTTTGAGGATAACCTGTTTAAGCATGATTATGAAACAAGAAACAAATATCGGTATAAGTTACCAACTCATTGGTAAAACTGCTGGAGAAGAAACCTTACTATAATCCGTTCACCATAAGAATAAACCTGATGTAAACATGGCACTGCATATTCTTCTGAGTTTGTTGGAACCTCATTGGATTTCCGTTTCATATGGGACTGCAGCCAAGCTGTTTCGAGTACTGTCAAGTACGATAATAAGGGTACGTTCAGTGCTGCGCGTAATGTGCACATCAACTTAGCGATAATACGGGACAGCAGCTTTACTGACGCATTTAACTTGGACAGCACTGGCCGGTCAGCTGGTACACCTAGCCTACAGTGATGTGGCCAGCTGCATTTCACACGTAAAAAGAGACGAGCAGAGGAGCAATCCCAGATAGCACAGTAAGCCGGTTTCAAACTTGTTTCCAGCTGTAAAGTTCAAGTATATAAGCTTGATCAAAGCTGGAATATTCAGGCCTGTTAGCTGGATTCAAGCTTGAAACAAACATCAAAGTTGGCAGAGTTCAAGCTATATTTCAAGCTTGACTTATCAAGCTTGGCTCCAGCTGTATCTACACACGTGGAATACAGCCTGGTATTTACAGCTTGTTTTAAGCTATATAAATATTAATCTGAATTTATTGAACCTAATTAATTAAATAAATATCAGAATGGAAATGGTGTGAAAAAATTATGAAGAAGTTTTAATTTATTTGTGCCACGTATTAGAGAGTTAGTTTAAAATGACCTCTTTTTGCACAACAACTTGTAATATGTATTCTTAACTGGTAATCCATTTCACTTTTATCCAGGCTCAATTTTTCTACGTAAAAGAACATGGTATTCCTTTACGTTACGTAATATTTAACATTTGTAACATTAACGTACCGAACTGTTTTCTAGTATAAAACAAACTTGTCAACAAACCACAACCATTAACGCGCGTCACAAAGGTAAAATGGCCGTAAACGTAACTTTACGTTACGTAATATTTAACATTTGTAACATTAACGTACCGAACTGTTTTCTAGTATAAAACAAACTTGTCAACAAACCACAACCATTAACGCGCGTCACAAAGGTAAAATGGCCGTAAACATAGCAAGGCTCAGGAAAGTAAATAAAATAAGATAAAACAGAACTGGAGACAGCCACACTAAAACCAAACTCCGCGCCGTCATGACGTCACACACGACAACACCCTTACGTCACGGCGTATAAACGCTTGTGGCGCTTCCCGTGTACGTCTATGGAAGCTATGCTGCTGTACAGCCTTCCAGGGAAATTACAGTTTATTTCAAGCTTGGGAAAATTATTTTAATTCAAGCTAAATTTTTACAGCTTGATGTAAACTGTGTAACAGGTTGATTTTTCAATCTTGAATTTTCAACTAAACCTAAACTCAATACCCACCTTGAAACAAGCTGTGTAACAGGTTGATTTTTCAATCTTGAATTTTCAACTGAACCTAAACTCAATATCCACCTTGAAATAAGCTTGAGTGCTAGCTGGGATACAGCTTCGAATGTCATTTAATTTTTAAGCAGAATGAAATAATACACTGAAAATGTCCCACAGTAAGCTCCTTAGACGACTAGATGAAAACTGCAACATGTTATCGTTTTTAGCTAACGTACTATTTTAATTAAAAACAAGAACGACAAAAATTCCTGACTTAACCATGGGGTAATTTTTCTGCATAAGCTGTGTGCAACGTAAGAGAGTATTGTAGGATTTCACCGTATGGTTAAATATTGAAGCCCCTGAAGGTATTACTTACAGTCAGTCGGCTGGCAATCTCTTAGCTCCTTCCTTATCCGAATCTGAGAAACACATTTCAGATCTGGAAGTGCACCTGCTATGTTGATAACGAGCCTATCAAAAACAGAGTCCACGAAGCCAACCAGTCGCAGTATTTTCTCTTCTTCTTTTATGATGAGTCATTCTATATCCCGCCAGCATTTGGCAGTGGCATGTGAAAAAGCTGTATGCATTAGTTCCAGCACGTCTGACGGCTTAACAGTTTTCTTACTTCTCGGGCCAAATCCTGCAGCTTGGTTCCAGATCAGTTCTGTTGGGTTCATATAGTAATGGTACAATAGCAAATGTAAAAATGCAGCATTTTTGTGATGCGCTCAATGCTGTGAAAAATAATAATTTTTCATGTTTCTACGATACTTACCGGTATCTACCCGTGTGGTATAAAATGATAGACATGGTCCAAATAAAGAGGATTCCGTTTATCATTTTTTCCTTAAAAATCAAACTGTTATGTATTCTTAATTTAAACAACTTTTATGAACAGTCTTTCATAAAACATTAATAATTAAGAATCTGTATTTGAAATAGAAACAGGAATTTCGGGCCCAATATGTAGTTATAAACAAGAAGACATGCATTATTCATAAAAATGATGATGAGTTTTATAATAACGAGATGTAGGTATTTCAAATTGAACGAGGAAAAGAAATTACTTTGGGGAGATTTGAACCAACTTATGAGTAACCGTATTTAGACCTCATTTCATACCGCTTCTGACTGCGCTACACATTTGATGTGGTTATATTAATAAACTGCAGTAACGGTATATACATCGCTGGGAAAACTTCAATGCCGATTATCTCTGTAAACTTACGAAAAACCTTAAGAAGAGCCTATTTCTCTGCACTGTTTAACCATGTTCCACACGTGTGTTTCACTACGGAACAGACAGGAGCCTTAGCCATTTTCATACTGCGCATTAACAGCACGACAATCAGAATACAACGCTGCAGAGGCTGTGACTGTACACGATTTTTGAAATAAAAACTACGTATCTAAAGCTTGATTAAGATAAACGTTGATGGCTGCTAATACATTTGAATATTTTAAAGTTTCATTTAACATAACTTAGTAATAAGATATCTACTACATAAGCAGGACCTACTTCCAAGACAACGCAAGGGTACGTGTGCTATGACTTGCCGGCCGCTGTGACTGAGCAGTTCTAGGCGCTTCAGTCTGGAACCGCGAGACCACAAAGTTCACAGGTGTGAATCCTGCCTCGGCATGGATGTGTGTGGTGTCCTTAGGTTAGTTAGGTTTAAGTAGTTCTAAGTTCTAGGAGAGTGATGACCTCAGATGTTAAGTCCCATAGTGCTCAGAGCCATTTGAACCATTTTTTTGCTACGGTTTTTGACCAGTCATCGTGTTTGTGTTTGTTTACATCAGGTTTATTCGTATGATGAACAGATTTCTATTCTGTTATATTCCATACTTCTTCATCATTGTTCAGAGAAAAACAAACAAGCAAACAGCCGTGTGAAAAAGTTGGGTAGGTTTCAATGTGTCCTGAAGATAGAGCTTGAAAAGAAACTGGTTGTTCACAAGTCACAACTTTTTACAATGACAGTCACAGATGTAAGAAAATTTGTTTTTGATTTAGCTCAAAGAATGGGAACCCCTGTTAATTTCAATGGAGAAAATGGATTTGCAGGAAAAGACTCACTTGTTGGATTTTGAAGAAGATACCAGAAAATAAGTCTTTGCCAACCACATCCTATGTCACTAGGAAGGGCACAATCTTTTAGTAGGCCTGAGGTTAAAAAATTCTACTCTCTGTTGGCTCCAGCCATAGAGAAAGACAACAGCAACTCAACAAAACTTTATAACATGGATGAATCAGCCATAACAACAGTACAAAGAGCACCTAAGGTCTTTGCTGAATGAGACAATAAACAGTTTAGTGCACTTATGAACATTGTGCGTGATATTCATGGTAGTTCGTGTGTGTTCCATTGGATACTATGTTTCTCCAGGTATAATATTTCCATAGGAGAAAATAAACACCACATTGTAGGATGAAACGCCCCCAGGAACTCTACATCTTTGCAATAAAAGTGGACACATGATGTCAGAGCTCTTTGTAAAGTGGCTGCTAAATTTTATATCTTCAGTTAAACCTATGAGTGATGACAAGGTACTTCTAATCATAGATGGACACAGTAGCCATAAGGGCATTCAGTCTGATGAGCTGGTGAAAAACTCTAAGAGTTTCACAAGCTGCAACAAAATTGCAAATACAAACAGTGATCCAGTTACAGTCAAATGTTTTTTATTCCAGTCTTAGATCACAATATAAAGTCCTTCAATGATGACCAGTTTCAGTCAATAATAACCATCTTCAGATCTGACCTACACCATGTTCTAATGTGATAAAGCCATATTGGCATCATCAAAACATATAAGTACACTGAGCAAAGCATCGTCACGTATAATAAAATATGGTGTAAAATAAGCCACATCATTCACACAGTATTTTTGCAACTGGTGTTACTGTACAAGACATAGTGAAGTGCACTAGCTACCAGAAACATATTTATGGTAGTGACTGAGGAAACTGTGATGGCACAACAATGCACCATGGACAGCCAGCATCCTCGTGTATTACCTCTCATGTGGCAGTATCATGTGTGGGACCAGCTTGGACACTAGCTTGACCTCAGTGCCAGTATCCAGGATATCAAAGAACTGTTACAACAATTGTGAGCCAGCTTGTTTTTGGAGGAGACAATACATTGGCTTCATTTAGATGTTAATTTTAAGACTTTTGCATATTATTGATTTAATGAGCTGTGTGGATTCAGGCCTCACTTTGTCATGTGATGCTGTACTAAGTAAATTAGTTTTAATTAGCTGCTATGCGCCTACTTTGAATTATTAAAAAATGGAGAGTCCAGGATGTACTAATAACAATCTTATGAAAACGATAGACTCCTTCTCACCTATAGAGGAGACACTGGATAACAGATAGGCAGAACGAAAAGACTGCTATACATTCATGCTTTTTGAGAAAAGGCCTGCTTCTAAAACAGAAAACACACATTCACACAAGCATAATTCATACACACATTACAACTGTCTGCCTGTTGTCACCAGAGGCAGTGGTCATGTGTGTATGAATTATGCTTGTCCAAATGTGTGTGTGTGTGTGTGTGTGTGTGTGTGTGTGTGTGTGTGTGTGTGAGTGGTCTCTAGTTCAGAAGACTCTTTTCATTGTGTTTTTCTGTGACTCATTGTCTCCTCTATATAATTGTCATTTTAAATTATTATTTCTTTGTTACTCACATAGTACCTAAAAAGACCAAATTGTTAATCAAGAAAACTGAGCAGTTTTTTTTTCTTTCAGAATATTACCAGTGAGCTATTCTCTGCTTCCCATCATTGGCTTATATTCCATAAACACGGCTGCAGTATGGAGAAATACATACAAGTAGTTAGTGTTTCTGGAATCGATAGTGAGATTACAGTAGTGGAGCGGACTGATGAAAGTAAGTTCCAGTTCTCAGAGGTTTATAACATAATAAGGGGAAAAATGCAGACAATACTTCTTGGAAACTGGACAAATCAGAAGACAGCCATGGACTTACTGCCTAAGCATTATAAATTCAGTACCAATAGACGTGGAAATCTTTATCTGAACCCACTCAGAATTGTGCTTGCGGTAAGAATGCAGATATCTGATGTATTATACTGTGTATGTATTGGTACTGCAACACCTTTAATTCCAGTTATTTTTCTGTAATCAAGAAAACTTATGCACATTAACATCAATTGGAGTAAATGAATCATATTCAGTGTCCAATATTTCATATTATGTGAGAGCATTTAATGCTTTGTTACCACATGCGCAGTATGCTACAACACCAAAGCCTATCCATGTCAAATTAGAGAACAGTTGTAAAGCACCATCTGATTTTCATAGTATCTGTCATATGTCCAGTAGCAAAGAAATAATTATAATAAAACTATTAAAGTTATACAGTTTGGAAGGTGAGCAGTTTTCCTACTTCACAGATTGCCACTCACAAGTGATGAAGAGTTCAGTGGCACAATTACTCATATGAACTGCAAAGTTATTACAACTCAACTAAATAAAGAACTGACTAATAGTCATTGGCAGCTCTAACCAGTCATCAAATCAAGTAATCAAGCATGGCATAAACACTGTCCATATTCACACAAAGCATCACAGTTCATATACAGTATTGTCCTGTAATAAATCCCTATACTGAAGTTCCCTGCAATAGCTCATTTAGTTCAGTTGTTAACTAAAGTTACTATGCTCAACAATACATTGTTCAAGCAACAATAACAGTTTAGGCTTCCTACCAAACATAACAAAGTTACTCAGAATTTTCATTAGCATGAGTAACAAAAATTGCTTGAAAGCTTTTAGACATTAACACTGATCCGTTTCCATGGACATAAGTACATGTATTTTGGAAAAAACTGCATATAGCTATAACAAGAGCCAATATCAGGAGCATAGGAGTTACATGCTTGTTAGCTTGCCCAGAACTGACATATGACTATTTAACACTAGAAAGACAGAAGGGTTCAAAATGATTCCTGTCATACCTTTCTCTTCAACATCATATCCATTTTTTTTACTTTGTTCATGAAATCATATGACTACTGCTTATTTTTTCTCATCTTTGTGGCGCTGTATTAGGATTTACAAAATATTATTTAGGCCATTTCATTCACTATACTCAGAATGGCAGAAGAGGTCAATCCAATACCACTGTAGTTTCTCTTGTGAACATATGTAAATAATTCCACAATGAGTGGCAAATTGTTGCATCTTGGCATATGCATATTCCAATTTACTAATTTGTATTGTGTAATTCAAGTCATATTCTTCATCCATGAAAGACGTTTTTGAACATGTCTTGTCAGCACGGGCATTCTGATGAAGAAAGCTACTTCTCTTAGAGAACTAATTTTTGGGTAGAAAAAAGACTGCTGCTCTTGGTGTTGATGTTTCATGTGTACTGTAGTTGTCCTTAAAGAGTTTCCCTATAAAAGTAACATCTCAGTGATTTTTACTTGTTGCTGGTCTGGAAATGACACCTGTGGTAACCTTTTGTGTTTTGGCCATAACCAACAAAATATCCCTTTTCTGACATTCAATTCCAGTTTTGCCTCATCTATTTTGGAACATGGATGTAAATTGTTTCACCAAAAGTTCTGAGGGTTTTTAAGCTTTGTTTCTTTTCTAGCCACAGGTCACATGGCACAACTCCCCTTTCTTTACTTGTTCCTGTTCAGCTGAGTGTCAATAATGCATAATTCACAGCTTGTGCCAACATTTCAGCTGGCAGTCCACTTGTATGCATACAAGTCCTGGCTAATGTGACAACAGTTCTATTTTCTATTTCAGTAACGCCTTTCTGTTGTGGACTGTATGATGTTTACTGATGCAAAATTCCACATTGGCTGGTTGGATTATTAACTTCTTGATTAAAAAATTCTAATCTATTACCTGTCCTTAATGTCTTTGTGCCTCTGACCCTTTTTTCTCACTCAGTTTAAAGAAATTTCTCAAACATTCAGCTGTGTCTGACTTATTCTTGATGAGGTACACCACTTTCCAGTCACTATTGAGACACCCTGCTAAACTCGCAGAACAGGACAGGTAGTTGGAATTGTGGAAAGGGGCTAAAATGAGTGGCTGTCAGTTACACTCGAACATATAGAACTTTATTCATTTGACCAAACATTACAGTACAAATTCTTGAACTTAGTTATCGGCTGAATACACCACACTATCTTATACTTTAAGGGCACAACCACTTTAAAAAAAAGAATATTTAAAAGGCAGAAAAGGCCTCACATTAAGTAAGTTCTATAATTTGGCTGAAGGTCCAAAAATCTAATACTTGAAAAGCAACATCCTTAATTTAAAGACGGCTGAAGGCCGATGATTTAAGACTTGAGATAAAATTAAATAAAAAAGCACAAGGCAGAAGGCCTTATCTTCAATTAGGCTGAAGGCCACAACAGTCTGATGCTAGAAACACAAAGATCCTGAATTTAAAAATGGCTGTAGTCCCCATGACTTAAAACTCAAGGTAAAGTAAATTTAAACAACAAAACCTTATCTTAAACTAGGCTGAAGGTCCCAAACAATCTAACACTTGACAAGCAAGGAACTTAAATTTTAAAGCGGCTGAAGGCCCATGACTTAAAACACCACTACAAACAATTCAACATTAATTCAAAACCATCAACCGTGAGCCATACAAATACACACAAAAAAAAAAAAAAAATAAGAAAAGGCAGTGCAGCTAACGGCATTCAGAAGTTTCGGGGGTCAGCCAGCACTTGAAATACTAAAAGCAACAACACGGTGAGGAAAGGGCACTGCCTAAATTTGTGTCAATGGCCACGGCACGTAACCAAAACGTAATGGCCACAAGACAGAAAATTCCGCTGGTGCACTTCAATTGCAAAAAACCAAATACAGCTAGACTCCACTGGATGGTGGCTAAACCTTCACCAACTCAAACACACATGTTGTTGCTTGAGAGAATGTCCTAACAGCCAACAACGAGAACCAAACGGTACAATGTGAACAGTCTCGACTTGCTAGTAAATTGAATCCAAATTCAACTTTCGTGTCCAGGGTCGATGATCCACGGACCTCATAGCAATGGGAACAGCCCCAAACACTCTGGCACTGTGTAGAGACCACCAGCGGCCACTTCCAATCTACGGCCCGTGGAGATTTCCTCACTGCTCCACGCCAACCAACTTACTGCTAGCACACAGCACAGCCGGAAACTATAAACACCAGACCAAAGATAGTAGAAGGTGCAAATATCATACACACTACTGCTGCCTCTCACAGAGAGAGCGAACAACAGCATAATCGCAATAACTGCAGGAAACCTAACACAGAATAGGAACCAAGGTTTAAACCAATGCATACATGAGTCCAACATGGCTCAACCTCAACCCCTCAAACTTAACAGGAAGGGGGGTGATTCAAGCCCTGAGGTACCTGAACTTAACTTGGCTAAGGTGAACCCGATACTGCCTACCTGAAGTGTTTTCCTTGAGCAATATGTTTACCGGGCCTAATATACACACAGTAGTGCACGGCCCCACAAAACAAGGAGTAAATTTACTAAAATTGCCACCAGGTACATGCCTCCCCGGGAAGTTGTGGACATAAACTTGATCCCCTGGCCTGCCCTAAAAAGGTTCCCTGATTACAATTAAAATGCTCAGCTTGTTTATTATGGGCTCTGAGTATACTGCGCCTGGCCCAGTTCGTTCTCCTAGATAGCACAAGGACTAACATCGGCAGGAATAAGATCCTGAATTCCCCACAAGTTTGACAGAGGGGAATTTACCGGATAGGAAAGGACCAAGGATGCAGGCGTAGCTTGCAAGGCTTCATGACTGGCGGTAGTAAAGGCAAAACTAGGCCAGGGAAGACTGGAGCCCCATTTATTAAGGGTTTGCTGATAATAACTAATCAATGTGGACTTAAGGTTTTGGTTAATTCTCTCTGCAAAGGAACACTGGGGATAATATGGGGTTGGTGGTGATATGCTTGAGACCATTCTGAAAACAGAAGGGTCTGAAAGGACCCGAAAGAAATGCAGGAGCATTATCACTAACAAGCTGCTTGGGTGGCCCAAAAGCACTGAAGACATTAGTTAAATGATAAATACTGGTGTCAGCGGTAACGTTACAGCTCGGGAGGAGCCAAATAAATCTGGAAAATGCATCGATAACAACTAGCACATATCGATGGTCCTTCTTAGTACGAGGTAACAGACCTAAATAATCAATGTAGGACTTGTCCATAGGACAGGACTCTCGTTCAGAACTCAACCACCCCTGCTGAAGAGCATTCTTGGGTTTGGCTACATTTCACAAGCGGCATTGCTATATCATCTCCCTCACATCCTGGTCCATGGAGGGCCAAGTCAAATGCTCCTTGATTTTCTGAAGAGTCTTATAAGTACCTAAATGGCCACCCACCAACAAATCATGAAAATAACAAAAAACTGGGCACACCAAGGTTGCAGGCAAACAGATCTTGGGCTTCTTAGCCTCGCCCACCCTCTTACAGAAAATCCCACTCTTAAGAACATACTCATCCAACAGCTCTCCTGCCATCACACATTGCTTAATGGGGTCCTGATCCTGATGGTGAGCAACATCTGCAAACAAGACGGGAATTTCACCCAACACCATACAATTAAGATTGTCTCCCTCTACTGCCATCTTCCCTCACTAGGTGTAGTTTTGGCGAACATCCGGCTGAGAACATCCGCACGGATATTTTCAGAGTCCTTGACATGTTTGACTTCAGACTGAAATACCAAAATGCATACTGTCCACCTGGCAATACTGCCAGTTTTGCTTGGCCTAGCCAACACCCAGCTCAAAGCCTGATTGTCAGTTTCTAATTGGAATACCCGATGTTCAAGGTAGAAGCAGTACTTCTGTAACACAAATAAAACAGCCAAGGCCTCACACTCATAGACAGAGTACTTAAGTTTGGCATCAGTTAAACGACAAGATGTTTAGGCTAATGGCTGTTTCTGCCCCTCAAGCTCCTGGAGGAGAACGGCAGAAATACCAGCATTAGAAGTGTCAGTTTGAACAACAAACTTTTTATTAAAATTTGGTACCCCAAGTACCGGAGGATTGGCTATCCCTGCTTTAATATTCTCAAACGGAGCCTCCTGGGTGGCTCCCCATTCAAAGTGTGCACCCTTCTGGTGTAGCTGATTTAAGGGTGCCATCAACAGCAAAATTGGGAATTAAACGCCTAAAGTAATTTACCATGCCTCTGAATTTAGCAATTTCCCGCTTATCAGTAGGTGGAGGCAATACCTGTAAGGCATTCATTCACTCTCAGTCAGTTCGAATACTCTGATCTGACACTGTATGACCTATAAAAGATACCTACTGCTTGGCTAGTGTGATCTTAGTGGGCTTAACTGTTAGCCTGGCTCACTGTAATCTCAAAAGAACTTGCTGGATATGCTCCAAATGATCCTCAAATGAACAGCTATAGATAATCAAGTCATCCAAATAATTATACACATAGACTAACTTCAAGTCACCAAGGATATTATCCAACAAATGAGTAAGCACAGCCACTCTGCTTGCTAGCCCAAAAGGGACTCTGTTAAATTCAAACAAGTTCCAATCAGTACGAAATGCGGTAACATGTTTACGTTCTTCATCCAATGGAATCTGATAAGAGGTCTGATTCAAATCAAGGACCGTAAACAAATTAGCGCTGGCAAACCACGCAAAAGAATTATGCAGATCAAGTAGGGGTACTGATTCAAGTACAACCTTAGCATTTAAACGGCAGTAGTCAACCACAGGTCTGAAATCGCGCCCCTGATCTTTAGGTACAAGAAATATTGGGGAAGCATAAGAAGAAGTAGAGGGCCTAATCACTCCTTGTTGGAGAATTTGAGATATTTTAGCTTTGAGTATCTTCACCTTAGGGGGTGAGAGGCGGTATGGGGATTACCTAACCGGAATATCATCGGACAGATGGATATGATATTCAAGAACGTTAGTAACACCCAGGTTATCACTAAGGAGCTGGTGAAAACTGTGCAACAACTCATGTAACTGAGAAGCCTGATGGGGCAAGGAATGGGCCATATCAAACTCGTTAGCTGCAACCTTAACAGCCAACGCCCTGACAGTTTGATGCACACTAGGTTTAGCGCACTTGCAAAGGCCAAACTTCTCTTGAGGAGTGAACTTAAAGGAAAAGGTGTGTCCAGAATAATCAAAGACCAAGCCGGTTTTATTTATGAAATCACACCCCAAAATTAGATTAACAGGCAGTTCCTTAACCAAGGCTAAAGGCATAGGCCAGGAAAAATCACTGACCGAAACATTCCCCTGGACCCAACCCTACAGAGGTAACACCTGGCCATTGGCCAGCTGACATCTCTGCACTGGCGAAGGGACAGAACCAAGTTTCATAAGATGTCCAAATTCCAAAAACCACTCGAAACATCCAAAAGAGCACAAACTGTCTCACCACCCACCTGAGAACAAACGTAAGGCAAGGGGCGTGATGAGGGAGCGACCACTCGAGTACGCCAAGGCCTAAAAGTTTGAACCCGAGTTCGTGGCCCAACACAGTGTCATCTATTGGCTCTAGGTGCACAAGGCTGAACACAATAGTGTACCAAATGAGCCATACTGCTGCATCTGAAACAACGCTGGGGTTCCCTTTTTATAACTTCAGCGGATGCAGATAATCTGTAGTCGGTGCCGATCTCCCACCCCTTAACCTCATGACGTACATGGTTCTCAAATTGTAGTGCGGATGCTGCTACGAGCACATCATGGAACTCTTCCCAAGTTGTAGGCTGCTTACGGAAGTCAAAATGTGACTTATCCGCCACACGCATTCTCCTTAGAATGATTAATTCTTGTTCAGGAAAATCAATCAGCAAGGCCAAAGAGGCTGTCTGAACTCTATTGCCATACTGATGTAACTGCTCCTCACCCCGCTGCACTTCCCAAATGTAACGACACTCAAGCTGTTTACGAACCCCAGTGGTTAACCTTTGCCTAATTATGAGCTCTCTTAACTGCTCCAAGGAAAACCCTTCCACCATGGCTCATGAGAGGAGGTTCTACAACTCACCTCTAGCTGTCGGGTACAACAACGACAGAATTACTTGGTGTGCAACGCGACAGGCAGCTGCGTGTTGTTCTAGGTAACCAATAACCACAATAATCTTTGTACCTGATCTAGTCGCTCCACAACCAATTCAGTAATATCGTGAAAGAAATAGGCCAGAGGATCAGGCGACATGGTAAACACAGCATCTAACCTGACAGAGCGTGGAACAGTGCCAGCCCCAGGTTGGTTCTCACCCTCTTGCTGATAGTGCAAGTCACTATCTTAAAGTTTCCTCCCATCCAGCTACAAACACATACGCTTAAACTGTAGTGTGCTCACCAAAGTTTCCAACTCAATGGTCAGTTTTTTGTGATGATCCTCCAAATCTAACAAGCTTAAATCTGCTACCCGATTAGTTAAATGCATCAACTGTGCCCGCACCTGATCCAGCTGACTGTCACTCAGTTGGGTTCCCTCCAAAAGACAAATAGTGTCCTCAAGGCCTTTAATAGCCTCAAACAAAAATTCAATTTCCGCTTCTGTCTCACCCACCACCACTGACGTGACCTCAACCGGCTGAAGCACGGCAGCATGCAAACGGGCTACCAATCCCGGAACACTTCCTTCAACCGGTTGGTGCCTTATTGCCAACTCATAAACAAGGTAGTCTTTTCTGAGCAGGCCAATCCCTGGACACTGTCTGATTGCCATTACGATAAGCACCTGAAACAAGTAACAGCCAAAACAATATGGTATCACCAAACAGAAACAGAAACAAGAGTGAAGCTGACAGCAACTAGAATAGCAAACACATGCATAACCACGCTCTGCTACCAGTGAGACGCCTTGCCAAACCTGCAGGACAGGACAGGTAGTTGGACTTGTGGAAAGGGGCCAAAATGAGCAGCTGTCAGTTACACTTGAACACATATAACTTTATTTATTTGACCAACATTATAGCACAAATTCTTGAACTTAGTTATGGGCTGAATATGCAACACTATCTTATACCCTAAGGGCACAACCACTTTAATTTAAAAAAATGGCTAAAGGCCATTAACTCAAAATTGAGACACCAAAAAGAATATTTAGAAGCCAGAAGGCCTCATGTTAAGTAAGTTCTATAATTTGACTGAAGGCCCAAAAATCTAACACTTGAAAAGCAACAACCTTAATTTAAAGACAGCTGAAGGCTGATGATTTGAGACTCAAGGTAAAATTAAATAAAAAAACACAAGGCAGAAGGCCTTATCTTCAATTATGCTGAAGGTCCCAAACAGCCTGATTCTTAATTTAAAAACAGCTGAAGGCCTCATGACTTAAAACTCAAGCTAAAATAAATTTAAACAACAAAGCCTTATCTTAAATTAGGCTGAAGGCTCCAGACAATCTAACACTTGAAAAGCAAGGAACTTTAATTTTAAAGCGGTTGAAGGCCCATGACTTAAAACACACTAAAAACAATTCAACTTTAATTCAAGACCATCACCTATGGGCCACACAAATACACATAACAGAAAATAAGAAAAGGCAGTGCAGCTAATGGTGCTCAGAAATTTCAGGGGTCGGCCAGCACTTGAAATACAAATGTTCACTTAGGTGAGACAGGCAATCGGCCCAACCATTCTCTGTCTGACAACAACCCAACCAACAGACACTCAACAGACCCACCGACAAGGTAACTTGCACTCCACTTGACCAGCACACAACTGGGAGTTCAATGCAACCGTAAAAGGCAAGGACACCCATAACCAAGCATACATTAAGCTGTCGAACTACACACCGTGCTGGACAGCGACAACACAATGAGGAAAGGACACTGCCTAAATTTATGTCAATGGCCAAGGCAGGTAACTGGAACGTTAACAGCCACAAGGCAGAAAATTCCACCGGTGCACTTCAATTGCAAATAACCAAATACAGTTAGACTCCACCGGACAGTGGCTAAACCTTCACCAACTCAAACACACACGTTGTTGCTTGCTTGAATGTCCCAACAGCCAACAACGAGAACCAAATGGTACAATGTGAACAGTCTCAACTTGCTGGTAAATTAAATCCAAACTCAACTTTCATGTCAAGGGTCAGTGAGCCATGGACCTCATAGCAATGGGAACAGCCCCAAACACTCAGACACTGTGTAGAGACCACCAGCAGGCATGGCCAATCTATGCCTCACAGAGATTTCCTCACTGCTCCGCTCCAACTGACCGACTGCTAGCACACAGCACAGCCAGAAACTATAAGCATCAGACCAAAGATAGCAGAAAGTGCGAATATCGATACACACTGCTGTTGTCTCTCACAGAGAGAGCGAAGAACAGCATAATCGCAATAGCTGCGGGAAACCAAACACAGAATAGAAACCAAGGTTTAAACCAACGCATACATGAGCCCAACGTGGCTCAGCTATAGTCATCTTTCAACAGCAAGAAATATTTTTCACCACCCAGAGAGTCTTATTGCATTATACTACAAATCTTCATGTACAAGCTCAACTATTTGTTTTGATTTTGTATTACTGGATGCTAATGACAGTTTACATACCTTACCAGTAATATAGTCCTCACACTTTAACTTCTGATCTTGAAAATTTATGTTGGCGCTTGACAAAACCTTTTTAAGGTGCATGATATTCTGATGTGCCATCCTTTTGTGCCACAAAAAATAGGTTCACAAGTAGCAACATTTCCACAACATACACAATTTAATGCAACCTTAAATTTAATTTTAAATAGTTTGTCATGTCTCTCTACTACAGCAACAATACTTTCATTTTTTAAAAATTTACACATCCTATTGTCAGACTGATGTGCCATACCTTTTTTGAGGGCTGTGCCCTAGGAGAACAGATTGTCCATTAACTCCAAAATGTGCGAAACCTTGCTGATGTGCCTCTCCTTTCATTCCTTTCCAGTGTAAGCCAGACTATTACTGTCTCCAGATACAACAGCAGAAAATATTTTCCATCATCATTATGAACAGGTCTCACCTACGGATATTCTGCATAAGTTGTGAATGAAGAATATTGATTGGAGCTGCAGTCAGCTGCTCCTGAATCCATACATACATTGGTTGTCCAATTGTATTGGAATCAGGTGTACTGAATGTTGCTTCTCCAATGAAAGCTTCTTCATTGGGTGAATATTGGTTTGCAGTTGTGGTTTTTCACTTTTTACAATCACAGATCCAGTGATCTGTCTTGTGACAATAGTGACAAGTGCTTGATTTTGCAAAATGTTTGTGTTTTTTACTATCATTTTTATGTGAGCTATTGCTTGCTGCATACGCTGAACTTTATCACTTATGTTCATTCATTTTCCTCAGTGGAAAGGCTGGAGATCAGATTGCTAACTGTTTTTTTCCTTATTTGCACAGATTCCCATGCACTGACAAAATATTTGCATGCTACTGGTAGAGTTATCAGAATTTTTGTAACAGGCACCTGCTTGGGTATTTGCCCACCTAAAATCTGCAAGTGAAGGGCAAGATCTTCAATTCTAGCAATATGAGTCACTATATCAAACTGTTCAACCTGACAACTATCAATACCTCTCTGACTACACAGTTCTTACAACACTTCTGCCTATTGCATTCTGTTTCACACAATACATTTAATAAAACTATTTGAAATATCATCAGAAAAAACCTAAGGTTTCACATAAGGAACTCATATAGAAAGCAGCAAAGTAAACGTAGTCACACTTCATGTTCTACACTATATAACCAAATGAAAATTATTCCACATCATGAGAAATGTATCTATGAAGTACAAGATAGTAAAAGAAAGGAAAAAATTATATCTCATTATTAGTCATGGCATCACAGGTACTAACTTTTCACAAAAATATTATTTGTCTTGCATTCCTGGATGCATGACCTGTTTCGAATGATTGTTTCTTGGTTGACAAATAATACACCAAATGTGATGAACTTGGATTTTATTTGCTGCATAGTTACACACACAGCACCTTGGAGAAGAACTGACACAGTGCAAAACAAAATAAAGATTCACTCAGTTCGTGCCAAACAAACCCTAAAGATGTGGTCTCAAATTTTGGATTTCAGCTGACGAGCAATAAAGTATATACAAGGTAGTCAGAAACAGTCTGAAAAGCTTCTAATACTGATGAGAAATAACTATCACAAAAAAGATCAATACATTGTGCCATTTCCAAGCTTGTAAATCACACGACTGGTTTCACAGGTAGCCCTGCCTTTGATGGGATAGGTGATGTTAGTGACTGGACTGGAGTAGGTAGTGGTAGGAGGATGTATGGGACAGGTCTTGCATCTAGGTCTATTACAGGGGATGAGCCATGAGGTAAGGGATTTCTCATTTCAGGGCACGAAGTATCCTGCCCACTATCCTATCGTGGTATTCCGCCGTCCACCGAACCTACACAATATACTCGTCCATCCTTACACAATCCCTGCTCCCAACCCCTTACCTCATGGCTCATACCTCTGTAATAGACCTAGATGGAAGACCTGTCTCATACATCCTCCTACCATCTAGTCCAGTCTGGTCACTAACATCACCTATCCCACCAAAGACAGGGCTACCTGTGAAACCGGTCATGTGATTTACAAGCTAAGCTGCAACCACTGTGCTGCATTCTATGTAGGCATGACAACCAACAAGCTGTCTGTCCGCATGAGCAGCCACCGACGAACTGTGGCTAAAAAACAAGTGGACCACCCTGTCGCTGAACACGCTACCAAACATGATATCCCTCATCTCAATGACTGCTTCACAGCCTGTGCCATATGGACCCTTCCCACCAACACCAGCTTTTTTGGACTGTGCAGGTGGGAACTTTCCCTGCAATACATCCTACATTCCCGTAACCCTTCTGGCCTCAACATTTGTTAGTCATTGTCCTCACCCATCCAGCCCCCTCCCTGTTCCCATTCCAGCACTACACAGCCGTCATTTCACCACCACACCCAGTCTCTTAATTTCTTTTTATTTCTCTCCTTTCTGCTACTTACCCTCTCTCCCCTTCACACATTCTCTGCTGCCCTCCATCTAAACTGCAATACTTCACTGTCCACCACTCCCACCATACTATCCCTCCCCCTCCCCGCCCCAGCCTCCTCCTTACTCCCACCCAGTTGCCACTCCCATCATGCTCTGGTGCGGCTGCTTGCAGTGCGGTTTCAGTTCTCTGAGACTGCAGACGTGTGTGCAAGTTGCGTTTGCATGAGTGTGTGTGAGCTTGTGTGTATGTGTGTCTACTGCTGAGAAAGGCCTTAATATGGCTGAAAGCTATAATTGTGAGAATCTTTTTGTTGTGCCTATCGCAACTCAGCATCTCCACTATATGGTGATTAGTAACTTCCCTTCTCTGGTATTGTTACATTCCATCCTGGATTTTCCATTGTTTGATATTTTATATATTACATATTGCATTATTTATTACATATTTATTGCAAAAAAATTGTAATGTCTTTTTTGGATTATTTATTAATACAGTGCTCTACAGCAGTAACAGGATTTGCAAATGTGGGATTCAACATATAACAGTGGCTGATAACATGTATTTTTTAAATCAGCCTTTGAATTGCTATAAGTTCCAAAATTTCTACAAATAGTGTTATGCCTTACATTTTTACTTAAGAGAGGGTCTAAAATTTTATTGAATTGACTTCAGGAGATTTTTCAGTGCTTTTTGTTTTAGTTCTATTAATATTTTGGGTTTCTCATACAGAATACCACAGCTTCATCATATTTTGAGAAGATGGCGTATGTGAAAATTCAAATATAACCAAGTCAACAAGACGCAGTTAACAAACACAGTATCGAAAAACATCATTTGACCTATACAACTCAAATGGTATCCCACTACCCATACAGAAATTAACAGAAAGTCAGCAATATACACAAAACACAGTATCAAAAACAAGGCTCCATCTAAATCCTGCTGAAATACCTTGTATCAATACAGAAAGTCAAAATCACAGACACTACTTACACTTGATAACACTTAAATATAAAACAAGAAAACAGCGTGAGTACCAAGAAACATTCGTACAACAGACACAGCAGTAACATAAAAAGCTCACCTAAACACAAAAAAAGAATAACAGTGCTTGCAGACAGCCGTGGGTGATCAGTTGCAGCTAACTTAATGCATCAAAGTCATAATAGTTTCGTAATCCAAGGAAATGTTATACCAGGTTCACCATTAACTTCAATACTTGAAAGCTGTAACAACTTACAGAATCTCACAATAAATGACACAGTTATAATCGGGGTGCCACAAATGATGTAGCCAAAAACGAAGCAGACAAGGCATTAAATGCTATAACATCAGCATTAATTAAGCTTCAGCACAAAAAATGTAATCATAGTAGGGATACCCCATAGATATGATCTTGAAAACTGGTCTTATGTGAACGATGAAACCAGGCAAACAAATAGGAAAATAGCCAAAATAGTGAAATCTTTCCAAAACACTCAGTTTGTAACAGTCCCTGAGAACAGAGACTGGTACACTTCTCACGGACTACACCTAAATGCTAATGGCAAGGAAGAAATGGCCAGAACTTTACTTGCAGTCATCTCTCCAAAAAATCAACTAAAGCCTGCAATATCACTTGAGTGGAAGGATCCAGATGGAACTGAGCAAATAATACCACAGCAAGAAAAAATTACAGTACCAGAAATCAACCACAATGTTGTCAAGAGGACAGTAACGAACAATGGAGTAGGAAGATCAGTTTACAGCAACAGGATATTGAAAAGTACAGAAACACATTGTGCTCCTAGAAGATCCTCAAGATCAATAAAACCCAGAGTTCAAAGTGACATGTTTTTGTGGGAAAGCAAAGCAACTATTAAATTCCCAGGACTGGGTAAAAACAACTTGCCAAGCCAGCTAGTTAAAACAACAGAAGCTGTGGCATCAACTGCAGACTCTTCAGCATCATTTACTCAATCAAATGTGGTGGAGTATACAACTCCAGTTACTGCAACACCAGGCAGTTCAGCAACTCCTCGGACTGTATGGAGCAAGAAGGCACTTCAACAGCTGCCTTGACAACTAGACAGACAGAAGCCAGGTTGGGTAGTAGATCAAGAAATGCAAGATCGCCAAAGAACAGGAACACTTTTAATGCCTGTATCCAGAACTTATGTAAGTGAACCAACTAAGTGCATTTTAAAGGAAGATAATCAGAGTGACCAGTTAAAAATACCACTAACGCTCATGCACCTAAACATACAGTACCTTAGAAATAAGCTTAATATATCACAGGTTTTTGTAAATGAACAGTCACCTCATATAGTAGTGTTAACTGAGCATGGATTAAAATCTGATGAAATTATTTACTGTAAACTAGAGTGCTACTCCTTAGCAAATAGTTATTGTAGACAGCAACATAAAGGTGGTGGTATGGTAGTTTACATTAGTGAGAATCTCGAGTACAAGAAAATAAACTATCTAGACCAGTACAACAAAGAAGGCTTGATTGAAGTGACAGGCATTGAAGTCCACACGAAAGAGTGTAGAGAGGTTATGAGAAAACATAAAGTTATTGGGATTTATCATCCACCAAAGGCTGATGTAGTTAGCTTCATAGACATATTTAGTAGAGTAATGGGACGTTATGGTCCCAGTGACCTAACTATACTTAGCGATCTGAATATTGAGGCAAAATCTTCCAGTTTGTGTAATATTAGGTTAATAGATACTCTTAACCCATATAATCTCATAACTGTATTAAATAGTGATACTAGGGTAACAAAGTCCACATCTAGCAGAATTGATTACGTTATACTATGTAAACATATTAAAGACAGTGTTAGGTGCTGAAATATGGATTTTCACTACTCTGAGCACAAATGCCAGCTTGTAGAGTATGTAAACACAAGCATCCCAAAAATGACAAAAGTTATCGAAAATAAAAGAATTCTAAAAGAGGGTAACATCCTTGCCCTAAGAAATAAGTTAGCTATAGAGGACTGGGATCTGGTTTACGAGACTGAAGAATCTGAAAACAAATGGGCCAAATTCTATGATACTATGCTAAGACACTTTGACAGATGCTGCCCTGTTAAGAAAATACAAAGAGTGTTCACCCATAACCAAAGTGCAAAAACCAACAGACTGATACTTCCAGCAAATATGATAAAACTCAGGCAAAACATCCAGGACCTCGATGTGTTACACAAGTCAACAAACCTGCAGGTTTTTACGGCCAAGTACAAAGAAGCCAAGAAAATCTTTAAGAAAGAGCTTTCACATCTAAGAAAACAGATATACAGCAGTGAAATAGCTCAATCAGACAATATAGCCAAGACCTCATGGAGAATTGTAAATCAATTTCGCAAAGCCACACTGAAGCCAGAAACTGAAATTGTAAATACAAGACATGAAGGAAACACAATTAAAGATCCTAATAAAGTCTGCAATGTTTTCAATAAATACTTTATATCTGCAGCTGTTAGTCCAGTTATTAACACAATTGTGAGTAGTGAGGTAAAGCTCCGCCCCTTTGAAGAGCCACCTTTTGATTTCAAACAAGTAAGTGATAATAAATAACATAAAGAATAAGTTCTCATCTGGATGGGATGGTTTGAGTAGTATCGTGATTAAAAAATGTAATAAGGAATTAGTTAAAATAATCACCCATCTGGTAAACTGCAGTATCAGAGAACATACATTTCCAAATGTATTGAAATGGAGCACAGTTATACCAGTGCATAAAAAAGGATCCAAGGAAGGAGTTTCAAATTTCAGGCCCATATCATTAATACCTGTCTTCAGCAAAGTATTTGAAGTTGTGCTGCTGACACAACTTAGTGACTATTTCTTGAAAAATAAGTTCCTAACAGAGGCACAACATGGATTTTGAAAAGATCATAGTACTATCACAGCAATTACGGAATTTCTTCACAAAACGTATGGTGCCCTTGATCAAGGAATGCAAACAGCTGGCATATTTCTAGACCTTACTTAAGCCTTTGACTCGGTAAACCATGAGTTACTTTTAAGTAAACTTGAGTCATAGAATGTAAATACTGCATCCATGCAATTGCTGGCAACATATTTATTTAACCGTAAGCAGTGTACAAAGCTGACTTACAAAATCAATAATCAGATCATTAATTTCCAGTCCCAATATGAGACAGTCACACAAGGTGTACCCCAGGGCTCAATTTTGGGCCCTTTCCTTTTCCTAGTGTACATAAATGATATAGAGCAACCTTTCAACTCCCAATTGGTAACCTATGCAGACAATACCTCACTGTTATTTCTTGGTAAACAAAATGATGAGTTAACGTTGGTAGCAACTGAGGGACTACGTCAAATAACTACTTATTTCCAAGATCAAGGTTGAAAGTTAATATCAGTAAATCTCAGTTATTGCCATTTAAACTTACAAACTCACACCAAACCTCTATCAGTAACATAGGTGGAATTGAAGTAGTGGACACAGAAGGCTGCAGATTTCTAGGTATTCACCTAGATGAAAATCTAAGATGGGTAAACCATATCAAATTTTTATGCAATAAAATCAGCAGTTCATTACATCTAATCAGCCAGTTATCAAAAGTAGTCCCACATCAGACATTAAAAACAATTTATTATGGAACCATTTTTGCACAGATTAATTACGGGATAGAGATATGGGGTTGTGCTGCTGACATACATATGAACAGAATATTAATCCTACAGAAAAGAGCAATCAGAATTAGCCATGGATTAGGGTATAGATTCATGCAGGGAAATCTCTGTTCATCATAAATACCTCACAGTCTACTCACTGTATCTTTACAAATTAATTATATTTTTTTGTGACACATCAAAACAAAACAACAAAGTGCTCTGATATGCATGCCTATAATACAAGAAATAAAGACTGCTACTACAGACAAAGAACAAAATTAAAAGCAACAGACCATAGTCCACGCATTAGTGGTCAAATATGGTACAACAGATTACCGAGCTCTATAAGGTGCCACAAAGGGAACTTATTCAAAGTGAAACTGAAATATTTCTTGATTGACAAATGTTTATATTCTTTAAGTGAATATTAATATTAAACTAAAATAAATTTGGGTTGGCAGGCCTGGGTAACCAAGAAGGCTTCCTCTAAGCGACCCATGAATAGGTTGGCGTACGAAGGGGCCATCCTGCCATGGCTGTTCCCTTTAATTGTTGGTATGTCTGGCCTTCAAAAGTGAAGAAGTTGTGGGTCAGGATGAAGCTGGCTAAGGTAATGAGGAAAGAGGTTTTAGGTAGGGTGGCAGGTGATCGGCGTGAAAGTAAGTGCTCCATCGCAGCGAGGCCCTGGACGTGCGGGATATTTGTGTATAAGGAAGTGGCATCAATGGTTACAAGGATGGTTTCTGGGGGTAACGGATTGGGTAAGGATTCCAGGCGTTCGAGAAAGTGGTTGGTGTCTTTGATGAAGGATGGGAGACTGCACATAATGGGTTGAAGGTGTTGATCTACGTAGGCAGAGATACGTTCTGTGGGGGCTTGGTAACCAGCTACAATGGGGCGGCTGGGATGATTGGGTTTGTGAATTTTAGGAAGAAGGTAGAAGGTAGGGGTGCGGGGTGTCGGTGGGGTCAGGAGGTTGATGGAGTCAGGTGAAAGGTTTTGTAGGGGGCCTAAGGTTTTGAGGATTCCTTGAAGCTCCGCCTGGACATCAGGAATGGGATTACCTTGGCAAACTTTGTATGTGGTGTTGTCTGAAAGCTGACGCAGTCCCTCAGCCACATACTCCCGACGATCAAGTACCACGGTCATGGAACCCTTGTCCGCCGGAAGAATGACGATGGACCGGTCAGCCTTCAGATCACAGATAGCCTGGGCTTCAGCAGTGGTGATGTTGGGAGTAGGATTAAGGTTTTTTAAGAAGGATTGAGAGGCAAGGCTGGAAGTCAGAAATTCCTGGAAGGTTTGGAGAGGGTGATTTTGAGGAAGAGGAGGTGGGTCCCGCTGTGACAGAGGACGGAACTGTTCCAGGCAGGGTTCAATTTGGATAGTGTCTTGGGGAGTTGGATCATTAGGGGTAGGATTAGGATCATTTTTCTTCGTGGCAAAGTGATACTTCCAGCAGAGAGTATGAGTGTAGGACAGTAAATCTTTGACGAGGGCTGTTTGGTTGAATCTGGGAGTGGGGCTGAAGGTGAGGCCTTTGGATAGGACAGAGGTTTCGGATTGGGAGAGAGGTTTGGAGAAAAGGTTAACTACTGAATTAGGGTGTTGTGGTGCCAGATTGTGTTGATTGGAATTTTGAGGTTTTGGAGGGAGTGGAGCTGGAAGTGGGAGACTGAGTAGATGGGAGAGACTGGGTTTGTGTGCAATGAGAGGTGGTTGAGGTTTGCTGGAAAGGTTGTGAAGGGTGAGTGAGTTGCCTTTCCGGAGGTGGGAAACCAGGAGATTGGATGGTTTGCTGTTTAGAACAGCATGCCACCCTTCACCTCCTCTTCCTCAAAATCACCCTCTCCAAACCTTCCAGGAATTTCTGACTTCCAGCCTTGCCTCTCAATCCTTCTTAAAAAACCTTAATCCTACTCCCAACATCACCACTGCTGAAGCCCAGGCTATCCGTGATCTGAAGGCTGATCGGTCCATCGTCATTCTTCCGGTGGACAAGGGTTCCACGACCGTGGTACTTGATCGTCGGGAGTATGTGGCTGAGGGACTGCGTCAGCTTTCAGACAACACCACATACAAAGTTTGCCAAGGTAATTCCATTCCTGATGTCCAGGCGGAGCTTCAAGGAATCCTCAAAACCTTAGGCCCCCTACAAAACCTTTCACCTGACTCCATCAACCTCCTGACCCCACCGACACCCCGCACCCCTACCTTCTACCTTTTTCCTAAAATTCACAAACCCAATCATCCCAGCCGCCCCATTGTAGCTGGTTACCAAGCCCCCACAGAACGTATCTCTGCCTACGTAGATCAACACCTTCAACCCATTATGTGCAGTCTCCCATCCTTCATCAAAGACACCAACCACTTTCTCGAACGCCTGGAATCCTTACCCAATCCGTTACCCCCAGAAACCTTCCTTGTAACCATTGATGCCACTTCCTTATACACAAATATCCCGCACGTCCAGGGCCTCGCTGCGATGGAGCACTTACTTTCACGCCGATCACCTGCCACCCTACCTAAAACCTCTTTCCTCATTACCTTAGCCAGCTTCATCCTGACCCACAACTTCTTCACTTTTGAAGGCCAGACATACCAGCAATTAAAGGGAACAGCCATGGGTACCAGGATGGCCCCTTTGTACGCCAACCTATTCATGGGTTGCTTAGAGGAAGCCTTCTTGGTTACCCAGGCCTGCCAACCCAAAGTTTGGTACAGATTTATTGATGACATCTTCATGATCTGGACTCACAGTGAAGAAGAACTCCAGAATTTCCTCTCCAACCTCAACTCCTTTGGCTCCATCAGATTCACTTGGTCCTACTCCAAATCCCATGCCACTTTGCTTGATGTTGACCTCCACCTGTCCAATGGCCAGCTTCACACGTCTGTCCACATCAAACCCACCAACAAGCAACAGTACCTCCATTATGACAGCTGCCACCCATTCCACATCAAACGGTCCCTTCCCTACAGCCTAGGTCTTCGTGGCAAACGAATCTGCTCCAGTCCGGAATCCCTGAAGCATTACACCAACAACCTGACAACAGCTTTCGCATCCCGCAACTACCCTCCCGACCTGGTACAGAAGCAAATAACCAGAGCCACTTCCTCATCCTCTCAAACCCAGAACCTCCCACAGAAGAACCACAAAAGTGCCCCACTTGTGACAGGATACTTTCCGGGACTGGATCAGATTCTGAATGTGGCTCTCCAGCAGGGATACGAATTCCTCAAATCCTGCCCTGAAATGAGATCCATCCTTCATGAAATCCTCCCCACTCCACCAAGAGTGTCTTTCTGCCGTCCACTTAACCTTCGTAACCTCTTAGTTCATCCCTATGAAATCCCCAAACCACTTTCCCTACCCTCTGGCTCCTACCCTTGTAACCGCCTCCGGTGTAAAACCTGTCCCATGCACCCTCCCACCACCACCTACTCCAGTCCTGTAACCCGGAAGGTGTACATGATCAAAGGCAGAGCCACGTGTGAAAGCACCCACGTGATCTACCAACTGACCTGCCTACCCTGTGACGCATTCTATGTGGGAATGACCAGCAACAAACTGTCCATTCGCATGAATGGACACAGGCAGACAGTGTTTGTTGGTAATGAGGATCACCCTGTGGCTAAACATGCCTTGGTGCATGGCAGGCACATCTTGGCACTGTGTTACACCGTCCGGGTTATCTGGATACTTCCTACTAACACCAACCTATCCGAACTCCGGAGATGGGAACTTGCTCTTCAATATATCCTCTATTCCCGTTATCCACCAGGCCTCAATCTCCGCTAATTTCAAGTTGCCGCCACTCATACCTCACCTGTCATTCAACAACATCTTTGCCTCAGCATTTCTGTCTCGACTGACATCTCTGCCCAAACTCTTTGTCTTTAAATATGTCTGCTTGTGTCTGTATATGTGTGGATGGATATGTGTGTGTGTGCGAATGTATACCCGTCCTTTTTTCCCCCTAAGGTAAGTCTTTCCGCTCCCGGGATTGGAATGACTCCTTACCCTCTCCCTTAAAACCCACATCCTTTCGTCTTTCCCTCTCCTTCCCTCTTTCCTGATGAGGCAACAGTTTGTTGTGAAAGCTTGAATTTTGTGTGTATGTTTGTGTTTGTTTGTGTGTCTGTCGACCTGCCAGCACTTTCATTTGGTAAGTCACATCATCTTTGTTTTTATATATATATATATATATATATATATATATATATATATATATATATATATATATATATATATATATATATATATATATATATATATATATATATATAGACGGAAACATTCCACGTGGGAAAAATATATTTAAAAACAAAGATGATGTGACTTACCATACGAAAGCGCTGGCAGGTCGATAGAAACACAAACAGACACATACATACACACAAAATTCAAGCTTTCGCAACAAACTGTTGCCTCATCAGGAAAGAGGGAAGGAGAGGGAAAAAGATATTTACAAAATTAATACATTTATACGTAATAGAAACAATATTTGTTTGTCCATTCACTTTGGTCACTATTAAAGAATTCACCAATGGAGTACAATGGGCGTTCTTTCAGGTCCTGTGCTACTCTCCCTCTGAATGCTCCTAGCGGCAGGGATTGCAGTTCTTGAGGCAGTGAGTTGAACATCTTTAGGGCAGCCACTGGAAAGCTGTCTTGCGTTCCCATCAGTCGACACCTGGGTATTTCGATGCTCCTCTTGTTACGGGTACTGTGATTGTGTATATCTTGCCTCATGCTGAAGACTCCTTGGTTTTCTTTCATGCTGATGAGACATAAAAACACATACTGGCTGAAGACTGTCATAATTCCTAACTGCTTGAATATAGGCCTGCAGTGCTCCTGTCTTTTGCTTGATGTGATTATTCTGAGAGCTTTTTTCCGTAGAATTAGCACATCCTTACAACCTGCAGAATGTCCCCATAACAGTAGGCCATAATTGATGTGACTATGGAATAGGGCATAATATACTGTTATGAGATATTGGTCACTCAATATACCTTTTAACCTCCTCAGAAGGTATATTACATGGGAGAACTTGGAGCACATGTACACTGTGTGTTTGTTCATTGTTAGTTTCCTGTCCATCATGAAGCCCAACAGTTTGACAGCCTCCATATTATCATGGCATCCAATGTTGTTAAGGGTGCATATCAGATGTTGTGTTTTTTCTTCATTCATTTTCATTTTACTTTTGATGAACCATTCTTTAATGTTTTGGAGGAGTACATCTGTTTCTTGGAGTGATTCTGCAGCAGTTCTTCCTTTGGCAAAAAGGGTGGTGTCATCGGCAAACTGTAACAAAAAATGGCTCTGAGCACTATGGGACTTAACTTCTAAGGTCATCAGTCCCCTAGAACTTAGAACTACTTAAACCTAACCAACCTAAGGACATCATACACATCCATGCCCGAGGCAGGATTCGAACCTGCAACCGTAGCGGTCACACCGAGCGAGGTGGCGCAGTGGTTAGCACACTGGACTCGCATTCGGGAGGACGACGGTTCAATCCCGTCTCCGGCCATCCTGATTTAGGTTTTCCGTGATTTCCCTAAAATCGCTTCAGGCAAATGCCGGGATGGTTCCTTTGAAAGGGCACGGCCGATTTCCTTCCCCATCCTTCCCTCACCCGAGCTTGCGCTCCGTCTCTAATGACCTCGTTGTCGACGGGACGTTAAACACTAATATCCTCCTCCTCCTCCTCCTCCTCCTCCGTAGCGGTCGCACGGTTCCAGTCTGTAGCACCTAGAACCGCTCGGCCACCCCGACCGGCAAACTGTAACATATTGTTGTTATAACCCATATCATTGACATAAATAAGGAACAGGAGAGGCCCTATGACGGACCCTTGGGGTACTCCATATTCCAGCTTTTGTTCTTGTGATGTTGCTCCATGAATTGATACCACTTGTCTCTGGTCTTCCAGATAAGACCTAAAAGTTGCCAGAACAAGACCTCTGACACCACAACACTTCAATGTATTTTTCAGTATCTTGTGGGAAATGCAATCAAATGCCTTGCTAAGATCACAGAGAGTCAGTGCCACACTTTCTCTGTCTTCGAATTCTTGCCTTAGTTTTCTGGTTAAGTCCAGTGCTACCATAAACGTTGACTTTCCCTTGTGAAAACCGTGCTGTGTGTTCTGGAAGAGCTTATTTACTTCAAAATAATTCTGTAACTGGAGTTTCATAACGGACTCCATAACTTTAGCTAGAATATGAACGATAGAAATTGGTTTGTAGCTGGACACTTCATATGGGTCACCTTTTTTGTAGATTTGTGCTGTGCGTGCTTGTTTAAGAAATTTTGGGAAGACACCAGAGGATAAGCATTTGTTAATTGCTATAGATAATGGTTGAGCAAGCTCTAGAAAGATTTTCTTCAGCATTGTGCAAGACATACCATAGATATGTTCGCTCTCTGAGTTCTTGTATGACTTAACTATTTTTACGATATCCTTAGGGTGCACCTCCTTCCAGTTTTCAAAAGCGTTACTAGTTATGTTTCTCATGTGACTTGTGGGGACTAAGCCTGAGTCAGGTATTTCATTAATAGTACCTTTCACTATCCTAACAAAGTACTGATTGAAGGCGTCAGGGCTACCAGAATTTAAGGCTGAGGTGGGCTTTTTTCTACACTCGTTTACCAGATTCCAAGCTGCTTTGCATGGATTGTGAGCCTCTTTAATGAACCTGTCATTGTATCTCTTTTTTGCCTCCTGCACTTGCTTTCTGTAAATTTGTTTGGCTCTTACATAGTTACAATGAAGCAGGTCTCTAGACGGGAGATCTCTAGCTGCTTTCATACGGTCCCTGAATATTAGCACAATAATTTGGTTAGCTCAGGGGTATACCACATCTTCTCTGTAGTAGGTTTGTCCCTTCCTTTAGCTTTGCCTGTAGGATACTTCTTGTGGATTTCTGGAAATAAATCATCAAATTTAGCTTTTAATGATTGGAACAGACATTTGAATGAGGCACTGGCCCCCATTCCTGCAATTTTTTGCTGCCAGTTTACACTTGACAGGGCTATTTTAAGGTCATTTATCTTTCTTCTTTTATGATCCTTTTAGTAAATGTGTAACTGGAGTGCCATGAGCTTGGTTACAGTTGACTCGAGCATTTCATACTTATTTCCATTACTAATGCGCTATGGTCAGCAATCATTGGTTCAACTACACTGATATTATACTCCCAGATATTGGGGTTAGTGATAACTGTGTCTAGGCAGGCATCACCTCTTGTTGGCAGTCGGTTTGCAACAAACAGCCCATAGCTATTTATCAAAGTCATGAAGACTCTCTCTTTAGTGCTTCCATCACCTATATGTATGTTGAAATCTCCACACAGTGCAATTTTAGATTTAAGACATGTTAGGTAGGACAAACATGTTTCCATTTGTGCAATAAAGTTTTCAAAATTAACATCTGGTGAGTGGTACACAAAGACAATAATAAGGTCAATATCTGTTAACACTAGTGAAGCTAATTCTAGATCTAGGTCTGTGGAAAAGTTTTTTAAGTCTATTTCCTTTACGCTAGGAGTCTTGCTTGCATATACAGATACACCACCATGAATTGTAGTAGTTCAATACCATGAATTTACCATGTCCAAATATTCAATGGCTCTTTAATAGTCACCTTCTGCTTCATCTAACCAGTGTTCACAGATACATAAAACATCTGGTTTGACGTCTTCTACAAAGAATGATAGAAGGTCCACCTTTGTTCTTAAACACTGTATATTAAGAACTGTTATAACAATGGGCATATAACTATCATCTCTACTGTTACTTCTGTGAGATATTATGGGGCCTTGGGTTTTTATTTCAGGCACTATTTTACTGGGGCACTGGTCGATCTCTGGAATAAAAAATGCTTGACAACAATATTCTTTGGCCATAGTGTTGTGTCCATCACCTTGTCCTTTATATGGAAGTCCACACCAATCTTGAAGCTGCTGTTCACACTCTTTGTTTCCAGTTTGGAAAGATTTTCTTAAGGATTTTGGTTACATTTTCAGTTGTTGTGCCGTTTTTCACTTTTCCTAAATGAAACCATGCTCTTTTCTTGCCATATAGCATTGCTTGTTCTTCACCAGTGCCTATTATCTGATTTTTTCTTTCTCTAGTACTTGAATTTCTTACTGATGCTATGGCAGATGCTTGAGGTCTTTCTTCCTCTACACTTTTCCTTAGTGCAGTTGCATACAGCATTTTTGGTTGTACAGATGCATTCTGCTTCATTTTGTGTATGTTGTTGGTTTGTTGTTTTCATGTTGTGAATGATACTTGCTGATCTGTAGATCGAAAAGTTCTTTCCCTACATTGTACATCATGCCAATTTGTATCTGTATTGGGTGAAGGTTTCTCATCTGATTTTCTGGCTAAGATGTATGGTTGGTTTCATTTATACTGGCTCCAATTTTTGAATTGTTCAAAGAAGTATTGCTAACACATCGATCTTCTGTCACTTCATGGACTGTAAGCTCTTTATTGGTAGGCCTATTTGTATGTTCTGATTTGTTACTTGCATCTGTAGTTGTTGCAATGTTTTCTTGCCCTGTTTTTGTTTTGTAAGAGGAAATACTGGTAGTATTCACACAGGGATTCTGGTTTACACTGTGGGTTATTGATTCACTATCGTTTATTTGTTCCAACTCGCCTATTGTGGTTAAAATCTTTTTTTTGGTTTTCACACTCCACCACAATGTTGCAATGTTTTCTTGCCCTGTTTTTGTTTTGTAAGAGGAAATACTGGTAGTATTCACACAGGGATTCTGGTTTACACTGTGGGTTATTGATTCACTATCGTTTATTTGTCCCAACTCGCCTATTGTGGTTAAAATCTTTTTTTTGGTTTTCACACTCCACCACAAGACCACTATGTCATGATTCACAGCCAACAGGAGCTGTTGGAAATTCAGATTAAGGTGTGTAAAGCAATGTTTTAAAGATAACTAAAAATGCAAATGTGTACATTATTTTATTATTAAATGGATGAGTTTTTAATTTCATAATTAACTTACATTGTACTTCAGTGACTTCTTTACTAAGAAAAACTTGTTTTATATTTTCCAAGCCTTCTTCTTTGACTATGAAAAATTAGTCTCTTTTTGAGCAATGGCCATTAACAATTTACATATCTGCCACAAAAGCTGAATGCAACCAAACCACAAACTGCTCTTGTTAATAACTAAATCTGAAATTTTTTACAAAATGAAAATTTGTTATTTGGTCATTATTACAATAATTTTTGGGAGTATTAGTTTTCAAAAGAAAAATATAACCAACAATGGAAGAACTATAGACAGTTACTCACCAGTATAAGCTCAGTGTGAATTTCAAAATTATCCCAGCAAAATGAATTTTCAAAGAAGTTTTGGATTTGCAGTCAGTCATTGTTCACTTTATTCCACAATATTTTAAATAGGCTTCAGCTACTCAATGAATCAACTGAGGATGAGGGGAAGGTGTCCAGTTGAAATATCATTTAGTGAAGTGAAAGACCAGCTGCAAGCCCAAAAATTCTTTGAACAATAATTTAGTTTAAACGCTGAGCAGTAGGTAGGAACATGAGCAAGACTGAACTGACAGCTATATTGTAAGTGCCTATCTTTAGTCCTCCTACTTTTTTTATTCCACCCAGGACTCTTCAGTCTTATAAAAATACAACTTTAATTTCCTTTTCTTTTTCAGAGAATGACAAATAATTTCAATCCTAAAAACTTCTCTATCAAAACGGGGTATCAACCATTTGATCTAAATATTGAAATATTTCTTTTATTTCAAGAAATGTTTAACTTCAGGTAATTTGGTACATCATATATCATCCTTATAGAAGCATCCAACAAAGAATTGATTTTTATTGTCCTGTTTTTGTCACTAGCCTTGACATAATTGACTCTAATGCTGTCACTGGTGATGCTGCTGTACTGAAGACTATTACTAATGGAGATGCTGATATTGCCCCAATTATAATGGGTGTCATTCGTGAGAGAGCTGAATTTATTCATTTCATACACCCAATAGGTGGATTACGGTAAGTGTTCTTCATTTTACATTGGTCTATATTTAAGATCTTGTTTCTGCATTGAGTGCTATTTATCTGTGCTATTTTCTCATGCTTAAGTACATGCATGACATATGCTGGCAATATATTGGAGATCTTAAGTTATAAAGGAAGGGTACATTAAGTTTGTCACTGTAATTAATGTATACCCCAAATGCAGAAGCAATATAAAATTCACTCTACTGTACTTGCATATCAAAAACTACATGCATGATGCTTTCCCACAAGTGTTCCAGAGATATTGTTTTCTGTTTTATATATTGATCAGGACATCTTGTTGTTGTGAAATGAATAAAGGAAAGGAAATAATTTCCCTATCTTGCCACTGATGGTTCTGTGTTTATTGGCTGAAAATGGATTCATTTTTCAGCATTGTTCCAGCTATGACCAATGTGGTTTGTCAATTGTTTTTTTTTTCAGTTAAAAGATACCATTCAAAAAGTGCTGTTCTGAAAAATACTCATTTGTGGCTTCCTTGACCTTTTCATTGCGCTAGTTTTTCATTCACAGTACAAATACAGAGAAATTAGTGAATGACTAATCTGGTGAATAGAGTGGATTAGCCTATATTCTGCACTTCAAAGCCATGAATGATCCTGGTGCTTGAGCACTTTTGTGGGCAAATGCACTGTTCTGAATTTTTAATTTTCTCCATGATCCAGATCACCTCACAAATTTTTTGTCATATTGGTTAAGTAGTTTCACATAGTATTTACTGTCTATTATTTTAGCCTCTACAAAATATTCAATCAGAACAGCCTTAGAAAGTACTGACTATGTTATCTGGCATATGATATCAAATCAGCTTTTCTAGAGAAGAGGCAGAAGTTTTATTTCACTGCTCTGATTTAGCTTCTGGTATGAACTGAAGGACTCACATGCAACAGAAAGTACCAAATTGAAACAGAAAATTAATTAAATACTTTTTAAAGCAGTAAAGAGGTTGTTCAGAAACAAGTTTTTACTATTATCTTTAAAAATTTCTTGCAGAGACATCACCTGTTTCACATACCTATGATCACAAATCAATTAATATGAGGGTTGCACAGAAAGTAATGAAAGGCCTCTTTCTCTGAAAGTAGGTTGGTTTTATCCAGAATTCCAATACTCCGTATTATTCCCCACACTTTTGGCTACAAAATCCTGTAAGATGAATCGGGCTTTTTTTTTTTTTTTTTTTTTTTTTTTGGGGGGGGGGGGGGGGGGAGACCAAACAGGTCATCAGTCTAAATCCTGTAAGTGACCTCATGCCACCTAACTGGGAGGGCATGTATGGTTGCATGGCTCTACTCTACTGGTCGATGTCAGAGCTAACATTTTTCTGCATCAATAACCTCCACATAACCCCATGGAGTAAAGTCTTCATTGGGTCAAACAGATGGAAATCAGAAGGTGCAAGACCCAGCCTGCCCAGCCTGTAGGATGGGTGAAAAAGGAACAGTCCAGAACTTGTGTGAGGCCTTGCACTGTCATGGAGTAGGAGAAGTTATTTTGCATTTTTGTCATGCTGAACAGGATGAAATTATTTCTTCAGTCTAGATTGTTGCACCAGAACAAAACATAATAGCCCCTTCAGAGTCCCAGAAGATCATCACCATTACTTCACCAGCTGAGGATGTGGCTTTGAAATTTATCTTTAGAGAAGAGGTGGTGTACTGCCACTACATGGATTGCTGCTTCGTTTCCAGCTGAAAGTTCTGAACCCATGTTAAATCGCCTGTGATGAAATTTGAGAAGAAATTGTTGAATTCAGCCTAAATTTGAAGGCTGTAGTAGTACCTTCAAGAAGAAATCACTTATCACTGCAGGTATGTTATTCACACATGACTACACTAGACTGTTACCCTTATTACACAGTTCGATTATCTTTATTATTTCTATTGTTTATATTCTGCTCAGTGCTTTCCATTAACATACTGCTATAGGCACATGACTTATGCAGTATTGTCAAACCTTACCCGCAGCTTTTCCTTAAAACCTTTCCTCTCTTCTGCTAACAGAAGGATCCCTGGGTTTCAAAAGCTAGAAGTTTTACATCTTTCTGTGTATTTTAAATCTGCACTACCTCATGAGAGCATTTCTCTATTCATGTCATGAGTATATTGTTGCATGACTGGCAAGCATACTTCCACTAGTGAATGTTGGTCTGTTACATTACAGTAGGAAGAGGACTCCCACAGACCTGTACTTGCATTAGCTGCCACCATCCAATGCAGAGGCAAACAGCGTTAATCACTTTGGTGCATAGGGTCCCAATCATCTGCAACCTACCAGACAAGCTACAACACCCAAAGGAAGTGATCCAAAAAAACTGATACAGTGAACCACAGAGTTGTTGTTGTTGTTGTGGTCTTCAGTCCTGAGACTGGATTGATGCAGCTCTCCATGCTACTCTATTCTGTGCAAGCTTCTTCATCTCCCAGTACTTACATCATTCTGAACCTGTTTAGTGTAGTCATCTCTTGGTCTCCCTCTACGATTTTTACCCTCCACCCTGCCCTCCAATACTAAATTGGTGATCCCTTGATGCCTCACAACATGTCCTACCAACTGATCCCTTCTTCTAGTCAAGTTGTGCCACAATTTCTCTTCTCTCCAATTCTATTCAATACCTCCTCATTAGTCATGTGATCTACTCATCTAATCTTTAACATTCTTCTGTAGCACCACATTTCAAAAGCTTCCATACTCTTCTTGTCTAAACTATTTATTGTCCACATTTTCTCTTCCATATACGGCTACACTCTAAACAAATACATTCAGAAACGACTTCCTGACACTTAAATCTATACTCAATGTTAACAAATTTCTCTTCTTCAGAAACACTTTCCTTGCCATTGCCAGTCTACATTTTATATCCTCTCTACTTCGACCATCATCAGTTACAAAACTCATTTACTACTTTAAGCATCTCATTTCCTAAACTAATTCCTGCACCATCACCCGATTTAATTTGACTACATTCCATTATCCTCGTTTAGCTTTTGTTGATGTTCATCTTATATCCTCCTTTCAAGACACTGTCCATTCTGTTCAGCTGCTCTTCCAGGTCCTTTGCTGTCTCTGACAGAATTAAAATGTTATTTACAAACCTGAAAGTTTTTGTCTCTTCTACATGGATTTTAATTCCTACTCTGAATATTTCTTTTGTTTCCTTTACTGCTTGCTCAATATACAGATTGAATAACATCGGGAATAGGCTACAACACTGTCTCACTCCCTTCCCAACCACTACTTCTCTCTCATGCCCCTCGACTCTTATAACTGCTATCTGGTTTCTGTACAAATTGTAAATAGCCTTTCGCTTCCTGTGTTTTACCCCTGCCACCTTCAGAATTTGAAAGAGAGTATACCAGTCAACATTGTCAAAAGCTTCCTCTAAGTCTACAAATGCTAGAAATGTAGGTCTGCCTTTCCTTAATCTTTCTTCTAAGATAAGTTGTAGGGTCAGTATTGCCTACATGTTCCAACGTTTCTATGGAATCCAAACTGATCTTCCCTGAGGTCGGCTTCTACCAGTTTTTCCATTCATCTGTAAAGAATTCGTGTTAGTATTTTGCAGCCATGGCTTATTAAACTGATAGCTCGGTAATTTTGACATCTGTCAACACGTGCTTTCTTTGGGATTGGAATTATTATATTCTTCTTGAAGTCTGAGGGTATTTCGCCTATCTCATACATCTTGCTCACTTGATGGTAGAGTTTTGTTAGGCCTGGTTCTCCCAAGGCTGTCAGTAGTTCTAATGGAATGTTGTCTACTCCCAGGGACTTGTTTTGTCATAGGTCTTTTAGTGCTCTGTCAAACTCTTCACGCAGTATCAGATCTCCCATTTCATATTCATCTACATTCTCTTCCATTTCCATAATATTGTCCTCAAGAACATTGCCCATGTATAGACCCTCTGTATACTCCTTCCATCTTTCTGCTTTCCCTTCCTTGCTTAGAAATGGGTTTCCATCTGAGCTCTTGGTATTGATGCAAGTGGTTCTCTTTTCTCCAAAAGTCTCTTTAATTTTCCTATAGGCAGTATCTATCTTAACCCTAGTGGGTGGGGGAACCACAGAGTAGCAGAGTAGAAGGGCATTTAAAAAAAAATGCAACAAAATAAGAACATGAAGAAGGAGACAAGGGACACACTTTCATTTTGACCATTGAATGTACTAGGGATACACAGCATCCCATGTGAATGTGGCCACCAATACATTGGGCAAAGGCAGTGATTTATCTTGAAACAATGCAAGGAACCCATGAGATATGTTCGACTGGGACACAGACAGAAATGAGCAGTGGCAGAACATGTCATAAATGAAGATCACACTTTTGACTTTGAGAAGAGAAAGTTGCTATGCAAAGCAGCCCAATAAGGAGAAAACATTGTTAAGGAATCAATAGAAATATGTATCCATGGGAACCAAGTCAATATGGATGGAGGTTGCCAACTTTGTTCAGCATAGAATCTCACATTAGCAGCAACATGATGTGATCACATCCAGCATTGTCCAGCACTCTAGATGCATCCAGAAAGCCCATGCAGAGACTTGAGCATAGCCTCTAACCTGATCGCCACCCCCACCAGTGCATCCACATCCTCTCTTAATCTTTGCAGTTCTTCTTTTCAGTCAGCTGTGAACTTCTGAGGTTTACAGTCTTTTTTTCCACAGTCCCCAGAGCACAGAAGCTGTTGGAGAAATCTAAATCAAAGCTAGTAGGCTTGAAGCATTGCTTGAATATCCTCCCTGATATGGTAGGTTTGACCAAAATTCATTCATCTATGCTATGCCTAAAGTCACATCTGCCAAATACTACAAGCCCTATGTTCTAGCAGGTCATAATATTGTAACAGATCTCTCTTCTCAAGCTACCCTCCTATTATTAAAAATGTATCCTGTTATTAAAAACTATTTCTTTTTGCAGTTTGTGATAAAGCATTTGAAGGGTGAGTTCATTTAAAAGAGCTGACATTTTTACCAGCTTGAGTCACACAACTTCTGGTGATGCAGATTTACAGCTGGACACCAACGAACTTTATATTAGATAACCTTGCTGTAAAAGATGAGATCATTTACATCATGCTATTAGTGTGTAATTTCTATAATACAGCCTTGTTGTTGTAGGCTATATTAAAAGATATTTTTCATTTTTACTAATGTTCCAATACCTTTAATTTTTTGCAGCCTTTCTATGCTTTTTGTGCGGCCAACAAAAGCGTCCCTACAGAATGTGTTTTTCTTACCATTTTCTGTGGATGTGTGGCTTTCAGTATTTACTGTTACAATACTCACCTTTCTAACACTAACATTTGCTGTTATGAGTGTGAACAAGAAGGAAAATTGCTCAGATTACTCATGGAATGTCTCTGAAATTCTTCTACTAACTATTGGTCTTGCCTGCCAACAAAGTAAGTAAACTAGAAATGTACACAAAACAGCAATTTTTAATTTGGACGTTATAATTACATTTACAAGCTTTATTTCACGACAGAGGACTTGGTGCACCATCCTTCAAATTATATTATTGTTCACTGCATGGAAATGCATTATGTCAGCTGTAGCTATTTATAAGTCTGTTAGTAATGAGAAATAAATTTCATATGCAACAGAAACAATGTATAACAATGAGCTTGGACACACACTCTCCACTAGATGAATAGAATAGAATAGAATATTTTTATTTGCCTTTCAGTATTTTTCATACAGTTTGTTTTGTCAAAGTTTACAGTGGAGTACAGTTAAGCACAATAAGCACTTACATACACAGAATTATTTAGCTTATTTAAGAATTGAAAACATTTCTTTATCACTTATTAAAAGCTTACATTATAATGAGTATTTCCTAGGAATTCTTCAATTGTATAGAATTCACTGCATTTTAACCAATTTTGCAATACACTCTTGAATTGATTAAATGGGGCTGTATGAGCTGAGTATGGTAACTTATTGAAAAATTTTATGCCCAAATGTTTATAGTTATTATGGACAACAGCTAGCCTTGAGAAAGGAAAATCCAGCAAGCAACTATTTCTCGTATTGTGTGTGTGTACATCACATCTCGTGCTGAATTTGTCCAGATACATACATTAAACAGTTATATATGTACATGCTAGGTACTGTCATTACACTAAGATATTTAAAGTGGTTTCTGCAGGAATCTCTGGGTGCTAATCCTAGTATACATCCGATGGCCTTCTTTTTCCATCTGAAAATACATTTAGCCTCTGAGGAATTACCCCAGAGCAATATTCCATACTCCAGATGGGAATGGAAGAAAGCGAAATATGAGTGGAGTAACAGCTGTTTGCTCACACTGTTTCTCGATTTGTACAGTAAAAAAAGTACACGGGCTAGTTTGCTGGAGAGGTGATTGGTGTGTTCTTCCCAGGAGAGTGTTTGGTCTATGTGCAATCCAAGAAGTTTCACTGCTTTATTTGTACTTTTTGTGGGTTTTAGATTAAAAATTATTTCTTCTGTTTTTAATTAAATGATTTAGTGCAGCAAAATAGCCATTATAGTTATACATTAGACTACAACCATTCGAGAGTGAATTACAAGGATGTATTGAGTGTGCGCATAATTCTTAGTAGTAGATTACATTCAGTGCAGGTATTATAACAGATTATCATTTGAACCATTTATTGCATAGTCTCCAATTGATCTGGTCCTCTTGTTGCATATTTCTATATGGTACCTCTCACAAGACTGTCCGCATAGTGTACACTTGCAAAGGTTTGATGGTTCACGGTATGTTGTATTTGCACAAATTTCACGGTGGAATCCGTGTACTGCGAGTCTTTTAAGTACATGTCTCATCTCAAAATTTTGCTGCTGTCCAAGTGCGGTCGATCATGACCTCGGATCCATAGAATTCCATTGGTACTTCCTCTCTTTTCTTGAGTAGTGATCTTAGTAGGTTCTCCAATGCTGATGTGTTGGGAAGTAAGAACCTTGTCCTTAGATCCTCTATGAGGAAAGATTCTCGGGCGAGAAGGTAGACTAATCTTGATCTTGTGGTTTTTGCTACCCCTAATGCTCTTTTGATATAAGCTGCTTTTACTCTTTCCAATGTTTCTAAGTCCTTTTCATTTAGGTGTATCCATATGATTTCTATCCCGTAAGCCAATATCTGTATTATTTTTGATTTGAAGAGTGCCATAGCTGTGTCTAGATTTAGTGTTCTGATGGAACTTATTTCGTTCATCGCTCTGATGGCTTGTGTCGCTTTCTCTGTTGTGTGTTTAGTGAAGCACTTTGCAGATGGCTGGAGTGTTATCCCTAGATATTTGTAATCTTTTGTGATAGATATTTCCTTTCCTTGTAGTGCAATTCTTGTCGTTTTTGGGATTTGCCCGCCTGGTCTGAATACCATCATTTTCGTCTTGTCGGTGTTGATTATGAACTTGTGTTTTGTGCACCATTTTTCCACATCTTCTATAGTCTCCTGTAGTTTCTTTAAGTTTTTTGAGCCTATCACAATGTCGTCCGCGTAGGCATATGCTTCGACTTCTTCATCTTGAGCGATTTCCATAATGTCCTTTGCTGCCAGAATGAACAGGAGCGGTCTTAGTGGGTCTCCTTGGAGTACTCCGTTTGTTTGCCTTAATAGTTCAGACAGGTCGAGGTTGTCTGAGATCCTTATCTCATTCCATTCATTTATGGAGTTTATGATCCTTGTCCAGATGCTGTCTCCTCACAGGGTTTCGTCGAGCATCCTTTTTACTAATGATCGATTGAGGAGGTCGAAGGCCTTTGTGAAGTCTATGAATACAGCATAATATTTTTGCTTCTTATCGATGGTTTCCAATATGTTTTTTAAAAGCAGCTCCACTGCTGTGATAGTGGATCTTTTTTCCCTGAACCCGAATTGAGATTCTGGGAGGTGGTCTTCCAAAGTGTGTCTTATTCTTCCTGTGATTAGTTTTGTGAATACCTTAAAAGGTTTTTTTTTCCAAGGCTATTCCTCTGTATTTGTTTGTGTCCTTTGGGTCGCCCTTCCCTTTGTACATTACCCTTACTATTGATTTTCTCCACTGGCTTGGGATTTTTGCTGTTTCAGTGCATTTGTTATAAAGTTTTGTCCAGGTTGGTGCTAGCAGATGGGCTGTGTCTTTAAGGTATTTGTTGTAAACCATGTCTGGTCCTGCTGCTTTCTTCCTTTTTGGTGATTCAATGTTGTTTCGGACCTCATTTGGAGTGAGTGGGGACCAGGCTGGCATCTCTTGCGGTGTGAGCTCTTGACTTGCTACCTGTGCTCCTTCTCTACCATCTTTGTTGAGAATGTCTTTGAAATGTCTCGTCCATTTTTCCAGTGTGACTGTGCCTGCTTTCGGGGGCGGATTGCAATGAATGGGTCTCTCCTGGCTTCTTCAGCTAGTCTTCTTCCCTCTTCTTCCCTGTGTGCCATTCTCTTCTCCCTTGTTAGTGTTTTGTAGGATCTTCTTTTCTCAGCGTATGTTCGTAGTAGTGAGTGATTATCTGTGTCCATTTTTAGTCAGTGTAAAGCTTGGAGTACTTCTTTTCTTTGCTGATAACACTCTTGATTGAACCATGGTTTAGCTCTTCTCACTTTCCTGGGGGTAGTTGCTTGTTTTAAGAGTTTCTCCAGTTCCAGCGCTGCCTCCTCTACATTTGAGTTGTCGATTAAGAACTCAATTTGTTCTATCTGGTCATGGTATTCTTCCTCTTTCCTTGGATCCAGTCTCCTCGAGAGTGGTCTCTTCTCTTGGTTCTCTCTTGCCTTCCAATCACTTTGTATGGCTATGTTCATCAGGATGTGTTTTCTTATAGGCGTGTGGTTTGCATTCCAAAGAGGGCTTATGTCCCCTTTTATGTTTCCTCTTATGAGGGCGATATCAATAGAACTTTTGCCATTATGGCTGAAGTACGTAGGGACATTTGTGTTGTTTAGCAGGATGAGGCCTTCTTCTTGTAGTTATTCGATTACTAATTTTGTTTTGTGATTCTGTACATCCAACCGACAGTTTAGATCCACTGCGATAAGTAAAGGGATGTCTTTCTTGCTCCATCTTATTTGTTGGCCTAGTTCATCAGTTATGTCTGGCCGATTCGCTTGGCTGGAAGCAGGTTGCAAATATTGTGATGTGTTTTACTTCTATTAGAATGGAGTGATTTAGTTCTGTTGTCGCTATAATTGGTGTTATCCACGGTTTCAGTAGGACTGTTATTCCCCCTTGGGGTTGCCCCCTTTCTCCTTGTTTTGCCAGCATATTTATGCTATAGAATTTTGGGTGTTGCCAATGGTCTGTGAGAAAAGTTTCTGTGAATATTGCTATGTCATAACCTTCGAGAAAGTCTGTTGGAGCTATGCATGCTGCGTTTTTGAATCCTTCTACATTCCATAACATTATGTTCATGTTTTTTCTCCCTTCGTTTTCTCCTGGTTTTGTCGTCTCCGGGTACATCTGGTTTTGACACTATAGTACCGGTGTGCTTCTCAGATTGTCTGCTATGTTGTGGCACTGCTGGTCTTGGGCCAGTGAAAATCCTGAGTTTCCTTCGATGACAGCCTCTTGTAGGTTGGCTGGTTTCCGGCTTCGTTATATAGGAAGTCCTGGTCCCTGCCTGATAGGTTTCTTTTTTCTTTCTCCCCTCTTATCTTATCTGTCGGGTCTCTGATGACCTTACTTCTTTTCCTGTTGTTTGCGTTATCTGTTCCTCTTTTGGGGGTGGGGGTGGTGGGCCCTCTTCTGTTGGTGATGATGTTGCTTCTTTTTCCTCTATCGGGCATGGTGAGGTTTGTGGGTCTGCTTCTGTTGGTGATGAGGTTGTTTCTTTTTCTTTTATATGGCACAGTGGAGACATTCCTGCCTCTTCCTTCATTGGTAGTATCATGGGTGTCTGTGTCTGCCCTTGTAGTTTGTCAAATTTTTCCAAGATTTCTTTGCACAGAATAGTTTTTGCGCAGTTGTTTCTGTGTAAACCATGCCTTGTGAAATGCTCTCTTTGTGAGCTTGTTGCATTTATGAAAGTCACATTTGAGGAGCTGCTACATATCTTCCTAAATATCCTATTTGTTCTGGTAATTTCTTTATTTATGCAGGACTCGACCATCAAGTCGTGTCTTTGAGGAATGCTTAGCACATATACTTCAGAATGAGTAGCTTTCCCTAGAGTTTCCCTCAGTACTCTTCTTGCATTGATACTTTTGTTTCTATAAATGTCATTTCCTCCACCTATAATGACACATTTCGCACTTTTTGTTACGGATGTTTCCCAGGATTTCAACACTTCACTTAATGGCATGCCTGGTTTGGTGATTCCGCTTACTTTTAGTTTCTTTTGCATACTGGCCATTTTTTCTGCTAAGCCTCTTCCGTGGCTGCCTGAGAAGATGTATATGTCACTCTTTTTATTTCTCCCACTTGTCTTAGATGTATGTTCCTTTCTCTTGTTTCCCTGTTTGTTCATATCATCACTAGTGTCTGGCAGGTCATATTTATTTCTATTATTCTCACTTGTCTCATACATATGATTCTTACTTTTAGTTCCCTGTTTGATCGAGTCTTCACTGGTGTCAGGAAGCTCAGCTTTATTCGTTGTTTTCAGATCGTAATGATTTTTGCGCTGTTTCACATGCCAGGTTATTTTATGCCTAGTACTCTGCTCGATTTCCACTTTTTGTTTTTGTTTATGATCCCAATTTACCCCTTGTTTCACACGCCAGCTTATTATAGGACTAGCAAATGACTCATTTTCCACTTTTTGTTTTTGCTTATGTATTGTTTATGCACAGTTGATTGGCCTGACACCAGTGACTAGTCATTTGCATTATTTCTCTATTGTTATTCAGAACAGTTTGTAAATTGTCACCTGACGTTATTAGTGTTATATAATTTGTGTACAGTATATTCTTACATGGTATATAATTCTAGAAATCATGAATATAGACAATGAACAGGAAAGGCCCAAGAACCGAACCTTGGGGTATTCCTATTTTTATAGGGAGTATTGCTGATCTCTGTTTATTTACATATAGAAGCTTTAACCTGTTGCTTAAATAAGATTTGAATAAGGTGACTGGTATATCTTCAGAGCCATAGTATTCTAACTTTTTAATGATTATGTCATGAGACACTGAATCAAATGCTTTGCTTAAATCAATAAGTGTTCCAGATATATGCAGCCTCTTTTTATATGCTTCATATACATTGTTCACCAAAGCTTCAATTGCTTTTACAGTTGATAGGTGAGACCTGAATCCGAATTGCTGTTCATTTAATAGTTTGTTGCTTTCAAAATAGCTGTGTAGCTGCCCATGCATCCAATTTTCTATTATTTTGGATATGTTTGGTACTATTGATATGGGTCTGTAGTTGTTTGGGAGGTTTTTATCACCTTTTTTATACATAGGTAGTGTAACTGTGAGCTTAAGACATTCTGGAAAAATTCCTTCATCTAGTACTCTTTTTGACAGTGAGAGAAGTGGCACTATGATCTCCTCTGCTATACACTTTATGATGAAATTACTGAGTCCATAATAGTCCTCTGTTTTGGAATTGCTTAGTTTGTTTATTGATTTGCAAATGTCATTTAGGGTGATAGGGGTCCAAGTAAATTTCTCACTAGTCTGTTTTGTATGTATGAGTAGTGCTTCTGCATCTATGGTAGAATTATTGAGTGGATTGGTAGTGGCACTATTTACAAAATAATCATGGAGTGTATCACAGTCTATAGGGATGTTGTTTTCTTTATTGATGTTATTAATTTCCTGTTTTATGACATTCCAGGTTGCTTTACATTTATTTTTGGAGTTCAAAATGTATTCATCATTTGCATTGCACTTTTATTTCTGATTTGCCCATCTGTTCATCAACACTGCCATCTTGGTAAAGACTGCATACAAGTGCAACATTTTTGCCTTGCTTAGGAATATATGATTCTAAAATGCAAGATTTTCTGATGGCAAAGGTATTGAACCCACGTGATGCTTTCTTTGCTTCATGAATTCAAATGACAATTTCCATTTATTTTTTTGTATGGTTTCTAGTAAAGGTAGCCAAAAATGATTTTTCACTGCTTCAACCAACTGAAAACTGGTAAGCAAGTTATCAACTGTGATATTCCTGCTGGTTTCCTTGGTAGAGGTACACAACCTCTGATCTACAGCAGCTGGAGTATTACTTACATAATATGGTTCCTCTGGCTGTGTTCCAACATACACATCCATATCCATAGTATTATACATCACAGCATCACAAAAGGCAAATATTTTTGTTCTGTAGTTGTTCAGCTTGCTAGTTATATACTGTCCAAACCGACAATTGCCTTAAATGCCTCAACTTATCAGTTGTGAGGTATTTAAAGGGAGTGTATGCTATTTAGCAATTCTAGACAAACATTTCAAAAATGTTTCTTGTTGGAGGTAACTTGTCATATTTCAGTCTTTCTTCTCTTGTTAGCTTGTCAAATTACAGATATCTGAGAAGGAAACAAAATCTAGAGTGTGACATGATGAGCCTGAAAATGTTTGTCCCTGTGCCCTCACTTTTCCATTAATCATCTGATTCAGATGGTTAGGCTTCAATATTCCAGCCAAAATCAGGAAATCTATTTAGAGCTTGAGTTTCACTGTCAGTCGTTGCATTGCAATCACTGTCTCTGGAAAATTTACCTCTCTGGTACTCGATAAACAGGTTTGTGTTTTCTATGATTATGCTGATAATATCATCACTAAAACAAGTGCTTTCAAATATCAGTTGGCGTTTTCAGATGCTTTAGAGTAGGTTTTACACCAGGAAGATCGATTATTATATTTCCAGACCTTGTTTTAAAATTTTTTCGAGGTGTATGTTTATTATATTTCATAGCCAGACTATTTGTGATGTTGTCAATACTGTCCTCACCATCAGATAACTCTTGTTCTGTATCAGAATTTTCAGGTTGCCGTTCTACCCCATCTACACTTGCTTTCACATTCTTCATCATAGTCACCTCCACGATCATTCTCTGCCAAAACCTCAGCAAGCAACTTTCTAATTCTTCCAGACTCTCCTTCATGTACATCCATTTTGGAAAAAATAAATTAATGAAATAATCAACTAACCTGAACCTAACAGAACAATGTAACTAATAGAAGTGAAGACTGTAATAATAAAAAAAAAACCTTGACAATTAACAATAATACGGCAATAATGACATACCTTTTACTGTTACTCCTAAAGCCAACATTGCAATTTTCATGGAATGTTGTTGTTCACATGGGACTGTGAATCAACAGTTGTTGAACATGTCATCACCACTGCTCCAGTCCAAATGAAACAAAGGAGTAACATAGTACTGCTGGTTGTAGGAATGTATGCAGGTCATGTTAGTCCTAGGTCCAATGAGACTAAAAACGAAGAACTGATGGTCTACACATGACTACTGTAGGGTTAAAGGAAGACATCGAAGCAATTGAGAGGTGGGCTGCTGGATTTTCTACTCAAGAGTATGCTTCATGAACTAAAATGGGAATTCCTGGAGAGAAGGTAACATTCTTTTCAAGGAACACTATTGACAAAATTTAGAGGACCGCTATTTGAGGCTGACTACAGAACAGTTCTCCTACTGGCAACATACATTTTATGTAAGGACCACAAAAATAAGATATGAGAAATTAGAGTTCACATGGTGGTACATTTTTGCTTGCTACATTTGTGAATGGAACAGGTAAGGAAATGACTAGAAGTGTTACAGGGTACCATCCACCATGCACCATATGGTGGGCTGTGGAGTATGTATGTAGATGTAGATTTTCACTACATTCAGTCTACACGGGTACAACAAAATAAGCTCCTTAATTATCAAACAGACAACAGCAACTAAAATGTTTAGAGCCATGCAATATATTAGACTGAAGATGTTAAGTGTGCTATTATGTATTAAAATATGAAATCAATGAGCACATGGTTTGGTAGTGCAAACTGGAATAATATGATAAAAGATCCTTAAACACATAAGTGACACAACATAGACAATAAGATACATAAAAAGTGAACAATATGAATTATCCTCTCCCTCTCCTGGTTACATGGTATCATTAAATTGTAAGGTAGCATAGTTTAGTAATATAAAATTGCTGTTTTATTATAATGCATATAACTAATTGCCCCCTAATGTTTGTGTGCCTCAGTGATACAGATAGCCATCCACAACGGAGGGGTGTCTGTTGAGAGGCCAGACAAACATGTGGTTCCTGACAAGGGGCAGCAGCCTTTTCAGTATTTGCAGGGGCAGCAGTTTGGATGATTGACTGATCTGGCCTTGTAACAATAACCAAAACAGTACTGCTGTGCTGGTACTGCGAACAGCTGAAAGCAAGGGGAAACTACAGCCATAATTTTTCCCGAGGGCATGCACCTTTACTGTATGGTTAAATGATGATGGCATCCTCTTGGGTAAAATATTCCAGAGGTACAATAATCCCCCGTTTGGATCTCCGGGCGGGAACTACTCAGGAGGACGTTGTTATCAGGAGAAAGAAAACTGGCATTCTATGGATCGGAACATGGAATGTCAGATTCCTTAATCAGGCCGGTAGGTTAAAAAATTTAAAAAGAGAAATGGATAGGAGTGTGGGTAAGCTGCTACAAACAGCATAGAGAATGCATTATTGTGACCAAGATAGACATAAAGCCCACACCCATCACAGTAGTACAAGTTTATATGCCAACTACTTTCTGAAAGTATTTGAATGGAGTGTAACCATGTATGGAAGTGAAACATGGATGATAAATTGTTTGGACAAGAAGAGAATAGAAGCTTTTGAAATGTGGTGCTACAGAAGAATGCTGAAAATTAGATGGGTAGATCACATAACTAATGAGGAGGTATTGAATAGAATTGGAGAGAAGAGGAGTTTGTGGCACAACTTGACTAGAAGAAGGGATCAGTTGGTAGGACATGTTCTGAGGCCTCAAGGGCTCACCAATTTAGTATTGGAGGGCAGTGTGGAGGGTAAAAATTGTAGAGGGAGACCAAGAGATGAATACACTAAGCAGATTCAGAAGGATGTAGGTTGCAATAGGTACTGGGAAATGAAGAAGCTTGCACAGGATAGAGTAGCACGGAGAGCTGCATCAAACCAGTCTCAGGACTGAAGACCACAACAACAACAACAACAACAACAAGCTCTGCAGATGATGAAGAAATTGATGAAATGTATGATGAGATAAAAGAAATTATTCAGATAGTGAAGGGAGATGAAAATTTAATAGTCATGCGTCACTGGAATTTGATAGCAGGGAAAGGAAGAGAAGGAAACATAGAAGGTGAAAATGGAATGGGGACGGGGAATGAAAGAGGAAGCCGCCTGGTAGAATTTTGCACAGAGCATAACTTAATCATAGCTAACACTTCGTTCAAGAATCATAAAAGAAGATTGTATACATGGAAGAGGCCTGGAAATATGGAAAGGTTTCAGATAGATTATATAATGGTTAGACAGAGATTTAGGAATCAGGTTTTAAATTGTAAGACATTTCCAGGGGCATATGTGGACTGTGACCACAATCTGTTGGTTATGAACTGTAGATTAAAACAGAAAAACTGCAAAAAGGTGGGGATTTAAGGAGATGGAACCTGTATAAACTGACAGAACAAGAAGTTGTAGAGAGATTCAGAGAGAGCAATAAGGAACGACTGACAAGAATGGGGGAAAGAAATACAGTACATGAAGAATGGGTAGCTTTGAGAGACGAAATAGTGAAGGCAGCGGAGGATCAAGTAGGTAAAAAGATGAGGGCTAGTAGAAATCCTCGGGTAACAGAAGAAATATTGAATTTAAGTGATGAAAGGAGAAAATATAAAAATGCAATAAATGAAGCAGCCAAAAAGGAATACAAGTGTCTCAAAAATGAGATTGATTGGAAGTGCAAAATGGCTAAGCAGGTATGGCTAGAGGATAAATGTAAGGATGTAGAGGCATATATCACTAGGGGTGAGATAGATACTGCCTACAGGAAAATTAAAGAGACCTATGGACAAAAGAGAACCACTTGTATGAATATCAAGAGCTCAGATGGAAACCCAGTTCTAAGCAAAGAAGGGAAAGCAGAAAGATGGAAGTAGTATATAGAGGGTCTATACAAGGGCAATGTACTTGAGGACAGTATTATGGAAATGGAAGAACATGTAGTTGAAGAAGAAATGTGTGGAAGAGTTTGACAGAGCACTGAAAGATCTAAGTCGGAACAAGGCCCCAGGAGTAGACAACATTCCATTAGAACTACTGATAGCCTTGGGAGAGCCAGCGCTGACAAAACTTTACCATCTGGTGAGCAAGATATATTAGACAGGCGAAATACCCTCAGACTTCAAGAAGAATATAACAATTCCAATACCAAAGAAAGCAGGTGTTGACAGATGTGAAAATTACCGAACTGTCAGTTTAATAAGTCACAGCTGTAAAATACTAACATGAATTCTTTACAGATGAATGGAAAAACTGGTAGAAGCCGACCTCAGGGAAGATCAGTTTGGATTCCATAGAAACGTTGGAACATGTAGGCAATACTGACCCTACAATTTATCTTAGAAGAAAGATTAAGGAAAGGCAGACCTACATTTCTAGCATTTGTAGACTTAGAGAAAGCTTTTGACAATGTTGACTGGTATACTCTCTTTCAAATTCTGAAGGTGGCAGGGGTAAAACACAGGAAGCGAAAGGCTATTTACAATTTGTACAGAAACCAGATAGCAGTTATAAGAGTCGAGGGGCATGAGAGAGAAGTAGTGGTTGGGAAGGGAGTGAGACAGTGTTGTAGCCTATTCCCGATGTTATTCAATCTGTATATTGAGCAAGCAGTAAAGGAAACAAAAGAAATATTCAGAGTAGGAATTAAAATCCATGTAGAAGAGACAAAAACTTTCAGGTTTGTAAATAACATTGTAATTCTGTCAGAGACAGCAAAGGACCTGGAAGAGTTTGACAGAGCACTAAAAGACCTATGTCAAAACAAGGCCCCGGGAGTAGACAACATTCCATTAGAACTACTGACAGCCTTGGGAGAACCAGGCCTAACAAAACTCTACCATCAAGTGAGCAAGATGTATGAGATAGGCGAAATACCCTCAGACTTCAAGAAGAATATAATAATTCCAATCCCAAAGAAAGCATGTGTTGACAGATGTCAAAATTACCGAGCCATCAGTTTAATAAGCCATGGCTGCAAAATACTAACATGAATTCTTTACAGATGAATGGAAAAACTGGTAGAAGCTAACCTCGGGGAAACTTTTGTTTGAACTCGTAGCTAGATATCATGGTACAGTACCTCATGGTCTCACAACAGTTGTACAGAATCTGAGCTTTTATCACAGAATTAAAAATAAGCGTTTGATGCTTGTTTTAGCCATCTTTAGTGTAGTTTCATTAGGAGAACATTACTTGTGTACAAGTACTGATATACATAGTTATTCTTTGTGGATTTATAGACAGCTATTAATGTCACAAGCAACTGAGCATACAAAACTCTCATTTATGACAAAAATTATACTTGCAGCAATAGCAAAATATGCAGTAATGTCATATTTATGAAATAGTGCAGTCACAGATCTTTTAAAGCATATAAGAATATAAGCATCATGTCTATTTTAATAATGCTGTCAAAGATGAAAGACATATATAAGAACAGATATTTTATTTGAATAAATAAATATTTTTTCCAGGTTCTACAAGACTGCCCAACAGTACAGCTGCCAACATGATTATCAATTGGTTTTCTTTTGTGGCGATACTGCTTTTCAGTGCTTATTCTGGGCAGATAATTTCTTTTCTTTCCGTTCATGAGTCACCAATCCAGTCTGTTTCTGACCTGTCAGCATTCCATTATAAACTGGGAGTTGATATGTTCCCATATATTTCTCACTTATTTAAGGTAAGTACATCTTCTTATAATTTTTAGTATGGGAAGCATACCAAAATATCAATGAACAACAATAAGAGTTAATTGATGAGAAAGATAGTGCAACATAAAACTTACAAATAATACACTATTGATTCATCATATTCATTCGAATAATGACTTCTTAATGTTAAATATACATTCATTTGTCTAATATTTTTTGAACTGGTTGTTTTATTTTTATGTTTGGATGTGTTTATTGAAAACCCTCTTTTAGAAATATTATTGTTCAAAATTTTGTCAAAATACTGTAATTTAACAAACATCTTTGCTCTCAGATGAAAATTTCATTTTATGGAATTAATTGGCTTTCTTAAAGTTCACCCAGAAAGGAGATTGAAAAATATTTTCTTCTTTTCTGTTATGATTGTGTAAAGACTTAAGTGGGAGGTTAATATTGACTTACATCTCCACTCTTTAGTATTGTGCAATTCTGCTCACAAGATAGAGACATTGGTCGTATCAGACTTGATCTCTTTTGACCTCGTCTGTGTGAAGCAGCTAGGTAGATGTTCACAACCTGTGGTGAACATCCCAAAAGTACTTGGGGAAGCTTATTGGCACTCACTCAACATAGCAAATGCCTCCAGTAACTTTATTTTTTAGTCCTTTTGTAGTGACCAGATTATTTCTTTCTGTTTATGTTTATAGATGTGCAGATTGGGGTGATAGATTTTCCCTCACAGTAACTTTCATTTCCATCTTGGTTTCTGATTTCATCTTTGATTCAATTCATGAATCTATTACGCCAATTTAACATTGTCTTCGTCCATTTGGAGTTAACAGTAATCCTACCACTGAGGGAAGTTGCCACAGTACTGTGAGAGTTGTAATATGGATGCCAGGTTTCTGAGTCAGTGGAAACAACATTTAGATCAGCAAAAACAGTAGTTCCACCAAGAACTGACGCTGCATCAACAACAGCAACAGGAGGAGCATCATTTGCAGCTACTGAAACAGCAACAATAGTCAGTATTAATGGCACCAGCATGATCAATGCCTGTCGCTAAATTCAAAGACATGGAGGAAAATTGAACAGTCTACGTGGGTAGTTCCCTCCCTTATTAAAATGCATGTAGCATTTCAGATTCTGTTTGTCAATGCACTATTTAATTGGCCTCAAGAAGTAAGTTACATGAGTTAACTCAAAAGCTAGAGCTAATGTCTGACCTCATTAGTTTTGAGCTCTCTGCAGTCTGTGATTTTCTGCCTAAACATTATAGGCACAATAGCTAAAATATAATGAATGTGCAAAACAGAGCCAGATGAATTCCATGTGACTTGGACCATGAAATTAGTGGAAATTAATATGTGGTTTTCCATCTGTCACCTCTACAACAGCCTGTACTCTGCTGGGGACACTCTCAGTGAGGTGTCGGAAATTCTGTGGAGAAATGGCAGCCATTCTTCCTCAAGGGCCAAAGTCAGTAATGACAGTAATGTTGGATGCTGGCATCAATGGTGAAGTCAACATTCTAACTCATTCCAAAGGTATTCCATTGTGTTCAGGTCAGGACTGTGAGCAGGCCAGTACATTTCAGGAATGTTATTGTCCACAAACCATTGCCTTACAGATCCTGCTTTATGACAGCGTGCACTGTCATGCTGATACAAACAGTCATCATCTCCAAAGTGCTATATGGAGTGCTGATGGCACTTTGTGATTTTATGTGATTTTGTACAGCCACCCTCCACAATGCTCAATGGTCCCTGTATGTCAGTACATAAGTCCTTCATAATCTAGATTTAGCTGTGGTTGTTTGTTCATATTTCCACTTCACAATCACATCACTTGGACAGCTTTAGAAGGGTTGAAATGTCCCTTATATATTTGTTACTCAGGTGACTTCCACTGCCTAGTCCACATTTGAAGTTTGAGTTCTTTGAGCTCTACTGACTGACACATTCTACTGTTACTGCTGCTCTATTGACAACACAGTACTCCCCACTTCCTTTTACACTGGGTGGTCAGTGTCTCATGACATCTAGTGTGGTCATGCTCTGAGTATAACATGAAGCATGAGTAATACCAGTGCCCACACCGTGAAGCCGAATGTGACACACGCCCCAAGCTGGGTTGTCAAACTGGGCTTGTGCCTGTAAGCACCAGGGTGCAACATGCCACGCCACATCATCTTATCAGTATGGTCAGTAAATGGAATGCCAACTAAACTAGTGGTCAAGTAGGCCTTCAAATGCCATGATGTGGCATTCCAGATATGTACATGAGCTACAGTGTCTTTAACTAACTGGTAAACTTCCCTACGGATTCACACTCCATGGTTCTGGTGACTATAATGGGAAGCAGTTTTTTACAGAAGACAGCACATCCTGCCATAGAGTGAAATAAACATTAAATCAAGTTTACTGTATGCAACTTGAACTCTAACACAGCTTGTAGTTAGATCAACAGTAGCAAATAATGTTTTTGGTTTAGATCCATTTACATTATTCGGGTTTTTAGTCAGTGACGAGGTGTGACTAGTATCAAGTTTCTTCCTGTCTCTTTGTTTAGATTAGGTGATTGCAATGTATAAGCAATTATCTGCACATGGAATCAATTGCACAAAAGATGTTCTTATGCATATCTTGCTAAAATCATCCACACAATCTCGTTTCTTCAGAGCAAGGACAAATCCATTTGCTGGGTGGGATATTGTTAACATAAAATTAGAGAGACTTCAAAGACTGATGTAGTTGCACCTGTATTAATTATACAGGGTGAGGCAGATAAAAGTAGCCAAGTGATTATAAAGGAAATGAAGTGAAATTACAGAAATGAAGAGCTGAAATGGACTCACTATTTACTTACATTGAAAAATATAGTGATTTTATATAAAAACAAAGATGAGGTGACTTACCGAACAAAAGCGCTGGCAGGTCGATAGACACACAAACAAACACAAACATACACACAAAATTCAAGCTTTCGCAACAAACTGTTGCCTCATCAGGAAAGAGGGAAGGAGAGGGGAAGACGAAAGGAAGTGGGTTTTAAAGGAGAGGGTAAGGAGTCATTCCAATCCCGGGAGCGGAAAGACTTACCTTAGGGGGAAAAAGGACAGGTATACACTCGCACACACGCACATATCCATCCACACATACAGACACAAGCAGACATATTTAAAGACAAAGAGTTTGGGCAGAGATGTCAGTCGAGGCAGAAGTGTAGAGGCAAAGAAGTTGTTGAAAGACAGGTGAGGTATGAGTGGCGGCAACTTGAAATTAGCGGAGATTGAGGCCTGGCGGATGACGAGAAGAGAGGATATACTGAAGGGCAAGTTCCCATCTCCGGAGTTCGGATAGGTTGGTGTTGGTGGGAAGTATCCAGATAACCCGGACGGTGTAACACTGTGCCAAGATGTGCTGGCCGTGCACCAAGGCATGTTTAGCCACAGGGTGATCCTCATTACCAACAAACACTGTCTGCCTGTGTCCATTCATGCGAATGGACAGTTTGTTGCTGGTCATTCCCACATAGAATGCGTCACAGTGTAGGCAGGTCAGTTGGTAAATCACGTGGGTGCTTTCACACGTGGCTCTGCCTTTGATCGTGTACACCTTCCGGGTTACAGGACTGGAGTAGGTGGTGGTGGGAGGGTGCATGGGACAGGTTTTGCATCGGGGGCGGTTACAAGGATAGGAGCCAGAGGGTAGGGAAGGTGGTTTGGGGATTTCATAGGGATGAACGAACAGGTTACGAAGGTTAGGTGGACGGCGGAAAGACACTCTTGGCGGAGTGGGGAGGATTTCATGAAGGATGGATCTCATTTCAGGGCAGGATTTGAGGAAGTCGTATCCCTGCTGGAGAGCCACATTCAGAGTCTGGTCCAGTCCCGGAAAGTATCCTGTCACAAGTGGGGCACTTTTGTGGTTCTTCTGTGGGGGATTCTGGGTTTGAGGGGACGAGGAAGTGGCTCTGGTTATTTGCTTCTGTACCAGGTCGGGAGGGTAGTTGCGGGATGCGAAAGCTGTTTTCAGGTTGTTGGTGTAATGATTCAGGGATTCCGGACTGGAGCAGATTCGTTTGCCACGAAGACCTAGGCTGTAGGGAAGGGACCGTTTGATGTGGAATGGGTGGCAGCTGTCATAATGGAGGTACTGTTGCTTGTTGGTGGGTTTGATGTGGACGGACGTGTGAAGTTGGCCATTGGACAGGTGGAGGTCAACGTCAAGGAAAGTGGCATGGGATTTGGAGTAGGACCAGGTGAAACTGATGGAACCAAAGGAGTTGAGGTTGGAGAGGAAATTCTGGAGTTCTTCTTCACTGTGAGTCCAGATCATGAAGATGTCATCAATAAATCTGTACCAAAATTTGGGGTGGCAGACTTGGGTAACCAAGAAGGCTTCCTCTAAGCAACCCATGAATAGGTTGGCGTACGAGGGGGCCATCCTGGTACCCATGGCTGTTCCCTTTAATTGTTGGTATGTCTGGCCTTCAAAAGTGAAGAAGTTGTGGGTCAGGATGAAGCTGGCTAAGGTGATGAGGAAAGAGGTTTTAGGTAGGGTGGCAGGTGATTGGCGTGAAAGGAAATGCTCCATCGCAGCGAGGCCCTGGACGTGCGGAATATTTGTGTATAAGGACGTGGCATCAATGGTTACAAGGATGGTTTCCGGGGGTAACAGATTGGGTAAGGATTCCAGGCGTTCAAGGAAGTGGTTGGTGTCCTTGATGAAGGATGGGAGACTGCATGTAATGGGTTGAAGTGAAAAGTACATGTATAGAAGATGTTGAAAGTGACCCTCAGCAACATCAATACGCGGCTGTGCACTTCTAAGTCTATTCAGATACACCTGATGTAAAATTCTGATATTAGTGGCAGCAACTTCATGGCTGATGTTGTGTTTCAGTTCCTGCGTTTTGCGTGGATTTGTTTCAGAGACCTTGCTCTTCAAGTGTCCCCACAGGAAAAAATAGCATGTCATTAGATCCAATGAATGTGGCGACCATTAATGTTTGCTGACAGTTTGTTCCTCAGTGAAGACAACATGGACTCATTCCAGGAATACCTCAGATGTCTGACATGTTACTCCATCTTGCTTGAAGAAGCAGTGTTGTCTTTTATATTCAGTTAGTTGAACATAAAATCTATCAAAGATTTCCATATATGCAACTGTGTTGAGGACAGTGTCAAAAAATATCAGTCCAATGATGCTTGTTCCTGTTACATTGCATCAAACACCAATTTTTTCATTAAGGCATGGTTGCTGACATGTAGTGTCAGGGTTCTCCATTGCTCAGTACCTCACATTCTGTAAATTCACATGACCAGAAAGATGAAACCATGCTTCATCAAGCATGAAGTGGTGGAAAGGGTCTAATAAGCCACGATTGATGTTATTCAAAAGCCACATCAGTAATCCATACTTTTCTTACTGTCATCTTCCCATAATTGCTGCACAACCATCACATAATATGGCTTCAAATTTAAGACTTTTCAATACTTGCTGGCAACTCTTCCTACTTACATGCACCTGTTGGGCCAATTTATGTTTACACTTCTTTTCCTTTGAATAATTCTTTAGCAAATGTCTGCAATAATTTCTGGTATGCAAACTGAAGGGATTCTTTGCCATTTTACATTTTGCACAGATCAATAGGTGCATGTTTTTGTACAGACTGTGTATAGCTCTCTTTGCTGGTAATCCTCTATCCCTGCAATTGACCCTGAAAATTTCACGAGTTTCTTTAAATGAACTTGCTTTCACATATGTTTCCACAATGTCAATTCTTTCTTCTATTGAGAAAGTCATTTTGCATACTTTAAAGAGAAATGTCTAACTTTACTGATGAAGTACACTGAAATGCTGATAGAAAAATGTTAGCTGTTTACTCTGTTTCAGAAGTCAAAATACTGAATTTGCATTCAAAGAAGGGGGTGGGGGTGGGGTTAGGGGGGTGGGTTGGGGGTGGGGAGCTCATCTTAACTGTGCCACCCTGCACAGCAGTAACAATAAAAAAACTAAACAAATGTACAAGGATATGCAGAGATTTCAAGGCTGCAGTCAATGTGTCACTATTACTGGTTTGCATTCAGAGTGGCTAATGCTCCCACAGTGTTTCAAAGATATGTCAATAAATTAATCCAAGATATTCTGAACTGAACAAATTATCTTAATGTCTTTGTTGTATCATGATCTATTAAAAAACAGCACATGGCTAGTCTGCAAGTGCCGGCTTAACAAACACAACCTATCCAAGTCAAAAATTTACAAATTAAGAAACATTTAAGTAAGAATAGGCCTGATTATGACCAATTCAAAATAAAACTAAAGACTTACCCCATTTAAAATGTCTGAAAGCTATATGGCAAGCAGCAGTGTTCTTTGCAAAGCTACATGACCAGTAGCACTGTGTGATAAACATGCCTCCCATGTTACAAATTTTCCTTTAAAAAGTACCAATATAAATAAGTATGTGAAATATTAAACTTCTGATAGGAGATAAATAGGAGCTAACTGATACAATTAAAGAAGTAGCAATTTTTTTCCAAAGAAGTGGCTTTCTCTCTGATTACTAGATTACATTTGTCCATCACAAATAACATTAAGCCATATAGTGATAGCTGACTGTTAATATGTTTCAAGTTTCTATGATTTGCTTTTTCTTAAATGTATACTTTCACTCATTCCATATCACTGAAGACTCCTTCTTGAAAGGATCTATGGAATGTGATGAGTTAATGGGTGAGTTCTCCTTTTGATACAAAATATATAATTTGTTTGCAATCTTACACTAGCACTACTTCTATCAATCACGGAACAAGACTGGACCTTTGCAAACTATTTATATAGAAGAACAGGAATCACAGTATCCTATTGTTCAGCATTCTGTGAAATGTAACCGAAGGGGATAGGACCTTGATTCTTGCCATCCATTCACCTGTAAAAGGTTTGTCATTCTCTACCATAGACTTCCTCCCTCTCCTTTTACATTTACATTGTGCATTATGATATTATTTCTGTCTGTCTGTACTCACTTCCCATGTCTTGCTCATTATATGAGCTTTCTTTCCTCTTTCCTTTAAAAATTGATGAGCCCAGTACTTCTACTTATTAATATTAAGAGCCAATTCTTACTAACACCATGGAATTCATATCTTGACTGCTAGTCCATTATTACTTTTGAATCATTTCTTGTAATTGAGTCTGTCTTAACCAGGGGTTGACATAACTTTCCCTTCTTTTTACCCCCTGTAAATCTTTCCCTTAGTCTTAATATTCCTAATCATTTTCTTTAAGCAAGTTATTTTACAATTCTGCAAACTAGAGCTCCAACCCAACTTAACTTTATTTTATGTGTATTAGCTTTATCCACCTTATTTCTGCTTTGGTGGCTGCTAAGTATACGCTTCTCTATGGTACAAGTATTATTGTATATAGTGCCAACTGAATACTCGCAATTACTGAGGGTATTTTTGTTCCAGCTCTACAATTACAAGAAAATGCATGTTTTCTCACCAGATGAACTTAACTTTATTAAAGCAAAGCATCATCAGTGGTCTGTAACTGAAGGTATTTACAACCAACTGATGATGCTATACTTCAATGAAACAAAATATGCCTGGTAAGAAAAACGTGCACTTTCTTGCAGTTGTAACAAAGGAACAAAAATACCCTCAGGAACTGCAAAGCAGCTATGGACAATATGACCATACAAATGAAGAATTTTACACTCACAGCTTTACAGTGACACACTTTTTAAACTAACTGCCGTTTGTTGTGCATCATATACAGAATATGAACATTTAGATTTATTTATTAGCTATCTTTAAGCATTAAAAATACATTTGTCTCTTATGTACATAAACACCTTACATATAAAATTACATAAATAACATACATGGCATAAAAGATATTTTAGATAATTATTGTCTATAATGATACAAAACTGTCCATTATATGAGTTTAATCTAATGAAACTCCATTAGTGTATCAGGTCATCTGTAGGACACTTTATGAACTATTCTATTATATAAAATGATTTTTCTCGAAGCTATTTCTGTCTTGCACTTACAAACATATTCAATGACACACTGTGTGCCTGTAGTGACAACATGTTAAACAGTTTTACCTCAATGTACCTGGAACTATGATGGGTTTTTTAAGTCTAGCAACAGTGATGTCAGTTTACTGTTTCAGGCAAGTGTTATGTTGGTGAACAGATTGTTGTACTTTGTGACTGTATTGGTTTTCTTTTGTAGGTACTATAAAGAGGGACATAACTGTTGGTATTTTAAGTTTTTTGAAATGTCGTCTACAAAATTCATTATTTCTGACCCAACAGATACATCTGACTATCTTCTTTTGCCAACTGAGAACTTTTTCGCTCATGGTAATACCTCATAACAAAATATCATAAGTCAAGTGGGTGTGGAAAAAGGCATCTCTAATCAGATCCTACCTGAGTGATAGAAGATAAATTGTGTATTTCAGTGATGTGAGGTCAAATGTTTTGGATATCATGCAGGGTGTGCCAGAGGGTTCTGTGTTTGGACCTTTACTCTTCATAATATTTGTAAATGACTTGCCCAGCACTATATTGTGTAAATCCACACTCTATGCAGATGATACCATTTTTGTTATAGATGGGATAGACTTAAGAACATGAAAGCAGGAAAGCAGGAAAGTAATCTCAGAGCAGCCAACAAGTGGTTCCAAATCAATGAATGGTTTATTAATCAGGGAAAAACTTTAAATATCTTCTTTAGCTTATGTGTTAAAGATGCCAGCAATGGTTGTGCTTCAGCTAAACTACTAGGGACCCACCTTGACTGAAAATTAACATGGAAGAATCATACCAATTATATCTGTACTAAGTTAGTAAGTGTGACCATAGCAGAAGAGTTTTTACAGCAGTATGCTATGGCTGACGAATCAGATGCCTTGCTGAGATTCACAAAGGTAACTTTAACAGATAATCTTGATTCAAATGATGATAGTATAAATGAAACAAAATTTTCAACTGCTTCTACTGTTGACAAGCCATACTGAGCTGTACTGAGTGTTACTAAGAATATTTTTCACAGACAGGTGTTGATTGATTTGGAGCTGTATTCAATATTCCATTACTTCTGAAATTATTGGTACAAATGAGATGGGTAGTAATCATTAGGACGAGACTTGTCACATTTTTTTGTGCAGAGGAGAAAGGATATCAGTTTTTTTGTGATGAAGGGAAAGAGCCACTGCCAAACATCCAGTTTATAAGAGAACACAGTGGACGTGATATTACATCCACAATTCTTTTGATAATAAGATTGGAGAGGCCATAAATATTCTGCATTTTTGAGTAACTTAATTTTGCTATTGCAATTGTAATATCAGTTACTTTTACCTCAATTTGTTTAAAGACAGGAACTATATCTAAAAAAAATTTGTAAGAAGGAGCTTGCATGATTTGAGTTATGGATGTTACTATACTTATGGCTGTGTTTGGTTGCAACTATGGTATTAATTTTTAGCATTAATGAAGAAAGTGTTGAAACCATCTGGTGTGACACCAATATCACAGGAACTACTTTTCCTAATACCTTTACTTCTACCCAGATGAGTCTTGACAACAGTCCAGAATGCTTTACATTTATTTTGGGACTTATTAATATAACATCATTTGCCTTTTACTTGTGCAATCTAATGTGCCTTGCATTTCTTCTTTTGCTCTTTTTACTTGAATATTCCTTGATTTGTCATAGGAAATAATTAACAGAGTTCTCAGTACTTCTAAATCAGGTGCAAAGCAGTTATGTTCAGATGAGAGGCCATATTTCCTGGCAGTTCCCTTATTTTTTCATTCCTTTAGTGCAATGAGTTTGGAATATATCAGACAGTGCATTAATAAATAATGTAAATGTATTTGCAATATGACTACTTTCAAGGGGAACATCATTACAGTTTATCATCTTTAGCTGTGTTCAGTAGTTATCAGTACTGTCCTCATTCTGATGTATAATGTACTTAATTTTGTGGGAATCAGATATGGACTCTTTAGTTTTTAATTTTAATGAGATCCCTTTATGGTTTGATGAAAAATGTTTATTGAACAACCCTAGTTCATACTGATTTGTTTCGACATTACTAATTACATTATCAAGACAGTCAGATTTGTTTTGTTGAGTTATCATTACTACAGTACAGGTAATGTGATCTTAGCATATTGAGTAGATTAAGTTGTTTAGGTGTCCTTAGTCTTATGTCAACATTTATTTTACCAAACATTAAAATTAACTGAAAGAACCAGAGGTTGTACAGAGATTCAGGGAGAGCATAAGGGAGCAATTGACAGGAATGGGGGAAATAAATACAGTAGAAGAAGAATGGGTAGCTTTGAGGGATGAAGTAGTGAAGGCAGCAGAGGATCAAGTAGGTAAAAAGACGAGGGCTAATAGAAATCCTTGGGTAACAGAAGAAATATTGAATTTAATTGATGAAAGGAGAAAATATAAAAATGCAGTAAGTGAAACAGGCAAAAAGGAATACAAACATCTCAAAAATGAGATCGACAGGAAGTGCAAAATGGCTAAGCAGGGATGGCTAGAGGACAAATGTAAGGATGTAGAGGCCTATCTCACTAGGGGTAAGATAGATACCGCCTACAGGAAAATTAAAGAGACCTTTGGAGATAAGAGAACGACTGGTATGAATATCAAGAGCTCAGATGGAAACCCAGTTCTAAGCAAAGAAGGGAAAGCAGAAAGGTGGAAGGAGTATATAGAGGGTCTATACAAGGGCGATGTACTTGAGGACAATATTATGGAAATGGAAGAGGATGTAGATGAAGATGAAATGGGAGATACGATACTGAGTGAAGAGTTTGACAGAGCACTGAAAGACCTGAGTCGAAACAAGGCCCCCGGAGTAGACAATATTCCATTGGAACTACTGACGGCCGTGGGAGAGCCAGTCCTGACAAAACTCTACCATGTGGTGAGCAAGATGTATGAAACAGGCGAAATACCCTCAGACTTCAAGAAGAATATAATAATTCCAATCCCAAACAAAGCAGGTGTTGACAGATGTGAAAATTACCAAACTATCAGCTTAATAAGTCACAACTGCAAAATACTGACACGAATTCTTTACAGACGAATGGAAAAACTAGTAGAAGCCAACCTCGGCGAAGATCAGTTTGGATTCCGTAGAAACACTGGAACACGTGAGGCAATACTGACCTTACGACTTATCTTAGAAGAAAGATTAAGGAAAGGCAAACCTACGTTTCTAGCATTTGTAGACTTAGAGAAAGCTTTTGACAATGTTGACTGGAATACTCTCTTTCAAATTCTGAAGGTGGCAGGTGTAAAATACAGGGAGCGAAAGGCTATTTACAATTTGTACAGAAACCAGATGGCAGTTATAAGAGTCGAGGGACATGAAAGGGAAGCAGTGGTTGGGAAGGGAGTAAGACAGGGTTGTAGCCTCTCCCCGATGTTGTTCAATCTGTATATTGAGCAAGCAGTAAAGGAAACAAAAGAAAAATACGGGGTAGGTATTAAAATTCATGGAGAAGAAATAAAAACTTTGAGGTTCGCCGATGACATTGTAATTCTGTCAGAGACAGCAAAGGACTTGGAAGAGCAGTTGAATGGAATGGACAGTGTCTTGAAAGGAGGATATAAGATGAACATCAACAAAAGCAAAACAAGGATAATGGAATGTAGTCTAATTAAGTCGGGTGATGCTGAGGGAATTAGATTAGGAAATGAGGCACTTAAAGTAGTAAAGGAGTTTTGCTATTTGGGGAGCAAAATAACTGATGATGGTCGAAGTAGAGAGGATATAAAATGTAGGCTGGCAATGGCAAGGAAAGCATTTCTGAAGAAGAGAAATTTGTTAACATCCAGTATTGATTTAAGTGTCAGGAAGTCATTTCTGAAAGTATTCGTATGGAGTGTAGCCATGTATGGAAGTGAAACATGGACGATAAATAGTTTGGACAAGAAGAGAATAGAAGCTTTCGAAATGTGGTGCTACAGAAGAATGCTGAAGATTAGATGGGTAGATCACATAACTAATGAGGAAGTATTGAATAGGATTGGGGAGAAGAGAAGTTTGTGGCACAACTTGACCAGAAGAAGGGATCGGTTGGTAGGACATGTTCTGAGGCATCAAGGGATCACCAATTTAGTATTGGAGGGCAGCGTGGAGGGTAAAAATCGTAGAGGGAGACCAAGAGATGAATACACTAAGCAGATTCAGAAGGATGTAGGTTGCAGTAGGTACTGGGAGATGAAAAAGCTTGCACAGGATAGAGTGGCATGGAGAGCTGCATCAAACCAGTCTCAGGACTGAAGACCACAACAACAACAACATTAAAATCCTATGTTTAAACCATTTCTCAACGTATAAATTCAGTTTCTGTAAGGTCTGCACAAATACGAGGTCTATTCAAAAAATTCTGGAACATTCGTAATTTTGCACCAATGGTGTGTTGAAGCAAAATGTAGTTGGCATCCCTACATACACCTGTGTTTAATGTGTAACTGCAAGAAGTTTCATTACTGTATGTCTCTTAGTTTTGTTCAGTGCTGTATTGAGTAGAACATTGTTTTGCATTGTTTGTGAATTTAAAGATGGCAGAGTTAGAAGGGCAATGCATCTGCATTAAGTTTTGCATGAGACTCACAAAACCCTTTACAGAGACACACCAAATGATGCACCAAGACTATGGAAATGAGTGTGTAAGCCATACTCAGTGTTACAAATGGTTCACATTGTTTAAAAATGGCTGAACAGAAGTTAAAGATCACCCTCATTCAGGACGCCCTTCCCTTCATGTCTACTGATGACACTCAAGTCAGGAACATCAACAAAATTTGTAAATAATAGATTTCAGCTATCAGTCGTCCTTTGGAATTTTTATTGGCAGGTCTAGATTTCAGCTAGAAACTAGCCACTCTCAATGCACTATCATTTTTGGTTAATGCATGCCAACAGGCATTACATTCATTAACCAAAAATGATAGTGCATTGAGAATGGCTAGTTTCTAGCCGAAATCTAGATCTGCCAATAAAAATTCCAAAGGACGACTGAGAGCTGAAATCTATTGTTTACAAATCAAAATAATGGTCGCTGTGTGCAACAGCCTCTGAATGGAGGGTAAAATGATCAACAAAAGTGTGCGTTCAGATTGGAGACTGACTGTCCAAGCGATTGCAGAAGAATGTAACTCCTCAGTTAGATCATGTCATGAAATCCTGACATAGCATCTCAGAATGAATCACGTTGCCATCGAGTTCGTAGCACTGCTCATGAGTCAGGACCAGAAAGACCTTCATCTCACAATCTGTCAAGAGCTTTTGGATCATACAAATGAGAATGACATGTTCCTTAAGAGAATCACAATTGATGGTGAGATGTGAGCCTATGGCTATGATGTTGAGACCAAGGTTCAATAATCACAATGGGTCGGGAAATGTTCTCCAAGACCAAAAAGAGTTAGTCAGGTCAGGTCAAATGTCAGAGCCATACAGATAGTTTTTTTTTAACTTTGAAAGATTGGTTCATCATGAATTCATGCCACAGGGACAAACATTTAATTGATGGTACTATTGGGACATGTTGCATCATCTGTGAGAAAATATGAGAAGGAAACAGCTTGAAATGTGGTGAGACAATTCATGGCTCATGATAATGCAACCACACATTCCTCCATGGTTGTGCATGACTATTGCACAAGAAATAAAATCACTGTACTGCATTACCCTCCAGACTTCCAAAATTGAAAATCCCATTGAAAGGATGAAAATTTGCAATGATAGACAAGATAAAAGAAAGCTCGCAAACAGCACTTTGTGCAATCCAGCAAGAGGCATACCAAGACTGCTGTCAGAAGTGGTAATAGCGTTGGAAGTGGTGTATCAATTTTGGAGGAGAGTATTTTGCACAATAAGAAAAAGGTAACCACAGAAAAATTCTGTGGACAAATTTCCGGAATTTTTGAACAGATCTCTTACTTCAATATCACTATCTGATGTGTGGTATACAGACACTATTATGGGTTATAACATGGGCAGTAACAATGTAGCAGTTTCCAGTACATTTTCTAAAAAGTAATCATTAACACTAAGGGCACTATAATGCAAGTATATGCCATTACTATAACCTACATCAAGAGCCCCCTCCCTTTTTTGTGTTCGACTATGATAACTTGTTACTGTTAAATGTGCTAATTTTGGCCACCTGAAGTAATTTTGGTCAGTAGACTGTCAAATATGGTTTTTGATGCTGACATCTGTTGACTTCATGGTTTAACTACACTGCTGGGAAAAATATTATTACACCTGGAAAGATGACATCGGTTTTGGTCCAATGATGGCATATGCCACCTGGGGCATAGTAGATGTACTGATAAGGCTTTCAACATCATCCACCATTAGATAGCATAGTGGCATAGCTACCAAAGCACCATCTGTGTGTAAGTTTTAATAGGAAATGCCCACAGTCAGAAGGCTCAGTGTGCTGCAAACATGTGAAGCACGCAGGGAATTGTGCCATGAAGATGCATTCGTGCTTCCTACAGCCGACTGAGTGAGTTTGAATGGGGTCAGATTGTGGCCTTCCAAGTGACAGGATGCAGAACTCAATTAGTCTTTCTCCTCTGTCATTATAAGTACCCAGCCCATATTCTCCCATAACCCTTTCTTCTACTTCATCCCCTAAAACCACATTCCAATCCCCCATGACTATTAAATTTTCTTCTCCCTTAACATACTGCATTAGCCACTCAATATACTTATATACTTTCTCTATCTCCTCATGTTCAGCTTGCAACGCCAGGATGTAAGCCTGAACTGTCATTGTCAGTGCTGGTTGCTGTCGATTCTGATGAGAACAACCTTAACAGTGAACTGTTTACATTAACACATTCTCTGCCCTACCTTCCTGTTTGTAACAAATCCTATTCCTGGTATACCATTTTCTGCTGCTCTTGGTATTATCCTATACTCAACTGACCAGAAATCCTTGTCTTCTTTTCATTTTGCTTCACTGACCTCATTATATCTAGACTGAGTCTTTGTATTTCCCTTTTCAGATTTCCTAGCTTTTCTACCACGTGAAACTTCTAACATTCTACACTCCCACTTGTAGAACATTATCCTTTTGTTGGTTATTACATCTTTTTCTCAGGGTCACCTTTCCCTTAGCAGTCCCCTCCCAGGGATCTAAATGGGGGACTATTCCTGAATCTTTTGCTAATGGAGGGATCATCATGGCACTTTTTCAGCTACAGGCCACATGTCCTGTAGATGAACATTATGTGTCTTTAATGCAGTGGTTTCCATTTCCTTCTGCATCCTCATACCATTGATCATTGCTGATTCTTCTGTCTTTAGGAGCAGTTTCCCATCCGAGGGCAAGAGATTGCTCTGAACCTCTGTCTGATCCTCCATCCTGTTTGGAAGGTTGTTGGCAGAATGAGTGTGACTTCTTATGCCAGAAGTCTTTGGAAGACAAAGCTGATGATTTTTATTCAAAATGTAAGTGTCAGGGAGGGCGGGGGAGGGGGGGGGGGGGGGGGGGGGGGGGGAAGGGAGGAGGGTGCTAACCCCAGGACCAAGGACAATTTGAATACTAATCAAAGACACTACCCCTAGACCACAGGTGCAAAGAATCACCAGCATATACAAAGAAGCACCAGCAATTAAAAGCAAATGAAAGGGGATAAAACTGTTTAACTTTTACCTCATTAGTATCCATAGCAACTGTCTGCAGTAATATGGACAATGTATAAATCAACAAGTTTGCAAAATTGTTATCATTATGGAAAGAAAGAAATTAATGGATGAAATCACATTTTAACTACTGTTCTGAATGTCATTACTGAAAAGAAATCAAAGCCCCAGTGCAATATGAAAATTTACAATTATGTAAAGTTAATCACCATGAAAAGTTGCTCTTGCTTATGCATAATGAGCGTTTACATCACTGATTAGAACAATATAATTTGCAGTGTCTCTTGGTAAATGCTCCTTCAAAACTGTTTCCACATAGCTGGTGCTGTCAAAGAGATGTTGACATCCACCTCATTAGTCCACGATCCTTGAGCGTGTAATCCAATAATACCAATCTCTTGCTGAGCTCCATCATGTTACAAATCTAAAAGCAAGGGTCAATATTTCCAGAATTAATTCCTATTTGCATATCTGCATACAATGGTGAACATAAGACATGCTCCTTTCCACTAACATGTAATGTAACCTGATGTCATAATGTTTGTTACACACTTAAACCCACAGCTTTCTGATTTTTAGTCGCAGTTTTCAGATTTATTCTTTATGATTGTGATGTGGCCCTTTTCACAGTGTATCTGTCCTTACTATGAAAGTAAATCAAGTAGACTGTACATTAAATAATTAGTCATTGTTTAAACAGAACAAAAGGTACAGGGCACAATTGTCTATGCAATCACTTGAATCATATGGCGATCAGCACATCATAGATTCACGGAAAAAGTTCTTTGTATCAGTGTATGACATTAAATGTGCAACCATATTTTCTATATCATTCCACAGTCTATGGTATGTGCTAAACAATTGAAAACAGTATCTTTACGACATGCACATAGCTTACAAGTCTGCATATCAAAGTTTCATGTTTAATGAGTCAAAACACAGTTCTGGCAAATGAGCAATGCAACACTTAGAGTCATTAGGACTTTAATCACTGTACACATTGAGATTATAAATGTAGCACTGTCCAAACACTGATATCTTTCACCAGCCACAAAAACAATGTGTAGCAGTACCTACACTGCATGATAATCGCCACCATTCCTTTCTCACTCCTGACTCTTTGCTGGTGCCTTCTCTTTTGACTTCTTGATATGATTCTACATCGCTCACACACCTCACTTCACATAACATTTTCAAAGATTCTGATTATGTCAATGTATGATTTTATACAAAATCACAATTCCACATTACTCTGTCGATAGAAAATGAATTCAAATAACATGTTAACAAATAAGAAAGTATACGACATCAGAATAATTGAAAATGGCAGTCACATTTGTAACAACTACATTATGTAAACAAAAATATAATTAGTCTCTTTTATAAGAAAATGCACGACAAAAATTGTTTGAGTATGTTTATATTTTCACACTTCAGAAAATGAGAACAGTTATCTGGAAAAAATAAATGACAAACAGAAACAGACAAAATTAGGCAATTACTTCCTCATAGTAAACTGAAAGCAAGTGATGCAAAATACAGTGTATTTTAAATATAATTTTGTAAATTAGTTGTCAGCTTTGGTGGAAATGCATAAGTAATGCAGTGGGCTTTCAAATGCGTCATGTATCATGTTTTTGTAAGTGGAGTAAATAGTAGTTTCTGGCAGATGTGTGTATTTTGGGTTATCTGTGTTCTCCAATTATCCATATAGTCTCAGTTCTGCATTAATAATCAAAAGTTAACTGTATTACTTTAAGATTATATCTGATGACATTCTTTCCCCTTGTAACAGAGAGACTAGTTTCCTATAGATAAGACTTCCTACACATATCACACTGCTCAATCCCTGATTTGACACATGAATTTTCCACTAGAACTGGGTGTGTATATCTAGGCGTATAATTTCATTCACGAAGGAGACAGTTTACATCATAGAAATTCCAGGGACAGGCAATATATTTATTTTAGTGATAATTTATAGAGCATTTGCTTGTGAAGGTGCTCTTTTCACAATGTTTAAGGGCTTTTTTGCATTAATTTTTTATTTATATTGTTCTGTATTCAAGGACCAGATGCCTTAGTGAGTGAATGTGCTAAATAAAATGTCTTAGTATGGCTCTTAAAGCTTTTGTGGCAGATATGTTCAATATATGGCTTTGAGGTGTGCAAGTGAATGACATTTTGTGCAAACAGATGCATGGAAGGCCACAGATTTGCTCCTGGTATAGGGCTCTGAAGACGCTATGGTTGTCCATCTGCAAGTTATGTGATCACACATGTGCAGCATTTGAATGAGGCCTCCTTAGTGGAACATAGCAGTGAGCACCGGCAACTCCTACTTGCCAGCAGTAACAACCAGTCACCATTAGTTAATGTCAACCAGCTGCCTTGAAGAAATATTACGGGATGTACAAAATGTGATTCAGTGGCAGTCCTGAGAGCCAAAAGTATTTAAAATGCATGTGGAACATGAGTGACTTAGGCTTCTAAATATATACCAATGGCTTCTTACCACACTCAGTTTTTTTCTGCTATGGACATTTCTTTGCACATGTTACTGACAACAATCATAAAAAATAGTTGACATATTTCTTTCCAGTTCAGCAGTTAATGAAAAATATGTATCAATTTCTTAATGATTAATTTGTACTCTCAGAACTCCAGTGGCCGAAGTCACCAGCACATTCTTCTATTCAACTTGGGTCTAATGACTGCATTTCCTTGTTTAAATTTTATGGTTACATATATGTGTGTGTGTATGTATATTGATGCATAGTCTGTATGTAATTTGTAACTTTTATTGAGTGCAGATATCCAAGAACAAGGACATTCAAGATCTGGGGGTAGGGCATGAACTTATACCTTCCCAATCTGCACTCTTATTTGTCAGCAAAGGACGTCGATGTTACTGTACCTCTGATTTCAATATGCATAAAATACTGAATAGGCTCAGTGGTAAAGAATATTGTAAATATGAAGTCATCAGACTAGCTGATGGGACAGTGCTGCTTGCAATGTCAGTAGCTCACAATTCACCCTACAGAGAGATGATGAATTATGGGTAAGTATAATGTGTAAGATAGGTTTGAAATACTTTATTGCATGAAAAATGAATACAATTCCGTCATAAATAATAAATTATAATATAGACTTGACATACTGTCAAGTGGAGCAACCCATTACAACTGAATTTCTGAAGGGTCTTTTATTGCAGTCTAAGGATACATATTTTTTACTTCGGTAACCAGCTTTGTCCAACTATTGACCAACTTCAGGTCATAGCAGCTGCAGAGCTACCAGTTATTTATAGATGCTATGTACAGTTTCTTAGTGTTAGATAGTTAGTTACATGTCCCATAGATTATTTGAACATTTCTTTTATCAAAATGATGTAGCTTTACAATATGTATCCATGATTAGTGTTAGCATTAATGAATACATTATTTTTTAGCCCTACACATGCAGTTGCTCTTCAAAATAACTTTTTACAGGCTACCAGCTTTTAAATAGAAATTCATCCGTGGAACAGAAGTAGTTGTCCAGGACAAATGATTTTAGGTTAGACTTGAAATTTGCTTTGCAACCTGCCAGACATTTTATGTTATTGGTCAAATGATCAAAATTTTTCTTGCGGCACATTGAACTCCTTTCTGCATTACTGACAGGTTTAATAATGGGTAGTAAAGCTTATTTTTTATTATAGTTCTGTAGGTATGACATCACCATTGCTTAAATTGTGATGGATCATTTATGACAAATTTTATTAGGGACAGTGCAGTAAAAATGCCTAGCTCCTTGTATGTACATGATATCCATGGATGAACACCACATATTGTTCTTATTGCTCACTTTTGTGGAATCAATACTTTCTTTCTAACCGATGGTTTACCTCAGAAAATTATTCCACAAGACATTATTGAATATGTCAGGAAGTTGATTTGTTTGTCTCCAACACCAGTAATTATATGAAGAGTAGAAGTAACTGAACTTAATTGTTTGAGAAGCTATGTAATATGTTTCTTACACTTCACTAAGCAGACTGAATAAAAGTGGCAGGATTCATAGAGGAGTGATAGATATATTGTATTCAGTGTTCTTAGGTATTCATGAATGCTATATGAACACCTGCAAATGACAGGTTGGTCTACAATTAATATAGTTGGAATTGTTCAGTATTTGAAAGAAACTGGTAATGAGTGAAAGAAAATTGCAATATTACACTGCAATAAAAGACATTGAAAAATTATTACCTCACTCTAACTGATATTTGAGTGAACAACATTAGCATGTAGAGTATAGTTTTAAGAAATCTCTCACTGCTATTGCCAAGATGTAGCAACAAAATTTACCAGTTTGTAATGTTGTCTGTCTATGACAGCAACAACTTTTTTGTAAAGCCTTGAAAATTTTGTGAATTTCATTTCTTTACAACAGAGGCTGCAGTGTACAAAGTACAAAGCTCTAACTACGCTCATTGCCTTTACTTCTCTCAGTATACTTAGACTAGCAGCAGCAGTCATTTTGATCACTTCACATATTTTTATGTAACTACATCACCTAGGAGGACTGCAAAAGTTCAGTTGCATGTGACTCTGACATAATGCTACAGTGTGTGCTCAAGCAGCTGAGCAGATGATTGCACCTCACCATACTCAAGTGCTTGGTTATGGATAAGTCACGATACCGATATTGAAAATGACTCTTTAATTTGTCACATAAAGAAGTAATGGAATACTTAGAAAATCCACAGCAAGTTTCAGAGCAAGATTCCATAGGTAGTGAAATTGAAAGATAAATAGAAACTAGTGTGCTGATTATTATATTCCAGACTGTGCTGATCAAGAGAAAATAGTTGTGTGTGTCCCAAGAAGTTACCCCTTGACTGTTATAGCAGCAAGACAAATTCCTCCGTTAAAAGCAGTATATCATTTAGTAAGGGTGAAATTTGATACAACAGAGGAAGAGAGAGATGAAGAAGTAAACATCAGTACATTCACCATTTTTTGTGGGCTGTTCAGAATTAGGAAGAGACAGGAGAGAATGAGTAATTTTGGATCATAGCTTCAATGAATCTGGAAGATCACAAAAGCAAAATTTTTCTGTCACACAGAAGGACCAACATTACTTGTAATGAGAAACATCAAAATTCACAACACTGCTTTTGTGGTGACTGTAGATTACACAAACTAAAAATATAAAACTACTCACAAAGACAGCAGCCACTAGGCAACTTGGAGACACACTGTTGGTGGGTTTCTTTTCATGAGATAGACAGATTGATTGCAGTTTAGGATGTGTGGCTACATGGGAATAGAAACTGATGGCTTATTGTCAAAAGACAGGAGACTATGGTTCAGTCACAATACACTGTGAAGAGAGAAAAAATCCAGGATGGATGTCTAATATTGTGAAGAGATACATTTGGAGATAGTATGAAATGTCTGCACATTGGCTTCAGGAACAATAGATATCCTCTTTTTTTTACTAAGAGATGGAGCCCCTTTACGCCCACATTGGCATGATGGACAACTCAAACCAACTCAAAAGGTCTACTGCCATCTCTGCATAAGGGTTAGTTTTCACTAAAGTGAGGTGTTGCAGGATGTGGGGGCTGCGATGTTTGCATACATCTGGCTAAGGTTAGCCATTTATATGCGCTCATCTGGAGATAGATTAGGTCAAAAATCAAACGAAGGGTAGCGGTTTTTTTAAGGGCAGAGGGAAAAAAGTGCCAAGGTAAGCGCCAAGGGAAAAAAACCTCTGCGGTAGTTAGGTCAGGTACTAAGAGCAGTAGCGGATGTCTTGCTGACTGTGATAGGTCATGCAAGGGTAGGTTATGTTAGAAGCGGGTATCATGCAATCGATATCGTGTCATGCCAAGTTTCGTCATAAGAGTTCAGTCCTAGATGGTGCTGCACCACGGTGTGCTGTGGTTTGTGGTGAGAGCCTCAGCCGCGCTGTCAGTGGTGACTTTACACAGGGCAGGGCCCAGGTCATCCATTGGTGTCTGGTGGGCGTGCTTCGAAGCCAAGAGCTCAGAGATGTGTGACCACATAGCGGCACCACTCCTTGCTTGTCAGCTGCATAGACAGGCTCAGTGAGGGCCATGGCTCTGTCTTCCCCATGTTGTGGACGACGTAGCCCATGCTCTTGAGCATCCTTGACGCTGTGACTGCCCACTCGTTGGAGCAGAGCTGCGCGGAGCTGATGGGCTTTGGCGTTGGTGCGGCACATTCTGTCTTCTTCCTCCTCAGTGTGTCCGCTGCAATGTGTCCTGCCACTGGCTGCTACACCAGGGGAGCGGCAGCTGATGTCTCTTCTTCACCTGCTGCATCTGCATGGATGTCTTGGGCCATCTGCGAATGCAGTTGGTGCTGCAGGATGCATGCATGCCTCGTCTCGGTGGACGGGGTGACCTTAAAGGCTGCCATATCTGCTTCCATGGTGGCTTTGAAGGCCGCAATCGCCTCCTCTGCCACGGCTGCTAGCATGGCACGCATCTCCTGGGCTTGCAGTGCCTGCTGCGTAACCGCCGGCAGCTGGTCCCCCACGCCACTCTCACTGGTGCGATATTCCGGCTGCATGTTGGCAGTGGGAGCAGTCTTCTCTCGTTCCAGTTCTGTCTTCGTTCGGTGGCGCTTGCATCATCATCGTCGTCATCGTCATCTCTCTGTTTGGGCCTTTTTGCTAGCACAGCTGTCACTGGTGAAAGCCAGGCAGCCACGCCAGTTCATCACGTGTGGCCTGCTGCAGCGAGCACAAGTCGGCGCTGTATCTCTTCTTCTGTCACAGGCACGGGTGTCATGTGTGCCAGCGCACTTCTCGCACCGTGGCAAGTTGCGGCAGTATTTGGCCACATGCCCCTCAGCTTGGCACCTGTAGCACTCTTCCTTACGGTCCATGCCCAGGGGGAGAGCTTCGGTGGTCATGGGGAACCCTAGGAGCTTCCTTAACCTGAAGAAGTCACCGCCATCTGTCGCAGTGCCCACTATGACGATGAACAGTGGCAGCCTCTTCTTAGTTGTCTGGTTGTGCAGCTTGATGGATGCAGCCCGGAATCCGGCACGTGTCAGCCCTTCCTGGACTGTCTCCTCGTCGCAAATCCAAGGCAGCCCTCTAATCAGGGCCTTGGATTGCTTCTCGTGGTGTTTTGGCGCAGTCCTCTTCTCCATGCTGGCTGGATCAACGATGTGGGCGGCCACAGCACCCTTCAGTGCGTGGTGGTCGGCCGCACTCGCTGCCTGCAGTTGAATGATGGTGCCTGAGTCAAGTGACTCGACGCCTACCTCTTCGCTGCAGCAGCTGCCTATAATATCATATATCTCTGTCCACGACCCCATAATGCACTGGATGTACAGAGGGGGGACAGGTACATGATGCTCTTCACGCTTCCGGTCCGCTTTCCTTCTGGGTTCCAGCATTGGTGGCTTCTTCTCGATGACTGTCTTCTTCTGTGCGTTTGTGCCCATACTGTGACGCGAGAGAACATGACAATTTTGCAGAGTCGTAAAAACGACACACTACAATTCGCACTAGCGTCACATCACAATCAGAACGCAACTTCGCAGCTCTTCTTTTCGCCTAGAACAGGTAGTGCGCTTCACCACACATGTGCACGCCTCCGCTGCTCAGCTGCAACTCATGGTTAGTAGAGGATGTGGACACTAAATATCTGTTGAATGGGTTTTTATAATTGGGAAAAGGGTAAACATCATTCAGAAAACAAAACAGTTACTGAATACATTGTCATGAAGCTTCTAGCACCACTCCTTAGAATGGAAGGTTTGTGACAAAATAATTTTATTCGCATATTATTGAAGAGTGAGAGTGAATTTTTCAAGAGGGGAGATACTAACATCAGTAAGAATGTCAAAAGCACCAGTATATGAAACTTGTGATGAAACGTTGAGACAAAATCGTGCCTGTTTATCAAGGCAAAAAACTAAAAATGTTCTTGTTCTCAGAACACATTCAAGTGTTGAAATCGGAAATGATTATAAACATATTTCAGAAATTTTGGAGTTTAAAATACAATAAAATAAAAGATGGGGTGAACATAATGATCCATATGTCTAGAAAATGTTCTGTGATAGCACTGTACAAGTGACATCTTGGATATTCGGGAATCCAGCCGGATGTTCGCGTCATTCTCGCACGATATTTCAACAGCGTGCCACGCTGTCTTCTTCAGGTGCTACCTGAGGCTGGTCCTTGGGTTGATCGAGTCCAGTATTTATGCCTGGAAGGAGCTGGGCGTTCCCTAATCGGTCCACGCCGAGTCGAGTGTTCTGTCTGTGGTCCGCACCCGCCACACTCTGCTCCAGTCGCGGATGTTCCGACTGCCGTCCGCGCCCGTTTAGGCCATCCTCAATGGCTGTGGTCGTCATCTGAGGTGTGTCAGACCCAGTCTGATGTTGGATACTCTGTCTCATGACCGTTACTATGATTTCCACTTATGTTTCGTGCTGGGCGCTCCATAATCGGTCTGCGCCGCGTCATGTGTTCAGTCTGACGAAGACTGCGACAGGCACATTTCTGGGGGTCATTCCTAAATTGAGGCCCTTGCTAAGTGCTTTTAAGGTGGTCTCATCGAGCTGCTTGTCAGTGAAGTTGAGCAAGTGGCCAACACTCTACCTTCTAGTGTGGCCAAAGAGATCCGAAGAGAGACCTGCAGGGCGCTCACCAAGACCAAGCCACCCTAATCCAACATTTCAGGTGATCAGGGCTCTGTCAAGGAGACGGGCCTGCCTGAACATGTCGTCAAGAAGCTGCGTCCCAAAGCGCCAGCACCACCTAGACTGTATGGACTCCCCAAGGTTCACAAGGATGGGGTTCCTCTGCGACCTATTGTCAGCAATATTGGCACAACAACTTACCCTACTGGGAAATACCTGAAGAAGATGTTGACACCACATGTGGGTAAATGTGCACATCACATCCAGAACTCAGAGGATTTCCTGCAACGTCTGAGCCAGCAACACATCACAGACACAGACATCATGGTTAGTTTCGATGCGGTGTCTCTCTTCACACGGGTACCACTCAAGGAGTCACTTGAGCTTATTGGAGAGAAGTTCAATGGGGCTGTCCTTGACCTATTCAGGCATGTACTGACCTTGATGTACTTCCTATAAGGGGGTCAATTTTACGAACAAGCAGAAGGGGTGGCGATGGGCAGCCCTCTATCACGTGGTGGCCAACCTATTTGTGGAAAGGTATGAAGAGGAGGCACTCTCTTCAGCCACATATCAACCCAAGTGCTTTTTTTAGGTATGTGGATGGTACCTTTGTCATCTGGCCCCATGGTAGGGAGAAGTTAGATGAATTCCTGCTACATCTGAACTCTTGCCATCCGAACATTCAGTTCACAATGGAAATGGAGAAGGATGGACTACTTCCATTCTTGGATGTTCTAGTGAAGAGAAAGGCAGATGGCACATTTGGACACAGTGTGTACTGCAAAACCAACACACTGACTTATACCTACAAGTCAGCAGTTGCCACCATCTGGCTCAGAAGAATGGAGTGCTTAAAACACTGGTCCACAGAGCACAAACTCTGTCAGATCCTGATAGTTTGGCCACAGAAATAGAACACTTATGATCAGTATTCAGCAGGAATGGATACTCCTCTAGAGATATCCAGAAGGCACTTCAACCTGCCAGTCAGCCAAATGATCCAGAAGAAGAACCAGAAGAGGCAAAGAAGATGGCATACCTGCCACACGCCAGACTTATCTCTGCCAAAATCAGCAAGATTCTCCAGAATTATGACATCAAGAGCATATTTTACCTACCCTTCAAAATTGGGGCTATGCTGGAGAATGTAAAAGATGACCTGGGGCTATGCAAGCCAGGTATTTACAACATACCAAGCCAGTGTGGGATGTCATACCATACATTGGCCAGACCACCAGAACTGTGGACATCAGGTGTAAAGAACACGAGAGAAATACCAGCCAATGTAGCAATGTAGCAGTGTCTGGCGGGCGCGGACCACAGACTGAACACACGACGCGGCCCGAACTGATTATGGAGCGCCCAGCACGAAACAGAAGTGGAAACCATAGTAACAGTCATGAGACAGAGTACCCAACATCTCAGAGTGGGTCTGACACACCTCAGATGACGACCACAACTGTGATCTAAATGGGCACAGACGGCAGTCGGAATATCTGTGACTGGACGGGTCCATTGAAGCTGGGTCTGGCGGGCATGGACCACAGATGGAACGCTTGACTCGGCGCGGGCCAATTAGGGAACACCTGGCTCCTTCCAGGCATAAATATTAGACTCAGTCGACCCAAGGACCAGGCTCAGGTAGCACCTGAAGAAGACAGCTTGTCATGCTGTTCAAATATCGTGCAAGAACGATGCGAACATCCGGCTGGATTCCCGAATATCCAAGATGTCAACAGATCACCAGGAAAGCATGAAGAATTACACTGTACAAGTGTTTAACAAAAATGTTAGACTTCACTGAAATACATGCAGGGATTATTTACAATGCAGCTATGTGTATGTTATCACCTATAAGCAGTTTAACAGTATTTACAATACAAAATAATTGAATATGTCCCCTTTCTTTCAGTCCATATAGCCAAACTATTACACTAGGTATAAACATTACAGTACATTAATACTTGTTCCACGGATCATGAATACAACATTTCATAACAATATGGAACATGACAGTTTAACATAAGTTTTCTTTACACAATATAACTTTATTTTTTCAATTTGTTTTTACAGTTACTACTTCCTCTCTAAAATTTTATCTATTGAGTAGAAGGAGTCGTCATTTATAAATTCTTTTAATTTCGTTTTAAATGTTTATTGGCTATCTGTCAGATTTTTCATGCTTTTTGGCAAATGACCAAAGATTTTTGAGGCATCATAGTTCACCCCTTTCTGTGCCAGAGTCAGATTTAACCCAGAACAGTGAAGATAATCGTTTCCTCTAGTGTCGTAGCTATGCACTTCACTGTTATATATGAACTGGGATGAGTTATTAATAACAAATTTCATAAGTGAATATCTGTATTGTGAAGGTTCTGTGAATATCCAAGTTCCTTAAATAAATGTAAATAAATGTCTGTAAGGTTATCTTCATTGGGCTCCAGCTATTATTCTGATTGCACACTTTTGTGTAATGAATATTTTTTCTCTTAGTGACGAATTACTCCAAAATATGATGCCATGTGAAAGCAGTGAATGAGAAAGTCATGTAGGCTAATTTACTGATATGTTCATCACCAAAATTTGCAATAACCTTTATAGCATAAGTAGCTGAACCTAACTGTTTTAGCAGATCATCAATGTGTTTTTTCCAATTTAATTTCTTATCAACACACACATCCAGAAAATTTGTATATTCTGCCTTAGCAACAGACTTCTGTTCAAAGTCTATATTTATCAATGGTGATATACTATTTACTATACAGAATTGTATGTACTGTGCTTTCTCAGAACTTAGTGGGAGTCCATTTGCAGAGAATCACTTAATAATTTTCTGAAAGAATTTATTTACAATTTCCTCAGCTGATTCTTGTTTGTTGGGTGTGATTACTATACTTGTATCATCAGTGAAAAGAGCAAGCTTTGCATCTTCATGAATACAGAGTGGCAAGTCATTGCATTTATTAAGAACAATAAGGGACCCAAGACTGACCTCTGTGGGACAACAAGCTTGATACCTCCCCAGTTAGAGAACTCTGCTGATTTCTGTAGATCACCTGTACTGTTAATTTCAATTTTCTGCATTCTTCCAATTAAATGTGAATCAAACCATTTGAGGGCTGTCCCACTCATACCACAATACTTACGCTTAACTATAAGAATTTCATGAATCACACAGTAAAAAGCCTTGAGAGATCACAAAATATCCAAATGGGTCATGTTCAGTTATTCAGAGAATTTAGTATTTTATCTGTGAAAGCATATACAGCATTTTCTGTTGAAAATCCTTTCTGAAAACCAAACTGAAATTGGTAGCACTTCATTTTTACAAATGTGTGATGCTACTCTTGAATACATTACTTTTTCAAGAATTTTGGATAAAGCTGTCAGAAGTGAGACTGGGCAGTAGCTGTAATCATTTGACCTATCCTCTTTTTTATGCAGTTTTTTAGCATATTTCAGTCTGTCTGGAAAAATGACCTGTTTCAGTGAGCTACTACACATGTCACTGAGACTATGACTTATCTGTTGGGAATAAGCTTTTAGTACTGTTTTGGAAATGCCATCAACTCTATGTGAGCTTTTACTTTTGAGTGAATTTATTATTTTCCTAATTTCAGCAGGAGAGGTGAACTGAATTTCAATTTTATCAAACTGCATAGGTATTGCCTCTTTCACACACTGCCCTTCATTTTCTAATGAATAACTAGAGCCCATTTTCTCTATAACACTTAAAAAATGATTGTTTGAATGTTTTCTACTTCTGATTTTTTATTAACAAACTTTTCATTGACTTTGATAGAAATACAGTACCGTATTTACTCGAATCTAAGCCGCACTCGAATCTAAGCCGCACCTGAAAAATGTGACTCAAAATCAAGGGAAAAAAAATTTCCCGAATCTAAGCCGCACCTGAAATTTGATACTCGAAATTCAAGGGGAGAGAAAAGTTTTTGGCCGCACCTCCAAATTGAAACAAAGTTGGCCCATTGTAATATGAGACACAATTTAGGTCGAATGAATAACGATACAGCTACAGTAGTTTGGTTCGAGTTATAAGCTTAGCAGTTAAGCGTTACCAGGTAGCCATTGCTATGCGTCAGGCGCTCCGTCTGTATTTATACGAATACCCTTCCTTTTTCAAGTGCTTCGTCTGGTTTGAATTGATTGCTTATTTTTCTTTGATCTGATAAGTTCCGTTCTCTTTATATAGGTGTTTACGTCACTCTAAGCCGAAAATGCATTATTGTACTGTGGACAGAGAGAGAGAGAGAGAGAGAGAGAGAGAGAGAGAGAGAGAGAGAGAGAGAGAGAGAGAGAGGAATCGTCTCATTAGCGAAACAATGGTAAGAGACTGCTATTTGTTGTTACTTACACTGCTGCTTTCTTTGATAATGATCAACAAGAACCAAATAATAGACTGCGTATGATAGAAGATGTTCTGAACGAGAGTTTAGCGAAATTTTTTTTCCATTTGAAAATCTTTGCAGACTCCTCTTCAGTACATTACATTCTGCACAGAAATTAGAGTCATCTTACATTTAAAAATCTAGTCAATTGCCGTGCTTAATTTCTGACTGTATCACTATTAGGCATAAGAATAATACGAATACAAACATGACATGATATGTATATTCTTCCGCGTTTGCTGTTGTCTCACTCTAGTTTCGTAGTTTATTAGACAGACAGGATTTAAATGAGATAACAGCAAACACAAAAGAATACATGGCAAAATGTTTATATTCATATTATTATTATGGTGAAGAGAATACTGCATGTGATTCACAATTCATAAAAGTTCCTATTAAGAACCATCTCTTCTCACAGATAGGAAAAAATTCAGAACGTTGGCCATATTGATAAACATCCCAAACAGTCTTGCCAGTCGGATTTTTGTAGTACATTGAAATGCTGCTACATTCGAAGATGAACAATACGGAATTTGTGTTTACTCCGTTGGATCACGTATGAAAATGCAGTGGTCGAAACTCGGGGCGGAGAAAACTCGTCTTCCATCTTTTTTTAATTTATTTTTGGCGCCAGTATTTATCTTTGTGCCTGCTAAGCATGCCTGTGTAGCGCTACATATATTCGACGACAGAAGTTAGTTGTGGCGGCACCTACCAACATTTTTCAGAACTTCCACTTACTTTGCACTCGATTCTAAGCCGCAAGTGGTTTTTTGGATTACAAAAACCGGAAAAAGAGTGCGGCTTAGATTCGAGTAAATACGGTACTCCTGTGCTCTTGGTTTCCCTTTTAACAGTATGCCAAATTGTTTTAATTTTATTGTCAGATGTGCTAACCTCAGACATGATGCACATACTTCTGGGCATTTTAATAACTTTTCTTAATAGAGTGCAGTAGTTTTTATAATGTTTCACTATTTCTGGATCATTACTCCTTCTAGCTATAAGATACATTTCCCTTTTCTATTTACAGGGTATCTTTATTCCTTTAGTAAGCCATGGCTTTTTACACTGACTTGCCAAAGAAACTGGTATAGGCATGCATATTCAAATATAGAGATATGTAAACAGGAAGAATATGGCACTGCAGGCAGCAGTGCCTATATAAGACAAGTGTCTGGCGCAGTTGTTAGATCGGTTACTGCTGCTACAATCGCAAGTTATCAAGATTAAGTGAGTATGAATATTGTGTTATAGTCGGTGCATGAGCAATGGGACACAGCATCTCTGAGGTAGCGATGAAATAGGGATTTTCCCATGTGACCATCTCACGATTGAACCATGAATATCAGGAATCTAGTAAAGCATCAAATCTCCAACACTGCAGCGACTGGACAACGATCCTGCAAGAATGACCCAATGATGACTGAAGATAATCGTTCAGTGTGACAGAAGTGCAGCCCTTCCACAAATTGCTGCAGATTTCAATGCTGGGTCACCAACAAGTGTCAGTGTGTGGACCATTCAACAAAACATCATCGATATGAGCTTTCGAGGCCATAGGCCACTTATGTACCCTTGATGACTGCACAACACAAAGCTTTATGCCTTGTCTGCGCCTGTCAACACTGACATTGAACTGTTGATGACTGGAAACATTGTTGACAGGTTGGACAACTCTCATTTCAAATTGTATTAAACTCTGGATGTGTACGCATGCTGTTCAAGTTGGTGTGGGCTATGTAATGGTGTGGGGCATGTGCAGTTGGAGGAATATGGAACCCCTGATACATCTAGATATGACTCTGACAGGTGACGTTGCGGTGGGGCACGTTTAGAAATTTCTGCGTAATGTTTGTTCACTGTCTCTCGTCATACTGTGAACTACAAAAGTTCTACCTACCTCAGTACAGCGTTTGGTCACCAGCCCATTTCTCTGCATATGTTGATACTGTTCAGACGATGTTAAAAGCAGTACTGAAGAAAAACATCATCAATACTTACGTTTGCAAAATCCGCATAAACTCTGGTAGCAAACTATACTGTAATATCTTATAACAATTTTCAGGTGGAGAGTGATTGTTTCATCTCTTTATAAAAATGTCAAAATCCTGCAACAATTCCTTTTATTTCTTTAGGTTCAAAATAAAACTTGGCATCATCCCATATTTAATTAACGAATAATATCACTGTCCTCAGCTCACAGTTCAGACAACCCAGTACACACACAAGGCAGCCAGGAATGTACATAAGTCCAACCCAAATTATCACACAATTTATAGTCAATACTCTGCTACAATATACGAGTTTCACATTTGGTCCTTTTTCAGTGGATATCTAATAAAGAAATTGCTCGCCAAATATTCCATAGACTGATATGAAACATGCTATGCATAAATTTACAAAGGCCAGAAGTTCACACACAGTTCTCTTTCCAACAAAACAATCCAAAAACTTCCAAACTTCACAAAACTGTCCGTAAATGCAACTGCTATTACAGCCACACAACCTGGACATGATAAGCCAATTATTTCTTCATTTTGCACATAATAAAGATGGAAGCGTTCAACATGACCTGCACGTCCGATAGCTGACTAGCAACTCCTCTGAATGCTGCTTCTACCACAGCATATCTGTCTAGCAATTCATGGGAACTACTTAACTCTGACTGGCCAATTATTTTGGCGGCCAATCAGAAGGATTGTTCAAGATCATTTTCGCGCCAAAACTGGCCTGCGCCAATCATTATTCACAGATGCATGTACTTCATTCCTACATGCAATTACTCCACTCCGCCTACAGGCCACAAGTGGCCCATCGGGACCATCCAATGGCTGTGTCATCCTCACGGAGGATGCGGTTAGGAGGGGTGTGGGGTCAGCACACCGCTCTCCCGGTCGTTATAATGGTATTCTTGACCGATGCCGCTACTATTCGGTCAAGTAGCTCCTCAATTGGCATCACGAGGCTGAGTGCACCCCGAAAAATGGCAACAGTGCATGGCGGCCAGGATGGTCACCCATCCAAGTGCCGACCATGCCCGACAGTGCTTAACTTCGGTAATCTCGCAGGAACTGGTGTAACAATGCAAATACTAGTATAAGATTTAATAAAACCAAACGAAAAGAAAATTAATCTTGGAATAAATGTAGAATATGATTTTACTTTCAAATGTTATTCTGGCTGCATCCTTACAAAAGCAAGTACACTTAAACATACATCATCAGCAAAGTGGGCACAAACATGTTTCCCACGCTATGGTTACGTAATCTATTACATAAATTTAAATCGTAAAATTTAACGTATGTCCCACATACACACTCTCACTCAATCTCATTCAGTCCACAACAACAAAACGAATACATATTAATTAAATGATAATCGTTTCTGAATTTTATATTATGAAAATGAAAAGTAGTTAATGTTTTTAACATGAAAACCCAAATAAACTGACCTGACATTTTGTGAACTCCAGTAATGATTTCAAATTATACTAAAAGGCAAACTGTTATTATTCCTAACAGTTTTTAGTCTAAGTGTCAGTCTGGGGTGTTTTAGGTAATTTCCTCTAACTCCGAAACTATGACAGATAGAAGGCTGAAATTTTTTATACCATATTATTTGAATAACAAAAGGCAATGTATTAACTATGAACAATATTAAATAATATTTAACATAGTTTAATTAGATTCTTAGGGGTTTGAATATTCAGTCGCTCAAAGTGACACAGATACTGCTTCCCACAGCTAGGCTAACAACAGGTGTGAATCAGTCATTGCTAAGACACAACTGGCTGTCTCCATCACCGCCAATGGCTCCATAGCTACAAGCTGTACTGCAAAGTAGTGCAATAAACGCTATTGCGTATTGACTCGTGACATTATGCACCCCCTAAGAACCTAAAATTTCTCTTGAGTATAATTTATGGTTCTTATTGCCATAAATGTTACTTAAGAATGATTTTGATAGCTACACCAACACTGTAAAATCTAAATTGTTTTTACTAAAATCTATGTTGAACTGAAGTCTTTCTCAAATAAACAAAATATATAAGATTGCATTATAACATTATATACAGTTTCATCAATAGTCAATGGCTAGGATTTGATGGCATACAGTAAATTCTTATACAAAAAATTTTCAATTCTTTTCTCCCACAATCCAATGCTACAACATTTCCTCTCAATTTAAATTTACAAAACATTCATATAAGTGAATTTTTACATAAGTTATGGAAACAACAATCTCTTTTCTAATCAAACTTTTACATTTTACACAGAATATTTAACCAAAAGCAATAATTCTATTTTGTCACTTAGGTAGCCTCCAAAAACTTTATTGAAATATAATTCAGGTGCTACAAATGGTGTCCATTCCTAAACCTTACACAGCAATGTGGGGTTCATCTCTAAACTTAAAACTGTTCTAATAACAAGTTGGGGGTTTTGGAGTAATTGCACTGACAAAGCAAATGGGTGCGGACCACAAACACTTACACCTTGATCACATAAGGGCTCATTACTGGGATACAGCATCCAGCTTTGTCTCAACATCGGGTTCTCTCTCAGTACAATATACGCTTTTGTCACTTTTTTTTGTACCTGCAATATTCAGTACATCTAAGCGTCCATCCTTAGTATTTTCATCCTAACATAACATGCACATTTATTCCTAACAAATAAAATTTCTCAAAGCTTGACTCTCAGATTCAAAAGTAAAACTTTCTTCAAAGTACTTTTTCAAACCGTTTTTTCCTCAAAATTTTACTGTAATCGTAGTTTCATTACATTTAGTATTAATTAACTCAGTGGAAAATGAATTTACTGTTTCCCTCTAAATTTTAACAGTACCTAATATCAGTACTACTACTGAAATATTTTTTCAAAATCTGTTTTAATCATTAAGCAAGTTACTGTTACAAATATTGCTGATAAAAAAATCCACAAATATTTTTTTCTATGAATTTTCCATTAGAAAAAAATATTTTCCTTGATAATCATCATTTAAGCTCCATTGCTTTACCTAAAATGAGATATTATAAGAAAAAATACATCATCCTTAAATATACTGAAAAATTATTTCTGCCACCATCTGCAGCTCTGGAAAACATCATGATACATTACATAAAGAATACAAAATTACTGAACACTGAAAATCATACATGCCAAAGAGAAAAGCATTTCATAAAGTTACTGAAAATCTATCTATCTTCAGTAACTCTGTAACACGTCTTACGTACTAATATACACAGAGAATACATACTCTATAGAAAATATTAAACATGACTCATGCCAACTTCAGTGGCTCCATTAGACACAATATACACTACTGGCCATTAAAATTGCTACACTAAGGAGAAATGCAGATGATAAACGGGTATTCATTGGACAAATATATTATACTAGAACTGACATGTGATTACATATTCATGCAATTTGGGTGCACAGACCCTGAGAAATCAGTACCCAGAACAACCACCTCTGGCCGTAATAACAGTCTTGATACGCCTGGGCATTGAGTCAAACAGAGCTTGGATGGCGTGTACAGGTACAGCTGCCCATGCACATGCAACTTCAGCACGATACCACAGTTCATCAAGAGTAGTGACTGGCGTATTGTGACGAGCCAGTTGCTCAGCCACCATTAACCAGACATTTTCAATTGGTGAGAGATCTGGAGATTGTGCTGCACAGGGCAGCAGTCGAACATTTTCTGTATCCAGAAAGGCCTGTACAGGACCTGCAACATGTGGTTGTGCATTATCTTGCTGAAATGTAGGGTTTTGCAGGGATTGAATGAAGGGTAGAGCCACGGGTCATAACACATCTGAAATCTAACGTCCACTGTTCAAAGTGCGGTCAATGTGAACAAGAGGTGCCCGAGACGTGTAATCAATGGCACCCCATACCATCACGCTGGGTGATACACCAGTATGGCGATGACGAATACATGCTTCCAATGTGCATTCACCGTGATGTCGCGGCCATCATGATGCTGTACATGGAACCTGGATTCATCTGAAAAAATGACATTTTGCCATTCGTGCACCCAGGTTTGTCATTGAGTACACCATCGCGGCTGCTCCTGTCTGTGATTCAGCGTCAAGGGTAACCGCTGCCATAGGCTCCGTGCTGATAGTCCATGCTGCTGCGAACGTCGTTGAACTGTTTGTGCAGATGGTTATTGTCTGTTGACTCAGGGATCGAGATGTGGCTGCACGATTCATTACAGCCATGCGGATAACATGCCTGTCATCTTGATTGCTAGTGATACAAGGCCATTGGGATTCAGCAGGGTGTTCCGTATTACCCTCCTGAACCCACCGATTCCATATTCTGCTAACAGTCATTGGATCTCAACCAACACGAGCAGCAGTGTCGCGATACGATAAACCGCAATCGCGATAGGCTACAATCCAACCTTTATCAAAGTCGGAAATGTGATGGTACGCATTTCTCCTCCTTACATGAGGCATCACAACAATGTTTCACCAGGCAATGCCGGTCAACTGCTGTTTGTGTATGAGAAATTGGTTGGAAACTTTCCTCATGTCAGCATGTTGTAGGTGTCGCCACTGGCACCAAACTTGTGTGAATGCTCTGAAAAGCTAATCATTTGTATATCACATCTCTTCCTGTTGGTTAAATTTCATGTCTGTAGCACGTCATCTTCATGGTGTAGCAATTTTAATGGCCAATAGTGTATAAGGAATACACATTACTAACAGAGAATACCAAAAATCCTTATAGAAAAATACTGAACATTACTCATGCCAATTCCTGTGGCTCTGCTAATACACCCTCTAGACTATATTAAAAAAAATGTACATTACTGAAATTACTAGAATACACTTAAGCCAACCACTCTGTGGCTTCCCAAACACTCATATACCTTTTCATTTACCCATTATGCAGGCAATCCTCTCCTTGCCTTGAACACATTTCTTACAACAACATATTTACCGGTTATAACAACTTCTGAAAACTCTTCATATTACTGTATAGTCACCTTAAAGTATTCATTTCCTCTCATTTCCATTTCTCTCTCATTCTGATTAATGTTTTGGTCATCTACTCAAACACTAGCTTTCTCCTGCCACTCTTTTCTTCTACTACACTAGGTAAACTATTACACTGATAGTGAAGATGGAAAGAAGATAGCCAAAGTTCAGAATGATGAAGAGGAAGGTTGACAACACAAAAAGAATAGGAAACAGTATTGCTAACAACTTGGGATGCCAGGACAATGCAAAGAATGCGTGCCCCCTGAGGCTTCTTAGTTACTGCTGTTTAATTGTTGCTCAATTAAGTATCTGAATGCTTTTATATCAAAATAGTGACTTTCTCCTGTCCCAGAAGGACCTGCTTCTTTCCCTTCTACATTATCATCTATCTCTTCAATGTTTACCATGGTCCTGCAATAACATATAGGCAGATCTTTGACAGTAGATCCTTTTCCTCCAACAAAAGGAATGGATACAATTTCCCCCTGTACATTTATTACTGCCTCAAGTTTTCCAAAGTCTAACCTTCCTTTGTATTTGTGTAAGAAATCGGCAACTAACATCATTTCAACAGGTAAGTCTGTTAATAATCAAAAAATTCTGTTCAGTCTGAACCCCATCTATAGTAATGGGTATCATTAACTCTTGTTTTACTACCTTTTTGCTTCTACCAGTGGCCACAATTATTTTTAACCCACTTACTGGCATAATAGTTACTTCTTTACTTTCAGATAGAGCATTTACTCTGTCTATTAAACACTCAACTTTTTTATTAAAAACTGTTACCTCAGTTATAGGTTGTCTTGGATCTGTTTTTAGATATTTAGACTCAAGCTCGTCTAGCAAATCCTGCACCAACTCTTGTCTGTTGAAACCTACCCCTCCTGTGGAAATTAAAAGTACATTTACAGGATCCTCTTTCACCTTTTTTATTATTAGCAGCTTTCACTAAATTACTCAAAATGGAAAAAGCATCACTGTCTTCTTCCTTCTCCTCATCTGAAATATACTCTGTTTCTGCAATCCTTCTTACGGCATTGTCAGAACTATTTACATTACCCCCTTCTTCTTCCTCTCCTGATTCTTCAGATTCACATTCTGAAATTACTCCACTCACTTTATTCAAAAATTCCTCAACACTTTCATCTTCTCCCTCCTGTATTTGTAAGGTATTAATTCCACTGTCTTTAGGTAGCCTCTCATCTGTTCTGCAGTGCTGATTCAACCCCAGCTCCTGATCTGAGTATTTACTTTCTCTACCTGGTTCCTCCTTAAAATAGTTCGTGTGATCTCTATATGAACTTAACTTCTCACAAAAAGCTACTGAATTTACTGGATAATCAAATTGTTTTTCAGTGTCACTCTCCTCTGCCCTACTGTTTTCACTAACATTACTTTCAAAATGTTGTGTAGGTACTGTTCTTACCAAGGGCATTGCTAGTGGGTTTACTTTGTACGGGTTTAGTCTGCAAACTCTAGCATCATCACAGACTGCTAACAGTTTTCCTGCCATGTGCTGTCATTGCCTCTGACATTTCTGTCACCTGTTGGGCCACACCTTCCCATTACATCATCAGTCTGCAGCTGACTGCACTCGAAATACCGGGATTGGTCAATGAACCTGCTCCCACCAGTACCTGCATGTTATTCTGGCTGCCTCCTTACCAAAGCAAGAACACTTAGACATATGTCATCAGCAAAGTGGCACAAACATCTTTCCCATGCTATGATTACGTACTTTAATACATAAATTTAATCTTGAAGTTTAATGTATGTCCCACATACACACTCTCACTCACTCTCATTCAGTCCACAACAACAAAACAAATACATATTAATTAAATAATAATCTTTTCTGAATTTTATATTATGAAAATTAAAAAGTAGTTAACGTTTTTGTTATGAAAAATCAAATAAACTGACCTGACATTTTGTGAACTCCAGTAATGATTTCAAATGATACTAAAAGACAAACTGTTATTATTCCTAACTGAGTTTTTTAGTCTAAGTGTCAGTTTGGGGTGTTTTCGGTAATTTCCTCTAACTCTGAAAGTATGACAGATAGAAGGCAAAAATTTTTTATACCATATTCTCATGAATAACAAAAGGCAATGTATCAACTTTGAACAATATTAAATAATGTTCAATATAGTTTAACTAGATTCGTAGGAGTTTGAATATTCAGTTGCTCGAAGTGACATAGACACTGCTTCCCATGGCTAGGCTAGTGACAGGTACGAAAGAGTCATCGCTAAGACACAACTGGCTGTCTCCCATCATTGGCAATGGCTCCATAGCTATGAGTTGTACTGCAAAGTAGTGCAATAAATGCTGTTGTGTATTGACTCGTGATGTTACAACATATACGTAAGCATCCTTTCCGATCACCTGCATCCATTCATGTCCATTGTGCATTCTGACAGACTTGGGCAATTCCAGCAGGACAATGTGACACCCCACCCTTCCAGAATTGTTATAAGAGTGGCTCCAGGAACACTCTTCTGAGTTTAAACACTTCGACTGGCCACCAAACTCCCCAGCCATGAACATTATTGGGCATATCTGGGATTCCCTGCAACGTGCTGTTCAGGAGAGATCTCCACCCCCTTGTACTCTTACGGGTTTATGGATAGCTCTGCAGTATTCATGGTGTCATTTCCCTGCAGCACTACTTCAGACAATATTCAAGTCCATGCCACATTGTGTTGTGGCACTTCTGTGTGATTGCTGGGCCCCTAAACCATATTAGACAGGTGTACCAGTTTCTTTGGCTTTTCAGTGTAGGTGGTTTCTTACAATTATATTTCACTGTTTTCTTAGCGAAACTGTTTTCAAATATACTCAAAAAGGTATGAAACAGGTTATATTTTAAATGAGCATCAGGTTCACTGTACACCTCATCCCAGTCTAAGTGTTGCAAGCTTTCCCAAAAATTTACAAATGTTAAAACATTAATTGAAAGCAATATTTTGGAGGACTGTTTTACATTACTGTCTGGAGCTATGTCATATACTGTGACTAGCTGTGCATCTTGATTAGACAGACCAATCTTAACAGGAAAACTTTTTATTTGATTACATTTATCTTGGTTTACGAAAGTATTATCTACCAGTGTGCTGCCTTCCTGTACCATCTGAGTAGGAATATCAACAACTGGCATCAGATTGAAAGAACCAAGTAATACTGCAAGGTCTAGCTTTCTATCAGATTGTTTCAGAAAATTTTCATTGAAATCCCAACAAACAATAATTTGCATTCCTTTGTCTGACAGATAGCACAACAAAGAATCCATGTTTTTCAAAAACAGCTGAAAATTTCCCAATGGGAACCTGTACATAGCTACAGTTATAAAAGTAGTGTAATTTAGTTTAAGCTCACACACACATGTTTCTATATGTTTCTCTACACAAAATCTTTTAGTTTCTAGTATTTTTATGACAATCTTGCAATATTTTAACCATCTCTTGTACCTTCCTGTCTGAGATTCACATTAAGCTTGATTTCATTCAATGTTGAATGGAAAGAGGTACTCCCATGAATTTTAGTGCGCCCCCTTAAAGATTTTTGTGTCATTCCAGCCAATTTGCCCTTCCATTTCCTACTGAGATGCAGGCCATATCTTGTGAAGTCCCACATACCAATACTCTCAACAGGAACCAAACCTATGCCTACCAAAACCGCCTGAAGCAGCTGATCTAGCTCAATATTGACCTTCCTGACAGAGCTGTTAAATTGGAGCCAAACATGCTGCATGAAAGCAGGAACCAAACCAACACTTGTATGGTTTATTGCAGATGCTATTTTTACTAGGTCACTCTCAATACTGTAGCCCTGATCCCTATCAGTTCTGTTTCCCGCTCCATCCACTATCTGCACTGGCCAAGCTGACCATGTGTCGTATCCTCATGAGGCATGTTATGTGTTTTGCATGTACAATTCCTGTATTACTATGACATGATTCTTGGATGAATAAAGATAAATAAATAAAGCCGCTCGTTGTGCATTTGGAGAGACCATTGTTCCTACTTCCACCAGCCAGCCTGACAAGGTTTCCCAATATCCTCAGAGGCAAATAACAAAACAGTACCTCAAATAGGTCATAGCCATTTCTTTCCTCCACCCTTGGCTTAGTGAACCATATTTTAATGACAGTGTTATTGATGGGACATTAAATTCTATCTCCTATCCTCCATCTCTAGTAATCTTCCTACTGACACTATTTTTACCTTCCTTCTACCACTGTGCCTCGTATCAGCACTTCATTTTTCTCTGTTTGAAATAAGAGCTGTGTGCCCTGTATTGTAATTTTCATTTGGCTTTCTCAAGAAAACAGAAGTGGATGTGAATATTATATCAGAAGATGAAATATGGCAAATCTTACAAAACCATTAGACATTTTCCCAAGTGTATACAACTAGTTCAGGACTAGTCCCAATTACTGCATTATGAGAAATACATGACTTTAGAAAAGGTTGCTCAGTATCATCCACCATATGTGATCTAATAAATATAATATTAATGAAATTAGACAATGAGGGAATGTTGGCATGTTTGTTACTAAATCTATCATGTGCATTTGATAAAGTTCTTATGAGAAGCTACTTAATATACAGGAAATATGTAGCATCATATAATCATACTTACGAGACATATCATGATTCATAGTAAATGAGGGGGGGAGGGGTGGAAGGGAATGAAACATGAAACAACATGAAACATTGGTTATTGTACAAGGGCTGTCTGAAAAGTTCTCGGCCTCACACAGATATCACAGCATTACTTGCATGATTTTTCCCATTTAGTTGGTACATATGTTAGAAGATGTCACATAAAACTGCAAGTCAATCCAGGCAGCAGTTGACCATAGGAAGTTGTTTGAAGCAATTGTGATGTGTGTGGCGTTGAAAATGTAAAGAAATTGAGTTTCTTGTAGTGATTAAATTCTTCACAAAAGAAGGTTTAACACCAACTAAAAATGTGGCTTGTAAGTGAGTATATAGCTCTTCATCTCCAATTTCCACCATGAAAAAATGGGTAGCTGAGTTTAAACGTAGCTATGAAAGTGTCTAAGATGAGGCACGTGAAGGACATCCAAAAACTGCAAGCACACAGGAAATCATCAATACAGTGCTTGATATGATTTCGAAGACAGGCATATAAAGGTGCATGAAATTGCTAATGCTCTAGGGGTATCAAAGGAATGTGTTGGTCACATTGTGCACCATGAGCTGAATGTGAGGAAGCTTTAAGCAATATGGGTGCCGCATGTATCTGCTGCAGATCACAATTGCTTGGCACATTTTAGAAAAACTGGAGAGACTTTTTCTCAACACTGCATGACAATTTATGAAATATGGATTCAGTACTGCACACTCAAAACTCAACAGCAGCCTATGCAATGGATAGAAGCTGGCTCTCCAACTCCAAAGAAGGCAAGGATCATAATGTCACTGTTTTCGGATGCAAAAGGAATTTGTTGATTGACTATCTTCAAAAAGGTAAAATCATAACAGAAGAATACTACTCTCAACTTCTAATGAAACTGGGTGTAAGCATTGATGAAAACAGACCTGACTTAAAGAAGGAAAAAAAATCATCTTCTATCAGGATAACGTACCTACCCACAAAAGTGTCTTGGCAATCAGGAAATTGAGGGATTTGCACTACAAAGTGCTGGAACACCCACCCTATTCCCCAGATTTCACTCCCTTGGACTTTTATCTCTCCTCAAAACTCAAGACATTCCTCACTGTCAGAGCTTTTCATCCAATCAAGAAGCCATTGTGGCTTTGCATGGGTACTTTGCAGCAGTTCTAGAGGAACACTGCAGAGAGGGGATTATGGCACTGCTGGATGAAATGAATTGGTATTAGAAGAGATTATGTTGAAAAATAAAACTTCTTTGAAAGCATAAACTGTCATTTTCACTATCAGGCTGAGAACTTTCCGGACTGCCCTCGTAGGTTTGGCCTTCATATTGGGTATAAAAAAAAGTTGCAATATTTTATCTTACAGCAGAATTACAATTTACAGTGTGGTTATGTATCAAAAAAATTTATGTTCTTCAGTGTTTTGGGTGAGATGAAGAGTCACAAGTACATCTGAAGATGAAATTTAATAATTGGACCATATTAATCAAATACCATCAATAAAACAACTAACACGTACACATTTATAATGCTATAAGAGATTGAAATTATCACCTCACAAGGCATAATAAAGTACAGGCAGAGAACAGCCCTTATAAGGGTGCCGAATTGTTTAACAAATTTCCAAAGTATCCAAAAAGTTTAACTGGGAGGTGATATGTACGAGTGTTATACTAATGGTATTAAATAATGCCACTCAGAGGAACAGATTATCTCCAAATGAACCACATTATTTTTAAATAACTGAGATATACAGTAGAACCTTACAAATTCTGCCTTGGATGGTCCGACTCTCTGCTTAGTCCGACCATTCCATTTCTGGTGTTTGTTTGTATGACTCATTGTCTGTCATATGGATCACTAGGGACTTGACTGTTGCTGGGTGTAGTAGTTTGATTAGTTTTGGCGTGGCATAATAAGTGTTACTGTGCATGCCTTTGTTTCATGGATTAGTGACAGTGTTCTCCTTACATATTAAAGTGTGTAAAACTAAATTAAGGCATCAACATGTGATGTTGTTCTTATCAGAAAGCTTGAAGAGTTAGATAAAGTTGAACCTCTTCAAAACACTGCAAGCGAGGTAGGGGTGAGCATAACAACTCACTGTTAAAGACACCAACAGAGATTTTATGGATTAGGAAATGGCAGAACATTGCGCCAAAATCAAGGTTGTCATCTGAAAAGCAAAAGAACATTACAAACTTTTCTTGTCCTGCTTAAGAACAGAACATTTTTTACCATACAATTTCTCTTGTTTTAAACAGCCAAGTGGAAATAAGTTTTGTGCCAGTGCAGTACTGTAATAAGGCATGTGCAGTTGTTAAGCTTTCACTCACAGTACCAATATCTTACTGCACAATGCAGATGTATTTTGTAAAACAGACACTACTGTACGTTACAATTTCATGTATGACTTTTTAGTGTCAATGTTTTCTTACTGTGCTAACATGGAACAATATTTCAGACAGTATTTACACTTGAAAATTAAAGTTGTACTGTACTGCCTTGTGAGGTTGCAGATCAATAAAAGTGTTCCTCTGATAATCCAACTCTTTTTGCTAGTGGCCCCAAGGGAGATGGGTTAGTGAGGTTCTGCTGTACTGTGTTTTTGTAATAGTTCCCAAAAAGTTAGCATCTTGATTGAAAAGCCGAAACAAATCTTGTATTTGTCAATGGAAACTGTATCAAACTGATTCTTGGTGAACTTATATTCTTGATAAATACAATACAAGTTGACAGCCATGTTGAAACACTACTGTTGCCTCACCAAGTGGAACAATGTGTGAATCACATTATCATGATACAACTTGGCCTTGATAAAATACCATTGGTTATAGGGTTCAGAAAAGACCCTTTTTTAGGGTAGTGAGGACAGAAAGAAACCAAATTTTAAGAGAGGCTAGGACTGAGACAAACCTTCAGTTTGAGAAAGAAACCAAAAAACATAATTCTAGCTTATTACGTCAGCATAAACAGCCATTGGTTAAGAATTTTCAACAGTCAGCAGATACTTTAACTCTACCCAATTTTAACTCAGTCAATGTGAAATGTCAGCTATCTTTATTGCATCAAAATATTTGAGGACTGAGAAATAAAATTAATGAATTCATTATCTGCATAGATGAATTAGAGTCTTCAAACCCAGTTGACATAATCTGCCTCTCTGAACATCATGTGACCACTGGTATAGAACTTTTAAGTGTTACAGGATTTAGGTTAGCATCTCACTTTTGTAGATCAGAAATGGAGAAAGGAAGAGTTGCCACATTCATCAGGAACTGTCATAAATTTAAGAACATAGACATTCATGAATTTTGCCTAGAACAGCATATGGAAGCATGTGCAGCAGAAGTAGAATTTCACAAAAAATCCTTCATAATATTAAGTGTATATCAAGCACCTGCAGGTAACTCTAATCTGTTCGTAAACCACCTTGAAGCTGTACTGGCCCATTCAACAACCAAAATCAAAGAAATAGTGGTTGCTGGTGATTTCAATGTAGATTTCCTTAAAGACTCTCCGAATAAGAACTTATTTGATATAGTAACTCTATCATTCAACTTAATTCCCACTGTAAACATCCCTGTAAATGTTTTGTTTTTGGGCAATAAAAATCAATCAATCCCCACTTGGGTAGCCAATGCTCACAAACAGCCACTGATAATATCTTTATAGAAAAATCCAATGAACAAAATTATATTACAAAACCAATAGTCAATGGCCTCTCAGATCATGACATGCAGTTCCTTCTGTTAAATGTTAACACTGAACAGGATATAAAATCTGTTAAATCTGAGCTCAAGAGGGTAATCAATAAGCCAAAAATTCACTGGACTGATGTTTACAGTGCTCATGGCACGAATGAAAAATATAACACTTTTGCTAATAAAGTGCTTACCTTATTTGAACACTGTTTTCCCCAAAACTTACCAAGGTTAGAGCAAAGTCTACAATGAAGCCATGGATTACTCAAGGAATAGGGGTATCTTGTAAAACAAAAAGAAAACTGTATCTGTCAATCCGAAAAAGTTCCGATGTTGATGCTAGAGCACGTTACAAGAAATACTGTAAAATATGAAAGACTGTAATATGGACATTAAAGCAAATATATAACAAGGAAAAGATAGTCATATCAGATAACAAAATAAAGACAATATGGGATATAGTGAAGGAGGAGACTGGTAGAACAAACATGAAGAGGGACAAATAGCATTAAGAGTAAATGATACATTGGTGACAGATGTGTATAGTGCTGCAGAACTTTTTAACAAACATTTCATAACTGTTACGGAAAAGATGGAGTTGTCAGGCTCTGTAGGTGCTGCTATGGAATTCCTCAGACCAGACATTTCAAGTAACTTCCACAATATGAATTTGACCCTCACTATCCCAGCAGAAATAATGTCCATCATGAAATCTTTAAAATCAAAAACATCTAATGGGTATGATGAAATATCAACAAAGCTAATTAAAGAATGTGATTCTGAGTTAAGTAACGTATTAAGCTATCTGTGTAACCAGTCGTTTATCAGTGGAATATTTCCTGAATGGTTAAAATATACTGAAGTTAAGACACTGTTTAAGAAGGGAGATAAAGAAATAGCATCAAATTTCTGTCCAATTTCACTTTTGCCAGCATTCTCAAAAATTTTATAAAAAGTAATGTACAATCAGCTTTATAACCATCTTATCTCAAATAACATACAGTCAAAGTCACAATTCTTATTGAGAAGGCTATCTACACTTACAGTGAAAATGTGCTTAATTCATTAGATAAAAAATTGCAGGCAACTGGTATATTTTGTGATCTGTCAAAGGCATTTGACTGTGTAAATCACAATATCCTTTTAAGTAATGGTTCAAATCTTATATCTCTGGCAGGAAACAAAGGGTGTTATTAGGAAAGAGACATGTATCAAGCTATCAGGCTTCATCCAACTGGGAACTAATTACATGTGGGGTCCCACAAGGTTCCATTTTAGGCCCTTACTTTTTCTTGTGTATATCAATGACCTTTCATCAGTAACATTACCAGATGCCAGGTTCGTTTTGTTTGCTGATGGAAAAAAAACATTGCAATAAATAGCAAATCAAATATAGTCTTAGAAAGATCAGTTAATAAAATATTTTTGGACATTAATCACTGGTTCCTAGCCAATTCCTTGTCACTAAACTGTGAAAAAACACACTACATGCAGTTCAGAACTTGTAAGGGGTGTCTCACAAGTATATGCCTACCACATGATGACAAGCAGATAGAAGAAGTGGACAGTGTTAAATTTTTAGGATTACAGCTTGATAATAAATTCAACTGGGAAAAGCGCACCACAGAACTGCTGAAGCATCTTAACAAATCTCTGTTTGCAATGTGAATTGTGTCAGACATAGGGGATATAAAAATGAAAAAGCTGGCATACTATGCTTACTTTCATTCCATAATGTCATATGGGATTATTTTTTGGGGTAATTCATCAAGCCAACCTAAAGTTTTCCGGGTGCAAAAACGTGCAGTAAGAGTTATATGTGGTGTGAACTCAAGAACATCCTGCAGAAGCCTGTTTAAGGGACTAGAGATACTAACCACTGCTTCTCAATATATTTATTCTTTAATGAAATTTGTCATTAAAAATATATCACTTTTTCAAACCAAGAGCTCAATTCATGGAATCAATACTATAAATAAGAATAATCTTCACAAGGATTTAAAGTCAATTAGTCTTGTACAAAAAGGTGTGCATTATTCAGGAACACACATTTTCAATAATTTGCCAGCAGCCATAAAAAGCTTAACAACCAATGAAATTCAGTTTAAGAGGAGACTAAAGGATTTATTGGTGGCCAACTCCTTCTGCTCCATTGATGAATTTCTCAGTAGAACTAACTGATTTGTGCGTGGTGTGTATATATAAGTACAATATAACTTCTGCACAATTGCAGTGCAGTAATGTGTTCATTGTAAATAAGTATTATAGTAGTTGTATTACACATTTATTACCTTATAAGTAATTTAAAAAAAACTTTTTTATTTTAAATTCAGTGAATAAGAATTTGTAAAATGATTCTTTCATATAGTGTTCATTAAAAAATGACGATCATTCCACTTGGGACCTGTGGAATGGTACATTAACTTATTTGTTTGAGTTGTAAATATTTGTCATGTCAAACTGCCTATTGGCTTCTGTCTCGGGTTCTTCGGCCGACATTCATCTAATGATTTTTCTGACATTTCGCCAGCACGAGTGGCTGGCATTGTCAAAACTTCACCCTCCATTGCCAGTGGTGAACTGGAGCCAAGCTCGCGGGCGCAGACTATATGTACCTGGCGCACCAATGTCCAAGGGCTTCTCCGCGGTCATTTCCTGTGCGGTTCTCCTCTTGCTATCTGCGACGGTTGTTCGCTGCAGTACGGGAAGCCAGGATCCGTTTACCTTAAGGCTTGTATTTCTACAGCTTCTCTGAACAAGCGCGTGTGATAGTGGTTCTCTACAGCCAGAACTTCCATGTCGGCGAATTTTATTATGTGGTCGGTCTCATTCAGTGCGTGCTCTGCCACGGCCGATTTCTCCACCTGCCCCAACCTGCAATGTCGCTTATGCATACTTTTTCAGAAACAATTTCCTTGCCATTGACAATCTGCATTTTATATCCTCTCTGCTTCAGCTATCATCAATTACAAGGCTGCCAAAAAAAAAAAAAAAAAAAAAAAAAAAAAAAAAAAAAAAAAACTCATTTACTACTTTTAGTCTCTCACTTTCTAAATTGGTTCCCTTGGGATCACCTGATTTAATTTGACTATATTCCATTACCCTTGTTTTACTTTAGCTGATATCTTTAGCTGATATTCATCTTTTAAATTATTTCAAGACACTATCCATTCCATTCAACTGATCTTCCAAATCCTTTGCTGTCTCTGACAGACTACAATGTCACCATTAAACCTCAAAGGTTTTATTTGTACTTCCTGAACCTTAAATAACTTTTCAAATTTTTCCTTTGTTTCCTTTGCTGCTTGCCCATGTAAAGACTGAATAACATCAGAGATATGCTACAAACCTGTCATTCCTTTCTCAACTACTGATTCTCTTTCATGTCCTCTCTACTTTCTAACTTCAGTCTAATTTCTGCAGCAGTTGTATATAACCTTTTGCTCCTTTTTTATTTTATCCCTGCTACCAACAGAATGTCCACAGCTCGTGGTCTTGCAGTAGCATTCTCGCTTGCCGAGCACGAGGTCCCAGGTTTGATTCCTGGCGGGTTCAGGGATTTTCACCTGCCTTGAGATGACTGGATGTTGTTGTGTCATCTTCATCACCATCATCATTCACCCCCATTATGGCCAGAGGAAGGCAATGGCAAACCACCTCTACTAAGACCTTGCCTAGTATGGTGGTGTGGGTCTCCCACATCATTCTCCTACACTCTGTCAAGGAGTATGGGACTTCATCATCATCATCACCTCCAGAATCTCAAAGAATTATCAAACTTCATTAAATAACCAGTGTTACAAGGCAAAGAACTGAAAATTTGATGTATTGCCTGTTGACTTTTGTCTCAAGATCTTTGGCTGATGTTTGTTTAATGATTTTTACATGAAAACTGTTAAACAAACATCTTGTGATCTCAAGACAAAAGCCAAAACACAATACATCAACAAGTGGCTGCAGGAGCCTCAACAATTATGAATTGCAGATTTATTTGAAAAGGCAAGGGTGGAAGATTAGGGTTTCATGTCCTGTGAATGCCAAGACCATTAGAGATGACACACATACTCACACTGGGAAAGCAGCCCTGTATTTTCAAAGGAACCACCTCAGCATTGTCTTTAAGTGATCTAGGGAAATCAGAGGCAGTAAATTGGAAAAAGCCTGTTGAAGAAGCTAACATTCAAAGAGGGTTGCAATGGAATGAGGACAAGAAAGAAGAAGAAGATGAAGGAAAAGATTTAGGGAACTACAGAAAAACCAAATGTGGATTTAAATGGGGATTTGAATTTCCATCCTGCAGAATGAATATACACCTGAAACATTGTAAGGTGGAATACCTCTAATGAAATAGTCAATCGTTCTAGAGCAGTCAATGAGGAACGTTCTGTGAAATCAGTTGCCTGTATTCAAATTACCAGGATAGTCATCATAAATAGTGACTTGTATCATAAAGTTAGACTTTTTGAGTGTTTGTACACTGCTACCATATTATGTAAAAGTAGTATATCCTCTTGTTAGCAAACAGATCATGATGATTGTCTGTTGGGAATATAAATTAGTACAGAGTGAAATTTAAGATTGACATTATCATCACTGTTATTTAAAACTGATCCATGTATCTATTGATCCATCCAGTACTATTGTACTACTACAATCTGCATTGTTTCTGACAGAAACAATGAGTATCTAGTTCTGTTTTCTTAATAGAAACATTTGATTATGAAATAGGTTCTCAGAATAAGATGTTAAAATCTTCATAAATACTTTGAAACACGAAGCAATAGAACTTACTGGGTAGGGAGTCACGAATCACGCAGAATGACAATTTATATTAAATCATTAACAAAACAAAATAATCTAATACTACTTGTAGTTATTGTATAACTATTAGTAATTATTAGCAGTAATGTATAATTTTTTGTACTGAATTTATCAACTCTTTCTCTTCAGCACTTTGAAAATCCGTGAGCGAGGTGTATTATCGCGTTATAAAGGATGGCATTCCACTGACACAGATATTTGCTTTCGGGACGTTGAACCTGTTGAAATAGTTGACTTATTACCTGTCTTCATTTTACTAAGTTCTGGTATTCTTTTGTCACTAAGTTTTCTATTTATTGAAATCTTATATCACAAAATTGGTTTATAAAATTTGTGACTTCATGTATGTGCAAACTTAAACTCAATAATGCTCTAAACAGCTGCAATGAGGAATCAGCACTTCTATAGTAATTGGTATAGAACGAAATAATCACTCACTCACACAAACATCACTTACATACCATCATGAGGGAGAACCTCCTATGGCATGGAATAATTTGAGAACTACAATAACAGAAAGAGGCAAGAGCTATACACTATGTCCATATGCTATGGAAGCAAAAAAACAATCATTAATATTTTGTTGTGTTTGATATTGAGTCTGCTCTTAACTGTGCTTAAATACCAGAAGTAACCAGCTTACTTAGGAGGAGATACAACTTTGGAGAAGTCTGTATTTTACTGTTCTGAAATTTGGCAGCTGTTTTATCTTTCAATATGTATTTCACATTTATTTCTGTAAACTTATACAGGGATTATCATTATTATTTCTAAAAATAAGTACTATTTTATTATTTATGTTTGGCCTATCTCACCACCTAGTACTAACAGGAATTTGTGGCCCCTGAGAACAGATAATCCAGTGATTTATGAAATTTATGGCCACTATTTTTGAACGTTGGGAGATCGGAATTTATTTCTTAATGAGTACATGGGGCTGATTATAAATTTGAGAATACATTATGGAATTCCATTACGAACTCTAGAGAAGATTATAAAAGTATGTGTATTAAATATTTTGTAACTTTTCCTGTGGATGTGTATCTCACAGATGAAGGGATCTGCAGAAAAAAATACTAAACCACAACGGCATATTTTTAGCCACTACATGTTATATGTTGAAAGACAAAAACATAAATGCAATAAGAAATAGCAGTTATTATAGAAGACAGTGCTTTCTGGCAGTTGGTGTTGAATTACTTGTTACCAGCAGTGGTGCCATTGAATTTGCAACAGATAACATGATCAGACTAATTCTTACTAAATTGAGGGTTAGTACTTTCTTCTGCAGATCCCTTCAGTACACATGAAGATGAGTTTCACTATGTGTCAATCTATGAAAAAGAAAATATATTGGCTTATGATTGTGCTGACTAAAATTACTTGAAGAAACCTCTGAAAATGTTATGTTACCAAAGTCATACAATTGCCTCTTTTTTTTTCAAACAAGAATTTACTGACTGGTATTGCACACTCTAAAAAGTTAGGGCTGAAGAATCAGTTTCAGCTGAATTGTGATTTACATAACCACAAAACAAGATAGATATTGACTCCTGATGGCTCTGACACTCTATTAAGGGTTCAAAGTGGAGTTATGTAGATTGGCTTGAAGACCTTCAACATGTTACTCTCTGACATAAAGTGACAAAACAAGAATCCATATAATTTCAAAAGATGATTAAAACATACCATATTACCCACTCCTTATACAAATTATGTAGATACAACAATGGAAATTTTCTGTCAGCTGGATGTTGAGAACCAATGCGTCTTGTAAGTCAGTCTCTTATCAGTGTGGTTCTTAGAGAATAACCAACAAGGGTAACTACACAGTAACTTTTAAATATAATTTTTCCAAGGTAATGCGTTTCCTGTTAATTTTATTGTAATAAATTTGGATTGCATAAGAAAAATTGTTTATAGCAGTCAATGATAGTAAATTATTGCTGCAGCGGTTCCTAATAGCTGCTTAACTTTGTTAATGTATATAGTGACATTCATTCCACAATCCTGAAAGTTTTCCTTTGTGATGGGGACTGCAGATTACAAAACAATTAAGAAAGGCATGTAAAAATAAATAAGAAAATAAGAGTGAAATAATACATTAACAGTGGTATCTGCATGGAAGAAGACGATTCTACTAGAAGACAGCAAATAATACTATATTTATCAACAAGATAATGAAAGTATTTATTTAATTTTGGTGCATTAGCAATTTGCACATTGAAAAATTTCTCAACCCTCTTCATCATTGTTTCTTGTTCAGAACTAAAATTTGTTTTTGTAAGATTCAGTATCACACTGGTTTCTTCAATAATTGCAATTGTTTTCTGGTAATGCATAATTTTTCTGATATTGTTTAGTTTCAATTCTTGGCCAGTATGCTCTTGTTGGCACAAAACCAGAGTTTTTGAAGAACTATGTTAAGGTACTGACACATGTCGCTAAATAACTGTTTTAAAAACTAAGGATAAATAGGAAAAGACAGATTGCTACCTATGATAAAGAAGACATGTCAAATTGTAGAAAGGCACGATTAAAAGACACTCACATATAGCCACAGCCTTCATTAGTAAGGGGGGGAAGGGGGGGGGGGGGGGGTAAGAGAGAGAGAGAGAAAGAGAGAGAGAGAGAGATGAAAGCAAGCAAGCACACCACAAGCAAGCACATCTCACAGACACGCATGACCACCAACTCCAGGATTTCAGGCCAGAAGCTATATGTGAGTATCTTTTAATCATGCCTGTCTGCAACTTGACATGTCTTCTTTATGGTAAGCAGCAATCTATCTTTTCCTACATTGTTAATATTCATACCTGAAGTTTCCATTGTTTGAAAGATAAAGAAAAGTTATAGGAACAACTCAACTTAAGGAAATTGTATGTGTTATATACACTCCTGGAAATTGAAATAAGAACACCGTGAATTCATTGTCCCAGGAAGGGGAAACTTTATTGACACATTCCTGGGGTCAGATACATCACATGATCACACTGACAGAACCACAGGCACATAGACACAGGCAACAGAGCATGCACAATGTCGGCACTAGTACAGTGTATATCCACCTTTCGCAGCAATGCAGGCTGCTATTCTCCCATGGAGACGATCGTAGAGATGCTGGATGTAGTCCTCTGGAACGGCTTGCCATGCCATTTCCACCTGGCGCCTCAGCTGGACCAGCGTTCATGCTGGACGTGCAGACCGCGTGAGACAACGCTTCATCCAGTCCCAAACATGCTCAATGGGGGACAGATCCGGAGATCTTGCTGGCCAGGGTAGTTGACTTACACCTTCTAGAGCACGTTGGGTGGCACGGGATACATGCGGACGTGCATTGTCCTGTTGGAACAGCAAGTTCCCTTGCCAGTCTAGGAATGGTAGAACGATGGGTTCGATGACGGTTTGGATGTACCGTGCACTATTCAGTGTCCCCTCGACGATCACCAGTGGTGTACGGCCAGTGTAGGAGATCGCTCCCCACACCATGATGCCGGGTGTTGGTCCTGTGTGCCTTGGTCGTATGCAGTCCTGATTGTGGCGCACACCTGCACGGCGCCAAACATGCATACGACCATCATTGGCACCAAGGCAGAAGCGACTCTCATCGCTGAAGACGACACGTCTCCATTCGTCCCTCCATTCACGCCTGTCGCGACACCACTGGAGGCGGGCTGCACGATGTTGGGGCGTGAGCGGAAGACGGCCTAACGGTGTGCGGAACCGTAGCCCAGCTTCATGGAGACGGTTGCGAATGGTCCTCGCCGATACCCCAGGAGCAACAGTGTCCCTAATTTGCTGGGAAGTGGCGGTGTGGTCCCCTACGGCACTGCGTAGGATCCTACGGTCTTGGCGTGCATCCGTGCGTCGCTGCGGTCCGGTCCCAGGTCAACGGGCACGTGCACCTTCCGCCGACCACTGGCGACAACATCGATGTACTGTGGAGACCTCACGCCCCACGTGTTGAGCAATTCAGTGGTACGTCCACCCGGGATCCCGCATGCCCACTATACGCCCTCGCTCAAAGTCCGTCAACTGCACATACGTTTCACGTCCACGCTGTCGCGGCATGCTACCAGTGTTAAAGACTGCGATGGAGCTCTGTATGCCACGGCAAACTGGCTGACACTGACGGCGGCGGTGTACAAATGCTGCGCAGCTAGCGCCATTCGACGGCCAACACCGCGGTTCCTGGTGTGTCCGCTGTGCCGTGCGTGTGATCATTGCTTGTACAGCCCTCTCGCAGTGTCCGGAGCAAGTATGGTGGGTCTGACACACCGGTGTCAATGTGTTCTTTTTTCCATTTCCAGGAGTGTATGATGATGTTAAAATATAAAAATTCCTCTTTTTTGGATAGCTGTAAATGTGTATCTCAATGTGCTGGAGACATGCCTGGAAAGATGATAGTTCGGTATGGCTACTGTGATTAAAGAAGAAGTATAAAAATAAAGTCATAAAAGCAGCACTTTTTGCAATACAAAGAATAAATTCCTTTTTAATTTGTCAATAAACTAATGCTTCAGCATGAGTAAATTGAAAGCCTGTTATCTGTTAACTTATGTAGTAAACTTGAATACTAAGTTCAGCAAATGACTGCGAAGTCCTTCGCGACATATTTCTTGAGTAAAAATCTCTCGGTGTACATGCCGCGTCAATTCAGGATAAAACTCCAAGCTTTCGACCACTACCTTCATGGTCGTCGTCAGGGCTAAAACGGACTGTCGTGACCTAGCGAGGTTCCCACTTTTATATGCAGAGGATGGCTTCTGACTGGCTGGAATACGTCATAGCAACAGCGATATGGTGCTTAGTGAAGTGGTGCCCTCTACTTCCATAGATGTAGTTACTATCCTGCGTTGCTTGCAGCGCCATCCCTTGAATCAGGAGGTAAAGTGCGAGAAGTTTTTCTCTGCGATTTTTCTTTATCCAGTGCACTCTTCCAAGTGTTGCTAAGTGCATAGCCGTTGTCTCTGTTAAAGTTATTATCGCTAAATCTAATTTCGACTGCTTCCCGGATCACAGAGTCCCAGTAATTCGATGCGTGAGCTATTACTCTGGTTTCTTCAAATAAAATCTTATGCTTGTTAAGCAGGCTATGTTCAGCCACCGCTGATTTTTCCAAATACCTGTATTTCAGGTGGCGTTGGTGCTCGATGCAGTGGTCGGCAACGGTTCTTACAGACTGGCCCACATAATTCTTGCCGCATTCGCAAGGAATAGTATAAATTCCCGGCACTCTTAAGCCGAGACTATCTTTGACTGGTCTCAACATTTCTTTAATTTCCTAGGTGGTCGGAAAACTGGTTTTATTCCTTGCCTCTTCAGGACTCTGGCTATCTTGCTCGTTATAGCACCACAAAAAGGAAGCCGCGCTATGTGTTGGTCCTCTTCTTGTATGTGGCCGGCATCGTGTCTTACTTTCTTGGACAATACTGATTTAATTTCACCGGCAGAATAACCATTCCTATTGAAAACAGTCGTCAAATGGTTAATCTCGGGACCGAGGTGGTCCTTGTCGGAAATAGTCCTGGCTCTGTGTACTAAAGTATTCAGCATAGCTCTCTTCTGAGACGGATGATGGAAGCTAAGGCTATGCAGATATAAGTCTGTATGGGTTGGCTTCCTGTACACAGAATGGCCCAGTCGTCCATCCGGCTTTTGCTCCACCAACACATCTAAAAAAGGTAACTTCCCTTCCTTCTCTACCTTCAATGTAAATTTTATGTTTGGATGTACACTATTCAAATGTTCGACGAACTGCTGCAGCGTGTCGCTGCCGTGTGGCCAGATTAAAAAAAGTATCGTCGACGTATCTGTAGAAGCATGATGGGTGGAGGTGAGCACTGCTCAGCACTCGTTCTTCAAAGTCCTCCATGAAAAAATTCGCTATTGCTGGTGACAGTGGCGAACCCATGGCTGTTCCATCCATCATTTCATAATAATTTCCACTGTATAAAAAGTAAGTGGTTGTCAAGGTATGCCGTAACAACTTCAAAATTTCTGAGGAGAAATGAGCAGCCAACAGTTGTAATGTGTCATCCACAGGTACTTTGGTGAACAGAGAAACCACGTCGAGGCTGACCATGATATCATTTGGGCCTATCTTCATCGGTTTTATGATATCAACAAACATTTTTGAATTCTTTATATGATGTGGGCAGTGACCAACTATAGGCGCCAACAATTTAGTTAAGTGCTTTGCAAGCTTGTACGTAGGAGAGCCAATAGCGCTAACAATTGGTCTCAACGGGACGTTCTCCTTATGAACCTTTGGAAAACCGTACAGTCTTGGTGGCCTAGGTGCTCTCGGCTGTAAGTTCTTCACCAGTTCGTTGGAGAGGCCAGAGTTTTTTAGTAGCTCCCTTGTCTTCCTGCTGAGCGCCTCAAGAAATACGTCGCAAAAGACTTCACAGCCATATTAGTTTCCTCTACAGGGAGGATATAGCGCGCAGCGTTTGTCACCTGGAGAAGCTGCGCCTGAAACAATCTCAGTTGCTGTGCAATCTGACTTTTTTACAACGCTGTCATGGCAAGGAGGTAGCACCGAAGTTTGCAGTCGTCAAACACCCCATCAGAAGCGCTGCAGTAAACAGAATTTTATGAAAGACCAACCATGCTATTGTGAAAGAGAGTAAACGTCATACCAGGTATCAACTAGACATGAACGCTCGTCTGTTATTTAGTTGCCATTTATTTCTGGCCCGAGTCCTCTCACCATTGGACTGGGAATGGGTGGATATGACTTTGGCGGCACACCAACAAGCCAATTTAAGCAGGACTACGGCGAAACAGGCCGATAAATTTGAGCGGCTTAACCGTGATCAAGGAACTACTGGGTCCAACGGCATTCACTGCACTGTTATCAACTTCTCTGACAAGGAACTTGATGAAGCTACCATCTCGGCTCTCAGTAAAGGATTGAACTTTGCCCCTGCTCCACGTAAGTTACCACTGGTTGAGATCATTAATGGAGTGGAACAAGCAGTTCGTCATCTTCCTCAAGAAGCAGCGGATGACGTAAGGCTTGCTACTAGCCAGATTTTAGCGACATCCAAGCCACCTAAGATGGAACAGCCATGGGTTCACCACTGTCACCAGCAATAGCGAATTTTTTCATGGAGGATTTTGAAGAACGAGCGCTGAGCAGTGCTCACCTCCGCCCATCATGCTTCTACAGAAAGGAGAGACAAGGACTGAAATTGTTGCAGAAGGATGAAGATCTAGTTGTTTTACCTGCTGACAAGGGGAACGCCACGGTAATCCTCAATGCTACAGATTACCACAAGAAAGTTGGATTATTACTGGAGGACAGCACATACCGGATTCACAGACGGGATCCCACATCGGCGCTCAGCAGGAAGACAAGGGAGCTACTAAAAAACTCTGGCCTCTCCAACGAACTGGTGAAGAACTTACGGTCGAGAGCACCTAGGCCACCAAGACTGTATGGTTTGCCAAAGGTTCATAAGGAGAACGTCCCGCTGAGACCAATTGTTAGCGCTATTGGCTCTCCTACGTACAAGCTTGCAAAGCACTTAACTAAATTGTTGGCGCCTATAGTTGGTCACTGCCCACATCATATAAAGAATTCAAAAATGTTTGTTGATATCATAAAACCGATGAAGATAGGCCCAAATGATATCATGGTCAGCCTCGACGTGGTTTCTCTGTTCACCAAAGTACCTGTGGATGACACATTACAACTGTTGGCAGCTCATTTCTCCTCAGAAATTTTGAAGTTTTTCCAGCATACCTTGACGACCACTTACTTTTTATACAGTGGAAATTATTATGAAATGACGGATGGAACAGCCATGGGTTCGCCACTGTCACCAGCAATAGCAAATTTTTTCATGGAGGACTTTGAAGAACGAGCGCTGAGCAGTGCTCACATCTGCCCATCATGCTTCTACAGATACGTCGACGATACTTTTTTAATCTGGCCACACGGCAGCGACACGCTGCAGCAGTTCGTTGAACATTTGAATAGTGTACATCCAAACATAAAATTTACATTTGACGTAGAGAAGGAAGGGAAGTTACCTTTTTTAGATGTGTTGGTGGAGCGAAAGCCGGATGGACGACTGGGCCATTCTGTGTACAGGAAGCCAACCCATACAGACTTATATCTGCATAGCCATAGCTTCCATCATCTGTCTCAGAAGAGAGCTATGCTGAATACTTTAGTACACAGAGCCAGGACTATTTCCGACAAGGACCACCTCGGTCCCGAGATTAACCGTTTGATGACTGTTTCCAAGAGGAATGGTTATTCTGCCGGTGAAATTAAATCAGTATTGTCCAAGAAAGTAAGACACGATGCCGGCCACATACAAGAAGAGGACCAACACATAGCGCGGCTTCCTTTTTGTGGTGCTATAACGAGCAAGATAGCCAGAGTCCTGAAGAGGCAAGGAATAAAACCAGTTTTCCGACCACCTAGGAAAATTAAGGAAATGTTGAGACCAGTCGAAGATAGTCTCGGCTTAAGAGTGCCGGGAATTTATACTATTCCTTGCAAATGCAGCAAGAATTATGTGGGCCAGTCTGTAAGAACCGTTGCCGACCGCTGCATCGAGCACCAACGCCACCTGAAATACAGGTATTTGGAAAAAATCAGCAGTGGCTGAACATAGCCTGCTTAACAAGCATAAGATTTTATTTGAAGAAACCAGAGTAATAGCCCACGCATCGAATTACTGGGACTCTGTGATCCGGGAAGCAGTCGAAATTAGACTTAGCGATAATAACTTTAACAGAGACAATGGCTATGCACTTAGCAACACTTGGAAGAGTGCACTGGATAAAGAAAAATCGCAGAGAAAAACTTTTCGCACTTTACCTCCTGATTCAAGGGATAGCGCTGCAAGCAACGCGGGATAGTAACTACATCTATGGAAGTAGAGGGCACCTCTTCACTACGCGCCATATCACTGTTGCTATGACGTATTCCAGCCAATCAGAAGCCGTTCTTTGCATATAAAAGTGGGAACCTCGCTAGGTCATGACAGTCAGTTTTAGCCCTGACGACGACCATGGAGGTAGTGGTCGAAAGCTTGGAGTTTTATCCTGAATTGACACGGCATGTACACCGAGAGATTTTTACTCAAGTTCAGCAAATGTTACTTACATGGGAACAAGTTGTTATTTCATATTTTAATTGAAGTGGATTCACAGTTTAAGTTATCATGTCAACTGGCAGTTTATTAATAATTTTTCCAACAATACAAGGGTTTATTCTGAGTATAACAACACAACACCTGTTTGATTATGGAGTATAGTAGATGGCGATACAGCTGTAACCAACTGTACAACATGATACATTTTTTATCCTTATAACATTTTGTAACACTGGTGTTGCATATTTTTTGGTGCAAGTTTATTGGTTATTTCAATGTTTGGGGACCCATACATTTAAACCATGTTTGTTTATCTTCTTTTATTATGAAATACTATACAAAACTAAGTGATTATTCAAAACTTAACAAGATGCCTTTAGTGTATGATGTAAAATATTCTACTTAAATATCATCTGTGAATAAATTTCAGTATGTATTATACTCTTTGAATTAACAATGTAAATGTTTGTATCTTTGGTTTATGTTTTCTCTGGCTAGTATAGTGGAGAGTCGGCTGTGAGCTGTTGTGAGCTGTCGTGGAGAAGTATCAGAATATAATTCATCTTTGATGTAGCTTTGTAGGATATATTGCTAATATATCAAGTAGCCTGGAACGGTTGTTTTGTGGTTATTTAAAAGTGAAGAATACATACCAGAGTAACTTTAACTGGAGTTTCATGTTTAGAAGTTACATTTCATACCTGTTTATGCCATTCTGAAAGCACAAACTGCATTATTGTTGACTTTACTGGATGAATGAATTATGATGAAATATTGACATCTGGAAGAAGATTAACTTATTAACACTTGCAAGATCCAGGAACCATCTTGGCGAAATCATATTCCATTTAACTTCAAGCCAGTGAGCAGCAACAACAACAACTACTACAACAGAAACAACAATTGCTACTACTACTACACTTGAAAGAAAGGAGCATAGATTTTGCAGCAATTACAGAAACGAAAATGAAAATGTCTGGAACTAATTATGTAGATGACTGTGTTATGATCTACAGTGTAATAAAGCAGGAGCAAAGAGCAAGTAAAGGTGTTGCCATCTACTTTCATGGAAAATGGGACTATGACTATGTAAATTGTATCTATAATTACTACTGCATGTCTGTCACATAAATACCATACAGTTAATTATATCAATATGAAATGCTACTTGTCATATAGAGAAAGTGCTGAGTGACAGCAGCAGCAGCAGCAGTAGTAGTAGTAGTAGTATGTTGTGAAAAGTCATTGATTGAAAAAAATAATCATCTTTTTGTTCGTACTATGACTGCTACTACTACTACCACCATTAGTAGTACTACTGCCAGTAGTAGTCATAGTAGTAGTAGTATGAATGAAAAGATGATTATTTTTTTTGATCAATGACTTTTCACAACATTCACTGGTAATATCTATCAATCTTCTTTCACTGTGCTTGTCTGACATTTCTGTAATTGCTGTAAAATCTATGCCCCTTTCTTTCAAGTGTTTAGCTAATTTAACTTCCTTACGAGCAATTCCCCAAACATTGCAGGTGGAAACTTTCCAAGCTCCATTAAACAATTTTCACTTGTTCCTATTTCTTGCTCAAGTCATATCCCTATAATCCATCCTGTTCCTGAGGCTAGATCAAGTACTGGAAGTACATTTATTGAGTCCCTCAAAGGGGTACTGACCCACTGCAGGTAAAACTGGTGATGTGACTGCCATCTCCGAGTAGCCACAGGCCATAATTCACATAAGGTGGATATGCTACAGCATTTCTTCTGACCTAAAGAAATGCAGGAAAACCATATAACAGATGGGTACTGTAACATGCAATTGCCTTATACATGAAGTGAAAAAGAAGTAATAACAGATATAATAAACTATAAAAGACAGGCCTACCACATCTAATAACATACTCAACTGTATCAAAACTCAGTTCATTTGCTAGATTATTAAGAATGAACTGTCTCAGTGTAAGGCTCACCTACATTATAAAAATTAATACATAATATTTTGTGACTCAGCCACTAAATGAGATGTGGAAAATCTAAGTAGCGTGAGGGAAAAGCAGTTTATTTATATAGCACTTGTAGTTCACTTTCAGGGCCCCCAGATCTGCAGTGTTGGTGGAAAGTGACCAACATCAATTTAAAAGTGCCAATAATAATGCTATTTAAGTTTCATGTATACACGGTTGTTGAGGATAAATTGACCATAGCTATTTTGACTGAAAGTAATAGCACTATTTAGGGTTATGTGTATATGATTGTGCAGCATTTTTAAAGCATGAGAAATAATAGGTCTCTGGCATAATGTTGTGTATATTTTTAATGGGCGAAAAGTACATTTTTTATAATTGTATTTTATTAAACCATATTTCATGTATTATGAATAGGCATAGGCTCCAGGGTGAGGAGCCATGATGGCACTCAAAAAAGGCGAGAAAGGTGACAAAATATTTGAAAATGGTGATTAAAAGGTGACAAATTATTTCAATAAACAGCTATGGACCAAATGAATTGTTTTTATTTTTAGTAATCACCTATCAAAAAGTGCAGTTAAGACCAAGATAAGGGTATCTATTATGATCCTGAATAGGATCTAGCCATTTTTTCCTTTCCGTAAATTTATTGATAAGCAGATACATAATTAATTTGGTATTGGTAGTTCCATATTGGCAACTGTAGTTAACAAACAAAATCTATATCATATTTTTACAACTAATGACATTCTACACTTCAGTACTGGAGAAAGGTCAAGAAGATATATTTGGGTTATTGTTTCTTAACAAAAAAGGAAATAATCAGTGCCTCCTCAAGCATACCCTGGGCCAATTGTCATGCTTTAAATTATTTTTATAGTGTTTTCTTTAGTTTAGCTGAGGCTTTAGACAGAAATTCTTCTCATGCCTCCTTAGATAGTTGTCCTTTCTTCTTTTCTTTCAGAGTAGTTGTGTCATGGTTGATAGACTTTCTTATGTTATTCACCTTTTAATCTCCTCACCAAGATGCCTTTGCATTTCTTCCTTATTATGCATTTATTCTAATACAAGTTTCTTCTCCTTTCACATTCTTCCTTACAAGCCATGTAATTTGTATGTGCTTGCTGTTCATACTTAATGAGCTGACAGCCAATGGACACAGAAACAAAATGGGGCTATTGTCCCAAAGCATGCCTCACAGTCATTGCTGCCTTCTTGTCTCCTGATTTGTGCTTCAAAATGGAATATCACCTCTTTGTCTCTACATTTACATGGGGCAATGTAAGAGAAGCTTAACCAATATGTGGGTACTTCAACTATATGGATGATGAGCCTATTTTTTGATATTTCCTGCTGCTACATATCTTTTTAAACTGTAGAACCTTCCACTCATCTAATACATGATCTTGTCAGAAATTGAACAGCATCATTTTTGCAACTTTTAATATGTCACTAGAGCTACTGCTCTACATGCTTTCTTTGACATTTCCTCATGTGTCAATAATATGCTGTTCAAATTTGACATCATTTTGAGCAGTGCTTCTCTTTCTACAGGATTTTGAAACTGGGACTTTAATTATAGGCACCCAGTATTTGAAAGATCACATTGTAAATCACAGCCACTGTTGCCTTCTGGTGGAAGATCCATTTGTTGTCAAGAAGCTGGAAGAAATGTACTTAAACCACAATTTAGCCTACTTATATTGTTTTCCCACTTTGTGACAATATTCGTGGTCTACTAGCAGGTCAATTGATGAATAACTAAGAGTACAGTGGCAGAAATAGTTGTACAAATTACGAAGTTGTTAGAACACACATTAATGGAACACTGTCCAATCAGTATCAGTTTGTAGAAATCTATGAGATGAAAGTTCACTACAACAGTTCAATTAGTTCAATAATTTATTGCAGTTACACTATTCAACATTACCTCATTTGCGTGACAATAATAGTCCAACCCTGCTATCAACCATGACACGGTTCTCTCAAATATTCATTAACTTGAATTATAAAGCCATTTGAAAGTTACTGGACATTGATATTATTTAGTTGGATGTAGAAATATGTGTTTCCATGGACAAATGGTGAATAATTGTAGCACATGCAAATACTGGAAGCATGGATCTAACATGCTTTGTAGTTCAACCACCACCGAGCGCAGACCGAGAGTGAACTCCTGTTTTTAGTGATGCCTGACTATTTAAGGACTCGTGTATGAACTGATTGTTATTTTCTAAATTATATAATCATGTAAAAACAAGCTAGGTAAACTTTTGCTACTCAAAACGCACTATAAAATTTGACAAGATTATGATTTACAAAAACTGTGGCAATTTAGGAGTTTAGAAAAGTTTAAGGAATCACTTTATGCATCCATGCTAAGAATGTTCAACTAACAATTACTAACACCAGTTTAAAAAATTATTTTACGTAATGGGAACTATTCAAAATCATAGTTATTTGCTCAGTTTATTAGTGAGGGTGTCACCCGGTTCAGAAGAAAATGTTGTTGTTGTTGTGGTCTTCAGTCCTGAGACTGGTTTGATGCAGCCCTCCATGCTACTCTATCCTGTGCAAGCTTCTTCATCTCCCAGTACCTACTGCAACCTACATCCTTTTGAATCTGCTTAGTGTTTTCATCTCGTGGTCTCCCTCTACGATTTTTACCCTCCACGCTGCCCTCCAATACTAAATTGGTGATCCCTTGATGCCTCAGAACATGTCCTACCAACCGATCCCTTCTTCTAGTCAAGTTGTGCCACAAACTTCTCTTCTCCCCAATCCTATTCAGGACTTCCTCATTAGTTATGTGATCTAGCCATCTAATCTTAAACATTCTTCTGTAGCACCACATTTCGAAAGCTTCTATTCTCTTCTTGTCCAAACTATTTATCATCCATGTTTCACTTCCATACATTCAGAAACGACTTCCTGACACTTAAATCTATACTCGATGTTAACAAATTTCTCTTCTTCTGAAATGCTTTCCTTGCCATTGCCAGTCTACATTTTATATCTTCTCCACTTTGACCATCATCAGTTATTTTGCTCTCCAAATAGCAAAACTCCTTTACTACTTTAAGTGTATCATTTCCTAATCTAATTCCTTCAGCATCACCCGACTTAATTCGACTACATTCCATTATCCTTGTTTTGCTTTTGTTGACGTTCACCTTATACCCTCCTTTCAAGACACTGTCCATTCCGTTCAACTGCTCTTCCAAGTCCTTTGCTGTCTCTGACAGAATTACAATGTCATCGGCGAACCTCAAAGTTTTTATTTCTTCTCCATGGATTTAATACCTACCCAGAATTTTTCTTTTGTTTCCTTCACTGCTTGCTCAATATAGAGATCGAATAACATCGGGGATAGGCTACAACCCTGTGTCACTCCCTTTCCAACCATTGCTTCCCTTTCATGTCCCTCGACTCTCATAACTGCCATCTGGTTTCTGTACAATTTGTAAATAGCTTTTCGCTCCTCGTATTTTACTCCTGCCACCTTCAGAATTTCAAAGAGAGTATTCCAGTCAACATTGTCAAAAGCTTTCTCTAAGTCTACAAATTCTAGAACTGTTGGTTTGCCTTTCCTTAATCTAGCTTCTAAGATAAGTAGTAGGGTCAGTATTGCCTCACGTGTTCCAACGTTTCTACGGAATTCCAAACTGATCTTCCCCGAGAGATCGGCTTCTACTAGTTTTTCCATTCGTCTGTAAAGAATTCTTGTTAGTATTTTGCAGCCGTGACTTATTAAACTGATAGTTCAGTAATTTTCACATTTGTCAACACCTGCTTTCTTTGGGATTGGGATTATTATATTCTTCTTGAAGTCTGAGGGTATTTCGCCTTTCTCATACATCTTGCTCACCAGATGGTAGAGTTTTGTCAGGACTGGCTCTCCCAAGGCTGTCAGTAGTTCTAATGGAATGTTGTCTACTCCCGGAGCCTTGTTTCGACTCAGGTCTTTCAGTGCTCTGTCAAACTCTTCACGCAGTATCATATCTCCCAATTCATCTTCATCTACATCCTCTTCCATTTCCATAATATTGTCCTTAAGTACATCGCCCTTGTATAGACCCTCTATATACTCCTTCCACTGTTCTGCTTTCCCTTCTTTGCTTAGAACTGGGTTTCCATCTGAGCTCTTGATATTCATACAAGTGGTTCTCTTTTCTCCAAAGGTCTCTTTAATTTTCCTGTAGGCAGTATCTATCTTACCCCTAGTGAGATAAGCCTCTACAGCTTTACATTTGTCCTCTAGCCATCCCTGCTTAGCCATTTTGCACTTCCTGTTGATCTCATTTTTGAGACGTTTGTATTCATTTTTGCCTGCTTAATTTACATCATTTTTATATTTTCTCCTTTCATCAATTGAATTCAATATTTCTTCTGTTACCCAAGGGTTTCTACTAGCCCTTGTCTTTTTACCTATTTGATCATCTGCTACCTTCACTATTTCATCCCTCAAAGCTACCCATTCTTCTTCTACTGTATTTCTTTCCCCCAGTCCTGTCAATTGTTCCCTTATGCTCTCCCTGTAACTCTGTACAACCTCTGGTTCTTTCAGTTTATCCATGTCCCATCTCCTTAAATTCCCACCTTTTTGCAGTTTCTTCTGTTTTAATCTACAGTTCATAACCAATAGATTGTGGTCAGAGTCCACATCTGCCCCTGGAAATGTCTTACAATTTAAAACCTGGTTCCTAAATCTCTGTCTTACCATTATATAATCTATCTGAAACCTGTCAGTATCTCCAGGCTTCTTCCATGTATACAACCTTCTTTTACGATTCTTGAACCAAGTGTTAGCTATGATTAAGTTGTGCTCTGTGCAAAATTCTACCAGGTGGCTTCCTCTTTCATTTCTTAGCCCCAATCCATATTGACCTACTACGTTTCCTCCTGTCCCTTTTCCTACTGACCAATTCCAGTCACCCATGACTATTAAATTTTCGTCTCCCTTCACTATCTGAATAATTTCTTTTATTTCATCATACATTTCTTCAATTTCTTCGTCATCTGCAGAGCTAGTCGGCATATAAACTTGTACTACTGTGGTAGGTGTGGGCTTTGTATCTATCTTGGCCACAACAATGTGTTCACTATGCTGTTTGTAGTAGCTTACCCGCATTCCTATTTTCCTATTCATTATTAAACCTACTCCTGCATTACCCCTATTTGATTTTGTGTTTATAACCCTGTAGTCACCTGGCCAGAAGTCTTGTTCCTCCTGCCACCGAACTTCACTAATTCCCACTATATCTAACTTTAACCTATTCATTTCCCTTTTTTAAATTTTCTAACCTACCTGCCCGATTAAGGGATCTGACATTCCACGCTCCGATCCGTAGAACGCCAGTTTTCTTTCTCCTGATAATGACATCCTCTTGAGTAGTCCCCGCTCGGAGACCCGAATGGGGGACTATTTTACCTCCAGAAAATTTTACCCAAGAGGACGCCATCATCATTTAACCATACAGTAAAGCTGCATGCCCTTGGGAAAAATTACGGCTGTAGTTTCCCCTTGCTTTCAGCCGTTCGCAGTACCAGCACAGCAAGGCCATTTTGGTTAGTGTTACAAGGCCAGATCAGTCGATCATCCAGACTGTTGCCCCTGCAACTACTGAAAAGGCTGCTGCCCCTCTTCAGGAACCACACGTTTGTCTGGCCTCTCAACAGATACCCCTCCGTTGTGGTTGCACCTAAGGTACGGCTATCTGTATCGCTGAGGCACGCAAGCCTCCCCACCAACGGCAAGGTCCATGGTTCATGGGGGGAAGAAAATAGATTTATGAATTCACAGTGTCAAAGTTCAGAATCTGATAAGCCCACAGGCAAAATTGGCAATAGAAATTTTGACCACTTCTCCTGTATTACTAGTACACCGTTGGTACAATATGTAATCAACAGGACCAAATTAAACATTAAATCAAATCAGAAATGAACTTTAATGTTAACTAATGTGAATTTTAATGTTAGCTATCCCATCAATTAATTAGCATTATCTCTATGCTCAGAACTACTTTTATTCACTCACATGATATTGGAAAAATTATAAGATAGTAAGACATTCAATGACCAATATTTTCTGATTAACATGCTTTAAGTGAAGACTAATTATAATGTTAAACTTCTCACAATTAAAGGAAATTACAGAGTAATAAACTGGGTCGTGTAAAGCCCAGTTCACATTATCAAGAATTTAGGTACATATCATATATGTATGGTACTCATAACAGTATGATAATTACCATAATTACTGGGAAGAAATATTGATCATCACATGTGTAATCATGGCAAGTGGGGCTGTTCCAACAAGCTATGTCATAACATGACCATCTGCTACCAACTGTGCTACCAACAACACTGCAAAACAGCCAGTGTTGCTCTTTCAGGGAATGGCTAGCATTTTGTTTAATGGGTTTACTTCTTGTATAAAACAAGGCCACAGGGTGAGAAAAATCTGCAGAACAAACCAGACATACTGACGGTAATTTTAGAATATTATTTCTTTTTTTTCAAAAGCACAATAATAATGTTTCATTTGGCACCTATAATAATTATATCAGTATGATATGTTCCAATTGTTTGCCTGTGATGCTCTCCTACACATTGCTTGTGTGTAGAAGAATGTGCCAATTTGTGTATTAATGTCAGTCTATTTACACTCTTGATTCCTAATACCTACATGCTGTGTAAAAACTTATAGTCCTACTCTTTATATATTGTTGTTATTGTTATCAATAAAATGATGTGAAGTGTCTAATCAGTTAGACACAAAGGGAACCAATAACACAAATGTACTTATCTGGAGTTCGTCACTTTGCTTTGAATGGCTAAATGTCGTAGATGGCTGATTCTTCTAGCTTTCAAAATGATCAACCCTTACTTTCAAATTCTGGCTTTTGCTTTACAATCAAGTAAACCTCCCAGAAACCTTGGTCATAAACTGAGGGTAGGAACTATATTTAATTTAATTATGTGACAATAATGTTGCAGACAAAAATATGAAAGCCTGGTCTACATGTAAGTGTATTTGTTTACGTGTTCATAAGATAATAGTCACACTTTATTCAATAAGTGTAGTTTCTCTAAGCTGCTGCCAAAAATCAGGCAATACAATTAATCTGTATCGAGAATGGATCAAAATGTATTAGCTGCAAATACTATATAAATGAAAGAGCATATAGAATGAAAGGAAATAAATCGTGAATTCAGAATAAATCGTGAATTGACTGCAAACACATATAGGCCTACTACACATTAGTGCCATGTATGTGTTTGTTGATGTCGATGCAGTTTGATACAATGTTCCATCAAAAATAGTGAATACAATAGTACAACAGTTACACAATTTAGTGGTAGCATATTAAAATTTGTGCTGGACTGGGGCTCAAACCCAGATTTCCTGCTTGTAGCAAGCGGTTGCCGTAACCACCTCAGCTATCCAAGGATTGATGCAAATCTCCAGATGTCCCTGTCTTTTCTTCCCATAGCACTCGCAAAATTATGTGATTCCCATACATGGAGAGACTTACTTTATTTTTTTTGTTCATGCATACCTACATGTCTCGGCAGGAGCACTGCATCGAACTACACATATACTGTCAAATACAGACACTGGACTAATGTATTTCATGCCAAATCCAAGGCAACCTGGTGAAACTAATGAAATAAGTCTCTCCCTGTGCAGAAAACACGTAATTGTGTATTATGGTTCATATGGCTCTGAGCACTATGGGACTTAACATCTGAGGTCGTCAGTCCCCTAGAACTTGGAACTACTTAAACCTAACTAACTTAAGGACAGCACACACATCCATGCCCGAGGCAGGATTCGAACCTGCGACCGTAGCAGTCGCGCGGTTCCGGACTGAAGCGCCTAGAACCGCTCGGCCACTGTGTATTATGAGAAGGCAACACTGGGCTATATGCAGATTTGGGTCCATCCTGGAAGCATGGTCAGATAGCCTTAGTGGTTAATGTGACCACTTGCGACAAGCAGGAAATTCAGATTCAAGTCCCAGTCTGACACATATCTTCATATGTTCCAAGTAGATTGAATATTACATTCACAGTTTGCGAGTACATTTCACAACATACACTAAGGTGACAAAAATCTTGGGACAGCAATGCGCACATATATAAATGTCAGTAATATCATGTAAAAAAGGTACAAAAGGACAGTTCATTGGTGGAGCTGTCATTTGTACTCAGGTGATTCATATGAAGAGGTTTCTAACGTGATTGTGGCAGCACAGTGGGAATTAACAAACTTTGAACATGGATTGGTAATTGGGGAAACTCCACATGGGACATTCCATTTTGGAAATCATTAGGGAATTCAATATTCTGAGATCCATACTGTCAACAGTGTCCAAAGAATACCAAATTTCAGGCATTACCTCCCATCAAGGACAATGCAGTGGCCAATGGCCATCACATAAAGACCAAGAGCACTGGCATTTTGCATAGAGCTGTCAGTGCTAACAGACAAGCAACACCACATTAAGTAACCACAGAAATCAAAGTGGGGCATATGACAAAGATATCTATTAGGATAGTGTGCCAAAATTTGGTGTTAACGGGCTATGGTAGCAGACTACCAATGCAAATGCCTTCGCTAACAGGACGACATCACCTACAGTGCTTCTCCTGGGGGTCATGATCATATCAATTGAACCCTAGATGACTGAAAAACCATGGCCTCGTCAGATGAGTCCCAATTTCAGAGCTGATGGTACGGTTCGAGTGTCATGCAGACCCCACAAAGCCGTGGACACAAGTTGTTTACAAGGCATTGTGCATGCTGGTGGTTACTCCATAATGGTATCGACTGCGTTTACATGTAATGGATTGGGTCCTCTTGTCCAACTCAACTGATCATTGACTGGAAGTGGTTATGTTCAGCTTCTTGGAGACCATTTGCAGCCATTTATGGACTTCATGTTTCCAAACAATGATGTCATTGCATTGACCCACAATTGTTTGTGACTGGTTTGAAGAACATTCTGGACACTTGGAGTGAATGATTTGGCCACCAAGACTGCCTGACATGAATGCCATTGAACATTTATGGGACATAACTGAGAGGTCAGTTCATACAGCAGCAACATTTTCGCGTTTGTGGTTGGCTATAGAGGGAGCATGGCATAGTATTTCTGCAGGCGCTACCATCGACATGTTGAGTCCTTGCCACATTGAGTTGCTGCATTATGCCAGACAAAAGGAGATCTGATACAGTATTAGGAGATATCCCATGAATTTTGTTTCCTCAGTGTATACTACATTCTGACATTAATTAGTCACTCGGTAACTCATATGTATGTAGGTAAGGCAATGTTCAGGCATAGGATGAAAATAGTACTACCTCCATTCTGTGAAGATCACCTAGATGAACCGGCGGATCTCAACCGTGCAATACTGGGACACTCGAGATTGGAAAGTTGGTAGTTCAGACTTTATACAGCAGTAACCAAATCATGAATATGCTTCATTTGTGATGATATAAATCAGTACCACATACAGGTAGCTCTGATAAAAAAGTAACTCAGAACCGTAGACTTAGATATGTGGTACGATAACATTTTTGGTGCAGTTGAAACCCTGTAAAACTATGCCTACTTGGCGTGAGATTAGATGCTACTTTATGTACTCCGTCTTCAGGCCACGAGTGGCCTACTGGGACCATCCGACCACTGTGTCATCCTCAGTGGAGGATGCAGATAGGAGGGGCATGGGGTCAGCACACTGCTCTCCCGGCCGTTATGATGGCATTCTTGACTGAAGCCGCTCCTATTCAGTCGAGTAGCTCCTCAATTGGCATCACGAGGCTGAGTGCACCCCGAAAAATGGCAACAGCGCATGGCGGCCTGGGTGGCCACCCATCTAAGTGCCAACCATGCCCGACAGTGCTTAACTTTGATGATTTCATGGGAACCGTTGTATCCACTGCAGCAAGGCCGTTGCGCTACTTTATGTAGACAGAACTAAACTAAAGAAATGCCTATTAATCCTGTTGACTTTTATGATAACCTTTCACAAGCAATTGAAAAGAGAATGATGAGTGGGAAAGATGCAGCTTTGGCCAATTCAGCCCACATATCTCACACAAGAACTTCATTCAAAGATATTAAAGACAATGCTTTCTGGGGAAAACATGTTGAATCACTTGTAGTTTGCTTTCAGCTGAACAAATGAGAAATGATTACAGTATTTCATGAGTATGTTTTTAACAACTGTGGGAACTATGGTGGAAATTGTGACAACAACCAAAGTATCCCACAAATTTGCTACCACTGACAATTACCATCAAGACAATTCCATTGTCTTTTTGTGAATGTGAAAGGTAGTTTTCTCAAATGAATCTGATCATTCCAAAGGGTAGAGACTATGTGTTAACAAAAACTGTTTCTTCACTACTGTTTCTGAAGCTGAATGGCCCACCACTGACCCGTTTTGATCCTTCAAAGTACATGGAAAATCAGCTGCTTCATGGGTAGAACTTGTAGCGATTCCACCTGCTTTTATTTTATTCGTTTGTTGTCCTCGGTGTCGATATACAGCGTTGCTACTGTGGCCGGAAAATGGGGTTTGTAATTTGGACACTGACTACAGTAAATAATGTAGCCGACAGATGCACAGTTACGTTTCACAGTCTTTTACTTTTGATGTTCACAACCTGCCGACTAATACACAGTGATATGGCCAGTGCACTATTGTTTAACCTCCGACAACCCACATTAACAGTTTGCAGGCAAACCTCCACATACTGCTACAATAATTTCCAGTTGAACATCTACGAGAAGTACAAGCCTTTAAAGTTCACGGTTCTTGAGGAATAATCAGGTACATATGGAACAGACACTGTCAAGGTTACTACACACGGCCTAATTGTTGAACACTTACCCCACAGGTAAGCTGAAGCATTGTTGTAGTTCGAATCAATACAGATTTCTCGCTTAAAACTCGGCTGTGGACTGACTATCTCGTGACCAAAAATCTGACCCTTATATATCACCACAATAATAGGTACTGAAACTAGACATTGTTCCAAGTTAAATTTACAGAAATTACTATTAAAACTTATCTCATTAAATTAACTGAATACATCGAAAAGTTGCGTCTTTTTAACGGTTTCTTCTACTGGAAGAGTTAGGCCAAATTATTTGTTTAAATCATGAACTTAACATATGTAGTTACGCAAACAATACTTTTGACAAAACTGTTAATTACTTTGGAATTAATTAAGGTTGCGTCTTTTTAACGGTTTCTTCTACTGGAAGAGTTAGGCCAAATTATTTGTTTAAATCATGAACTTAACATATGTAGTTACGCAAACAATACTTTTGACAAAACTGTTAATTACTTTGGAATTAATTAAGGGCTGGCTTTGCTAACATGGTTTTGGATACAGCCAAATAGATACTTCAAAAGTACTAGTATTTCGTCTTCCAAATGGTTATAATTAGTATAGAATTTATATTTGTTTATATGTCAACAATATAATTTAAGTTACAAACGAATTATTGATTTTGCCCTATAGCAAAAGATACTAACGAGGAATAGTCAAAATAAATTAGAAAATCAATTAAATACATAAAACTAAGCACAAAGTTAGATCTGATTGCATATTCTTTAAAACTGAGGGCCAATCTTAATCTTTCATATGTTAATGGTAATTAGTTAGAAGTAAAAAAGCGAATTTAAGGAGGCAGATGAAACACAAGAAGGGAATTAAAAATATCCCAGCTTGCTTCGTCACAAACTCCTCTATGGACACCAACAACAAGGAAATAGAGAGACGATACACATACAATACAAACTTATCAAAGCTTTGGACAGTTTTATAAACTGTAAGTTAAAACATTTAAGTTTATGTCCCTTTTTTGGTATCCTATAGTACAAATTTGTGTGTGTTTACCATATTGTAACTTCTTTTTTGCAACAAATCCAAATTTGAGAAATAATGTTTAACTTAATTAATAAAACATGTAATAAGATATTGTTGGTGCACATGGGAGTTTTATTTTTTATTGGTACAAATGTTGTATTAACACTTTTAAAATGCCCAGAAAAGCATTAAAATAACGTTTTAAGAAATCTAAATTTAAAAAATACCTCCAGAAAACCACAGTACTGGAACCTCTTTATCTTTTTTCAATTCTAACACTGTCCCTTTCCATGAGTATTATGATAATTCTCTGACAGTTACTCCTCGTGAAGTACATCATCATGGGTACAGTACTGGAACCTCGTAATTTAGAAATCAAGTACTGTCTCTGCCTATGAGTATTATGGTACTTCTCTGGTAGTTACTCCTGATGAACTATGTCACCATGGACACATTTTTTGAAGAAGTGGATAGCCAACTTTAAAGTGGCTGCATGAAGACCAAGATGACTAACAAAGAATGAACCTCCTCAGTCTACAGTTTCAATAAAATCTAATTCCTCAGTCCCTGTAGTTTCAATATTCCTCTATGTCTTGATTGAAACTAAAGAAAATTTAATTCCTAATTATTTGAAAATGTTCATGCACACTCTTAGTGCTGGGTAAGAATGGCTACATTGTTATGACTTAATTGATCCATGTAAAGGACATTTAAATAAAAAGTGGTTGTAGCAGGGGATTCACACAGCAAATGCTACTGGGTGATTATAATTAAACTGACTGAGTTCCAGATGCTGCGCTGTGGGCTGTAAACGTTGCAGTATGCTAAAGCATTGTAAGTATGTTCATTAATCCTTGCACTTGATGAGCATGCTGGAAAAGAATAATTGTTCCACTGTCTGCCACCAGATGAAGAAATTGCACTGTAAGCAGTCTGAATGTGGTGTGGATGCTGTAAAATGGGAGGAATGTCAGATAGAAGATAATGGTGGTTCTGGCATGTTTATTAGGATATGGTCACAAGTTACAACATGTGTTTAATATGATCTCCCAGCTCAGCAACATGCTGCATCCATTACATGGCATTGTCAACACTTGCTCACAGCATATTCGATGTAATCAGAGTAATACACTCCTGGGAATTGAAATAAGAACACCGTGAATTCATTGTCCCAGGAAGGGGAAACTTTATTGACACATTCCTGGAGTCAGATACATCACATGATCACACTGACAGAACCACAGGCACATAGACACAGGCAACAGAGCATGCACAATGTCGGCACTAGTACAGTGTATATCCACCTTTCGCAGCAATGCAGGCTGCTATCCTCTCATGGAGACGATCGTAGAGATGCTGGATGTAGTCCTGTGGAACGGCTTGCCATGCCATTTCCACCTGGCGCCTCAGTTGGACCAGCGTTCGTGCTGGACGTGCAGACCGCGTGAGACGACGCTTCATCCAGTCCCAAACATGCTCAATGGGGGACAGATCCGGAGATCTTGCTGGCCAGGGTAGTTGACTTACACCTTCTAGAGCACGTTGGGTGGCACGGGATACATGCGGACGTGCATTGTCCTGTTGGAACAGCAAGTTCCCTTGCCGGTCTAGGAATGGTAGAACGATGGGTTCGATGACGGTTTGGATGTACCGTGCACTATTCAGTGTCCCCTCGACGATGACCAGTGGTGTACGGCCAGTGTAGGAGATCACTCCCCACACCATGATGCCGGGTGTTGGCCCTGTGTGCCTCAGTCGTATGCAGTCCTGATTGTGGCGCTCACCTGCACGGCGCCAAACACGCATACGACCATCATTGGCACCAAGGCAGAAGCGACTCTCATCGCTGAAGACGACACGTCTCCATTCGTCCCTCCATTCACGCCTGTCGCGACACCACTGGAGGCGGGCTGCACGATGTTGGGACGTGAGCGGAAGATGGCCTAACGGTGTGCGGGACCGTAGCCCAGCTTCATGGAGACGGTTGCGAATGGTCCTCGCCGATACCCCAGGAGCAACAGTGTCCCTAATTTGCTGGGAAGTGGCGGTGCGGTCCCCTACGGCACTGCGTAGGATCCTACGGTCTTGGCGTGCATCCGTGCGTCGCTGCGGTCCGGTCCCAGGTCGACGGGCACGTGCACCTTCCGCCGACCACTGGCGACAACATCGATGTACTGTGGAGACCTCACGCCCCACATGTTCAGCAATTCGGCGGTACGTCCACCCGGCCTCCCGCATGCCCACTATACGCCCTCGCTCAAAGTCCGTCAACTGCACATACGGTTCACGTCCACGCTGTCGCGGCATGCTACCAGTGTTAAAGACTGCGATGGAGCTCCGTATGCCACGGCAAACTGGCTGAAACTGACGGCGGCGGTGCACAAATGCTGCGCAGCTAGCGCCATTCGACGGCCAACACCGCGGTTCCTGGTGTGTCCGCTGTGCCGTGCGTGTGATCATTGCTTGTACAGCCCTCTCGCAGTGTCCGGAGCAAGTATGGTGGGTCTGACACACCGGTGTCAATGTGTTCTTTTTTCCATTTCCAGGAGTGTATTTAGCCCATTTGTGGATATGGGGCCTCTCTGGAGCTCTTCTGTAGGCAATATTCCTACATTACTGCCTCTGTAGTAAAACAAGTTTATCAGCAGTTAACAGTCTTTCTTCTCAATAGCCACTGCGTTCTGTATGGAAAACTTCAATTTTCTTAACTTTTTACACTAACAATCACTTCACATAAGAAATCAACATGCGTTACCAAGAGACAGACAAAATAGGAAAGATTTAACATTCTGACTGCTTACAGTGCCGTATTTTCGCCTGGTGACAGAAAGTGGCACTATATTTTTTTCAGCATACTCTGCGATATTACCAATTAACGAACATATCTACGATGTTTCAGCGTCCTGCGATGTATACAGCCCGCACTGCAGCACTTGTGACACTGTAAGTTTGATCACAACCGCCCGGTACAGTTGTGGTGGCCCCGTCGATGTATGTCTAGGGAATTTTGCGCTAAGAACGTACTTTGAAGCCTTGATCATGCTCTTCCAGCCATTTGCAGTTAACATTAAGCCATGTGGCAAGTTACAGGGACAACAGGCTTCACATACGAGTGTGTGCTAGGGAATAACCTGTACAGTGACTACTGCGACATCCTGACAACACAAAGATGTAACAAAAGTAAACTGTTACACCGAGAATTTATTGTTACTTTTTGTTACTAGGTTACTAGGTAAGTGCGAAAGTAATCGAAAAAGCTTCGTACGGGTCTTAGCATGACAACATTTCTTTGGGATTGCAGTATTTTGAGATACATGTTGTATCCTGCAATTAAAAAAGAACACCTTGATCGTCTGCTGAAAATATGAAATATTTAGAAGGTCAGTAAACATTAGATCGATTTTCTCTTGAATAATCTTTCGAGTTTAATGCACTTGCTTCGACAATGAAAACCGACCTAACTACAGGTACTGAAATTGAAATGCTCTCTGTTACATCACCGAAATAGTTTTCAAAACAGTTTGCTGCCCCTTTCTAACTTTCGTAGCTATCAAAACGATGTCAGCTAAGTGCTTTACAGTAATTACTCTCAAATTAAAGAAAGCCAAGTTCGGAATTCCTGTGAAGTTTGTAACAAAATAAAAATATTGGAGCTCTGAGTTAATCGCTGCGAGTACTTCAACAACTACAATCGTTTCTCTGTTGGTTTGAGAGTATAGAAGGCATGAATAAGTGGTCAGCATACGCAACACTACGAGATACAGATCGATATTTACTCTAAATAGTAAGTCCCTATGCTCAGACCCGTACGCAAGCATAATAAAGTCTCTCAACATTAACGTCATTTAGCGTGCTTTCGCTATACTCCAGCAACTTCTACGTAATAGCTTCATCCACAAAGATTCCTACTCATAATTATGATGGCATCACCTGGAACGTGAGAAAATATCTGCTACGAACTTCTGATTCCGCCATTTCAGAGTCAGTCCTGGAATAATAAAATAAAAGGCGGTCACACACGTAACTGCGTGCTTGTGCAAGCTTTCTTGCCAAGCATTTGGTTAGGTGCGCATACGCCTTAACGTCGGTTTTTTACAGAGGTCATTTTTTTTTATCATGCATGGAATAAATGGTAATTTTTATAAAAGATTTTTATACTTCACATGGATCAAAAATTAATGTTAGCCTTGCACACTAGTTAAAGGTAAATTGCGAATATTTCTGGTGCTGTAATAGATATGATATTGCCTAACGAGCGTGAATATGAAGAAGACAATAGAGTTCTAATAAAAGCAGTGTGCCCTTGGTGTCAAATGGTATTGTCACAGTTCAGGGTCACTAACCTGAAGCGTTACCATGACAGTGAACTGATTAGCCTTGTGAAGACTTCTCTGGTGACTCGTAGTTAAGGGAAACTGAGCTGAAACCACTGAAGAAAAACTGTCAAGGTAAGAGTAGAATATTAATTACGTCCATGCTTACAAAGCAAGCAGATTTAACCCCAATGAGAAACTGCAAAAGATTAGTCAAAATAAATTAGAAAATCAATTAAATACATAAAACTAAGCACAAAGTTAGATCTGATTGCATATTCTTTAAAACTGAGGGCCAATCTTAATCTTTCATATGTTAATGGTAATTAGTTAGAAGTAAAAAAGCGAATTTAAGGAGGCAGATGAAACACAAGAAGGGAATTAAAAATATCCCAGCTTGCTTCGTCACAAACTCCTCTATGGACACCAACAACAAGGAAATAGAGAGACGATACACATACAATACAAACTTATCAAAGCTTTGGACAGTTTTATAAACTGTAAGTTAAAACATTTAAGTTTATGTCCCTTTTTTGGTATCCTATAGTACAAATTTGTGTGTGTTTACCATATTGTAACTTCTTTTTTGCAACAAATCCAAATTTGAGAAATAATGTTTAACTTAATTAATAAAACATGTAATAAGATATTGTTGGTGCACATGGGAGTTTTATTTTTTATTGGTACAAATGTTGTATTAACACTTTTAAAATGCCCAGAAAAGCATTAAAATAACGTTTTAAGAAATCTAAATTTAAAAAATACCTCCAGAAAACCACAGTCCTGGAACCTCTTTATCTTTTTTCAATTCTAACACTGTCCCTTTCCATGAGTATTATGATAATTCTCTGACAGTTACTCCTCGTGAAGTACATCATCATGGGTACAGTACTGGAACCTCGTAATTTAGAAATCAAGTACTGTCTCTGCCTATGAGTATTATGGTACTTCTCTGGTAGTTACTCCTGATGAACTATGTCACCATGGACACATTTTTTGAAGAAGTGGATAGCCAACTTTAAAGTGGCTGCATGAAGACCAAGATGACTAACAAAGAATGAACCTCCTCAGTCTACAGTTTCAATAAAATCTAATTCCTCAGTCCCTGTAGTTTCAATATTCCTCTATGTCTTGATTGAAACTAAAGAAAATTTAATTCCTAATTATTTGAAAATGTTCATGCACACTCTTAGTGCTGGGTAAGAATGGCTACATTGTTATGACTTAATTGATCCATGTAAAGGACATTTAAATAAAAAGTGGTTGTAGCAGGGGATTCACACAGCAAATGCTACTGGGTGATTATAATTAAACTGACTGAGTTCCAGATGCTGCGCTGTGGGCTGTAAACGTTGCAGTATGCTAAAGCATTGTAAGTATGTTCATTAATCCTTGCACTTGATGAGCATGCTGGAAAAGAATAATTGTTCCACTGTCTGCCACCAGATGAAGAAATTGCACTGTAAGCAGTCTGAATGTGGTGTGGATGCTGTAAAATGGGAGGAATGTCAGATAGAAGATAATGGTGGTTCTGGCATGTTTATTAGGATATGGTCACAAGTTACAACATGTGTTTAATATGATCTCCCAGCTCAGCAACATGCTGCATCCATTACATGGCATTGTCAACACTTGCTCACAGCATATTCGATGTAATCAGAGTAATACACTCCTGGGAATTGAAATAAGAACACCGTGAATTCATTGTCCCAGGAAGGGGAAACTTTATTGACACATTCCTGGAGTCAGATACATCACATGATCACACTGACAGAACCACAGGCACATAGACACAGGCAACAGAGCATGCACAATGTCGGCACTAGTACAGTGTATATCCACCTTTCGCAGCAATGCAGATACAGCTCAAATAGATGTTGTTCTGTCACCAAAGAAGTATTCTTCTACATTCTTCCATACTGTACGAGGGTTGGTCTTTTAGTGCACACATAATTTTAGCCCTAAATAGTTGGAGTGGTAGTGACTGTATATTCTTAGGTAGAGCATAAAACAATTTTAGGGTCACCATTGGGAAGCTGTTCTGCATCTTAGTTAATCTACATCTTGGCTTGTCTATGCTACCTTTATAGAGAGTGCTGTATTAATGAACTTCGTGGGGTTTTGGTAGGTATTGAGTCCCATAAACCAACTTCTTACAGCACAATAACGATTTATTCGGATAACGTTCACAAGTTAAAATCACAGTGCAAGACTGCAAGAGTAAACACTCGACTCCCCCCAACTCTCTAGGCGAAGCAGACCCAAAGATCGTAAATATAGCAAAGACATATACATAGGTATGCACGGAAGTACAGATTATTACTGTACGATCGCTACAACTTCATTTCTTAATCTGTAGTACTCGTGTGTGTGGACAAGGCAGTTGAAAATATATTGGCTGAAAACAGTCAGAACTCTCAATTTGGAAAAAATTGATTCGCAAAGGTCAGTTTTTTGCTTGAGGTACTGATCCTCATTGCCTTGTTTTGTAGTAAAGCACATTCTTGCCAGCAGAATGACTCCACAGTAACAGTCCATAGCTGGTGTGACTGTGCAACATTGCATTGTAGACTGTTAATAGGTACTGGTGTGGTATCGGAACAGCATTTTTTAGTTTCCTCAAGAGGTATAGAACCTGTGAGGCTTTGGAACATACATGTTTAGTGTGCTGTGGCGAGGTTAACGCTGTACCAGTGAAAAAGCCCAGAAACTTGACAGCCACTGTATCACCTAGTGCTCCAGTACCACCTAGGCTCTGCATATAATCCTCTGTGTTTTGTCTTCATTAATTTTCATCTTGTTCATGCTGAAACAGTCCTTGCCTCACTGAATAGGACTTCTGCTTGTTGAACAGTTTAAAGTATATTCTCCCCTTCGAGACCAAAGCTGTGTCATCTGCAAACTGCAAGGTGCGCCCATTGAAGTCTATGTCATTAACGAAATTTAAGAACAACAGGGGCCCTTCTTACAGATCCCAATGGCACACCGTGTTTTAACTTCATTTCACCTGATTCTATTCCTTGCAGTGATATAATCTGTGGTCAGTTATTTGGGTAGGATTCGAGAGTTCATAGGACAACTCGCCCAATACCATATGATTTTAGCTTGCAGAGCAGGGCCTTATGTGATGCACACTCAAATGCCATACGATGGTCAGAGAGTATAAGTGATAGAGACTCTTTGTCTTCAAAACCCTGACCTATATTTGTAACTAATGCAAGTACTGCTGTTGTAGTTGACTTGCCCTTCTGAAAGCCGTGTTTTGTATCATAAAAGAGGTTATTTCCTTCAAAATAACTTAATGGTTGAGCTTTCATTATGGACTCCATCACTGTAGGTAGCTAGCACTGCTATTATAGATATAGGGCTGTAGCTTGACACTTGATGTGGATTACCTTTTTTGTAAACTGGTACTGTGCGTGATACTTTCAGGAAGTCTGGAAATTCCCCAGCGTGAAGGCATTTACACATTACTGCTGACAGTGGATGAGCAGTTTTTCAGACTATAATTTTTCAAAGAGTACAGGACATGCCACAAATATCAGGGCTCCTTGAGTGTTTTGTGGTATTTTACTATTTTTATTATGTAATTTGGATACACACTCTTTCACATTACCATTCTGCATTTATTTACAAATTTCACAGCTACGGCAGCGTCTGTTCTGAAGTCAGGAATTTCACCTACGCTATTTTCTACTATGTTTATAAAATATTCATTAAATTCATCTGGAATGCAAGAATTTGAGCAAGAGATGGGCTTTTGCCTAAGTTCATTAAACAGAACTCATGCTGTTTTGTAAGGATTGTGAGCTTCTTCAATAAATCTGGCGTTGCTTTCCTTCTTTTCTTTCTCTACTTCTTTTCTATACAGCCTTTTGGCCTGTAGATAATTGCAGTATAGTCTGTCCTTGATACCGATATCTTCAGAGGCTTTCACTTTAGCATGTACTGGTTGTACAATGCATTTTAGTTTAACTACTCGAGAGGTATACCAGCTCTTTACTTTGACAGTTTTCTGTGTGTCTTTTGATTTGCCGATTGAGTATCCTTTGGGTTTCAGCGGAAAATTTCATCAAATTTGGTTTTAAGAGTCTGAAACAGGGAACTAAATGTATAATTTGGTGCCAGTTCGTCACACATTGGATGCTGGGTTGTAGAAGACACTGCAGTTTTGACATCATCTAAATTTTTCTTTGTAATAACCCTACATCTGAAGACATAGTTTGAATGTCATCTGGGAATTTGTTGACTACTCACTGAGTTTGCCCCTATCTTCGTGATTACTGCACTGTGATATGCAAGCATAAGGTCAACCACACTTACTTTACAGTCCCAACTATTTAGCTTTGTAACGACTGTATCAAGACAGACATCTCCTCTTGCTGATAGATAACTTGCCACAAATAGCGCATAGCTGCTTAATAAGTTCATGAAAGGTCTCTCTTTGTCACTGCCTTCCCCAACATAAATGTTGAAGTCTCCACATAAGGCAATTTTTGCTCCTAGGCGCACTAGATGACATAGACAGCTTTTCAATTTGTTGATGAAGTTTTCAAAATTGTCATTTGGAGAAGAATACTCAGGAACAACAATTAAGGTAGCATCTGGCATCCCCAAAGCAGCAAATTCTAGATCCAAGTCCACACAGAAGTTTCTTATGTCAGTTTTCTTGGCACTGAGCTTATCACATGACAACGCAACACTCCACTATGTGTATTAGTTTCTCTACAGCATGCCTCCTTCATTTCCAGATATTCATTATGCCCATTGTATTCTATTTCTGCATGAACTAGCCGGTGTTCACATATACATAATACATCCGATTTTACTTCCTCAACAAACAGTGTATCGAGTTTTGTCCTAAGGCATTGCAAATTTGCACTGGCTACATTTATGCTTGCATTTTTTTTTCAGTGGTGGCATTTCCTTTTCAGTTCAAATATTCTGGGTCTTGGGAGTTTATCTTGCTGGAGCATTGCGCTTCCTCCGAAATAAAATAATAATTTAAAAAAAAACCAAAACAAAACATCTTACTGCAACATTCTTGGGCCATATATTGCTGTCCATTATTTCATCTTTTAAGTCGAAATGAGCACCAATTTTGAAGCTATTATTTAATCCCTTTGTTTCCAGTTTTTCATCTGTAGAACTGTTGTGACTTGGAGTAGTGTCCTGTGAGAAGTAGTTAAAGTACCTCGTAACTTGCTAATGTGAACCCAGCCTCTTTCTTCGCCATACAGCATTCAATTTTCGTCGCCAGTACCTATTATAACTTAACTTCTGTTTTTAGTACTGACATTTCCAAGCGTCTGCATTGTAGGCTTCAAAATAGGCCTATACTGTCCCGTAGTGTTTCCATTTTGTGCCACAGTCTTGCACAACAGTTAATTTCCTTGTGCTATATTTGGCCAGTTCATTGTTTTGTTTCGCTACATTTGAATTTCTTCTGCCTCTCCGCTTGTTGTTCACTTCCTGCCAGTCTGTATTTTCGCCTTCTGTGGAGTTTCGCCTTCTGGAGTCGCATTCGGGAGGACGACGGGTCAAACCTGCGTCAGGCCACCCTGATTTAAGTTAGCAAATGTCTGGATGGTTCCTTTGAAAAGGCACAGCCGCTTTCCTTCCCCGTCCTTCCCTAACCCGAGCTTCTGCTCCTTCTCTAATGATCTCGTTGTCGACGGGACGTTAAACACTGATCTCATCCTCCATCTCCTCCAAACCATGAGAATATTTTTCGAGCATGTTAAAAGTGATAACACAGCAAAGAAAAACTTTCATTAAACAAGCTACGATTCCTACAAGGGCGCTTCTTTCAGCTTACAAATTTGACTACCGTGTAGCGTAGAACAAGAAATCTCACACCACAGCGGAAGATCTTGTTTTACCAGATGTTTTGGATTTGTATCTATTAAGCCGGTATCACACCACACACCTAACGCCTACTAGCCAGGTGCAGACGTCCCGCCATTTATTATACCGGCAGGACGGACGAAGCTGCGAATTTAGCAGACGGTTTATCCGCCGCAGGGAAATTGGAACCGTTCTATTCTGCCATGGTTCCGCGCATGCGCAGTAGAAGAGCTGTATGTGCAGAACGCAGCAAGCAGGCTTTTGGTTCGTGTTTTCACTTGTGATCAGCAGACGAGAAATACGTGAGGTCATGAGGCCTCTTGTGGTTAGTGCGCGACATATTCTACACGGTTTTCATTGAGTAATTTTTTATAAGTACAGTACTAAATCCAATGAAAATTCTCTGTTTTGTTTTACCGTTGAGAAAAGCTGTATATCTAATGATAGCTTCTTACCATTGACGTATTATGAAACAAAAAAGTATGAGCGTGCTTACTGAGCAATACAGCAAGGAAAGGTGTCTATATGATCCCCTAGATACGCCGCACCATAGTAAGCTACATCTACAAGTGTTTAATTCTGATTTTATATTTTTGTATAATTTCCCTTTTTACATGTGTACGCAAAACCTTTTTTTCCGCGGGGAACTCGGGGGCATGCGTAACCACTAAATTTTTCTGTCAGCAAAGCTACTTCTTTGCGATGCTGGAGAACTTAAAAGTTTGTTAACGATTTATTTCACAGTCATAAATCAAATTTATTTCATTTTCAAGTACATTGCAGTTTTATGGTTAAATAAATAATCAGCTATATTGAAAACTTCAGTAATTGTTGCTGCATAGCTAGTGGAAGAGTACCTCCAACTGTGTGTACGTATCAACTTAAATGATGGAAGTACCGCATGTGTTGAAAAGGTTGTATGAATCCTGTTACGACCTTTACTCAAGAGAAAGTTCTGAATTCCGAGAAGTTCGTAGACAGAGTCTTTGTTTTGAAGTCGAAATACCTTCGTTACATCTTTGAAAAACTCAATTCATGGCTTTGAATGTATCCCTTTCAACATCATGAGACCTGCGCTCTACTACTATATGACAAAATTTCAGCCTTCAGAAAGAAACTATTTTGCCGGCCGGAGTGGCCGTGCGGTTCTAGGCGCTACAGTCTGGAACCGAGCAACCGCTACGGTCGCAGGTTCGAATCCTGCCTCGGGCATGGATGTGTGTGATGTCCTTAGGTTAGTTAGGTTTAATTAGTTCTAAGTTCTAGGCGACTGATGACCTCAGAAGTTAAGTCGCATAGTGCTCAGAGCCAAAGAAACTATTTTTGTCGAAGGAAGTTCGATGATAATGATATCCATTACGTTTTTCCTGGTCTTCACGTGGTTTTAGAAGACAATAACTCTCAGCTGAATCAAGAACTCATGTCTGTCTTTGTGGATCATTTAATTGAACTCAGTGATTATTTTCTGAAGTACTTTCCGAAGTCGATCAACAGAACTGCATCAAAGGTACTTTCACTACAGTATTTCCACCAACATTTATCACTCAAGAACAAGAGCAATCCGTAAATATTATAAAAAAAATGCATGTGTGTGTGTGTGTGTGTGTGTGTGTGTGTGTTCCACTGGACTGATTTCAACCAAACTTGGGGCACACGTCTCTTATCGTCAGGTAACAATCGCTGTGGGGTTTAAGAACCACCTACCTATCATAGTTAGGCGGTGCGGCGTCATAAACAGTGAGATGTGTGACAAACTGTCCCATCATGCATGATGTTTGAATTTATTACTTCTCTGCTGCTAACTCTATTCGCAGCACATTTTGCAGACAACATCCACACACCCATCGAATATTCCTACACAAATACATCATTGTATGGTGCATAGTTCAGGAGATAGAACGTCATAAATACTGAGATCGTGACCAACGGTAAACACAGGCCTGAGCGCACATCCGTGTGGTGTTAACAACCTAGTGTTGGCTAGAGCCGGCTGACACAAACGCATGTTTTGTCAAAGATTCCGTCAACCTTCTTTGACCGAACTACTTCACTGAGTCTACTACATGATTGTAAAATTTTCCTTCATAGTTGTTCGGTAATGGATGCCGAACAGTTACAACAGCATATGCCGGTGGTGAAAGGAAAGAGAAATGTTGATTGTAGGTGAAACCGTGTATAGCGAGAGGGAAAGTTCGAAGTGTTCACCAGAATTTGTCTCATGAGATACAGTGGTGGACATAAAGAACAACGAAAATTATTTGAAAGTGAGTGAACCAACATTTCAATTTGCCCTCATGAAAGAGGCCCCTCATATTTTCATAAATGATACTCATTTAAGAAACGCCATTTCTTACTTTCATTCATCGTAATCAATGTGTTTGGAAAGCCTGCGGCTGTGTCATTCACGGTTTAAATAATGTAACACTGCATTGGTTTTTGTTGGTTGGTAATGCATTATTTTTTCTTGCTTAATATAACGCTTTTCGAGAATTTATTCTCATTATCAAAAGCAAATATTCACATAGATATTTTATGCCGTGTTTGTACGTGTGTTGTTCTGCCTCTCTTGTCCTGCAGTTTTGTTTTTATGATTTACTGTAATTTGACATTTCTTTTGTCCGATTTTGCCGAAACATAACATAAAATACCTATGTAAATGTCTGTACTTGCCATGAGAATAAGTTCTCCCAAAGCATTGCGCAAAAATACATAACTGATGCAGTATTTCATTATTTCAGTCATGAATTCTATTTCTGCTAAAGATAATCTCATGGCTAAGTTAAGATTTTTAGCAACAGACGTAAGCTGTTGCAGTTTGCAATACAGTACTCGAATCCCACAGTGTACCGTTTTACGCATTATTCCAGAAACATCTGAACCAATTTATGAGAGTTAAGTTAGGATATTTAGAAAACAAATAAATACATTTATTTCACTTATGTACACTTTGAACGCACTTTGCACATATCATTTCTTTTTATATCTAAGCTTAACATCATCCACAGTGCAGCAACTTCGAATACAGCTGATTGCTGCAGCTATTTCTTTGTAAGATTCCAACCGCTTATTGTGGTTTATGTAGTCAGCGTGCTTTGCGTTATGTAGAATTCCGTATCCTTCGTGCTCTGCAATGATTACTATGGTGGTAGCCAAGCATCAAATATACTTCGTCATTTTATAGCTTAAATGCACTAAAGCAAACAAAGCGACCTATAAACAATGGCCCTCATTCTAAATTTTTATCAAAATTCTGTTCTAAAAGCTTTCCTAGTACGCTGTCAACGGTTTGATAAGTATTTATCGTTGGCCATGAACCTTACATTGCTGACGTCACGCTCTGGACCGTATTTATCATTGGCCACGGATTGAGATATATGAAAAACTGCCGCGTCATGCATAAAGCTTTATTACACTTACTCTTAACTACTAAGACACTACTACAGTCCAATCAACTTAAGGAAATCCCTGACACCTGGCAGCGCTTTTGACAGCTTTCAACTGCGAAGCTCAAATGGCTATAGGTGAAAACATTAGCTGTCTAAAGAACTATGAAGAGGCGTTGCCATAGAGGCGTTTACAAAGTCGCATTGTAGACAGACGAAGCAACTGCACCCAGTGTGTAGAGAAACTGTGTTTCTTAATTTGGATACTGTAACTATATATGCGCAGATTATGCATATTCCTTTGCACGACTGTTCCGTAATTTCAAAGATGTTGTGACGAATACATGGAAATACAATATCTTCGATGTTACACCACAAGCACAGTTCATTTTCTGTTTTCATTTCTAATAGAAAATTGTCAAAATGAATATCCGGGCAATGCCATGTTTGTCAGCTACCTTATTAATATATCTTCGGGCTCCAGATTCATACTGAAGTTCGTTTCGTCATCACTGCTTCAGTTTTGGAGCGTGGTGAAGAAGAAGAATCTGCAAGTAGGTAAAAGGTGCAACAAACTACACATGGGCTTACTGCAAAAACCCGTTAACAACATTTTAGGAAGTATTGAGAGAACTGAATTTTTAGTTTTTTTTAAGCCAAAAATAATTGTGTCACCACAGTGATTTTCCACTACAGTAAAAAACTAATGATGTTTTGTACAAAAGTTTAATGCATAACTGGCTAGTTATTGGATTATTTTTAAAGTAATTAACAGAAAATAAAAATATTTGCTCCAGTTATATAGTTTTGCCAAACATGATTCAAGTTATATATCAACTTGAGAAAAGTTATTTTAAAAACAATCACTAAATAATCGGAATTAGTATAACCAGTCACTTTATTAGACCCTTAAATGATTATAAAACACTGATGAAGTTGAAACTTCCTGGCAGATTAAAACTGTGTGCCGGACCGAGACTCGAACTCGGCACCTTTGCCTTTTGCGGGCAAGTGCTGTACAATCTGAGCTACCCAAGCACGACTCACGCCTCGTTCTCACAGCTTTACTTCCGCCATTACCTCGTCTCTTACCTTCCAAACTTTACAGAAGCTCTCCTGCGAACTTTGCAGGACTAGCACTCCTGATAGAAAGGATACTGCGGAGACATGGCTTACCACAGCCTGGGGGATGTTTCCAGAATGAGATTTTCACTCTGCAGCGGAATGTGCGCTGTTATGAAACTTCCTGGCAGATTAAAACTGTGTGCCAGACCGAGGCTCGAACTCTGTACCTTTGCTTTTCGCTGGCAAGTGCTCTACCATTTGAGCTACCCAAGCACGACTAACGCCACGTCTTCACAGCCTTACTTCCGCCAGTACCTCGTCTCCTCCTTCCATTCTTTACAGGAGCTCTTCTGCGAACCTTGCAGGACTAGCACTCCTGAGAGGTACTAGCGGAAGTAAAGATGTGAGGACGGGGCGTGAGTTGTTGCATTCATTTTTCCCGGCAATTTGCTCGTTATACTCTGTTTCCAATGCTTTCTTCTCTTCCTAACTCTTTGCTTTATAAGAACTCACACATTTTTGACTGTGATCCTTTTTAGGTTTGTAGAAGGCGAGATTGTAATTCTGGCAAAATATTCTTCTGTAAGTTATTTCGTTGACTGGTTTGAAATCCTTACATACTTCCTTGTACAGAATGTATAGTTTAGATATACTTAGCTTGGGTCTAAGTACAGTTGTTTTATGAATTTCTTGAGTTGTGAGACTCCATTGTAGGAAACTTTTTTATGTGCTCGTTAACTCTGCACATCATCTCATTTATTTATGTGGAACTGTTTCCTATTAAAAGTCCACTCTTACCTTTCCCTTTATATGCAGAATCAATGACATCACCTGAAATACATTAAGTTATAATAAAGAAGTTCTTACAGACTCTGACTTTTTAGTGTCTTTCGCAGGCCGGTGTGCAACAGCGGTTCTAGGCGCTTCAGTCTGGAACCGCGCGACCGGTACGGTCGCAGGTTCGAATCCTGCCTCGTGCATGGATGTGTGTGATGTCCTTAGGTTAGTTAGGTTTAAGTAGTTCGAAGTTCTAGGGGACTGATGACCTCAGATGTTGAGTCCCATAGTCCTCAGAGCCATTTGAACCGATTTTTAGTGTCTTTATTGAAGTAGTAAACCTTAGAATTCTTGTGAGACCTTAACTTTTCCCGGCGAATCGAATGTTCAAATAACTTACGGGTTTGCTGCCGGGTGACGTCGTCGAACACCGCCGATATGTCGACAGGAGCACACCCTGCCATTCTCAAGGCACAAATGCAAGGAAGAAAAAATGTGCAAGCAAATTTAATACCTCGGTTCACAGAGAAGAAACAAGGAAGATACCACACACAGAACAAGTGTCAACACAACCAAAGATAACCAACATCAGAATTATCGATAGTTACTAATTCTGTCCCTCTGTTTTTTGATGAAAGACAGAGCCGGATTCCAAGCAGCATTTAAACAAAATCCACCATCTCTGTTAATAAGGTTGCTTGATAGTCTCATTTCAACAGCTTACTTAATAACACTATCCTAATAGCTGGACGTGCAAGCCAGAAACTCCGTGTTGTTGTATTCCATAGGATGACCGGTGTCAAGGCAATGTTCTGCAATAGCGAATTTGCTCGGCTGTTGTAAGCGTGTGTGACGCTTATGTTCAATACACTGGTCTTCCACAGTCCTGATTGTCTGACCAATATATGACATGCCACAACTGCAAGGAATACGATAGACCCCAGCCTTACGCAAACCAAGATCATCTTTTACGGACGACATCAGGGCCTTAATCTTGGAAGTTGGTCGAAAAACACATTTCACATCGTATTTCCGCAAAGTACGGCCAATCCTGTTGGAAATGCTTCCTGCATAAGGCAAAAAGGCCGTAGACTTAGGTGCCACCTCGTTGCTATCGTCACTCACCCGTTGCACAGAAGGCTGATGGCGCAACGCACGTTTGATCTGCCTCTCACTATAACCTTTCTGACGAAAGGTGACTTCGAGGTGTGCTAGCTCAGCTGCCAAACTTTCAGGGTCTGAGATAACGTGGGCCCTGTGAACCAAGGTGCGGAGTACTTCTTCACGCTGAGCTGGATGGTGACAATTATCAGCTCGCAGATACAAGTCAGTGTGGGTAGGCTTCCTATAAACAGAATGTCCCAACGTACCATCAGTTTTCCTTTTGACCAACACATCAAGGAAGGGAAGGCATCCATTCTTTTCCACCTCCATAGTGAACCGAATATTCGGGTGGATTGAATTCAGATGTTCCAAAAACCGGTTTAAATTCTCACTACCATGAGGACAAACAACAACAGTATCGTCTACATATCTGAAAAAACACGCAGGTTTCAAGGTCGCTGACTCAAATGCACGTTCCTCAAAGTCCTCCATAAACAAATTGGCCACAATAGGTGACAACGGGCTTCCCATTGCAACTCCATCAGTCTGTTCGTAGTACTGACCATTGAATAAAAAGTAAGTGGAAGTCAGCACATGTCGAAAAAAATTGGTTAACTCGACACCAAACTTAACCTCAATTAGCTGCAACGAATCAGAGAGAGGAACGCGAGTAAAAAGAGAAACCACATCAAAACTGACTAAAATATCAGAGACATTCAAACGCAATCCCTGCAATCGACGTAAGAAATCTGCAGAGTTCTTAATGTGGTGTTCACACCTACCTACTAGTGGGCTCAACAAACTAGCAAGATGTTTAGCTACACGATATTGTCGGAGCACCAATATTAGAAACAATAGACCTCAACGGGACAGCCTCTTTATGGACCTTAGGGAGGCTATATAATCTAGATGGTACAGCACAGTAAGAATTAAGACTCTTGATAGTCTCCTGTGACAAAGAACTTTTCTTCAGGAGTTTATTTGTCTTTCTCTCAACACTCTTAGTAGGGTCAGCACCGATTTTGCGATACGCCGAACCAGAAAGTAGACACTGCATCTTTTGTATGTAATCGTGCTTGTTCAACAAAACGGTGGCGTTTCCCTTGCCCGCAGGTAAAATAACAATATCAGGATCCATTCTGAGTGAACGTAAAGCAGCCGCCTCAGCTGCTGTAATGTTACACTTGGGTGTACGGGCCCCAGTCAACACACGACAAGCTTTCCTCCTAACCTCTTTCGCAGCCTCGGAAGGTAGTTTATAAACAGCCTGTTCGATAGACCTAATAAAATCAACGACTGGCAAACTACTAGGCGTCGGTGCGAAGTTCAAACCTTTCCCCAGCACAGACAAAGCGGCGGCGTCAAACGTTTTCTCCGTGAGATTGATCACAGAACGTCGAGAATTAGAATTAGACACTGAGCCAAGGAAACGTTCAAACTTCGCCGAATGACGAGCAGTTGCAGACTGAAATTCCCAGTCAGACTGCGACCAAGGGGCACCGTCCACCCAATCCCAAGAAAATTCAGAAACATTAGACGCCATCATTATATGAAGCTGAAATAACCTGTATTGAACATACGCGTCACACACGCTTACAACAACCGAGCAAATCCGCTATTGCAGAACATTGCCTTGACACCGGACATCCTATGGAATACAACAACACGGAGATTCTGGCTTGCACGTCCAGCTATTGGGATAGTGTTATTAAGAAAGCTGTTGAAATGAGACTATCAAGCAACCTTATTAACAGAGATGGTGGATTTTGTTTAAATGCTGCTTGGAATCCGGCTCTGTGTCTCATCAAAAAACAGAGGGACAGAATTAGTGCTACCTCATCTATTGATTAATAGTAACTATCGATAATTCTGATGTTGGTTATCTTTGTTTGTGTTGACACTTGTTCTGTGTGTGGTGTCTTCCTTGTTTCTCCTCTGTGAACCGAGGTATTAAATTTGCTTGCACATTTTTTTTTCCTTGCGTTTGTGCCTTGAGAATGGCAGGGTGTGCTCATGTCGAGATATTGGCGGTGTTCGACGACGTCACCCTGGAGCAAACCCGTAAGTTATTTGAACTTAGAATTCTTTATTGCTACAGTGGCTGACCTGCATTTCGTCTTCATGCTGGAGCTAGACTCACTACGATCCAAGAATAAAATCCATCTACATTGTATAATAGCAGCCCCAGAAGCTTCTACAAAAGGAGCCTCTCTTTTCATCTGAAAATTTTTTGTTGCAGTTGTATCGATGTCTTTAACAATTAACCGGTTTCGGTTTTTTAGATTCAATTTTATACTTTTTAGTTAAATTCTTCTTCCATCTTTTGGGATCAGTTTTATTCCATCTTAATCGTTTACCACTGTTACTTTCTTTTACAGCATTGATTTCTTTAATAATGTGATGTGAACAGTCTGTATCACTGGAACCTGGTTCATAGTAAGGATCCTTGACGGACTATCAGAGTCAAAATCATTCTCTTCTTACTATACTTGGCCATTACACTAAAAGCACTTCACCCTGGGCTCACCTGATACCCTTTCTGCCTTGGTTTATCGTGTGCTGTTTTGTGTGTGTGTGTGTGTGTGTGTGTGTGTGTGTGTGTGTGTGTGTGTGTGTGTGTGGAGGGGGGACGGGTGGAACTTCATCATATACTATGCTTACATAATCTGCTCTGCTTGCAGTTGATGTACTTGGAAATTCAAATAGTTCCCTTAAAATATGAAATAAAATTATTTCATGCATTTTAGAATGTCACTGCATCATAAGAATTAAGTTCATGTTTGGAGTATAATTTTATTGCTTAGCTGCACTTTCATCTTCTGTGGGTATAGAATAGAACAAGCAGGGCACATCTTGATAACATTTTTCAGAATGAAACTGACTGTAGACAACTGGCACTCACTGAACTCACAGCAGGTTCTGCTACAATGTGCATTTACCTATTTATGCATGTCAGTTACAATAATAGACAATAATACTGATATCACGTTGTTGAGGTAATGCGATATTATTAGAGGCCAACAATGAATCACCAGATTGCTGCCAGCTGTTGAGAATAACACTAAACAAAGATTTACCACAATCCACTGACTAAATTTATGTTTGATATCTTTCAAATAAAGAACAATAATATTTGTGCCACACTATTCACATAATGTAACATTGTTGTACACTAACTTTAGATTACTTTTCTAGTAGCTGAAGCTAAGAAACATAAGCTTACCACTATCTATTTACAAAATTTACAAAATTTGTGTACCTTATTCTGCTGAAATCCATTAAGAGGTCTTGATAGACTGTTATTGTTTACATAATATTCAACAATGCACTTAAAAAGTTTTGTTACATATTTTTAACTTCTTAGCATGAGAATTGCACTTATGAGGGTAAAAACTTTACAGCTCGTACAAAATAGATACGTGTTTCACAGTTTTACTGAGCTTCGAATTAGTCACCAGCATTGTATATAACCCGTTGCTAGAGATGTGAAAGCTGTAGGATACTCTTAGCAGTGCCAGCTGTGTTGACAGTTCGAGTGGGGCGGTCTATTGCCCAACGAATTTGTAGCAGTTTTGAAGCGAATGCCGTGAAGTGTTTCCATAAGTTTAGAAAACGATAGACCCTAAAATATTATTGTTGTTGTTGTTGTTGTGGTCTTCAGTCCTGAGACTGGTTTGATGCAGATCTCCATGCTACTCTATCCTGTGCAAGCTTCTTCATCTCCCAGTACCTACTGCAACCTACATCCTTCTGATTCTGCTTAGTGTATTCATCTCTTGGTCTCCCCCTACGATTTTTACCCTCCACACTGCCCTCCAATACTAAATTGGTGATCCCTTGATGCCTCAGAACATGTCCTACCAACCGATCCCTTCTACTGGTCAAGTTGTGCCACAAGCTTCTCTTCTCCCCAATCCTATTCAATACTTCCTCATTAGTTATGTGATCTACCCATCTAATCTTCAGCATTCTTCTGTAGCACCACATATCGAAAGCTTCTATTCTCTTCTTGTCCAAACTATTTACCGTCCATGTTTCACTTCCATACATGGCTACACTCCATACAAATACTTTCAGAAATGACTTCCTGACACTTAAATCTATACTCGAAGTTAACAAATTTCTCTTCTTCAGAAACGCTTTCCTTGCCATTGCCAGTCTACATTTTATATCCTCTCTACTTCGACCATCATCAGTTATTTTGCTCCCCAAATAGCAAAACTCCTTTACTATTTTAAGTGTCTCATTTCCTAATCTAATACCCTCAACATCACCCGACTTAATTCGACTACATTCCATTATACTCGTTTTGCTTTTGTTGATGTTCATCTTATATCCTCCTTTCAAGACACTGTCCATTCTGTTCAGTTGCTCTTCCAGGTCCTTTGCTGTCTCTGACAGAATTACAATGTCATCGGCGAACCTCAAAGTTTTTATTTCTTCTCCATGGATTTTAATACCTACTCCGAATTTTTCTTTTGTTTCCTTTACTGCTTGCTCAATATACAGATTGAATAACATCGGGGAGAGGCTACACCCCTGTCTTACTCCCTTCCCAACCACTGCTTCCCTTTCATGTCCCTCGACTCTTATAACTGCCATCTGGTTTCTGTACAAATTGTAAATAGCCTTTCGCTCCCTGTATTTTACCCCTGCCACCTTTAGAATTTGAAAGAGAGTATTCCAATCAACATTGTCAAAAGCTTTCTCTAAGTCTACAAATGCTAGAAACGTAGGTTTGCCTTTCCTTAATCTTTCTTCTAAGATAAGTCGTAAGGTCAGTATTGCCTCACGTGTTCCAGTATTTCTACGGAATCCAAACTGATCTTCCCCGAGGTCGGCTACTACCAGTTTTTGCATTCGTCTGTAAAGAATTCGTGTTAGTATTTTGCAGCTGTGGCTTATTAAACTGATTGTTCGGTAATTTTCACATCTGTCAACACCTGCTTTCTTTGGGATTGGTATTATTATATTCTTCTTGAAGTCTGAGGGTATTTCGCCTGTTTCATACATCTTGCTCACCAGATGGTAGAGTTTTGTCAGGACTGGCTCTCCCAAGACTGTCAGTAGTTCTAATGGAATGTTGTCTACTCCCGGGGCCTTGTTTCGACTCAGGTCTTTCAGTGCTCTGTCAAACTCTTCACGCAGTATCGTATCTCCCATTTCATCTTCATCTACATCCTCTTTCATTTCAATAATATTGTCCTCAAGTACATCGCCCTTGTATAGACGCTCTATATACTCCTTCCACCTTTCTGCTTTCCCTTCTTTGCTTAGAACTGGGTTTCCATCTGAACTCTTGATGTTCATACAAGTGGTTCTCTTATCTCCAAAGGTCTCTTTAATTTTCCTGTAGGCAGTATCTATCTTACCCCTAGTGAGATAAGCCTCTACATCCTTACATTTGTCCTCTAGCCATCCCTGCTTAGCCATTTTGCACTTCCTGTCGATCTCGTTTTTGAGACGTTTGTATTCCTTTTTGCCTGCTTCATTTACTGCATTTTTATATTTTCTCCTTTCATCAATTAAATTCAATATTTCTTCTGTTACCCAAGGATTTCTACTAGCCCTCGTCTTTGTACCTACTTGATCCTCTGCTGCCTTCACTATCTCATCCCTCAAAGCTACCCATTCTTCTTCTATTGTAGCCCGCATCTCGTGGTCGTGCGGTAGCGATCTCGCTTCCCACGCCCGGGTTCCCGGGTTCGATTCCCGGCGGGGTCAGGGATTTTCTCTGCCTCGTGATGGCTGGATGTTGTGTGCTGTCCTTAGGTTAGTTAGGTTTAAGTAGTTCTAAGTTCTAGGGGACTGATGACCGTAGATGTTAAGTCCCATAGTGCTCAGAGCCATTTTTTTTTCTTCTATTGTATTTCTTTCCCCCGTTCCTGTCAATTGTTCCCTTATGCTCTCCCTGAAACTCTGTACAACCTCTGGTTCTTTCAGTTTATCCAGGTCCCATCTCCTTAAATTCCCACCTTTTTGCAGTTTCTTCAGTTTTAATCTACAGGTCATAACCAATACATTGTGGTCAGAGTCCACATCTGCCCCTGGAAATGTCTTGAAATTTAAAACCTGGTTCCTAAATCTCTGTCTTACCATTATATAATCTATCTGATACCTTTTAGTATCTCCAGGGTTCTTCCATGTATACAATCTTCTATCATGATTCTTAAGCCAAGTGTTAGCTATGATTAAGTTGTGCTCTGTGCAAAATTCTACCAGGCGGCTTCCTCTTTCATTTCTTAGCCCCAATCCATATTCACCTACTACGTTTCCTTCTCTCCCTTTTCCTACTGACCAATTCCAGTCACCCATGACTATTAAATTTTCGTCTCCCTTCACTATCTGAATAATTTCTTTTATTTCATCATACATTTCTTCAATTTCTTCGTCATCTGCAGAGCTAGTCGGCATATAAACTTATACTACTGTGGTAGGTGTGGGTTTTGTATCTATCTTGGCCACAACAATGTGTTCACTATGCTGTTTGTAGTAGCTTACCCGCATTCCTATTTTCCTATTCATTATTAAACCTACTCCTGCGTTACCCCTATTTGATTTTGTGTTTATAACCCTGTAGTCACCTGACCAGAAGTCTTGTTCCTCCTGCCACCGAACTTCACTAATTCCCACTATATCTAACTTTAACCTATCTATTTCCCTTTTAAAATTTTCTAACCTACCTGCCCGATTAAGGGATATGACATTCCATGTTCTGATCCGTAGAACGCCAGTTTTCTTTCTCCCGATAACGACATCCTCTTGAGTAGTCCCCGCCCGGAGATCCGAATGGGGGACTATTTTACCTCCGGAATATTTTACCCAAGAGGACGCCATCATCATTTAATCATACAGTAAAGCTGCATGCCCTCGGGAAAAATTACGGCCGTAGTTTCCCCTTGCTTTCAGCCGTTCGCAGTACCAGCACAGCAAGGCCGTTTTGGTTATTGTTACAAGGCCAAATCAGTCAATCATCCAGACTATTGCCGTTGCAACTATTGAAAAGGCTGCTGCCCCTCTTCAGGAACCACATGTTTGTCTGGCCTCTCAACAGATACCCATCCATTGTGGTTGCACCTACGGTACGGCTATCTGTATCGCTGAGGCACGCAAGCCTCCCCACCAACGGCAAGGTCCATGGTTCATGGGGGGGGGGGGTGGGGGGGGAAATATTATTGACATTCCAATAATCAATATTTAACATATCAGATTTTGTAAGTATTTAAACCCACTTTAAATGAGTTGCTTTGTGCCTTGCATTTCATTCCTTTACTTTAGTATTAGTAACATACTCTCTATCATTTGAAATTACTTCAAAAAGGTTTGTGTCATGAATCTTCTTTCCAGTGCAGGTAAGTACAAAATCGTAAGATCTTTTAATATCACACCACTCAAACACAGAATTCAGATCAACTCAACATAGTACTTGTATTTCTGAAAAACGTGAAATCTACTGCTCCAAATATTGTATATGAGTGGAAAAAATCCTTCCACATGGCTTTTGAAATTAGATACACTAACTAGGCCTTCACTGTCCAACATTTTTCGCTTTGTATCTGCTATAAAGGTATAAATACACGGTCAAACCTATTTCAAACCCTTTTCCTCAGGTCGCCAACTATTTTACAAGCGTCTATCATAGTAGTGTGCTGTCCCTTTAATAACTGTATAGCATTGTGAAAAAGGGAAGAAGTATATACAAAATGCAACCATATTTTCGACACAGCACCGTCAGAAAACTCCTTCATAATGTACTTCATTAACGTTGTCCATTTGTTTTGAGATAGAAAATACGACTTCAGTCTGCAAATATGCAGTTGAAGGTAGCCGAGAAAGCCACCTTGTTCTACTGTAACAAAGTACTTGAGAATAATTAGATTTTATAAAATTCAAAACCTTGCAAGAAACCCTCACATATGGCTTATGTCTGAAAATAAGAAACAGTTTTATGAGTTGATCTTTCAAGGCAAATTGGAAGTCAGCCCATTACAGCTTATATTGTGTTGTTAATAATAGGGGCACTGCAGCTTGTTCCAACAATTGGTCTCTCAAGCGTTTCTAATCGATGGAATGTATATCTTTATAGCCTTTCCGTGAATCATCCCCATAGTTTGTATTTGTATTGTATAGACCAAGTCCAACAATCTTCCTTTCAAGTGTATTATCACTTAGTGCATTCGGAACATAAGAAGAAACAATATCAGAATTTTTGTCTTAGCTTTGTTTGGAAATCCAGGACTTTCGCTGTACTCTTGTCTTGAAATCAGAATACCGACTCAACTGAGGAAACAGTTTCGTAGCACACTGATTGTTAATTTCTGTGCACATCCATACAAATTCTGAAAATGGATGAATATAAATATGTATGTATGTATTTACGTATGATATGCATCTCTTCCTAACCTTCTTGGCCGATTTCAACGCGGTACACATATCATTTACTGCTTGGAAAGAATAACTTTAGGGGTGAGGACCATCCACCTATCCAAGGGGCTTGGGGTGAAAAACCAGTGTAGCCCACGACACGATAATACCCACACTTCACTCATCCAGTATTTTAGAATGAGAACCCTTAGAGACTTGAAACAAACTTTACACATAATTTCAAACCTTCGCAAAATTTTTCCTCCCTGCTGACGTCACAAAATAATGAAAGGCAAAAAGTTTATCGCTTACTACATTTTCGCTGTTCATGCAGTAAAACTGCCCCATGAAACATGACGTTTTAAATTCTTATTTGTTTACTATTAACCGTATTTGTGATACAGTTTTTACATACAGTATTCACGTTTACTATTGAATGTATCAGAAAAATTACCTCATTGTATGACAAGAGATATGATGTCATAAACACTGAATGTGTGGAAAACTACTATATCGAGACGTTTAAATTAACTACATCGTTGCTACTAATTAAGCCTGCCATACGTCCCGTAAAAAACCGGGACAGTCCTCATAATTTTTGTCGTCACCCACAAATGTCCACCGAGCGAGGTGGCGCAGTGGTTGGCACACTGGATTCACATTCGAGAGGACGGCGGTTCAGACCCGCGTCTGCCCATTCTGATTTAGGTCTTTTGTGATTTTTCTAAATCGCTTCAGGCGAATGCCGTTATGGTTCTTTTGAAAGAGCACGGCCGATTTACTTCCCCATCCTTCCAGGTTGTACTCGGTCTCTAATGGCTTCGTTGTCGACGGTACGTTAAACGCCAATATGTCCCATATATTAAAATTTCGCAGATACATTTTATGCCGTAAATTAATAATTCTGATTTATATTCAAGTTAAGTATAATTGTCTGGAACTATTGGGATCTGTAATTTTGAAAACATGTCGTAAAATTACCTAGGTTATCGCTTTATTTATTTTTGTTAGGTTTCTGTTGAAGTACCTGTATGCTTCCACACAATACTAAAACGGGTATCAATCATCTCCCAGCATTTCACCCCTTTTGTATCTCGCCTGCACTAAACCATGTTAATATTTACTTTCAGACAGCAGAAATTTATGACATAGCTGTGAAGTAAAAGTATTGTTTAGCCAAAATTTATATTTAACCACACGTTTTGTTTCTTTATTTGAATACCGACAATTCTTATTTTTTTTTCTGTGCATACCTATGCCGACCACAGTTCACTGGTGACTGTTGAGTCTTGAATGATTTAAGAAGTGGATGTGCTATTGTTCGCTTTTGTGAATGATCATTTCAGTATTGTATTCACATTCAGTATTCAGAGAACCTTTCTCTTTGCTACTGCAATACAACATTTTTTGAAATTATACCTAAATGCAGGGACATATTTTCGTATAAACTCAAGGAGAAGTATCTTTTTCTGGAAAGTATCAAAATAAATTGTGAGATCTAGTGCACGACTTGCCACAACACATCTTCCATTGCACATTGCATAGAACGTATTTTTTTTCAAAAATGAATAGGTACTGGTGATGGGAAAGGACCAAATTTTGGAGTCTACGATTGCAAATTGTTTATGCTAAAATGTAATTACACTTTTCCATGCATGGAAATAATGGCAGATTGTTGAGTCTTAGAAAGAATAGTAAAAATATTCACTCCAGTTAAAAATATGTAAATAAGCAAACATAAATGACTGCACAGGTTTCTTCTATGCCTGAAAATTTGTGAGAAATGTTAAATTGTTTTAAATGTGATAGTGTTCTTTCTTTTAACTTCTTTTTACTAGTTTTATATAAATAATAATGGCTTTTTATTATCTTTGAAGTGCAATTTCCTTACAAGAATGTGGAGGGTAAAAGTCATTGTCATCATTGTCATTATTGTAATATTTCAGTGACGAAAAGCATTTGTTGACCCATTTCGGTTCCAGTTAAACAGGATCCACAAGTCGTTTTAGTGGTTGTGCAGGCTGTCTTCGTCTCTGAGGGTGATACTGAAGTATATTTGTGGATGTCCCGTATATTTAAAAAATATATGGTAGCCTTACTACTGGTTCTATTCGCAACACTTTTCGCAGACAGTATCCACATTTGCCGCTGAAAGTTTTTGCAAAAATATGTCATTGTATGACAGATAATTCAGGAGATATGGCGTCAAATACAGAGATGTGAGAAAAATTGCCGCATTATGCATGACATTTTAATTTATTACTTCTTTGCTGCTGACTTTATTCGTCACATGTTTTGCAAACAGTACTCACATATCCCACAGAATGTATCTAGAAAAATGTATCCTATATGGCCCATAGTTCAGGAGATATGACGTCATGAACACTGAGATGCTTGAAAAGCAGCCGCATCATGCATGACCTTTTTTTTTATTATTATTAATATTCACTTCTGGGCCCAATAGGACCACACGAGATACGATCAGTCAATGCTGCTTTTGATGGTTGGCGTTCCTTTGTGTCCAAATTTGTTTCATCCTTCCAGAATGAAGTCTCTTTCTGTCATAAGACCACGGTTTTCCAGTCCGTTTTCTAATTTCCCTCTGACCAACTTTCCAATCACATATTTTTTGTCTGAATGTTGTTCTTTCCGTAACGTCTGCCTGAGTTATACCGGCTACTTCAAGATCCTCCTTAATCGCAGCGATCCATTTAATTGGCTCAATTTTGGCCTTACTTTCCTGTTTTTGTAGGATTCTACTATTTGTTTTGTCGACCTAGTGGTTGAAATTCTTCTTTAAGACTTCGTTTTCTCATGTCTCCATGTATGTCTGCGTATTTCTCTATTTCCTTATTACTTCTCAGCCTATAAGTTTTCTCCATCGCTAATTTTGGGGCCTAATATTTTCCTAATGATCTTTCTTTCTTTCTTTTGAATTCCTTTGAATCCCTCTTTCTATTTAAAATTAAAGATTCTGCTCCATAAAGACGTTCACATTTGATTACAGTGCAGTAATGCCTAAGTTTACTGATTTTATAAAGTGATTTTTTACTATAAATATTTTGTGTTAATCTGAATGCAGTTGCCATTTTTTGACAGCGAACTTCGTTTGCAGCTTTTTCCAGACCGTTTTCTTGTATTATTTCCCCCAATTATTTAAATTGAGAGACCCTTTTTATTTTCCACATTTATTGTTCAAAAACATTGGTGCTTATTTGTTGCATGTCATATATTCCATTTTCTAGAATGATATTTTTTTTCAGATAAACTTCTTTGAGAATTTAAATTTGTTTTTGAGCTGTTGTAATATATCTAAAGAAAATTGTGAAAATTGACAGATCATCTACAAAGGCGACGCGGTGTACTCTAATATTACGTCTATCTAACATGATTCATTGTTGTATATTTTGACTCGACTTTTGCTCTCGCTATTCTGTTTAGCTTTAGAGCTAGTGTCGGTTAACGTTTCCTAAATCAGTGTTAGAATTTTATTATCTGGTCCTTGTTCCTTTAAAATCTGGAAAAGAGATTTATAGTCAACTGAGTCGTAGGCCTTTTTAAAATCCACAAATGTACATACAATACTGTTACTAAAAATCCTTTGGTGCCTAAGCATTAGTTTTAAATTAAGAATTTGTTACGGACAGGATCTGTTTGGTCTAAAGCGTGCTTGATATTCACCAATTTTAGGTTCTAACTGTTCTTTGGCTAAATCAAATAAACATTGCGCGAGAATTCTGTATGTGACCGAGAGAGGAGAGATTCCTCGGCAATTATTTGTATCGATTCTATCCCCTTTTTTACGCAATGCATGAATTAGGACAGTTTTCCAGTCCTCAGGTATTTTCTCTGTTTGCCAGATATGTCATAATAGTTGAGTGATATCTTTTATAGTGTTAGAGCCAGCTGATTTAAGTAGTGCTGCAATTATACCATCTTGTCCGTATGCTTTATTGTTTTCAAGTCTCTTAATTTGTTTAATTATTTCTATTTCGTCAGGTTAGGGTTGGTGTTAGTCTGCTGTGGTTGAAATTTGTTCGTTTTTTCTGGACAATTCAATAGTTTTTCAAAACTTTTTATAGACTTTTTAATTTATTTCTTCTTTACTACTATTTTCATAACGAATTTCGCATATGGTATTCACGTATGCGGCTGAATGTACCTTTAGAAACATAGATCAAGAGATATGAAGTCATAAACAGAGAAATGCATGAGAAACTGCCACATCATGCATGACGTTTTAAATTATTACTTATTTACTACTTCCTCTATTCACAGCATATTCCCCACTGGATGTACGTTCAAGACTATATCATCGTAGAACACAGTTCAGGAGATACAACTTCAGAAACATTGAGCTGCATGAAAAGGAAACTGCAGGGCGAAATTTGCTAGACATGCGGGTGAAATATGTGTACAAAAGCGCGTGAAATACGTTTAATATGTGTGAAATATATTTGACAGTTGCGTATGCCAACAAAGCCTCGGGTACAAAGCTCAGCGTAAACCGATGGAGAGGCGATTTCAATCAAATTTGGTACACATATTAATCACAATGTGAAAATAAATACTGTAAGGGTAGGAACCATCAGCCTCTTGTCGGGGGGGAGGGGGGGGGGGGAGTGATAAAGTGAAGAGAGACGAGTTGGTGGACAGAAAGCGAGAGGAAAGGAAGAGACAGGCACAGATAGGAGGGGGTGGAGGAGGAGAAGATGGACTGAGATAGAAGAGCAGGAAATGGACAGAGAAAGGGGAGAGGAGGAGGTGGAAAGAGAGAGGAGCAGGAGGGGAATAACTAATTGGAGAAACAGATACTCGGGTAACGCCTGGTTTCTCAGCCAGTAGTAATATAATTCACCTTCTCCAAGCGCATTGCCAATTCGGACACTGCGAATGGGCTAGTCATATTTGTTACAACAGCCTCGCATTAAATCTTCGCGCACCAATATTTAAATCAAATGTTCAAATGTGTGTGAAATCTCATGGGACTTCACTGCTAAGGTCATCAGTCCCTAAGCTTACACAATATTTAACCTAAATTATCCTAAAGACAAACACACATACACCCATGGCCGAGGGAGAACTCGAACCTCCACCGGGATCAGCCGCACAGTCCATGACTACAGCGCCCTAGACCGCTCAGCTAATCCCGCGCGGCACCAATATTCAGCGTCGAAACACTTTTCAACCAACTTCGACGTGTAAAAATGGTTCAAATGGCTCTAAGCACTATGGGACTTAACATCTGAGGTCATCAGTCCCCTATACTTAGAACTACTTAAACCTAACTAACCTAAGGACATCACACACATCCATGCTAGAGACAGGATTCGAACCTGCGACCGTAGCAGCAACGCGGTTCCGGAGTGAAGCGCCTAGAACCGCTCGGCCACAGCGGCTGGCTCGACGTGCACTCTGTTGATCTAAATGTTTGGTTACGTTGGAAAAGGAAAGCAAAACAACCTTCAGCGGCTGGCAATTTGTCTTTGGCTGACCTCAGATAACTTATGTGAGGTAGAATTTTCAGCACTGGCAGCATCAACACGAAATACAGATCGTGAATATGTGGCAATTTCCAGTCTTGTGCCTATATTTGAGTTATTGATAATAAAGAAGCAAGGTAATCGTTCCAGTTGATTTCGTTGCAAGAATGAGATGTAATAACATTAAAAGTTGATTAAATTGTGTCATGTCAAGAGTTAATAAAGAAATAACTTCTTTTTTTCATTTTCCGAAACTTAAGTTTTACCCTGCACTTCGAGTCGGATGTCATGTACGAAAGGTGGCACAGGTGATCTGTGTTCAAGGCGAGGGAGCCGCTGCTCAAGAAAGTTCGAAAACTGTTGCCCTAAATAATGCGGCTCTCTTCGAATCAGCTTCATAAGTTTGTTAAGGAGAGCGGCCACCCCTCCCCCTTGCGTACAGATCGGTGCTCAATGGAATCCTTCACAGATCGACAACGGAGATAAACCGAACTTTTATTACAATTCTCAATTATTACCGCGTTCATTCTTGTGGTATTTCGAATATTATTCCTTATTTCGTCACTGTGCGCCATATGTAAAAGTGGGTGTTGGCCGCAAAAGTGACACCTCGCAACACCGCACTACGGTGGGGCTGTGCACAACGCTTTCGTTGGTCGCAGCTGCACCTCCTCTTTAAACATCTTACATCTTTCCGTATAATATTTCATAGGGAGTGGCCAAAAACATATGATCTGATAACCGCTGCACACGTAAAGTCGTATTGAAATGAAGTTCGTATTAAAACTGCCATCTAGCACCTAAAAGTAAAATTAAGAAAATGAACATCAGTAATTAATAGCCCAATGATGACGAAAGCATTACAGACACAGCACAAGTTCTAATTGGACGAGTATGGGGAGGAAAGGAAATCACTCGTGCCTTTTCCAAGCAGCCATCCCGGCATTCGCCTGAAACGGTTCTGGGAAAACACCGGAAACCTGAATCTGGATGGTCAGATAAGGCTTTGAACCCAGCTGCTGTTGAGTGCGAGCCCGTCTCGCCTTCTCGCTCGCTAATTCCACTACTCATATGGAAAGTTATGTGACCTGTCGGTGTAATCTCTTTTTTCCAAACGTACTATAAGTGGCATGTCCGAAAGAACAGATACCATCGGTGACCATGCAGCTCGTTAGAATGAAATTCCAGTCAAATGGATACCCCTAGCTGCATACAGGCGTTGATATAAGGCAACGGGGACAGTTGAAAAAGCGTGCCCCGACCGGGAATCGAACCGAGGATCTCCTGCTTACATGGCAGACGCTCTATACATTTTTCTTTCTTTTTTATTTCGCTGTTGATCGTTGTGTTAGGTCTGTGCGGACATTACATTACATCCGTTCAACTTCATTGTTGATCCTTTCACTCAATTTTTTATTATAGAGACCAACGCGCTCTCTGACCGAACATGCTGAGCTACCGTGCCGACCATCTGAGCCATCGAGGACACAGACGGTAATGCGATTGCAGGGACTTTATCTCTGGCACGCCTCCTGTGAGACCCACATTCCCAACTTATTGTCCCGACTATTTTCATAGTGCCCCTGCCCATCATACTCATTACTCGCGGCTTTTTGCCGATTCCCGTAAGAGTTCGGGCACTGTTTGTGCATCCGCAGAGAAGGAGATGGTCAAATGCGGTGGCTGAGATGGATAGAGCGTCTTCAATGTAAAGAGAAGATCCCAGGTTCGAGTCCCGGTTGGGGCACACATTTTCAACTGTCCCCGTTGATTTATATCATCGCCTGTATGCAGCTAGGGATATTCATTTCATTGTAATGAGACATTTATTTATTTGCTACAATTAACCCAGTATCTATTGTGGGCAGTATTGTTACTAACGCAATTCTACTAATACAATTACTATTGCGGCAGTGTGTTAACAACTGGGATTTCTTTTCAGATCTGTGTTAATATAAACACAGGTTATAAAATAAAATACAAAGATTGGAAAACATAAATACGACAGGCAGATGGAAAAAGAGTAAATAAACTAATTATTGTTTTTTTTTTTTTTGCTGTTGTCTACGTAACCGTGAATGTATCCAGGCGTGCAACTCTTCGTCCGAAGCACATCGATGGCCACGAATGTTTTTCTTCAGGACTTCAAAAATGGGAACCGCAAACCGCATGGGCAGAGATCGGGACTATATCGAGGACGTGTAAAAAAAGTTATCTCGCGCGCTTGGGAGGGGGGGAGAGAGATCGGGAATGTATGGAGGATATTTCTGGATCATCCTCCGTACAACAATACCGAACTCTCCTAATGCGACTCCATATTTTTGGAGCCCTGAAAAAAGATACCCTTTCCTGTCGATTTCTTCGGACAGAGAGGTGCTCGCCTGCGTACAATCATTGTTTCGTAGGTAACCGCAAACATTTTTACTTTTCATGAAGGCACTGATTGTCTTTCCTCACAGTGGGATAAATGTGTTAACAGTTATGATTATTAGTTTTGAAATAATAAACAGTTTACTTTTTTTTCGTGTGTCTCAATTTCACTTGACTACCCCTATGAGTGCGAAGATTCTCGAGACAAATATTTTCGGATTACTAACCACGTCAACCTGCAAAGTGTCTGCGATGTTCCTGGAAGCACAGCCTCTCTTTCTATGTTCCTTATTCGGCTTGAAAATGGGAGGGGAAAAACTGCTTCCAGAAACGTCACAGACACTCTACTGACTGACGTGATTAGCAAGTCTACGTTTTATTCCTTGGAAATTATAGTTTCATGAAACTTGGTCAGTCCGAAGTAATTATTCATACGATTTTACGTTCATTCCATCAGTGCGACGTAGAGCCATTAGTCCGTGACTGATTCATGCATGGCTTCGTGGGTGTTTTGCGGTTGGTTGACGTACTGTCTATGTTGATACAGTTTTAGATAGATCGTCAAATAGTCAGAGCAAATTACGACATGTTTCTTTCATGCAGTGTGGGCTCTAGGATTACCTCTCTAATGATCCTGGGGACGCAGACCTTTGCCATTAAACAGAAGAAATTAAACCTGTCCAACTGAATCCACAGCTGTATGCTTCGCAGTTCAGTAATCTCCGCTTAATGAATCACGGCGAAACCCGCAGCTGCTTCAGCAGCGATTACACAGCAGCCGATGTAGATCACTGGCGCAACATCACATTAGGAGGTGGGAGGGTTTGAGCTAATTACTCACGTGACGTCACTAACTGCCCTATTAGAGAAATTAGGTCATGAGCGCATAGTACCGTTAGCTAATAACAGCCACAACAGACACGTCCCTAATACTGTCAACGTACGCGACTGGCTTAGGCCCTAGGGCGTGTAGTATTAGTCGAAAACAGTTTTGGTTCCAATTTTAGTTTTTTTATTTATCAACTACGCGTTTCACCCTATTTAGGCATCTTCAGGCTGATCTGAATTTGGTATTTCTTAGGACGTTCCCTTAGACAATTTATTAAAGGGCATTGTCGAGTACATCAGGCCAACATCGCCTTGGTTAACCTAAGTAAATATTTTCTAGATGGACGTGCGTGGCTCCAAGATCCGCATAACGCGTACACGTTCACAGCAGCAAATAATATAATAAGATGGGGCTTAAGTAGTTAGCATAATGCCAATGAAGTAGTTAGTGGCTTGAATTCAAAGAAATAGTATCGGCAGCAGTTGAGAGATTTATACCAAATAAATTAACAAACGGCGGAGCTGATCCTCCTTGGTACACAAAACGGGTTAGAAAACTGTTGCAGAATCAACGAAACAAACATGCCAAATTTAAACAGACGCAAAATCCCCAAGATTGGCGATCTTTTAAAGAAGCACGAAATTTAGAGTGGACTTCAATGCGAGATGAATATAACAGTTTCCACAACGAAACTTTGTCTCGAAACCTGGCAGAAAATCCAAAGAGATTCTAGTCGTATGTGAAGTATGTTAGCGGCAAGAAACAATCAATGCCTTCTCCGCGCGATAGTAATGGAGATAATATCGAAGACAGTGCTGCCAAAGCAGAGTTACTAAACACAGCCTTCCGAAATACCTTCACAAAAGAAGACGAAGTAAATATTCCAGAATTCGAATCGAGAACAGCTGACAACATGAATAACGTAGAAGTAAACATCCTCGGAGTAGTGAAGCAACTTAGATCACTTAATAAAAGCAAGTCTTGTGGTCCAGACTGTATACCAATTAGGTTCCTTTCGGAGTATGCTGATGCATTAGCTCCATACTTAACGATCGTATACAACCGTTCGCTCGACGTAAGATCCGTACCCAAAGATTGGAAAGTTGCACAGGTCACACCAATATTCAAGAAATGTAGTAGGAGTAGGCCTAATCCATTAAATTACAGGCCCATATCATTAACGTCGATATGCAGCAGGATTTTGGAACGTATATTGTGTTCAAACATTATGAATTACCTCGAAGAAAACTGTCTATTGACACACAGTCAACATGGGGTTAGAAAACATCGTTCGTGTGAAACACAACAAGCTCTTTATTCATATGAAATGTTGAGTGCTATTGACAAGGGATTTCAGATCGATTGCGTATTTCTGGATTTCCGGAAGGTTTTTGACACTGTATCACACAAGGGGCTTGTAATGAAATTGCGTGCTTATGGAATGTCATCTCATTTATGTGACTGGGTTTGTGATTTCCTGTCAGAGAGGTCACAGTTCGTAGTAATCAAAACAAATTGAAAACGATTTAGAAAAGATATCTGAATGGTGCGAAAATTGGCAGTTGACCCTAAATAACGAAAAGTGTGAGGTCATCCACATGAGTGCTAAAAGGAATTTGTTAAACTTCGGTTGCACAACGGATCAGTCTGATCTAAAAGCCCTAAATTCAACTGAATACCGAGGTATTACAGTTACGAACAAGTTAAACTGGAAGGAATCCAAAGATAATGTTGTGGCGAAGGCTAACCAAAGCCTACGTTTTATTGGCAGGACACTTAGAAAATGTAACAGATCTACTATGGAGACCGCCTACACTACGCTTGTCCGTCCTCTTTTAGAATACTGCTGCGCGGTGTGGGGTCCTTACCGGATGGGACTGACGGAGTACGTCGAAAAAGTTCAAAGAAACGTAGCACGTTTTGTATTATTGCGATATATGGGAGAGAGTGTCACAGAAATGATACAGGATTTAGGCGTTTTTCGTTGCGACGGAATCTTCTCACGAAATTCCAATCACCAAATTTCTCCTCCGAATGCGAAAATATTTTGTTGACGCCGACCTACACAGGGAGGAACGATCACCACGATAAAATAAGGGAAATCAGAGCTCATACGGAAAGATATAGGTGTTCATTCTTTCCGCGTGCTATACGAGATTGGAATAACAGAATTGTGAAGGTGATTCGATGAACCCTCTGCCAGGCACTTAATGTGATTTGCAGAGTATCCATGTAGATGTAGATGTAGATGTAGAATTACGACTCCAAAGAAAAGACCCACCGTGGTTTAAAAGCGCAATTCGGATAATGCTCAGAAAGCAAAGACAGTTGCACTCGGGGTACAAGAAAGATTGGGAGAATGAGGACATGCAAAACATAGTAGAGATTCGTGCTGCTGTAAAAAGAGCTATGCGCGAAGCATACAACCACTACCACCGTCATACCTTAGCAAAAGATCTTGCTGAAAACCCAAGGAAATTCTGGTCTTACGTAAAATCGGTAAGCAGGTCGAAGGCTTCCATCCAGTCACTCACTGATCAGTCTGGCCTGGCAACGGAACACAGAAAAACGAAAGCTGAAATTTTAAATTTAGCATTTGAGAAATCTTTCACGCAGGTGGATCGTACAAACATACCGCCGTTTGAGTCTCGTACAGATTGCCGTATGGAGGACATAGTGCGAGACATCCCTGGGGTTGTGAAGCAGCTGAATGGGTTGAAAATAAATAAATCACCAGGTCCTGATGGGATTCCAGTTCGGTTTTACAGAGAGTACTCTATTGCATTGGCTCCCTACTTAGCTTGCATTTATCGCGAATCTCTTGCCCAACGTAAAGTCCGGAGCGACTGGAAAAAAGCGCAGGTGACGCCTATATATAAGAAGGGTAGAAGGACGGGCCCTCAAAATTACAGACCAATATCCTTAACATCGGTTTGTTGCAGGATTCTCGAACATATTCTCAGTTCGAATATAATGAATTTCCTTGAGACAGAGAAGTTGCGTTCTAGGCGCTCAGTCCGGAACCGCGCGACTGCTACGTTCGCAGGTTCGAATCCTGCCTCGGGCATGGATGTGTGTGATGTCCTTAGGTTAGTTAGGTTTAAGTAGTTCTAAGTTCTAGGGGACTGATGACCATAGATGTTAAGTCCCATAGTGCTCAGAGCCATTTGAACCATTTTTTTAGAGAAGTTGCTGTCCATGCATCAGCATGGCTTTAGAAAGCATCGCTCCTGCGAACCGCAACTCGCCCTTTTTTCACATGATATATTTGCGAACCATGGATGAAGGGTATCAGACGGATGCCATATTCCTTGATTTTCGGAAAGCATTTGACTTGGTGCCCCACTGCACACTCCCAACTAAGGTACGAGCACATGGGATTGGTTCCCAAGTATGTGAGTGGCTGGAAGACTTCTTACGTAATAGAACCCAGTACGTTGTCCTCGATGGTGAGTGTTCATCGGAGGTGAGGGTATCATCTGGAGTGCCCCAGGGAAGTGTGGTAGGTCCGCTGTTGTTTTCTATCTACATAAATGATCTTTTGGATAGGGTGGATAGCAATGTGCGGCTGTTTGCTGATGATGCTGTGGTGTACGGGAAGGTGTCGTCGTTGAGTGACTGTAGGAGGATACAAGATGACTTGGACAGGATTTGTGATTGGTGTAAAGAATGGCAGCTAACTCTAAATATAGATAAATGTAAATTAATGCAGATGAATAGGAAAAAGAATCCCGTAATGTTTGAATACTCCATTAGTAATGTAGCGCTTGACACAGTCACGACGATTAAATATTTGGGCGTAACATTGCAGAGCGATATGAAGTGGGACAAGCATGTAATGGCAGTTGTGGGGAAGGCGGATAGTCGTCTTCCGTTCATTGGTAGAATTTGGGGAAGATGTGGTTCATCTATAAAGGAGACCGCTTATAAAACACTAATACGACCTATTCTTGAGTACTGCTCGAGCGTTTGGGATCCCTATCAGGTCGGATTGACGGAGGACATAGAAGCAATTCAGTGGCGGGCTGCTAGATTTGTTACTGGTAGGTTTGATCATCACGTAAGTGTTACGGAAATACTTCAAGAACTCGGATGGGAGTCTCTAGAGGAAAAGAGGCCTTCTTTTCGTGAATCGCTACCGAGAAAATTTAGAGAACCAGCATTTGAGGCTGACTGCAGTACAATTTTACTGCCGCCAACTTACATTTCGCGGAAAGACCACAAAGATAAGATAAGAGAGATTAGTGTTCGTACAGAGGCATATAGGCAGTCCCCTTGTTCTGTTTGGGAGTGGAACAGGGAGAGAAGATGCTAGTTGTGGTACGAGGTACCCTCCACCACACACCGTATGGTGAATTGCGGAGTATGTATGTAGATGTAGATGTAGAAGACAGAGAAGTTGCCCCTAAGAACCAGTGATCAACAACAGTGCCTTATAACGCACATAGCAAGAAATGAAAAAGAATTATAATTAAGAGCTTCTTTTGAACGAATTGTCTGAGAAAGATTAGTAAAGACATAAGGAATGAAAGCCGAAGAAGAGTTAAATCTTAAAATGTTAAAGTATGAGAAAAATGAGTTACTGCCCACAGAAGACAAACTTTGGACAGTGATCAATCAGGTGTTGTTTTGGAGAGAGAATACATATACATTATATTGGAAATTGTGTGCACCTGAGTGTGCACAAAATGGTTTAATTTGGTTTATACATAAAGGTTATGGGCATTTTGGAATAAGGAAGTGTATAAAACATATGATAAAGTTTTACCATTTTAAACACCTAGGAAACAAAGTTGTTAGATTACTACAGACATGCAAGTCTGTCAAAAGGTGAAGGAAAATAATAAAGGAAGACATTGCACAATTTCCCTATACATGATTTAACAGCTTCGGGTTTTTATGAACCATTACCCTCAAGTCAAGGAGGTGTCAGATATATTTACGTTCTATTATAGTGTTGGTCTAAATATATTACATTATATCCAATTAAGCAAGCTAATACAGAGACAGTTATAAACTGTATGCACATATATTTTGTAGAGGTAGGAAGACCTAAGAGATTATTAACGGATAATGGTTCAAAGTTTGTGAGACAATCATTTAAAGAGTTTCTAGCTTGGGAGAACATAAGGAAAGTCACGATATCAAAATATAATCCAAAATCGAATCCGCGTGAAAGACTTATGAGGGAGATAGGACGTTTATTCAGAAGTTTCTGTTCATCAAGACATACAACTTGGACAAAATTAGTGCAAGAATTTCAAATGCTTTTGAATAAACTACCCCATTTGTCTCCGGGATTGTCTCCCATAGAAATACTACGAAGATAATTTATAGGGGAACCATTGTTAAAATTCTTCAAATGGCCAGAGGTACAACAGGAACAATTGCGTAGATCAGCTAATAAAAGATTACAGCATTATAACACGTCAGCAATAAACCCAACATTTGAAGTAAACGATCTTGTGTGTGTAAAAGAACATCATAGTTCTAATCTTAAAAAGGAAACACAGAAATTTTTTCCGAGATATGCAGGACCATTTAAGATTGTGGATAGTCCACCCGAAAGCATACTATTTAATTGACCCAAATACTGGTCAGGAGAAAGGTTTATATAGTGCCGACGAACTAAAAAATATACTCCAACAGTTCACTAAATAAAGTTATATATATATATATATATATATATATATATATATATATATATATATATATATATATATATATGCGCGTGTATTTGTAACTATTTAGTCTCGTCATAAATTAGGAGGTGAGAGAGGACAAGCAACCAAGTACTAAATTGTATTTGACGAGACTATAATAATAGGATGACAAATAGAAATATAGGGTACAAGTGCAGAAAATGGATTAATAGAAGATGGCAGTAAAAACAGTAAGTTTTTGAATTGGTAATCTAGCTGGAGCTAGGGTTTTAAGAAAAGAGAGAACAAAAGAAACAATAGAATGCAAGTAAGAATACGTAGACATATAGTGATGGCAATAGATGAGTTAAAATAGGGATAAGGTAGTAAGCAAAAGACTTAACACCTGAAATAGAGTGCAGACTTGGAAATCAAAAGGAAACCTCAAAGTAATATGGGAGAAAGTAGAAGAACAATCAATGGAAGATATAAATATATCTGAAATGTGGAGTGTACTTTGTAATTAGGAATGATGAATGAACGGCAGGTAGGCGGAACTAAGAAAGGCTGACCTATACTGTGCGGGAAGGGGCTCAAAAAGGGGACTGACCTGTACCATAGTAGAATAGGAAGTAATACGTGGTACTACCACACTGAATGAAATAGATATATTTTACAGTACTAAGACGCAGAAGTGGTCTTTGGTGGAAGGGGGAATAATATTGTTAAAAGAATAATCCATAGATTATTCTTAAAATTGGTAATTAATAACAAGAGGTTCTTTTGCAAATAGTTTATAGTACAGAGAGGTGAATGGACTTGAGTGCAGTGCTGGAGACAATTTACACCTCCATATTACTGTACACAAAGCCTTCGCAATACAAGTCCATACTCTTGGAAGGTGGGATATTAAAGAAGTTAAGTTCTCTAAATAGAGAAGACTTAGATGTCCATACCACGGAAACTCAGAAAGTTTATTATCAGTATAATAACAAAAGATAAGCTATCTATGCAAATAAGGTTAATATTGCTTTACAATATTATGATGTCTAAGTGTATCACAATAAATGTCTCACAAGTATCCAGTAGCTAGATCGTAAAATTGTCTTAATTCAAAAATCGAAAATGGTTAATTGGTCATGAGGTCAAGAAGATCAAAAATTAAAAGGAACTTAAGAACAACGTTAATGTCAAGTAATATGTTTGTATTACTATGCATTTTCCTCAGATACTTCGGGTGATCTAGAAAAGCTAGCCATAATATTAAAGAAAGTAATAAAATATGAGAAATAATATTACAAGTACGAAGAAAATGAATGAATCTGGCAAACAGGAACAAAGGGTTAAGTGATTAAGTGGACATAGTCACGAGTGATCATTAACGATTATAAAAAGTTATGTTCGAGAGATTATGTAAAGGCAGCTTTAAGATGTAAGAGTAGGATAATACTAATAGAATTGTAAACAAAAATGTGTTTGTAACTAGAGACTTGAGCACGAGATCTCGTGTCTGAGTGGCGGGATATGTAGTGTTTCGGGATATTTGTAAACATCCCAACACACCATTGGCAAGCTGTCGACAAGAGATGCTCGTGAGTAATTTGAATAAGGATGAATGTAGTGGGAAAGGGAAACTGTGTGTTTTCCTTTCTTGTATGCAAAGAATGTGGAGCAGTGGTGGAACCGGCGAGAAGGGGGCCAGTAAAAATGGTATTGCAACCACTGGTCGTCCAGGAGTCATTTGGGCCATGGTGCAGCAAGTGCCTGAATACAAGAGCCATGGAGTAAACTACGCACCAACAAGGGCGTAACGAACATTTGAACAGCAGTAGTTTTTTGTATATGTATGGACGTTTTGAATGTACTCAAGAGAGTGGTATTACCGTAGCAATTGTTTGTTGTGTTGTTAAAAGTAATGGTGAAAATGTTGGGCAAAATATACCCCTGTTTGTGAGAAGGGTGGCGATTTATTTAGCAGCGCAATAGACAGAACTTGCGAAAGCATTCCGGGAATCTTCACCGCAGTTGGATCGACAGGGAGGTGACACGGAAGGATCTGGACCACCAAACAACTACTCAGAGAAGAGAGGATAAAGGTAATACAGTTTTCATCTGGTAGTGTATTAGGGTCAGCAAAATACTGCCCTGATATATCGGCCAGAGACGCAACTTCCCGATGGTGTTTGTATAAGACCCACCACAAACCCTGCAAAATATACATCAGCAAGAGAAAAAGGAAACATACAACCCACCTGCTTTGGCCTTTACAGGCCAGGTGAAATTGGAATGCGTACATTTATTAGTTAGAACATACTTGAAGCCTTTATTCGAATCCGAATATTGGTTCATATCAATGAGTTAAACTTGCCACAAATCATCGAAACGTTGTATTATGATATGATATGTCTTTGTGGGAAAGTTTTGCTTCCACATTTTTATGAAGCTCACGAACATCTCCATAATTACTTGGTAAAAGGCCTTTCTCGAGGCACTGAAAATACTAACATGATTTCATTCGTGTGAACTGTATTCCCTGCTGTGGATAATGCTGTGAGTAGTCATAATCATTCTACGGTCTTGGTTGGGTAATTGTAGTATATATGCTTCAGAGGTAGGAGATTTAGGCTTTTATGATAAATGTCATTGCTTTTGCCTGTGCCATATGTGAGTTTAGTGATATTTTTGTATTTCTTACTTTTGTAGCCCTATATTCGTCTTTTTGGGTTGTTGCATTTCCCAGATGCGTTAGACCTAAGTAATATTTCGGCATACGCTACCTTATCTTACGATAGACACTTGTCAGGACTTGAAGTTTTGAAGAAAATTAGCTCTAACAAACCAAGTATTCTCTCAAATTTCGTATTCCCGAACTGTATTGCATCCATAATTAAAAGCATAAACATTTCTCAGCCTCGCTAACTTATTATCTGGTGTCTAACTCTCTATCATTATGTTCGTTATTGTAATTGGTAATAATGTCTGCATCCTCTTCTGCTCTTCTACCTCCACCTGTATTTTGCGAAAGCCTTTTCGGACTTTCTGTTATTGGTTTAAGCATTTGTTCAAAATGGTTCAAATGGCTCTGAGCACTATGGGACTCAACTGCTGTGGTCATCAGTCCCCTAGAACTTAGAACTACTTAAACCTAACTAACCTAAGGACATCACACACATCCATGCCCGAGGCAGAATTCGAACCTGCGACCGTAGTTAAGCATTTGTGAGAGACGCTGTTTTCGTTGCATATTTCTAATTTTAGTAATCGTGATTTCTGACGAATAGCTTCCCGTTCTTCAATAACTTCATGCTTGGTCGTCAACATGCTGTTGTATACTAAGTCAATTTTGTGATAGGGTACTACTGGTAGCAATGGGATGCAACTTCGTCATCTATTGCATGAATATAGCTGAGCCTGTCCGTTAGTCTTCCCTTGACTTAAATTCTGTCATTTAATATCTCACCTATTTTAGCTACTGTTATGATAAGACTTTCCTGTTACATTGTTTCTGTGTTGATTGCCTCGAGTTTTTTGCCAATGTATGATACTTGTGCTCCACACTCTCAGAAAGAGTGTATGAAATACATGCAAATTTCTCCATAGTCCACAGTATACTGATGTAGTTGCATGTTGATGTGATTCCAGCAATCAGCACATATGCTAACAAATTCATTGAACACCATATCGGTTTCTAGACGCGCTTGGTAAATTTATTTATTTATTTATTTATTCTTTGCCCATGGACTCCAGCTGAAAATTCAGCTGAGAGTATTGGGTGTGCCATAAAATAGGCTATTAACATCAAACTTGATTTCATTATATATAAATGAAACAAATGATTAAACAGAAATAGTCCATAATCATACAAAGGTATTACATGTTTCACATTATATGTACACACAAATCCAAACAACATACAGAAATGATAATTTTTAAAGGTACATTTCAGTAATGATATAACATATTAAACACCATCTTAGTATTCACTCAAACTGTATATACATTTCTCTGTGAGATATAGTTTCAAATGATTTTTAAAACATTTTAGGTCTGTTTCTTTTTTAATGATTTTGGGGAGTTTATTAAAAAACCTTTTGCCTGCTTCTTCTGGGGCAGTCATAGACAGTTTTAGATTTCTGTTTATCATGTAGTAATTTTCATTTCCTCTTGTACCGTGTTTGTGTACATCTTTATTTTGGAGGTGTTTATCACTTGACCTTACCGCCATTATGCTTAGTATATGTACAGTGAATATACTGTCATAATATTATAGTGTACAAAAGCTTGCCTACAGGTCTGTCTTGGTGGTATTTTTGCAATGCATCTCACTGCCCTTTTCTGAATTGTGAATATTCTTTTTAGGTAGCCAACTTGTGCACTTCCCCATATATGAACTGAATAAGACAAATGTGGGAAGACAAGTCCATAATACATATTTTCTAAATTCGTATTGTCCTGCTTAAAAGCGATAGTAAGATTTGAATTATTCCTTAGCATCTGCCTTGGAATCTTTGAGTAAGCGTGGTTCAAATAAAACACATCGGCTTTCGTATGATGGCTGAAACAGAAATATTTGCTTATTGGATCCTGTTTCTTCGCTATGACACCATCAAATATAAATACACTGTTTTGTTTTACTTACTTGGTTGGTGGGATATCATTGCTTTCGCTGAATTTCTGGTGAGTTACTCCATCAATACCATACAAAATGTCCTGTAATAGTTGATATTTAACCAGCAATAGAAGTTTTGAACGTATATATACATTCTCCAAGCGAGTCCCTTCAGGATGTGTTAACAGCGATAGAATGAGATTAGTCTTCCCACAATCAGATACCCCAACAATGAAAGCACATACATTATCAGGAAGCAGTGAACTATTCCTCTTCTTCTTCTTCTTCTTCTCCTAGTCAGTATCGTTGCAGGTCGAGTCACTTACTAGAAGCCCATTGTGGTGAAGTCATGGTGGCGACTGTTTCTTTATATTAATATAGTCGGATGTTGTAGAGGAATAAATAACATGAGTATAGCTGTTACACATTCTTATTTTATCAATTCTTGCATACAGCAGGGTATATGAAAATAATTGAGAAAGTGCGTACTTCTGTGTCTATATTCAGACTGTTGCTTCTTGCGTTTTCACTTCTGTCAATGCTCAGCATGAATTACAGAGCTGAACGATGGTTTCTCCTGAAGGCCAACAACTTTTTCATGTCATATCTTGCAGGCTGTTCCACAGTTTCTCATAGAACCCATAGATGTAGAGTTGTCAGCTTAAGTGAAACTCTAGATAGTACTGTGTTATAGCATGCATTAGATTTTAAAAGGTCTGTTGCTGTACATGTGTCCATATTTTAACTCTTCAGGGGAAGCCCTTTGCAGTGATTGCATTTTCACACAGTATCATAGACAGGGAGAGCACGTATCCATGGAAAAAAGCAGAAATTCGCACTAAAGCACCACATAGACAATTTTAATCATTTAACGATAATGTTACTCTGGCATCACTAAATCGTGAGTTTTCAAATACCACCGCTGCACAGAATTCACTATCCAACTTCATACCCACCCTCACATATTTAGTACCACATTTGTTTAAACTGTAGTTACGGTTATATAACATTATTTCCACGTCAACTAACTGCTGCTGCTGTGGTGATTGCGCCTCACTAGCAAGGAGAACAAATTATTAATCAAATTATATGTTATACTAGACTTTTTTTGTTCATCTTTCGTACTAGTACTTACATGACGATTGCCTTGCGGCTATATGTTGTGAAATGTTCACCGCTTGAGAGCTCTCACATGACTGGTTGAACAGTTTATCGATAGCTGTAAACATAAATGTTTCTTTACAATGAATGATGATATTATCTTTGACATTAAATACAGTCTTCATTGTCATCTTAGCAGAGTGGTTAAACCTTCGTTTGTAGGACATTATGCATTTACACAGGTGTCCTATGTCGCTTCTTATGCTTGCTGTGAAATGCTGAGGTTGCCTGCAGATTCAAGCACTCCATCAGAATCCACAGCTGTGAAGGGACATGTTACTTAGCGGGAAGCAGTGCATAGCTGTCACACGCCTCTGTGTCTCAAACACAAAACCGAGTGAGGGGGACTCACATTCTCGAGGACGACGGTTCAATCCCGTATCCGGCCACCCTGGTTTACGTTTTCCATGATTTCCATAAATCTCTTGAGGCAAATGCCGAGTTGCTCCTTTGAAAGGGTGCAGTCGACTTCCTTCCCCATCCCCCCATCCTTCCCTTATCTGATGGGACTGATGGCCTCGCTTCCCGCCCCCCTCTCCCCCCCCCCCCCCAAAAAAGATCAGGCAACCAATTTAACAGTTATCAAACGTTAAGTAGCGAGCAATGAGCCCACATTGCATGGGGCATGTGTATATTCAGTGTGTGTATTGCATGTGCCGCGCGGGATTAGCCGAGCGGTCTAGGGCGCTGCAGTCATGCGTGGTTCCCTCCTATTCTGTCCGCGAATGGTCCGTTGGAAGAAAGGTTGGCGGCAAATCTCCGTATTAGCTCTAATTTCTCGAATGTTCTTGTTATGATCATTTCACGAGACGTATGTTGGAGGAAGTAATATTTGTCCGACTCTTCCCGGAACGCATTCTCTCGGAATTTCAATAGTGAACCTCTCCGCGATGCACAACGGCTGTCTTGTACAGTCCGCCACTGGAGTTCGTTGAGCGTCTCCTTTACGCACTCGCGCTGCATAAGCGATCCCGTGACGAAACGCGCCGCTCTTCGCTGGATTTTGTCTACCGCTTCTACATGCATCAGAAAAAGCTTTGCATCACCTCGGTTCTGAGATTTCCGGAACCTGTTCGGAAAACTGGAATAGAGATCAACATAAACATCATTTCCGCCCTTTGTATTGCTTATGAAAACCACTCATTGCATGTTGTACCACCATACAGCGAGACCTTCAGAGGTGGAGGTCTAGATTGCTGTACACACCGGTGCCTCTAATACCCATTAGCACGCTCTCTTGCATTCATGCACGCCTATATTCGTCGTGGCGTACTATCCACAAGTTCATCAAGACGCTGTTGGTCCTGATTGTCCCACTCCTCAACGGCGATTCGGCGTAGGTCCCAAAGAGTGGTTGGTGGGTCACGTCGTCCATAAACAGCCCTTTTCAATCCATCTCAGACATGTTCGATAGGGTTCATGCCTGGAGAACATGCTGACACTCTAGTCGAGTGATGCCGTTATCGTGAAGGAAGTAATTCACAAAATGTGCACGATGGGGCCGAGAATTGTCGTCCAGGAAGACGAACGCCTCGCCAACATGCTGCCGATATGGTTGCTCTATCGATCGGAGGATGGCATTCACGTATCGTACAGCCGTTACGGCGCCTTACATGACCAGCAGCGGCGTACGTCGGCCCCACATAATGCCACCCCAAAACATCAGGGTACCTCCACCTTGCTGCACTCGCTGGACAGTGTGTCTAACGCGTTCAGCCTGACCGGTTTGTCTCCAAACACGTCTCCGACGATTGTCTGGTTGAAGGCATATGCGACACTCATCCGTGAACAGAACGTGATGCCAATCCTGAGCGATCCATTCGGCATGTTGTTGGACCCACCTGTACTGCGCTGCATGGTGTCGTGGCAGCAAAGATGGACCTGGCCATGGACGTCGGGAGTGAATCTGCGCATCATGCAGCCCATTGCGCACAGTTTGAGTCGTAACACGACGTTCTGTGGCTGCACGAAAAGCATTATTCAACATGATGGCGTTGCTGTCAGGGTTCCTCCGAGCCATCATTCGTAGGTAGCGGTCATCCACTGCAATATTAGCCCTCGAGCGGCCTGAGCGAGGTATGTCATCTACAGTTCCTGCCTCTCTGTAGCTCCTCCATGTCCGAACAACATCGCTTTGGTTCACTCCGAGACGCCTAGACACTTCTCTTGTGCCGCGCGGGATTAGCCGAGCGGTCTAGGGCGCTGCAGCCATGGACTGTGCGGCTGGCCCTGGCGGAGGTTCGAGTCCTCCCTCGGGCATGGGTGTGTGTGTTTGTCCTTAGGATGATTTAGGTTAAGTAGTATGTAAGCTTAGGGACTGATGACCTTAGTAGTTAAGTCCCATAAGATTTCACACACATTTGAACATTTTATTGCATGTGCATGGAGTATGTGTGGCGTAACTGTGGTGTATATGGTGCTGCTCTGACATATATGTTACAGTTATGCTAACAAGGAAAGGTCTCCAGCAGTGCGATCGACGTTTTGAAACTGTATATACACTGATGTAGGTGAAGTATATCACACACTGCAGTCATTCACCATGGCGGGACCTTGTTTGTGAGTAATTGACGAAAAAAAAGTCGAATTTTGTGTAACACTCAGTTGCGCTAAGAAAGTTGCATTATGTAGTTTGGCTGTGTGGTGTAATGGCTAGGATAATAGCTTTGCATGTAGGGGTTTATGGGTTCAAATTTTGTCAGGGGCACTTCTTTTTTATTTTTAATCTTTATCTAAATGACTATTGTCATCATTTTTTTCATTTAATTAATTTAAATGTAATTTTTTAATTTAATTCCTTTGTCCCATTATTTTAATCATAATACTAACTTCTTCATTTGCTCTCATTTTTCTTCCTATCATTCTTACTCCACTTGAAATCTTTATTCATGTGTTTTTAATCTATTTTATATATTAGTTTCGATTTCATTACTGTTGTTTTATCAGCCTGTTTTTTCGCTCAAATTGTTGTGCTCATTATGTCTACTTCTCATTTTGTTTGAAGTTCGCTTTACTTGTAAACCATCCTTTCATTTAAATTTGTATCTGCATTATTTTCTCCATAGTGCAATAGGTATTTAGTTTATGTTTTAAATATTTGTATATCGATTAACGTGTAAATAAAATTGCCCATCTGGTTACAAAAATACATTTTTCACACTACTGAACAAATATAAATAGATTATTTCGTCTTTTGCTTTTTAACTGATATATCAGAATTTTCAGCTAATTTAATATTGAAATAGATAAATATAATTAAATTCATATTAAAAAATTCTGATTGGAAAGAAACGTGAAACAGATGAAAAAGTTCATACGGTGATTAAAACGTTGTGACAAAGGAACAGAAAAAAATACATTAAAACCAATTAACTGAACAAAAATGATGATCAAAGTCACTTTGATAAAGATTTAAAAATAAAAAAATTCGAACCCACATCCTCCTACATGCGAAGCTGTTATCCTATCTATTAAACCATGCAAACACACTGGCTACTGTAACTTTTATAATGCTATTGTGTATCACACACAATTCCCATTTTTTTTCATCAGTTACTTACAAACAAGGGACCACCAGAGTCCTTGGCTGCAGTGTGTTATACCTCATATCTTGACCTATATAACCATATGGACAGTTTCAAAAAGTTGATGTCACCACTGGGGAATTCTCCTTGTAAGTATGTGGATGTGCATAGGTGTGTGTGTGTATGTGTGTGTGTGTGTGTGTGTGTGTGTGTGTGTGTTATTGGTTGATATAGTTGAAAATAAAACAAATATACATTCCTCCTGCTTGCTTGACTCCTTGTGCTTGGGACTATTGCAGCTGTTGTGATGGTTCAGGCAATGGTAACCGTGCTAGCACTGTAATAGTAATAATAATAATAATAATAATAATAACAATAAAACAAAGTCCTACGTATACCGAAACAGACACACATAATAATAATAATAATAATAATAATAATAATAATAATAATAATACTTAAACAGGGACGAAATACTTAGTGAAAGGTATTTAAAGTGCAGCTCATAACCGCTGTCACATACTTAGAAAATGCAACGAATCGAAGCCAGAAAGAAAAAGTTTTTCTAGATAGTACTCGGAGTACACAGGCGACATCACAGGAAGGGCGGTGTCTTGGGCGTTGGTTGGGAATGTTACGTGGACTCACGACATATCATGTGAGCTCACTTGAAGAAGCCGCGAGACGCCACAAGGCGTTGGTGGGGACCATGTATGGTCACATACGAGGCCCCAAAGGCTGGTGGCGGGAAGAACAGATGTGAAGGGGGTGACACAGCCAGGCGCACAGATGAAAGGCGGGGGCGGCGCAGCCCGCATCAGAGTTCAGTACAGACAGCAGTCCAGCACGGACGTCTGTGTAGGTCAGGCCTGGGGCCTGGACTTGTAGGTATATCACCACTTCTACGTGGTGATATACTGGATAGTCATTTTAAAAAGGACATACAATTCCAGCAAATGAAATACGTTTTGCTGGCAGACAAAATCAGATAATGTATCTTCATGTCACTCTGTTACATTTCCCTTATTTGTTGAACAATATTCCTCTTGTCTGGAGTCTTACGCTCCTCCTTTTTCATGCCTTTTCATTGTTGATGCAGAAAGCTGTGGGCACATTTCTCTGATGGACGTTTAAGGCAGATAGACTTGTTAAAGTTCTTCTTTGCTTAATTGAAGCGTCATGTCAGTTGAGCGCTTGAGGTCTAGACATACATACAGATAGCAAAGAAATGCCAGTGCACGCACAATCGAACTATAAAAATTAAATTTGCTGGAAGGGTGGGGGGCTGAACTTGCATGCCATTGGTGCCCCTGGATCCTGACAGTTGGCAGATAGCACGATGATTTCGACACTTGTACATTGCGCCATTGGCCACACAGAGAAGGGGAGGGGGAGAGAAAGTAAATGCCAGGAACGATATCACTGACCGAGTGCTGGGTGCTGGCGCCACCGATTCCAGCAAAGCTGATAATGATGTCAATTACAGGAATGTCGAATCCACAGTGATCCTCTACTGTCAGGACATCTCCCTGCCACATGAGCAATTTGAGTTTCATGAGGGACATTCAACACTGAAGCAGATTGTTGAGCCTTCAGCAACAATGGACACTGAGGTATGATTCTATGACATGCTACTTGGACCTTTGAAAGCATCTTGCAGGGAATGCCCAAGCTTTGATGTGAAGTTCCTTCAGGAATCCTTAAATGGCCATTCATTTGCTGTACAAATTTGAAACATCGAATCCACTTACAGAGAGATCCATGGAGGAGTTTTCCAGGAATCGATGAGAGACCCTGTCTTTTACAGTGGCTACACTGATGATCTCCCAACTTCACAACACATCATCAAGTACATCTACACAGATGTCACAGTTCTGATATGAGGCAGCTTATCAGCGGCTGCAGTTCAACACCTGCTTACGATGCTTGCCAACATCTTGAGAAGTGGGCAACAGACTGGCGAATTCGTCCACAATTTGGAGACATATGACTATCTGACACTCCAGTTCAATGGACAGTGACAGCCAGTTAACTGGGGGTAATACTTCATGGGTAACTGAATCGGAGGCAACATGTAGACGCAGTGTGCATGAAGAACTAGCAGATCGTGGGTACGCTCTGCCTGCTAGTTAATGAGAAGTCATCCCTACACAGTTAATGAGTTTGTTCTTTACAACCTATTATTCCTTTGAGCACTACTACCTTCCCTGAAGAAACCGCTCACAGGCCTCACCAATCTAGCAAATCCTCCTACGACGTTTTGGCTCTCTTTTTGACTATCTTCCTATTTCATAGATTGTATATTGGGATTGCCAGCCACATGTTAGATTCTAAACCTCGTAAGGCAAAAGGCTATCAGACTACTAGACTTTCTCAGACCCTCAGACTACTTCAGTCTTGAAGCTCTGTGGCTCATTGGAAGACTGCAGAAACAGGAAGATCATCATCAAACAAGCTCACCACATTAAGAAATACAAAAGCACTTAACTAAAAGTATAGAGTAACTATTACGAAAGAAACTCATGAATAGAAAGAGATCTATAAAATAACCGTTATTTACTATAACACAACTTATACAGTCGAGGTAATTCAAGGTACGAAAGAGCACAAAAATTGTTATGTGTAAGGCCATGCTTGAACCAACTGCGACATTTGTTTTTTCATTTTTTGTCATGTCTTCTGCCAGGTACGATGCGGCCTGCGGCCTTGTGCATCTGAGAGCAGCTCTTTCAGCCTACATCCTCAGTTATTTGCTGGATATATTCCAATAATCTCTCTCTCTCTCTCTCCTCCCCCCCCCCCCCCCCCCCTATGAACCATGGACCTTGCCGTTGGTGCGGAGGCTTGCGTGCCTCAACGATACAGACAGCCGTACCGTAGGTGCAGCCACAACGGAGGGATATCTGTTGAGAGGCCAGACAAACGTGTGGTTCCTGAAGAGGGTCAGCAGCCTTTTCAGTAGTCGCAGGGGCAACAGTCTGGATGATTGATTGATCTGGCCTTGTAACACTAACCAAAATGGCCTTGCTGTTCTGGTACTGCGAACGGCTGAAAGCAATGGGAAACTACAGCCGTAATTTTCCCCGAGGGCATGCAGCTTTACTGTATGATTAAATGATGATGGCGTCCTCTTGGGTAAAATATTCCGGAGGTAAAATAGTCCCCCATTTGGATCTCCGGGCGTCGTTATCAAGAGAAAGAAAACTGGCGTTCTACGGATCGGAGCGTGGAATGTCAGATCCCTTAATCGGGCAGGTAGGTTAGAAAATTTAAAAAGGGAAATGGATAGATTAAAGTTAGATGTAGTGGGAATTAGTGAAGTTCGGTGGCAGGAGCAACAAGACTTTTGGTCAGGTGAATACAGGGTTATAAATACAAAATCAAATAGGGGCAATGCAGGAGTAGGTTTAATAATGAATAAAAAATAAGAGTGCGGGTAAGCTACTGCAAACAGCATAGTGAACGCATTATTGTGGCCAAGACAGACGTGAAGCCTACTTCAGTAGTACAAGTTTATATGCCAACTAGCTCTGCAGATGATGAAGAAATTGATGAAATGTATGATGAGATAAAAGAAATTATTCAGGTAGTGAAGGGAGACGAAAATTTAATAGTCATGGGTGACTGGTATTCGGCAGTAGGAAAAGGGAGAGAAGGAAACGTAGTAGGTGAATATGGATTGGGGCTAAGTAATGAAAGAGGAGGGCGCCTGGTAGAATTTTGCACAGAGCTTAACTTAATCATAGCTAACACTTGGTTCAAGAATCATGAAAGAAGGTTGTATACATGGAAGAACCCTGGAGATACTAAAACGTTTCAGATAGATTATATAATGGTGAGACAGAGATTTAGGAACCAGATTTTAAATTGTAAAACATATCCAGGGGCAGATGTGGACTCTGATCACAATCTATTTGTTATGAACTGTAGATTAAAACTGAAGAAACTGCAAAAAGGTGGGAATTTAAGAAGATGGGACCTGGATATACTGAAAGAACCAGAGGCTGTACAGAGTTTCAGGGAGAGTATAAGGGAACATTTGACAGCAATAGGGGAAAGAAATACAGTAGAAGGAGAATGGGTAGCTTTGAGGAATGAAATAGTGAAGGCAGCAGAGGATCACGTAGGTAAAAAGACGAGGGCTAGTGCAAATCCTTGGGTAACAGGAGAGATACTGAATTTAATTGATGAAAGAGGAAAATACAAAAACGCAGTAAGTGAAGCAGACAAAAAGGAATATAAACGTCTCAAAAATGAGATCGACAGGAAGGTCAAAATGGCTAAGCAGGGATGGCTAGAGGACAAATGTAAGGATGTAGAGGCTTATCTCACGAGGGGTAAGATAGATACTGCCTACAGGAAAATTAAAGACACCTTTGGAGAAAAGAGAACCACTTGCATGAATATCAAGAGCTCAGATGGAAACCCAGTTCTAAGCAAAGAAGGGAAAGCAGATAGGTGGAAGGAGTATATAGAGGGTCTAGACAAGGGCGATGTTCTTGAGGACAATATTATGGAAATGGAATAGTAGGTAGATGAAGATGAAATGGGAGATATGATACTGCGTGAAGAGTTTGACAGAGCACTGAAAGACCTGAGTCGAAACAAGGCCCCGGGAGTAGACAACATTCCATTAGAACTACTGACAGCCTTGGCAGAGCCAGTCCTGACAAAACTCTACCATCTGGTGAGCAAGATGTATGAGAAAGGTGAAATACCCTCAGACTTCAAGAAGAATATAATAATCCCAATCCCAAAGAAAGCAGGTGTTGACAGATGTGAAAATTACCGAACTATCAGTTTAATAAGTCACAGCTGCCAAATTCTAACGCGAATTCTTTACAGACGAATGGAAAAACTGGTAGAAGCTGACCTCGGGGAGGACCAGTTTGGATTCCGTAGAAATGTTGGAACACGTGCGGCAATACTGACCCTACGACTTATCTTAGAAGAAAGATTAAGGAAAGGCAAACCTACGTTTCTATCATTTGTAGACTTAGAGAAAGCTTTTAACAATGTTGACTGGAATACTCTCTTTCAAATTCTAAAGGTGGCAGGGGTAAAATACAGGGAGCGAAAGGCTATTTACAATTTGTGCAGAAACCAGATGGCAGTTATAAGAGTCGAGGGACATGAAAGGGAAGCAGTGGTTGGGAAGGGAGTGAGACAGGGTTGTAGCCTCTCCCCGATGCAATTCAATCTGTATATTGAGCAAGCAGTAAGGGAAACAAAAGAAAAGTTCAGAGTAGGTATTAAAATCCATGGAGAAGTAATAAAAACTTTGAGGTTTGCCGATGACATTGTAATTCTGTCAGAGACAGCAAAGGACTTGGATGAGCAGTTGAACGGAATAGACAGTGTCTTGAAAGGAGGGTATAAGATGAATATCAACAAAAGCAAAACGAGGATAATGGAATGTAGTAGAATTAAATCTGGTGATGCTGAGGAGTTAGATTAGGAAATGAGACACTTAAAGTAGTAAAGGAGTTTTGCTATTTGAGAAGCAAAATAACTGATAATGGTCGAAGTAGAGAGGATATAGAATGTAGACTGGCAATGACAAGGAAAGCGTTTCTGAAGAAGAGAAATTTGTTAACATCGAGTATAGATTTAAGTGTCAGGAAGTCGTTTCTGAAAGTATTTGTATGGAGTGTAGCCATGTATGGAAGTGAAACATGGACGATAAATAGTTTAGACAAGAAGAGAATAGAAGCTTTTGAAATCTGGTGCTATAGAATAATGCTGAAGATTAGATGGGTAGATCACATAACTAATGAGGAGGTATTGAATAGAATTAGGGAGAAGAGGAGTTTGTGGCACAACTTGACTAGAAGAAGGGATCGGTTGGTGGAACATGTTCTGAGGCATTAAGGGATCACCAATTTGGTACTGGAGGGCAGCGTGGTGGGTAAAAATCGTAGAGATGAATATACTAAGCAGATTCTGAAGGATGTAGGCGGCAGCAGGTACTGGGAGATGAAGAAGCTTGCACAGGATTGAGTAGCATGGAGAGCTGCATCAAACCAGTCTCAGCACTGAAGACCTCAACAACAACAACCACAACATTCCAATCTCTTTCTTCCTGTACAGTTTTTACCCTCTGCAGTTGCTTCTAGTAACTTGGAAGTTGTTCCCTTCTGTCTTAACAGATGTTCTGTCATCTTGTCCGTTCGTCTTGTCAATCTTTTCCATATACTCCTTCCTTCGCCTATTCTGCGGGTAACCTCCTCATTCCATACCTTATTAGCCACCTAAATTTTTACACTCTTCTGTAGCAGTTTATCTCAAATGCTTAAACTGTCTTTTTTTCCCTTTTTCCCACAGTCCCTGTCTCGCTATCATACAATGCTGCGCTCCAAACTTACATTTCAGAAATTTCTTCTTTAAATTAAGGCCTATATCTGATACTTGGCCAGGAATTCTCTTTTTGCCAGTGCTCGTCTGGTTTTTATGTCCTCCTCGCTCCTTCTATCATGGGTTATTTGCTGCCTCGGTATCAGAATTCCTCAACTTTATCTACTTCGTTATCACCAATCCTGATGTTAAATTTCTCGCTTCTGTGATTCCAGCTACTTCTCATTATTGTCGTCTTCTTCGATTTACTGTCTGTCTATACTCATTAGACAGTTTATTCTAGTCAACAGATTATGTAATTCTTCTTCACCTTCACTCAAGATAACAATGTCATCAGCGAATCTTATCCTTGATATCTTTTCACCTTGAATTTTAATTCCACCCTTGAATCTTTCTTTTATTTCTGTCAATGCTCCTTCTATGTGTAGAATGAACAGTAGGTACGAAAGACTACGTCCCTGTCTTACACTCTTTTTAAGCCAAGCGCTTCTTTCTTGGTCTTCCTGTCTTATTGTTGCCTCTTGGTTCTTGTGCACAATTGAATATTATCTTCTTTCCCTCTAGTTTAATCCTATTTTTCTAAAACTTTCTAACGTATTGCACCATTTCACAATGTCGAATTCTTTTTCCAGGAAGATAAATCCTAAGGACGTGTGTCGGTTTTTCTTCATTCTTGCTTCCATTATCATGTGAAACGTTCGGACTGCCTCTCTGGCGCCTTTACTTCTTATAAAGGCAAACTGCTCGTCCTCTAACAGATCCTCAGTTTTCTTTTCCATTCTTCTGCATATTATTTTTGTCAGGAACGTGGAAGCATTAGCTGTTAAGCTGACTGTGCGATAATCCTCAAACTTTTCGGCCTTTGCAATCCTCGGAGTTGTGTGGATGATGTTTCACCTACTTCCCCCAGTGATTTTAGAAATGCCGTTCGAATGTTATCTATGTCTTATGCGTTATTTTATTCTAATACTTGATCGCCTATCTCTTCCCTATCGACCCCTGTTTCTTCTTCTATAACGTCATAGACTAGTCCTCCACTGGTAGATGTCTTCAATGTACACTTTCCACATATCCGCTCTCTCCTCTGCATTTAATTGTGGAATTCCCTTTGCACTCTTAAAGTTACCATCCTTGCTTTTAATTTCACCGAAAGTTGTTTCGACTTTTCTACATGCTAAGTCAGTCCTTCCAACAATAATTTTCTTCTCTATTTGATCACATTTTTCATTCAGCCACTTCGCCTTAGCTTCCCTGCACTTCCTATTTATTTCGTACCTAAGTGACTTGTATTTCTGTATTCGTGAATTTCCCTGAACATTTTTGTATTTCCTTCTTTTGTCGATCAACTTCACTAATTTTTCTGGTAACCATGGTACTTCGCAGTTACCTTCCTGGTAGCTATGTTTCTCTTTCCATCTTCTGCGATTACCCTTTTTAGAGATGTTCATTCCTCTTCAATTGAACTGCCTATCCAGTTATTCATTATCACAGTATCTATGGCCTCAGAGATCTTCAAGCGTATCTCTTCATTCCTTAGTATTTCTGTATTCTGCTTCGTTCTTCTTTGCGCATTGATTTTTTCTGACCAGCCTCTTGAACATCAGCCTACTCTTCATCATTACTGAATTGCAATCTTCGTCTATATATGCTTCTGGGTATGCATTACAATCGAATATCGGATTTCGGAATCTCTTCCTGACCATGATGTAATCTGACTGAAATATTCCCGTATCTCTCGGCCTTTTCTAAGCATATCTCCCCCTTTTGCGACTCTTGAACAGAGTATTCACTATTATTAGCTGAAATTTATTGCAGAACTCAGTTTATCTTTCTCCTCTCTCATTCCCACACCTTGTCTTGTAAACCCTTCTTCCACTCCTTCACCTACAACTGCAAACCAATCCTCCATGACTATTAGATTTTCGTCTCCCTTTACATATTGAATTACCCGTTCAATATTCTCATATACGTACCTTCTCTCATTATCTTCTGCTTGCAGCGTTGGCATATATACCTGAACTGTCATTGCTGGTGTTGGTTTGCTGTAGTTTCTGATGAGAGCAACCCTGTCACTAAATTGTTCATAGTAACTCATCTCCTGCCCTAGATTCCTACTGATAACGATTTCTACTCCCATTATATAATTTTCTGCTGCTGTTGATTTTACGCTATATTCATCTCACCAGATATCCCTGTCTTCTTTGCGTTTCACTTCACTAATCCCCATTAAATCTACACTGACGGAAAAAAATCTCAAAATCAAAAAATAATTAGAATAATTAAATCACGGGAATACTTTTGTCTAGGTAACATATTTAGGTGATTAACACTGCAATATCGCAGGTTAATGTGAGTAGAAGATAAGCCCTTGCAAATTAGAAACGTTGGTACATTAGTAACCCGGATAACCGCCAAATGTTGAATGCAAGCATACAGACGTACAGGCATTGTGTTGGACAATTGTCGAATGTCAGTTTGTGCGATGGAGTTTCATGCTTGTTACACTTGATTGGTCAATATAGAACAGTTAATGCAGCTTATGGATGACGCTGTAGCTGTCGTGCGATGATGCCCCTAAGTGTTCGATTGGAGACAGATCTGGTGATCCAGCAGGCCAAGGCAACACGTCAACACACTGTAGAGCATGTTGGGTTACAACAGCGGTATGTGAGTTGTTATCCTGTTGGAAAATACCCCATGGAATATTTTTCATAAATGCCAGCACAACAAGTCGAATCACCAGACAGACATACAAAATTTGCAGTCAGGGTGTGTGGGATAACGACGAGAGTGCTCCTGCTGTCATACGAAATCGCACCTCACACCATAACTCCAGGTGTAGTTCCAGTGTGTACAGCCAACACCGACTCAAAGGAAGGCCTCGGCACTTGTTGGTGACGTCACGTCAGCTAGGCACGGCGAACGCCAGGTCTGTTGCAGGCAGAAACGCCTGGGTGTGCTTATCACTATAAATCTCTTCTTTTTGGACAAAATGTTTGGTATTGTTTGGATTCTGCAGTTTTATTTAGATGAAAGATTTTCTTACTATCGTAAAGCTACAAATGAAGATCAGAGTTCTGTATTACTGAATCCTGTCGAAACAAACGTAGATCAATATGAGAAGATGCTTTGCTCCATTGCAAGCTTCGGAAATTTTATATTCAAGTAACTATATTTACTTGATCCATTTTGCTATCGAAACTTACCCCAACCCCCTTACAATTAACTCGTTTCTTTTTTTTATTTATTTATTTTCGTTTGACATCGTCTCTGGAAATGTGAACTAATATACATGTGTAAATGTCCAACTGTTGCCAGTCATTAGATTACAATCGTTTTCAACGAAAGGAATTCTAAACAGGAAACAAAATAGCTTCATACATCGAAAATACTGCTGAGCTTAAACTGTTTTAAACATGCACATTAGAAAAGATAAATATTCCCCTCCTGCAATTGAAAGGAGAAACTTTATAAGATAAAATATTTTATTTGATAAAACAAGTATCTCTCTTTAGCCTCTTCTTCTCTCCCCCACCCTCTCCCCCAACGTGTACAATCGCAAGATATTTCATTAACATTCAGTGCTCCTCACCCCATAGTCAACCAAGATACCTAAAGAAAAGCATAAATATGTTCACAGTTTCTTGTAAAAGCAACACAGTACAAACGTAACTTCCTCGGATTTACAAATAAGGTAAAGAAGCACGAATTCTGTTGCTGCTGGACAATGAAGTTGTTTTTGTATGTCAATCCTCAAAACAGGTGGAAATTTAAGTTCAGGAGTACACTATTTGTTAAGAAGTGTAATGGATTGCACAATTAATTGATTGCAGAAATCTCTCAGAACAATGTGTTTTGGTCAACTACCGCCAATAGTTTCACATTTTCCTGTGACGGAGAGGGAGACACCACCATTATGAGTATGCCTGCAGCAGACGTGGCGTTCGCCGTGCCTACCTGACGTGACGTCACGAACAAGCGCCGAGGCCTTCCTTTGAGTCGGTGTTGGTCCAGCACTCGGACAGGTTGACTGCAGGGCCTCAACTGGCCTCTTCCTAAGCAACAGACTGCCATCACTGGCACCGAGTCACAACCAAATTACATCAGAAAACACAACAGACCTCCACATTTCCCTCCAGTGATCTTTCGCTTGACAGCACTGATGTCGCAAACGGCGGTGGTTTGGGATCTGTGGCATTTACTCTACAGGGTGTCTGGGTCGGAGCTGTCCATGAAGCAACTGATTTGTAGCACTTCGTTGTGTTACTGCGGTGCCAATTGCTGCTCAAATTGCTTCTGCAGATGCAGTACAGTGGGCTAGAGCCATACGCCGACGACCGTGGTCTTTCCTCTCGCTAATGGCACGTGGGCGTCCGGAGCACGGTGTTTTTGCGACCGTATATTCACATGACCACCACTGCCAGCAGTCATGCACAGTGGCTACATTCCTTGCAAGCCTTTCTGCAGTATCGCAGAAGGAACATCCAACATCTTACAGCCCTGTTACACGCTCTCTTTCAAACTCAGTGAGATGTTGATAATAATGTCTTTGTCATCTTAAAGGAATTCTTCACTAACATCAACTCACCACGTCCAGTCTAAAACGTAACTAACGCTCACAGCGTGTATCTAAAGCAAACCTGATAAGAAATCCTCATAGTAGCGCTAGCAGCGCCACTCTGATGCGGCAGGCGTGAAATCTGAGTAGACATCGTCTTACAGATGTAGAAACACGCCTACCTGCTTTCGTTTATGCCGTACAAGACTTCCTTAGTGTCGCGATTTTTTTCCGTCATTGTATATTGAGGCTCAGTAATTGTCTTTTCAGTTTTTCGAGCTTCCCTATCAAACTTCTGAAATTCCGCTCCTCGACTCGCATAACGTTACCCTTTCTCTGGTTATTAAATCTTTTTCCCATGGTCGACGAAAGGTCCGTACCCAAAGACTGGAAAGTAGCACAGGTGACACCAATATTCAAGAAAGGTAGCAGGACTAATCCACTATATTACAGGCCCATATCGTTAACGTCGATATGCAGCAGGATTTTGGAACATATATTGTGTTCGAACATTATGAATTACTTCGACGAAAACGGTCTATTGACACACAGTCAATATGGGTTTAGAAAACATCGTTCCTGTGAAACCCAACTACCTCTTTGTTCACATGACGCGTTGAGTGCTATTGGCAAGGGAATTCAGATCGATTCCGTGTTTCTGGATTTCCGGAAGGCTTTTGGCACTGTACCACACAAGCGGCTCGTAGTGAAATTGCGTGCTTACGGAATATCGTCTCAGTTATGTGACTGGATTTGTGATTTCCTGTCAGAGAGGTCATAGTTCGTAGTAATTGACGGAAAGTCATCGAGTAAAACAGAAGTGATTTCTGGCGTTTCCCAGGGTAGTGTTATAGGTCCTTTGCTGTTCCTTATCTACATAAACGATTTGGGAGACAATCTAAGCAGTCGTTTTCGGTTGTTTGCTGATGACGCCGTCGTTTATCGACTAATAAAGTCATGATGTTGTTGTTGTGATGAGAGTAGCATGGAGAGTTGCATCAAACCAGTCTCAGGACTGAAGACTACAAAGTCATCAGAAGATCAAAACAAATTGCAAAACGATTTAGAACAGATATCTCAATGGTGCGAAAAGTGGCAGTTGACCCTAAATAACGAAAAGTGTGAGCTCATCCACATGAGTGCTAGAAGGGACTCGTTAAACTTCGGTTACACGATAAATCAGTCAAATCTAAAAGCCGTAAATTCAACTAAATACCTAGGTATTACAGTTATGAACAAATTAAATTGGAAGGATCAAATAGAAAATGTTGTGGGGAACGCTAATCAAAAGTTGCGTTTTATTGGCAAGGCACTTAGAAAATGTAACAGATCTACTAAGGAGATCGCCTACACTACGCTTGTCCGTCATCTTTTAGAATACTGCTGCGCGGTGTGGGGCCTTACCGGATAGGACTGACGGAGTACGTCGAAAAAGTTCAAAGAAAGGTAGCACGTTTTGTATTATTGCGATATATGGGAGAGAGTGTCACAGAAATGATACAGGATTTAGGCGTTTTCCGTTGCGACGGAATCTTCTCACGAAATTCCAATCACCAAATTTCTCCTCCGAATGCGAAAATATTTTGTTGACACCGACCTACACAGGGAGGAACGATCACCACGATAAAATAAGGGAAATCAGAGCTCATACGGAAAGATATAGGTGTTCATTCTTTCCGCGTGCTATACGAGATTGGAATAACAGAATTGTGAAGATGATTCGATGAACCCTCTGCCATGCACTTAAATGTGATTTACAGAGTATCCATGTAGATGTAGATGTAGATGTAGACGTAGATGGTCACCTCCCTCTTTGCAGTCTCCTTCCGGAGATCCAGATGGGAGCCAACTAGTCCGGAATCTTTTGCCAGTGGAGAAATCATGAAACTTTTTCAACTATAGGCAACTTGCTCTGTGAATGCACATTATGTGTCTTTCATGCAGTGGTTTACATTTTCTTCTGCCGTCCCCATGCTGTTCATCATTGCTGAAGAATTGCAACATATGACGCAGAATGTTGACACATTTCAAAACTGAAGATATGGGAAACGCCACGGAAATGGAATCTTAAGATTACAACACGAGAACAGTGTCTGGTGCCCAGGACAGCATAGATTACAGAATTAGGAATCGACAGCTGATTTGATATGCTCTTGTTAGGGGAATGGAATGCGAAAGATGGACCAACCAGATATGAGAGTACTGCCCTGAAGGATCCAAAAGAGGACATCACGCAGGGAAAACACGGCTGCAACGCGTAAGACGGGGTATGTAACACAAGGACTTGGAGTGAACTTACTGGTGTAAAAGATAACTGTAGTATTTGAGACTTGGGAAAGGGAACAAGCTGTAAGATTCCCTTCTAAGGCAAGGGAATTGTCTTTGCTACGAATTCCTATAACATTTAATATTTTTCCTTAATGCTCTAAAAGTTTGTGAGAAATTTTTTATTAGAGATTACAGATGAAGAGGATCTCCGGTTACAGTCAGTTGTGAGATTCGAATTATTTGCTCGAAGTTCATATTTCCACATTATTAAAGTACGAATGTAGTTAAAAAAGCTCGCTTGTTTCACATAAGAACATAGCCATCGTCATTTCCACAGGGTAAATTGTTTTCTATCGAGGTTGATCAATTGAGTGGTGGGGCTTTAATAATTCCAATAACCCAAATAATAATGACTGTTTGCATGCTACTGAATAAACCGTATGGCAATCACGTTGAATATTATTGATGTGCCGCGAAGAAATAAATTGCTGGCCAGCGGACAGATGCGTCATTCGCAGCACTTACAGATTGAAAGTAAACCGCATATTAAATTTATTGGAAACATTTTCAATCGGAGGAATTACCAACAAGCCACAGAATTTAATAGGACTCCAGCCACTGACCGCTGTCTCTGTAAAGTACGGGTACCACTGCACAGAATTTGGGTCACCTCAACATTCATCAACACTAGTAATTAAATAAAAAAATTGAGGTCGTACCAGTCTGGCACTCCCATAATGAACACTCTTATTAGTGCGAATGTATCATTTGGTTGAAGCGTCATCACAAAATGAAACAACTAATGTAAGTATCAGCTTTATACGTCGATCTTGCTCTAAGTTACCGAATGTATACGACTCTGAAAGGGCAAAATTATTTCTTTAAAAATTGACCCCAACGGCTTCCAGACTTCAGAACAAGCACTGACCACTTCCCACTCAATTACTTAGAGACCTTTCAGAAATACACTCCTGGAAATTGAAATAAGAACACCGTGAATTCATTGTCCCAGGAAGGGGAAACTTTATTGACACATTCCTGGGGTCAGATACATCACATGATCACACTGACAGAACCACAGGCACATAGACACAGGCAACAGAGCATGCACAATGTCGGCACTAGTACAGTGTATATCCACCTTTCGCAGCAATGCAGGCTGCTATTCTCCCATGGAGACGATCGTAGAGATGCTGGATGTAGTCCTGTGGAACGGCTTGCCATGCCATTTCCACCTGGCGCCTCAGTGGGACCAGCGTTCGTGCTGGACGTGCAGACCGCATGAGACGACGCTTCATCCAGTCCCAAACATGCTCAATGGGGGACAGATCCGGAGATCTTGCTGGCCAGGGTAGTTGACTTACACCTTCTAGAGCACGTTGGGTGGCACGGGATACATGCGGACGTGCATTGTCCTGTTGGAACAGCAAGTTCCCTTGCCGGTCTAGGAATGGTAGAACGATGGGTTCGATGACGGTTTGGATGTACCGTGCACTATTCAGTGTCCCCTCGACGATCACCAGTGGTGTACGGCCAGTGTAGGAGATCGCTCCCCACACCATGATGCCGGGTGTTGGGCCTGTGTGCCTCGGTCGTATGCAGTCCTGATTGTGGCGCTCACCTGCACGGCGCCAAACACGCATACGACCATCATTGGCACCAAGGCAGAAGCGACTCTCATCGCTGAAGACGACACGTCTCCATTCGTCTCTCCATTCACGCCTGTCGCGACACCACTGGAGGCGGGCTGCACGATGTTGGGGCGTGAGCGGAAGACGGCCTAACGGTGTGCGGGACCGTAGCCCAGCTTCATGGAGACGGTTGCGAATGGTCCTCGCCGATACCCCAGGAGCAACAGTGTCCCTAATTTGCTGGGAAGTGGCGGTGCGGTCCCCTACGGCACTGCGTAGGATCCTACGGTCTTGGCGTGCATCCGTGCGTCGCTGCGGTCCGGTCCCAGGTCGACGGGCACGTGCACCTTCCGCCGACCACTGGCGACAACATCGATGTACTGTGGAGACCTCACGCCCCACGTGTTGAGCAATTCGGCGGTACGTCCACCCGGCCTCCCGCATGCCCACTATACGCCCTCGCTCAAAGTCCGTCAACTGCACATACGGTTCACGTCCACGCTGTCGCGGCATGCTACCAGTGTTAAAGACTGCGATGGAGCTCCGTATGCCACGGCAAACTGGCTGACACTGACGGCGGCGGTGCACAAATGCTGCGCAGCTAGCGCCATTCGACGGCCAACACCGCGGTTCCTGGTGTGTCCGCTGTGCCGTGCGTGTGATCATTGCTTGTACAGCCCTCTCGCAGTGTCCGGAGCAAGTATGGTGGGTCTGATACACCGGTGTCAATGTGTTCTTTTTTCCATTTCCAGGAGTGTAGATGGCGTGCATGAATTGTTTTCCCTGTTTGCTACGTATGAGTCGTTTCTGTTGGCAGCACACAGTAGAGCAATGGCGCAAGACTTGGAGATGGCCTGTTTATAACGCATAGGTGTAGGAAATAGTCATCAGTATTTGATCGCTAATCGTAGGAGCCACTGGGGTATGTGGTAATTTGTAGATTTAAGACCAAAACTTCTCCGTCTTGGGTCGTGAACTGAGGATATGTGACTATCTTACATATAGCTCTGTCTGTCGTATGGAACAATTACGCTCAGCCGCGCGAGGTAGCCGCGTGGTCTATGGCGCCTTGTCACGGTCCGCGCGGAGGTTCGAGTCCTCCCTCGGGCATGCGTGTGTGTGTGTGTGTGTGTGTGTTGTCCTTAGGGTAAGTTAGGTTAAGTAGTGTGTAAGTCTAGGGACCGATGACCTCAGCAGTTTGGTCCCATAAGACCTTACCCCAAATTTCCATTACACTCACTTGTCGCTCGCTGTTAAGAGAGAGGAGTAAGTTATGATTCCAGTAGCTTCGAGTTACGCTGTTTTTTGTCATCTGTAATTTACTGATTTGGTTATCATCTGTTATTGACAACTAACATGCTGCCTATGTACTGTCGCGTTGCATTTCTTATTACAGGTTTTAACTGAATGTACATACACTCCGTGCTCAACAAAGTGTCGCATTATCCAGATATATCATGTTAATGTGTTAGTTCGCTACAACTGCGTGTCCTGTGATAATATGGTAGTAAGTTATTACATTATAACTAAGCATGAATAACGATATAGCTTGTAACCTATGTGAGTATAATTTCTTCTTCCCCTATTGCACATATTTATGACTTCGTAATAACTCTGCCACATTTACTGTGCAACGTTTTTGTTTACATATTTTTACACTTTGCAGAGGTTACTTTTATTCTTGTTAACAATAGAAGATGAGCCGCTAATTTTGAGAAAGTCATCTATTTTTATTGTCATGCAATGGTGGTACAGTTTTTAAAGTTAACGTTCTTTATACCCCACGATCATATTCATCTTGTATAATCAAAATTCTTCTAGGTCTCTTTTATTGATACACTGTTCTGGTCTCGTGCTGTTTTAGTGCTGTATGTACACCTGCGGTTTTTCGTGCTATTGAATTAAAATTCACCTTACTATAGCCATTCAACGACACCTTGGCATGTTCGACACAGTTGTCTTTTATTCGTGTTAACAATCAACGACTGAACCCTTTCATATTGGTCATTCAACTATTTTACGTATTCAATGACGATACGATTTCTTGTAATCACCAATTTTGTATTTATGAATCACGATAATGTTGTGTAATCACATTTACACACTGTTTTACATGTGAAATGACGACACGACGTTTTGCGAGCACTGTTTTTTAAGTCTATCTGTCTCGATCACGTCGTGTAATTACAGTTCTTTGGTTTTCTTATACTGAACCTTGTGATTCTGATAGACTTTCATTTGTGTGTCATTTTTGTAAAATAATTCTATGGTATCTTTTACACTTGACTGTCGACTATATAATTCGTTCTTCTAAAAATATGTTTCAAGCATTACGGTGTAATTAGTCTATTAAGTAACTTAACTTCTGCATCTGCTATATCTCCACCTTGTGAGGTCGAATCTTTATAATTATACCTTCATGGTCTTTTCGCAAAATACACGCAGAACGAAGCACTATATTTGTTATCTCTTCTATGAAGGTACGCTTTCGGAATTTTAAAAGTAAACCATACCTTGATTCACCAATGACCTTGCCGCGGTGACAACACCATTTCCCGTCAGACTACTGAAGTTACGCACCGTCGGGTTAGCCTAACACGTGGATCGGTGATCGTTCGGGTCTGCCGAACGCTGTTGCCAAGCGAGGTGCACTTAGCCCTTGTGAGGCCATTTGAGGACATACTTAATAGAGGAGTACCGGCTCGAGCTCATGAAAACTGACGGCGGCCAGGACGGCGGTCTGCTGACACACGCGCCCCCCCCCCCCCCCTCCCCCCCCCCCTCCCACTCCCCCCCCCCCCCATCCACATCCAGTGACACCTTTGGTCCGAGGATGATACGGTGGTTGATTGGTACCGTTGGGCCTTCCAAGGGCTGTTCTGACAGAGTTTAGTTAGTTTTATATCTTTATGCAGAACTCTTCTCTTGCAGCGTCTGTCACTGTCATTAGTTGAGCATCTCCGTGACACTTTCGCACTTACTAAAAAAAACCTGCAACGAAATGTACTGCTCTTCTTTGGACTTCTCGATTTCTTCTATAAATACTATCTGGTACAGATCCCAGACTGACGATTGATAGTCAAAAATTTGTCGAAAGAGGTTTATGTCAACTGCCTCCACTGGGGATGGACTACACTTCCTGTCGATTCTTCCAAAAGATATCATTCTGCCATCTGCCCAACCTGTGAATGGTTTATGTAGTCGTTGCATTTTAAACCCTCCTTCTCATTCCACACCACCCTTATCACACGATATAGCCACTGTTTCCCAATCTTCCATGGTGCCTTCACCATTTAGAGACTTGTTGCGTCCATACCTGGTGCCTTTACTCTTTTCACATTGTCCAGTGCCATTTTCATTTCTTTCCATATCAGGTCCCCACCCCCAGCGTCTACTTTTACCTCCGTTAGTCTATAATCCTCATCTCCAGGTCGCTCAGATTTAGCAAGTGCTCAAAGTACTCCTTTCACACTGTCTGCAGTATCACTATGTTATTACCCTCTTTCCCTTTTTGTCCATCCTTGTTGTATTCTCTCTCAAACCATTTCTCTTGCTGTTGACCGTTCCATACTTTCTTACTTCCTGTGCTATCTTCCTCGATCATATATCTTCCTCCATCATCTTTGTCCATTCTTCCATTCACTTTTTCTCTCATCAGCCACAGTATTGCTTGTCACTTTCTTCTTTTTCTTATGCCCCTCTCGTGCTAATTCGGTACTTTCTTGGAACCACAGTCTGAAGGCGTTGCTCTTCCTTCGCGCTACCTCCGTGACTCTCTCATTCCACCATGGTGTCTCCTTACACCATTTCCTGCCACTTGTCCTTCAGCATACAGCTACTGCAACTTCAACCCAGGAGACTACAGTATTTACTAATAATAATAAGTCTCTACTCTGTTACTGAATGCCTGTTCTTGAACAACTGTGACGGGGGGGGGGGGGGGGGGGGGGGGGAGGGCGGGGAGGGAGGGCAGCTTTGCAACGTGGCACACTTCTCTAGTAAATACACGATTTTAATACCGATGTATTGAACTTCAAAAGCAATGATTATAATTTACAAACTCATAACGACAATATAACCCACACTTCCCATTACAAGCTCAAGACAATCGCGATGAGCACGTAGACCAAAGTCGTCAGTGCAGCAGTAACCTTACATCCCCGAAGAGTTAATATTGTGGATTTAACATTCCGTGGAATTTAATGAAGTTACAAATGATGCAGTAAGCGACCCCCAAGGACTTAATAATTCACACATTCCACTGATCTATTCCGCTGCACATAAGCACGCGGAAGGATACCAGTGCACGGAGCTTTAATAGGAAACAAATCAGGCCAACCTTACGCGGTAAACTGCACTTCGGCACAGAATATAAATTGGTTTGATTTTACCAGAAATCATCCAAACTGTTCAGTGTCAATACTCTCCACAAAAAACTGATTTTGTGAGAACAGTATGCATCCTCAAAATGCTCCAGAACCAGACACATGTTAACGCTCCAGAGTACTGTACAGCCAAGCAGAAGCAAGTAAAATGACGGCTGACTTCAAGTCACCAACACGACTTGCTAGCCACCAACGAGACTTGCTAGCCACCTATTGGCTGATGATCAACCAACTCCCAGAGACGTATTACCAATAGTGCCTTTTAACAAAGACTTTGCGAAAGTATTTGATTCGATATATTGAAAGCTCAAAGACACCAGTAAAATAAATACTACAAATCATGGAAAGGAGTGAAATATGTCGAGAGGAAATTAAAGAGCCAACTAACAGGCACCTTAAAAGCTCAACACTTATTTTCAGTCTGCCAGAAAAGGCTCAGTCACCATTTATTTCTTGTGTCGTCTGTCTTCTGATAGGTTTTCTTTCCTCTGCCAACCTTTTCGTCTCAGTGCAACAGCTGCAACCTACGTCCTTAATTGTTTGCTGGATGTATTCCAGGCTCTGTCTTCCTCTATAGTTTTTAGGCTCTACAGCTCCCTCTATTACCATGAAAGACATTCCCTGATGTATTAACAGATATCCTATCATCCTGCCCCTCCTTCTTGTCAGTGTTATTTATACATTCATTTCCTCACTCTTTTTGCGGAGAACCTCTTCATTCCTTACCATATAAGTCCACCAGATTTTCAACTTTCGTCTGTGGCACCACATCTCAAATTCTTCTTTTCCGTGTTTCCCACAGACCGTGTTCCAGTGCCATGCAACGCTGTGCTCCAAACGCACATTCTCAGAAATTTCTTCCTCAAATTAAAGCCTTTGTTTGATACTAATAGATTTCTCTTGGCCACGAGAGCTCTTTTTGCCACTGCTAGTCTTCTTTTTATGTCCCTGCTCCGTCCGTCATGGGTTATTTTGCTGCCTAGGTAGCAGAATTCCTTAACTTCATCTACTTCTTGATCACCAATTTTGGTGTTAAGTTGCTCTTGCTATCTTGGCAGTTGTGTGGATGATGTTTCTCTGACAATCTAGCTGCATGTCGCCAGTCTCATACATTCCACACACTAATGTGAACAGCGGTTTTGTTGCCACTTTTCTCATTGATTTTAGAAATTCCGACGGAATGTTAGCTATCGTTTCTGCCTTGTTTGATCTGAAGTCGTCCAAAGCTGTTTTAAATTCTGATTCTAATATGGGATCCCCTATCTTTTCCTTGTCAACCCTTGTTTCTTGCTCTATCACGTCATCAGACAAGTCCTCCCCTCATGGAGGCCTTCAGTGTACTCTTTCCACCTATTCTATTCACTCTCTCCTCTGTTTTTAACTATGGAATTACCATTGGGCTCTTAACGTTACCGCACTTGCTTTTAATGTCACCAAAGGTTGTTTTGCCTTTCCTGCAAGCTAAGTCAGTCCTTTCAACAATAATTCCTTCTTGATTTCTTCACATTTTTCATGAAGTCATTTCACCTTAACTTCCCTGCAATTGCCATTTATTTCATTCCTAAGTGACCTGTAGTTCTTGAGATCCCCTGCTATACGCGCAGGACGGGACATATAGTTTAATTTGTGGAAATGGGCCAAAATGAGTGGCTGTCAGTTGCACTCGAACATATTACTTTATTCACTTGACAAACATTACAAGAGTAAAGAAAACATTAAAACAGAGGAAGCCAAACATTAATTTTAGAAATTAAATGGTTCAAATGGCTCTGAGCACTATGGGACTCAACATCTGAGGTCATCAGTCCCCTAGAACTTAGAACTGCATAAACCTAACTAACCTAAGAACATCACACACATCCAAGCCCGACGCAGGATTCGAACCTGCGACCGTAGCGGTCTCGCGGTTCCAGACTGAAGCGCCTAGAATCGCTCGACCACTCCGGCCGGCTTTAGAAATTAATTCTCAGCTAAATGCGCCATTCATCTCATGCCACAAGGGCAGAACAACTTTAATTTAAAACCGGCTGACTTAAAAACAGGAATTTGAACTTAAAAGGCAGAATGCCTTATCTTAAAACATGTTTCTAAATTAGGCTGAAGGCCCAAACAATCTCACGCCCTAAGGGCAAAACAACTTTAGCTTAAAATCGGCTGAAGGCCAATAACTTAAGGCTTAAAACAGGAATTTGAATTTTAAAAGGCAGAAGGCCTTATCCTAAAATTTCTTTAAATCGGGTTGAAGGCCCAAACAACCACACGCCTTAAGGGAAAAGCAACTTTAATTTAAAACCGGCCAGAAGCCATACATAAACAAACAACAATGGTCAAATAAGAAAAAACAGCACATGAAACGGCGCTCAGAAGTTTCCAACGGTCGGCCTGGAATTCAAACACTAACGCTCGCTTAGGTGAGATAGGTTGTCGGCCCAACATTTCTCTATCTGACGGCAACCCAACCGACAGACAGTCACCGGACCAAGCGACAGAATAACTTCCGCTCCACCCGACCAGCACACAACAGGGAGTTCAATGGAACAACGCAGAAGGTATTGGCGCCCACAACGAGTTACACATTAAGCTGTCAAACTACACGCCGTGCTGAACAGCCACAACACGGCGAGGAAAATACACTGCCTGAATTTACGTCAACGGCCAGGACAGATAACCGGAACGTTAGCGGCCACAAGGCAGAAGATTCCGCTGGTGCACTTCAATTCAAAAATAATCAAGTTAAGTTAAATTCCACAGGAGGTCGGCTAGAATTTCGCCAACTTGAAAACACTCGTTGTTGCTCGCGGGAATGTCCCAACAGGCCAAAACAAAATTCAAACGACACAATGTGTACAGTTGGGACTGGCTGGTAGATTAAGTAAAGACTCGACTTTCGTGTCTGGGATCGGTGAGCCACGGACCTCGTAGCAATGGGAACAGCCCCTCACACTCTGACCGCGCGTGAACGCCGCCAGCGCGCCGGGCCATACACGCGCCACGGAGACTCCCTCGCTGCTCCACACCAACCGACCAACTACTCGCACAGGGCGCAGCTGGAAACAGCAAGCGCGAGGCCAAAGATAGTACAAGGGTGTGAATATCGATACACGCTTCTGCTGCCACTCGCAGAGAGAGAGGATAACAGCATAATCGCGATAACCGCGGGAGACTGATCACAGAATAGCAAGGTTTAATGCAAAGCATAACACGAGTCAGTCACAGCCCAGTTTTGTACTTCTGTATTCCTGAATTGCCCTGAACATTTTTGTACTTCCTTCTTTCGTCTGTTACCCATGGTTTCTTCACAGTTACTTTCCTTGTTCCTACGTTTTTCTTTTCAACCTCTGTGATTACCCTTTTTAGGGATGTCCATTACTTTTGAACTGAACTGCCTACTGAGCTATTCATTATCGCATTTTCTACAGCCTCAGAGAACTTCAAGCGTACCTCTGCATTCCTTGGTACTTCCGTATCCCACTTCTTTGCGCACTGGTTCCTCCTGACTAGTCTCTTAAACTTAAGCCTACTCATCACTATTATTAAATTGTGATATGAGTCTATATCTACTCCTGGGTAAGCCTTACAATCCAATATCTAATTTCGGAATCTTTACCTGACCTTGATGTAATCAAACTGTAATCTTTCAGTATGCCCTAGACTTTTCCGAGTACACCTCCTCTTTTAGTGATTCCTGAACAGATTATTCGCTATTAATAGCTGAAATTTATTGCAGAAAATTAGTCTTTCTCCTCTCTCATTCCTACTACCAAGCCCATATTCTCCGGAAACCCTTTCTTGTACTCCTTCCCCTACAGCTTCATTCCAGTCATCCATTACTCTTAGATTTTCATCTCCATTTACGTTCTGAATTACCCCTTCAGTATCGCTATATACTCTCTTCACCTCTTCATCTTCTGCTTGCCACGTTGGCATGTATGCCTGAACTGTTGCTGTCGGTGTTGGTTTGCTGCCAACCCTATCACTGAAGTACATGAAATATATTTCCAGTTGCGAATATAGACAACCTTCTGCTGTGTAATGCAATTACGACAATGAAAATTTGTGCCGCACCGAGACTCGAACCATGATTTGCCGCTTATCACGAGCAGTCGCCTTATCATTAGGGTATCCGGACACGACCCACGGCCACACCCAAACTTTCATATATCATCAACCATGTGTCTACTGCCTGTATATTCCCGTATAGGGGAGAAATTTTAACTGAAAGTTACTTGCCCAGTGCCAGCTGATAAGTACGATACTGCAGTGCTTGTATTATTGAGGAATACGATGCAATTGCATCGTATTTCTGAACAATACAGGCACTGCAATATCCTACCATCACTGAATCGTTCGTAGTAACTCACTCTCTGCCCTACCATCCAATCTTACTCCAATTATAGCATTTTCTGATACTGTTGATATTACCATATACTCTTCTAACCAGAAATCCTTGTCGTCTTTCCATTTCATTTCACCGAGCCCCTGCTATATCTGGACTGAGCCTTAGCATTTCCCTTTTCAGATTTTACAGCTTACCTACCATGTTCCAACTCCTGACAGTCAAGATCTCGATTCGTAGAACGTTATCCTTTCGTTGGTTATCTAGTCTTTGTCTCATGGTCACTTCGTCCTTGGCAGTCTCCTCCCGGAGATCCGACAGGGGCATTAGAGGCTACATGTCCTGTGGATACACAATATGTGTCTTTAATGCAGTGGTTTCAATTGCGTTCTGCACCCTCATGCCTTTGATCACTACTGATTCTTCCGCATTTTAGGGGCAATTTCCCACCCCAAGAGCACGAATTGCCCGGAATCTCTGTGTACTCCTCCACCGTCTTTGACAACGCCGTTGGTAGAGAGGACGACTACTTATGCCGCAAGTCTTCGACTGCCATTGCTAATGATTTTTATTTTTTTGATTGCTACGAGTAGTCAAAGACGCTACACCTAGACTACGAGAGATTTATCAGCCGATAATTTTCTACATCATTACAATCGCATCGTAATTGTTTTTTACATTTTATTACTGTATCATACAATTTCTGTGTGCCTCCTGGCATCTGTCCTTAATGTTGTGGATGGAAAGAACTGGTTGGTGGGCCGTAATAATCTTCCCCCAGCCATCCAATGGAGGAGAATGAAATGTTCAATAGAGAAGAATAACTTCCTAACTGTACACATTCTCCCTACACCCTATATCACTTATTGCTGAAAGTGGTTCAAATGGCTCTAAGCACATGAGACTTAACATCTGAGGTCATCAGTCCCCTAGAACTTAGAACTACTTAAACCTAACTAACCTAAGGACATCACACACATCCATGCCCGAGGCAGGATTCGAACCTGCGACCGTAGCGGTCGCGTGGTTCCAGACTGACACACCTAGAACCACTCTGCCACAGCGGTCGGCTACTTATTGCTGATAGGCTGTTCTACATGTACTCAGAAGTCGGTTTCATTTGGAAGGTCCTACTTTAACATTTTCATGAACTTTAACCTAATTTTCTTGCTGTCTCAAATTTCCGATACACTTCGTCTCAGATCTGTAGACTCTCATCAGCATCTGTATGAGTCGTAGTATGGCTATGCTGACTCCAGCCCACTTTATTTACATTTGTAACATCAAATGCACAAGTCAGCGCCCTACACGTAACATCCAAAGTCATGCCTCTCTTCCCATGATGTCACATGCCACACTTCCATCGCTTTCCGTGATGTTACAATCCAAGAAGGAACATCTCTTCTCTTGAAACAGAGGTAGCCATTTTAAACAGTACTTGTCAATGTGCTTAGTTAGATCTGTGTATTACATTTAATTAAGGCGCAATGGAGCCCCCAAGTTAAATATTTGCACATTCGAATTACCTGGAAATGACGCAAACAGACACACACACACACACACACACACACACACACACAGACACACATTGGTTATGTCATGTGTCACGATGTTATTTTCATGTCTAAAATGCATAAACAGCATAACTTACAGTAATTGTACATCTAAAATGTGTTGAAAATACGGCAGCAACACATTAATTCTGTCAAGCATCACAATATTATTTCCACATCCAAAGTATCTATCAAAGTACATAAAAGCTGTAACTTACAGTATTTCCACATCTAAATTGTTTGATAACTGAACAAAATACCAATTCTCTGCTAAAATAACATGCCAAGCAAGCACTAAAGGTTTAAATGAGACTGTGCACAAAAACGAACCCGACCGAGCACCGTTTTAGGAGGGAAGAAGGTAACAAGACACACAACTTATCTGTCAAGGGTCACAATGGTACTTTCGTACCTAAATATCTATCAAAATGTGTAAATTACAGTATTTTCAAGACTAAAATTTGTGTCAAGGAATAAATCAGAAACACACTCACTGGTTAATGTCAAGTGTCACACTGTTATTTTCATGTCTAAATTATTGTCAAACCATATAAAGGATGTTATCATTTCGGTCCTACGCTTACTTGAGATTATTTTAATGCTAATGCATAGATTTAAAACTTATACAAGTTTTTCAGTAATGCTTCATCTCGCAAGCACCATTTTAGGAGGAAAAAAATGTAATAGATCAAAATTTCATCACCTGATGCTTACAGAAATCTTTCAGTAATGCTTAAACTCATCAAGCACTGTTTTAGGGGGAAAAATATAGCTGACATTACTTGCAGACTAATAAGGTGTTTTTAATTCTTTTTCTGATCTTGGACATACCTGTATTTATGTTCCACTGGTGTTCTATACAACAATGACATTATTCTAAAATAATCTATTTTGATGAGATGTTTAAAGTTTTACCTCAATTAATAATACACAAGGAGAACTTCATAATGCATGAAATGCAAACGTAATTACAACACAACATGGCCAGAGTCAATGGCAGAACAAGCTTCCATACGCAGAGAGGGAAGTCGAAATCTCAAAAATGTTATCTTTACACTAAAATAAAATTATTTATCAAAATCCAAAAAAGATTTTGAATTCAAAACTCAGGCATGTCACTTGTTGTGACATGCAAGTATAATTACAGATATTTTATGGCGAATTGAAATTCGATCTTTGCACTGAAATATATTCATCAAAGTATGTACAGATTTCGAGTGCAAAATTCATATGGCACTTCTGTTGCAGTCTAACTGTTCTGTAACAGAAAGAAAAGAAACGCTCATGGCTTTCATAATCACATTACTAATCCAGATTGAGGTTAAGCAGCACTTGTTTGAGCTTTTGAGCTTTCTACCATCCATTAAGGAAACCAAAACTGTATGTATTATTTATCAAAATGTGTAACGCGCAAGTCACAACTGCTGATATTACTGCTTGTAGTGCACTTGTTAATGAGGTTAGGTTGATATTTGTCCCATTAAACACTCTTATTTCCCGATCGGAATTGTTTATATTATTGTTCAAAAACTCGTCTTAGATCAGCTCAATCTCGTATCACACTCAACCAGAAATAATAGCGAAGTGTGTTAGAGTAAGCGCTTTATATTGCAGTACAAAAGTTTGTCTTCATCTGCTGAAAATGTTACCTTACGTTATCACACAGTGGAGATTACATGACACTTCACCCCATACGACACAACAACACTGCGAAACTATAGCAAATCACCCCATACATCAATATGTTACAGCAAAATTGTAAAATATTGCCCCATACGTCACCAATGTCAAGCAAACTTGTAGCAAATTACCCCATAGATCGTCACGTTAGAACAAATTGCTCCATACATCACCATGTTACAAGAAATCTATAACAAATCGTCCCATGTTACAGCAAAGTTGTGGAACTGCACTATACACTGCCATGTTGCACCAAAATCGTAAGGATATGCCCCATACATCGAAACATTAAAGCAAAATGTAACATATTTGTTCATACAGCACCATCGCTACATGGAATTTTAACAAATTGGGAATATGATAGTTAGCACGTTTCTCAAATACTCATCTTATTTTGGCAAAAACCATTACAACACATTCCAGAGTCCGATGTCCAGAGCACACAGTATGCACCGAATGGAGCCTCCCTCCGTGGTAATGGTTCCAGTAAAATGCTCGACACAGAACTTGTGTACAACCTGTATAACACATGAGAGTCTGATAATGAAGGTGCAGCGTATGCAGCGATTGGAGCCTTCCACCCTCCTACTGAGATCTATACAATGCTGACGTCAGAGTCAGATGTGTTTTGATTGGAGCAATCCTCTGAAATACTGGAAAACAACAAATTCTAACGAAATCGTAACAAAATTGCCCCGTACATCAACATGTTACAACAAAATTGTAATGAACTGTCCACACATCACCACTGTTACACAAAACTGTAACAAATACACTACTAAAGTTAAATTAAACTGTAATAAACTGCTCCATATATCACCATTGTAAGAAAAAATAGAAATGAATTATTCCATTTATTGCTGACGAAGCAACTTAATGCTTGTACTAGAAAGTTGCAACGAGCAAAAGCAAAGGAGGGTTGTCGATATCAGCGAGTCAAGACATCTTCCAACAAGCAAAATACTTAGTCGGATTCATGACGTCATGTATGCAGTTTAGTACCCCATCCATGACATCACAAGCCATGTCTCCATTATGAGGGCTATCTGATAAGTTCTCGGCGTCGCCCAGAGATCGTAGCACTACTCTTGTGATTTTTTCCCAATATGTTGGTACATGTGTTATTAGACACTACACAGAATTGCAGGTCATTCCAATCAGTAGTTGACTGCAGGCAGTTGTTTGAATCAGTTTGCGTAATGCTGAAAGTGGAAAGAATCGAGTATCATGCAGTGATAAAATTCTTCATAAAAGAAGGTTTAACACCGACCGAAATTCATTTGTAAATGTGTATGGAGGCTCTTCACCTTCAATTTTCACCATGAAGAGATAGGCGGCTGAGTTTAAATGTGGCCTTGAAAGGGTCCAAGATGATCCACGTAAAGGACGTTCGAAAAGTGCAAGCACAGCAGCAATCGTCGACAAAGTGCATGATATGATTTTAGAAGATCGGCATACAGAGGTGCGCGAGACTGCTGATGCCCTAGGGCAGTCGTTCCCAACCTTACTGGGACCATTACTCCTGAGTGCAGTCAGATATGAGCTATTATAACCCTACGACCATTATCAACATGATTAATAATATAGATTTTGTAGGTGTTTCATTAAACCATAAACTAAAAAATCATTCAGACAATTCGTACTGCTTATTTCTAACAAACTTTTTTTATACATTGCTGAATCAATTCTCAGTGCATTGCAACTGCTACCTACAACTCCTCCTTAGAAAAGTATCCATATTGAGGGTAGAATTCCTCTTTACCACTCAGAGACCTAGCGACCCGTTTAAATTCAGCCAAGTTAAAATTTGTGCACTATACTTATTGTTTGTAAATCACTTAATTTCCGGCCTCTTTAGCTTATGAAATGGCAGAAATTGGAAGACTTCAGGCAGTCAACGCTTTGTATCTGACCACTCTCACTAATACTACTACTAATAATAACAATAATACTGTGTAGGCCCTCCAACACTGAAGAAGCATTACATGGTTATTATTGTATCATGTTAACATTGTTCGTTTATCATTGTGAAGTGAATAACGAAACAATTCATTATCTACTGAAAGAACTGCCTACAACTCACACAAGGCATTTTCATGACATATTTACACGTATGTGATATATAGATTTCAATTGGTACAAACTATACGGTATTTGTAGTGGGTCAGCTATATCCATGCATTCGTTTCGCAAGCTGTAATCGCCACCACACTTTGTCACGCGTTACTGCTCGCATATGAAATGAAAAGTTGTAATTACTGGTAACTACTGTAGTCAATATTACATTCTCGCGAAATATTGATAGTAGTAATGATCTTTTTAAAAAATTTAATGTTGTTACTGAAACACATATGAGCCCTTTTGTTTTTACCCCTCAGAAAATTTCATTTTAGCCCTCAGGGGGTAATTACTCCCAGGTTGGGAATCACTACTCTAGGGATATTACAGCTTGCACGAGGAACTGAACATGAGAAAGCTTTTCAAAAGATGGATGCTACGTGTACTCACTGTGAATCACAAATGCTTTCACCACCACCCTTTGCAAAAAGTGCTTGGTGCATTTTAAGAAAAACCGAAGTAACTTTTTGAATCGATACATGGCAGTGGAGGAAATATGGATTCACCGTTGCACACCCAGATCTTAATAGCTGTCTATGTTGTGGACAGAGCTCGGTTCTTCAGCTCCAAAGAACACCAGGACAGAGCCATCAGCAATAAAGATCATGGTGTTATTTTGGGGTGCAAAAGGAAATTTGTTGATTCGCTATGTATAAAAAGGTGAAAATGTAACTGGAGAATACTATGCGCAACTTCCTACGAAACTGGTCGCAAGCATTTGTGAAAACAGACCCGGTTTAAAGAACAAAGCAATCATTTCGCATCAGGACCATCTAACAACCCACAAATGTGCCCCGGCAATGGAGAAATTGAGGAATTTGTACTATGAAATGCTGGAACATCCACTCTGTTCCCGAGTTTTGGCTCCCTCAGACTTCCATGTATTCTCAAAACTGAAGAAATTCCTCACTGGTCAGTACTTTTCGTCCAAACAAGAAGCCATTGCGGCTGCAGATGGGTACTTTGCAACACTTTCGGAGAAACACTGCTGACAGAGGAAGTGGTGATGGAACACCGCTGGATGAAATGTGTAGCTGTTAGACTAGATTATGTTGAAAAATAAAATTTCTTTGAAAGCGTAAATTATCGTTTTCACTATCAGGATGATAACTTTTTAGACCACCCTCGTAATATGACATCTTCATGATGTCACGTGTGGGTCATTGATCTTGGCAACATGGCATTACAACCCAAGACGATAGCTTCAGTCTGACAGACAGTTTCGTCTTAATGGCCAGTAAAATACTACACTGATTTCCTTTATCTTATCTGTAACCAAATATAAAATAACTGAGATCCAGACGCTGATACCTGCTTCTAAGTCATGGCGCATACACACACTGCCAGCTTCAGATGTTACTGTTTGTGATCCAGACGCTGACACACAGTGTCAGCTTATCATACATATACTGTCACCATGCATTTGGGGTAATAGTAGTCATATTTTCAGCGTATTTGGTTCAATTTTTCTGTAACATAACCATATGAGGCTCAGTTTGGTACATTTGTGCTATAAAATGGCAATGTATCGTACAATTTTGCTGCAATATGTCGATGTATGGCCCAATACTTAACAATTAGGTTCGGATTTGTTGGCTTCTTGGTTCCTATCACCAAATACATTGTGACCTGATCATCGGATACCGATGTGAGTGTTGTGCAGGGACTGCACAAGTGCTGTGTTCAGCACTGTACAAATTCCAGTTCTGGTAAGTGAGGCTTTGATCACTGTGCCATGATCATCAGGCTTTACAACATGTTTTATTAGTTTCAGCTGGACTAAGACGAGTTTTTGACATTATCTCTGTTATAATATCATACAAGAATGGTGAAATATAGCGTAATTTGTTACTTTTGTCATAACATGATGATGTATAGGGTAATTTGCTAAAAAGTTGCACTAACAGAGCGATACGTGGTGTCAAGTGTCATGTAATTTCCACTATGCGTTAGAATAAGTTACCATTATAGGCAGATGTTGACAAATGTTTTTTGCCACAAGACAAAGTTTTTACCTTCACATAGGGGTCACAATAACGTTTGGCTGATTCTGATGTCAGTTTTAGCTGAACTAAGGAGATATTTGAGGAATAATATAGAAAATTTAGTCATGGGAATAACGTGGTTTATTTTGGTACAAACATCAAAGAATTCTCATTCACAAGCTGTAATATCAACAGTAGTGATATGTGTATTTCGTAATGTTATAGAACAAATAGTAACGTATTTTCATAAATAATAGAGACAATTTTGGTTTCTTTAATCCATGGCACAAAACTGAAACCAAGTCCATTGACAATCGATGCTTACCCTTAAATTGGATTCGTAGTTATGTTATACAAGTCATGTTTGTTTCCTTTCTTTACTGTTACAGAATAATTAGATACGACAGCAGTGCCATGTGAATTTTGCACTCAAAATCTTTACATACTTATATAAATAAATTTATTTCAGTGCAAAGATCGAATTTTCATTCACCATCAAAAATATCTGTAACAATACTTGCTGAGTTTTGAACTCAAAATATTTTCGTATTTTGATAAAAAAATTTATTTTGGCGTACAAATGGTATTTTTGAGGTACTGAACGCTGCTCTCTGTGTGTGGAAGCTTATTCAGTCATTGTCTTTTGGGATGTTGTGTTGTGTTTACATTCGTATCTCGTGTATTACTAAGTTCTCCTTGCATGTTACAAAAAGATGTAGTTTAAGCGATACAATGCATTAGACATCTCATAAAAATGTATTCTTTTTACTACAGTTTCGCGCGCTGAGACGTCGGAAAATGTGTCGTCGCTGTATAGGACACAAGTGGAACGTAATCACAAGTATGTTAAAGATAAAAAAAAGTGGCTAGGAAACCTACATTAGCCAGTAATAATGTCAGTTATATTTTTCTGTTCTAGAACGTAATTAACTATCGTATTCCCACCCACATAAAATGATGCATGGTGATGTGAAGTATTACCGAAAAACTTCATCAGGTTATGACAGTTCGATCTATGTACCACAAGTAACATAGGTGCATGCGAGCCCAAGATCGAAATGACAACACCCTTTACAAAAAGGGTGGGCCTTAAGTCAGTTGTCAACAATGCACTTAGTTTATTAGTATGAAACAAATGAAAATACAAAATTATTATCAAACATATATACATGCAGAATTCAACGAACCTGCAAATGATGTTCAAGGTGGTTTCCATGCTGTTCTAAGCAAAATTCCATCTTTTCAACACTGATTCACTTACTTTGCCATATATCTTCTGGGACCAGGACTACACATTTTCAAATTGTGATTGGTTCGTTCCTTCAAACGTTTATCACGAAACTTGACTGAATGTATCTCATATTGTTCGTACACCCCAAACTGTAAAATCCATGGGAGTCTGTGGAGTCCATCAATAGTACCCAGTTTACCAATCCATTCGTCAAAGTTTTCATTTAGAAAGTCTCCTACAATATGAAACTTCCTGGCAGATTAAAACTGTGTGCCGGACCGAGACTCGAACTCAGGACCTTTGCTTTTCGCGGGCAAGTGCTCTACCATCTGAGCTACCCAAGCACGACTCACGCTCCGTCCTCACAGCTTTACTTCCGCCAGTACTTCGTCTCCTACCTTCCAAATAAACTAATGATAATTTACTTATGGCCAACCACGTGAAAATAACATTGTGACCCTCGACATAAACACTGTGTGTGTTGCAGACATGTTTTTTGACATATATTTCAGATATTTTATAAATACTGTAAGTATTTATTTTGATGGATGTTTCATACATGAAAATATCAATGTGACACTTGACATAAACATTGTGTGTCTTGTTATCTTCTTTCCGCCCAAAATGGTGCTTGACGAGGTCTATTTTTGTGCATTTACATGTGAAAGTACTGTAAGTTCCACCATTTACATATTTTAACAATGTATGAAATAAAGAAAATGACGGCTGAAGGCATCACGAAATCATTTACAAAAGATATTTTAGACGTGAAAGCAACATCGTTATATAATATTACATTTAACTTTAATTCAGATGTGGCGAGGTTATTAGATAAATAATTAATTGTTGTTACTTGCTTTACTACATCTGCACCTGAAGGACATACTCAAATAATCGAGCTCCTTGAAATTAAATTATTTCATTACAGGGAAGGTACTCATTAAAGTTCAGTTAAGTTAAAATCGTTCGTTATTCTCTATTCAGAAAAAATACACGTTCCCTTCACGGTCTTGAATTCTCTTGATTAGACTCCTACCCATACTTTGGTGAAAATTCAATAGTCTCTGTCGAGAACTGTAGGGCAGCAATTAATGTGCTTGACGATCTTGTTATGTAGGAGCAGCTGCAGATCTCCGGCGGTCGTCTGTAAATTACTGGTAATATTTAGGACGTAGTTTCGGAAACTAATCCAGTGAAGTTCAGTTATCATTTGGTTCGATGATTCGTAGCCGGACAGGGGATTACTTCACTCATTGGTAAAAACACCTGCCGATGTATCGTAAGACCGTGGTGCAGATTCATCAGGAAACATCACGATCGAAATGTCTGAAGGTCCCACAGAAGCCTTGTAGATACGTTCCCTCTTGGAAAAGTTCAATTTATAAAATGAAACTTATTTAAATACTTTTTCATTACTGTATTATATCCTTGATGGGAATTACAATCCCTTCTCTTCAGCACTTTTAACACATTCGTCACAATAACAAAGTAAAATAAAACTGCCATTAATGGTGGACAAAAATGATTTACAGTTTTTTTCAAGAGCTGTGCATGTCTATTCTCGTTCGCATACTATAACAGAGTGTGTCATGTATCTCTGCTTTAGATTTAGTTCTCCAAGGAGCTACTACAGTCCAAAGAGTAAACGTGTCTCTCTCGCAGGCGGAATGCGCTACATAGCACTTGGTGGGCTTTGTGTGCTATCTGTTTCGCAGCGTTACTTTTATTTTATATTTTTCCCAGCTCTCCGATGTCTTGTTTGTAGAAACTTCAAGTAAGGCATTTGCTTTTCTATAATGACCGCTTTAATCCCTGTGTTCGAAATTCCACCCATCTGCTTTCTTCCTTTTACCAAGTGATAGACGACGTACACGGTAGATGGCGATGGGCATATTGCGACAGTACCTAACGTTTACTGTTTCAGTGCAGTTACTCTTCCAAGCAGCATCCCATACGGGCAAACTACACTACTGGCCATTAAAATTGCTACGCCACGTAGATGACGTGCTACAGACGCGAAATTTAACCGACAGGAAGAAGATGCTGTGATATGCAAATGATTAGCTTTTCAGAGCATTCACAAAGGTTGACGCCGGTGGCGACACCTACAACGTGCTGACATGAGGAAAGTTTTCAACCGATTTCTCATACACAAACCGCAGTTGACCGCCGTTGCCTGGTGAAACGTTGTTGTAATGCCTCGTGTAAGGAGGAGAAATGCGTACCATCACGTTTGCGACTGTGATAAAGGTCGGATTGTAGCCTATCGCGATTGCGGTTTATCGTATCGCGACATTGCTGCTCGCGTTGGTCGAGATCCAATGACTGTTAGCAGAATATGGAATCGGTGGGTTCAGGAGGGTAATACGGAACGCCGTGCTGGATCCCAACGGCCTCGTATCACTAGCAGTCGAGATGATAGGCATCTTATCCGCATGGCTGTAACGGATCGTGCAGCCACGTCTCGATCCCTGAGCCAACAGATAGGGACGTTTGCAAGACAACAACCATCTGCACCAACAGTTCGACGACGTTAGCAGCAGCGTGGACTATGAGCTCGGAGACAATGGCTGCGGTTACCCTTGACGCTGCATCACAGACAGGAGCGCCTACGATGGTGTACTCAACGACGAACCTGGGTGCACGAATGGCAAAACGTCATTTTTTTCGGTTGGGTACAGGTACTGTTTACAGCATCATGATGGTCGCATCCGTGTTTGGCGACATCGCGGTGAACGCACATTGGAAGCGTGTATTCGTCATCGCCATAGTGGCGTATCACCCGGCGTGGTGGTACAGGGTGCCATTGGTTACACGTCTCGGTCACCTCTTGTTCGCATTGACGGCACTTTGAACAGTGGACGTTACATTTCAGATGTGTTACGACCCTTGGCTCTACCCTTCATTCGATCCCTGCGAAGCCCTACATTTCAGCAGGATAATGCACGACCGCATGTTGCAGGTCCTGTACGGGCCTTTCTGGATACAGAAAATGTTCGACTGCTGCCTTGGCCAGCGCATTCTCCAGATCTCTCACCAATAGAAAACGTCTGGTCAATGGTGGCCGAGCAACTGGCTCGTCACAATACGCCAGTCACTACTCTTGATGAACTGTGTTATCGTGTTGAAGCTGCATGGGCAGCTGTACCTGTACACGCGATCCAAGCTCTGTTTTACTCAATGTCCAGGCGTATCAAGGCCGTTATTACGGCCAGAGGTGGTTGTTCTGGGTACTGATTTCTCAGGATCTATGCACCCAAATTGCGTGAAAATGTAATCACATGTCAGTTCTAGTATAATATATTTGTCAAATGAATACCCGTTTATCATCTGCATTTCTTCTTAGTGCAGCAATTTTAATGGCCGGTAGTGTAGTTGCGTCTTGATCTGCGGTTACTTGTACTTCAGGTACTTGGGCTATGCATGGCTCTGTTTAAAAAGAATAGCTCGTTGAAGTCCCAGGGTCGACCCGCCACGTCTTCCTGCATGTCCCACAGCTAATTCGCTGCGAATGATAACCTGCAGCTGTGATACTGAGGTCAAATAGTCTACGCATTGCCCAGAATTGCGAATTAATAAAATACACAAAACACAAAATAAAATTTAAATGATTAATTTAATGACAGGGGTTCTATTCTATCGTCTGTAATTGATGTAGAGAACAGAAAAATATATTGAATAATGTTTGTTCAAGGAAGGACATCTCAAATAAACGGAAAATGGTCCTACGATATTCATTTAAAATACAGATAGGAAATACTCTTATCGAATGCAGTAAAGTTATGTTGACATCGGTAAGAGAATGGTAGCAAAAACCCCAAATTAAGTAGTCATTTAAGATAAACGAAAATTAAGTACATTTCGTAATCACAATACACGCAAAAATACATACAGGAAATACCCTTATAAAATGCAGTAAATTTACGTTAAGATCGTTAAGAGAATGGTAGTAAAATCCCAAAATTAAATAGTCATTGAAGATAAACGAAAATTATGTACATTTCGTAATCACAATACACGCAATATTCCCCAGCTGGAAACAGTTCACAGTTCAACATGGTGATTCCAAAGATTAACACACAAGATGCACAGAATAATAATTAATATTCTGTCTATTCTCAGTTCGGTAATACAAATGAGAAGTGTTGAAGTACTACTCTGGAGCACATTTAGACCTCTCGAAACGTGAAGTCCTTCAGAAGTTAGAGTACTGTAGTGGCCATCCACCGCCCAGAAGCAACCGCCTATGCAACTGAATCGTGCACGTTACTCTAGACAGGTCTGCCTTCTTCCAGAGCTCGCCACAAGGAGTGCAGAACCGCTCCCTTGAGCTCTTCACTCAAAAAGTCCCAGTCTCCATTTGACTTCCTTAGTGTTCTGCCACTGTCTGCTTTGCTACTGGCCGAAGACCAACCCCTTCCAAAAATACCTCGTTCTTAGGTGCTACAGACATGATCTGACTCTTCTTCACCACTTTCCCATACAAAACTAATATTACAACAATATTAAATAAAAGAAATGTTATAAACGTTCCGTCACACTCAGACCGTGCACAATTATAACAAAAAAAGATTTGCCCATAAATGAATGAGCCAGAATTCTTGCACAAGTGCGCCCACGTTCAATAACTGCAGATTGTCCTTACATATTGTTTTAGCAGTTATTTAGGCCTGCTTGATTGAGGAGTCGTTCGTTTCCCTGTTCAGCTGTGGTGTCCGCTAACACGTGCAACAGACCATTTTTCACCTAGCACAGTTTTTTAATAGCACTTGCAATCAACATTTAAATAAAATTATTGGCAAAATAGTAAACTACCCATTAAATAAATATGGAAGTATGAAAAATATGAGGTATTCATGCTGTATTCATTTGTTATGTAATTGTGATAGATACGATGTTCTGACATTTGCGTAATGAAACAGATATAAAAGAGGTCGTAAATCAACATATAAAATAGATACAGACACGTAGCTTTTAGGGATGGTAGCTATAGTGCAATGCCACCATCTGAGATACATTTGTCGAAATCACATGAAGCGATTAAAAGTTGCTCACTCAGACGTTGACTGATTAAATGTTTATTTACTGTGAAATATTAACTTCTGTTGTTTTAAAAATATTGAAATGTTGTTGTGTACTTAACTGACATAATAAAATTATAACCAGCCGACCAGTTGCAATGGATAAAGAAATTCTTTACCTAGGTTTCGACAAATATAAATTTGTCTTCTTCAGAAGGTAGCCTAAGGACAATGAACATCATAGCTTACATTAGAAAAGTATGAAACTTAAGCCAAGAATAAATTTTAACACAAATTAGACAACTCTTGCATTACAGAAATATGATAACGACGACTGGTAATTACAATTTTAGATTAGTAAGGACTAATGTACCATCGCCGTTTTTACAATTGTCGGCATAGATACATTTGTCAAAAATGAAAGATAGCCCTAAAATTAGGGTTTGTCACGTAAATACAAAATAGTTAATGGATCTTGCAGAGCTCGCAACCGACTGAGTGTAATCGGCGAGCGTAGTTACTCTGAAACCAGGGCAGATGGCGCTCGTGCCGAGAAACATGTGCCAATTGGCGTACAAAGACATCGTGTAAATTATCAGTATTAATAACATCCTTAGGTAAAGTGACAATAAAAAAGAAGGAAATTAACATTCCCGTTATAAAAGTATGGGAGAATTGGTACAAATAATGTAGTTATACATCAAAAAAGCAGGTGGCGCTTACGCAGAGGAACTTACGCCCAGTGGCATATACAGTCAAAATAAACAAAATTACGTTACTATATTAGTGAAGCCCACAAACGGTGTAAATGCAGAACTTTAAAATTGACAATAATGGCTCTTGTCAAGAAAGAATTACGGACACTGGTACACGATCCTGTTAATACACATTCACAGGGAAAACCAAAATTTCTTAGAGCCAGGCAAAATCACATAAGGGCCGATGTAGTAGCAGATCGTAAGAGAACCACCATTACATAAGGGTTAGTGAGCTTGAAGCATAGAAGGTGCATCATAGCTTCCTGTGGAAATAAACCACTAAGGTTACCAGCATTAATGTTATACCATAAACAGTACAGGTTTAAAGCCTTCGAAAAATTGTCTACAAGCAAGGTTCAACTGGTCGTTCAGTATTTTACCGTCCTTGAGCTCAAGATGTTTGAAAATTTGTAACTCTTCCCACAGATGTAATCTACGCCCTTTGACTTTTCTGTGTAGGATAACAGTGTCTTCTAAATGTTTAGGCGTATGATTGGCTATCAGGAGGTGTTCAGCAAAAGTAGAACTGTGTATATTCGCTCCTTCTTTTTTACTTAATAGGTGTTATTTGTATCCTGTTTTCACAGCTCGGCCTGTTTGACCAATATAGCATGAAGGACAGTTATTACAGGTTAGTTTGTAAACCCCTGAATTGGAAAACCAATCGCCGACGGTCTCTACTGAATGTACAAGATTTCTCTTTAAACTGTTATCTGTAGAGAAGGAGACGTTGCAGTTATATTTTTTCATTAGAAGACATTTTATCCTATACGATATATTACCCAAGAAAGGAATAGAAATAAATTTTTTAGCTTCGTTGCTATCAGTGGGGAGGTTATTGTTCAAAGTCGAACAGTTTTGGAATGTTTTCTTACTGAACATGTAATCAATCATATTCTGGTTGTACCCATTATTAACCGCAATCGCTTTGATGACACTCAATTCTTTTTGTTGATCGGCAGGTGATAAAGGAGTAGTTACCATACGGTGAATGGCAGAATGAAAAAACGCTAGTTTATGAGCTTTTGGATGAGTTGAGTCAGCAGGGATGACATTATCTGAATACGTTTCTTTACGGATGATGTTGAAATTAAAGGAACTATTCTGTATAGAAACTGTTAAATCAATAAAGTTAAGTTCACCTTTTTTATTCTGAAGTTCTTTTGTGAAGGAAATTTTTTCATGTAAACCATTGAAAGTATTGAAGAGAAGCTGTAACTCATGATCAGTACCGTCAAAAGCAATGATAATGTCGTCAACATAACGTGCATAATAACGGATTTTGTGGCGTAATAATGAACTTGAATTGAAGAACGTTATTGCCAGAACGTTGATAAAAACATCTGCCAACATACCAGGGAGGGGCTACCCATTGCTAAACCATCTGGTTGTACATAGATTTTCCCATTGAACGTGAAATAATTGTATTTCAAAACGACGTTAAGCAACGTAATCAGTTCCGCAATCTGAATTTCACTTAGTTTTTGATGTTTTAGTAGTCTTTTTTACAAGGGCTATGGTTACATCGACAGTGACATTTGTATAAACACTAACGATGTCAAAGGAAACCAGTCTAGTGTCAGGTTGTAAGTAGTTTCAATAAAAACAAAAACAAAAATGACACCAATAGTAGCATAGATTAAGGTGAAGGGATAAAGCGTAGATACCCTAACAGCATGAAATACTAAAATGCTATACACCACGACACTACACAAAAAATAAATAAAAAACGAATTTGAGGATTCTTTTAGAAGTTAAGGCTCAAAATATCTTAGAATTGTAACATGGAAAGGGCTCCGAAATTTGTAAAGATTTTTAAGAAGGCGTAAAACAATGTAGGTACTAGACATATGTTAGATGAATATAAGTAAAACTTTTTGTAAGAACCATTGTAAAAACTCCAGCAAGGACCAGATGCAATGACCCACAAGTTGCAACGTGAGAAGTATCAAGAAAGAAAAGGACGTAATTAGCAAGACACGATTCCTACAAGGCAGAAGCATCGAGAGAAGGGAAAGGACAGTGAGACCAACAAAGGCCACTCGTAAATCTACTGCTGAAGGGACTGGTGCAGGAACTGATAAGCAAACACCGGACTTTCACCGCTCGTAAACCCCGGTACGCCCCAACTCAGCGGAGCAAGCAAAAAACGGCCTGATGAGAAAATGGCTTGGGCAAGCCACCACTGGCAAAAAATATGTGTAAAAGTCACACTACTGCTATTAAACAGCACGCTGATGCATGAAACTGAAGAAAACTTCCACAAAGTAAAAATGACACGCCAAAACAATTTATCAAACTGTTACTAAGAGGAAAACTTCAAAACGACTAGTTATCAATAAATATTTCCATATCCTGTCCAGAGAAGAACCAAGAATCAAGTAAGAAGCAGAGAAAAAGCAGGAAGAACAGAAGTTGAAGATTCGCAAGATTGAGACCAAGAAAGAAGATGGGTGAAGAATAGACGACATACCTTCCCAAATCCCTATCCTATTGTCTGCGAAGTATTACAACGAAAAACGACCGCTTTCAGCGACACATAACGATGACTTTCACGCATACAAAGCCAGTAAACCACGAGATTCTGCACTCACAGCTCCATTCCATTATGGGACCTCCACAACAGCAACACACACATGCAAAGCCAACAAGGAACGACGAATGAAGCTGTACATCAAATACTTGCCCACATCCATCTCTCTCAAGTCCATCACCTTTGTGCATAAAACATTCGCCAACCTCATGCTTAAACATTAATAGGATTGTGTGAATGTGTGAAATCAAATTATGTGATGAAGGATTTGTGCAAAAGAAACGTGTGAAAAACTAAATAAGTTAAGCACACCAGACAGCTAATAAACTACAAAATAACAGTCATTGACTATGGACTTCAGTAAAAAATAGACTATCGATAAAAATAAGTCATTAGTTCTGAAATGGACAGTATATAAAGAACAAAAGTAAGGCATAATAAACACTTAAACTATATGCCACTGATTTTCTCCTCATAAAAATAAAAGAATAACTATATTTTACTTATTTTCTCCTTATAAAAACAAAGAAAAAATTATATTGTTGGATGTTTTCCCTTTTTTTAACATTTTTACCATTTGTTAGGATAATATCTCAATACTTGTGTATGTATATTTCTTTGTCAAAGCAATTCTTGGAAATAATTCTTATTTGTTAGTGTAACAATGTTGAAATGAGTGTCTAGAAACAAAAAAATTTTACTTGTACATGATATATAAAAAATGTGTTAGGAATAGATTTTACTTAATTACTACATTTATAAAAACAATATTTCTAAGAAAATCGATGTGAAAGACTCCTCACTTTCGATAACAAACTTCTTAAAAAACAAACTTCACAATCAAAGAAAGAAAGAAAATAGTAATTATAATAGAATAAAAATATTCTTCCCTTGTCAATATAAACATATTTTTGATAACAATGTGGAAGAATATAAAAATATAAATTAGTAATACAAACTAGCATAGAACCAGAATAATGCGGCTGAACAGTAGGCAACAAAATTTAGATAATGGAATAATTTTTGACTGACTTAGACGACGATTCAATCATTGCCTAACTTCAGTGCAAAAATTAAGTTCGAAGGCTGGTGATATGTAAGGTGTCAGCCAAATCCAACACCTTCCATGAAAACCCTGACATGATAAGCAAATCCAGTAGTATGTCACATAGCTCCAAATAAATCATGGCATTAAATTAACCAAAGTAATACGAGTAACGAGTGAGTAAATGGAATACCACAGACTAACACAAGAATGCCTAAATGCATGTCATACCTTCCTACCGTGAGACAGACGCAGTTCCGAGGGGAGAAACGAGAACAGAAGCCGAGAGCAGAACCGTGTTAGGCTGGAAGGCCCTACGATAAGGGACGGACACCCACGTCGCCAGCTAACCGCTAGGACCACCCCCCCCAGCCCATGTTAAAAGCTAGAGCCCTCCAGAAGAACAGTATAGATCTTACGATAACACAAAAAGGGCCACACCCCAGCCGCAAGTTTTAGCGTGAGACTTTTTCGCGTCTCTGTTACGTCAGGACCAACCCACAGCCCATGTTAAAAGATAGAGCCCTCCAGAAGAACAGTATAGATCTTACGATAACACTAAAAGGACCACAGCAGTTGCAAGTTTTAGCGTAAGACTTTTTTGCATCTCTGTTACGTTGCAAACTTTAAAAACATTGCCCCATCACAAAAAGTATAATGTTTCTCATTGGATAGAATTTTTGTACAATTTTGGTAAACATTTTTGGAATTCAGTGATCAATCAATTGTTATATTTAGATTAAAGTTCAGTCTTGATCACGTTATGTCTGTTTTAATGAGTAACCGGTTTCGGTTTTTTCTATAAAACCATCATCAGACCTGTGAATAAATTTTAAGAAATACTAGATACCAATCTTTAAATGAATGAAAAAGTCTAATGATGTCAAAATTTTTTAACAAAATAAAATAAAATTAGTTATACCCATTGGCTCCCTTGGGTTGGTAGGTGGAGCTCTCCTTGCTGCTGTGCAGTCAACTGATGGTTATGAGTGCTAAGCATGAGCTTAAATATGCAGAGGCTCCGCCTACTTCCTGTCACACTACTTCATAACTGCCAATCAGCGTTCATAATATGACGCCATCGTCAAAGTATAAAAGTAGAAAATACACTAATAACATAAAATTGATTCATTTAAATATCTGATTAACAGATAATAGTTGTATCTACAACTTATTTATATTTTGAATAAAAACAGTGAATTACGATGTGTGATAGCTGTGCCCTCTATGGACAACCTTAATATTATTACAGTGCCAGTTACTTCAAAGATGTAAAATCCTTGGCGTTGTGGTATATATCGATTATACCAAGTCGCCTACATACCAATTGCATCTTTGTTGGATGCTGCAGAATCGTCTTGTTTTCACTGTAGTTTTTATGGCAATGTTCTTTATAGCATTAAGTTAGCAGCTAATAGTACGTTCAACACTTTTTTTTTATTTTTTTATTTTTTTTAATTTTTTTATGTATATCTGAATAACTGATGAGACTGCTGATGCAGCATATTTTACATACATTGCTTTTGCCATGGGTATAACAAAAGAGTAGATGCTTTTATTATAAAATTTCGTCAAAAAGGTCGTAATAATATTTTTCGCGAAAATCTAATTGTTCATTGAGCAGCATTGATGATTTGGTTTTCAAATGAGCATATATCTCGATTTCTTCTAGGATATTCATAAGTAAGCCTTTATTTGCATAATGAAGAACTTGTAAATTCTGTTGTACTGTCCCCTCAGCATGATTATTGAATGTTATATGATGACCAAAAACAGACTTTGTTCGTGAGGTACCTGACGTATGTTCTTTGTACCTTACTGCAAAATTTTGACCTGTTTGGCCGATATATATTTTCTCACAGTCTCTACATTGGATCTTGTACACTCCTGATCTGGTAGATTTTCCATTATCTTTATTTACGGTATGTCTTAATTTTTGTTGTAAAGTATTGTCAGTTGTAAATGCTATTGTTATTCCAGAATTTTTGAATAAGTTAGTGATTCTATCTGATATGTTTCCCATATATGTCATCTTAATATATTTTGGATTACTTATTAGTGGAGTACTTTGTGATTGTTGTACTTTATTAAAAATGATATCTACCTGTCGTGTGTCGAAAGAGTTGGTTTTTGCAATTTGTTTTAAGATGGTCATTTCCTTTTTGATCTCATTAGATTCTAGCGGTAATTTTAGTATTCGGTGTATCATAGACTTAAAAAATGCTTTTTTATACTTGTCAGGATGACATGATGTAGCATTAATAATAACATCAGTGGTTGTAGGTTTTCTGTATATGGTGAATAAATGTTTCCCGTTGTTATTAGTTATAGTGAGATCTAGGTAGTTAATAGATTTTCGATTTTCATGCTCAACTGTAAATTGTAACTTCAGATGCATAGAGTTTAATTTTATAGCAAGTTTCTCAATTTCGTCTTTTGAACCATTATAAAGTAATAATGTATCGTCTACATATCGCTTGTAATATATGATTTTATTTGCGATATCAGGGTTATTTTTCAGGAATTGCGTCTCAATGTGGTTTACGAAAATGTCTGCTACTGTCCCAGCCAAAGAATTTCCCATTGCTAAGCCATCTTTCTGACAATAGATTTTAGTATTAAATGAGAAATAATTGTAATCTTAAGTGCATTCAAGTAGTTCTATAAGTTCGATTATTTCGTCTTTAGTCATATTTTTGTATTGTATTAAGTTATCCCTAATTATATTAATCGTCTCAGTAATTGGTATATTTGTATATAAATTTTTAATATCTAATGAGGCGAAATCTGCACTAGTTGGAATGTCTATGTTGTGGATTTGTTGCGTTAGTTCATAACTGTTTTTGATACTGAAGTTGCTGTCATATGTATAGAATGCTTTCAAAATTTTATTAAGTTTCATATTTAGTTTATATGAAGGACTACTTCTGTAGTTGACAATAGGTCGTACAGATTTCTCTTTTTTATGCAGTTTAATCTGTGATCTTAATTTAGGTATTTGGGGATTCATATTTTTCATCATATTTTTTTCCTCAGGGGTCAAGAGGTGATTATTTTCATCGACTAGTTTCTTAATCTCTAATTGGAACTTTGGAGTGGGGTCTTTAGTTACTTCAACGATCCCATTTTCATTAAAAAATGAGAGTGTTTTAAATATATAATCGTCTTCTTTAATAATTACAAGGGTATTTCCTTTATCGGCCTTTACCACAATTGCTTTCTCTGCTAGTAGTTTATTATTGATATTTTTAAGTGTTTTATCTTCAGTTTTTCTATGTAGTTTATTTTTCTCTTTTAAAATTAAGTCCTTCGTTTTTAGGGCTATCTTACATGCTTCAGGTTTATTTATTTTCGATATTTTGCTTGTTGCTATAACATCAGCAATTATGTGTTTAACGTTGGTATTATTTAGTGGGGGAGTTAAGTTATGTAGAGACTGTGAAAAAATATATATCGGCCAAACAGTTCGAAATTTTGCAGTAAGGTACAAAGAACATACGTCAGGTACCTCACGAACAAAGTCTGTTTTTGGTCATCATATAACATTCAATAATCATGCTGAGGGGACAGTACAACAGAATTTACAAGTTCTTCATTATGCAAATAAAGGCTTACTTATGAATATCCTAGAAGAAATCGAGATATATGCTCATTTGAAAACCAAATCATCAATGCTGCTCAATGAACAATTAGATTTTCGCGAAAAATATTATTACGACCTTTTTGACGAAATTTTATAATAAAAGCATCTACTCTTTTGTTATACCCATGGCAAAAGCAATGTATGTAAAATATGCTGCATCAGCAGTCTCATCAGTTATTCAGATATACATAAAAAAATAAAAACTATAAAAATAAAAAAATAAAATAAAAATGTTGAACGTACTATTAGCTGCTAACTTAATGCTATAAAGAACATTGCCATAAAAACTACAGTGAAAACAAGACGATTCTGCAGCATCCAACAAAGATGCAATTGGTATGTAGGCGACTTGGTATAATCGATATATACCACAACGCCAAGGATTTTACATCTTTGAAGTAACTGGCACTGTAATAATATTAAGGTTGTCCATAGAGGGCACAGCTATCACACATCGTAATTCACTGTTTTTATTCAAAATATAAATAAGTTGTAGATACAACTATTATCTGTTAATCAGATATTTAAATGAATCAATTTTATGTTATTAGTGTATTTTCTACTTTTATACTTTGACGATGGCGTCATATTATGAACGCTGATTGGCAGTTATGAAGTAGTGTGACAGGAAGTAGGCGGAGCCTCTGCATATTTAAGCTCATGCTTAGCACTCATAACCATCAGTTGACTGCACAGCAGCAAGGAGAGCTCCACCTACCAACCCAAGGGAGCCAATGGGTATAACTAATTTTATTTTATTTTGTTAAAAAATTTTGACATCATTAGACTTTTTCATTCATTTAAAGATTGGTATCTAGTATTTCTTAAAATTTATTCACAGGTCTGATGATGGTTTTATAGAAAAAACCGAAACCGGTTACTCATTAAAACAGACATAACGTGATCAAGACTGAACTTTAATCTAAAAATAAGAATTTTTGTAGGCGGAGCTTAAGGTTAACATTGAGATGCTGATTGGTCAGATGAAAACACAGCCAGATAGTTTTTTTTTAAACCAACTTCGGTAAATTGTAGTAAGGAGAAGTTAGGGGAGAGTTGCTTCCAAGATGGCGAGGTGAGCCGCCGCCCCCTGACGAACACCGACAAGGTAATGAACGCACGCGATGCCACATAACAGCGCATAAAGCTTCACTCAGAACTGCAGAAGTCTCATCTGTTACACCCCCTTTTTGCCTAATATTAGTATCGATAGTCAATTGAAGCTCACGGTGTTCACATTTGCCACTTGAAGTAAAAATCTGAAACGCGATGATTTTTCTGTTATATGGTTATTGAGAAGCCACATCAGCCACTGTAATTTACGACAAGTTAGATAAGTAATTAAAGATAATTGAGGGTCACTGTAGACCAGTTTGACAGTTTTCTCTTATGTGAAACTTAATTTAAACCTAGGTTATAGATGTGATATGGCATAGGTCATTCTTCGATCCATTGTAGAACTTGGAAACCCATTCAGGGAATATTCGTTCACATTTTTGTTGAACGCAGTTGGTTTTTACCATCCTGTATTAAAACATTTCCTTTTATCAATAGTGCAATTTATAAACAATGTTTTGTGAGTAGAATAAAATTTCCAATGGTAAACTTAACTGCTTTTTAGACGTTATTTTACCAGCTAGCTAAAAATAGGAAAGCCTTGAACCCCTGAACACTAAATTTAGTTAGTATTAAGATTCTTTTACAGGTAGTGCAGTGGAGCTGACGCTGAAATAATTAAGTATTTGGTTATATCATCGCTAGTCTCACTGAACTCTTCTGAAGTCTACATGTCATGTGTGGTCTGGCGTCTCCTTACCAGCAACAGGTCCCAGGTTCAAACTAGTCAATTCCCTAAAAAACACGCTCAGAGCGTCGTTGCGTGAAAGTGGTAGGGAGACACGATATAGAACAAACAGACACCACGCAGAATGTTAGAAGGTGTACATCTTACAGTTTGAATATTGTTGATCAATTCCTTGCTGTTTTCAACCGAAAAATTATTTTCAAATGTGAAAGCATCTTTAATTTTAAACTGGAGGCGCCTAGCGAATGTGTAATGTGGGCTACTTATTCCATTCACTACAGGGCGAATCGGGTGATTTTGTTTATGCAGTTTAAACTGACTTCTGAGCACGAGTGGTTTCGGGTTCATATTTATAAGGCATTTCTTTTGAAAGTTATTGAACAAGCTGACAGAACTAGCAAAAGTGCGCCGAATTTGTTTTTGCAATTCCGCGGTTGGATCTACGGTAACCTCAGTGACGTCATTTTCCTCAAAAAACGTTACAGCCTTTTCAATATATTCATTTTTATAAGCCACGATAGCAGTGTTCCCTTTGTCACTCTTAGTTACTCAGGCGTCGTGTTCTCTCAGCTTACGATTAATGCTTTTTACTATACTATATACGCCCGACTGAACATTAGGTAGTAGTTTAATTTCTTTTTCTATTATGTTATTACATTCATAGGCACATTTGACTTGCTCGGTTTTCTCTAATTTAAGGGATTCGAAACCGATTTTAAGGTCTACAATAAGATTACAGATTAACAGGATCTTTATCGAGTTGAGCAGGCAAATTATATTTAAGGCCTTTACATAACAAGTCATTTTCAGCCTGCGTAAAAGTAATATTGGTTTTATTCAGTATTATTTCGTAGAACTGATGTTTGACACTTTTGTCTGCTATATTAACATTTTTACTTGTGGCCCTATTACTAAACTTCAACAACTTTCTTTCATGTCTGGCCCTAATTTCTTCTTTACGATTAAAGAGCCATTCGTTAATACTATTCCACAGGTAGTCAATTTAGAAATTAGCTTTTGTTAAAAATAGGTGTTTACAGTAAGCTTCACTATTAAGATCATCTTTTTTCTTGCACAAATTTACTATGCTATCAGAAATGACAAAACGTACCAATTTCTTTTTAACAGGAGGCACTTTGTTACACTGTTTCAAATTTAAGTACGCCTTCACATAATCAGGGGTAATGTCTTTATGTAGGCACTGTTGATTGAAGTCAATAGCCGTACCTGCTTTCACAATTTTTAATTTGATGTCCATGTACCTGGATGCAGCTTTTGATACCTCGGCAGGCAGGGACTTCAATATTTTGAACATAGCTGCACAACAGCAACGCTTCCACGTAATCAAAAATTCTTTACCTAGGTTGTACCAGTCGTCGTTATCATATTTCTGTAATGCAAGAGTTGTCTAATTTGTGATAAAATTTATTCTTGGCTTAAGTTTCATACTTTTCTAGTGTAAGCTGTGATGTTCATTGTCCTTAGGCTACCTTCTGAAGAAGACAAATTTATATTTGTCGAAATCTAGGTAAAGAATTTCTTTATTCATTGCAACTGGTCGGCTGGTTATAATTTTACTACGTGGAACCGTTGCTGTTGTGCAGCTATGTTCAAAATATTAACTTAACTGAGACTTATCGTCGAAGTTCAGAGAGCTGTAACATAGCCGTCTTTAAGACTGTCTGACTCTCCGCCATTTCCTGGGTCATTTTCTCTTCCACAAAGGGCACGCGAGCGACAGCCGTCCAAATTCCCAGTGTTGGGATTTACCTGTGTCTGTCGACTAGCCGGACTGGCCGCCTGTGCGCTGGGTCCGCTAGCTTACAGTCGTGCAACAAATTCATCTCTTCTCAGTGCCAGGCCTAGGTGGACGAATACTTCGCCCACACACTCGTAACGTTAGAATACAAGGTCATGAGAGCCCTGAAAAAAAGGACACTGCCTTTCTGTACATTATACCCAATGAACAGTGGATAAATCATTGTGCAGACTTGTCGTGTACACAGAAGGCCGAAGATGACATTGGAGAAAGTATGTACAATGGTTCAAATGGCGCTGAACACTGTGGGACTTAACATCTGAGGTCATCAGTCCCATAGAAATTAGAGCTACTTAAACCTAACTAACCTAAGGACATCACACATATCCATGCCTGAGGCAGGATTCGAACCTGCGACCGTAGCAGTCGCGCGGTTCCGGACTGAAATACCTAGAACCGCTCAGCCACAACGGCCGGCTATGTACAATGAAACAGTAAATCTATTTACTGTGGAGAAACTACAAGAGGCTTTGAAAGGCCTCAAGATCACAAAAGCTGCTGGAGTCCATACATATTGTAAAAATGTGTGTGTGTATGTATGTGTGTGTGTGTGTGTGTGCGCGTGCGTGTGTGTGCGAGTGTTACTCATCTCCTCGCAAACCACTGGACCGATTTCAATCAAACGTGGTTCACATATCCCTTACTGTCAGGCAACAATCACTATGAAATCACAATGAAATTCGAGTAAAACTGCCGCATCATGCGTGACGTTAAGATTTATCACTTCTCTGCTACTAGGTCTGTTTGCAAAATATTCCGCTGACAGTAAGTACATACGCCATTGAATATATATACACAAATACAGGGTGATTCAAAAAGAATACCACAACTTTAAAAATGTGTATTTATTGAAAGAAACATAATATAACCTTCTGTTATACATCATTACAAAGAGTATTTAAAAAGGTTTTTTTTTCACTCAAAAACAAGTTCAGAGATGTTCAATGTGGCCCCCTCCAGACACTCGAGCAATATCAACCCAATACTCCAACTCGTTCCACACTCTCTGTAGCATATCAGGCGTAACAGTTTGGATAACTGCTGTTATTTCTCGTTTCAAATCATCAATGGTGGCTGGGAGAGGTGGCCGAAACACCATATCCTTAACATACCCCCATAAGAAAAAATCGCAGGGGGTAAGATCAGGGCTTCTTGGAGGCCAGTGATGAAGTGCTCTGTCACGGGCTGCCCGGCGGCCGATCCATCGCCTCGGGTAGTTGACGTTTAGGTAGTTACGGACAGATAAGTGCCAATGTGGTGGCGCTCCATCCTGCTGAAATATGAATTGTTGTGCTTCTTGTTCGAGCTGAGGGAACAGCCAATTCTCTAACATCTCCAGATACTGTAGTCCAGTTACAGTAGCACCTTCGAAGAAAAAGGGACCAAAAACTTTATTGGCTGAAATGGCACAGAAAACGTTCACCTTAGGCGAGTCACGTTCATACTGAGTTGTTTCCCGCGGATTCTCAGTGCCCCATATACAGACATTGTGACGGTTGACTTTCCCGTTAGTGTGGAAAGTTGCTTCATCACTAAACACAATCTTTGAAACGAAAGATTCATCTGTTTCCATTTGAGCAAGGATAAAATCACAGAAATCGATTCTTTTAATCTTATCAGCTGCAGACAGTGCTTGAACCAATTTCAGACGATAAGGTTTCATAACTGACCTTTTTCGTAGGACTTTCCATACAGTTGATTGTGGAATTTGCAGCTCTCTGCTAGCTCTGCGAGTCGATTTTCCTGGGCTGCGAGCAAATGCTTTCTGGATGCGTGCTACATTGTCATCACTCATTCTCGGCCGTCCAGAACTTTTCCCTTGCTTGAACCAATTTCAGACGATAAGGTTTCATAACTGACCTTTTTCGTAGGACTTTCCATACAGTTGATTGTGGAATTTGCAGCTCTCTGCTAGCTCTGCGAGTCGATTTTCCTGGGCTGCGAGCAAATGCTTTCTGGATGCGTGCTACATTGTCATCACTCATTCTCGGCCGTCCAGAACTTTTCCCTTTGCACAAACACCCATACTCTGTAAACTGTTTATACCAACGTTTAATACACCACCTATCAGGAGGTTTAACACCATACTTCGTTCGAAATGCACGCTGAACAACTGTCGTCGATTCACTTCTGCCGTACTCAATAACACAAAAAGCTTTCTGTTGAGCGGTCGCCATCTTAGCATCAACTGACGTTGACGCCTAGTCAACAGCGCCTCAAGCGAACAAACGTACAACTAAATGAAACTTTATAGCTCCCTTAATTCGCCGACAGATAGTGCTTAGCTCTGCCTTTTGTCGTTGCAGAGTTTTAAATTCCTAAAGTTGTGGTATTCTTTTTGAATCACCCTGTATATCATGGTATGACACATGGTTCAAGAGGTATGACGTCATAAACAGTGATATACGTGACAAATGACCCATCATGTATGAAGTTTTTTACTACTACGAAGCTCTTATAGTCGGGGTAGCTTTAGGAAATCCATGACACCTGACAACGCTTTTGACAGCTTTCAAGTGCGAAGCGCAAACAGCTGTAGGCGAAATCGGTGCTATGAAGAGGTGTTGCCATAGAGACGTTTCAAAATCGCAAAGCAGTTGCGCTCAGCGTACTGGAACTATCCGGGATCATGTTTCTTAGTTTGGATAGACCCTACTGTATTTATACATTTGTACATTATGCTTGTTGGTTTGTGCAACATTTTCATCATAAAAAAAATGCTTCCACGAATACAAGGAACTGAATTTTTTTCCATACTACACTGCGATCACATTTCATTATGTGTTTTACTTTCTCATTAAATGTGGTGGGTACTACTGAATAAAAACATTTACAATTAATAAGTGAATATTGGAAGAACTGCAAGATCCCAGAGCCTTGGTATACAGCAAAGCTAATCTCTCTTTTCAAGAAAGGGAAACGTAATGACTGAAAAAACTACCATGGAATTAATCTTCTAAGCACTGGCTGCTAACTATACTCAATGATTATCAGTAATAGCATGAAGAATATCAAGAAAGCTGTTATTTCTGAAGAACAAATTGGATTTACATCAGTTTGTTCATTCACAGACAATGTGTTCGTAATTTAAAAAAATGTGGTAAGACACATAGAATTTAATGTAGATAACCATATGGCCTTTATAGACAGTGAGAAGGTTTCTGACTGCGTGAGCTGTGGTAGTAGTAGTAGTAGTAGTATCTTTTTCATCTGTAGATCTCTTTTTACAAGGATATAGGACATGTCAATGTATTTACAAGTTTGGGCTAATTTAAAATAAGCTAATTCGTGTACACATACATTTACAGACTTCTAGTTAGAGACAATTATTAGATTTACTCCCGATACACAATACTCTTTTTTACAAATAATTTATTAAATAATGTAATGCCACACTGTTCACTCATATCTCACTATCAGTTACTGCACACACTATATGCACATTGTTTCATAACACTTCACTCAATACACACACACAATGGTGATCTCTGGGCCATTTTCTGTACCGCAACTTCCCATTTGCTACCCTGAAAAAAATGAGTCAGCATCCCTCTACAGTGGGTGAGATGTTGAGCTCAGAAAGACGAAGAGGTGTTAGTACTGTGCTATGCGTAACTTGGGGATAAGTATTTCTAGAAAAGGAAGAGAGAAGGAGAAAAACGTAGTGTGAAGGCGTTATATGGAATCTTGGATGTTTTATAATCATTATTATTATTTAATCAAAATATCCACGGGTGTGCTGCCGGTCTATAGTGTCCAACGGGCACAATATTTCAGCGATCATACATGTCGCCATTATCAGGTGAACTGACGGACTGAGCTCCTGTGAACGTGCCGGCACGGAGATCCGTACGCTATGGCTGCTCAGAGGGAACTGGGTTCGGTCGCGGCGGCGGCCGATTTAAATACCCTCTCCGCCCAACCACTGCAGCACAACCTGTTGAGATGGATGAAGTCACGAGGGAGGAGGTAGGCACTGCATTTATTCCATACACAGGCGCACTCTCGGGGAAAATCGCCCGCATTCTGAAGAAACACCGGGTCGGAACTGTGTTTTGTCCTCCAAATAAAACTCGTGCACTGATGGGGAGCGCCAAGGATGACCTCGGTTTGAGGAAGGCCGGCGTGTACCAGATTCCGTGTCAATGTGGCAAGTCGTATACTGGTCAGACGATGCGTACCGTCGATGATCGATGCCGTGAACACCAGACGCACACTCGACTGATGTATCCGAGCAAGTCGGCGGTCGCTGAACATTGCTTGTCGGAAAATCACGCCATGGAGTATGACCGCACGAGGATTCTGGTACAGACGTCGAGATACTGGGGCAGCGTTGTTAGAGAGGCCATCGAAATTCGCACCAATGACGACCTCATAAACAGTGACTGTGGCTATAATCTTAGCAAGGCTTGGGAAACAGCGATCGGGTTAATCAAGAGTAAATCGAGCAAACGTATAGTTGTGACGACCACGGCGGACAGAGCCATCACACCGACGTCATCTCAGACGCCGTC